>NC_071390.1:35242216-36603012 GCF_022682495.2 Desmodus rotundus
GGCCGCTTATGGCGGGATGCAGGCGTCCTGCGGGGGTCAGGGGACGGCGTGGGCACTCCCCGGGCGAGAGAGGGCGCCTGGGACCCAAGAGAGCACCCGGGAAAATGCCCAGCCCTGGCCCCCGTGGCTCCAGTGGCCTCCACAGGCTCCTGCCTTGGGGCCTGGTCCCGCTCACCTGGGCCCAGGTTCTCCGCAGGTGAATGCCTTTTGCGGACACCAGGGACCACAGGCCGCGGATCCCTTCACGGGCAGGGGGGGGGTTCGAGCTCTGTGGGACCCAGGTCGCAGCGCACACAGTCCCTTCTCGCAAAGTTCAGCCCAGATTTTAGAGAGTAGAAGCGTCTCGGTCCAAGTTTTCCGCCTCGGGGCAGGGTGGGGCCGTTTGAGCCAAGAGAGACTCTTAGGTCGCCAGGCAGGTCTCAGGCCCGAGACCCCCAGGGAGACCCGGTCCCTGGGCGTGGGTCCCGCCCGCCGGGCCCGCCCCACGTGGCCCGGAACCGTGGCCGGCCCCTCTTCCCGGGCCCCAGGTCCCTAGCTCTTCCCTGGCACTCTGCCTCTGGCGGGGTGGGAGACGGGCTGGCAAGTGTGGTCCACGGGAAAACGCGCGGTCCTCTGGGTGGCACAGAGGGCCTCCGTTAACTCTGACACCAGCCCAGGGACCCTGTGGACCTGGCCTGATATCTCAAGGGGGGGGCACGTTGCCCGGAGGGATGCTCTTGGGGTGGGGCCTGCTTGCGCCTGCGCGGCCCCGCCTCTTGGCCCGAAACCACCCAGCCGCGGCTCGGACATAAGCCATCTCCTGGGGGGCCTCCCCCCTGTTCATCCATCCGTAAAGGGGACCCCTTTACGGATGGAAGAACAGGGGGATCTTCGCAGTGGTGGGGACGGGACGGAGGGGGTCTGCGGGTTTGCAGCCACGTAGGCCAGTTGCTCGCACCCCGGCCCCATGTGTCCCAGCTCCATGGACGAGGTGGGCCGCTTATGGCGGGATGCAGGCGTCCTGCGGGGGTCAGGGGACGGCGTGGGCACTCCCGGGCGAGAGAGGGCGCCTGGGACCCGGAGAGAGCCCCGGGGAGAGTCCGAGGCCTGCCCGCAGAGGCCTCCATTGCCTCCCCGGGCTCCTACCATGGGGCCTGACCGTGCTCGCCCGAGGCCCAGGTTCACCGCAGGTGAATGCCTTTTGCGGACGCCAAGGACAGGAGGTCGCCGATTCCCTCACAGAGGTGGGGGTTCGAGCTCTGGGGGACTGAGGTCGCAGCGGTCACACTCCATTTTTGGGTGGTTCCGCAGAGACTGGAGGGTTGAAGCGGCTGGGTCCAAGTGTGCCGCCTTGTGGCAGGGTGGGGGCTTTGCAGGCGAAGCAAGGCTCTTAGCCTCCCAGGCGGGGCACAGGCCAGACGCCCCAAGGGAGATCCGGTCCTTGGTCGAGGGTCCCGCCCCGCCCGCCCGGAACCGCTCCACCTGGCGCGGAACCGTGGCCGGCCCCTCTTCCAGGCACCAGGTCCCTAGTTCTTTCCTGGCACTCTGCCTCTGCGGGGGTGGGAGAGCTGCTGGGAAGTGTGGTCCACGGGAAAACGCGCGGTCCTCTGGGTGGCAGGGAGGGCCTCCGTTAACTCTGACACCAGCCCAGGGACCCTGTGGACCTGGCCTGATATCTCAAGGGGGGGGGCACGTTGCCCGGAGGGATGCTCTTGGGGTGGGGCCTGCTTGCGCCTGCGCGGGCCCCGCCTCTTGGCCCGAAACCACCCAGCCGCGGCTCGGACAAAAGCCATCTCCTGGGGGCCTCCCCCCTGTTCTTCCATCCGTAAAGGGGGACCCCTTTACGGATGGAAGAACAGGGGGATCTTCGCAGTGGTGGGGACGGGACGGAGGGGTCTGCGGGTTTGCAGCCACGTAGGCCAGTTGCTCGCACCGCGGCCCCATGTGTCCCAGCTCCATGGACGAGGTGGGCCGCTTATGGCGGGATGCAGGCGTCCTGCGGGGGTCAGGGGACGGCGTGGGCACTCCCCGGGCGAGAGAGGGCGCCTGGGACCCGAGAGAGCCCCGGGGAGAGTCCGAGGCCTGGCCGCAGAGGCCTCCATTGCCTCCCCGGGCTCCTACCATGGGGCCTGACCGTGCTCGCCCGAGGCCCAGGTTCACCGCAGGTGAATGCCTTTTGCGGACGCCAAGGACAGGAGGTCCCCGATTCCCTCACAGAGGTGGGGGTTCGAGCTCTGGGGGACTGAGGTCGCAGCGGTCACACTCCATTTTTGGGTGGTTCCGCAGAGACTGGAGGGTTGAAGCGGCTGGGTCCAAGTGTGCCGCCTTGTGGCAGGGTGGGGGCTTTGCAGGCGAAGCAAGGCTCTTAGCCTCCCAGGCGGGGCACAGGCCAGACGCCCCAAGGGAGATCCGGTCCTTGGTCGAGGGTCCCGCCCGCCCGCCCGGAACCGCTCCACCTGGCGCGGAACCGTGGCCGGCCCCTCTTCCAGGCACCAGGTCCCTAGTTCTTTCCTGGCACTCTGCCTCTGCGGGGGTGGGAGAGCTGCTGGGAAGTGTGGTCCACGGGAAAACGCGCGGTCCTCTGGGTGGCAGGGAGGGCCTCCGTTAACTCTGACACCAGCCCAGGGACCCTGTGGACCTGGCCTGATATCTCAAGGGGGGGGCACGTTGCCCGGAGGGATGCTCTTGGGGTGGGGCCTGCTTGCGCCTGCGCGGCCCCGCCTCTTGGCCCGAAACCACCCAGCCGCGGCTCGGACAAAAGCCATCTCCTGGGGGCCTCCCCCCTGTTCTTCCATCCGTAAAGGGGGACCCCTTTACGGATGGAAGAACAGGGGGATCTTCGCAGTGGTGGGGACGGGACGGAGGGGTCTGCGGGTTTGCAGCCACGTAGGCCAGTTGCTCGCACCCCGGCCCCATGTGTCCCAGCTCCATGGACGAGGTGGGCCGCTTATGGCGGGATGCAGGCGTCCTGCGGGGGTCAGGGGACGGCGTGGGCACTCCCCGGGCGAGAGAGGGCGCCTGGGACCCGAGAGAGCCCCGGGGAGAGTCCGAGGCCTGGCCGCAGAGGCCTCCATTGCCTCCCCGGGCTCCTACCATGGGGCCTGACCGTGCTCGCCCGAGGCCCAGGTTCACCGCAGGTGAATGCCTTTTGCGGACGCCAAGGACAGGAGGTCGCCGATTCCCTCACAGAGGTGGGGGTTCGAGCTCTGGGGGACTGAGGTCGCAGCGGTCACACTCCATTTTTGGGTGGTTCCGCAGAGACTGGAGGGTTGAAGCGGCTGGGTCCAAGTGTGCCGCCTTGTGGCAGGGTGGGGGCTTTGCAGGCGAAGCAAGGCTCTTAGCCTCCCAGGCGGGGCACAGGCCAGACGCCCCAAGAGAGATCCGGTCCTTGGTCGAGGGTCTCGCCCGCCCGCCCGGAACCGCTCCACCTGGCGCGGAACCGTGGCCGGCCCCTCTTCCCGGCCCCAGGTCCCTAGCTCTTCCCTGGCACTCTGCCTCTGGCGGGGTAGGAGACGGGCTGGCAAGTGTGGTCCACGGGAAAACGCGCGGTCCTCTGGGTGGCAGGGAGGGCCTCCGTTAACTCTGACACCAGCCCAGGGACCCTGTGGACCTGGCCTGATATCTCAAGGGGGGGGCACGTTGCCCGGAGGGATGCTCTTGGGGTGGGGCCTGCTTGCGCCTGCGCGGCCCCGCCTCTTGGCCCGAAACCACCCAGCCGCGGCTCGGACAAAAGCCATCTCCTGGGGGCCTCCCCCCTGTTCTTCCATCCGTAAAGGGGACCCCTTTACGGATGGAAGAACAGGGGGATCTTCGCAGTGGTGGGGACGGGACGGAGGGGTCTGCGGGTTTGCAGCCACGTAGGCCAGTTGCTCGCACCCCGGCCCCATGTGTCCCAGCTCCATGGACGAGGTGGGCCGCTTATGGCGGGATGCAGGCGTCCTGCGGGGGTCAGGGGACGGCGTGGGCACTCCCCGGGCGAGAGAGGGCGCCTGGGACCCGAGAGAGCCCCCGGGAAAATGCCCAGCCCTGGCCCCCGTGGCTCCAGTGGCCTCCACAGGCTCCTGCCGTGGGGCCTGGTCCCGCTCACCTGGGCCCAGGTTCTCCGCAGGTGAATGCCTTTTGCGGACACCAGGGACCACAGGCCGCGGATCCCTTCACGGGCAGGGGGGTTTCCAGCTCTGTGGGACCCAGGTCGCAGCGCACACAGTCCCTTCTCGCAAAGTTCAGCCCAGACTTTAGAGAGTAGAAGCATCTCGGTCCAAGTTTTCCGCCTCGGGGCAGGGTGGGGCCGTTTGAGCCAAGAGAGACTCTTAGGCCGCCAGGCAGGTCTCAGGCCCGAGACCCCCAGGGAGACCCGGTCCCTGGGCGTGGGTCCCGCCCGCCCGGCCCCGCCCCACGTGGCCCGAAACCGTGGCCAGCCCCTCTTCCCGGCCCCAGGTCCCTAGCTCTTCCCTGGCACTCTGCCTCTGGCGGGGTGGGAGACGGGCTGGCAAGTTTGGTCCACGGGAAAACGCGCGGTCCTGTGGGTGGCAGGGAGGGCCTCCGTTAACTCTGACACCAGCCCAGGGACCCTGTGGACCTGGCCTGATATCTCAAGGGGGGGGCACGTTGCCCGGAGGGATGCTCTTGGGGTGGGGCCTGCTTGCGCCTGCGCGGCCCCGCCTCTTGGCCCGAAACCACCCAGCCGCGGCTCGGACAAAAGCCATCTCCTGGGGGCCTCCCCCCTGTTCTTCCATCCGTAAAGGGGGACCCCTTTACGGATGGAAGAACAGGGGGATCTTCGCAGTGGTGGGGACGGGACGGAGGGGTCTGCGGGTTTGCAGCCACGTAGGCCAGTTGCTCGCACCGCGGCCCCATGTGTCCCAGCTCCATAGACGAGGTGGGCCGCTTATGGCGGGATGCAGGCGTCCTGCGGGGGTCAGGGGACGGCGTGGGCACTCCCCGGGCGAGAGAGGGCGCCTGGGACCCGAGAGAGCCCCGGGGAGAGTCCGAGGCCTGGCCGCAGAGGCCTCCATTGCCTCCCCGGGCTCCAACCATGGGGCCTGACCGTGCTCGCCCGAGGCCCAGGTTCACCGCAGGTGAATGCCTTTTGCGGACGCCAAGGACAGGAGGTCGCCGATTCCCTCACAGAGGTGGGGGTTCGAGCTCTGGGGGACTGAGGTCGCAGCGGTCACACTCCATTTTTGGGTGGTTCCGCAGAGACTGGAGGGTTGAAGCGGCTGGGTCCAAGTGTGCCGCCTTGTGGCAGGGTGGGAGCTTTGCAGGCGAAGCAAGGCTCTTTGCCTCCCAGGCGGGGCACAGGCCAGACGCCCCAAGGGAGATCCGGTCCTTGGTCGAGGGTCCCGCCCGCCCGCCCGGAACCGCTCCACCTGGCGCGGAACCGTGGCCGGCCCCTCTTCCAGGCACCAGGTCCCTAGTTCTTTCCTGGCACTCTGCCTCTGCGGGGGTGGGAGAGCTGCTGGGAAGTGTGGTCCACGGGAAAACGCGCGGTCCTCTGGGTGGCAGGGAGGGCCTCCGTTAACTCTGACACCAGCCCAGGGACCCTGTGGACCTGGCCTGATATCTCAAGGGGGGGGCACGTTGCCCGGAGGGATGCTCTTGGGGTGGGGCCTGCTTGCGCCTGCGCGGCCCCGCCTCTTGGCCAGAAACCACCCAGCCGCGGCTCGGACAAAAGCCATCTCCTGGGGGCCTCCCCCCTGTTCTTCCATCCGTAAAGGGGGACCCCTTTACGGATGGAAGAACAGGGGGATCTTCGCAGTGGTGGGGACGGGACGGAGGGGTCTGCGGGTTTGCAGCCACGTAGGCCAGTTGCTCGCACCGCGGCCCCATGTGTCCCAGCTCCATGGACGAGGTGGGCCGCTTATGGCGGGATGCAGGCGTCCTGCGGGGGTCAGGGGACGGCGTGGGCACTCCCCGGGCGAGAGAGGGCGCCTGGGACCCGAGAGAGCCCCGGGGAGAGTCCGAGGCCTGGCCGCAGAGGCCTCCATTGCCTCCCCGGGCTCCTACCATGGGGCCTGACCGTGCTCGCCCGAGGCCCAGGTTCACCGCAGGTGAATGCCTTTTGCGGACGCCAAGGACAGGAGGTCCCCGATTCCCTCACAGAGGTGGGGGTTCGAGCTCTGGGGGACTGAGGTCGCAGCGGTCACACTCCATTTTTGGGTGGTTCCGCAGAGACTGGAGGGTTGAAGCGGCTGGGTCCAAGTGTGCCGCCTTGTGGCAGGGTGGGGGCTTTGCAGGCGAAGCAAGGCTCTTAGCCTCCCAGGCGGGGCACAGGCCAGACGCCCCAAGGGAGATCCGGTCCTTGGTCGAGGGTCCCGCCCGCCCGCCCGGAACCGCTCCACCTGGCGCGGAACCGTGGCCGGCCCCTCTTCCCGGCCCCAGGTCCCTAGCTCTTCCCTGGCACTCTGCCTCTGGCGGGGTAGGAGACGGGCTGGCAAGTGTGGTCCACGGGAAAACGCGCGGTCCTCTGGGTGGCAGGGAGGGCCTCCGTTAACTCTGACACCAGCCCAGGGACCCTGTGGACCTGGCCTGATATCTCAAGGGGGGGGCACGTTGCCCGGAGGGATGCTCTTGGGGTGGGGCCTGCTTGCGCCTGCGCGGCCCCGCCTCTTGGCCCGAAACCACCCAGCCGCGGCTCGGACAAAAGCCATCTCCTGGGGGCCTCCCCCCTGTTCTTCCATCCGTAAAGGGGACCCCTTTACGGATGGAAGAACAGGGGGATCTTCGCAGTGGTGGGGACGGGACGGAGGGGTCTGCGGGTTTGCAGCCACGTAGGCCAGTTGCTCGCACCCCGGCCCCATGTGTCCCAGCTCCATGGACGAGGTGGGCCGCTTATGGCGGGATGCAGGCGTCCTGCGGGGGTCAGGGGACGGCGTGGGCACTCCCCGGGCGAGAGAGGGCGCCTGGGACCCGAGAGAGCCCCCGGGAAAATGCCCAGCCCTGGCCCCCGTGGCTCCAGTGGCCTCCACAGGCTCCTGCCGTGGGGCCTGGTCCCGCTCACCTGGGCCCAGGTTCTCCGCAGGTGAATGCCTTTTGCGGACACCAGGGACCACAGGTCGCGGATCCCTTCACGGGCAGGGGGGTTTCCAGCTCTGTGGGACCCAGGTCGCAGCGCACACAGTCCCTTCTCGCAAAGTTCAGCCCAGAATTTAGAGAGTAGAAGCATCTCGGTCCAAGTTTTCCGCCTCGGGGCAGGGTGGGGCCGTTTGAGCCAAGAGAGACTCTTAGGCCGCCAGGCAGGTCTCAGGCCCGAGACCCCCAGGGAGACCCGGTCCCTGGGCGTGGGTCCCGCCCGCCCGGCCCCGCCCCACGTGGCCCGAAACCGTGGCCGGCCCCTCTTCCCGGCCCCAGGTCCCTAGCTCTTCCCTGGCATTCTGCCTCTGGCGGGGTGGGAGACGGGCTGGCAAGTTTGGTCCACGGGAAAACGCGCGGTCCTCTGGGTGGCAGGGAGGGCCTCCGTTAACTCTGACACCAGCCCAGGGACCCTGTGGACCTGGCCTGATATCTCAAGGGGGGGGCACGTTGCCCGGAGGGATGCTCTTGGGGTGGGGCCTGCTTGCGCCTGCGCGGCCCCGCCTCTTGGCCCGAAACCACCCAGCCGCGGCTCGGACAAAAGCCATCTCCTGGGGGCCTCCCCCCTGTTCTTCCATCCGTAAAGGGGGACCCCTTTACGGATGGAAGAACAGGGGGATCTTCGCAGTGGTGGGGACGGGACGGAGGGGTCTGCGGGTTTGCAGCCACGTAGGCCAGTTGCTCGCACCGCGGCCCCATGTGTCCCAGCTCCATAGACGAGGTGGGCCGCTTATGGCGGGATGCAGGCGTCCTGCGGGGGTCAGGGGACGGCGTGGGCACTCCCCGGGCGAGAGAGGGCGCCTGGGACCCGAGAGAGCCCCGGGGAGAGTCCGAGGCCTGGCCGCAGAGGCCTCCATTGCCTCCCCGGGCTCCAACCATGGGGCCTGACCGTGCTCGCCCGAGGCCCAGGTTCACCGCAGGTGAATGCCTTTTGCGGACGCCAAGGACAGGAGGTCGCCGATTCCCTCACAGAGGTGGGGGTTCGAGCTCTGGGGGACTGAGGTCGCAGCGGTCACACTCCATTTTTGGGTGGTTCCGCAGAGACTGGAGGGTTGAAGCGGCTGGGTCCAAGTGTGCCGCCTTGTGGCAGGGTGGGAGCTTTGCAGGCGAAGCAAGGCTCTTTGCCTCCCAGGCGGGGCACAGGCCAGACGCCCCAAGGGAGATCCGGTCCTTGGTCGAGGGTCCCGCCCGCCCGCCCGGAACCGCTCCACCTGGCGCGGAACCGTGGCCGGCCCCTCTTCCAGGCACCAGGTCCCTAGTTCTTTCCTGGCACTCTGCCTCTGCGGGGGTGGGAGAGCTGCTGGGAAGTGTGGTCCACGGGAAAACGCGCGGTCCTCTGGGTGGCAGGGAGGGCCTCCGTTAACTCTGACACCAGCCCAGGGACCCTGTGGACCTGGCCTGATATCTCAAGGGGGGGGCACGTTGCCCGGAGGGATGCTCTTGGGGTGGGGCCTGCTTGCGCCTGCGCGGCCCCGCCTCTTGGCCCGAAACCACCCAGCCGCGGCTCGGACAAAAGCCATCTCCTGGGGGCCTCCCCCCTGTTCTTCCATCCGTAAAGGGGGACCCCTTTACGGATGGAGGAACAGGGGGATCTTCGCAGTGGTGGGGACGGGACGGAGGGGTCTGCGGGTTTGCAGCCACGTAGGCCAGTTGCTCGCACCGCGGCCCCATGTGTCCCAGCTCCATGGACGAGGTGGGCCGCTTATGGCGGGATGCAGGCGTCCTGCGGGGGTCAGGGGACGGCGTGGGCACTCCCCGGGCGAGAGAGGGCGCCTGGGACCCGAGAGAGCCCCGGGGAGAGTCCGAGGCCTGGCCGCAGAGGCCTCCATTGCCTCCCCAGGCTCCTACCATGGGGCCTGACCGTGCTCGCCCGAGGCCCAGGTTCACCGCAGGTGAATGCCTTTTGCGGACGCCAAGGACAGGAGGTCCCCGATTCCCTCACAGAGGTGGGGGTTCGAGCTCTGGGGGACTGAGGTCGCAGCGGTCACACTCCATTTTTGGGTGGTTCCGCAGAGACTGGAGGGTTGAAGCGGCTGGGTCCAAGTGTGCCGCCTTGTGGCAGGGTGGGGGCTTTGCAGGCGAAGCAAGGCTCTTAGCCTCCCAGGCGGGGCACAGGCCAGACGCCCCAAGGGAGATCCGGTCCTTGGTCGAGGGTCCCGCCCGCCCGCCCGGAACCGCTCCACCTGGCGCGGAACCGTGGCCGGCCCCTCTTCCCGGCCCCAGGTCCCTACCTCTTCCCTGGCACTCTGCCTCTGGCGGGGTAGGAGACGGGCTGGCAAGTGTGGTCCACGGGAAAACGCGCGGTCCTCTGGGTGGCAGGGAGGGCCTCCGTTAACTCTGACACCAGCCCAGGGACCCTGTGGACCTGGCCTGATATCTCAAGGGGGGGGCACGTTGCCCGGAGGGATGCTCTTGGGGTGGGGCCTGCTTGCGCCTGCGCGGCCCCGCCTCTTGGCCCGAAACCACCCAGCCGCGGCTCGGACAAAAGCCATCTCCTGGGGGCCTCCCCCCTGTTCTTCCATCCGTAAAGGGGACCCCTTTACGGATGGAAGAACAGGGGGATCTTCGCAGTGGTGGGGACGGGACGGAGGGGTCTGCGGGTTTGCAGCCACGTAGGCCAGTTGCTCGCACCCCGGCCCCATGTGTCCCAGCTCCATGGACGAGGTGGGCCGCTTATGGCGGGATGCAGGCGTCCTGCGGGGGTCAGGGGACGGCGTGGGCACTCCCCGGGCGAGAGAGGGCGCCTGGGACCCGAGAGAGCCCCCGGGAAAATGCCCAGCCCTGGCCCCCGTGGCTCCAGTGGCCTCCACAGGCTCCTGCCGTGGGGCCTGGTCCCGCTCACCTGGGCCCAGGTTCTCCGCAGGTGAATGCCTTTTGCGGACACCAGGGACCACAGGCCGCGGATCACTTCACGGGCAGGGGGGTTTCCAGCTCTGTGGGACCCAGGTCGCAGCGCACACAGTCCCTTCTCGCAAAGTTCAGCCCAGACTTTAGAGAGTAGAAGCATCTCGGTCCAAGTTTTCCGCCTCGGGGCAGGGTGGGGCCGTTTGAGCCAAGAGAGACTCTTAGGCCGCCAGGCAGGTCTCAGGCCCGAGACCCCCAGGGAGACCCGGTCCCTGGGCGTGGGTCCCGCCCGCCCGGGCCCGCCCCACGTGGCCCGGAACCGTGGCCGGCCCCTCTTCCCGGCCCCAGATCCCTAGCTCTTCCCTGGCACTCTGCCTCTGGCGGGGTAGGAGACGGGCTGGCAAGTGTGGTCCACGGGAAAACGCGCGGTCCTCTGGGTGGCAGGGAGGGCCTCCGTTAACTCTGACACCAGCCCAGGGACCCTGTGGACCTGGCCTGATATCTCAAGGGGGGGGCACGTTGCCCGGAGGGATGCTCTTGGGGTGGGGCCTGCTTGCGCCTGCGCGGCCCCGCCTCTTGGCCCGAAACCACCCAGCCGCGGCTCGGACAAAAGCCATCTCCTGGGGGCCTCCCCCCTGTTCTTCCATCCGTAAAGGGGGACCCCTTTACGGATGGAAGAACAGGGGGTTCTTCGCAGTGGTGGGGACGGGACGGAGGTGTCTGCGGGTTTGCAGCCACGTAGGCCAGTTGCTCGCACCCCGGCCCCATGTGTCCCAGCTCCATGGACGAGGTGGGCCGCTTATGGCGGGATGCAGGCGTCCTGCGGGTGTCAGGGGACGGCGTGGGCAATCCCCGGGCGAGAGAGGGCGCCTGGGACCCGAGAGAGCCCCGGGGAGAGTCCGAGGCCTGGCCGCAGAGGCCTCAATTGCCTCCCCGGGCTCCTACCATGGGGCCTGACCGTGCTCGCCCGAGGCCCAGGTTCACCGCAGGTGAATGCCTTTTGCGGACGCCAAGGACAGGAGGTCGCCGATTCCCTCACAGAGGTGGGGGTTCGAGCTCTGGGGGACTGAGGTCGCAGCGGTCACACTCCATTTTTGGGTGGTTCCGCAGAGACTGGAGGGTTGAAGCGGCTGGGTCCAAGTGTGCCGCCTTGTGGCAGGGTGGGGGCTTTGCAGGCGAAGCAAGGCTCTTAGCCTCCCAGGCGGGGCACAGGCCAGACGCCCCAAGGGAGATCCGGTCCTTGGTCGAGGGTCCCGCCCGCCCGCCCGGAACCGCTCCACCTGGCGCGGAACCGTGGCCGGCCCCTCTTCCCGGCCCCAGGTCCCTAGCTCTTCCCTGGCACTCTGCCTCTGGCGGGGTAGGAGACGGGCTGGCAAGTGTGGTCCACGGGAAAACGCGCGGTCCTCTGGGTGGCAGGGAGGGCCTCCGTTAACTCTGACACCAGCCCAGGGACCCTGTGGACCTGGCCTGATATCTCAAGGGGGGGGCACGTTGCCCGGAGGGATGCTCTTGGGGTGGGGCCTGCTTGCGCCTGCGCGGCCCCGCCTCTTGGCCCGAAACCACCCAGCCGCGGCTCGGACAAAAGCCATCTCCTGGGGGCCTCCCCCCTGTTCTTCCATCCGTAAAGGGGACCCCTTTACGGATGGAAGAACAGGGGGATCTTCGCAGTGGTGGGGACGGGACGGAGGGGTCTGCGGGTTTGCAGCCACGTAGGCCAGTTGCTCGCACCCCGGCCCCATGTGTCCCAGCTCCATGGACGAGGTGGGCCGCTTATGGCGGGATGCAGGCGTCCTGCGGGGGTCAGGGGACGGCGTGGGCACTCCCCGGGCGAGAGAGGGCGCCTGGGACCCGAGAGAGCCCCCGGGAAAATGCCCAGCCCTGGCCCCCGTGGCTCCAGTGGCCTCCACAGGCTCCTGCCGTGGGGCCTGGTCCCGCTCACCTGGGCCCAGGTTCTCCGCAGGTGAATGCCTTTTGCGGACACCAGGGACCACAGGCCGCGGATCCCTTCACGGGCAGGGGGGTTTCCAGCTCTGTGGGACCCAGGTCGCAGCGCACACAGTCCCTTCTCGCAAAGTTCAGCCCAGACTTTAGAGAGTAGAAGCATCTCGGTCCAAGTTTTCCGCCTCGGGGCAGGGTGGGGCCGTTTGAGCCAAGAGAGACTCTTAGGCCGCCAGGCAGGTCTCAGGCCCGAGACCCCCAGGGAGACCCGGTCCCTGGGCGTGGGTCCCGCCCGCCCGGCCCCGCCCCACGTGGCCCGAAACCGTGGCCGGCCCCTCTTCCCGGCCCCAGGTCCCTAGCTCTTCCCTGGCACTCTGCCTCTGGCGGGGTGGGAGACGGGCTGGCAAGTTTGGTCCACGGGAAAACGCGCGGTCCTCTGGGTGGCAGGGAGGGCCTCCGTTAACTCTGACACCAGCCCAGGGACCCTGTGGACCTGGCCTGATATCTCAAGGGGGGGGCACGTTGCCCGGAGGGATGCTCTTGGGGTGGGGCCTGCTTGCGCCTGCGCGGCCCCGCCTCTTGGCCCGAAACCACCCAGCCGCGGCTCGGACAAAAGCCATCTCCTGGGGGCCTCCCCCCTGTTCTTCCATCCGTAAAGGGGGACCCCTTTACGGATGGAAGAACAGGGGGATCTTCGCAGTGGTGGGGACGGGACGGAGGGGTCTGCGGGTTTGCAGCCACGTAGGCCAGTTGCTCGCACCGCGGCCCCATGTGTCCCAGCTCCATGGACGAGGTGGGCCGCTTATGGCGGGATGCAGGCGTCCTGCGGGGGTCAGGGGACGGCGTGGGCACTCCCCGGGCGAGAGAGGGCGCCTGGGACCCGAGAGAGCCCCGGGGAGAGTCCGAGGCCTGGCCGCAGAGGCCTCCATTGCCTCCCCAGGCTCCTACCATGGGGCCTGACCGTGCTCGCCCGAGGCCCAGGTTCACCGCAGGTGAATGCCTTTTGCGGACGCCAAGGACAGGAGGTCCCCGATTCCCTCACAGAGGTGGGGGTTCGAGCTCTGGGGGACTGAGGTCGCAGCGGTCACACTCCATTTTTGGGTGGTTCCGCAGAGACTGGAGGGTTGAAGCGGCTGGGTCCAAGTGTGCCGCCTTGTGGCAGGGTGGGGGCTTTGCAGGCGAAGCAAGGCTCTTAGCCTCCCAGGCGGGGCACAGGCCAGACGCCCCAAGGGAGATCCGGTCCTTGGTCGAGGGTCCCGCCCGCCCGCCCGGAACCGCTCCACCTGGCGCGGAACCGTGGCCGGCCCCTCTTCCCGGCCCCAGGTCCCTACCTCTTCCCTGGCACTCTGCCTCTGGCGGGGTAGGAGACGGGCTGGCAAGTGTGGTCCACGGGAAAACGCGCGGTCCTCTGGGTGGCAGGGAGGGCCTCCGTTAACTCTGACACCAGCCCAGGGACCCTGTGGACCTGGCCTGATATCTCAAGGGGGGGGCACGTTGCCCGGAGGGATGCTCTTGGGGTGGGGCCTGCTTGCGCCTGCGCGGCCCCGCCTCTTGGCCCGAAACCACCCAGCCGCGGCTCGGACAAAAGCCATCTCCTGGGGGCCTCCCCCCTGTTCTTCCATCCGTAAAGGGGACCCCTTTACGGATGGAAGAACAGGGGGATCTTCGCAGTGGTGGGGACGGGACGGAGGGGTCTGCGGGTTTGCAGCCACGTAGGCCAGTTGCTCGCACCCCGGCCCCATGTGTCCCAGCTCCATGGACGAGGTGGGCCGCTTATGGCGGGATGCAGGCGTCCTGCGGGGGTCAGGGGACGGCGTGGGCACTCCCCGGGCGAGAGAGGGCGCCTGGGACCCGAGAGAGCCCCCGGGAAAATGCCCAGCCCTGGCCCCCGTGGCTCCAGTGGCCTCCACAGGCTCCTGCCGTGGGGCCTGGTCCCGCTCACCTGGGCCCAGGTTCTCCGCAGGTGAATGCCTTTTGCGGACACCAGGGACCACAGGCCGCGGATCACTTCACGGGCAGGGGGGTTTCCAGCTCTGTGGGACCCAGGTCGCAGCGCACACAGTCCCTTCTCGCAAAGTTCAGCCCAGACTTTAGAGAGTAGAAGCATCTCGGTCCAAGTTTTCCGCCTCGGGGCAGGGTGGGGCCGTTTGAGCCAAGAGAGACTCTTAGGCCGCCAGGCAGGTCTCAGGCCCGAGACCCCCAGGGAGACCCGGTCCCTGGGCGTGGGTCCCGCCCGCCCGGGCCCGCCCCACGTGGCCCGGAACCGTGGCCGGCCCCTCTTCCCGGCCCCAGATCCCTAGCTCTTCCCTGGCACTCTGCCTCTGGCGGGGTAGGAGACGGGCTGGCAAGTGTGGTCCACGGGAAAACGCGCGGTCCTCTGGGTGGCAGGGAGGGCCTCCGTTAACTCTGACACCAGCCCAGGGACCCTGTGGACCTGGCCTGATATCTCAAGGGGGGGGCACGTTGCCCGGAGGGATGCTCTTGGGGTGGGGCCTGCTTGCGCCTGCGCGGCCCCGCCTCTTGGCCCGAAACCACCCAGCCGCGGCTCGGACAAAAGCCATCTCCTGGGGGCCTCCCCCCTGTTCTTCCATCCGTAAAGGGGGACCCCTTTACGGATGGAAGAACAGGGGGTTCTTCGCAGTGGTGGGGACGGGACGGAGGTGTCTGCGGGTTTGCAGCCACGTAGGCCAGTTGCTCGCACCCCGGCCCCATGTGTCCCAGCTCCATGGACGAGGTGGGCCGCTTATGGCGGGATGCAGGCGTCCTGCGGGTGTCAGGGGACGGCGTGGGCAATCCCCGGGCGAGAGAGGGCGCCTGGGACCCGAGAGAGCCCCGGGGAGAGTCCGAGGCCTGGCCGCAGAGGCCTCAATTGCCTCCCCGGGCTCCTACCATGGGGCCTGACCGTGCTCGCCCGAGGCCCAGGTTCACCGCAGGTGAATGCCTTTTGCGGACGCCAAGGACAGGAGGTCGCCGATTCCCTCACAGAGGTGGGGGTTCGAGCTCTGGGGGACTGAGGTCGCAGCGGTCACACTCCATTTTTGGGTGGTTCCGCAGAGACTGGAGGGTTGAAGCGGCTGGGTCCAAGTGTGCCGCCTTGTGGCAGGGTGGGGGCTTTGCAGGCGAAGCAAGGCTCTTAGCCTCCCAGGCGGGGCACAGGCCAGACGCCCCAAGGGAGATCCGGTCCTTGGTCGAGGGTCCCGCCCGCCCGCCCGGAACCGCTCCACCTGGCGCGGAACCGTGGCCGGCCCCTCTTCCCGGCCCCAGGTCCCTAGCTCTTCCCTGGCACTCTGCCTCTGGCGGGGTAGGAGACGGGCTGGCAAGTGTGGTCCACGGGAAAACGCGCGGTCCTCTGGGTGGCAGGGAGGGCCTCCGTTAACTCTGACACCAGCCCAGGGACCCTGTGGACCTGGCCTGATATCTCAAGGGGGGGGCACGTTGCCCGGAGGGATGCTCTTGGGGTGGGGCCTGCTTGCGCCTGCGCGGCCCCGCCTCTTGGCCCGAAACCACCCAGCCGCGGCTCGGACAAAAGCCATCTCCTGGGGGCCTCCCCCCTGTTCTTCCATCCGTAAAGGGGACCCCTTTACGGATGGAAGAACAGGGGGATCTTCGCAGTGGTGGGGACGGGACGGAGGGGTCTGCGGGTTTGCAGCCACGTAGGCCAGTTGCTCGCACCCCGGCCCCATGTGTCCCAGCTCCATGGACGAGGTGGGCCGCTTATGGCGGGATGCAGGCGTCCTGCGGGGGTCAGGGGACGGCGTGGGCACTCCCCGGGCGAGAGAGGGCGCCTGGGACCCGAGAGAGCCCCCGGGAAAATGCCCAGCCCTGGCCCCCGTGGCTCCAGTGGCCTCCACAGGCTCCTGCCGTGGGGCCTGGTCCCGCTCACCTGGGCCCAGGTTCTCCGCAGGTGAATGCCTTTTGCGGACACCAGGGACCACAGGCCGCGGATCCCTTCACGGGCAGGGGGGTTTCCAGCTCTGTGGGACCCAGGTCGCAGCGCACACAGTCCCTTCTCGCAAAGTTCAGCCCAGACTTTAGAGAGTAGAAGCATCTCGGTCCAAGTTTTCCGCCTCGGGGCAGGGTGGGGCCGTTTGAGCCAAGAGAGACTCTTAGGCCGCCAGGCAGGTCTCAGGCCCGAGACCCCCAGGGAGACCCGGTCCCTGGGCGTGGGTCCCGCCCGCCCGGCCCCGCCCCACGTGGCCCGAAACCGTGGCCGGCCCCTCTTCCCGGCCCCAGGTCCCTAGCTCTTCCCTGGCACTCTGCCTCTGGCGGGGTGGGAGACGGGCTGGCAAGTTTGGTCCACGGGAAAACGCGCGGTCCTCTGGGTGGCAGGGAGGGCCTCCGTTAACTCTGACACCAGCCCAGGGACCCTGTGGACCTGGCCTGATATCTCAAGGGGGGGGCACGTTGCCCGGAGGGATGCTCTTGGGGTGGGGCCTGCTTGCGCCTGCGCGGCCCCGCCTCTTGGCCCGAAACCACCCAGCCGCGGCTCGGACAAAAGCCATCTCCTGGGGGCCTCCCCCCTGTTCTTCCATCCGTAAAGGGGGACCCCTTTACGGATGGAAGAACAGGGGGATCTTCGCAGTGGTGGGGACGGGACGGAGGGGTCTGCGGGTTTGCAGCCACGTAGGCCAGTTGCTCGCACCGCGGCCCCATGTGTCCCAGCTCCATAGACGAGGTGGGCCGCTTATGGCGGGATGCAGGCGTCCTGCGGGGGTCAGGGGACGGCGTGGGCACTCCCCGGGCGAGAGAGGGCGCCTGGGACCCGAGAGAGCCCCGGGGAGAGTCCGAGGCCTGGCCGCAGAGGCCTCCATTGCCTCCCCGGGCTCCAACCATGGGGCCTGACCGTGCTCGCCCGAGGCCCAGGTTCACCGCAGGTGAATGCCTTTTGCGGACGCCAAGGACAGGAGGTCGCCGATTCCCTCACAGAGGTGGGGGTTCGAGCTCTGGGGGACTGAGGTCGCAGCGGTCACACTCCATTTTTGGGTGGTTCCGCAGAGACTGGAGGGTTGAAGCGGCTGGGTCCAAGTGTGCCGCCTTGTGGCAGGGTGGGAGCTTTGCAGGCGAAGCAAGGCTCTTTGCCTCCCAGGCGGGGCACAGGCCAGACGCCCCAAGGGAGATCCGGTCCTTGGTCGAGGGTCCCGCCCGCCCGCCCGGAACCGCTCCACCTGGCGCGGAACCGTGGCCGGCCCCTCTTCCAGGCACCAGGTCCCTAGTTCTTTCCTGGCACTCTGCCTCTGCGGGGGTGGGAGAGCTGCTGGGAAGTGTGGTCCACGGGAAAACGCGCGGTCCTCTGGGTGGCAGGGAGGGCCTCCGTTAACTCTGACACCAGCCCAGGGACCCTGTGGACCTGGCCTGATATCTCAAGGGGGGGGCACGTTGCCCGGAGGGATGCTCTTGGGGTGGGGCCTGCTTGCGCCTGCGCGGCCCCGCCTCTTGGCCAGAAACCACCCAGCCGCGGCTCGGACAAAAGCCATCTCCTGGGGGCCTCCCCCCTGTTCTTCCATCCGTAAAGGGGGACCCCTTTACGGATGGAAGAACAGGGGGATCTTCGCAGTGGTGGGGACGGGACGGAGGGGTCTGCGGGTTTGCAGCCACGTAGGCCAGTTGCTCGCACCGCGGCCCCATGTGTCCCAGCTCCATGGACGAGGTGGGCCGCTTATGGCGGGATGCAGGCGTCCTGCGGGGGTCAGGGGACGGCGTGGGCACTCCCCGGGCGAGAGAGGGCGCCTGGGACCCGAGAGAGCCCCGGGGAGAGTCCGAGGCCTGGCCGCAGAGGCCTCCATTGCCTCCCCGGGCTCCTACCATGGGGCCTGACCATGCTCGCCCGAGGCCCAGGTTCACCGCAGGTGAATGCCTTTTGCGGACGCCAAGGACAGGAGGTCCCCGATTCCCTCACAGAGGTGGGGGTTCGAGCTCTGGGGGACTGAGGTCGCAGCGGTCACACTCCATTTTTGGGTGGTTCCGCAGAGACTGGAGGGTTGAAGCGGCTGGGTCCAAGTGTGCCGCCTTGTGGCAGGGTGGGGGCTTTGCAGGCGAAGCAAGGCTCTTAGCCTCCCAGGCGGGGCACAGGCCAGACGCCCCAAGGGAGATCCGGTCCTTGGTCGAGGGTCCCGCCCGCCCGCCCGGAACCGCTCCACCTGGCGCGGAACCGTGGCCGGCCCCTCTTCCCGGCCCCAGGTCCCTAGCTCTTCCCTGGCACTCTGCCTCTGGCGGGGTAGGAGACGGGCTGGCAAGTGTGGTCCACGGGAAAACGCGCGGTCCTCTGGGTGGCAGGGAGGGCCTCCGTTAACTCTGACACCAGCCCAGGGACCCTGTGGACCTGGCCTGATATCTCAAGGGGGGGGCACGTTGCCCGGAGGGATGCTCTTGGGGTGGGGCCTGCTTGCGCCTGCGCGGCCCCGCCTCTTGGCCCGAAACCACCCAGCCGCGGCTCGGACAAAAGCCATCTCCTGGGGGCCTCCCCCCTGTTCTTCCATCCGTAAAGGGGACCCCTTTACGGATGGAAGAACAGGGGGATCTTCGCAGTGGTGGGGACGGGACGGAGGGGTCTGCGGGTTTGCAGCCACGTAGGCCAGTTGCTCGCACCCCGGCCCCATGTGTCCCAGCTCCATGGACGAGGTGGGCCGCTTATGGCGGGATGCAGGCGTCCTGCGGGGGTCAGGGGACGGCGTGGGCACTCCCCGGGCGAGAGAGGGCGCCTGGGACCCGAGAGAGCCCCCGGGAAAATGCCCAGCCCTGGCCCCCGTGGCTCCAGTGGCCTCCACAGGCTCCTGCCGTGGGGCCTGGTCCCGCTCACCTGGGCCCAGGTTCTCCGCAGGTGAATGCCTTTTGCGGACACCAGGGACCACAGGCCGCGGATCACTTCACGGGCAGGGGGGTTTCCAGCTCTGTGGGACCCAGGTCGCAGCGCACACAGTCCCTTCTCGCAAAGTTCAGCCCAGACTTTAGAGAGTAGAAGCATCTCGGTCCAAGTTTTCCGCCTCGGGGCAGGGTGGGGCCGTTTGAGCCAAGAGAGACTCTTAGGCCGCCAGGCAGGTCTCAGGCCCGAGACCCCCAGGGAGACCCGGTCCCTGGGCGTGGGTCCCGCCCGCCCGGGCCCGCCCCACGTGGCCCGGAACCGTGGCCGGCCCCTCTTCCCGGCCCCAGATCCCTAGCTCTTCCCTGGCACTCTGCCTCTGGCGGGGTAGGAGACGGGCTGGCAAGTGTGGTCCACGGGAAAACGCGCGGTCCTCTGGGTGGCAGGGAGGGCCTCCGTTAACTCTGACACCAGCCCAGGGACCCTGTGGACCTGGCCTGATATCTCAAGGGGGGGGCACGTTGCCCGGAGGGATGCTCTTGGGGTGGGGCCTGCTTGCGCCTGCGCGGCCCCGCCTCTTGGCCCGAAACCACCCAGCCGCGGCTCGGACAAAAGCCATCTCCTGGGGGCCTCCCCCCTGTTCTTCCATCCGTAAAGGGGGACCCCTTTACGGATGGAAGAACAGGGGGTTCTTCGCAGTGGTGGGGACGGGACGGAGGTGTCTGCGGGTTTGCAGCCACGTAGGCCAGTTGCTCGCACCCCGGCCCCATGTGTCCCAGCTCCATGGACGAGGTGGGCCGCTTATGGCGGGATGCAGGCGTCCTGCGGGTGTCAGGGGACGGCGTGGGCAATCCCCGGGCGAGAGAGGGCGCCTGGGACCCGAGAGAGCCCCGGGGAGAGTCCGAGGCCTGGCCGCAGAGGCCTCAATTGCCTCCCCGGGCTCCTACCATGGGGCCTGACCGTGCTCGCCCGAGGCCCAGGTTCACCGCAGGTGAATGCCTTTTGCGGACGCCAAGGACAGGAGGTCGCCGATTCCCTCACAGAGGTGGGGGTTCGAGCTCTGGGGGACTGAGGTCGCAGCGGTCACACTCCATTTTTGGGTGGTTCCGCAGAGACTGGAGGGTTGAAGCGGCTGGGTCCAAGTGTGCCGCCTTGTGGCAGGGTGGGGGCTTTGCAGGCGAAGCAAGGCTCTTAGCCTCCCAGGCGGGGCACAGGCCAGACGCCCCAAGGGAGATCCGGTCCTTGGTCGAGGGTCCCGCCCGCCCGCCCGGAACCGCTCCACCTGGCGCGGAACCGTGGCCGGCCCCTCTTCCCGGCCCCAGGTCCCTAGCTCTTCCCTGGCACTCTGCCTCTGGCGGGGTAGGAGACGGGCTGGCAAGTGTGGTCCACGGGAAAACGCGCGGTCCTCTGGGTGGCAGGGAGGGCCTCCGTTAACTCTGACACCAGCCCAGGGACCCTGTGGACCTGGCCTGATATCTCAAGGGGGGGGCACGTTGCCCGGAGGGATGCTCTTGGGGTGGGGCCTGCTTGCGCCTGCGCGGCCCCGCCTCTTGGCCCGAAACCACCCAGCCGCGGCTCGGACAAAAGCCATCTCCTGGGGGCCTCCCCCCTGTTCTTCCATCCGTAAAGGGGACCCCTTTACGGATGGAAGAACAGGGGGATCTTCGCAGTGGTGGGGACGGGACGGAGGGGTCTGCGGGTTTGCAGCCACGTAGGCCAGTTGCTCGCACCCCGGCCCCATGTGTCCCAGCTCCATGGACGAGGTGGGCCGCTTATGGCGGGATGCAGGCGTCCTGCGGGGGTCAGGGGACGGCGTGGGCACTCCCCGGGCGAGAGAGGGCGCCTGGGACCCGAGAGAGCCCCCGGGAAAATGCCCAGCCCTGGCCCCCGTGGCTCCAGTGGCCTCCACAGGCTCCTGCCGTGGGGCCTGGTCCCGCTCACCTGGGCCCAGGTTCTCCGCAGGTGAATGCCTTTTGCGGACACCAGGGACCACAGGCCGCGGATCCCTTCACGGGCAGGGGGGTTTCCAGCTCTGTGGGACCCAGGTCGCAGCGCACACAGTCCCTTCTCGCAAAGTTCAGCCCAGACTTTAGAGAGTAGAAGCATCTCGGTCCAAGTTTTCCGCCTCGGGGCAGGGTGGGGCCGTTTGAGCCAAGAGAGACTCTTAGGCCGCCAGGCAGGTCTCAGGCCCGAGACCCCCAGGGAGACCCGGTCCCTGGGCGTGGGTCCCGCCCGCCCGGCCCCGCCCCACGTGGCCCGAAACCGTGGCCGGCCCCTCTTCCCGGCCCCAGGTCCCTAGCTCTTCCCTGGCACTCTGCCTCTGGCGGGGTGGGAGACGGGCTGGCAAGTTTGGTCCACGGGAAAACGCGCGGTCCTCTGGGTGGCAGGGAGGGCCTCCGTTAACTCTGACACCAGCCCAGGGACCCTGTGGACCTGGCCTGATATCTCAAGGGGGGGGCACGTTGCCCGGAGGGATGCTCTTGGGGTGGGGCCTGCTTGCGCCTGCGCGGCCCCGCCTCTTGGCCCGAAACCACCCAGCCGCGGCTCGGACAAAAGCCATCTCCTGGGGGCCTCCCCCCTGTTCTTCCATCCGTAAAGGGGGACCCCTTTACGGATGGAAGAACAGGGGGATCTTCGCAGTGGTGGGGACGGGACGGAGGGGTCTGCGGGTTTGCAGCCACGTAGGCCAGTTGCTCGCACCGCGGCCCCATGTGTCCCAGCTCCATAGACGAGGTGGGCCGCTTATGGCGGGATGCAGGCGTCCTGCGGGGGTCAGGGGACGGCGTGGGCACTCCCCGGGCGAGAGAGGGCGCCTGGGACCCGAGAGAGCCCCGGGGAGAGTCCGAGGCCTGGCCGCAGAGGCCTCCATTGCCTCCCCGGGCTCCAACCATGGGGCCTGACCGTGCTCGCCCGAGGCCCAGGTTCACCGCAGGTGAATGCCTTTTGCGGACGCCAAGGACAGGAGGTCGCCGATTCCCTCACAGAGGTGGGGGTTCGAGCTCTGGGGGACTGAGGTCGCAGCGGTCACACTCCATTTTTGGGTGGTTCCGCAGAGACTGGAGGGTTGAAGCGGCTGGGTCCAAGTGTGCCGCCTTGTGGCAGGGTGGGAGCTTTGCAGGCGAAGCAAGGCTCTTTGCCTCCCAGGCGGGGCACAGGCCAGACGCCCCAAGGGAGATCCGGTCCTTGGTCGAGGGTCCCGCCCGCCCGCCCGGAACCGCTCCACCTGGCGCGGAACCGTGGCCGGCCCCTCTTCCAGGCACCAGGTCCCTAGTTCTTTCCTGGCACTCTGCCTCTGCGGGGGTGGGAGAGCTGCTGGGAAGTGTGGTCCACGGGAAAACGCGCGGTCCTCTGGGTGGCAGGGAGGGCCTCCGTTAACTCTGACACCAGCCCAGGGACCCTGTGGACCTGGCCTGATATCTCAAGGGGGGGGCACGTTGCCCGGAGGGATGCTCTTGGGGTGGGGCCTGCTTGCGCCTGCGCGGCCCCGCCTCTTGGCCAGAAACCACCCAGCCGCGGCTCGGACAAAAGCCATCTCCTGGGGGCCTCCCCCCTGTTCTTCCATCCGTAAAGGGGGACCCCTTTACGGATGGAAGAACAGGGGGATCTTCGCAGTGGTGGGGACGGGACGGAGGGGTCTGCGGGTTTGCAGCCACGTAGGCCAGTTGCTCGCACCGCGGCCCCATGTGTCCCAGCTCCATGGACGAGGTGGGCCGCTTATGGCGGGATGCAGGCGTCCTGCGGGGGTCAGGGGACGGCGTGGGCACTCCCCGGGCGAGAGAGGGCGCCTGGGACCCGAGAGAGCCCCGGGGAGAGTCCGAGGCCTGGCCGCAGAGGCCTCCATTGCCTCCCCGGGCTCCTACCATGGGGCCTGACCGTGCTCGCCCGAGGCCCAGGTTCACCGCAGGTGAATGCCTTTTGCGGACGCCAAGGACAGGAGGTCCCCGATTCCCTCACAGAGGTGGGGGTTCGAGCTCTGGGGGACTGAGGTCGCAGCGGTCACACTCCATTTTTGGGTGGTTCCGCAGAGACTGGAGGGTTGAAGCGGCTGGGTCCAAGTGTGCCGCCTTGTGGCAGGGTGGGGGCTTTGCAGGCGAAGCAAGGCTCTTAGCCTCCCAGGCGGGGCACAGGCCAGACGCCCCAAGAGAGATCCGGTCCTTGGTCGAGGGTCCCGCCCGCCCGCCCGGAACCGCTCCACCTGGCGCGGAACCGTGGCCGGCCCCTCTTCCCGGCCCCAGGTCCCTAGCTCTTCCCTGGCACTCTGCCTCTGGCGGGGTAGGAGACGGGCTGGCAAGTGTGGTCCACGGGAAAACGCGCGGTCCTCTGGGTGGCAGGGAGGGCCTCCGTTAACTCTGACACCAGCCCAGGGACCCTGTGGACCTGGCCTGATATCTCAAGGGGGGGGCACGTTGCCCGGAGGGATGCTCTTGGGGTGGGGCCTGCTTGCGCCTGCGCGGCCCCGCCTCTTGGCCCGAAACCACCCAGCCGCGGCTCGGACAAAAGCCATCTCCTGGGGGCCTCCCCCCTGTTCTTCCATCCGTAAAGGGGACCCCTTTACGGATGGAAGAACAGGGGGATCTTCGCAGTGGTGGGGACGGGACGGAGGGGTCTGCGGGTTTGCAGCCACGTAGGCCAGTTGCTCGCACCCCGGCCCCATGTGTCCCAGCTCCATGGACGAGGTGGGCCGCTTATGGCGGGATGCAGGCGTCCTGCGGGGGTCAGGGGACGGCGTGGGCACTCCCCGGGCGAGAGAGGGCGCCTGGGACCCGAGAGAGCCCCCGGGAAAATGCCCAGCCCTGGCCCCCGTGGCTCCAGTGGCCTCCACAGGCTCCTGCCGTGGGGCCTGGTCCCGCTCACCTGGGCCCAGGTTCTCCGCAGGTGAATGCCTTTTGCGGACACCAGGGACCACAGGCCGCGGATCACTTCACGGGCAGGGGGGTTTCCAGCTCTGTGGGACCCAGGTCGCAGCGCACACAGTCCCTTCTCGCAAAGTTCAGCCCAGACTTTAGAGAGTAGAAGCATCTCGGTCCAAGTTTTCCGCCTCGGGGCAGGGTGGGGCCGTTTGAGCCAAGAGAGACTCTTAGGCCGCCAGGCAGGTCTCAGGCCCGAGACCCCCAGGGAGACCCGGTCCCTGGGCGTGGGTCCCGCCCGCCCGGGCCCGCCCCACGTGGCCCGGAACCGTGGCCGGCCCCTCTTCCCGGCCCCAGGTCCCTAGCTCTTCCCTGGCACTCTGCCTCTGGCGGGGTGGGAGACGGGCTGGCAAGTGTGGTCCACGGGAAAACGCGCGGTCCTGTGGGTGGCACAGAGGGCCTCCGTTAACTCTGACACCAGCCCAGGGACCCTGTGGACCTGGCCTGATATCTCAAGGGGGGGGCACGTTGCCCGGAGGGATGCTCTTGGGGTGGGGCCTGCTTGCGCCTGCGCGGCCCCGCCTCTTGGCCCGAAACCACCCAGCCGCGGCTCGGACAAAAGCCATCTCCTGGGGGCCTCCCCCCTGTTCATCCATCCGTAAAGGGGGACCCCTTTACGGATGGAAGAACAGGGGGATCTTCGCAGTGGTGGGGACGGGACGGAGGGGTCTGCGGGTTTGCAGCCACGTAGGCCAGTTGCTCGCACCCCGGCCCCATGTGTCCCAGCTCCATGGACGAGGTGGGCCGCTTATGGCGGGATGCAGGCGTCCTGCGGGGGTCAGGGGACGGCGTGGGCACTCCCCGGGCGAGAGAGGGCGCCTGGGACCCGAGAGAGCCCCGGGGAGAGTCCGAGGCCTGCCCGCAGAGGCCTCCATTGCCTCCCCGGGCTCCTACCATGGGGCCTGACCGTGCTCGCCCGAGGCCCAGGTTCACCGCAGGTGAATGCCTTTTGCGGACGCCAAGGACAGGAGGTCGCCGATTCCCTCACAGAGGTGGGGGTTCGAGCTCTGGGGGACTGAGGTCGCAGCGGTCACACTCCATTTTTGGGTGGTTCCGCAGAGACTGGAGGGTTGAAGCGGCTGGGTCCAAGTGTGCCGCCTTGTGGCAGGGTGGGGGCTTTGCAGGCGAAGCAAGGCTCTTAGCCTCCCAGGCGGGGCACAGGCCAGACGCCCCAAGGGAGATCCGGTCCTTGATCGAGGGTCTCGCCCGCCCGCCCGGAACCGCTCCACCTGGCGCGGAACCGTGGCCGGCCCCTCTTCCAGGCACCAGGTCCCTAGTTCTTTCCTGGCACTCTGCCTCTGCGGGGGTGGGAGAGCTGCTGGGAAGTGTGGTCCACGGGAAAACGCGCGGTCCTCTGGGTGGCAGGGAGGGCCTCCGTTAACTCTGACACCAGCCCAGGGACCCTGTGGACCTGGCCTGATATCTCAAGGGGGGGGCACGTTGTCCGGAGGGATGCTCTTGGGGTGGGGCCTGCTTGCGCCTGCGCGGCCCCGCCTCTTGGCCCGAAACCAGCCAGCCGCGGCTCGGACAAAAGCCATCTCCTGGGGGCCTCCCCCCTGTTCTTCCATCCGTAAAGGGGGACCCCTTTACGGATGGAAGAACAGGGGGATCTTCGCAGTGGTGGGGACGGGACGGAGGGGTCTGCGGGTTTGCAGCCACGTAGGCCAGTTGCTCGCACCGCGGCCCCATGTGTCCCAGCTCCATGGACGAGGTGGGCCGCTTATGGCGGGATGCAGGCGTCCTGCGGGGGTCAGGGGACGGCGTGGGCACTCCCCGGGCGAGAGAGGGCGCCTGGGACCCGAGAGAGCCCCGGGGAGAGTCCGAGGCCTGGCCGCAGAGGCCTCCATTGCCTCCCCGGGCTCCTACCATGGGGCCTGACCGTGCTCGCCCGAGGCCCAGGTTCACCGCAGGTGAATGCCTTTTGCGGACGCCAAGGACAGGAGGTCGCCGATTCCCTCACAGAGGTGGGGGTTCGAGCTCTGGGGGACTGAGGTCGCAGCGGTCACACTCCATTTTTGGGTGGTTCCGCAGAGACTGGAGGGTTGAAGCGGCTGGGTCCAAGTGTGCCGCCTTGTGGCAGGGTGGGGGCTTTGCAGGCGAAGCAAGGCTCTAAGCCTCCCAGGCGGGGCACAGGCCAGACGCCCCAAGGGAGATCCGGTCCTTGGTCGAGGGTCTCGCCCGCCCGCCCGGAACAGCTCCACCTGGCGCGGAACCGTGGCCGGCCCCTCTTCCCGGCCCCAGGTCCCTAGCTCTTCCCTGGCACTCTGTCTCTGGCGGGGTAGGAGACGGGCTGGCAAGTGTGGTCCACGGGAAAACGCGCGGTCCTCTGGGTGGCAGGGAGGGCCTCCGTTAACTCTGACACCAGCCCAGGGACCCTGTGGACCTGGCCTGATATCTCAAGGGGGGGGCACGTTGCCCGGAGGGATGCTCTTGGGGTGGGGCCTGCTTGCGCCTGCGCGGCCCCGCCTCTTGGCCCGAAACCACCCAGCCGCGGCTCGGACAAAAGCCATCTCCTGGGGGCCTCCCCCCTGTTCTTCCATCCGTAAAGGGGACCCCTTTACGGATGGAAGAACAGGGGGATCTTCGCAGTGGTGGGGACGGGACGGAGGGGTCTGCGGGTTTGCAGCCACGTAGGCCAGTTGCTCGCACCCCGGCCCCATGTGTCCCAGCTCCATGGACGAGGTGGGCCGCTTATGGCGGGATGCAGGCGTCCTGCGGGGGTCAGGGGACGGCGTGGGCACTCCCCGGGCGAGAGAGGGCGCCTGGGACCCGAGAGAGCCCCCGGGAAAATGCCCAGCCCTGGCCCCCGTGGCTCCAGTGGCCTCCACAGGCTCCTGCCGTGGGGCCTGGTCCCGCTCACCTGGGCCCAGGTTCTCCGCAGGTGAATGGCTTTTGCGGACACCAGGGACCACAGGCCGCGGATCCCTTCACGGGCAGGGGGGGTTCGAGCTCTGTGGGACCCAGGTCGCAGGGCACACAGTCCCTTCTCGCAAAGTTCAGCCCAGACTTTAGAGAGTAGAAGCGTCTCGGTCCAAGTTTTCCGCCTCGGGGCAGGGTGGGGCCGTTTGAGCCAAGAGAGACTCTTAGGCCGCCAGGCAGGTCTCAGGCCCGAGACCCCCAGGGAGACCCGGTCCCTGGGCGTGGGTCCCGCCCGCCCGGGCCCGCCCCACGTGGCCCGGAACCGTGGCCGGCCCCTCTTCCCGGCCCCAGGTCCCTAGCTCTTCCCTGGCACTCTGCCTCTGGCGGGGTGGGAGACGGGCTGGCAAGTGTGGTCCACGGGAAAACGCGCGGTCCTCTGGGTGGCAGGGAGGGCCTCCGTTAACTCTGACACCAGCCCAGGGACCCCGTGGACCTGGCCTGATATCTCAAGGGGGGGGCACGTTGCCGGGAGGGATGCTCTTGGGGTGGGGCCTGCTTGCGCCTGCGCGGCCCCGCCTCTTGGCCCGAAACCACCCAGCCGCGGCTCGGACAAAAGCCATCTCCTGGGGGCCTCCCCCCTGTTCTTCCATCCGTAAAGGGGGACCCCTTTACGGATGGAAGAACAGGGGGATCTTCGCAGTGGTGGGGACGGGACGGAGGGGTCTGCGGGTTTGCAGCCACGTAGGCCAGTTGCTCGCACCGCGGCCCCATGTGTACCAGCTCCATGGACGAGGTGGGCCGCTTATGGCGGGATGCAGGCGTCCTGCGGGGGTCAGGGGACGGCGTGGGCACTCCCCGGGCGAGAGAGGGCGCCTGGGACCCGAGAGAGCCCCGGGGAGAGTCCGAGGCCTGGCCGCAGAGGCCTCCATTGCCTCCCCGGGCTCCTACCATGGGGCCTGACCGTGCTCGCCCGAGGCCCAGGTTCACCGCAGGTGAATGCCTTTTGCGGACGCCAAGGACAGGAGGTTGCCGATTCCCTCACAGAGGTGGGGGTTCGAGCTCTGGGGGACTGAGGTCGCAGCGGTCACACTCCATTTTTGGGTGGTTCCGCAGAGACTGGAGGGTTGAAGCGGCTGGGTCCAAGTGTGCCGCCTTGTGGCAGGGTGGGGGCTTTGCAGGCGAAGCAAGGCTCTTAGCCTCCCAGGCGGGGCACAGGCCAGACGCCCCAAGGGAGATCCGGTCCTTGGTCGAGGGTCCCGCCCGCCCGCCCGGAACCGCTCCACCTGGCGCGGAACCGTTGCCGGCCCCTCTTCCAGGCACCAGGTCCCTAGTTCTTTCCTGGCACTCTGCCTCTGCGGGGGTGGGAGAGCTGCTGGGAAGTGTGGTCCACGGGAAAACGCGCGGTCCTCTGGGTGGCAGGGAGGGCCTCCGTTAACTCTGACACCAGCCCAGGGACCCTGTGGACCTGGCCTGATATCTCAAGGGGGGGGCACGTTGCCCGGAGGGATGCTCTTGGGGTGGGGCCTGCTTGCGCCTGCGCGGCCCCGCCTCTTGGCCCGAAACCACCCAGCCGCGGCTCGGACAAAAGCCATCTCCTGGGGGCCTCCCCCCTGTTCTTCCATCCGTAAAGGGGGACCCCTTTACGGATGGAAGAACAGGGGGATCTTCGCAGTGGTGGGGACGGGACGGAGGGGTCTGCGGGTTTGCAGCCACGTAGGCCAGTTGCTCGCACCCCGGCCCCATGTGTCCCAGCTCCATGGACGAGGTGGGCCGCTTATGGCGGGATGCAGGCGTCCTGCGGGGGTCAGGGGACGGCGTGGGCACTCCCCGGGCGAGAGAGGGCGCCTGGGACCCAAGAGAGCACCCGGGAAAATGCCCAGCCCTGGCCCCCGTGGCTCCAGTGGCCTCCACAGGCTCCTGCCTTGGGGCCTGGTCCCGCTCACCTGGGCCCAGGTTCTCCGCAGGTGAATGCCTTTTGCGGACACCAGGGACCACAGGCCGCGGATCCCTTCACGGGCAGGGGGGGTTCGAGCTCTGTGGGACCCAGGTCGCAGCGCACACAGTCCCTTCTCGCAAAGTTCAGCCCAGATTTTAGAGAGTAGAAGCGTCTCGGTCCAAGTTTTCCGCCTCGGGGCAGGGTGGGGCCGTTTGAGCGAAGAGAGACTCTTAGGTCGCCCAGGCAGGTCTCAGGCCCGAGACCCCCAGGGAGACCCGGTCCCTGGGCGTGGGTCCCGCCCGCCCGGGCCCGCCCCACGTGGCCCGGAACCGTGGCCGGCCCCTCTTCCCGGCCCCAGGTCCCTAGCTCTTCCCTGGCACTCTGCCTCTGGCGGGGTGGGAGACGGGCTGGCAAGTGTGGTCCACGGGAAAACGCGCGGTCCTCTGGGTGGCACAGAGGGCCTCCGTTAACTCTGACACCAGCCCAGGGACCCTGTGGACCTGGCCTGATATCTCAAGGGGGGGGCACGTTGCCCGGAGGGATGCTCTTGGGGTGGGGCCTGCTTGCGCCTGCGCGGCCCCGCCTCTTGGCCCGAAACCACCCAGCCGCGGCTCGGACAAAAGCCATCTCCTGGGGGCCTCCCCCCTGTTCATCCATCCGTAAAGGGGGACCCCTTTACGGATGGAAGAACAGGGGGATCTTCGCAGTGGTGGGGACGGGACGGAGGGGTCTGCGGGTTTGCAGCCACGTAGGCCAGTTGCTCGCACCCCGGCCCCATGTGTCCCAGCTCCATGGACGAGGTGGGCCGCTTATGGCGGGATGCAGGCGTCCTGCGGGGGTCAGGGGACGGCGTGGGCACTCCCCGGGCGAGAGAGGGCGCCTGGGACCCGAGAGAGCCCCGGGGAGAGTCCGAGGCCTGCCCGCAGAGGCCTCCATTGCCTCCCCGGGCTCCTACCATGGGGCCTGACCGTGCTCGCCCGAGGCCCAGGTTCACCGCAGGTGAATGCCTTTTGCGGACGCCAAGGACAGGAGGTCGCCGATTCCCTCACAGAGGTGGGGGTTCGAGCTCTGGGGGACTGAGGTCGCAGCGGTCACACTCCATTTTTGGGTGGTTCCGCAGAGACTGGAGGGTTGAAGCGGCTGGGTCCAAGTGTGCCGCCTTGTGGCAGGGTGGGGGCTTTGCAGGCGAAGCAAGGCTCTTAGCCTCCCAGGCGGGGCACAGGCCAGACGCCCCAAGGGAGATCCGGTCCTTGGTCGAGGGTCCCGCCCGCCCGCCCGGAACCGCTCCACCTGGCGCGGAACCGTGGCCGGCCCCTCTTCCAGGCACCAGGTCCCTAGTTCTTTCCTGGCACTCTGCCTCTGCGGGGGTGGGAGAGCTGCTGGGAAGTGTGGTCCACGGGAAAACGCGCGGTCCTCTGGGTGGCAGGGAGGGCCTCCGTTAACTCTGACACCAGCCCAGGGACCCTGTGGACCTGGCCTGATATCTCAAGGGGGGGGCACGTTGCCCGGAGGGATGCTCTTGGGGTGGGGCCTGCTTGCGCCTGCGCGGCCCCGCCTCTTGGCCCGAAACCACCCAGCCGCGGCTCGGACAAAAGCCATCTCCTGGGGGCCTCCCCCCTGTTCTTCCATCCGTAAAGGGGGACCCCTTTACGGATGGAAGAACAGGGGGATCTTCGCAGTGGTGGGGACGGGACGGAGGGGTCTGCGGGTTTGCAGCCACGTAGGCCAGTTGCTCGCACCGCGGCCCCATGTGTACCAGCTCCATGGACGAGGTGGGCCGCTTATGGCGGGATGCAGGCGTCCTGCGGGGGTCAGGGGACGGCGTGGGCACTCCCCGGGCGAGAGAGGGCGCCTGGGACCCGAGAGAGCCCCGGGGAGAGTCCGAGGCCTGGCCGCAGAGGCCTCCATTGCCTCCCCGGGCTCCTACCATGGGGCCTGACCGTGCTCGCCCGAGGCCCAGGTTCACCGCAGGTGAATGCCTTTTGCGGACGCCAAGGACAGGAGGTTGCCGATTCCCTCACAGAGGTGGGGGTTCGAGCTCTGGGGGACTGAGGTCGCAGCGGTCACACTCCATTTTTGGGTGGTTCCGCAGAGACTGGAGGGTTGAAGCGGCTGGGTCCAAGTGTGCCGCCTTGTGGCAGGGTGGGGGCTTTGCAGGCGAAGCAAGGCTCTTAGCCTCCCAGGCGGGGCACAGGCCAGACGCCCCAAGGGAGATCCGGTCCTTGGTCGAGGGTCCCGCCCGCCCGCCCGGAACCGCTCCACCTGGCGCGGAACCGTTGCCGGCCCCTCTTCCAGGCACCAGGTCCCTAGTTCTTTCCTGGCACTCTGCCTCTGCGGGGGTGGGAGAGCTGCTGGGAAGTGTGGTCCACGGGAAAACGCGCGGTCCTCTGGGTGGCAGGGAGGGCCTCCGTTAACTCTGACACCAGCCCAGGGACCCTGTGGACCTGGCCTGATATCTCAAGGGGGGGGCACGTTGCCCGGAGGGATGCTCTTGGGGTGGGGCCTGCTTGCGCCTGCGCGGCCCCGCCTCTTGGCCCGGAACCACCCAGCCGCGGCTCGGACAAAAGCCATCTCCTGGGGGCCTCCCCCCTGTTCTTCCATCCGTAAAGGGGGACCCCTTTACGGATGGAAAACAGGGGGATCTTCGCAGTGGTGGGGACGGGACGGAGGGGTCTGCGGGTTTGCAGCCACGTAGGCCAGTTGCTCGCACCCCGGCCCCATGTGTCCCAGCTCCATGGACGAGGTGGGCCGCTTATGGCGGGATGCAGGCGTCCTGCGGGGGTCAGGGGACGGCGTGGGCACTCCCCGGGCGAGAGAGGGCGCCTGGGACCCGAGAGAGCCCCGGGGAGAGTCCGAGGCCTGGCCGCAGAGGCCTCCATTGCCTCCCCGGGCTCCTACCATGGGGCCTGACCGTGCTCGCCCGAGGCCCAGGTTCACCGCAGGTGAATGCCTTTTGCGGACGCCAAGGACAGGAGGTCGCCGATTCCCTCACAGAGGTGGGGGTTCGAGCTCTGGGGGACTGAGGTCGCAGCGGTCACACTCCATTTTTGGGTGGTTCCGCAGAGACTGGAGGGTTGAAGCGGCTGGGTCCAAGTGTGCCGCCTTGTGGCAGGGTGGGGGCTTTGCAGGCGAAGCAAGGCTCTTAGCCTCCCAGGCGGGGCACAGGCCAGACGCCCCAAGGGAGATCCGGTCTTTGGTCGAGGGTCCCGCCCGCCCGCCCGGTACCGCTCCACCTGGCGCGGAACCGTGGCCGGCCCCTCTTCCAGGCACCAGGTCCCTAGTTCTTTCCTGGCACTCTGCCTCTGCGGGGGTGGGAGAGCTGCTGGGAAGTGTGGTCCACGGGAAAACGCGCGGTCCTCTGGGTGGCAGGGAGGGCCTCCGTTAACTCTGACACCAGCCCAGGGACCCTGTGGACCTGGCCTGATATCTCAAGGGGGGGGCACGTTGCCCGGAGGGATGCTCTTGGGGTGGGGCCTGCTTGCGCCTGCGCGGGCCCGCCTCGTGGCCCGAAACCACCCAGCCGCGGCTCGGACAAAAGCCATCTCCTGGGGGCCTCCCCCCTGTTCTTCCATCCGTAAAGGGGGACCCCTTTACGGATGGAAGAACAGGGGGATCTTCGCAGTGGTGGGGACGGGACGGAGGGGTCTGCGGGTTTGCAGCCACGTAGGCCAGTTGCTCGCACCCCGGCCCCATGTGTCCCAGCTCCATGGACGAGGTGGGCCGCTTATGGCGGGATGCAGGCGTCCTGCGGGGGTCAGGGGACGGCGTGGGCACTCCCCGGGCGAGAGAGGGCGCCTAGGACACAAGAGAGCACCCGGGAAAATGCCCAGCCCTGGCCCCCGTGGCTCCAGTGGCCTCCACAGGATCCTGCCGTGGGGCCTGGTCCCGCTCACCTGGGCCCAGGTTCTCCGCAGGTGAATGCCTTTTGCGGACACCAGGGACCACAGGCCGCGGATCCCTTCACGGGCAGGGGGGGTTCGAGCTCTGTGGGACCCAGGTCGCAGCGCACACAGTCCCTTCTCGCAAAGTTCAGCCCAGACTTTAGAGAGTAGAAGCGTCTCGGTCCAAATTTCCGCCTCGGGGCAGGGTGGGGCCGTTTGAGCCAAGAGAGACTCTTAGGCCGCCAGGCAGGTCTCAGGCCCGAGACCCCCAGGGAGACCCGGTCCCTGGGCGTGGGTCCCGCCCGCCCGGGCCCGCCCCACGTGGCCCGAAACCGTGGCCGGCCCCTCTTCCCGGCCCCAGGTCCCTAGCTCTTCCCTGGCACTCTGCCTCTGGCGGGGTGGGAGACGGGCTGGCAAGTGTGGTCCACGGGAAAACGCGCGGTCCTCTGGGTGGCAGGGAGGGCCTCCGTTAACTCTGACACCAGCCCAGGGACCCTGTGGACCTGGCCTGATATCTCAAGGGGGGGGCACGTTGCCCGGAGGGATGCTCTTGGGGTGGGGCCTGCTTGCGCCTGCGCGGCCCCGCCTCTTGGCCCGAAACCACCCAGCCGCGGCTCGGACAAAAGCCATCTCCTGGGGGCCTCCCCCCTGTTCTTCCATCCGTAAAGGGGGACCCCTTTACGGATGGAAGAACAGGGGGATCTTCGCAGTGGTGGGGACGGGACGGAGGGGTCTGCGGGTTTGCAGCCACGTAGGCCAGTTGCTCGCACCGCGGCCCCATGTGTCCCAGCTCCATGGACGAGGTGGGCCGCTTATGGCGGGATGCAGGCGTCCTGCGGGGGTCAGGGGACGGCGTGGGCACTCCCCGGGCGAGAGAGGGCGCCTGGGACCCGAGAGAGCCCCGGGGAGAGTCCGAGGCCTGGCCGCAGAGGCCTCCATTGCCTCCCCGGGCTCCTACCATGGGGCCTGACCGTGCTCGCCCGAGGCCCAGGTTCACCGCAGGTGAATGCCTTTTGCGGACGCCAAGGACAGGAGGTCCCCGATTCCCTCACAGAGGTGGGGGTTCGAGCTCTGGGGGACTGAGGTCGCAGCGGTCACACTCCATTTTTGGGTGGTTCCGCAGAGACTGGAGGGTTGAAGCGGCTGGGTCCAAGTGTGCCGCCTTGTGGCAGGGTGGGGGCTTTGCAGGCGAAGCAAGGCTCTTAGCCTCCCAGGCGGGGCACAGGCCAGACGCCCCAAGGGAGATCCGGTCCTTGGTCGAGGGTCCCGCCCGCCCGCCCGGAACCGCTCCACCTGGCGCGGAACCGTGGCCGGCCCCTCTTCCAGGCACCAGGTCCCTAGCTCTTTCCTGGCACTCTGCCTCTGCGGGGGTGGGAGAGCTGCTGGGAAGTGTGGTCCACGGGAAAACGCGCGGTCCTCTGGGTGGCAGGGAGGGCCTCCGTTAACTCTGACACCAGCCCAGGGACCCTGTGGACCTGGCCTGATATCTCAAGGGGGGGGCACGTTGCCCGGAGGGATGCTCTTGGGGTGGGGCCTGCTTGCGCCTGCGCGGCCCCGCCTCTTGGCCCGAAACCACCCAGCCGCGGCTCGGACAAAAGCCATCTCCTGGGGGCCTCCCCCCTGTTCTTCCATCCGTAAAGGGGGACCCCTTTACGGATGGAAGAACAGGGGGATCTTCGCAGTGGTGGGGACGGGACGGAGGGGTCTGCGGGTTTGCAGCCACGTAGGCCAGTTGCTCGCACCCCGGCCCCATGTGTCCCAGCTCCATGGACGAGGTGGGCCGCTTATGGCGGGATGCAGGCGTCCTGCGGGGGTCAGGGGACGGCGTGGGCACTCCCCGGGCGAGAGAGGGCGCCTGGGACCCGAGAGAGCCCCGGGGAGAGTCCGAGGCCTGGCCGCAGAGGCCTCCATTGCCTCCCCGGGCTCCTACCATGGGGCCTGACCGTGCTCGCCCGAGGCCCAGGTTCACCGCAGGTGAATGCCTTTTGCGGACGCCAAGGACAGGAGGTCGCCGATTCCCTCACAGAGGTGGGGGTTCGAGCTCTGGGGGACTGAGGTCGCAGCGGTCACACTCCATTTTTGGGTGGTTCCGCAGAGACTGGAGGGTTGAAGCGGCTGGGTCCAAGTGTGCCGCCTTGTGGCAGGGTGGGGGCTTTGCAGGCGAAGCAAGGCTCTTAGCCTCCCAGGCGGGGCACAGGCCAGACGCCCCAAGGGAGATCCGGTCCTTGGTCGAGGGTCCCGCCCGCACGCCCGGAACCGCTCCACCTGGCGCGGAACCGTGGCCGGCCCCTCTTCCCGGCCCCAGGTCCCTAGCTCTTCCCTGGCACTCTGCCTCTGGCGGGGTAGGAGACGGGCTGGCAAGTGTGGTCCACGGGAAAACGCGCGGTCCTCTGGGTGGCAGGGAGGGCCTCCGTTAACTCTGACACCAGCCCAGGGACCCTGTGGACCTGGCCTGATATCTCAAGGGGGGGGCACGTTGCCCGGAGGGATGCTCTTGGGGTGGGGCCTGCTTGCGCCTGCGCGGCCCCGCCTCTTGGCCCGAAACCACCCAGCCGCGGCTCGGACAAAAGCCATCTCCTGGGGGCCTCCCCCCTGTTCTTCCATCCGTAAAGGGGACCCCTTTACGGATGGAAGAACAGGGGGATCTTCGCAGTGGTGGGGACGGGACGGAGGGGTCTGCGGGTTTGCAGCCACGTAGGCCAGTTGCTCGCACCCCGGCCCCATGTGTCCCAGCTCCATGGACGAGGTGGGCCGCTTATGGCGGGATGCAGGCGTCCTGCGGGGGTCAGGGGACGGCGTGGGCACTCCCCGGGCGAGAGAGGGCGCCTGGGACCCGAGAGAGCCCCCGGGAAAATGCCCAGCCCTGGCCCCCGTGGCTCCAGTGGCCTCCACAGGCTCCTGCCGTGGGGCCTGGTCCCGCTCACCTGGGCCCAGGTTCTCCGCAGGTGAATGCCTTTTGCGGACACCAGGGACCACAGGCCGCGGATCCCTTCACGGGCAGGGGGGGTTCGAGCTCTGTGGGACCCAGGTCGCAGGGCACACAGTCCCTTCTCGCAAAGTTCAGCCCAGACTTTAGAGAGTAGAAGCGTCTCGGTCCAAGTTTTCCGCCTCGGGGCAGGGTGGGGCCGTTTGAGCCAAGAGAGACTCTTAGGCCGCCAGGCAGGTCTCAGGCCCGAGACCCCCAGGGAGACCCGGTCCCTGGGCGTGGGTCCCGCCCGCCCGGGCCCGCCCCACGTGGCCCGGAACCGTGGCCGGCCCCTCTTCCCGGCCCCAGGTCCCTAGCTCTTCCCTGGCACTCTGCCTCTGGCGGGGTGGGAGACGGGCTGGCAAGTGTGGTCCACGGGAAAACGCGCGGTCCTCTGGGTGGCAGGGAGGGCCTCCGTTAACTCTGACACCAGCCCAGGGACCCCGTGGACCTGGCCTGATATCTCAAGGGGGGGGCACGTTGCCGGGAGGGATGCTCTTGGTGTGGGGCCTGCTTGCGCCTGCGCGGCCCCGCCTCTTGGCCCGAAACCACCCATCCGCGGCTCGGACAAAAGCCATCTCCTGGGGGCCTCCCCCCTGTTCTTCCATCCGTAAAGGGGGACCCCTTTACGGATGGAAGAACAGGGGGATCTTCGCAGTGGTGGGGACGGGACGGAGGGGTCTGCGGGTTTGCAGCCACGTAGGCCAGTTGCTCGCACCGCGGCCCCATGTGTACCAGCTCCATGGACGAGGTGGGCCGCTTATGGCGGGATGCAGGCGTCCTGCGGGGGTCAGGGGACGGCGTGGGCACTCCCCGGGCGAGAGAGGGCGCCTGGGACCCGAGAGAGCCCCGGGGAGAGTCCGAGGCCTGGCCGCAGAGGCCTCCATTGCCTCCCCGGGCTCCTACCATGGGGCCTGACCGTGCTCGCCCGAGGCCCAGGTTCACCGCAGGTGAATGCCTTTTGCGGACGCCAAGGACAGGAGGTTGCCGATTCCCTCACAGAGGTGGGGGTTCGAGCTCTGGGGGACTGAAGTCGCAGCGGTCACACTCCATTTTTGGGTGGTTCCGCAGAGACTGGAGGGTTGAAGCGGCTGGGTCCAAGTGTGCCGCCTTGTGGCAGGGTGGGGGCTTTGCAGGCGAAGCAAGGCTCTTAGCCTCCCAGGCGGGGCACAGGCCAGACGCCCCAAGGGAGATCCGGTCCTTGGTCGAGGGTCCCGCCCGCCCGCCTGGAACCGCTCCACCTGGCGCGGAACCGTTGCCGGCCCCTCTTCCAGGCACCAGGTCCCTAGTTCTTTCCTGGCACTCTGCCTCTGCGGGGGTGGGAGATCTGCTGGGAAGTGTGGTCCACGGGAAAACGCGCGGTCCTCTGGGTGGCAGGGAGGGCCTCCGTTAACTCTGACACCAGCCCAGGGACCCTGTGGACCTGGCCTGATATCTCAAGGGGGGGGCACGTTGCCCGGAGGGATGCTCTTGGGGTGGGGCCTGCTTGCGCCTGCGCGGCCCCGCCTCTTGGCCCGAAACCACCCAGCCGCGGCTCGGACAAAAGCCATCTCCTGGGGGCCTCCCCCCTGTTCTTCCATCCGTAAAGGGGGACCCCTTTACGGATGGAAGAACAGGGGGATCTTCGCAGTGGTGGGGACGGGACGGAGGGGTCTGCGGGTTTGCAGCCACGTAGGCCAGTTGCTCGCACCGCGGCCCCATGTGTCCCAGCTCCATGGACGAGGTGGGCCGCTTATGGCGGGATGCAGGCGTCCTGCGGGGGTCAGGGGACGGCGTGGGCACTCCCCGGGCGAGAGAGGGCGCCTGGGACCCGAGAGAGCCCCGGGGAGAGTCCGAGGCCTGGCCGCAGAGGCCTCCATTGCCTCCCCGGGCTCCTACCATGGGGCCTGACCGTGCTCGCCCGAGGCCCAGGTTCACCGCAGGTGAATGCCTTTTGCGGACGCCAAGGACAGGAGGTCGCCGATTCCCTCACAGAGGTGGGGGTTCGAGCTCTGGGGGACTGAGGTCGCAGCGGTCACACTCCATTTTTGGGTGGTTCCGCAGAGACTGGAGGGTTGAAGCGGCTGGGTCCAAGTGTGCCGCCTTGTGGCAGGGTGGGAGCGTTGCAGGCGAAGCAAGGCTCTTTGCCTCCCAGGCGGGGCACAGGCCAGACGCCCCAAGGGAGATCCGGTCCTTGGTCGAGGGTCCCGCCCGCCCGCCCGGAACCGCTCCACCTGGCGCGGAACCGTGGCCGGCCCCTCTTCCAGGCACCAGGTCCCTAGTTCTTTCCTGGCACTCTGCCTCTGCGCGGGTGGGAGAGCTGCTGGGAAGTGTGGTCCACGGGAAAACGCGCGGTCCTCTGGGTGGCAGGGAGGGCCTCCGTTAACTCTGACACCAGCCCAGGGACCCTGTGGACCTGGCCTGATATCTCAAGGGGGGGGCACGTTGCCCGGAGGGATGCTCTTGGGGTGGGGCCTGCTTGCGCCTGCGCGGCCCCGCCTCTTGGCCCGAAACCACCCAGCCGCGGCTCGGACAAAAGCCATCTCCTGGGGGCCTCCCCCCTGTTCTTCCATCCGTAAAGGGGGACCCCTTTACGGATGGAAGAACAGGGGGATCTTCGCAGTGGTGGGGACGGGACGGAGGGGTCTGCGGGTTTGCAGCCACGTAGGCCAGTTGCTCGCACCCCGGCCCCATGTGTCCCAGCTCCATGGACGAGGTGGGCCGCTTATGGCGGGATGCAGGCGTCCTGCGGGGGTCAGGGGACGGCGTGGGCACTCCCCGGGCGAGAGAGGGCGCCTGGGACCCAAGAGAGAACCCGGGAAAATGCCCAGCCCTGGCCCCCGTGGCTCCAGTGGCCTCCACAGGCTCCTGCCGTGGGGCCTGGTCCCGCTCACCTGGGTCCAGGTTCTCCGCAGGTGAATGGCTTTTGCGGACACCAGGGACCACAGGCCGCGGATCCCTTCACGGGCAGGGGGGGTTCGAGCTCTGTGGGACCCAGGTCGCAGCGCACACAGTCCCTTCTCGCAAAGTTCAGCCCAGACTTTAGAGAGTAGAAGCGTCTCGGTCCAAGTTTTCCGCCTCGGGGCAGGGTGGGGCCGTTTGAGCCAAGAGAGACTCTTAGGCCGCCAGGCAGGTCTCAGGCCCGAGACCCCCAGGGAGACCCGGTCCCTGGGCGTGGGTCCCGCCCGCCCGGGCCCGCCCCACGTGGCCCGGAACCGTGGCCGGCCCCTCTTCCCGGCCCGGGGTCCCTAGCTCTTCCCTGGCACTCTGCCTCTGGCGGGGTGGGAGACGGGCTGGCAAGTGTGGTCCACGGGAAAACGCGCGGTCCTCTGGGTGGCAGGGAGGGCCTCCGTTAACTCTGACACCAGCCCAGGGACCCCGTGGACCTGGCCTGATATCTCAAGGGGGGGGCACGTTGCCGGGAGGGATGCTGTTGGGGTGGGGCCTGCTTGCGCCTGCGCGGCCCCGCCTCTTGGCCCGAAACCACCCAGCCGCGGCTCGGACAAAAGCCATCTCCTGGGGGCCTCCCCCCTGTTCTTCCATCCGTAAAGGGGGAACCCTTTACGGATGGAAGAACAGGGGGATCTTCGCAGTGGTGGGGACGGGACGGAGGGGTCTGCGGGTTTGCAGCCACGTAGGCCAGTTGCTCGCACCGCGGCCCCATGTGTACCAGCTCCATGGACGAGGTGGGCCGCTTATGGCGGGATGCAGGCGTCCTGCGGGGGTCAGGGGACGGCGTGGGCACTCCCCGGCGAGAGAGGGCACCTGGGACCCGAGAGAGCCCCGGGGAGAGTCCGAGGCCTGGCCGCAGAGGCCTCCATTGCCTCCCCGGGCTCCTACCATGGGGCCTGACCGTGCTCGCCCGAGGCCCAGGTTCACCGCAGGTGAATGCCTTTTGCGGACGCCAAGGACAGGAGGTCCCCGATTCCCTCACAGAGGTGGGGGTTCGAGCTCTGGGGGACTGAGGTCGCAGCGGTCACACTCCATTTTTGGGTGGTTCCGCAGAGACTGGAGGGTTGAAGCGGCTGGGTCCAAGTGTGCCGCCTTGTGGCAGGGTGGGGGCTTTGCAGGCGAAGCAAGGCTCTTAGCCTCCCAGGCGGGGCACAGGCCAGACGCCCCAAGGGAGATCCGGTCCTTGGTCGAGGGTCCCGCCCGCCCGCCCGGAACCGCTCCACCTGGCGCGGAACCGTGGCCGGCCCCTCTTCCAGGCACCAGGTCCCTAGTTCTTTCCTGGCACTCTGCCTCTGCGGGGGTGGGAGAGCTGCTGGGAAGTGTGGTCCACGGGAAAACGCGCGGTCCTCTGGGTGGCAGGGAGGGCCTCCGTTAACTCTGACACCAGCCCAGGGACCCTGTGGACCTGGCCTGATATCTCAAGGGGGGGGCACGTTGCCCGGAGGGATGCTCTTGGGGTGGGGCCTGCTTGCGCCTGCGCGGCCCCGCCTCTTGGCCCGAAACCACCCAGCCGCGGCTCGGACAAAAGCCATCTCCTGGGGGCCTCCCCCCTGTTCTTCCATCCGTAAAGGGGGACCCCTTTACGGATGGAAGAACAGGGGGATCTTCGCAGTGGTGGGGACGGGACGGAGGGGTCTGCGGGTTTGCAGCCACGTAGGCCAGTTGCTCGCACCCCGGCCCCATGTGTCCCAGCTCCATGGACGAGGTGGGCCGCTTATGGCGGGATGCAGGCGTCCTGCGGGGGTCAGGGGACGGCGTGGGCACTCCCCGGGCGAGAGAGGGCGCCTGGGACCCGAGAGAGCCCCGGGGAGAGTCCGAGGCCTGGCCGCAGAGGCCTCCATTGCCTCCCCGGGCTCCTACCATGGGGCCTGACCGTGCTCGCCCGAGGCCCAGGTTCACCGCAGGTGAATGCCTTTTGCGGACGCCAAGTACAGGAGGTCGCCGATTCCCTCACAGAGGTGGGGGTTCGAGCTCTGGGGGACTGAGGTCGCAGCGGTCACACTCCATTTTTGGGTGGTTCCGCAGAGACTGGAGGGTTGAAGCGGCTGGGTCCAAGTGTGCCGCCTTGTGGCAGGGTGGGGGCTTTGCAGGCGAAGCAAGGCTCTTAGCCTCCCAGGCGGGGCACAGGCCAGACGCCCCAAGGGAGATCCGGTCCTTGGTCGAGGGTCCCGCCCGCCCGCCCGGAACCGCTCCACCTGGCGCGGAACCGTGGCCGGCCCCTCTTCCCGGCCCCAGGTCCCTAGCTCTTCCCTGGCACTCTGCCTCTGGCGGGGTAGGAGACGGGCTGGCAAGTGTGGTCCACGGGAAAACGCGCGGTCCTCTGGGTGGCAGGGAGGGCCTCCGTTAACTCTGACACCAGCCCAGGGACCCTGTGGACCTGGCCTGATATCTCAAGGGGGGGGCACGTTGCCCGGAGGGATGCTGTTGGGGTGGGGCCTGCTTGCGCCTGCGCGGCCCCGCCTCTTGGCCCGAAACCACCCAGCCGCGGCTCGGACAAAAGCCATCTCCTGGGGGCCTCCCCCCTGTTCTTCCATCCGTAAAGGGGGACCCCTTTACGGATGGAAGAACAGGGGGATCTTCGCAGTGGTGGGGACGGGACGGAGGGGTCTGCGGGTTTGCAGCCACGTAGGCCAGTTGCTCGCACCCCGGCCCCATGTGTCCCAGCTCCATGGACGAGGTGGGCCGCTTATGGCGGGATGCAGGCGTCCTGCGGGGGTCAGGGGACGGCGTGGGCACTCCCCGGGCGAGAGAGGGCGCCTGGGACCCGAGAGAGCCCCGGGGAGAGTCCGAGGCCTGGCCGCAGAGGCCTCCATTGCCTCCCCGGGCTCCTACCATGGGGCCTGACCGTGCTCGCCCGAGGCCCAGGTTCACCGCAGGTGAATGCCTTTTGCGGACGCCAAGGACAGGAGGTCGCCGATTCCCTCACAGAGGTGGGGGTTCGAGCTCTGGGGGACTGAGGTCGCAGCGGTCACACTCCATTTTTGGGTGGTTCCGCAGAGACTGGAGGGTTGAAGCGGCTGGGTCCAAGTGTGCCGCCTTGTGGCAGGGTGGGGGCTTTGCAGGCGAAGCAAGGCTCTTAGCCTCCCAGGCGGGGCACAGGCCAGACGCCCCAAGAGAGATCCGGTCCTTGGTCGAGGGTCTCGCCCGCCCGCCCGGAACCGCTCCACCTGGCGCGGAACCGTGGCCGGCCCCTCTTCCCGGCCCCAGGTCCCTAGCTCTTCCCTGGCACTCTGCCTCTGGCGGGGTAGGAGACGGGCTGGCAAGTGTGGTCCACGGGAAAACGCGCGGTCCTCTGGGTGGCAGGGAGGGCCTCCGTTAACTCTGACACCAGCCCAGGGACCCTGTGGACCTGGCCTGATATCTCAAGGGGGGGGCACGTTGCCCGGAGGGATGCTCTTGGGGTGGGGCCTGCTTGCGCCTGCGCGGCCCCGCCTCTTGGCCCGAAACCACCCAGCCGCGGCTCGGACAAAAGCCATCTCCTGGGGGCCTCCCCCCTGTTCTTCCATCCGTAAAGGGGGACCCCTTTACGGATGGAAGAACAGGGGGATCTTCGCAGTGGTGGGGACGGGACGGAGGGGTCTGCGGGTTTGCAGCCACGTAGGCCAGTTGCTCGCACCCCGGCCCCATGTGTCCCAGCTCCATGGACGAGGTGGGCCGTTTATGGCGGGATGCAGGCGTCCTGCGGGGGTCAGGGGACGGCGTGGGCACTCCCCGGGCGAGAGAGGGCGCCTGGGACCCGAGAGAGCCCCCGGGAAAATGCCCAGCCCTGGCCCCCGTGGCTCCAGTGGCCTCCACAGGCTCCTGCCGTGGGGCCTGGTCCCGCTCACCTGGGCCCAGGTTCTCCGCAGGTGAATGGCTTTTGCGGACACCAGGGACCACAGGCCGCGGATCCCTTCACGGGCAGGGGGGGTTCGAGCTCTGTGGGACCCAGGTCGCAGCGCACACAGTCCCTTCTCGCAAAGTTCAGCCCAGACTTTAGAGAGTAGAAGCGTCTCGGTCCAAGTTTTCCGCCTCGGGGCAGGGTGGGGCCGTTTGAGCCAAGAGAGACTCTTAGGCCGCCAGGCAGGTCTCATGCCCGAGACCCCCAGGGAGACCCGGTCCCTGGGCGTGGGTCCCGCCCGCCCGGACCCGCCCCACGTGGCCCGGAACCGTGGCCGGCCCCTATTCCCGGCCCCAGGTCCCTAGCTCTTCCCTGGCACTCTGCCTCTGGCGGGGTGGGAGACGGGCTGGCAAGTGTGGTCCACGGGAAAACGCGCGGTCCTCTGGGTGGCAGGGAGGGCCTCCGTTAACTCTGACACCAGCCAAGGGACCCCGTGGACCTGGCCTGATATCTCAAGGGGGGGGCACGTTGCCGGGAGGGATGCTCTTGGGGTGGGGCCTGCTTGCGCCTGCGCGGCCCCGCCTCTTGGCCCGAAACCACCCAGCCGCGGCTCGGACAAAAGCCATCTCCTGGGGGCCTCCCCCCTGTTCTTCCATCCGTAAAGGGGGACCCCTTTACGGATGGAAGAACAGGGGGATCTTCGCAGTGGTGGGGACGGGACGGAGGGGTCTGCGGGTTTGCAGCCACGTAGGCCAGTTGCTCGCACCGCGGCCCCATGTGTACCAGCTCCATGGACGAGGTGGGCCGCTTATGGCGGGATGCAGGCGTCCTGCGGGGGTCAGGGGACGGCGTGGGCACTCCCCGGGCGAGAGAGGGCGCCTGGGACCCGAGAGAGCCCCGGGGAGAGTCCGAGGCCTGGCCGCAGAGGCCTCCATTGCCTCCCCGGGCTCCTACCATGGGGCCTGACCGTGCTCGCCCGAGGCCCAGGTTCACCGCAGGTGAATGCCTTTTGCGGACGCCAAGGACAGGAGGTTGCCGATTCCCTCACAGAGGTGGGGGTTCGAGCTCTGGGGGACTGAGGTCGCAGCGGTCACACTCCATTTTTGGGTGGTTCCGCAGAGACTGGAGGGTTGAAGCGGCTGGGTCCAAGTGTGCCGCCTTGTGGCAGGGTGGGGGCTTTGCAGGCGAAGCAAGGCTCTTAGCCTCCCAGGCGGGGCACAGGCCAGACGCCCCAAGGGAGATCCGGTCCTTGGTCGAGGGTCCCGCCCGCCCGCCCGGAACCGCTCCACCTGGCGCGGAACCGTTGCCGGCCCCTCTTCCAGGCACCAGGTCCCTAGTTCTTTCCTGGCACTCTGCCTCTGCGGGGGTGGGAGAGCTGCTGGGAAGTGTGGTCCACGGGAAAACGCGCGGTCCTCTGGGTGGCAGGGAGGGCCTCCGTTAACTCTGACACCAGCCCAGGGACCCTGTGGACCTGGCCTGATATCTCAAGGGGGGGGCACGTTGCCCGGAGGGATGCTCTTGGGGTGGGGCCTGCTTGCGCCTGCGCGGCCCCGCCTCTTGGCCCGAAACCAGCCAGCCGCGGCTCGGACAAAAGCCATCTCCTGGGGGCCTCCCCCCTGTTCTTCCATCCGTAAAGGGGGACCCCTTTACGGATGGAAGAACAGGGGGATCTTCGCAGTGTTGGGGACGGGACGGAGGGGTCTGCGGGTTTGCAGCCACGTAGGGCAGTTGCTCGCACCCCGGCCCCATGTGTCCCAGCTCCATGGACGAGGTGGGCCGCTTATGGCGGGATGCAGGCGTCCTGCGGGGGTCAGGGGACGGCGTGGGCACTCCCCGGGCGAGAGAGGGCGCCTGGGACCCGAGAGAGCACCCGGGAAAATGCCCAGCCCTGGCCCCCGTGGCTCCAGTGGCCTCCACAGGCTCCTGCCGTGGGGCCTGGTCCCGCTCACCTGGGCCCAGGTTCTCCGCAGGTGAATGCCTTTTGCGGACACCAGGGACCACAGGCCGCGGATCCCTTCACGGGCAGGGGGGGTTCGAGCTCTGTGGGACCCAGGTCGCAGCGCACACTGTCCCTTCTCGCAAAGTTCAGCCCAGACTTTAGAGAGTAGAAGCGTCTCGGTCCAAGTTTTCCGCCTCGGGGCAGGGTGGGGCCGTTTGAGCCAAGAGAGACTCTTAGGCCGCCAGGCAGGTCTCAGGCCCGAGACCCCCAGGGAGACCCGGTCCCTGGGCGTGGGTCCCGCCCGCCCGGGCCCGCCCCACGTGGCCCGAAACCGTGGCCGGCCCCTCTTCCCGGCCCCAGGTCCCTAGCTCTTCCCTGGCACTCTGCCTCTGGCGGGGTGGGAGACGGGCTGGCAAGTGTGGTCCACGGGAAAACGCGCGGTCCTCTGGGTGGCAGGCAGGGCCTCCGTTAACTCTGACACCAGCCCAGGGACCCTGTGGACCTGGCCTGATATCTCAAGGGGGGGGCACGTTGCCCGGAGGGATGCTCTTGGGGTGGGGCCTGCTTGCGCCTGCGCGGCCCCGCCTCTTGGCCCGAAACCACCCAGCCGCGGCTCGGACAAAAGCCATCTCCTGGGGGCCTCCCCCCTGTTCTTCCATCCGTAAAGGGGGACCCCTTTACGGATGGAAGAACAGGGGGATCTTCGCAGTGGTGGGGACGGGACGGAGGGGTCTGCGGGTTTGCAGCCACGTAGGCCAGTTGCTCGCACCGCGGCCCCATGTGTCCCAGCTCCATGGACGAGGTGGGCCGCTTATGGCGGGATGCAGGCGTCCTGCGGGGGTCAGGGGACGGCGTGGGCACTCCCCGGGCGAGAGAGGGCGCCTGGGACCCGAGAGAGCCCCGGGGAGAGTCCGAGGCCTGGCCGCAGAGGCCTCCATTGCCTCCCCGGGCTCCTACCATGGGGCCTGACCGTGCTCGCCCGAGGCCCAGGTTCACCGCAGGTGAATGCCTTTTGCGGACGCCAAGGACAGGAGGTCGCCGATTCCCTCACAGAGGTGGGGGTTCGAGCTCTGGGGGACTGAGGTCGCAGCGGTCACACTCCATTTTTGGGTGGTTCCGCAGAGACTGGAGGGTTGAAGCGGCTGGGTCCAAGTGTGCCGCCTTGTGGCAGGGTGGGGGCTTTGCAGGCGAAGCAAGGCTCTTAGCCTCCCAGGCGGGGCACAGGCCAGACGCCCCAAGGGAGATCCGGTCCTTGGTCGAGGGTCCCGCCCGCCCGCCCGGAACCGCTCCACCTGGCGCGGAACCGTGGCCGGCCCCTCTTCCCGGCCCCAGGTCCCTAGCTCTTCCCTGGCACTCTGCCTCTGGCGGGGTAGGAGACGGGCTGGCAAGTGTGGTCCACGGGAAAACGCGCGGTCCTCTGGGTGGCAGGGAGGGCCTCCGTTAACTCTGACACCAGCCCAGGGACCCTGTGGACCTGGCCTGATATCTCAAGGGGGGGGCACGTTGCCCGGAGGGATGCTGTTGGGGTGGGGCCTGCTTGCGCCTGCGCGGCCCCGCCTCTTGGCCCGAAACCACCCAGCCGCGGCTCGGACAAAAGCCATCTCCTGGGGGCCTCCCCCCTGTTCTTCCATCCGTAAAGGGGGACCCCTTTACGGATGGAAGAACAGGGGGATCTTCGCAGTGGTGGGGACGGGACGGAGGGGTCTGCGGGTTTGCAGCCACGTAGGCCAGTTGCTCGCACCCCGGCCCCATGTGTCCCAGCTCCATGGACGAGGTGGGCCGCTTATGGCGGGATGCAGGCGTCCTGCGGGGGTCAGGGGACGGCGTGGGCACTCCCCGGGCGAGAGAGGGCGCCTGGGACCCGAGAGAGCCCCGGGGAGAGTCCGAGGCCTGGCCGCAGAGGCCTCCATTGCCTCCCCGGGCTCCTACCATGGGGCCTGACCGTGCTCGCCCGAGGCCGAGGTTCACCGCAGGTGAATGCCTTTTGCGGACGCCAAGGACAGGAGGTCGCCGATTCCCTCACAGAGGTGGGGGTTCGAGCTCTGGGGGACTGAGGTCGCAGCGGTCACACTCCATTTTTGGGTGGTTCCGCAGAGACTGGAGGGTTGAAGCGGCTGGGTCCAAGTGTGCCGCCTTGTGGCAGGGTGGGGGCTTTGCAGGCGAAGCAAGGCTCTTAGCCTCCCAGGCGGGGCACAGGCCAGACGCCCCAAGAGAGATCCGGTCCTTGGTCGAGGGTCTCGCCCGCCCGCCCGGAACCGCTCCACCTGGCGCGGAACCGTGGCCGGCCCCTCTTCCCGGCCCCAGGTCCCTAGCTCTTCCCTGGCACTCTGCCTCTGGCGGGGTAGGAGACGGGCTGGCAAGTGTGGTCCACGGGAAAACGCGCGGTCCTCTGGGTGGCAGGGAGGGCCTCCGTTAACTCTGACACCAGCCCAGGGACCCTGTGGACCTGGCCTGATATCTCAAGGGGGGGGCACGTTGCTCGGAGGGATGCTCTTGGGGTGGGGCCTGCTTGCGCCTGCGCGGCCCCGCCTCTTGGCCCGAAACCACCCAGCCGCGGCTCGGACAAAAGCCATCTCCTGGGGGCCTCCCCCCTGTTCTTCCATCCGTAAAGGGGGACCCCTTTACGGATGGAAGAACAGGGGGATCTTCGCAGTGGTGGGGACGGGACGGAGGGGTCTGCGGGTTTGCAGCCACGTAGGCCAGTTGCTCGCACCCCGGCCCCATGTGTCCCAGCTCCATGGACGAGGTGGGCCGCTTATGGCGGGATGCAGGCGTCCTGCGGGGGTCAGGGGACGGCGTGGGCACTCCCCGGGCGAGAGAGGGCGCCTGGGACCCGAGAGAGCCCCCGGGAAAATGCCCAGCCCTGGCCCCCGTGGCTCCAGTGGCCTCCACAGGCTCCTGCCGTGGGGCCTGGTCCCGCTCACCTGGGCCCAGGTTCTCCGCAGGTGAATGGCTTTTGCGGACACCAGGGACCACAGGCCGCGGATCCCTTCACGGGCAGGGGGGGTTCGAGCTCTGTGGGACCCAGGTCGCAGCGCACACAGTCCCTTCTCGCAAAGTTCAGCCCAGACTTTAGAGAGTAGAAGCGTCTCGGTCCAAGTTTTCCGCCTCGGGGCAGGGTGGGGCCGTTTGAGCCAAGAGAGACTCTTAGGCCGCCAGGCAGGTCTCATGCCCGAGACCCCCAGGGAGACCCGGTCCCTGGGCGTGGGTCCCGCCCGCCCGGACCCGCCCCACGTGGCCCGGAACCGTGGCCGGCCCCTCTTCCCGGCCCCAGGTCCCTAGCTCTTCCCTGGCACTCTGCCTCTGGCGGGGTGGGAGACGGGCTGGCAAGTGTGGTCCACGGGAAAACGCGCGGTCCTCTGGGTGGCAGGGAGGGCCTCCGTTAACTCTGACACCAGCCAAGGGACCCCGTGGACCTGGCCTGATATCTCAAGGGGGGGGCACGTTGCCGGGAGGGATGCTCTTGGGGTGGGGCCTGCTTGCGCCTGCGCGGCCCCGCCTCTTGGCCCGAAACCACCCAGCCGCTGCTCGGACAAAAGCCATCTCCTGGGGGCCTCCCCCCTGTTCTTCCATCCGTAAAGGGGGACCCCTTTACGGATGGAAGAACAGGGGGATCTTCGCAGTGGTGGGGACGGGACGGAGGGGTCTGCGGGTTTGCAGCCACGTAGGCCAGTTGCTCGCACCGCGGCCCCATGTGTACCAGCTCCATGGACGAGGTGGGCCGCTTATGGCGGGATGCAGGCGTCCTGCGGGGGTCAGGGGACGGCGTGGGCACTCCCCGGGCGAGAGAGGGCGCCTGGGACCCGAGAGAGCCCCGGGGAGAGTCCGAGGCCTGGCCGCAGAGGCCTCCATTGCCTCCCCGGGCTCCTACCATGGGGCCTGACCGTGCTCGCCCGAGGCCCAGGTTCACCGCAGGTGAATGCCTTTTGCGGACGCCAAGGACAGGAGGTTGCCGATTCCCTCACAGAGGTGGGGGTTCGAGCTCTGGGGGACTGAGGTCGCAGCGGTCACACTCCATTTTTGGGTGGTTCCGCAGAGACTGGAGGGTTGAAGCGGCTGGGTCCAAGTGTGCCGCCTTGTGGCAGGGTGGGGGCTTTGCAGGCGAAGCAAGGCTCTTAGCCTCCCAGGCGGGGCACAGGCCAGACGCCCCAAGGGAGATCCGGTCCTTGGTCGAGGGTCCCGCCCGCCCGCCCGGAACCGCTCCACCTGGCGCGGAACCGTTGCCGGCCCCTCTTCCAGGCACCAGGTCCCTAGTTCTTTCCTGGCACTCTGCCTCTGCGGGGGTGGGAGAGCTGCTGGGAAGTGTGGTCCACGGGAAAACGCGCGGTCCTCTGGGTGGCAGGGAGGGCCTCCGTTAACTCTGACACCAGCCCAGGGACCCTGTGGACCTGGCCTGATATCTCAAGGGGGGGGCACGTTGCCCGGAGGGATGCTCTTGGGGTGGGGCCTGCTTGCGCCTGCGCGGCCCCGCCTCTTGGCCCGAAACCAGCCAGCCGCGGCTCGGACAAAAGCCATCTCCTGGGGGCCTCCCCCCTGTTCTTCCATCCGTAAAGGGGGACCCCTTTACGGATGGAAGAACAGGGGGATCTTCGCAGTGTTGGGGACGGGACGGAGGGGTCTGCGGGTTTGCAGCCACGTAGGGCAGTTGCTCGCACCCCGGCCCCATGTGTCCCAGCTCCATGGACGAGGTGGGCCGCTTATGGCGGGATGCAGGCGTCCTGCGGGGGTCAGGGGACGGCGTGGGCACTCCCCGGGCGAGAGAGGGCGCCTGGGACCCGAGAGAGCACCCGGGAAAATGCCCAGCCCTGGCCCCCGTGGCTCCAGTGGCCTCCACAGGCTCCTGCCGTGGGGCCTGGTCCCGCTCACCTGGGCCCAGGTTCTCCGCAGGTGAATGCCTTTTGCGGACACCAGGGACCACAGGCCGCGGATCCCTTCACGGGCAGGGGGGGTTCGAGCTCTGTGGGACCCAGGTCGCAGCGCACACTGTCCCTTCTCGCAAAGTTCAGCCCAGACTTTAGAGAGTAGAAGCGTCTCGGTCCAAGTTTTCCGCCTCGGGGCAGGGTGGGGCCGTTTGAGCCAAGAGAGACTCTTAGGCCGCCAGGCAGGTCTCAGGCCCGAGACCCCCAGGGAGACCCGGTCCCTGGGCGTGGGTCCCGCCCGCCCGGGCCCGCCCCACGTGGCCCGAAACCGTGGCCGGCCCCTCTTCCCGGCCCCAGGTCCCTAGCTCTTCCCTGGCACTCTGCCTCTGGCGGGGTGGGAGACGGGCTGGCAAGTGTGGTCCACGGGAAAACGCGCGGTCCTCTGGGTGGCAGGGAGGGCCTCCGTTAACTCTGACACCAGCCCAGGGACCCTGTGGACCTGGCCTGATATCTCAAGGGGGGGGCACGTTGCCCGGAGGGATGCTCTTGGGGTGGGGCCTGCTTGCGCCTGCGCGGCCCCGCCTCTTGGCCCGAAACCACCCAGCCGCGGCTCGGACAAAAGCCATCTCCTGGGGGCCTCCCCCCTGTTCTTCCATCCGTAAAGGGGGACCCCTTTACGGATGGAAGAACAGGGGGATCTTCGCAGTGGTGGGGACGGGACGGAGGGGTCTGCGGGTTTGCAGCCACGTAGGCCAGTTGCTCGCACCCCGGCCCCATGTGTCCCAGCTCCATGGACGAGGTGGGCCGCTTATGGCGGGATGCAGGCGTCCTGCGGGGGTCAGGGGACGGCGTGGGCACTCCCCGGGCGAGAGAGGGCGCCTGGGACCCGAGAGAGCCCCCGGGAAAATGCCCAGCCCTGGCCCCCGTGGCTCCAGTGGCCTCCACAGGCTCCTGCCGTGGGGCCTGGTCCCGCTCACCTGGGCCCAGGTTCTCCGCAGGTGAATGGCTTTTGCGGACACCAGGGACCACAGGCCGCGGATCCCTTCACGGGCAGGGGGGGTTCGAGCTCTGTGGGACCCAGGTCGCAGCGCACACAGTCCCTTCTCGCAAAGTTCAGCCCAGACTTTAGAGAGTAGAAGCGTCTCGGTCCAAGTTTTCCGCCTCGGGGCAGGGTGGGGCCGTTTGAGCCAAGAGAGACTCTTAGGCCGCCAGGCAGGTCTCATGCCCGAGACCCCCAGGGAGACCCGGTCCCTGGGCGTGGGTCCCGCCCGCCCGGACCCGCCCCACGTGGCCCGGAACCGTGGCCGGCCCCTCTTCCCGGCCCCAGGTCCCTAGCTCTTCCCTGGCACTCTGCCTCTGGCGGGGTGGGAGACGGGCTGGCAAGTGTGGTCCACGGGAAAACGCGCGGTCCTCTGGGTGGCAGGGAGGGCCTCCGTTAACTCTGACACCAGCCAAGGGACCCCGTGGACCTGGCCTGATATCTCAAGGGGGGGGCACGTTGCCGGGAGGGATGCTCTTGGGGTGGGGCCTGCTTGCGCCTGCGCGGCCCCGCCTCTTGGCCCGAAACCACCCAGCCGCGGCTCGGACAAAAGCCATCTCCTGGGGGCCTCCCCCCTGTTCTTCCATCCGTAAAGGGGGACCCCTTTACGGATGGAAGAACAGGGGGATCTTCGCAGTGGTGGGGACGGGACGGAGGGGTCTGCGGGTTGCAGCCACGTAGGCCAGTTGCTCGCACCGCGGCCCCATGTGTACCAGCTCCATGGACGAGGTGGGCCGCTTATGGCGGGATGCAGGCGTCCTGCGGGGGTCAGGGGACGGCGTGGGCACTCCCCGGGCGAGAGAGGGCGCCTGGGACCCGAGAGAGCCACGGGGAGAGTCCGAGGCCTGGCCGCAGAGGCCTCCATTGCCTCCCCGGGCTCCTACCATGGGGCCTGACCGTGCTCGCCCGAGGCCCAGGTTCACCGCAGGTGAATGCCTTTTGCGGACGCCAAGGACAGGAGGTTGCCGATTCCCTCACAGAGGTGGGGGTTCGAGCTCTGGGGGACTGAGGTCGCAGCGGTCACACTCCATTTTTGGGTGGTTCCGCAGAGACTGGAGGGTTGAAGCGGCTGGGTCCAAGTGTGCCGCCTTGTGGCAGGGTGGGAGCTTTGCAGGCGAAGCAAGGCTCTTAGCCTCCCAGGCGGGGCACAGGCCAGACGCCCCAAGGGAGATCCGGTCCTTGGTCGAGGGTCCCGCCCGCCCGCCCGGAACCGCTCCACCTGGCGCGGAACCGTTGCCGGCCCCTCTTCCAGGCACCAGGTCCCTATTTCTTTCCTGGCACTCTGCCTCTGCGGGGGTGGGAGAGCTGCTGGGAAGTGTGGTCCACGGGAAAACGCGCGGTCCTCTGGGTGGCAGGGAGGGCCTCCGTTAACTCTGACACCAGCCCAGGGACCCTGTGGACCTGGCCTGATATCTCAAGGGGGGGGCACGTTGCCCGGAGGGATGCTGTTGGGGTGGGGCCTGCTTGCGCCTGCGCGGCCCCGCCTCTTGGCCCGAAACCACCCAGCCGCGGCTCGGACAAAAGCCATCTCCTGGGGGCCTCCCCCCTGTTCTTCCATCCGTAAAGGGGGACCCCTTTACGGATGGAAGAACAGGGGGATCTTCGCAGTGGTGGGGACGGGACGGAGGGGTCTGCGGGTTTGCAGCCACGTAGGCCAGTTGCTCGCACCCCGGCCCCATGTGTCCCAGCTCCATGGACGAGGTGGGCCGCTTATGGCGGGATGCAGGCGTCCTGCGGGGGTCAGGGGACGGCGTGGGCACTCCCCGGGCGAGAGAGGGCGCCTGGGACCCGAGAGAGCCCCCGGGAAAATGCCCAGCCCTGGCCCCCGTGGCTCCAGTGGCCTCCACAGGCTCCTGCCGTGGGGCCTGGTCCCGCTCACCTGGGCCCAGGTTCTCCGCAGGTGAATGGCTTTTGCGGACACCAGGGACCACAGGCCGCGGATCCCTTCACGGGCAGGGGGGGTTCGAGCTCTGTGGGACCCAGGTCGCAGCGCACACAGTCCCTTCTCGCAAAGTTCAGCCCAGACTTTAGAGAGTAGAAGCGTCTCGGTCCAAGTTTTCCGCCTCGGGGCAGGGTGGGGCCGTTTGAGCCAAGAGAGACTCTTAGGCCGCCAGGCAGGTCTCAGGCCCGAGACCCCCAGGGAGACCCGGTCCCTGGGCGTGGGTCCCGCCCGCCCGGGCCCGCCCCACGTGGCCCGGAACCGTGGCCGGCCCCTCTTCCCGGCCCCAGGTCCCTAGCTCTTCCCTGGCACTCTGCCTCTGGCGGGGTGGGAGACGGGCTGGCAAGTGTGGTCCACGGGAAAACGCGCGGTCCTCTGGGTGGCAGGGAGGGCCTCCGTTAACTCTGACACCAGCCCAGGGACCCCGTGGACCTGGCCTGATATCTCAAGGGGGGGGCACGTTGCCGGGAGGGATGCTCTTGGGGTGGGGCCTGCTTGCGCCTGCGCGGCCCCGCCTCTTGGCCCGAAAACACCCAGCCGCGGCTCGGACAAAAGCCATCTCCTGGGGGCCTCCCCCCTGTTCTTCCATCCGTAAAGGGGGACCCCTTTACGGATGGAAGAACAGGGGGATCTTCGCAGTGGTGGGGACGGGACGGAGGGGTCTGCGGGTTTGCAGCCACGTAGGCCAGTTGCTCGCACCGCGGCCCCATGTGTCCTAGCTCCATGGACGAGGTGGGCCGCTTATGGCGGGATGCAGGCGTCCTGCGGGGGTCAGGGGACGGCGTGGGCACTCCCCGGGCGAGAGAGGGCGCCTGGGACCCGAGAGAGCCCCGGGGAGAGTCCGAGGCCTGGCCGCAGAGGCCTCCATTGCCTCCCCGGGCTCCTACCGTGGGGCCTGACCGTGCTCGCCCGAGGCCCAGGTTCACCGCAGGTGAATGCCTTTTGCGGACGCCAAGGACAGGAGGTTGCCGATTCCCTCACAGAGGTGGGGGTTCGAGCTCTGGGGGACTGAGGGTGCAGCGGTCACACTCCACTTTTGGGTGGTTCCGCAGAGACTGGAGGGTTGAAGCGGCTGGGTCCAAGTGTGCCGCCTTGTGGCAGGGTGGGGGCTTTGCAGGCGAAGCAAGGCTCTTAGCCTCCCAGGCGGGGCACAGGCCAGACGCCCCAAGGGAGATCCGGTCCTTGGTCGAGGGTCCCGCCCGCCCGCCCGGAACCGCTCCACCTGGCGCGGAACCGTTGCCGGCCCCTCTTCCAGGCACCAGGTCCCTAGTTCTTTCCGGGCACTCTGCCTCTGCGGGGGTGGGAGAGCTGCTGGGAAGTGTGGTCCACGGGAAAACGCGCGGTCCTCTGGGTGGCAGGGAGGGCCTCCGTTAACTCTGACACCAGCCCAGGGACCCTGTGGACCTGGCCTGATATCTCAAGGGGGGGGCACGTTGCCCGGAGGGATGCTCTTGGGGTGGGGCCTGCTTGCGCCTGCGCGGCCCCGCCTCTTGGCCCGAAACCACCCAGCCGCGGCTCGGACAAAAGCCATCTCCTGGGGGCCTCCCCCCTGTTCTTCCATCCGTAAAGGGGGACCCCTTTACGGATGGAAGAACAGGGGGATCTTCGCAGTGGTGGGGACGGGACGGAGGGGTCTGCGGGTTTGCAGCCACGTAGGCCAGTTGCTCGCACCCCGGCCCCATGTCTCCCAGCTCCATGGACGAGGTGGGCCGCTTATGGCGGGATGCAGGCGTCCTGCGGGGGTCAGGGGACGGCGTGGGCACTCCCCGGGCGAGAGAGGGCGCCTGGGACCCGAGAGAGCCCCGGGGAGAGTCCGAGGCCTGGCCGCAGAGGCCTCCATTGCCTCCCCGGGCTCCTACCATGGGGCCTGACCGTGCTCGCCCGAGGCCCAGGTTCACCGCAGGTGAATGCCTTTTGCGGACGCCAAGGACAGGAGGTCGCCGATTCCCTCACAGAGGTGGGGGTTCGAGCTCTGGGGGACTGAGGTCGCAGCGGTCACACTCCATTTTTGGGTGGTTCCGCAGAGACTGGAGGGTTGAAGCGGCTGGGTCCAAGTGTGCCGCCTTGTGGCAGGGTGGGGGCTTTGCAGGCGAAGCAAGGCTCTTAGCCTCCCAGGCGGGGCACAGGCCAGACGCCCCAAGGGAGATGCGGTCCTTGGTCGAGGGTCCCGCCCGTCCGCCCGGAACCGCTCCACCTGGCGCGGAACCGTGGCCGGCCCCTCTTCCCGGCCCCAGGTCCCTAGCTCTTCCCTGGCACTCTGCCTCTGGCGGGGTAGGAGACGGGCTGGCAAGTGTGGTCCACGGGAAAACGCGCGGTCCTCTGGGTGGCAGGGAGGGCCTCCGTTAACTCTGACACCAGCCCAGGGACCCTGTGGACCTGGCCCGATATCTCAAGGGGGGGGCACGTTGCCCGGAGGGATGCTGTTGGGGTGGGGCCTGCTTGCGCCTGCGCGGCCCCGCCTCTTGGCCCGAAACCACCCAGCCGCGGCTCCGACAAAAGCCATCTCCTGGGGGCCTCCCCCCTGTTCTTCCATCCGTAAAGGGGGACCCCTTTACGGATGGAAGAACAGGGGGATCTTCGCAGTGGTGGGGACGGGACGGAGGGGTCTGCGGGTTTGCAGCCACGTAGGCCAGTTGCTCGCACCCCGGCCCCATGTGTCCCAGCTCCATGGACGAGGTGGGCCGCTTATGGCGGGATGCAGGCGTCCTGCGGGGGTCAGGGGACGGCGTGGGCACTCCCCGGGCGAGAGAGGGCGCCTGGGACCCGAGAGAGCACCCGGGAAAATGCCCAGCCCTGGCCCCCGTGGCTCCAGTGGCCTCCACAGGCTCCTGCCGTGGGGCCTGGTCCCGCTCACCTGGGCCCAGGTTCTCCGCAGGTGAATGCCTTTTGCGGACACCAGGGACCACAGGCCGCGGATCCCTTCACGGGCAGGGGGGGTTCGAGCTCTGTGGGACCCAGGTCGCAGCGCACACAGTCCCTTCTCGCAAAGTTCAGCCCAGACTTTAGAGAGTAGAAGCGTCTCGGTCCAAGTTTTCCGCCTCGGGGCAGGGTGGGGCCGTTTGAGCCAAGAGAGACTCTTAGGCCGCCAGGCAGGTCTCAGGCCCGAGACCCCCAGGGAGACCCGGTCCCTGGGCGTGGGTCCCGCCCGCCTGGCCCCGCCCCACGTGGCCCGAAACCGTGGCCGGCCCCTCTTCCGGGCCCCAGGTCCCTAGCTCTTCCCTGGCACTCTGCCTCTGGCGGGGTGGGAGACGGGCTGGCAAGTGTGGTCCACGGGAAAACGCGCGGTCCTCTGGGTGGCAGGGAGGGCCTCCGTTAACTCTGACACCAGCCCAGGGACCCTGTGGACCTGGCCTGATATCTCAAGGGGGGGGCACGTTGCCCGGAGGGATGCTCTTGGGGTGGGGCCTGCTTGCGCCTGCGCGGCCCCGCCTCTTGGCCCGAAACCACCCAGCCGCGGCTCGGACAAAAGCCATCTCCTGGGGGCCTCCCCCCTGTTCTTCCATCCGTAAAGGGGGACCCCTTTACGGATGGAAGAACAGGGGGATCTTCGCAGTGGTGGGGACGGGACGGAGGGGTCTGCGGGTTTGCAGCCACGTAGGCCAGTTGCTCGCACCCCGGCCCCATGTGTCCCAGCTCCATGGACGAGGTGGGCCGCTTATGGCGGGATGCAGGCGTCCTGCGGGGGTCAGGGGACGGCGTGGGCACTCCCCGGACGAGAGAGGGCGCCTGGGACCCGAGAGAGCCCCGGGGAGAGTCCGAGGCCTGGCCGCAGAGGCCTCCATTGCCTCCCCGGGCTCCTACCATGGGGCCTGACCGTGCTCGCCCGAGGCCCAGGTTCACCGCAGGTGAATGCCTTTTGCGGACGCCAAGGACAGGAGGTCGCCGATTCCCTCACAGAGGTGGGGGTTCGAGCTCTGGGGGACTGAGGTCGCAGCGGTCACACTCCATTTTTGGGTGGTTCCGCAGAGACTGGAGGGTTGAAGCGGCTGGGTCAAGTGTGCCGCCTTGTGGCAGGGTGGGGGCTTTGCAGGCGAAGCAAGGCTCTTAGCCTCCCAGGCGGGGCACAGGCCAGACGCCCCAAGAGAGATCCGGTCCTTGGTCGAGGGTCTCGCCCGCCCGCCCGGAACCGCTCCACCTGGCGCGGAACCGTGGCCGGGCCCTCTTCCCGGCCCCAGGTCCCTAGCTCTTCCCTGGCACTCTGCCTCTGGCGGGGTAGGAGACGGGCTGGCAAGTGTGGTCCACGGGAAAACGCGCGGTCCTCTGGGTGGCAGGGAGGGCCTCCGTTAACTCTGACACCAGCCCAGGGACCCTGTGGACCTGGCCTGATATCTCAAGGGGGGGGCACGTTGCCCGGAGGGATGCTGTTGGGGTGGGGCCTGCTTGCGCCTGCGCGGCCCCGCCTCTTGGCCCGAAACCACCCAGCCGCGGCTCGGACAAAAGCCATCTCCTGGGGGCCTCCCCCCTGTTCTTCCATCCGTAAAGGGGGACCCCTTTACGGATGGAAGAACAGGGGGATCTTCGCAGTGGTGGGGACGGGACGGAGGGGTCTGCGGGTTTGCAGCCACGTAGGCCAGTTGCTCGCACCCCGGCCCCATGTGTCCCAGCTCCATGGACGAGGTGGGCCGCTTATGGCGGGATGCAGGCGTCCTGCGGGGGTCAGGGGACGGCGTGGGCACTCCCCGGGCGAGAGAGGGCGCCTGGGACCCGAGAGAGCACCCGGGAAAATGCCCAGCCCTGGCCCCCGTGGCTCCAGTGGCCTCCACAGGCTCCTGCCGTGGGGCCTGGTCCCGCTCACCTGGGCCCAGGTTCTCCGCAGGTGAATGGCTTTTGCGGACACCAGGGACCACAGGCCGCGGATCCCTTCACGGGCAGGGGGGGTTCGAGCTCTGTGGGACCCAGGTCGCAGCGCACACAGTCCCTTCTCGCAAAGTTCAGCCCAGACTTTAGAGAGTAGAAGCGTCTCGGTCCAAGTTTTCCGCCTCGGGGCAGGGTGGGGCCGTTTGAGCCAAGAGAGACTCTTAGGCCGCCAGGCAGGTCTCAGGCCCGAGACCCCCAGGGAGACCCGGTCCCTGGGCGTGGGTCCCGCCCGCCCGGGCCCGCCCCACGTGGCCCGGAACCGTGGCCGGCCCCTCTTCCCGGCCCCAGGTCCCTAGCTCTTCCCTGGCACTCTGCCTCTGGCGGGGTGGGAGACGGGCTGGCAAGTGTGGTCCACGGGAAAACGCGCGGTCCTCTGGGTGGCAGGGAGGGCCTCCGTTAACTCTGACACCAGCCCAGGGACCCCGTGGACCTGGCCTGATATCTCAAGGGGGGGGCACGTTGCCGGGAGGGATGCTCTTGGGGTGGGGCCTGCTTGCGCCTGCGCGGACCCGCCTCTTGGCCCGAAAACACCCAGCCGCGGCTCGGACAAAAGCCATCTCCTGGGGGCCTCCCCCCTGTTCTTCCATCCGTAAAGGGGGACCCCTTTACGGATGGAAGAACAGGGGGATCTTCGCAGTGGTGGGGACGGGACGGAGGGGTCTGCGGGTTTGCAGCCACGTAGGCCAGTTGCTCGCACCGCGGCCCCATGTGTCCTAGCTCCATGGACGAGGTGGGCCGCTTATGGCGGGATGCAGGCGTCCTGCGGGGGTCAGGGGACGGCGTGGGCACTCCCCGGGCGAGAGAGGGCGCCTGGGACCCGAGAGAGCCCCGGGGAGAGTCCGAGGCCTGGCCGCAGAGGCCTCCATTGCCTCCCCGGGCTCCTACCGTGGGGCCTGACCGTGCTCGCCCGAGGCCCAGGTTCACCGCAGGTGAATGCCTTTTGCGGACGCCAAGGACAGGAGGTTGCCGATTCCCTCACAGAGGTGGGGGTTCGAGCTCTGGGGGACTGAGGGTGCAGCGGTCACACTCCATTTTTGGGTGGTTCCGCAGAGACTGGAGGGTTGAAGCGGCTGGGTCCAAGTGTGCCGCCTTGTGGCAGGGTGGGGGCTTTGCAGGCGAAGCAAGGCTCTTAGCCTCCCAGGCGGGGCACAGGCCAGACGCCCCAAGGGAGATCCGGTCCTTGGTCGAGGGTCCCGCCCGCCCGCCCGGAACCGCTCCACCTGGCGCGGAACCGTTGCCGGCCCCTCTTCCAGGCACCAGGTCCCTAGTTCTTTCCGGGCACTCTGCCTCTGCGGGGGTGGGAGAGCTGCTGGGAAGTGTGGTCCACGGGAAAACGCGCGGTCCTCTGGGTGGCAGGGAGGGCCTCCGTTAACTCTGACACCAGCCCAGGGACCCTGTGGACCTGGCCTGATATCTCAAGGGGGGGGCACGTTGCCCGGAGGGATGCTCTTGGGGTGGGGCCTGCTTGCGCCTGCGCGGCCCCGCCTCTTGGCCCGAAACCACCCAGCCGCGGCTCGGACAAAAGCCATCTCCTGGGGGCCTCCCCCCTGTTCTTCCATCCGTAAAGGGGGACCCCTTTACGGATGGAAGAACAGGGGGATCTTCGCAGTGGTGGGGACGGGACGGAGGGGTCTGCGGGTTTGCAGCCACGTAGGCCAGTTGCTCGCACCCCGGCCCCATGTCTCCCAGCTCCATGGACGAGGTGGGCCGCTTATGGCGGGATGCAGGCGTCCTGCGGGGGTCAGGGGACGGCGTGGGCACTCCCCGGGCGAGAGAGGGCGCCTGGGACCCGAGAGAGCCCCGGGGAGAGTCCGAGGCCTGGCCGCAGAGGCCTCCATTGCCTCCCCGGGCTCCTACCATGGGGCCTGACCGTGCTCGCCCGAGGCCCAGGTTCACCGCAGGTGAATGCCTTTTGCGGACGCCAAGGACAGGAGGTCGCCGATTCCCTCACAGAGGTGGGGGTTCGAGCTCTGGGGGACTGAGGTCGCAGCGGTCACACTCCATTTTTGGGTGGTTCCGCAGAGACTGGAGGGTTGAAGCGGCTGGGTCCAAGTGTGCCGCCTTGTGGCAGGGTGGGGGCTTTGCAGGCGAAGCAAGGCTCTTAGCCTCCCAGGCGGGGCACAGGCCAGACGCCCCAAGGGAGATGCGGTCCTTGGTCGAGGGTCCCGCCCGTCCGCCCGGAACCGCTCCACCTGGCGCGGAACCGTGGCCGGCCCCTCTTCCCGGCCCCAGGTCCCTAGCTCTTCCCTGGCACTCTGCCTCTGGCGGGGTAGGAGACGGGCTGGCAAGTGTGGTCCACGGGAAAACGCGCGGTCCTCTGGGTGGCAGGGAGGGCCTCCGTTAACTCTGACACCAGCCCAGGGACCCTGTGGACCTGGCCCGATATCTCAAGGGGGGGGCACGTTGCCCGGAGGGATGCTGTTGGGGTGGGGCCTGCTTGCGCCTGCGCGGCCCCGCCTCTTGGCCCGAAACCACCCAGCCGCGGCTCCGACAAAAGCCATCTCCTGGGGGCCTCCCCCCTGTTCTTCCATCCGTAAAGGGGGACCCCTTTACGGATGGAAGAACAGGGGGATCTTCGCAGTGGTGGGGACGGGACGGAGGGGTCTGCGGGTTTGCAGCCACGTAGGCCAGTTGCTCGCACCCCGGCCCCATGTGTCCCAGCTCCATGGACGAGGTGGGCCGCTTATGGCGGGATGCAGGCGTCCTGCGGGGGTCAGGGGACGGCGTGGGCACTCCCCGGGCGAGAGAGGGCGCCTGGGACCCGAGAGAGCACCCGGGAAAATGCCCAGCCCTGGCCCCCGTGGCTCCAGTGGCCTCCACAGGCTCCTGCCGTGGGGCCTGGTCCCGCTCACCTGGGCCCAGGTTCTCCGCAGGTGAATGCCTTTTGCGGACACCAGGGACCACAGGCGGCGGATCCCTTCACGGGCAGGGGGGGTTCGAGCTCTGTGGGACCCAGGTCGCAGCGCACACAGTCCCTTCTCGCAAAGTTCAGCCCAGACTTTAGAGAGTAGAAGCGTCTCGGTCCAAGTTTTCCGCCTCGGGGCAGGGTGGGGCCGTTTGAGCCAAGAGAGACTCTTAGGCCGCCAGGCAGGTCTCAGGCCCGAGACCCCCAGGGAGACCCGGTCCCTGGGCGTGGGTCCCGCCCGCCTGGCCCCGCCCCACGTGGCCCGAAACCGTGGCCGGCCCCTCTTCCGGGCCCCAGGTCCCTAGCTCTTCCCTGGCACTCTGCCTCTGGCGGGGTGGGAGACGGGCTGGCAAGTGTGGTCCACGGGAAAACGCGCGGTCCTCTGGGTGGCAGGGAGGGCCTCCGTTAACTCTGACAGCAGCCCAGGGACCCTGTGGACCTGGCCTGATATCTCAAGGGGGGGGCACGTTGCCCGGAGGGATGCTCTTGGGGTGGGGCCTGCTTGCGCCTGCGCGGCCCCGCCTCTTGGCCCGAAACCACCCAGCCGCGGCTCGGACAAAAGCCATCTCCTGGGGGCCTCCCCCCTGTTCTTCCATCCGTAAAGGGGGACCCCTTTACGGATGGAAGAACAGGGGGATCTTCGCAGTGGTGGGGACGGGACGGAGGGGTCTGCGGGTTTGCAGCCACGTAGGCCAGTTGCTCGCACCCCGGCCCCATGTGTCCCAGCTACATGGACGAGGTGGGCCGCTTATGGCGGGATGCAGGCGTCCTGCGGGGGTCAGGGGACGGCGTGGGCACTCCCCGGGCGAGAGAGGGCGCCTGGGACCCGAGAGAGCCCCGGGGAGAGTCCGAGGCCTGGCCGCAGAGGCCTCCATTGCCTCCCCGGGCTCCTACCATGGGGCCTGACCGTGCTCGCCCGAGGCCCAGGTTCACCGCAGGTGAATGCCTTTTGCGGACGCCAAGGACAGGAGGTCCCCGATTCCCTCACAGAGGTGGGGGTTCGAGCTCTGGGGGACTGAGGTCGCAGCGGTCACACTCCATTTTTGGGTGGATCCGCAGAGACTGGAGGGTTGAAGCGGCTGGGTCCAAGTGTGCCGCCTTGTGGCAGGGTGGGGGCTTTGCAGGCGAAGCAAGGCTCTTAGCCTCCCAGGCGGGGCACAGGCCAGACGCCCCAAGGGAGATCCGGTCCTTGGTCGAGGGTCCCGCCCGCCCGCCCGGAACCGCTCCACCTGGCGCGGAACCGTGGCCGGCCCCTCTTCCCGGCCCCAGGTCCCTAGCTCTTCCCTGGCACTCTGCCTCTGGCGGGGTAGGAGACGGGCTGGCAAGTGTGGTCCACGGGAAAACGCGCGGTCCTCTGGGTGGCAGGGAGGGCCTCCGTTAACTCTGACACCAGCCCAGGGACCCTGTGGACCTGGCCTGATATCTCAAGGGGGGGGCACGTTGCCCGGAGGGATGCTCTTGGGGTGGGGCCTGCTTGCGCCTGCGCGGCCCCGCCTCTTGGCCCGAAACCACCCAGCCGCGGCTCGGACAAAAGCCATCTCCTGGGGGCCTCCCCCCTGTTCTTCCATCCGTAAAGGGGACCCCTTTACGGATGGAAGAACAGGGGGATCTTCGCAGTGGTGGGGACGGGACGGAGGGGTCTGCGGGTTTGCAGCCACGTAGGCCAGTTGCTCGCACCCCGGCCCCATGTGTCCCAGCTCCATGGACGAGGTGGGCCGCTTATGGCGGGATGCAGGCGTCCTGCGGGGGTCAGGGGACGGCGTGGGCACTCCCCGGGCGAGAGAGGGCGCCTGGGACCCGAGAGAGCCCCCGGGAAAATGCCCAGCCCTGGCCCCCGTGGCTCCAGTGGCCTCCACAGGCTCCTGCCGTGGGGCCTGGTCCCGCTCACCTGGGCCCAGGTTCTCCGCAGGTGAATGCCTTTTGCGGACACCAGGGACCACAGGCCGCGGATCCCTTCACGGGCAGGGGGGTTTCCAGCTCTGTGGGACCCAGGTCGCAGCGCACACAGTCCCTTCTCGCAAAGTTCAGCCCAGACTTTAGAGAGTAGAAGCATCTCGGTCCAAGTTTTCCGCCTCGGGGCAGGGTGGGGACGTTTGAGCCAAGAGAGACTCTTAGGCCGCCAGGCAGGTCTCAGGCCCGAGACCCCCAGGGAGACCCGGTCCCTGGGCGTGGGTCCCGCCCGCCCGGCCCCGCCCCACGTGGCCCGAAACCGTGGCCGGCCCCTCTTCCCGGCCCCAGGTCCCTAGCTCTTCCCTGGCACTCTGCCTCTGGCGGGGTGGGAGACGGGCTGGCAAGTTTGGTCCACGGGAAAACGCGCGGTCCTCTGGGTGGCAGGGAGGGCCTCCGTTAACTCTGACACCAGCCCAGGGACCCTGTGGACCTGGCCTGATATCTCAAGGGGGGGGCACGTTGCCCGGAGGGATGCTCTTGGGGTGGGGCCTGCTTGCGCCTGCGCGGCCCCGCCTCTTGGCCCGAAACCACCCAGCCGCGGCTCGGACAAAAGCCATCTCCTGGGGGCCTCCCCCCTGTTCTTCCATCCGTAAAGGGGGACCCCTTTACGGATGGAAGAACAGGGGGATCTTCGCAGTGGTGGGGACGGGACGGAGGGGTCTGCGGGTTTGCAGCCACGTAGGCCAGTTGCTCGCACCGCGGCCCCATGTGTCCCAGCTCCATAGACGAGGTGGGCCGCTTATGGCGGGATGCAGGCGTCCTGCGGGGGTCAGGGGACGGCGTGGGCACTCCCCGGGCGAGAGAGGGCGCCTGGGACCCGAGAGAGCCCCGGGGAGAGTCCGAGGCCTGCCCGCAGAGGCCTCCATTGCCTCCCCGGGCTCCAACCATGGGGCCTGACCGTGCTCGCCCGAGGCCCAGGTTCACCGCAGGTGAATGCCTTTTGCGGACGCCAAGGACAGGAGGTCGCCGATTCCCTCACAGAGGTGGGGGTTCGAGCTCTGGGGGACTGAGGTCGCAGCGGTCACACTCCATTTTTGGGTGGTTCCGCAGAGACTGGAGGGTTGAAGCGGCTGGGTCCAAGTGTGCCGCCTTGTGGCAGGGTGGGAGCTTTGCAGGCGAAGCAAGGCTCTTTGCCTCCCAGGCGGGGCACAGGCCAGACGCCCCAAGGGAGATCCGGTCCTTGGTCGAGGGTCCCGCCCGCCCGCCCGGAACCGCTCCACCTGGCGCGGAACCGTGGCCGGCCCCTCTTCCAGGCACCAGGTCCCTAGTTCTTTCCTGGCACTCTGCCTCTGCGGGGGTGGGAGAGCTGCTGGGAAGTGTGGTCCACGGGAAAACGCGCGGTCCTCTGGGTGGCAGGGAGGGCCTCCGTTAACTCTGACACCAGCCCAGGGACCCTGTGGACCTGGCCTGATATCTCAAGGGGGGGGCACGTTGCCCGGAGGGATGCTCTTGGGGTGGGGCCTGCTTGCGCCTGCGCGGCCCCGCCTCTTGGCCAGAAACCACCCAGCCGCGGCTCGGACAAAAGCCATCTCCTGGGGGCCTCCCCCCTGTTCTTCCATCCGTAAAGGGGGACCCCTTTACGGATGGAAGAACAGGGGGATCTTCGCAGTGGTGGGGACGGGACGGAGGGGTCTGCGGGTTTGCAGCCACGTAGGCCAGTTGCTCGCACCGCGGCCCCATGTGTCCCAGCTCCATGGACGAGGTGGGCCGCTTATGGCGGGATGCAGGCGTCCTGCGGGGGTCAGGGGACGGCGTGGGCACTCCCCGGGCGAGAGAGGGCGCCTGGGACCCGAGAGAGCCCCGGGGAGAGTCCGAGGCCTGGCCGCAGAGGCCTCCATTGCCTCCCCGGGCTCCTACCATGGGGCCTGACCGTGCTCGCCCGAGGCCCAGGTTCACCGCAGGTGAATGCCTTTTGCGGACGCCAAGGACAGGAGGTCCCCGATTCCCTCACAGAGGTGGGGGTTCGAGCTCTGGGGGACTGAGGTCGCAGCGGTCACACTCCATTTTTGGGTGGTTCCGCAGAGACTGGAGGGTTGAAGCGGCTGGGTCCAAGTGTGCCGCCTTGTGGCAGGGTGGGGGCTTTGCAGGCGAAGCAAGGCTCTTAGCCTCCCAGGCGGGGCACAGGCCAGACGCCCCAAGGGAGATCCGGTCCTTGGTCGAGGGTCCCGCCCGCCCGCCCGGAACCGCTCCACCTGGCGCGGAACCGTGGCCGGCCCCTCTTCCCGGCCCCAGGTCCCTAGCTCTTCCCTGGCACTCTGCCTCTGGCGGGGTAGGAGACGGGCTGGCAAGTGTGGTCCACGGGAAAACGCGCGGTCCTCTGGGTGGCAGGGAGGGCCTCCGTTAACTCTGACACCAGCCCAGGGACCCTGTGGACCTGGCCTGATATCTCAAGGGGGGGGCACGTTGCCCGGAGGGATGCTCTTGGGGTGGGGCCTGCTTGCGCCTGCGCGGCCCCGCCTCTTGGCCCGAAACCACCCAGCCGCGGCTCGGACAAAAGCCATCTCCTGGGGGCCTCCCCCCTGTTCTTCCATCCGTAAAGGGGACCCCTTTACGGATGGAAGAACAGGGGGATCTTCGCAGTGGTGGGGACGGGACGGAGGGGTCTGCGGGTTTGCAGCCACGTAGGCCAGTTGCTCGCACCCCGGCCCCATGTGTCCCAGCTCCATGGACGAGGTGGGCCGCTTATGGCGGGATGCAGGCGTCCTGCGGGGGTCAGGGGACGGCGTGGGCACTCCCCGGGCGAGAGAGGGCGCCTGGGACCCGAGAGAGCCCCCGGGAAAATGCCCAGCCCTGGCCCCCGTGGCTCCAGTGGCCTCCACAGGCTCCTGCCGTGGGGCCTGGTCCCGCTCACCTGGGCCCAGGTTCTCCGCAGGTGAATGCCTTTTGCGGACACCAGGGACCACAGGCCGCGGATCACTTCACGGGCAGGGGGGTTTCCAGCTCTGTGGGACCCAGGTCGCAGCGCACACAGTCCCTTCTCGCAAAGTTCAGCCCAGACTTTAGAGAGTAGAAGCATCTCGGTCCAAGTTTTCCGCCTCGGGGCAGGGTGGGGCCGTTTGAGCCAAGAGAGACTCTTAGGCCGCCAGGCAGGTCTCAGGCCCGAGACCCCCAGGGAGACCCGGTCCCTGGGCGTGGGTCCCGCCCGCCCGGGCCCGCCCCACGTGGCCCGGAACCGTGGCCGGCCCCTCTTCCCGGCCCCAGATCCCTAGCTCTTCCCTGGCACTCTGCCTCTGGCGGGGTAGGAGACGGGCTGGCAAGTGTGGTCCACGGGAAAACGCGTGGTCCTCTGGGTGGCAGGGAGGGCCTCCGTTAACTCTGACACCAGCCCAGGGACCCTGTGGACCTGGCCTGATATCTCAAGGGGGGGGCACGTTGCCCGGAGGGATGCTCTTGGGGTGGGGCCTGCTTGCGCCTGCGCGGCCCCGCCTCTTGGCCCGAAACCACCCAGCCGCGGCTCGGACAAAAGCCATCTCCTGGGGGCCTCCCCCCTGTTCTTCCATCCGTAAAGGGGGACCCCTTTACGGATGGAAGAACAGGGGGTTCTTCGCAGTGGTGGGGACGGGACGGAGGTGTCTGCGGGTTTGCAGCCACGTAGGCCAGTTGCTCGCACCCCGGCCCCATGTGTCCCAGCTCCATGGACGAGGTGGGCCGCTTATGGCGGGATGCAGGCGTCCTGCGGGTGTCAGGGGACGGCGTGGGCAATCCCCGGGCGAGAGAGGGCGCCTGGGACCCGAGAGAGCCCCGGGGAGAGTCCGAGGCCTGGCCGCAGAGGCCTCCATTGCCTCCCCGGGCTCCTACCATGGGGCCTGACCGTGCTCGCCCGAGGCCCAGGTTCACCGCAGGTGAATGCCTTTTGCGGACGCCAAGGACAGGAGGTCGCCGATTCCCTCACAGAGGTGGGGGTTCGAGCTCTGGGGGACTGAGGTCGCAGCGGTCACACTCCATTTTTGGGTGGTTCCGCAGAGACTGGAGGGTTGAAGCGGCTGGGTCCAAGTGTGCCGCCTTGTGGCAGGGTGGGGGCTTTGCAGGCGAAGCAAGGCTCTTAGCCTCCCAGGCGGGGCACAGGCCAGACGCCCCAAGGGAGAACCGGTCCTTGGTGGAGGGTCCCGCCCGCCCGCCCGGAACCGCTCCACCTGGCGCGGAACCGTGGCCGGCCCCTCTTCCAGGCACCAGGTCCCTAGTTCTTTCCTGGCACTCTGCCTCTGCGGGGGTGGGAGAGCTGCTGGGAAGTGTGGTCCACGGGAAAACGCGCGGTCCTCTGGGTGGCACGGAGGGCCTCCGTTAACTCTGACACCAGCCCAGGGACCCTGTGGACCTGGCCTGATATCTCAAGGGGGGGGCACGTTGCCCGGAGGGATGCTCTTGGGGTGGGGCCTGCTTGCGCCTGCGCGGCCCCGCCTCTTGGCCCGAAACCACCCAGCCGCGGCTCGGACAAAAGCCATCTCCTGGGGGCCTCCCCCCTGTTCTTCCATCCGTAAAGGGGACCCCTTTACGGATGGAAGAACAGGGGGATCTTCGCAGTGGTGGGGACGGGACGGAGGGGTCTGCGGGTTTGCAGCCACGTAGGCCAGTTGCTCGCACCCCGGCCCCATGTGTCCCAGCTCCATGGACGAGGTGGGCCGCTTATGGCGGGATGCAGGCGTCCTGCGGGGGTCAGGGGACGGCGTGGGCACTCCCCGGGCGAGAGAGGGCGCCTGGGACCCGAGAGAGCCCCGGGGAGAGTCCGAGGCCTGGCCGCAGAGGCCTCCATTGCCTCCCCGGGCTCCTACCATGGGGCCTGACCGTGCTCGCCCGAGGCCCAGGTTCACCGCAGGTGAATGCCTTTTGCGGACGCCAAGGACAGGAGGTCGCCGATTCCCTCACAGAGGTGGGGGTTCGAGCTCTGGGGGACTGAGGTCGCAGCGGTCACACTCCATTTTTGGGTGGTTCCGCAGAGACTGGAGGGTTGAAGCGGCTGGGTCCAAGTGTGCCGCCTTGTGGCAGGGTGGGGGCTTTGCAGGCGAAGCAAGGCTCTAAGCCTCCCAGGCGGGGCACAGGCCAGACGCCCCAAGGGAGATCCGGTCCTTGGTCGAGGGTCTCGCCCGCCCGCCCGGAACAGCTCCACCTGGCGCGGAACCGTGGCCGGCCCCTCTTCCCGGCCCCAGGTCCCTAGCTCTTCCCTGGCACTCTGTCTCTGGCGGGGTAGGAGACGGGCTGGCAAGTGTGGTCCACGGGAAAACGCGCGGTCCTCTGGGTGGCAGGGAGGGCCTCCGTTAACTCTGACACCAGCCCAGGGACCCTGTGGACCTGGCCTGATATCTCAAGGGGGGGGCACGTTGCCCGGAGGGATGCTCTTGGGGTGGGGCCTGCTTGCGCCTGCGCGGCCCCGCCTCTTGGCCCGAAACCACCCAGCCGCGGCTCGGACAAAAGCCATCTCCTGGGGGCCTCCCCCCTGTTCTTCCATCCGTAAAGGGGACCCCTTTACGGATGGAAGAACAGGGGGATCTTCGCAGTGGTGGGGACGGGACGGAGGGGTCTGCGGGTTTGCAGCCACGTAGGCCAGTTGCTCGCACCCCGGCCCCATGTGTCCCAGCTCCATGGACGAGGTGGGCCGCTTATGGCGGGATGCAGGCGTCCTGCGGGGGTCAGGGGACGGCGTGGGCACTCCCCGGGCGAGAGAGGGCGCCTGGGACCCGAGAGAGCCCCCGGGAAAATGCCCAGCCCTGGCCCCCGTGGCTCCAGTGGCCTCCACCGGCTCCTGCCGTGGGGCCTGGTCCCGCTCACCTGGGCCCAGGTTCTCCGCAGGTGAATGGCTTTTGCGGACACCAGGGACCACAGGCCGCGGATCCCTTCACGGGCAGGGGGGGTTCGAGCTCTGTGGGACCCAGGTCGCAGGGCACACAGTCCCTTCTCGCAAAGTTCAGCCCAGACTTTAGAGAGTAGAAGCGTCTCGGTCCAAGTTTTCCGCCTCGGGGCAGGGTGGGGCCGTTTGAGCCAAGAGAGACTCTTAGGCCGCCAGGCAGGTCTCAGGCCCGAGACCCCCAGGGAGACCCGGTCCCTGGGCGTGGGTCCCGCCCGCCCGGGCCCGCCCCACGTGGCCCGGAACCGTGGCCGGCCCCTCTTCCGGGCCCCAGGTCCCTAGCTCTTCCCTGGCACTCTGCCTCTGGCGGGGTGGGAGACGGGCTGGCAAGTGTGGTCCACGGGAAAACGCGCGGTCCTCTGGGTGGCACAGAGGGCCTCCGTTAACTCTGACACCAGCCCAGGGACCCTGTGGACCTGGCCTGATATCTCAAGGGGGGGGCACGTTGCCCGGAGGGATGCTCTTGGGGTGGGGCCTGCTTGCGCCTTCGCGGCCCCGCCTCTTGGCCCGAAACCACCCAGCCGCGGCTCGGACAAAAGCCATCTCCTGGGGGCCTCCCCCCTGTTCATCCATCCGTAAAGGGGGACCCCTTTACGGATGGAAGAACAGGGGGATCTTCGCAGTGGTGGGGACGGGACGGAGGGGTCTGCGGGTTTGCAGCCACGTAGGCCAGTTGCTCGCACCCCGGCCCCATGTGTCCCAGCTCCATGGACGAGGTGGGCCGCTTATGGCGGGATGCAGGCGTCCTGCGGGGGTCAGGGGACGGCGTGGGCACTCCCCGGGCGAGAGAGGGCGCCTGGGACCCGAGAGAGCCCCGGGGAGAGTCCGAGGCCTGCCCGCAGAGGCCTCCATTGCCTCCCCGGGCTCCTACCATGGGGCCTGACCGTGCTCGCCCGAGGCCCAGGTTCACCGCAGGTGAATGCCTTTTGCGGACGCCAAGGACAGGAGGTCGCTGATTCCCTCACAGAGGTGGGGGTTCGAGCTCTGGGGGACTGAGGTCGCAGCGGTCACACTCCATTTTTGGGTGGTTCCGCAGAGACTGGAGGGTTGAAGCGGCTGGGTCCAAGTGTGCCGCCTTGTGGCAGGGTGGGGGCTTTGCAGGCGAAGCAAGGCTCTTAGCCTCCCAGGCGGGGCACAGGCCAGACGCCCCAAGGGAGATCCGGTCCTTGGTCGAGGGTCCCGCCCGCCCGCCCGGAACCGCTCCACCTGGCGCGGAACCGTGGCCGGCCCCTCTTCCAGGCACCAGGTCCCTAGTTCTTTCCTGGCACTCTGCCTCTGCGGGGGTGGGAGAGCTGCTGGGAAGTGTGGTCCACGGGAAAACGCGCGGTCCTCTGGGTGGCAGGGAGGGCCTCCGTTAACTCTGACACCAGCCCAGGGACCCTGTGGACCTGGCCTGATATCTCAAGGGGGGGGCACGTTGCCCGGAGGGATGCTCTTGGGGTGGGGCCTGCTTGCGCCTGCGCGGCCCCGCCTCTTGGCCCGAAACCAGCCAGCCGCGGCTCGGACAAAAGCCATCTCCTGGGGGCCTCCCCCCTGTTCTTCCATCCGTAAAGGGGGACCCCTTTACGGATGGAAGAACAGGGGGATCTTCGCAGTGGTGGGGACGGGACGGAGGGGTCTGCGGGTTTGCAGCCACGTAGGCCAGTTGCTCGCACCGCGGCCCCATGTGTCCCAGCTCCATGGACGAGGTGGGCCGCTTATGGCGGGATGCAGGCGTCCTGCGGGGGTCAGGGGACGGCGTGGGCACTCCCCGGGCGAGAGAGGGCGCCTGGGACCCGAGAGAGCCCCGGGGAGAGTCCGAGGCCTGGCCGCAGAGGCCTCCATTGCCTCCCCGGGCTCCTACCATGGGGCCTGACCGTGCTCGCCCGAGGCCCAGGTTCACCGCAGGTGAATGCCTTTTGCGGACGCCAAGGACAGGAGGTCGCCGATTCCCTCACAGAGGTGGGGGTTCGAGCTCTGGGGGACTGAGGTCGCAGCGGTCACACTCCATTTTTGGGTGGTTCCGCAGAGACTGGAGGGTTGAAGCGGCTGGGTCCAAGTCTGCCGCCTTGTGGCAGGGTGGGGGCTTTGAAGGCGAAGCAAGGCTCTAAGCCTCCCAGGCGGGGCACAGGCCAGACGCCCCAAGGGAGATCCGGTCCTTGGTCGAGGGTCCCGCCCGCCCGCCCGGAACCGCTCCACCTGGCGCGGAACCTTGGCCGGCCCCTCTTCCAGGCACCAGGTCCCTAGTTCTTTCCTGGCACTCTGCCTCTGCGGGGGTGGGAGAGCTGCTGGGAAGTGTGGTCCACGGGAAAACGCGCGGTCCTCTGGGTGGCAGGGAGGGCCTCCGTTAACTCTGACACCAGCCCAGGGACCCTGTGGACCTGGCCTGATATCTCAAGGGGGGGGCACGTTGCCCGGAGGGATGCTCTTGGGGTGGGGCCTGCTTGCGCCTGCGCGGCCCCGCCTCTTGGCCCGAAACCACCCAGCCGCGGCTCGGACAAAAGCCATCTCCTGGGGGCCTCCCCCCTGTTCTTCCATCCGTAAAGGGGGACCCCTTTACGGATGGAAGAACAGGGGGATCTTCGCAGTGGTGGGGACGGGACGGAGGGGTCTGCGGGTTTGCAGCCACGTAGGCCAGTTGCTCGCACCGCGGCCCCATGTGTCCCAGCTCCATGGACGAGGTGGGCCGCTTATGGCGGGATGCAGGCGTCCTGCGGGGGTCAGGGGACGGCGTGGGCACTCCCCGGGCGAGAGAGGGCGCCTGGGACCCGAGAGAGCCCCGGGGAGAGTCCGAGGCCTGGCCGCAGAGGCCTCCATTGCCTCCCCGGGCTCCTACCATGGGGCCTGACCGTGCTCGCCCGAGGCCCAGGTTCACCGCAGGTGAATGCCTTTTGCGGACGCCAAGGACAGGAGGTCGCCGATTCCCTCACAGAGGTGGGGGTTCGAGCTCTGGGGGACTGAGGTCGCAGCGGTCACACTCCATTTTTGGGTGGTTCCGCAGAGACTGGAGGGTTGAAGCGGCTGGGTCCAAGTCTGCCGCCTTGTGGCAGGGTGGGGGCTTTGCAGGCGAAGCAAGGCTCTTAGCCTCCCAGGCGGGGCACAGGCCAGACGCCCCAAGGGAGATCCGGTCCTTGGTCGAGGGTCCCGCCCGCCCGCCCGGAACCGCTCCACCTGGCGCGGAACCGTGGCCGGCCCCTCTTCCAGGCACCAGGTCCCTAGTTCTTTCCTGGCACTCTGCCTCTGCGGGGGTGGGAGAGCTGCTGGGAAGTGTGGTCCACGGGAAAACGCGCGGTCCTCTGGGTGGCAGGGAGGGCCTCCGTTAACTCTGACACCAGCCCAGGGACCCTGTGGACCTGGCCTGATATCTCAAGGGGGGGGCACGTTGCCCGGAGGGATGCTCTTGGGGTGGGGCCTGCTTGCGCCTGCGCGGCCCCGCCTCTTGGCCCGAAACCACCCAGCCGCGGCTCGGACAAAAGCCATCTCCTGGGGGCCTCCCCCCTGTTCTTCCATCCGTAAAGGGGGACCCCTTTACGGATGGAAGAACAGGGGGATCTTCGCAGTGGTGGGGACGGGACGGAGGGGTCTGCGGGTTTGCAGCCACGTAGGCCAGTTGCTCGCACCGCGGCCCCATGTGTCCCAGCTCCATGGACGAGGTGGGCCGCTTATGGCGGGATGCAGGCGTCCTGCGGGGGTCAGGGGACGGCGTGGGCACTCCCCGGGCGAGAGAGGGCGCCTGGGACCCAAGAGAGCACCCGGGAAAATGCCCAGCCCTGGCCCCCGTGGCTCCAGTGGCCTCCACAGGCTCCTGCCTTGGGGCCTGGTCCCGCTCACCTGGGCCCAGGTTCTCCGCAGGTGAATGCCTTTTGCGGACACCAGGGACCACAGGCCGCGGATCCCTTCACGGGCAGGGGGGGTTCGAGCTCTGTGGGACCCAGGTCGCAGCGCACACAGTCCCTTCTCGCAAAGTTCAGCCCAGATTTTAGAGAGTAGAAGCGTCTCGGTCCAAGTTTTCCGCCTCGGGGCAGGGTGGGGCCGTTTGAGCCAAGAGAGACTCTTAGGTCGCCAGGCAGGTCTCAGGCCCGAGACCCCCAGGGAGACCCGGTCCCTGGGCGTGGGTCCCGCCCGCCCGGGCCCGCCCCACGTGGCCCGGAACCGTGGCCGGCCCCTCTTCCCGGCCCCAGGTCCCTAGCTCTTCCCTGGCACTCTGCCTCTGGCGGGGTGGGAGACGGGCTGGCAAGTGTGGTCCACGGGAAAACGCGCGGTCCTCTGGGTGGCACAGAGGGCCTCCGTTAACTCTGACACCAGCCCAGGGACCCTGTGGACCTGGCCTGATATCTCAAGGGGGGGGCACGTTGCCCGGAGGGATGCTCTTGGGGTGGGGCCTGCTTGCGCCTGCGCGGCCCCGCCTCTTGGCCCGAAACCACCCAGCCGCGGCTCGGACAAAAGCCATCTCCTGGGGGCCTCCCCCCTGTTCATCCATCCGTAAAGGGGGACCCCTTTACGGATGGAAGAACAGGGGGATCTTCGCAGTGGTGGGGACGGGACGGAGGGGTCTGCGTGTTTGCAGCCACGTAGGCCAGTTGCTCGCACCCCGGCCCCATGTGTCCCAGCTCCATGGACGAGGTGGGCCGCTTATGGCGGGATGCAGGCGTCCTGCGGGGGTCAGGGGACGGCGTGGGCACTCCCCGGGCGAGAGAGGGCGCCTGGGACCCGAGAGAGCCCCGGGGAGAGTCCGAGGCCTGCCCGCAGAGGCCTCCATTGCCTCCCCGGGCTCCTACCATGGGGCCTGACCGTGCTCGCCCGAGGCCCAGGTTCACCGCAGGTGAATGCCTTTTGCGGACGCCAAGGACAGGAGGTCGCCGATTCCCTCACAGAGGTGGGGGTTCGAGCTCTGGGGGACTGAGGTCGCAGCGGTCACACTCCATTTTTGGGTGGTTCCGCAGAGACTGGAGGGTTGAAGCGGCTGGGTCCAAGTGTGCCGCCTTGTGGCAGGGTGGGGGCTTTGCAGGCGAAGCAAGGCTCTTAGCCTCCCAGGCGGGGCACAGGCCAGACGCCCCAAGGGAGATCCGGTCCTTGGTCGAGGGTCCCGCCCGCCCGCCCGGAACCGCTCCACCTGGCGCGGAACCGTGGCCGGCCCCTCTTCCAGGCACCAGGTCCCTAGTTCTTTCCTGGCACTCTGCCTCTGCGGGGGTGGGAGAGCTGCTGGGAAGTGTGGTCCACGGGAAAACGCGCGGTCCTCTGGGTGGCAGGGAGGGCCTCCGTTAACTCTGACACCAGCCCAGGGACCCTGTGGACCTGGCCTGATATCTCAAGGGGGGGGCACGTTGCCCGGAGGGATGCTCTTGGGGTGGGGCCTGCTTGCGCCTGCGCGGCCCCGCCTCTTGGCCCGAAACCAGCCAGCCGCGGCTCGGACAAAAGCCATCTCCTGGGGGCCTCCCCCCTGTTCTTCCATCCGTAAAGGGGGACCCCTTTACGGATGGAAGAACAGGGGGATCTTCGCAGTGGTGGGGACGGGACGGAGGGGTCTGCGGGTTTGCAGCCACGTAGGCCAGTTGCTCGCACCGCGGCCCCATGTGTCCCAGCTCCATGGACGAGGTGGGCCGCTTATGGCGGGATGCAGGCGTCCTGCGGGGGTCAGGGGACGGCGTGGGCACTCCCCGGGCGAGAGAGGGCGCCTGGGACCCGAGAGAGCCCCGGGGAGAGTCCGAGGCCTGGCCGCAGAGGCCTCCATTGCCTCCCCGGGCTCCTACCATGGGGCCTGACCGTGCTCGCCCGAGGCCCAGGTTCACCGCAGGTGAATGCCTTTTGCGGACGCCAAGGACAGGAGGTCGCCGATTCCCTCACAGAGGTGGGGGTTCGAGCTCTGGGGGACTGAGGTCGCAGCGGTCACACTCCATTTTTGGGTGGTTCCGCAGAGACTGGAGGGTTGAAGCGGCTGGGTCCAAGTGTGCCGCCTTGTGGCAGGGTGGGGGCTTTGCAGGCGAAGCAAGGCTCTAAGCCTCCCAGGCGGGGCACAGGCCAGACGCCCCAAGGGAGATCCGGTCCTTGGTCGAGGGTCCCGCCCGCCCGCCCGGAACCGCTCCACCTGGCGCGGAACCGTGGCCGGCCCCTCTTCCAGGCACCAGGTCCCTAGTTCTTTCCTGGCACTCTGCCTCTGCGGGGGTGGGAGAGCTGCTGGGAAGTGTGGTCCACGGGAAAACGCGCGGTCCTCTGGGTGGCAGGGAGGGCCTCCGTTAACTCTGACACCAGCCCAGGGACCCTGTGGACCTGGCCTGATATCTCAAGGGGGGGGCACGTTGCCCGGAGGGATGCTCTTGGGGTGGGGCCTGCTTGCGCCTGCGCGGCCCCGCCTCTTGGCCCGAAACCACCCAGCCGCGGCTCGGACAAAAGCCATCTCCTGGGGGCCTCCCCCCTGTTCTTCCATCCGTAAAGGGGGACCCCTTTACGGATGGAAGAACAGGGGGATCTTCGCAGTGGTGGGGACGGGACGGAGGGGTCTGCGGGTTTGCAGCCACGTAGGCCAGTTGCTCGCACCGCGGCCCCATGTGTCCCAGCTCCATGGACGAGGTGGGCCGCTTATGGCGGGATGCAGGCGTCCTGCGGGGGTCAGGGGACGGCGTGGGCACTCCCCGGGCGAGAGAGGGCGCCTGGGACCCGAGAGAGCCCCGGGGAGAGTCCGAGGCCTGGCCGCAGAGGCCTCCATTGCCTCCCCGGGCTCCTACCATGGGGCCTGACCGTGCTCGCCCGAGGCCCAGGTTCACCGCAGGTGAATGCCTTTTGCGGACGCCAAGGACAGGAGGTCGCCGATTCCCTCACAGAGGTGGGGGTTCGAGCTCTGGGGGACTGAGGTCGCAGCGGTCACACTCCATTTTTGGGTGGTTCCGCAGAGACTGGAGGGTTGAAGCGGCTGGGTCCAAGTGTGCCGCCTTGTGGCAGGGTGGGGGCTTTGCAGGCGAAGCAAGGCTCTAAGCCTCCCAGGCGGGGCACAGGCCAGACGCCCCAAGGGAGATCCGGTCCTTGGTCGAGGGTCCCGCCCGCCCGCCCGGAACCGCTCCACCTGGCGCGGAACCGTGGCCGGCCCCTCTTCCAGGCACCAGGTCCCTAGTTCTTTCCTGGCACTCTGCCTCTGCGGGGGTGGGAGAGCTGCTGGGAAGTGTGGTCCACGGGAAAACGCGCGGTCCTCTGGGTGGCAGGGAGGGCCTCCGTTAACTCTGACACCAGCCCAGGGACCCTGTGGACCTGGCCTGATATCTCAAGGGGGGGGCACGTTGCCCGGAGGGATGCTCTTGGGGTGGGGCCTGCTTGCGCCTGCGCGGCCCCGCCTCTTGGCCCGAAACCACCCAGCCGCGGCTCGGACAAAAGCCATCTCCTGGGGGCCTCCCCCCTGTTCTTCCATCCGTAAAGGGGGACCCCTTTACGGATGGAAGAACAGGGGGATCTTCGCAGTGGTGGGGACGGGACGGAGGGGTCTGCGGGTTTGCAGCCACGTAGGCCAGTTGCTCGCACCCCGGCCCCATGTGTCCCAGCTCCATGGAGGAGGTGGGCCGCTTATGGCGGGATGCAGGCGTCCTGCGGGGGTCAGGGGACGGCGTGGGCACTCCCCGGGCGAGAGAGGGCGCCTGGGACCCGAGAGAGCCCCCGGGAAAATGCCCAGCCCTGGCCCCCGTGGCTCCAGTGGCCTCCACAGGCTCCTGCCGTGGGGCCTGGTCCCGCTCACCTGGGCCCAGGTTCTCCGCAGGTGAATGGCTTTTGCGGACACCAGGGACCACAGGCCGCGGATCCCTTCACGGGCAGGGGCGGTTCGAGCTCTGTGGGACCCAGGTCGCAGCGCACACAGTCCCTTCTCGCAAAGTTCAGCCCAGACTTTAGAGAGTAGAAGCGTCTCGGTCCAAGTTTTCCGCCTCGGGGCAGGGTGGGGCCGTTTGAGCCAAGAGAGACTCTTAGGCCGCCAGGCAGGTCTCAGGCCCGAGACCCCCAGGGAGACCCGGTCCCTGGGCGTGGGTCCCGCCCGCCCGGGCCCGCCCCACGTGGCCCGGAACCGTGGCCGGCCCCTCTTCCCGGCCCGGGGTCCCTAGCTCTTCCCTGGCACTCTGCCTCTGGCGGGGTGGGAGACGGGCTGGCAAGTGTGGTCCACGGGAAAACGCGCGGTCCTCTGGGTGGCAGGGAGGGCCTCCGTTAACTCTGACACCAGCCCAGGGACCCCGTGGACCTGGCCTGATATCTCAAGGGGGGGGCACGTTGCCGGGAGGGATGCTCTTGGGGTGGGGCCTGCTTGCGCCTGCGCGGCCCCGCCTCTTGGCCCGAAACCACCCAGCCGCGGCTCGGACAAAAGCCATCTCCTGGGGGCCTCCCCCCTGTTCTTCCATCCGTAAAGGGGGAACCCTTTACGGATGGAAGAACAGGGGGATCTTCGCAGTGGTGGGGACGGGACGGAGGGGTCTGCGGGTTTGCAGCCACGTAGGCCAGTTGCTCGCACCGCGGCCCCATGTGTACCAGCTCCATGGACGAGGTGGGCCGCTTATGGCGGGATGCAGGCGTCCTGCGGGGGTCAGGGGACGGCGTGGGCACTCCCCGGCGAGAGAGGGCACCTGGGACCCGAGAGAGCCCCGGGGAGAGTCCGAGGCCTGGCCGCAGAGGCCTCCATTGCCTCCCCGGGCTCCTACCATGGGGCCTGACCGTGCTCGCCCGAGGCCCAGGTTCACCGCAGGTGAATGCCTTTTGCGGACGCCAAGGACAGGAGGTCCCCGATTCCCTCACAGAGGTGGGGGTTCGAGCTCTGGGGGACTGAGGTCGCAGCGGTCACACTCCATTTTTGGGTGGTTCCGCAGAGACTGGAGGGTTGAAGCGGCTGGGTCCAAGTGTGCCGCCTTGTGGCAGGGTGGGGGCTTTGCAGGCGAAGCAAGGCTCTTAGCCTCCCAGGCGGGGCACAGGCCAGACGCCCCAAGGGAGATCCGGTCCTTGGTCGAGGGTCCCGCCCGCCCGCCCGGAACCGCTCCACCTGGCGCGGAACCGTGGCCGGCCCCTCTTCCAGGCACCAGGTCCCTAGTTCTTTCCTGGCACTCTGCCTCTGCGGGGGTGGGAGAGCTGCTGGGAAGTGTGGTCCACGGGAAAACGCGCGGTCCTCTGGGTGGCAGGGAGGGCCTCCGTTAACTCTGACACCAGCCCAGGGACCCTGTGGACCTGGCCTGATATCTCAAGGGGGGGGCACGTTGCCCGGAGGGATGCTCTTGGGGTGGGGCCTGCTTGCGCCTGCGCGGCCCCGCCTCTTGGCCCGAAACCACCCAGCCGCGGCTCGGACAAAAGCCATCTCCTGGGGGCCTCCCCCCTGTTCTTCCATCCGTAAAGGGGGACCCCTTTACGGATGGAAGAACAGGGGGATCTTCGCAGTGGTGGGGACGGGACGGAGGGGTCTGCGGGTTTGCAGCCACGTAGGCCAGTTGCTCGCACCGCGGCCCCATGTGTCCCAGCTCCATGGACGAGGTGGGCCGCTTATGGCGGGATGCAGGCGTCCTGCGGGGGTCAGGGGACGGCGTGGGCACTCCCCGGGCGAGAGAGGGCGCCTGGGACCCGAGAGAGCCCCGGGGAGAGTCCGAGGCCTGGCCGCAGAGGCCTCCATTGCCTCCCCGGGCTCCTACCATGGGGCCTGACCGTGCTCGCCCGAGGCCCAGGTTCACCGCAGGTGAATGCCTTTTGCGGACGCCAAGGACAGGAGGTCGCCGATTCCCTCACAGAGGTGGGGGTTCGAGCTCTGGGGGACTGAGGTCGCAGCGGTCACACTCCATTTTTGGGTGGTTCCGCAGAGACTGGAGGGTTGAAGCGGCTGGGTCCAAGTGTGCCGCCTTGTGGCAGGGTGGGGGCTTTGCAGGCGAAGCAAGGCTCTAAGCCTCCCAGGCGGGGCACAGGCCAGACGCCCCAAGGGAGATCCGGTCCTTGGTCGAGGGTCCCGCCCGCCCGCCCGGAACCGCTCCACCTGGCGCGGAACCGTGGCCGGCCCCTCTTCCAGGCACCAGGTCCCTAGTTCTTTCCTGGCACTCTGCCTCTGCGGGGGTGGGAGAGCTGCTGGGAAGTGTGGTCCACGGGAAAACGCGCGGTCCTCTGGGTGGCAGGGAGGGCCTCCGTTAACTCTGACACCAGCCCAGGGACCCTGTGGACCTGGCCTGATATCTCAAGGGGGGGGCACGTTGCCCGGAGGGATGCTCTTGGGGTGGGGCCTGCTTGCGCCTGCGCGGCCCCGCCTCTTGGCCCGAAACCACCCAGCCGCGGCTCGGACAAAAGCCATCTCCTGGGGGCCTCCCCCCTGTTCTTCCATCCGTAAAGGGGGACCCCTTTACGGATGGAAGAACAGGGGGATCTTCGCAGTGGTGGGGACGGGACGGAGGGGTCTGCGGGTTTGCAGCCACGTAGGCCAGTTGCTCGCACCCCGGCCCCATGTGTCCCAGCTCCATGGAGGAGGTGGGCCGCTTATGGCGGGATGCAGGCGTCCTGCGGGGGTCAGGGGACGGCGTGGGCACTCCCCGGGCGAGAGAGGGCGCCTGGGACCCGAGAGAGCCCCCGGGAAAATGCCCAGCCCTGGCCCCCGTGGCTCCAGTGGCCTCCACAGGCTCCTGCCGTGGGGCCTGGTCCCGCTCACCTGGGCCCAGGTTCTCCGCAGGTGAATGGCTTTTGCGGACACCAGGGACCACAGGCCGCGGATCCCTTCACGGGCAGGGGCGGTTCGAGCTCTGTGGGACCCAGGTCGCAGCGCACACAGTCCCTTCTCGCAAAGTTCAGCCCAGACTTTAGAGAGTAGAAGCGTCTCGGTCCAAGTTTTCCGCCTCGGGGCAGGGTGGGGCCGTTTGAGCCAAGAGAGACTCTTAGGCCGCCAGGCAGGTCTCAGGCCCGAGACCCCCAGGGAGACCCGGTCCCTGGGCGTGGGTCCCGCCCGCCCGGGCCCGCCCCACGTGGCCCGGAACCGTGGCCGGCCCCTCTTCCCGGCCCGGGGTCCCTAGCTCTTCCCTGGCACTCTGCCTCTGGCGGGGTGGGAGACGGGCTGGCAAGTGTGGTCCACGGGAAAACGCGCGGTCCTCTGGGTGGCAGGGAGGGCCTCCGTTAACTCTGACACCAGCCCAGGGACCCCGTGGACCTGGCCTGATATCTCAAGGGGGGGGCACGTTGCCGGGAGGGATGCTCTTGGGGTGGGGCCTGCTTGCGCCTGCGCGGCCCCGCCTCTTGGCCCGAAACCACCCAGCCGCGGCTCGGACAAAAGCCATCTCCTGGGGGCCTCCCCCCTGTTCTTCCATCCGTAAAGGGGGAACCCTTTACGGATGGAAGAACAGGGGGATCTTCGCAGTGGTGGGGACGGGACGGAGGGGTCTGCGGGTTTGCAGCCACGTAGGCCAGTTGCTCGCACCGCGGCCCCATGTGTACCAGCTCCATGGACGAGGTGGGCCGCTTATGGCGGGATGCAGGCGTCCTGCGGGGGTCAGGGGACGGCGTGGGCACTCCCCGGCGAGAGAGGGCACCTGGGACCCGAGAGAGCCCCGGGGAGAGTCCGAGGCCTGGCCGCAGAGGCCTCCATTGCCTCCCCGGGCTCCTACCATGGGGCCTGACCGTGCTCGCCCGAGGCCCAGGTTCACCGCAGGTGAATGCCTTTTGCGGACGCCAAGGACAGGAGGTCCCCGATTCCCTCACAGAGGTGGGGGTTCGAGCTCTGGGGGACTGAGGTCGCAGCGGTCACACTCCATTTTTGGGTGGTTCCGCAGAGACTGGAGGGTTGAAGCGGCTGGGTCCAAGTGTGCCGCCTTGTGGCAGGGTGGGGGCTTTGCAGGCGAAGCAAGGCTCTTAGCCTCCCAGGCGGGGCACAGGCCAGACGCCCCAAGGGAGATCCGGTCCTTGGTCGAGGGTCCCGCCCGCCCGCCCGGAACCGCTCCACCTGGCGCGGAACCGTGGCCGGCCCCTCTTCCAGGCACCAGGTCCCTAGTTCTTTCCTGGCACTCTGCCTCTGCGGGGGTGGGAGAGCTGCTGGGAAGTGTGGTCCACGGGAAAACGCGCGGTCCTCTGGGTGGCAGGGAGGGCCTCCGTTAACTCTGACACCAGCCCAGGGACCCTGTGGACCTGGCCTGATATCTCAAGGGGGGGGCACGTTGCCCGGAGGGATGCTCTTGGGGTGGGGCCTGCTTGCGCCTGCGCGGCCCCGCCTCTTGGCCCGAAACCACCCAGCCGCGGCTCGGACAAAAGCCATCTCCTGGGGGCCTCCCCCCTGTTCTTCCATCCGTAAAGGGGGACCCCTTTACGGATGGAAGAACAGGGGGATCTTCGCAGTGGTGGGGACGGGACGGAGGGGTCTGCGGGTTTGCAGCCACGTAGGCCAGTTGCTCGCACCGCGGCCCCATGTGTCCCAGCTCCATGGACGAGGTGGGCCGCTTATGGCGGGATGCAGGCGTCCTGCGGGGGTCAGGGGACGGCGTGGGCACTCCCCGGGCGAGAGAGGGCGCCTGGGACCCGAGAGAGCCCCGGGGAGAGTCCGAGGCCTGGCCGCAGAGGCCTCCATTGCCTCCCCGGGCTCCTACCATGGGGCCTGACCGTGCTCGCCCGAGGCCCAGGTTCACCGCAGGTGAATGCCTTTTGCGGACGCCAAGGACAGGAGGTCGCCGATTCCCTCACAGAGGTGGGGGTTCGAGCTCTGGGGGACTGAGGTCGCAGCGGTCACACTCCATTTTTGGGTGGTTCCGCAGAGACTGGAGGGTTGAAGCGGCTGGGTCCAAGTGTGCCGCCTTGTGGCAGGGTGGGAGCTTTGCAGGCGAAGCAAGGCTCTTTGCCTCCCAGGCGGGGCACAGGCCAGACGCCCCAAGGGAGATCCGGTCCTTGGTCGAGGGTCCCGCCCGCCCGCCCGGAACCGCTCCACCTGGCGCGGAACCGTGGCCGGCCCCTCTTCCAGGCACCAGGTCCCTAGTTCTTTCCTGGCACTCTGCCTCTGCGCGGGTGGGAGAGCTGCTGGGAAGTGTGGTCCACGGGAAAACGCGCGGTCCTCTGGGTGGCAGGGAGGGCCTCCGTTAACTCTGACACCAGCCCAGGGACCCTGTGGACCTGGCCTGATATCTCAAGGGGGGGGCACGTTGCCCGGAGGGATGCTCTTGGGGTGGGGCCTGCTTGCGCCTGCGCGGCCCCGCCTCTTGGCCCGAAACCACCCAGCCGCGGCTCGGACAAAAGCCATCTCCTGGGGGCCTCCCCCCTGTTCTTCCATCCGTAAAGGGGGACCCCTTTACGGATGGAAGAACAGGGGGATCTTCGCAGTGGTGGGGACGGGACGGAGGGGTCTGCGGGTTTGCAGCCACGTAGGCCAGTTGCTCGCACCCCGGCCCCATGTGTCCCAGCTCCATGGACGAGGTGGGCCGCTTATGGCGGGATGCAGGCGTCCTGCGGGGGTCAGGGGACGGCGTGGGCACTCCCCGGGCGAGAGAGGGCGCCTGGGACCCGAGAGAGCCCCGGGGAGAGTCCGAGGCCTGGCCGCAGAGGCCTCCATTGCCTCCCCGGGCTCCTACCATGGGGCCTGACCGTGCTCGCCCGAGGCCCAGGTTCACCGCAGGTGAATGCCTTTTGCGGACGCCAAGGACAGGAGGTCGCCGATTCCCTCACAGAGGTGGGGGTTCGAGCTCTGGGGGACTGAGGTCGCAGCGGTCACACTCCATTTTTGGGTGGTTCCGCAGAGACTGGAGGGTTGAAGCGGCTGGGTCCAAGTGTGCCGCCTTGTGGCAGGGTGGGGGCTTTGCAGGCGAAGCAAGGCTCTTAGCCTCCCAGGCGGGGCACAGGCCAGACGCCCCAAGGGAGATCCGGTCCTTGGTCGAGGGTCCCGCCCGCCCGCCCGGAACCGCTCCACCTGGCGCGGAACCGTGGCCGGCCCCTCTTCCCGGCCCCAGGTCCCTAGCTCTTCCCTGGCACTCTGCCTCTGGCGGGGTAGGAGACGGGCTGGCAAGTGTGGTCCACGGGAAAACGCGCGGTCCTCTGGGTGGCAGGGAGGGCCTCCGTTAACTCTGACACCAGCCCAGGGACCCTGTGGACCTGGCCTGATATCTCAAGGGGGGGGCACGTTGCCCGGAGGGATGCTGTTGGGGTGGGGCCTGCTTGCGCCTGCGCGGCCCCGCCTCTTGGCCCGAAACCACCCAGCCGCGGCTCGGACAAAAGCCATCTCCTGGGGGCCTCCCCCCTGTTCTTCCATCCGTAAAGGGGGACCCCTTTACGGATGGAAGAACAGGGGGATCTTCGCAGTGGTGGGGACGGGACGGAGGGGTCTGCGGGTTTGCAGCCACGTAGGCCAGTTGCTCGCACCCCGGCCCCATGTGTCCCAGCTCCATGGACGAGGTGGGCCGCTTATGGCGGGATGCAGGCGTCCTGCGGGGGTCAGGGGACGGCGTGGGCACTCCCCGGGCGAGAGAGGGCGCCTGGGACCCGAGAGAGCCCCGGGGAGAGTCCGAGGCCTGGCCGCAGAGGCCTCCATTGCCTCCCCGGGCTCCTACCATGGGGCCTGACCGTGCTCGCCCGAGGCCCAGGTTCACCGCAGGTGAATGCCTTTTGCGGACGCCAAGGACAGGAGGTCGCCGATTCCCTCACAGAGGTGGGGGTTCGAGCTCTGGGGGACTGAGGTCGCAGCGGTCACACTCCATTTTTGGGTGGTTCCGCAGAGACTGGAGGGTTGAAGCGGCTGGGTCCAAGTGTGCCGCCTTGTGGCAGGGTGGGGGCTTTGCAGGCGAAGCAAGGCTCTTAGCCTCCCAGGCGGGGCACAGGCCAGACGCCCCAAGAGAGATCCGGTCCTTGGTCGAGGGTCTCGCCCGCCCGCCCGGAACCGCTCCACCTGGCGCGGAACCGTGGCCGGCCCCTCTTCCCGGCCCCAGGTCCCTAGCTCTTCCCTGGCACTCTGCCTCTGGCGGGGTAGGAGACGGGCTGGCAAGTGTGGTCCACGGGAAAACGCGCGGTCCTCTGGGTGGCAGGGAGGGCCTCCGTTAACTCTGACACCAGCCCAGGGACCCTGTGGACCTGGCCTGATATCTCAAGGGGGGGGCACGTTGCCCGGAGGGATGCTCTTGGGGTGGGGCCTGCTTGCGCCTGCGCGGCCCCGCCTCTTGGCCCGAAACCACCCAGCCGCGGCTCGGACAAAAGCCATCTCCTGGGGGCCTCCCCCCTGTTCTTCCATCCGTAAAGGGGGACCCCTTTACGGATGGAAGAACAGGGGGATCTTCGCAGTGGTGGGGACGGGACGGAGGGGTCTGCGGGTTTGCAGCCACGTAGGCCAGTTGCTCGCACCCCGGCCCCATGTGTCCCAGCTCCATGGACGAGGTGGGCCGCTTATGGCGGGATGCAGGCGTCCTGCGGGGGTCAGGGGACGGCGTGGGCACTCCCCGGGCGAGAGAGGGCGCCTGGGACCCGAGAGAGCCCCGGGGAGAGTCCGAGGCCTGGCCGCAGAGGCCTCCATTGCCTCCCCGGGCTCCTACCATGGGGCCTGACCGTGCTCGCCCGAGGCCCAGGTTCACCGCAGGTGAATGCCTTTTGCGGACGCCAAGGACAGGAGGTCGCCGATTCCCTCACAGAGGTGGGGGTTCGAGCTCTGGGGGACTGAGGTCGCAGCGGTCACACTCCATTTTTGGGTGGTTCCGCAGAGACTGGAGGGTTGAAGCGGCTGGGTCCAAGTGTGCCGCCTTGTGGCAGGGTGGGGGCTTTGCAGGCGAAGCAAGGCTCTTAGCCTCCCAGGCGGGGCACAGGCCAGACGCCCCAAGAGAGATCCGGTCCTTGGTCGAGGGTCTCGCCCGCCCGCCCGGAACCGCTCCACCTGGCGCGGAACCGTGGCCGGCCCCTCTTCCCGGCCCCAGGTCCCTAGCTCTTCCCTGGCACTCTGCCTCTGGCGGGGTAGGAGACGGGCTGGCAAGTGTGGTCCACGGGAAAACGCGCGGTCCTCTGGGTGGCAGGGAGGGCCTCCGTTAACTCTGACACCAGCCCAGGGACCCTGTGGACCTGGCCTGATATCTCAAGGGGGGGGCACGTTGCCCGGAGGGATGCTCTTGGGGTGGGGCCTGCTTGCGCCTGCGCGGCCCCGCCTCTTGGCCCGAAACCAGCCAGCCGCGGCTCGGACAAAAGCCATCTCCTGGGGGCCTCCCCCCTGTTCTTCCATCCGTAAAGGGGGACCCCTTTACGGATGGAAGAACAGGGGGATCTTCGCAGTGGTGGGGACGGGACGGAGGGGTCTGCGGGTTTGCAGCCACGTAGGCCAGTTGCTCGCACCCCGGCCCCATGTGTCCCAGCTCCATGGACGAGGTGGGCCGCTTATGGCGGGATGCAGGCGTCCTGCGTGGGTCAGGGGACGGCGTGGGCACTCCCCGGGCGAGAGAGGGCGCCTGGGACCCGAGAGAGCCCCCGGGAAAATGCCCAGCCCTGGCCCCCGTGGCTCCAGTGGCCTCCACAGGCTCCTGCCGTGGGGCCTGGTCCCGCTCACCTGGGCCCAGGTTCTCCGCAGGTGAATGGCTTTTGCGGACACCAGGGACCACAGGCCGCGGATCCCTTCACGGGCAGGCGGGGTTCGAGCTCTGTGGGACCCAGGTCGCAGCGCACACAGTCCCTTCTCGCAAAGTTCAGCCCAGACTTTAGAGAGTAGAAGCGTCTCGGTCCAAGTTTTCCGCCTCGGGGCAGGGTGGGGCCGTTTGAGCCAAGAGAGACTCTTAGGCCGCCAGCCAGGTCTCATGCCCGAGACCCCCAGGGAGACCCGGTCCCTGGGCGTGGGTCCCGCCCGCCCGGACCCGCCCCACGTGGCCCGGAACCGTGGCCGGCCCCTCTTCCCGGCCCCAGGTCCCTAGCTCTTCCCTGGCACTCTGCCTCTGGCGGGGTGGGAGACGGGCTGGCAAGTGTGGTCCACGGGAAAACGCGCGGTCCTCTGGGTGGCAGGGAGGGCCTCCGTTAACTCTGACACCAGCCAAGGGACCCCGTGGACCTGGCCTGATATCTCAAGGGGGGGGCACGTTGCCGGGAGGGATGCTCTTGGGGTGGGGCCTGCTTGCGCCTGCGCGGCCCCGCCTCTTGGCCCGAAACCACCCAGCCGCGGCTCGGACAAAAGCCATCTCCTGGGGGCCTCCCCCCTGTTCTTCCATCCGTAAAGGGGGACCCCTTTACGGATGGAAGAACAGGGGGATCTTCGCAGTGGTGGGGACGGGACGGAGGGGTCTGCGGGTTGCAGCCACGTAGGCCAGTTGCTCGCACCGCGGCCCCATGTGTCCCAGCTCCATGGACGAGGTGGGCCGCTTATGGCGGGATGCAGGCGTCCTGCGGGGGTCAGGGGACGGCGTGGGCACTCCCCGGGCGAGAGAGGGCGCCTGGGACCCGAGAGAGCCCCGGGGAGAGTCCGAGGCCTGGCCGCAGAGGCCTCCATTGCCTCCCCGGGCTCCTACCATGGGGCCTGACCGTGCTCGCCCGAGGCCCAGGTTCACCGCAGGTGAATGCCTTTTGCGGACGCCAAGGACAGGAGGTTGCCGATTCCCTCACAGAGGTGGGGGTTCGAGCTCTGGGGGACTGAGGGTGCAGCGGTCACACTCCATTTTTGGGTGGTTCCGCAGAGACTGGAGGGTTGAAGCGGCTGGGTCCAAGTGTGCCGCCTTGTGGCAGGGTGGGGGCTTTGCAGGCGAAGCAAGGCTCTTAGCCTCCCAGGCGGGGCACAGGCCAGACGCCCCAAGGGAGATCCGGTCCTTGGTCGAGGGTCCCGCCCGCCCGCCCGGAACCGCTCCACCTGGCGCGGAACCGTTGCCGGCCCCTCTTCCAGGCACCAGGTCCCTAGTTCTTTCCGGGCACTCTGCCTCTGCGGGGGTGGGAGAGCTGCTGGGAAGTGTGGTCCACGGGAAAACGCGCGGTCCTCTGGGTGGCAGGGAGGGCCTCCGTTAACTCTGACACCAGCCCAGGGACCCTGTGGACCTGGCCTGATATCTCAAGGGGGGGGCACGTTGCCCGGAGGGATGCTCTTGGGGTGGGGCCTGCTTGCGCCTGCGCGGCCCCGCCTCTTGGCCCGAAACCACCCAGCCGCGGCTCGGACAAAAGCCATCTCCTGGGGGCCTCCCCCCTGTTCTTCCATCCGTAAAGGGGGACCCCTTTACGGATGGAAGAACAGGGGGATCTTCGCAGTGGTGGGGACGGGACGGAGGGGTCTGCGGGTTTGCAGCCACGTAGGCCAGTTGCTCGCACCCCGGCCCCATGTGTCCCAGCTCCATGGACGAGGTGGGCCGCTTATGGCGGGATGCAGGCGTCCTGCGGGGGTCAGGGGACGGCGTGGGCACTCCCCGGGCGAGAGAGGGCGCCTGGGACCCGAGAGAGCCCCCGGGAAAATGCCCAGCCCTGGCCCCCGTGGCTCCAGTGGCCTCCACAGGCTCCTGCCGTGGGGCCTGGTCCCGCTCACCTGGGCCCAGGTTCTCCGCAGGTGAATGGCTTTTGCGGACACCAGGGACCACAGGCCGCGGATCCCTTCACGGGCAGGGGGGGTTCGAGCTCTGTGGGACCCAGGTCGCAGCGCACACAGTCCCTTCTCGCAAAGTTCAGCCCAGACTTTAGAGAGTAGAAGCGTCTCGGTCCAAGTTTTCCGCCTCGGGGCAGGGTGGGGCCGTTTGAGCCAAGAGAGACTCTTAGGCCGCCAGGCAGGTCTCATGCCCGAGACCCCCAGGGAGACCCGGTCCCTGGGCGTGGGTCCCGCCCGCCCGGACCCGCCCCACGTGGCCCGGAACCGTGGCCGGCCCCTCTTCCCGGCCCCAGGTCCCTAGCTCTTCCCTGGCACTCTGCCTCTGGCGGGGTGGGAGACGGGCTGGCAAGTGTGGTCCACGGGAAAACGCGCGGTCCTCTGGGTGGCAGGGAGGGCCTCCGTTAACTCTGACACCAGCCAAGGGACCCCGTGGACCTGGCCTGATATCTCAAGGGGGGGGCACGTTGCCGGGAGGGATGCTCTTGGGGTGGGGCCTGCTTGCGCCTGCGCGGCCCCGCCTCTTGGCCCGAAACCACCCAGCCGCGGCTCGGACAAAAGCCATCTCCTGGGGGCCTCCCCCCTGTTCTTCCATCCGTAAAGGGGGACCCCTTTACGGATGGAAGAACAGGGGGATCTTCGCAGTGGTGGGGACGGGACGGAGGGGTCTGCGGGTTGCAGCCACGTAGGCCAGTTGCTCGCACCGCGGCCCCATGTGTACCAGCTCCATGGACGAGGTGGGCCGCTTATGGCGGGATGCAGGCGTCCTGCGGGGGTCAGGGGACGGCGTGGGCACTCCCCGGGCGAGAGAGGGCGCCTGGGACCCGAGAGAGCCACGGGGAGAGTCCGAGGCCTGGCCGCAGAGGCCTCCATTGCCTCCCCGGGCTCCTACCATGGGGCCTGACCGTGCTCGCCCGAGGCCCAGGTTCACCGCAGGTGAATGCCTTTTGCGGACGCCAAGGACAGGAGGTTGCCGATTCCCTCACAGAGGTGGGGGTTCGAGCTCTGGGGGACTGAGGTCGCAGCGGTCACACTCCATTTTTGGGTGGTTCCGCAGAGACTGGAGGGTTGAAGCGGCTGGGTCCAAGTGTGCCGCCTTGTGGCAGGGTGGGAGCTTTGCAGGCGAAGCAAGGCTCTTAGCCTCCCAGGCGGGGCACAGGCCAGACGCCCCAAGGGAAATCCGGTCCTTGGTCGAGGGTCCCGCCCGCCCGCCCGGAACCGCTCCACCTGGCGCGGAACCGTTGCCGGCCCCTCTTCCAGGCACCAGGTCCCTATTTCTTTCCTGGCACTCTGCCTCTGCGGGGGTGGGAGAGCTGCTGGGAAGTGTGGTCCACGGGAAAACGCGCGGTCCTCTGGGTGGCAGGGAGGGCCTCCGTTAACTCTGACACCAGCCCAGGGACCCTGTGGACCTGGCCTGATATCTCAAGGGGGGGGCACGTTGCCCGGAGGGATGCTGTTGGGGTGGGGCCTGCTTGCGCCTGCGCGGCCCCGCCTCTTGGCCCGAAACCACCCAGCCGCGGCTCGGACAAAAGCCATCTCCTGGGGGCCTCCCCCCTGTTCTTCCATCCGTAAAGGGGGACCCCTTTACGGATGGAAGAACAGGGGGATCTTCGCAGTGGTGGGGACGGGACGGAGGGGTCTGCGGGTTTGCAGCCACGTAGGCCAGTTGCTCGCACCCCGGCCCCATGTGTCCCAGCTCCATGGACGAGGTGGGCCGCTTATGGCGGGATGCAGGCGTCCTGCGGGGGTCAGGGGACGGCGTGGGCACTCCCCGGGCGAGAGAGGGCGCCTGGGACCCGAGAGAGCCCCCGGGAAAATGCCCAGCCCTGGCCCCCGTGGCTCCAGTGGCCTCCACAGGCTCCTGCCGTGGGGCCTGGTCCCGCTCACCTGGGCCCAGGTTCTCCGCAGGTGAATGGCTTTTGCGGACACCAGGGACCACAGGCCGCGGATCCCTTCACGGGCAGGGGGGGTTCGAGCTCTGTGGGACCCAGGTCGCAGCGCACACAGTCCCTTCTCGCAAAGTTCAGCCCAGACTTTAGAGAGTAGAAGCGTCTCGGTCCAAGTTTTCCGCCTCGGGGCAGGGTGGGGCCGTTTGAGCCAAGAGAGACTCTTAGGCCGCCAGGCAGGTCTCAGGCCCGAGACCCCCAGGGAGACCCGGTCCCTGGGCGTGGGTCCCGCCCGCCCGGGCCCGCCCCACGTGGCCCGGAACCGTGGCCGGCCCCTCTTCCCGGCCCCAGGTCCCTAGCTCTTCCCTGGCACTCTGCCTCTGGCGGGGTGGGAGACGGGCTGGCAAGTGTGGTCCACGGGAAAACGCGCGGTCCTCTGGGTGGCAGGGAGGGCCTCCGTTAACTCTGACACCAGCCCAGGGACCCCGTGGACCTGGCCTGATATCTCAAGGGGGGGGCACGTTGCCGGGAGGGATGCTCTTGGGGTGGGGCCTGCTTGCGCCTGCGCGGCCCGCCTCTTGGCCCGAAACCACCCAGCCGCGGCTCGGACAAAAGCCATCTCCTGGGGGCCTCCCCCCTGTTCTTCCATCCGTAAAGGGGGACCCCTTTACGGATGGAAGAACAGGGGGATCTTCGCAGTGGTGGGGACGGGACGGAGGGGTCTGCGGGTTTGCAGCCACGTAGGCCAGTTGCTCGCACCGCGGCCCCATGTGTCCCAGCTCCATGGACGAGGTGGGCCGCTTATGGCGGGATGCAGGCGTCCTGCGGGGGTCAGGGGACGGCGTGGGCACTCCCCGGGCGAGAGAGGGCGCCTGGGACCCGAGAGAGCCCCGGGGAGAGTCCGAGGCCTGGCCGCAGAGGCCTCCATTGCCTCCCCGGGCTCCTACCGTGGGGCCTGACCGTGCTCGCCCGAGGCCCAGGTTCACCGCAGGTGAATGCCTTTTGCGGACGCCAAGGACAGGAGGTTGCCGATTCCCTCACAGAGGTGGGGGTTCGAGCTCTGGGGGACTGAGGGTGCAGCGGTCACACTCCATTTTTGGGTGGTTCCGCAGAGACTGGAGGGTTGAAGCGGCTGGGTCCAAGTGTGCCGCCTTGTGGCAGGGTGGGGGCTTTGCAGGCGAAGCAAGGCTCTTAGCCTCCCAGGCGGGGCACAGGCCAGACGCCCCAAGGGAGATCCGGTCCTTGGTCCAGGGTCCCGCCCGCCCGCCCGGAACCGCTCCACCTGGCGCGGAACCGTTGCCGGCCCCTCTTCCAGGCACCAGGTCCCTAGTTCTTTCCGGGCACTCTGCCTCTGCGGGGGTGGGAGAGCTGCTGGGAAGTGTGGTCCACGGGAAAACGCGCGGTCCTCTGGGTGGCAGGGAGGGCCTCCGTTAACTCTGACACCAGCCCAGGGACCCTGTGGACCTGGCCTGATATCTCAAGGGGGGGGCACGTTGCCCGGAGGGATGCTCTTGGGGTGGGGCCTGCTTGCGCCTGCGCGGCCCCGCCTCTTGGCCCGAAACCACCCAGCCGCGGCTCGGACAAAAGCCATCTCCTGGGGGCCTCCCCCCTGTTCTTCCATCCGTAAAGGGGGACCCCTTTACGGATGGAAGAACAGGGGGATCTTCGCAGTGGTGGGGACGGGACGGAGGGGTCTGCGGGTTTGCAGCCACGTAGGCCAGTTGCTCGCACCCCGGCCCCATGTCTCCCAGCTCCATGGACGAGGTGGGCCGCTTATGGCGGGATGCAGGCGTCCTGCGGGGGTCAGGGGACGGCGTGGGCACTCCCCGGGCGAGAGAGGGCGCCTGGGACCCGAGAGAGCCCCGGGGAGAGTCCGAGGCCTGGCCGCAGAGGCCTCCATTGCCTCCCCGGGCTCCTACCATGGGGCCTGACCGTGCTCGCCCGAGGCCCAGGTTCACCGCAGGTGAATGCCTTTTGCGGACGCCAAGGACAGGAGGTCGCCGATTCCCTCACAGAGGTGGGGGTTCGAGCTCTGGGGGACTGAGGTCGCAGCGGTCACACTCCATTTTTGGGTGGTTCCGCAGAGACTGGAGGGTTGAAGCGGCTGGGTCCAAGTGTGCCGCCTTGTGGCAGGGTGGGGGCTTTGCAGGCGAAGCAAGGCTCTTAGCCTCCCAGGCGGGGCACAGGCCAGACGCCCCAAGGGAGATGCGGTCCTTGGTCGAGGGTCCCGCCCGTCCGCCCGGAACCGCTCCACCTGGCGCGGAACCGTGGCCGGCCCCTCTTCCCGGCCCCAGGTCCCTAGCTCTTCCCTGGCACTCTGCCTCTGGCGGGGTAGGAGACGGGCTGGCAAGTGTGGTCCACGGGAAAACGCGCGGTCCTCTGGGTGGCAGGGAGGGCCTCCGTTAACTCTGACACCAGCCCAGGGACCCTGTGGACCTGGCCCGATATCTCAAGGGGGGGGCACGTTGCCCGGAGGGATGCTGTTGGGGTGGGGCCTGCTTGCGCCTGCGCGGCCCCGCCTCTTGGCCCGAAACCACCCAGCCGCGGCTCCGACAAAAGCCATCTCCTGGGGGCCTCCCCCCTGTTCTTCCATCCGTAAAGGGGGACCCCTTTACGGATGGAAGAACAGGGGGATCTTCGCAGTGGTGGGGACGGGACGGAGGGGTCTGCGGGTTTGCAGCCACGTAGGCCAGTTGCTCGCACCCCGGCCCCATGTGTCCCAGCTCCATGGACGAGGTGGGCCGCTTATGGCGGGATGCAGGCGTCCTGCGGGGGTCAGGGGACGGCGTGGGCACTCCCCGGGCGAGAGAGGGCGCCTGGGACCCGAGAGAGCACCCGGGAAAATGCCCAGCCCTGGCCCCCGTGGCTCCAGTGGCCTCCACAGGCTCCTGCCGTGGGGCCTGGTCCCGCTCACCTGGGCCCAGGTTCTCCGCAGGTGAATGCCTTTTGCGGACACCAGGGACCACAGGCCGCGGATCCCTTCACGGGCAGGGGGGGTTCGAGCTCTGTGGGACCCAGGTCGCAGCGCACACAGTCCCTTCTCGCAAAGTTCAGCCCAGACTTTAGAGAGTAGAAGCGTCTCGGTCCAAGTTTTCCGCCTCGGGGCAGGGTGGGGCCGTTTGAGCCAAGAGAGACTCTTAGGCCGCCAGGCAGGTCTCAGGCCCGAGACCCCCAGGGAGACCCGGTCCCTGGGCGTGGGTCCCGCCCGCCTGGCCCCGCCCCACGTGGCCCGAAACCGTGGCCGGCCCCTCTTCCGGGCCCCAGGTCCCTAGCTCTTCCCTGGCACTCTGCCACTGGCGGGGTGGGAGACGGGCTGGCAAGTGTGGTCCACGGGAAAACGCGCGGTCCTCTGGGTGGCAGGGAGGGCCTCCGTTAACTCTGACACCAGCCCAGGGACCCTGTGGACCTGGCCTGATATCTCAAGGGGGGGGCACGTTGCCCGGAGGGATGCTCTTGGGGTGGGGCCTGCTTGCGCCTGCGCGGCCCCGCCTCTTGGCCCGAAACCACCCAGCCGCGGCTCGGACAAAAGCCATCTCCTGGGGGCCTCCCCCCTGTTCTTCCATCCGTAAAGGGGGACCCCTTTACGGATGGAAGAACAGGGGGATCTTCGCAGTGGTGGGGACGGGACGGAGGGGTCTGCGGGTTTGCAGCCACGTAGGCCAGTTGCTCGCACCCCGGCCCCATGTGTCCCAGCTCCATGGACGAGGTGGGCCGCTTATGGCGGGATGCAGGCGTCCTGCGGGGGTCAGGGGACGGCGTGGGCACTCCCCGGACGAGAGAGGGCGCCTGGGACCCGAGAGAGCCCCGGGGAGAGTCCGAGGCCTGGCCGCAGAGGCCTCCATTGCCTCCCCGGGCTCCTACCATGGGGCCTGACCGTGCTCGCCCGAGGCCCAGGTTCACCGCAGGTGAATGCCTTTTGCGGACGCCAAGGACAGGAGGTCGCCGATTCCCTCACAGAGGTGGGGGTTCGAGCTCTGGGGGACTGAGGTCGCAGCGGTCACACTCCATTTTTGGGTGGTTCCGCAGAGACTGGAGGGTTGAAGCGGCTGGGTCAAGTGTGCCGCCTTGTGGCAGGGTGGGGGCTTTGCAGGCGAAGCAAGGCTCTTAGCCTCCCAGGCGGGGCACAGGCCAGACGCCCCAAGAGAGATCCGGTCCTTGGTCGAGGGTCTCGCCCGCCCGCCCGGAACCGCTCCACCTGGCGCGGAACCGTGGCCGGCCCCTCTTCCCGGCCCCAGGTCCCTAGCTCTTCCCTGGCACTCTGCCTCTGGCGGGGTAGGAGACGGGCTGGCAAGTGTGGTCCACGGGAAAACGCGCGGTCCTCTGGGTGGCAGGGAGGGCCTCCGTTAACTCTGACACCAGCCCAGGGACCCTGTGGACCTGGCCTGATATCTCAAGGGGGGGGCACGTTGCCCGGAGGGATGCTCTTGGGGTGGGGCCTGCTTGCGCCTGCCCGGCCCCGCCTCTTGGCCCGAAACCACCCAGCCGCGGCTCGGACAAAAGCCATCTCCTGGGGGCCTCCCCCCTGTTCTTCCATCCGTAAAGGGGGACCCCTTTACGGATGGAAGAACAGGGGGATCTTCGCAGTGTTGGGGACGGGACGGAGGGGTCTGCGGGTTTGCAGCCACGTAGGGCAGTTGCTCGCACCCCGGCCCCATGTGTCCCAGCTCCATGGACGAGGTGGGCCGCTTATGGCGGGATGCAGGCGTCCTGCGGGGGTCAGGGGACGGCGTGGGCACTCCCCGGGCGAGAGAGGGCGCCTGGGACCCGAGAGAGCACCCGGGAAAATGCCCAGCCCTGGCCCCCGTGGCTCCAGTGGCCTCCACAGGCTCCTGCCGTGGGGCCTGGTCCCGCTCACCTGGGCCCAGGTTCTCCGCAGGTGAATGCCTTTTGCGGACACCAGGGACCACAGGCCGCGGATCCCTTCACGGGCAGGGGGGGTTCGAGCTCTGTGGGACCCAGGTCGCAGCGCACACAGTCCCTTCTCGCAAAGTTCAGCCCAGACTTTAGAGAGTAGAAGCGTCTCGGTCCAAGTTTTCCGCCTCGGGGCAGGGTGGGGCCGTTTGAGCCAAGAGAGACTCTTAGGCCGCCAGGCAGGTCTCAGGCCCGAGACCCCCAGGGAGACCCGGTCCCTGGGCGTGGGTCCCGCCCGCCCGGGCCCGCCCCACGTGGCCCGGAACCGTGGCCGGCCCCTCTTCCCGGCCCCAGGTCCCTAGCTCTTCCCTGGCACTCTGCCTCTGGCGGGGTGGGAGACGGGCTGGCAAGTGTGGTCCACGGGAAAACGCGCGGTCCTCTGGGTGGCAGGGAGGGCCTCCGTTAACTCTGACACCAGCCCAGGGACCCCGTGGACCTGGCCTGATATCTCAAGGGGGGGGCACGTTGCCGGGAGGGATGCTCTTGGGGTGGGGCCTGCTTGCGCCTGCGCGGCCCCGCCTCTTGGCCCGAAACCACCCAGCCGCGGCTCGGACAAAAGCCATCTCCTGGGGGCCTCCCCCCTGTTCTTCCATCCGTAAAGGGGGACCCCTTTACGGATGGAAGAACAGGGGGATCTTCGCAGTGGTGGGGACGGGACGGAGGGGTCTGCGGGTTTGCAGCCACGTAGGCCAGTTGCTCGCACCGCGGCCCCATGTGTCCCAGCTCCATGGACGAGGTGGGCCGCTTATGGCGGGATGCAGGCGTCCTGCGGGGGTCAGGGGACGGCGTGGGCACTCCCCGGGCGAGAGAGGGCGCCTGGGACCCGAGAGAGCCCCGGGGAGAGTCCGAGGCCTGGCCGCAGAGGCCTCCATTGCCTCCCCGGGCTCCTACCATGGGGCCTGACCGTGCTCGCCCGAGGCCCAGGTTCACCGCAGGTGAATGCCTTTTGCGGACGCCAAGGACAGGAGGTCGCCGATTCCCTCACAGAGGTGGGGGTTCGAGCTCTGGGGGACTGAGGTCGCAGCGGTCACACTCCATTTTTGGGTGGTTCCGCAGAGACTGGAGGGTTGAAGCGGCTGGGTCAAGTGTGCCGCCTTGTGGCAGGGTGGGGGCTTTGCAGGCGAAGCAAGGCTCTTAGCCTCCCAGGCGGGGCACAGGCCAGACGCCCCAAGAGAGATCCGGTCCTTGGTCGAGGGTCTCGCCCGCCCGCCCGGAACCGCTCCACCTGGCGCGGAACCGTGGCCGGCCCCTCTTCCCGGCCCCAGGTCCCTAGCTCTTCCCTGGCACTCTGCCTCTGGCGGGGTAGGAGACGGGCTGGCAAGTGTGGTCCACGGGAAAACGCGCGGTCCTCTGGGTGGCAGGGAGGGCCTCCGTTAACTCTGACACCAGCCCAGGGACCCTGTGGACCTGGCCTGATATCTCAAGGGGGGGGCACGTTGCCCGGAGGGATGCTCTTGGGGTGGGGCCTGCTTGCGCCTGCCCGGCCCCGCCTCTTGGCCCGAAACCACCCAGCCGCGGCTCGGACAAAAGCCATCTCCTGGGGGCCTCCCCCCTGTTCTTCCATCCGTAAAGGGGGACCCCTTTACGGATGGAAGAACAGGGGGATCTTCGCAGTGGTGGGGACGGGACGGAGGGGTCTGCGGGTTTGCAGCCACGTAGGCCAGTTGCTCGCACCCCGGCCCCATGTGTCCCAGCTCCATGGACGAGGTGGGCCGCTTATGGCGGGATGCAGGCGTCCTGCGGGGGTCAGGGGACGGCGTGGGCACTCCCCGGGCGAGAGAGGGCGCCTGGGACCCGAGAGAGCACCCGGGAAAATGCCCAGCCCTGGCCCCCGTGGCTCCAGTGGCCTCCACAGGCTCCTGCCGTGGGGCCTGGTCCCGCTCACCTGGGCCCAGGTTCTCCGCAGGTGAATGGCTTTTGCGGACACCAGGGACCACAGGCCGCGGATCCCTTCACGGGCAGGGGGGGTTCGAGCTCTGTGGGACCCAGGTCGCAGCGCACACAGTCCCTTCTCGCAAAGTTCAGCCCAGACTTTAGAGAGTAGAAGCGTCTCGGTCCAAGTTTTCCGCCTCGGGGCAGGGTGGGGCCGTTTGAGCCAAGAGAGACTCTTAGGCCGCCAGGCAGGTCTCAGGCCCGAGACCCCCAGGGAGACCCGGTCCCTGGGCGTGGGTCCCGCCCGCCCGGGCCCGCCCCACGTGGCCCGGAACCGTGGCCGGCCCCTCTTCCCGGCCCCAGGTCCCTAGCACTTCCCTGGCACTCTGCCTCTGGCGGGGTGGGAGACGGGCTGGCAAGTGTGGTCCACGGGAAAACGCGCGGTCCTCTGGGTGGCAGGGAGGGCCTCCGTTAACTCTGACACCAGCCCAGGGACCCCGTGGACCTGGCCTGATATCTCAAGGGGGGGGCACGTTGCCGGGAGGGATGCTCTTGGGGTGGGGCCTGCTTGCGCCTGCGCGGCCCCGCCTCTTGGCCCGAAACCACCCAGCCGCGGCTCGGACAAAAGCCATCTCCTGGGGGCCTCCCCCCTGTTCACCATCCGTAAAGGGGGACCCCTTTACGGATGGAAGAACAGGGGGATCTTCGCAGTGGTGGGGACGGGACGGAGGGGTCTGCGGGTTTGCAGCCACGTAGGCCAGTTGCTCGCACCGCGGCCCCATGTGTACCAGCTCCATGGACGAGGTGGGCCGCTTATGGCGGGATGCAGGCGTCCTGCGGGGGTCAGGGGACGGCGTGGGCACTCCCTGGGCGAGAGAGGGCGCCTGGGACCCGAGAGAGCCCCGGGGAGAGTCCGAGGCCTGGCCGCAGAGGCCTCCATTGCCTCCCCGGGCTCCTACCATGGGGCCTGACCGTGCTCGCCCGAGGCCCAGGTTCACCGCAGGTGAATGACTTTTGCGGACGCCAAGGACAGGAGGTTGCCGATTCCCTCACAGAGGTGGGGGTTCGAGCTCTGGGGGACTGAGGTCGCAGCGGTCACACTCCATTTTTGGGTGGTTCCGCAGAGACTGGAGGGTTGAAGCGGCTGGGTCCAAGTGTGCCGCCTTGTGGCAGGGTGGGGGCTTTGCAGGCGAAGCAAGGCTCTTAGCCTCCCAGGCGGGGCACAGGCCAGACGCCCCAAGGGAGATCCGGTCCTTGGTCGAGGGTCCCGCCCGCCCGCCCGGAACCGCTCCACCTGGCGCGGAACCGTTGCCGGCCCCTCTTCCAGGCACCAGGTCCCTAGTTCTTTCCTGGCACTCTGCCTCTGCGGGGGTGGGAGAGCTGCTGGGAAGTGTGGTCCACGGGAAAACGCGCGGTCCTCTGGGTGGCAGGGAGGGCCTCCGTTAACTCTGACACCAGCCCAGGGACCCTGTGGACCTGGCCTGATATCTCAAGGGGGGGGCACGTTGCCCGGAGGGATGCTCTTGGGGTGGGGCCTGCTTGCGCCTGCGCGGCCCCGCCTCTTGGCCCGAAACCAGCCAGCCGCGGCTCGGACAAAAGCCATCTCCTGGGGGCCTCCCCCCTGTTCTTCCATCCGTAAAGGGGGACCCCTTTACGGATGGAAGAACAGGGGGATCTTCGCAGTGGTGGGGACGGGACGGAGGGGTCTGCGGGTTTGCAGCCACGTAGGCCAGTTGCTCGCACCCCGGCCCCATGTGTCCCAGCTCCATGGACGAGGTGGGCCGCTTATGGCGGGATGCAGGCGTCCTGCGGGGGTCAGGGGACGGCGTGGGCACTCCCCGGGCGAGAGAGGGCGCCTGGGACCCGAGAGAGCCCCGGGGAGAGTCCGAGGCCTGGCCGCAGAGGCCTCCATTGCCTCCCCGGGCTCCTACCATGGGGCCTGACCGTGCTCGCCCGAGGCCCAGGTTCACCGCAGGTGAATGCCTTTTGCGGACGCCAAGGACAGGAGGTCGCCGATTCCCTCACAGAGGTGGGGGTTCGAGCTCTGGGGGACTGAGGTCGCAGCGGTCACACTCCATTTTTGGGTGGTTCCGCAGAGACTGGAGGGTTGAAGCGGCTGGGTCCAAGTGTGCCGCCTTGTGGCAGGGTGGGGGCTTTGCAGGCGAAGCAAGGCTCTTAGCCTCCCAGGCGGGGCACAGGCCAGACGCCCCAAGAGAGATCCGGTCCTTGGTCGAGGGTCTCGCCCGCCCGCCCGGAACCGCTCCACCTGGCGCGGAACCGTGGCCGGCCCCTCTTCCCGGCCCCAGGTCCCTAGCTCTTCCCTGGCACTCTGCCTCTGGCGGGGTAGGAGACGGGCTGGCAAGTGTGGTCCACGGGAAAACGCGCGGTCCTCTGGGTGGCAGGGAGGGCCTCCGTTAACTCTGACACCAGCCCAGGGACCCTGTGGACCTGGCCTGATATCTCAAGGGGGGGGCACGTTGCCCGGAGGGATGCTCTTGGGGTGGGGCCTGCTTGCGCCTGCGCGGCCCCGCCTCTTGGCCCGAAACCACCCAGCCGCGGCTCGGACAAAAGCCATCTCCTGGGGGCCTCCCCCCTGTTCTTCCATCCGTAAAGGGGGACCCCTTTACGGATGGAAGAACAGGGGGATCTTCGCAGTGGTGGGGACGGGACGGAGGGGTCTGCGGGTTTGCAGCCACGTAGGCCAGTTGCTCGCACCCCGGCCCCATGTGTCCCAGCTCCATGGACGAGGTGGGCCGCTTATGGCGGGATGCAGGCGTCCTGCGGGGGTCAGGGGACGGCGTGGGCACTCCCCGGGCGAGAGAGGGCGCCTGGGACCCGAGAGAGCCCCGGGGAGAGTCCGAGGCCTGGCCGCAGAGGCCTCCATTGCCTCCCCGGGCTCCTACCATGGGGCCTGACCGTGCTCGCCCGAGGCCCAGGTTCACCGCAGGTGAATGCCTTTTGCGGACGCCAAGGACAGGAGGTCGCCGATTCCCTCACAGAGGTGGGGGTTCGAGCTCTGGGGGACTGAGGTCGCAGCGGTCACACTCCATTTTTGGGTGGTTCCGCAGAGACTGGAGGGTTGAAGCGGCTGGGTCCAAGTGTGCCGCCTTGTGGCAGGGTGGGGGCTTTGCAGGCGAAGCAAGGCTCTTAGCCTCCCAGGCGGGGCACAGGCCAGACGCCCCAAGAGAGATCCGGTCCTTGGTCGAGGGTCTCGCCCGCCCGCCCGGAACCGCTCCACCTGGCGCGGAACCGTGGCCGGCCCCTCTTCCCGGCCCCAGGTCCCTAGCTCTTCCCTGGCACTCTGCCTCTGGCGGGGTAGGAGACGGGCTGGCAAGTGTGGTCCACGGGAAAACGCGCGGTCCTCTGGGTGGCAGGGAGGGCCTCCGTTAACTCTGACACCAGCCCAGGGACCCTGTGGACCTGGCCTGATATCTCAAGGGGGGGGCACGTTGCCCGGAGGGATGCTCTTGGGGTGGGGCCTGCTTGCGCCTGCGCGGCCCCGCCTCTTGGCCCGAAACCAGCCAGCCGCGGCTCGGACAAAAGCCATCTCCTGGGGGCCTCCCCCCTGTTCTTCCATCCGTAAAGGGGGACCCCTTTACGGATGGAAGAACAGGGGGATCTTCGCAGTGGTGGGGACGGGACGGAGGGGTCTGCGGGTTTGCAGCCACGTAGGCCAGTTGCTCGCACCCCGGCCCCATGTGTCCCAGCTCCATGGACGAGGTGGGCCGCTTATGGCGGGATGCAGGCGTCCTGCGTGGGTCAGGGGACGGCGTGGGCACTCCCCGGGCGAGAGAGGGCGCCTGGGACCCGAGAGAGCCCCCGGGAAAATGCCCAGCCCTGGCCCCCGTGGCTCCAGTGGCCTCCACAGGCTCCTGCCGTGGGGCCTGGTCCCGCTCACCTGGGCCCAGGTTCTCCGCAGGTGAATGGCTTTTGCGGACACCAGGGACCACAGGCCGCGGATCCCTTCACGGGCAGGCGGGGTTCGAGCTCTGTGGGACCCAGGTCGCAGCGCACACAGTCCCTTCTCGCAAAGTTCAGCCCAGACTTTAGAGAGTAGAAGCGTCTCGGTCCAAGTTTTCCGCCTCGGGGCAGGGTGGGGCCGTTTGAGCCAAGAGAGACTCTTAGGCCGCCAGCCAGGTCTCATGCCCGAGACCCCCAGGGAGACCCGGTCCCTGGGCGTGGGTCCCGCCCGCCCGGACCCGCCCCACGTGGCCCGGAACCGTGGCCGGCCCCTCTTCCCGGCCCCAGGTCCCTAGCTCTTCCCTGGCACTCTGCCTCTGGCGGGGTGGGAGACGGGCTGGCAAGTGTGGTCCACGGGAAAACGCGCGGTCCTCTGGGTGGCAGGGAGGGCCTCCGTTAACTCTGACACCAGCCAAGGGACCCCGTGGACCTGGCCTGATATCTCAAGGGGGGGGCACGTTGCCGGGAGGGATGCTCTTGGGGTGGGGCCTGCTTGCGCCTGCGCGGCCCCGCCTCTTGGCCCGAAACCACCCAGCCGCGGCTCGGACAAAAGCCATCTCCTGGGGGCCTCCCCCCTGTTCTTCCATCCGTAAAGGGGGACCCCTTTACGGATGGAAGAACAGGGGGATCTTCGCAGTGGTGGGGACGGGACGGAGGGGTCTGCGGGTTGCAGCCACGTAGGCCAGTTGCTCGCACCGCGGCCCCATGTGTCCCAGCTCCATGGACGAGGTGGGCCGCTTATGGCGGGATGCAGGCGTCCTGCGGGGGTCAGGGGACGGCGTGGGCACTCCCCGGGCGAGAGAGGGCGCCTGGGACCCGAGAGAGCCCCGGGGAGAGTCCGAGGCCTGGCCGCAGAGGCCTCCATTGCCTCCCCGGGCTCCTACCATGGGGCCTGACCGTGCTCGCCCGAGGCCCAGGTTCACCGCAGGTGAATGCCTTTTGCGGACGCCAAGGACAGGAGGTTGCCGATTCCCTCACAGAGGTGGGGGTTCGAGCTCTGGGGGACTGAGGGTGCAGCGGTCACACTCCATTTTTGGGTGGTTCCGCAGAGACTGGAGGGTTGAAGCGGCTGGGTCCAAGTGTGCCGCCTTGTGGCAGGGTGGGGGCTTTGCAGGCGAAGCAAGGCTCTTAGCCTCCCAGGCGGGGCACAGGCCAGACGCCCCAAGGGAGATCCGGTCCTTGGTCGAGGGTCCCGCCCGCCCGCCCGGAACCGCTCCACCTGGCGCGGAACCGTTGCCGGCCCCTCTTCCAGGCACCAGGTCCCTAGTTCTTTCCGGGCACTCTGCCTCTGCGGGGGTGGGAGAGCTGCTGGGAAGTGTGGTCCACGGGAAAACGCGCGGTCCTCTGGGTGGCAGGGAGGGCCTCCGTTAACTCTGACACCAGCCCAGGGACCCTGTGGACCTGGCCTGATATCTCAAGGGGGGGGCACGTTGCCCGGAGGGATGCTCTTGGGGTGGGGCCTGCTTGCGCCTGCGCGGCCCCGCCTCTTGGCCCGAAACCACCCAGCCGCGGCTCGGACAAAAGCCATCTCCTGGGGGCCTCCCCCCTGTTCTTCCATCCGTAAAGGGGGACCCCTTTACGGATGGAAGAACAGGGGGATCTTCGCAGTGGTGGGGACGGGACGGAGGGGTCTGCGGGTTTGCAGCCACGTAGGCCAGTTGCTCGCACCCCGGCCCCATGTGTCCCAGCTCCATGGACGAGGTGGGCCGCTTATGGCGGGATGCAGGCGTCCTGCGGGGGTCAGGGGACGGCGTGGGCACTCCCCGGGCGAGAGAGGGCGCCTGGGACCCGAGAGAGCCCCCGGGAAAATGCCCAGCCCTGGCCCCCGTGGCTCCAGTGGCCTCCACAGGCTCCTGCCGTGGGGCCTGGTCCCGCTCACCTGGGCCCAGGTTCTCCGCAGGTGAATGGCTTTTGCGGACACCAGGGACCACAGGCCGCGGATCCCTTCACGGGCAGGGGGGGTTCGAGCTCTGTGGGACCCAGGTCGCAGCGCACACAGTCCCTTCTCGCAAAGTTCAGCCCAGACTTTAGAGAGTAGAAGCGTCTCGGTCCAAGTTTTCCGCCTCGGGGCAGGGTGGGGCCGTTTGAGCCAAGAGAGACTCTTAGGCCGCCAGGCAGGTCTCATGCCCGAGACCCCCAGGGAGACCCGGTCCCTGGGCGTGGGTCCCGCCCGCCCGGACCCGCCCCACGTGGCCCGGAACCGTGGCCGGCCCCTCTTCCCGGCCCCAGGTCCCTAGCTCTTCCCTGGCACTCTGCCTCTGGCGGGGTGGGAGACGGGCTGGCAAGTGTGGTCCACGGGAAAACGCGCGGTCCTCTGGGTGGCAGGGAGGGCCTCCGTTAACTCTGACACCAGCCAAGGGACCCCGTGGACCTGGCCTGATATCTCAAGGGGGGGGCACGTTGCCGGGAGGGATGCTCTTGGGGTGGGGCCTGCTTGCGCCTGCGCGGCCCCGCCTCTTGGCCCGAAACCACCCAGCCGCGGCTCGGACAAAAGCCATCTCCTGGGGGCCTCCCCCCTGTTCTTCCATCCGTAAAGGGGGACCCCTTTACGGATGGAAGAACAGGGGGATCTTCGCAGTGGTGGGGACGGGACGGAGGGGTCTGCGGGTTGCAGCCACGTAGGCCAGTTGCTCGCACCGCGGCCCCATGTGTACCAGCTCCATGGACGAGGTGGGCCGCTTATGGCGGGATGCAGGCGTCCTGCGGGGGTCAGGGGACGGCGTGGGCACTCCCCGGGCGAGAGAGGGCGCCTGGGACCCGAGAGAGCCACGGGGAGAGTCCGAGGCCTGGCCGCAGAGGCCTCCATTGCCTCCCCGGGCTCCTACCATGGGGCCTGACCGTGCTCGCCCGAGGCCCAGGTTCACCGCAGGTGAATGCCTTTTGCGGACGCCAAGGACAGGAGGTTGCCGATTCCCTCACAGAGGTGGGGGTTCGAGCTCTGGGGGACTGAGGTCGCAGCGGTCACACTCCATTTTTGGGTGGTTCCGCAGAGACTGGAGGGTTGAAGCGGCTGGGTCCAAGTGTGCCGCCTTGTGGCAGGGTGGGAGCTTTGCAGGCGAAGCAAGGCTCTTAGCCTCCCAGGCGGGGCACAGGCCAGACGCCCCAAGGGAAATCCGGTCCTTGGTCGAGGGTCCCGCCCGCCCGCCCGGAACCGCTCCACCTGGCGCGGAACCGTTGCCGGCCCCTCTTCCAGGCACCAGGTCCCTATTTCTTTCCTGGCACTCTGCCTCTGCGGGGGTGGGAGAGCTGCTGGGAAGTGTGGTCCACGGGAAAACGCGCGGTCCTCTGGGTGGCAGGGAGGGCCTCCGTTAACTCTGACACCAGCCCAGGGACCCTGTGGACCTGGCCTGATATCTCAAGGGGGGGGCACGTTGCCCGGAGGGATGCTGTTGGGGTGGGGCCTGCTTGCGCCTGCGCGGCCCCGCCTCTTGGCCCGAAACCACCCAGCCGCGGCTCGGACAAAAGCCATCTCCTGGGGGCCTCCCCCCTGTTCTTCCATCCGTAAAGGGGGACCCCTTTACGGATGGAAGAACAGGGGGATCTTCGCAGTGGTGGGGACGGGACGGAGGGGTCTGCGGGTTTGCAGCCACGTAGGCCAGTTGCTCGCACCCCGGCCCCATGTGTCCCAGCTCCATGGACGAGGTGGGCCGCTTATGGCGGGATGCAGGCGTCCTGCGGGGGTCAGGGGACGGCGTGGGCACTCCCCGGGCGAGAGAGGGCGCCTGGGACCCGAGAGAGCCCCCGGGAAAATGCCCAGCCCTGGCCCCCGTGGCTCCAGTGGCCTCCACAGGCTCCTGCCGTGGGGCCTGGTCCCGCTCACCTGGGCCCAGGTTCTCCGCAGGTGAATGGCTTTTGCGGACACCAGGGACCACAGGCCGCGGATCCCTTCACGGGCAGGGGGGGTTCGAGCTCTGTGGGACCCAGGTCGCAGCGCACACAGTCCCTTCTCGCAAAGTTCAGCCCAGACTTTAGAGAGTAGAAGCGTCTCGGTCCAAGTTTTCCGCCTCGGGGCAGGGTGGGGCCGTTTGAGCCAAGAGAGACTCTTAGGCCGCCAGGCAGGTCTCAGGCCCGAGACCCCCAGGGAGACCCGGTCCCTGGGCGTGGGTCCCGCCCGCCCGGGCCCGCCCCACGTGGCCCGGAACCGTGGCCGGCCCCTCTTCCCGGCCCCAGGTCCCTAGCTCTTCCCTGGCACTCTGCCTCTGGCGGGGTGGGAGACGGGCTGGCAAGTGTGGTCCACGGGAAAACGCGCGGTCCTCTGGGTGGCAGGGAGGGCCTCCGTTAACTCTGACACCAGCCCAGGGACCCCGTGGACCTGGCCTGATATCTCAAGGGGGGGGCACGTTGCCGGGAGGGATGCTCTTGGGGTGGGGCCTGCTTGCGCCTGCGCGGCCCGCCTCTTGGCCCGAAACCACCCAGCCGCGGCTCGGACAAAAGCCATCTCCTGGGGGCCTCCCCCCTGTTCTTCCATCCGTAAAGGGGGACCCCTTTACGGATGGAAGAACAGGGGGATCTTCGCAGTGGTGGGGACGGGACGGAGGGGTCTGCGGGTTTGCAGCCACGTAGGCCAGTTGCTCGCACCGCGGCCCCATGTGTCCCAGCTCCATGGACGAGGTGGGCCGCTTATGGCGGGATGCAGGCGTCCTGCGGGGGTCAGGGGACGGCGTGGGCACTCCCCGGGCGAGAGAGGGCGCCTGGGACCCGAGAGAGCCCCGGGGAGAGTCCGAGGCCTGGCCGCAGAGGCCTCCATTGCCTCCCCGGGCTCCTACCGTGGGGCCTGACCGTGCTCGCCCGAGGCCCAGGTTCACCGCAGGTGAATGCCTTTTGCGGACGCCAAGGACAGGAGGTTGCCGATTCCCTCACAGAGGTGGGGGTTCGAGCTCTGGGGGACTGAGGGTGCAGCGGTCACACTCCATTTTTGGGTGGTTCCGCAGAGACTGGAGGGTTGAAGCGGCTGGGTCCAAGTGTGCCGCCTTGTGGCAGGGTGGGGGCTTTGCAGGCGAAGCAAGGCTCTTAGCCTCCCAGGCGGGGCACAGGCCAGACGCCCCAAGGGAGATCCGGTCCTTGGTCCAGGGTCCCGCCCGCCCGCCCGGAACCGCTCCACCTGGCGCGGAACCGTTGCCGGCCCCTCTTCCAGGCACCAGGTCCCTAGTTCTTTCCGGGCACTCTGCCTCTGCGGGGGTGGGAGAGCTGCTGGGAAGTGTGGTCCACGGGAAAACGCGCGGTCCTCTGGGTGGCAGGGAGGGCCTCCGTTAACTCTGACACCAGCCCAGGGACCCTGTGGACCTGGCCTGATATCTCAAGGGGGGGGCACGTTGCCCGGAGGGATGCTCTTGGGGTGGGGCCTGCTTGCGCCTGCGCGGCCCCGCCTCTTGGCCCGAAACCACCCAGCCGCGGCTCGGACAAAAGCCATCTCCTGGGGGCCTCCCCCCTGTTCTTCCATCCGTAAAGGGGGACCCCTTTACGGATGGAAGAACAGGGGGATCTTCGCAGTGGTGGGGACGGGACGGAGGGGTCTGCGGGTTTGCAGCCACGTAGGCCAGTTGCTCGCACCCCGGCCCCATGTCTCCCAGCTCCATGGACGAGGTGGGCCGCTTATGGCGGGATGCAGGCGTCCTGCGGGGGTCAGGGGACGGCGTGGGCACTCCCCGGGCGAGAGAGGGCGCCTGGGACCCGAGAGAGCCCCGGGGAGAGTCCGAGGCCTGGCCGCAGAGGCCTCCATTGCCTCCCCGGGCTCCTACCATGGGGCCTGACCGTGCTCGCCCGAGGCCCAGGTTCACCGCAGGTGAATGCCTTTTGCGGACGCCAAGGACAGGAGGTCGCCGATTCCCTCACAGAGGTGGGGGTTCGAGCTCTGGGGGACTGAGGTCGCAGCGGTCACACTCCATTTTTGGGTGGTTCCGCAGAGACTGGAGGGTTGAAGCGGCTGGGTCCAAGTGTGCCGCCTTGTGGCAGGGTGGGGGCTTTGCAGGCGAAGCAAGGCTCTTAGCCTCCCAGGCGGGGCACAGGCCAGACGCCCCAAGGGAGATGCGGTCCTTGGTCGAGGGTCCCGCCCGTCCGCCCGGAACCGCTCCACCTGGCGCGGAACCGTGGCCGGCCCCTCTTCCCGGCCCCAGGTCCCTAGCTCTTCCCTGGCACTCTGCCTCTGGCGGGGTAGGAGACGGGCTGGCAAGTGTGGTCCACGGGAAAACGCGCGGTCCTCTGGGTGGCAGGGAGGGCCTCCGTTAACTCTGACACCAGCCCAGGGACCCTGTGGACCTGGCCCGATATCTCAAGGGGGGGGCACGTTGCCCGGAGGGATGCTGTTGGGGTGGGGCCTGCTTGCGCCTGCGCGGCCCCGCCTCTTGGCCCGAAACCACCCAGCCGCGGCTCCGACAAAAGCCATCTCCTGGGGGCCTCCCCCCTGTTCTTCCATCCGTAAAGGGGGACCCCTTTACGGATGGAAGAACAGGGGGATCTTCGCAGTGGTGGGGACGGGACGGAGGGGTCTGCGGGTTTGCAGCCACGTAGGCCAGTTGCTCGCACCCCGGCCCCATGTGTCCCAGCTCCATGGACGAGGTGGGCCGCTTATGGCGGGATGCAGGCGTCCTGCGGGGGTCAGGGGACGGCGTGGGCACTCCCCGGGCGAGAGAGGGCGCCTGGGACCCGAGAGAGCACCCGGGAAAATGCCCAGCCCTGGCCCCCGTGGCTCCAGTGGCCTCCACAGGCTCCTGCCGTGGGGCCTGGTCCCGCTCACCTGGGCCCAGGTTCTCCGCAGGTGAATGCCTTTTGCGGACACCAGGGACCACAGGCCGCGGATCCCTTCACGGGCAGGGGGGGTTCGAGCTCTGTGGGACCCAGGTCGCAGCGCACACAGTCCCTTCTCGCAAAGTTCAGCCCAGACTTTAGAGAGTAGAAGCGTCTCGGTCCAAGTTTTCCGCCTCGGGGCAGGGTGGGGCCGTTTGAGCCAAGAGAGACTCTTAGGCCGCCAGGCAGGTCTCAGGCCCGAGACCCCCAGGGAGACCCGGTCCCTGGGCGTGGGTCCCGCCCGCCTGGCCCCGCCCCACGTGGCCCGAAACCGTGGCCGGCCCCTCTTCCGGGCCCCAGGTCCCTAGCTCTTCCCTGGCACTCTGCCACTGGCGGGGTGGGAGACGGGCTGGCAAGTGTGGTCCACGGGAAAACGCGCGGTCCTCTGGGTGGCAGGGAGGGCCTCCGTTAACTCTGACACCAGCCCAGGGACCCTGTGGACCTGGCCTGATATCTCAAGGGGGGGGCACGTTGCCCGGAGGGATGCTCTTGGGGTGGGGCCTGCTTGCGCCTGCGCGGCCCCGCCTCTTGGCCCGAAACCACCCAGCCGCGGCTCGGACAAAAGCCATCTCCTGGGGGCCTCCCCCCTGTTCTTCCATCCGTAAAGGGGGACCCCTTTACGGATGGAAGAACAGGGGGATCTTCGCAGTGGTGGGGACGGGACGGAGGGGTCTGCGGGTTTGCAGCCACGTAGGCCAGTTGCTCGCACCCCGGCCCCATGTGTCCCAGCTCCATGGACGAGGTGGGCCGCTTATGGCGGGATGCAGGCGTCCTGCGGGGGTCAGGGGACGGCGTGGGCACTCCCCGGACGAGAGAGGGCGCCTGGGACCCGAGAGAGCCCCGGGGAGAGTCCGAGGCCTGGCCGCAGAGGCCTCCATTGCCTCCCCGGGCTCCTACCATGGGGCCTGACCGTGCTCGCCCGAGGCCCAGGTTCACCGCAGGTGAATGCCTTTTGCGGACGCCAAGGACAGGAGGTCGCCGATTCCCTCACAGAGGTGGGGGTTCGAGCTCTGGGGGACTGAGGTCGCAGCGGTCACACTCCATTTTTGGGTGGTTCCGCAGAGACTGGAGGGTTGAAGCGGCTGGGTCAAGTGTGCCGCCTTGTGGCAGGGTGGGGGCTTTGCAGGCGAAGCAAGGCTCTTAGCCTCCCAGGCGGGGCACAGGCCAGACGCCCCAAGAGAGATCCGGTCCTTGGTCGAGGGTCTCGCCCGCCCGCCCGGAACCGCTCCACCTGGCGCGGAACCGTGGCCGGCCCCTCTTCCCGGCCCCAGGTCCCTAGCTCTTCCCTGGCACTCTGCCTCTGGCGGGGTAGGAGACGGGCTGGCAAGTGTGGTCCACGGGAAAACGCGCGGTCCTCTGGGTGGCAGGGAGGGCCTCCGTTAACTCTGACACCAGCCCAGGGACCCTGTGGACCTGGCCTGATATCTCAAGGGGGGGGCACGTTGCCCGGAGGGATGCTCTTGGGGTGGGGCCTGCTTGCGCCTGCCCGGCCCCGCCTCTTGGCCCGAAACCACCCAGCCGCGGCTCGGACAAAAGCCATCTCCTGGGGGCCTCCCCCCTGTTCTTCCATCCGTAAAGGGGGACCCCTTTACGGATGGAAGAACAGGGGGATCTTCGCAGTGTTGGGGACGGGACGGAGGGGTCTGCGGGTTTGCAGCCACGTAGGGCAGTTGCTCGCACCCCGGCCCCATGTGTCCCAGCTCCATGGACGAGGTGGGCCGCTTATGGCGGGATGCAGGCGTCCTGCGGGGGTCAGGGGACGGCGTGGGCACTCCCCGGGCGAGAGAGGGCGCCTGGGACCCGAGAGAGCACCCGGGAAAATGCCCAGCCCTGGCCCCCGTGGCTCCAGTGGCCTCCACAGGCTCCTGCCGTGGGGCCTGGTCCCGCTCACCTGGGCCCAGGTTCTCCGCAGGTGAATGCCTTTTGCGGACACCAGGGACCACAGGCCGCGGATCCCTTCACGGGCAGGGGGGGTTCGAGCTCTGTGGGACCCAGGTCGCAGCGCACACAGTCCCTTCTCGCAAAGTTCAGCCCAGACTTTAGAGAGTAGAAGCGTCTCGGTCCAAGTTTTCCGCCTCGGGGCAGGGTGGGGCCGTTTGAGCCAAGAGAGACTCTTAGGCCGCCAGGCAGGTCTCAGGCCCGAGACCCCCAGGGAGACCCGGTCCCTGGGCGTGGGTCCCGCCCGCCCGGGCCCGCCCCACGTGGCCCGGAACCGTGGCCGGCCCCTCTTCCCGGCCCCAGGTCCCTAGCTCTTCCCTGGCACTCTGCCTCTGGCGGGGTGGGAGACGGGCTGGCAAGTGTGGTCCACGGGAAAACGCGCGGTCCTCTGGGTGGCAGGGAGGGCCTCCGTTAACTCTGACACCAGCCCAGGGACCCCGTGGACCTGGCCTGATATCTCAAGGGGGGGGCACGTTGCCGGGAGGGATGCTCTTGGGGTGGGGCCTGCTTGCGCCTGCGCGGCCCCGCCTCTTGGCCCGAAACCACCCAGCCGCGGCTCGGACAAAAGCCATCTCCTGGGGGCCTCCCCCCTGTTCTTCCATCCGTAAAGGGGGACCCCTTTACGGATGGAAGAACAGGGGGATCTTCGCAGTGGTGGGGACGGGACGGAGGGGTCTGCGGGTTTGCAGCCACGTAGGCCAGTTGCTCGCACCGCGGCCCCATGTGTCCCAGCTCCATGGACGAGGTGGGCCGCTTATGGCGGGATGCAGGCGTCCTGCGGGGGTCAGGGGACGGCGTGGGCACTCCCCGGGCGAGAGAGGGCGCCTGGGACCCGAGAGAGCCCCGGGGAGAGTCCGAGGCCTGGCCGCAGAGGCCTCCATTGCCTCCCCGGGCTCCTACCATGGGGCCTGACCGTGCTCGCCCGAGGCCCAGGTTCACCGCAGGTGAATGCCTTTTGCGGACGCCAAGGACAGGAGGTCGCCGATTCCCTCACAGAGGTGGGGGTTCGAGCTCTGGGGGACTGAGGTCGCAGCGGTCACACTCCATTTTTGGGTGGTTCCGCAGAGACTGGAGGGTTGAAGCGGCTGGGTCAAGTGTGCCGCCTTGTGGCAGGGTGGGGGCTTTGCAGGCGAAGCAAGGCTCTTAGCCTCCCAGGCGGGGCACAGGCCAGACGCCCCAAGAGAGATCCGGTCCTTGGTCGAGGGTCTCGCCCGCCCGCCCGGAACCGCTCCACCTGGCGCGGAACCGTGGCCGGCCCCTCTTCCCGGCCCCAGGTCCCTAGCTCTTCCCTGGCACTCTGCCTCTGGCGGGGTAGGAGACGGGCTGGCAAGTGTGGTCCACGGGAAAACGCGCGGTCCTCTGGGTGGCAGGGAGGGCCTCCGTTAACTCTGACACCAGCCCAGGGACCCTGTGGACCTGGCCTGATATCTCAAGGGGGGGGCACGTTGCCCGGAGGGATGCTCTTGGGGTGGGGCCTGCTTGCGCCTGCCCGGCCCCGCCTCTTGGCCCGAAACCACCCAGCCGCGGCTCGGACAAAAGCCATCTCCTGGGGGCCTCCCCCCTGTTCTTCCATCCGTAAAGGGGGACCCCTTTACGGATGGAAGAACAGGGGGATCTTCGCAGTGGTGGGGACGGGACGGAGGGGTCTGCGGGTTTGCAGCCACGTAGGCCAGTTGCTCGCACCCCGGCCCCATGTGTCCCAGCTCCATGGACGAGGTGGGCCGCTTATGGCGGGATGCAGGCGTCCTGCGGGGGTCAGGGGACGGCGTGGGCACTCCCCGGGCGAGAGAGGGCGCCTGGGACCCGAGAGAGCACCCGGGAAAATGCCCAGCCCTGGCCCCCGTGGCTCCAGTGGCCTCCACAGGCTCCTGCCGTGGGGCCTGGTCCCGCTCACCTGGGCCCAGGTTCTCCGCAGGTGAATGGCTTTTGCGGACACCAGGGACCACAGGCCGCGGATCCCTTCACGGGCAGGGGGGGTTCGAGCTCTGTGGGACCCAGGTCGCAGCGCACACAGTCCCTTCTCGCAAAGTTCAGCCCAGACTTTAGAGAGTAGAAGCGTCTCGGTCCAAGTTTTCCGCCTCGGGGCAGGGTGGGGCCGTTTGAGCCAAGAGAGACTCTTAGGCCGCCAGGCAGGTCTCAGGCCCGAGACCCCCAGGGAGACCCGGTCCCTGGGCGTGGGTCCCGCCCGCCCGGGCCCGCCCCACGTGGCCCGGAACCGTGGCCGGCCCCTCTTCCCGGCCCCAGGTCCCTAGCACTTCCCTGGCACTCTGCCTCTGGCGGGGTGGGAGACGGGCTGGCAAGTGTGGTCCACGGGAAAACGCGCGGTCCTCTGGGTGGCAGGGAGGGCCTCCGTTAACTCTGACACCAGCCCAGGGACCCCGTGGACCTGGCCTGATATCTCAAGGGGGGGGCACGTTGCCGGGAGGGATGCTCTTGGGGTGGGGCCTGCTTGCGCCTGCGCGGCCCCGCCTCTTGGCCCGAAACCACCCAGCCGCGGCTCGGACAAAAGCCATCTCCTGGGGGCCTCCCCCCTGTTCACCATCCGTAAAGGGGGACCCCTTTACGGATGGAAGAACAGGGGGATCTTCGCAGTGGTGGGGACGGGACGGAGGGGTCTGCGGGTTTGCAGCCACGTAGGCCAGTTGCTCGCACCGCGGCCCCATGTGTACCAGCTCCATGGACGAGGTGGGCCGCTTATGGCGGGATGCAGGCGTCCTGCGGGGGTCAGGGGACGGCGTGGGCACTCCCTGGGCGAGAGAGGGCGCCTGGGACCCGAGAGAGCCCCGGGGAGAGTCCGAGGCCTGGCCGCAGAGGCCTCCATTGCCTCCCCGGGCTCCTACCATGGGGCCTGACCGTGCTCGCCCGAGGCCCAGGTTCACCGCAGGTGAATGACTTTTGCGGACGCCAAGGACAGGAGGTTGCCGATTCCCTCACAGAGGTGGGGGTTCGAGCTCTGGGGGACTGAGGTCGCAGCGGTCACACTCCATTTTTGGGTGGTTCCGCAGAGACTGGAGGGTTGAAGCGGCTGGGTCCAAGTGTGCCGCCTTGTGGCAGGGTGGGGGCTTTGCAGGCGAAGCAAGGCTCTTAGCCTCCCAGGCGGGGCACAGGCCAGACGCCCCAAGGGAGATCCGGTCCTTGGTCGAGGGTCCCGCCCGCCCGCCCGGAACCGCTCCACCTGGCGCGGAACCGTTGCCGGCCCCTCTTCCAGGCACCAGGTCCCTAGTTCTTTCCTGGCACTCTGCCTCTGCGGGGGTGGGAGAGCTGCTGGGAAGTGTGGTCCACGGGAAAACGCGCGGTCCTCTGGGTGGCAGGGAGGGCCTCCGTTAACTCTGACACCAGCCCAGGGACCCTGTGGACCTGGCCTGATATCTCAAGGGGGGGGCACGTTGCCCGGAGGGATGCTCTTGGGGTGGGGCCTGCTTGCGCCTGCGCGGCCCCGCCTCTTGGCCCGAAACCAGCCAGCCGCGGCTCGGACAAAAGCCATCTCCTGGGGGCCTCCCCCCTGTTCTTCCATCCGTAAAGGGGGACCCCTTTACGGATGGAAGAACAGGGGGATCTTCGCAGTGTTGGGGACGGGACGGAGGGGTCTGCGGGTTTGCAGCCACGTAGGGCAGTTGCTCGCACCCCGGCCCCATGTGTCCCAGCTCCATGGACGAGGTGGGCCGCTTATGGCGGGATGCAGGCGTCCTGCGGGGGTCAGGGGACGGCGTGGGCACTCCCCGGGCGAGAGAGGGTGCCTGGGACCCGAGAGAGCACCCGGGAAAATGCCCAGCCCTGGCCCCCGTGGCTCCAGTGGCCTCCACAGGCTCCTGCCGTGGGGCCTGGTCCCGCTCACCTTGGCCCAGGTTCTCCGCAGGTGAATGCCTTTTGCGGACACCAGGGACCACAGGCCGCGGATCCCTTCACGGGCAGGGGGGGTTCGAGCTCTGTGGGACCCAGGTCGCAGCGCACACAGTCCCTTCTCGCAAAGTTCAGCCCAGACTTTAGAGAGTAGAAGCGTCTCGGTCCAAGTTTTCCGCCTCGGGGCAGGGTGGGGCCGTTTGAGCCAAGAGAGACTCTTAGGCCGCCAGGCAGGTCTCAGGCCCGAGACCCCCAGGGAGACCCGGTCCCTGGGCGTGGTTCCCGCCCGCCCGGGCCCGCCCCACGTGGCCCGAAACCGTGGCCGGCCCCTCTTCCCGGCCCCAGGTCCCTAGCTCTTCCCTGGCACTCTGCCTCTGGCGGGGTGGGAGACGGGCTGGCAAGTGTGGTCCACGGGAAAACGCGCGGTCCTCTGGGTGGCAGGGAGGGCCTCCGTTAACTCTGACACCAGCCCAGGGACCCTGTGGACCTGGCCTGATATCTCAAGGGGGGGGCACGTTGCCCGGAGGGATGCTCTTGGGGTGGGGCCTGCTTGCGCCTGCGCGGCCCCGCCTCTTGGCCCGAAACCACCCAGCCGCGGCTCGGACAAAAGCCATCTCCTGGGGGCCTCCCCCCTGTTCTTCCATCCGTAAAGGGGGACCCCTTTACGGATGGAAGAACAGGGGGATCTTCGCAGTGGTGGGGACTGGACGGAGGGGTCTGCGGGTTTGCAGCCACGTAGGCCAGTTGCTCGCACCGCGGCCCCATGTGTCCCAGCTCCATGGACGAGGTGGGCCGCTTATGGCGGGATGCAGGCGTCCTGCGGGGGTCAGGGGACGGCGTGGGCACTCCCCGGGCGAGAGAGGGCGCCTGGGACCCGAGAGAGCCCCGGGGAGAGTCCGAGGCCTGGCCGCAGAGGCCTCCATTGCCTCCCCGGGCTCCTACCATGGGGCCTGACCGTGCTCGCCCGAGGCCCAGGTTCACCGCAGGTGAATGCCTTTTGCGGACGCCAAGGACAGGAGGTCCCCGATTCCCTCACAGAGGTGGGGGTTCGAGCTCTGGGGGACTGAGGTCGCAGCGGTCACACTCCATTTTTGGGTGGTTCCGCAGAGACTGGAGGGTTGAAGCGGCTGGGTCCAAGTGTGCCGCCTTGTGGCAGGGTGGGGGCTTTGCAGGCGAAGCAAGGCTCTTAGCCTCCCAGGCGGGGCACAGGCCAGACGCCCCAAGGGAGATCCGGTCCTTGGTCGAGGGTCCCGCCCGCCCGCCCGGAACCGCTCCACCTGGCGCGGAACCGTGGCCGGCCCCTCTTCCAGGCACCAGGTCCCTAGTTCTTTCCTGGCACTCTGCCTCTGCGGGGGTGGGAGAGCTGCTGGGAAGTGTGGTCCACGGGAAAACGCGCGGTCCTCTGGGTGGCACGGAGGGCCTCCGTTAACTCTGACACCAGCCCAGGGACCCTGTGGACCTGGCCTGATATCTCAAGGGGGGGGCACGTTGCCCGGAGGGATGCTCTTGGGGTGGGGCCTGCTTGCGCCTGCGCGGCCCCGCCTCTTGGCCCGAAACCACCCAGCCGCGGCTCGGACAAAAGCCATCTCCTGGGGGCCTCCCCCCTGTTCTTCCATCCGTAAAGGGGGACCCCTTTACGGATGGAAGAACAGGGGGATCTTCGCAGTGGTGGGGACGGGACGGAGGGGTCTGCGGGTTTGCAGCCACGTAGGCCAGTTGCTCGCACCCCGGCCCCATGTGTCCCAGCTCCATGGACGAGGTGGGCCGCTTATGGCGGGATGCAGGCGTCCTGCGGGGGTCAGGGGACGGCGTGGGCACTCCCCGGGCGAGAGAGGGCGCCTGGGACCCGAGAGAGCCCCGGGGAGAGTCCGAGGCCTGGCCGCAGAGGCCTCCATTGCCTCCCCGGGCTCCTACCATGGGGCCTGACCGTGCTCGCCCGAGGCCCAGGTTCACCGCAGGTGAATGCCTTTTGCGGACGCCAAGGACAGGAGGTCGCCGATTCCCTCACAGAGGTGGGGGTTCGAGCTCTGGGGGACTGAGGTCGCAGCGGTCACACTCCATTTTTGGGTGGTTCCGCAGAGACTGGAGGGTTGAAGCGGCTGGGTCCAAGTGTGCCGCCTTGTGGCAGGGTGGGGGCTTTGCAGGCGAAGCAAGGCTCTTAGCCTCCCAGGCGGGGCACAGGCCAGACGCCCCAAGAGAGATCCGGTCCTTGGTCGAGGGTCTCGCCCGCCCGCCCGGAACCGCTCCACCTGGCGCGGAACCGTGGCCGGCCCCTCTTCCCGGCCCCAGGTCCCTAGCTCTTCCCTGGCACTCTGCCTCTGGCGGGGTAGGAGACGGGCTGGCAAGTGTGGTCCACGGGAAAACGCGCGGTCCTCTGGGTGGCAGGGAGGGCCTCCGTTAACTCTGACACCAGCCCAGGGACCCTGTGGACCTGGCCTGATATCTCAAGGGGGGGGCACGTTGCCCGGAGGGATGCTCTTGGGGTGGGGCCTGCTTGCGCCTGCGCGGCCCCGCCTCTTGGCCCGAAACCACCCAGCCGCGGCTCGGACAAAAGCCATCTCCTGGGGGCCTCCCCCCTGTTCTTCCATCCGTAAAGGGGACCCCTTTACGGATGGAAGAACAGGGGGATCTTCGCAGTGGTGGGGACGGGACGGAGGGGTCTGCGGGTTTGCAGCCACGTAGGCCAGTTGCTCGCACCCCGGCCCCATGTGTCCCAGCTCCATGGACGAGGTGGGCCGCTTATGGCGGGATGCAGGCGTCCTGCGGGGGTCAGGGGACGGCGTGGGCACTCCCCGGGCGAGAGAGGGCGCCTGGGACCCGAGAGAGCCCCCGGGAAAATGCCCAGCCCTGGCCCCCGTGGCTCCAGTGGCCTCCACAGGCTCCTGCCGTGGGGCCTGGTCCCGCTCACCTGGGCCCAGGTTCTCCGCAGGTGAATGCCTTTTGCGGACACCAGGGACCACAGGCCGCGGATCCCTTCACGGGCAGGGGGGTTTCCAGCTCTGTGGGACCCCGGTCGCAGCGCACACAGTCCCTTCTCGCAAAGTTCAGCCCAGACTTTAGAGAGTAGAAGCATCTCGGTCCAAGTTTTCCGCCTCGGGGCAGGGTGGGGCCGTTTGAGCCAAGAGAGACTCTTAGGCCGCCAGGCAGGTCTCAGGCCCGAGACCCCCAGGGAGACCCGGTCCCTGGGCGTGGGTCCCGCCCGCCCGGCCCCGCCCCACGTGGCCCGAAACCGTGGCCGGCCCCTCTTCCCGGCCCCAGGTCCCTAGCTCTTCCCTGGCACTCTGCCTCTGGCGGGGTGGGAGACGGGCTGGCAAGTTTGGTCCACGGGAAAACGCGCGGTCCTGTGGGTGGCAGGGAGGGCCTCCGTTAACTCTGACACCAGCCCAGGGACCCTGTGGACCTGGCCTGATATCTCAAGGGGGGGGCACGTTGCCCGGAGGGATGCTCTTGGGGTGGGGCCTGCTTGCGCCTGCGCGGCCCCGCCTCTTGGCCCGAAACCACCCAGCCGCGGCTCGGACAAAAGCCATCTCCTGGGGGCCTCCCCCCTGTTCTTCCATCCGTAAAGGGGGACCCCTTTACGGATGGAAGAACAGGGGGATCTTCGCAGTGGTGGGGACGGGACGGAGGGGTCTGCGGGTTTGCAGCCACGTAGGCCAGTTGCTCGCACCGCGGCCCCATGTGTCCCAGCTCCATAGACGAGGTGGGCCGCTTATGGCGGGATGCAGGCGTCCTGCGGGGGTCAGGGGACGGCGTGGGCACTCCCCGGGCGAGAGAGGGCGCCTGGGACCCGAGAGAGCCCCGGGGAGAGTCCGAGGCCTGGCCGCAGAGGCCTCCATTGCCTCCCCGGGCTCCAACCATGGGGCCTGACCGTGCTCGCCCGAGGCCCAGGTTCACCGCAGGTGAATGCCTTTTGCGGACGCCAAGGACAGGAGGTCGCCGATTCCCTCACAGAGGTGGGGGTTCGAGCTCTGGGGGACTGAGGTCGCAGCGGTCACACTCCATTTTTGGGTGGTTCCGCAGAGACTGGAGGGTTGAAGCGGCTGGGTCCAAGTGTGCCGCCTTGTGGCAGGGTGGGAGCTTTGCAGGCGAAGCAAGGCTCTTTGCCTCCCAGGCGGGGCACAGGCCAGACGCCCCAAGGGAGATCCGGTCCTTGGTCGAGGGTCCCGCCCGCCCGCCCGGAACCGCTCCACCTGGCGCGGAACCGTGGCCGGCCCCTCTTCCAGGCACCAGGTCCCTAGTTCTTTCCTGGCACTCTGCCTCTGCGGGGGTGGGAGAGCTGCTGGGAAGTGTGGTCCACGGGAAAACGCGCGGTCCTCTGGGTGGCAGGGAGGGCCTCCGTTAACTCTGACACCAGCCCAGGGACCCTGTGGACCTGGCCTGATATCTCAAGGGGGGGGCACGTTGCCCGGAGGGATGCTCTTGGGGTGGGGCCTGCTTGCGCCTGCGCGGCCCCGCCTCTTGGCCAGAAACCACCCAGCCGCGGCTCGGACAAAAGCCATCTCCTGGGGGCCTCCCCCCTGTTCTTCCATCCGTAAAGGGGGACCCCTTTACGGATGGAAGAACAGGGGGATCTTCGCAGTGGTGGGGACGGGACGGAGGGGTCTGCGGGTTTGCAGCCACGTAGGCCAGTTGCTCGCACCGCGGCCCCATGTGTCCCAGCTCCATGGACGAGGTGGGCCGCTTATGGCGGGATGCAGGCGTCCTGCGGGGGTCAGGGGACGGCGTGGGCACTCCCCGGGCGAGAGAGGGCGCCTGGGACCCGAGAGAGCCCCGGGGAGAGTCCGAGGCCTGGCCGCAGAGGCCTCCATTGCCTCCCCGGGCTCCTACCATGGGGCCTGACCGTGCTCGCCCGAGGCCCAGGTTCACCGCAGGTGAATGCCTTTTGCGGACGCCAAGGACAGGAGGTCCCCGATTCCCTCACAGAGGTGGGGGTTCGAGCTCTGGGGGACTGAGGTCGCAGCGGTCACACTCCATTTTTGGGTGGTTCCGCAGAGACTGGAGGGTTGAAGCGGCTGGGTCCAAGTGTGCCGCCTTGTGGCAGGGTGGGGGCTTTGCAGGCGAAGCAAGGCTCTTAGCCTCCCAGGCGGGGCACAGGCCAGACGCCCCAAGGGAGATCCGGTCCTTGGTCGAGGGTCCCGCCCGCCCGCCCGGAACCGCTCCACCTGGCGCGGAACCGTGGCCGGCCCCTCTTCCCGGCCCCAGGTCCCTAGCTCTTCCCTGGCACTCTGCCTCTGGCGGGGTAGGAGACGGGCTGGCAAGTGTGGTCCACGGGAAAACGCGCGGTCCTCTGGGTGGCAGGGAGGGCCTCCGTTAACTCTGACACCAGCCCAGGGACCCTGTGGACCTGGCCTGATATCTCAAGGGGGGGGCACGTTGCCCGGAGGGATGCTCTTGGGGTGGGGCCTGCTTGCGCCTGCGCGGCCCCGCCTCTTGGCCCGAAACCACCCAGCCTCGGCTCGGACAAAAGCCATCTCCTGGGGGCCTCCCCCCTGTTCTTCCATCCGTAAAGGGGACCCCTTTACGGATGGAAGAACAGGGGGATCTTCGCAGTGGTGGGGACGGGACGGAGGGGTCTGCGGGTTTGCAGCCACGTAGGCCAGTTGCTCGCACCCCGGCCCCATGTGTCCCAGCTCCATGGACGAGGTGGGCCGCTTATGGCGGGATGCAGGCGTCCTGCGGGGGTCAGGGGACGGCGTGGGCACTCCCCGGGCGAGAGAGGGCGCCTGGGACCCGAGAGAGCCCCCGGGAAAATGCCCAGCCCTGGCCCCCGTGGCTCCAGTGGCCTCCACAGGCTCCTGCCGTGGGGCCTGGTCCCGCTCACCTGGGCCCAGGTTCTCCGCAGGTGAATGCCTTTTGCGGACACCAGGGACCACAGGCCGCGGATCCCTTCACGGGCAGGGGGGTTTCCAGCTCTGTGGGACCCAGGTCGCAGCGCACACAGTCCCTTCTCGCAAAGTTCAGCCCAGACTTTAGAGAGTAGAAGCATCTCGGTCCAAGTTTTCCGCCTCGGGGCAGGGTGGGGACGTTTGAGCCAAGAGAGACTCTTAGGCCGCCAGGCAGGTCTCAGGCCCGAGACCCCCGGGGAGACCCGGTCCCTGGGCGTGGGTCCCGCCCGCCCGGCCCCGCCCCACGTGGCCCGAAACCGTGGCCGGCCCCTCTTCCCGGCCCCAGGTCCCTAGCTCTTCCCTGGCACTCTGCCTCTGGCGGGGTGGGAGACGGGCTGGCAAGTTTGGTCCACGGGAAAACGCGCGGTCCTCTGGGTGGCAGGGAGGGCCTCCGTTAACTCTGACACCAGCCCAGGGACCCTGTGGACCTGGCCTGATATCTCAAGGGGGGGGCACGTTGCCCGGAGGGATGCTCTTGGGGTGGGGCCTGCTTGCGCCTGCGCGGCCCCGCCTCTTGGCCCGAAACCACCCAGCCGCGGCTCGGACAAAAGCCATCTCCTGGGGGCCTCCCCCCTGTTCTTCCATCCGTAAAGGGGGACCCCTTTACGGATGGAAGAACAGGGGGATCTTCGCAGTGGTGGGGACGGGACGGAGGGGTCTGCGGGTTTGCAGCCACGTAGGCCAGTTGCTCGCACCGCGGCCCCATGTGTCCCAGCTCCATAGACGAGGTGGGCCGCTTATGGCGGGATGCAGGCGTCCTGCGGGGGTCAGGGGACGGCGTGGGCACTCCCCGGGCGAGAGAGGGCGCCTGGGACCCGAGAGAGCCCCGGGGAGAGTCCGAGGCCTGGCCGCAGAGGCCTCCATTGCCTCCCCGGGCTCCAACCATGGGGCCTGACCGTGCTCGCCCGAGGCCCAGGTTCACCGCAGGTGAATGCCTTTTGCGGACGCCAAGGACAGGAGGTCGCCGATTCCCTCACAGAGGTGGGGGTTCGAGCTCTGGGGGACTGAGGTCGCAGCGGTCACACTCCATTTTTGGGTGGTTCCGCAGAGACTGGAGGGTTGAAGCGGCTGGGTCCAAGTGTGCCGCCTTGTGGCAGGGTGGGAGCTTTGCAGGCGAAGCAAGGCTCTTTGCCTCCCAGGCGGGGCACAGGCCAGACGCCCCAAGGGAGATCCGGTCCTTGGTCGAGGGTCCCGCCCGCCCGCCCGGAACCGCTCCACCTGGCGCGGAACCGTGGCCGGCCCCTCTTCCAGGCACCAGGTCCCTAGTTCTTTCCTGGCACTCTGCCTCTGCGGGGGTGGGAGAGATGCTGGGAAGTGTGGTCCACGGGAAAACGCGCGGTCCTCTGGGTGGCAGGGAGGGCCTCCGTTAACTCTGACACCAGCCCAGGGACCCTGTGGACCTGGCCTGATATCTCAAGGGGGGGGCACGTTGCCCGGAGGGATGCTCTTGGGGTGGGGCCTGCTTGCGCCTGCGCGGCCCCGCCTCTTGGCCAGAAACCACCCAGCCGCGGCTCGGACAAAAGCCATCTCCTGGGGGCCTCCCCCCTGTTCTTCCATCCGTAAAGGGGGACCCCTTTACGGATGGAAGAACAGGGGGATCTTCGCAGTGGTGGGGACGGGACGGAGGGGTCTGCGGGTTTGCAGCCACGTAGGCCAGTTGCTCGCACCGCGGCCCCATGTGTCCCAGCTCCATGGACGAGGTGGGCCGCTTATGGCGGGATGCAGGCGTCCTGCGGGGGTCAGGGGACGGCGTGGGCACTCCCCGGGCGAGAGAGGGCGCCTGGGACCCGAGAGAGCCCCGGGGAGAGTCCGAGGCCTGGCCGCAGAGGCCTCCATTGCCTCCCCGGGCTCCTACCATGGGGCCTGACCGTGCTCGCCCGAGGCCCAGGTTCACCGCAGGTGAATGCCTTTTGCGGACGCCAAGGACAGGAGGTCCCCGATTCCCTCACAGAGGTGGGGGTTCGAGCTCTGGGGGACTGAGGTCGCAGCGGTCACACTCCATTTTTGGGTGGTTCCGCAGAGACTGGAGGGTTGAAGCGGCTGGGTCCAAGTGTGCCGCCTTGTGGCAGGGTGGGGGCTTTGCAGGCGAAGCAAGGCTCTTAGCCTCCCAGGCGGGGCACAGGCCAGACGCCCCAAGGGAGATCCGGTCCTTGGTCGAGGGTCCGGCCCGCCCGCCCGGAACCGCTCCACCTGGCGCGGAACCGTGGCCGGCCCCTCTTCCCGGCCCCAGGTCCCTAGCTCTTCCCTGGCACTCTGCCTCTGGCGGGGTAGGAGACGGGCTGGCAAGTGTGGTCCACGGGAAAACGCGCGGTCCTCTGGGTGGCAGGGAGGGCCTCCGTTAACTCTGACACCAGCCCAGGGACCCTGTGGACCTGGCCTGATATCTCAAGGGGGGGGCACGTTGCCCGGAGGGATGCTCTTGGGGTGGGGCCTGCTTGCGCCTGCGCGGCCCCGCCTCTTGGCCCGAAACCACCCAGCCGCGGCTCGGACAAAAGCCATCTCCTGGGGGCCTCCCCCCTGTTCTTCCATCCGTAAAGGGGACCCCTTTACGGATGGAAGAACAGGGGGATCTTCGCAGTGGTGGGGACGGGACGGAGGGGTCTGCGGGTTTGCAGCCACGTAGGCCAGTTGCTCGCACCCCGGCCCCATGTGTCCCAGCTCCATGGACGAGGTGGGCCGCTTATGGCGGGATGCAGGCGTCCTGCGGGGGTCAGGGGACGGCGTGGGCACTCCCCGGGCGAGAGAGGGCGCCTGGGACCCGAGAGAGCCCCGGGGAGAGTCCGAGGCCTGGCCGCAGAGGCCTCCATTGCCTCCCCGGGCTCCTACCATGGGGCCTGACCGTGCTCGCCCGAGGCCCAGGTTCACCGCAGGTGAATGCCTTTTGCGGACGCCAAGGACAGGAGGTCGCCGATTCCCTCACAGAGGTGGGGGTTCGAGCTCTGGGGGACTGAGGTCGCAGCGGTCACACTCCATTTTTGGGTGGTTCCGCAGAGACTGGAGGGTTGAAGCGGCTGGGTCCAAGTGTGCCGCCTTGTGGCAGGGTGGGGGCTTTGCAGGCGAAGCAAGGCTCTAAGCCTCCCAGGCGGGGCACAGGCCAGACGCCCCAAGGGAGATCCGGTCCTTGGTCGAGGGTCTCGCCCGCCCGCCCGGAACAGCTCCACCTGGCGCGGAACCGTGGCCGGCCCCTCTTCCCGGCCCCAGGTCCCTAGCTCTTCCCTGGCACTCTGTCTCTGGCGGGGTAGGAGACGGGCTGGCAAGTGTGGTCCACGGGAAAACGCGCGGTCCTCTGGGTGGCAGGGAGGGCCTCCGTTAACTCTGACACCAGCCCAGGGACCCTGTGGACCTGGCCTGATATCTCAAGGGGGGGGCACGTTGCCCGGAGGGATGCTCTTGGGGTGGGGCCTGCTTGCGCCTGCGCGGCCCCGCCTCTTGGCCCGAAACCACCCAGCCGCGGCTCGGACAAAAGCCATCTCCTGGGGGCCTCCCCCCTGTTCTTCCATCCGTAAAGGGGACCCCTTTACGGATGGAAGAACAGGGGGATCTTCGCAGTGGTGGGGACGGGACGGAGGGGTCTGCGGGTTTGCAGCCACGTAGGCCAGTTGCTCGCACCCCGGCCCCATGTGTCCCAGCTCCATGGACGAGGTGGGCCGCTTATGGCGGGATGCAGGCGTCCTGCGGGGGTCAGGGGACGGCGTGGGCACTCCCCGGGCGAGAGAGGGCGCCTGGGACCCGAGAGAGCCCCCGGGAAAATGCCCAGCCCTGGCCCCCGTGGCTCCAGTGGCCTCCACAGGCTCCTGCCGTGGGGCCTGGTCCCGCTCACCTGGGCCCAGGTTCTCCGCAGGTGAATGGCTTTTGCGGACACCAGGGACCACAGGCCGCGGATCCCTTCACGGGCAGGGGGGGTTCGAGCTCTGTGGGACCCAGGTCGCAGGGCACACAGTCCCTTCTCGCAAAGTTCAGCCCAGACTTTAGAGAGTAGAAGCGTCTCGGTCCAAGTTTTCCGCCTCGGGGCAGGGTGGGGCCGTTTGAGCCAAGAGAGACTCTTAGGCCGCCAGGCAGGTCTCAGGCCCGAGACCCCCAGGGAGACCCGGTCCCTGGGCGTGGGTCCCGCCCGCCCGGGCCCGCCCCACGTGGCCCGGAACCGTGGCCGGCCCCTCTTCCCGGCCCCAGGTCCCTAGCTCTTCCCTGGCACTCTGCCTCTGGCGGGGTGGGAGACGGGCTGGCAAGTGTGGTCCACGGGAAAACGCGCGGTCCTCTGGGTGGCAGGGAGGGCCTCCGTTAACTCTGACACCAGCCCAGGGACCCCGTGGACCTGGCCTGATATCTCAAGGGGGGGGCACGTTGCCGGGAGGGATGCTCTTGGGGTGGGGCCTGCTTGCGCCTGCGCGGCCCCGCCTCTTGGCCCGAAACCACCCAGCCGCGGCTCGGACAAAAGCCATCTCCTGGGGGCCTCCCCCCTGTTCTTCCATCCGTAAAGGGGGACCCCTTTACGGATGGAAGAACAGGGGGATCTTCGCAGTGGTGGGGACGGGACGGAGGGGTCTGCGGGTTTGCAGCCACGTAGGCCAGTTGCTCGCACCGCGGCCCCATGTGTACCAGCTCCATGGACGAGGTGGGCCGCTTATGGCGGGATGCAGGCGTCCTGCGGGGGTCAGGGGACGGCGTGGGCACTCCCCGGGCGAGAGAGGGCGCCTGGGACCCGAGAGAGCCCCGGGGAGAGTCCGAGGCCTGGCCGCAGAGGCCTCCATTGCCTCCCCGGGCTCCTACCATGGGGCCTGACCGTGCTCGCCCGAGGCCCAGGTTCACCGCAGGTGAATGCCTTTTGCGGACGCCAAGGACAGGAGGTTGCCGATTCCCTCACAGAGGTGGGGGTTCGAGCTCTGGGGGACTGAGGTCGCAGCGGTCACACTCCATTTTTGGGTGGTTCCGCAGAGACTGGAGGGTTGAAGCGGCTGGGTCCAAGTGTGCCGCCTTGTGGCAGGGTGGGGGCTTTGCAGGCGAAGCAAGGCTCTTAGCCTCCCAGGCGGGGCACAGGCCAGACGCCCCAAGGGAGATCCGGTCCTTGGTCGAGGGTCCCGCCCGCCCGCCCGGAACCGCTCCACCTGGCGCGGAACCGTGGCCGGCCCCTCTTCCCGGCCCCAGGTCCCTAGCTCTTCCCTGGCACTCTGCCTCTGGCGGGGTAGGAGACGGGCTGGCAAGTGTGGTCCACGGGAAAACGCGCGGTCCTCTGGGTGGCAGGGAGGGCCTCCGTTAACTCTGACACCAGCCCAGGGACCCTGTGGACCTGGCCTGATATCTCAAGGGGGGGGCACGTTGCCCGGAGGGATGCTCTTGGGGTGGGGCCTGCTTGCGCCTGCGCGGCCCCGCCTCTTGGCCCGAAACCACCCAGCCGCGGCTCGGACAAAAGCCATCTCCTGGGGGCCTCCCCCCTGTTCTTCCATCCGTAAAGGGGGACCCCTTTACGGATGGAAGAACAGGGGGATCTTCGCAGTGGTGGGGACGGGACGGAGGGGTCTGCGGGTTTGCAGCCACGTAGGCCAGTTGCTCGCACCGCGGCCCCATGTGTCCCAGCTCCATGGACGAGGTGGGCCGCTTATGGCGGGATGCAGGCGTCCTGCGGGGGTCAGGGGACGGCGTGGGCACTCCCCGGGCGAGAGAGGGCGCCTGGGACCCGAGAGAGCCCCGGGGAGAGTCCGAGGCCTGGCCGCAGAGGCCTCCATTGCCTCCCCGGGCTCCTACCATGGGGCCTGACCGTGCTCGCCCGAGGCCCAGGTTCACCGCAGGTGAATGCCTTTTGCGGACGCCAAGGACAGGAGGTCGCCGATTCCCTCACAGAGGTGGGGGTTCGAGCTCTGGGGGACTGAGGTCGCAGCGGTCACACTCCATTTTTGGGTGGTTCCGCAGAGACTGGAGGGTTGAAGCGGCTGGGTCCAAGTGTGCCGCCTTGTGGCAGGGTGGGGGCTTTGCAGGCGAAGCAAGGCTCTTAGCCTCCCAGGCGGGGCACAGGCCAGACGCCCCAAGGGAGATCCGGTCCTTGGTCGAGGGTCCCGCCCGCCCGCCCGGTACCGCTCCACCTGGCGCGGAACCGTGGCCGGCCCCTCTTCCAGGCACCAGGTCCCTAGTTCTTTCCTGGCACTCTGCCTCTGCGGGGGTGGGAGAGCTGCTGGGAAGTGTGGTCCACGGGAAAACGCGCGGTCCTCTGGGTGGCAGGGAGGGCCTCCGTTAACTCTGACACCAGCCCAGGGACCCTGTGGACCTGGCCTGATATCTCAAGGGGGGGGCACGTTGCCCGGAGGGATGCTCTTGGGGTGGGGCCTGCTTGCGCCTGCGCGGGCCCGCCTCTTGGCCCGAAACCACCCAGCCGCGGCTCGGACAAAAGCCATCTCCTGGGGGCCTCCCCCCTGTTCTTCCATCCGTAAAGGGGGACCCCTTTACGGATGGAAGAACAGGGGGATCTTCGCAGTGGTGGGGACGGGACGGAGGGGTCTGCGGGTTTGCAGCCACGTAGGCCAGTTGCTCGCACCGCGGCCCCATGTGTCCCAGCTCCATGGACGAGGTGGGCCGCTTATGGCGGGATGCAGGCGTCCTGCGGGGGTCAGGGGACGGCGTGGGCACTCCCCGGGCGAGAGAGGGCGCCTGGGACCCAAGAGAGCACCCGGGAAAATGCCCAGCCCTGGCCCCCGTGGCTCCAGTGGCCTCCACAGGCTCCTGCCGTGGGGCCTGGTCCCGCTCACCTGGGCCCAGGTTCTCCGCAGGTGAATGCCTTTTGCGGACACCAGGGACCACAGGCCGCGGATCCCTTCACGGGCAGGGGGGGTTCGAGCTCTGTGGGACCCAGGTCGCAGCGCACACAGTCCCTTCTCGCAAAGTTCAGCCCAGATTTTAGAGAGTAGAAGCGTCTCGGTCCAAGTTTTCCGCCTCGGGGCAGGGTGGGGCCGTTTGAGCCAAGAGAGACTCTTAGGTCGCCAGGCAGGTCTCAGGCCCGAGACCCCCAGGGAGACCCGGTCCCTGGGCGTGGGTCCCGCCCGCCCGGGCCCGCCCCACGTGGCCCGGAACCGTGGCCGGCCCCTCTTCCCGGCCCCAGGTCCCTAGCTCTTCCCTGGCACTCTGCCTCTGGCGGGGTGGGAGACGGGCTGGCAAGTGTGGTCCACGGGAAAACGCGCGGTCCTCTGGGTGGCACAGAGGGCCTCCGTTAACTCTGACACCAGCCCAGGGACCCTGTGGACCTGGCCTGATATCTCAAGGGGGGGGCACGTTGCCCGGAGGGATGCTCTTGGGGTGGGGCCTGCTTGCGCCTGCGCGGCCCCGCCTCTTGGCCCGAAACCACCCAGCCGCGGCTCGGACAAAAGCCATCTCCTGGGGGCCTCCCCCCTGTTCATCCATCCGTAAAGGGGGACCCCTTTACGGATGGAAGAACAGGGGGATCTTCGCAGTGGTGGGGACGGGACGGAGGGGTCTGCGGGTTTGCAGCCACGTAGGCCAGTTGCTCGCACCCCGGCCCCATGTGTCCCAGCTCCATGGACGAGGTGGGCCGCTTATGGCGGGATGCAGGCGTCCTGCGGGGGTCAGGGGACGGCGTGGGCACTCCCCGGGCGAGAGAGGGCGCCTGGGACCCGAGAGAGCCCCGGGGAGAGTCCGAGGCCTGCCCGCAGAGGCCTCCATTGCCTCCCCGGGCTCCTACCATGGGGCCTGACCGTGCTCGCCCGAGGCCCAGGTTCACCGCAGGTGAATGCCTTTTGCGGACGCCAAGGACAGGAGGTCGCTGATTCCCTCACAGAGGTGGGGGTTCGAGCTCTGGGGGACTGAGGTCGCAGCGGTCACACTCCATTTTTGGGTGGTTCCGCAGAGACTGGAGGGTTGAAGCGGCTGGGTCCAAGTGTGCCGCCTTGTGGCAGGGTGGGGGCTTTGCAGGCGAAGCAAGGCTCTTAGCCTCCCAGGCGGGGCACAGGCCAGACGCCCCAAGGGAGATCCGGTCCTTGGTCGAGGGTCCCGCCCGCCCGCCCGGAACCGCTCCACCTGGCGCGGAACCGTGGCCGGCCCCTCTTCCAGGCACCAGGTCCCTAGTTCTTTCCTGGCACTCTGCCTCTGCGGGGGTGGGAGAGCTGCTGGGAAGTGTGGTCCACGGGAAAACGCGCGGTCCTCTGGGTGGCAGGGAGGGCCTCCGTTAACTCTGACACCAGCCCAGGGACCCTGTGGACCTGGCCTGATATCTCAAGGGGGGGGCACGTTGCCCGGAGGGATGCTCTTGGGGTGGGGCCTGCTTGCGCCTGCGCGGCCCCGCCTCTTGGCCCGAAACCAGCCAGCCGCGGCTCGGACAAAAGCCATCTCCTGGGGGCCTCCCCCCTGTTCTTCCATCCGTAAAGGGGGACCCCTTTACGGATGGAAGAACAGGGGGATCTTCGCAGTGGTGGGGACGGGACGGAGGGGTCTGCGGGTTTGCAGCCACGTAGGCCAGTTGCTCGCACCGCGGCCCCATGTGTCCCAGCTCCATGGACGAGGTGGGCCGCTTATGGCGGGATGCAGGCGTCCTGCGGGGGTCAGGGGACGGCGTGGGCACTCCCCGGGCGAGAGAGGGCGCCTGGGACCCGAGAGAGCCCCGGGGAGAGTCCGAGGCCTGGCCGCAGAGGCCTCCATTGCCTCCCCGGGCTCCTACCATGGGGCCTGACCGTGCTCGCCCGAGGCCCAGGTTCACCGCAGGTGAATGCCTTTTGCGGACGCCAAGGACAGGAGGTCGCCGATTCCCTCACAGAGGTGGGGGTTCGAGCTCTGGGGGACTGAGGTCGCAGCGGTCACACTCCATTTTTGGGTGGTTCCGCAGAGACTGGAGGGTTGAAGCGGCTGGGTCCAAGTCTGCCGCCTTGTGGCAGGGTGGGGGCTTTGCAGGCGAAGCAAGGCTCTAAGCCTCCCAGGCGGGGCACAGGCCAGACGCCCCAAGGGAGATCCGGTCCTTGGTCGAGGGTCCCGCCCGCCCGCCCGGAACCGCTCCACCTGGCGCGGAACCGTGGCCGGCCCCTCTTCCAGGCACCAGGTCCCTAGTTCTTTCCTGGCACTCTGCCTCTGCGGGGGTGGGAGAGCTGCTGGGAAGTGTGGTCCACGGGAAAACGCGCGGTCCTCTGGGTGGCAGGGAGGGCCTCCGTTAACTCTGACACCAGCCCAGGGACCCTGTGGACCTGGCCTGATATCTCAAGGGGGGGGCACGTTGCCCGGAGGGATGCTCTTGGGGTGGGGCCTGCTTGCGCCTGCGCGGCCCCGCCTCTTGGCCCGAAACCACCCAGCCGCGGCTCGGACAAAAGCCATCTCCTGGGGGCCTCCCCCCTGTTCTTCCATCCGTAAAGGGGGACCCCTTTACGGATGGAAGAACAGGGGGATCTTCGCAGTGGTGGGGACGGGACGGAGGGGTCTGCGGGTTTGCAGCCACGTAGGCCAGTTGCTCGCACCGCGGCCCCATGTGTCCCAGCTCCATGGACGAGGTGGGCCGCTTATGGCGGGATGCAGGCGTCCTGCGGGGGTCAGGGGACGGCGTGGGCACTCCCCGGGCGAGAGAGGGCGCCTGGGACCCGAGAGAGCCCCGGGGAGAGTCCGAGGCCTGGCCGCAGAGGCCTCCATTGCCTCCCCGGGCTCCTACCATGGGGCCTGACCGTGCTCGCCCGAGGCCCAGGTTCACCGCAGGTGAATGCCTTTTGCGGACGCCAAGGACAGGAGGTCGCCGATTCCCTCACAGAGGTGGGGGTTCGAGCTCTGGGGGACTGAGGTCGCAGCGGTCACACTCCATTTTTGGGTGGTTCCGCAGAGACTGGAGGGTTGAAGCGGCTGGGTCCAAGTCTGCCGCCTTGTGGCAGGGTGGGGGCTTTGCAGGCGAAGCAAGGCTCTAAGCCTCCCAGGCGGGGCACAGGCCAGACGCCCCAAGGGAGATCCGGTCCTTGGTCGAGGGTCCCGCCCGCCCGCCCGGAACCGCTCCACCTGGCGCGGAACCGTGGCCGGCCCCTCTTCCAGGCACCAGGTCCCTAGTTCTTTCCTGGCACTCTGCCTCTGCGGGGGTGGGAGAGCTGCTGGGAAGTGTGGTCCACGGGAAAACGCGCGGTCCTCTGGGTGGCAGGGAGGGCCTCCGTTAACTCTGACACCAGCCCAGGGACCCTGTGGACCTGGCCTGATATCTCAAGGGGGGGGCACGTTGCCCGGAGGGATGCTCTTGGGGTGGGGCCTGCTTGCGCCTGCGCGGCCCCGCCTCTTGGCCCGAAACCACCCAGCCGCGGCTCGGACAAAAGCCATCTCCTGGGGGCCTCCCCCCTGTTCTTCCATCCGTAAAGGGGGACCCCTTTACGGATGGAAGAACAGGGGGATCTTCGCAGTGGTGGGGACGGGACGGAGGGGTCTGCGGGTTTGCAGCCACGTAGGCCAGTTGCTCGCACCCCGGCCCCATGTGTCCCAGCTCCATGGACGAGGTGGGCCGCTTATGGCGGGATGCAGGCGTCCTGCGGGGGTCAGGGGACGGCGTGGGCACTCCCCGGGCGAGAGAGGGCGCCTGGGACCCAAGAGAGCACCCGGGAAAATGCCCAGCCCTGGCCCCCGTGGCTCCAGTGGCCTCCACAGGCTCCTGCCTTGGGGCCTGGTCCCGCTCACCTGGGCCCAGGTTCTCCGCAGGTGAATGCCTTTTGCGGACACCAGGGACCACAGGCCGCGGATCCCTTCACGGGCAGGGGGGGTTCGAGCTCTGTGGGACCCAGGTCGCAGCGCACACAGTCCCTTCTCGCAAAGTTCAGCCCAGATTTTAGAGAGTAGAAGCGTCTCGGTCCAAGTTTTCCACCTCGGGGCAGGGTGGGGCCGTTTGAGCCAAGAGAGACTCTTAGGTCGCCAGGCAGGTCTCAGGCCCGAGACCCCCATGGAGACCCGGTCCCTGGGCGTGGGTCCCGCCCGCCCGGGCCCGCCCCACGTGGCCCGGAACCGTGGCCGGCCCCTCTTCCCGGCCCCAGGTCCCTAGCTCTTCCCTGGCACTCTGCCTCTGGCGGGGTGGGAGACGGGCTGGCAAGTGTGGTCCACGGGAAAACGCGCGGTCCTCTGGGTGGCACAGAGGGCCTCCGTTAACTCTGACACCAGCCCAGGGACCCTGTGGACCTGGCCTGATATCTCAAGGGGGGGGCACGTTGCCCGGAGGGATGCTCTTGGGGTGGGGCCTGCTTGCGCCTGCGCGGCCCCGCCTCTTGGCCCGAAACCACCCAGCCGCGGCTCGGACAAAAGCCATCTCCTGGGGGCCTCCCCCCTGTTCATCCATCCGTAAAGGGGGACCCCTTTACGGATGGAAGAACAGGGGGATCTTCGCAGTGGTGGGGACGGGACGGAGGGGTCTGCGGGTTTGCAGCCACGTAGGCCAGTTGCTCGCACCCCGGCCCCATGTGTCCCAGCTCCATGGACGAGGTGGGCCGCTTATGGCGGGATGCAGGCGTCCTGCGGGGGTCAGGGGACGGCGTGGGCACTCCCCGGGCGAGAGAGGGCGCCTGGGACCCGAGAGAGCCCCGGGGAGAGTCCGAGGCCTGCCCGCAGAGGCCTCCATTGCCTCCCCGGGCTCCTACCATGGGGCCTGACCGTGCTCGCCCGAGGCCCAGGTTCACCGCAGGTGAATGCCTTTTGCGGACGCCAAGGACAGGAGGTCGCCGATTCCCTCACAGAGGTGGGGGTTCGAGCTCTGGGGGACTGAGGTCGCAGCGGTCACACTCCATTTTTGGGTGGTTCCGCAGAGACTGGAGGGTTGAAGCGGCTGGGTCCAAGTGTGCCGCCTTGTGGCAGGGTGGGGGCTTTGCAGGCGAAGCAAGGCTCTTAGCCTCCCAGGCGGGGCACAGGCCAGACGCCCCAAGGGAGATCCGGTCCTTGGTCGAGGGTCCCGCCCGCCCGCCCGGAACCGCTCCACCTGGCGCGGAACCGTGGCCGGCCCCTCTTCCAGGCACCAGGTCCCTAGTTCTTTCCTGGCACTCTGCCTCTGCGGGGGTGGGAGAGCTGCTGGGAAGTGTGGTCCACGGGAAAACGCGCGGTCCTCTGGGTGGCAGGGAGGGCCTCCGTTAACTCTGACACCAGCCCAGGGACCCTGTGGACCTGGCCTGATATCTCAAGGGGGGGGCACGTTGCCCGGAGGGATGCTCTTGGGGTGGGGCCTGCTTGCGCCTGCGCGGCCCCGCCTCTTGGCCCGAAACCAGCCAGCCGCGGCTCGGACAAAAGCCATCTCCTGGGGGCCTCCCCCCTGTTCTTCCATCCGTAAAGGGGGACCCCTTTACGGATGGAAGAACAGGGGGATCTTCGCAGTGGTGGGGACGGGACGGAGGGGTCTGCGGGTTTGCAGCCACGTAGGCCAGTTGCTCGCACCGCGGCCCCATGTGTCCCAGCTCCATGGACGAGGTGGGCCGCTTATGGCGGGATGCAGGCGTCCTGCGGGGGTCAGGGGACGGCGTGGGCACTCCCCGGGCGAGAGAGGGCGCCTGGGACCCGAGAGAGCCCCGGGGAGAGTCCGAGGCCTGGCCGCAGAGGCCTCCATTGCCTCCCCGGGCTCCTACCATGGGGCCTGACCGTGCTCGCCCGAGGCCCAGGTTCACCGCAGGTGAATGCCTTTTGCGGACGCCAAGGACAGGAGGTCGCCGATTCCCTCACAGAGGTGGGGGTTCGAGCTCTGGGGGACTGAGGTCGCAGCGGTCACACTCCATTTTTGGGTGGTTCCGCAGAGACTGGAGGGTTGAAGCGGCTGGGTCCAAGTCTGCCGCCTTGTGGCAGGGTGGGGGCTTTGCAGGCGAAGCAAGGCTCTAAGCCTCCCAGGCGGGGCACAGGCCAGACGCCCCAAGGGAGATCCGGTCCTTGGTCGAGGGTCCCGCCCGCCCGCCCGGAACCGCTCCACCTGGCGCGGAACCGTGGCCGGCCCCTCTTCCAGGCACCAGGTCCCTAGTTCTTTCCTGGCACTCTGCCTCTGCGGGGGTGGGAGAGCTGCTGGGAAGTGTGGTCCACGGGAAAACGCGCGGTCCTCTGGGTGGCAGGGAGGGCCTCCGTTAACTCTGACACCAGCCCAGGGACCCTGTGGACCTGGCCTGATATCTCAAGGGGGGGGCACGTTGCCCGGAGGGATGCTCTTGGGGTGGGGCCTGCTTGCGCCTGCGCGGCCCCGCCTCTTGGCCCGAAACCAGCCAGCCGCGGCTCGGACAAAAGCCATCTCCTGGGGGCCTCCCCCCTGTTCTTCCATCCGTAAAGGGGGACCCCTTTACGGATGGAAGAACAGGGGGATCTTCGCAGTGGTGGGGACGGGACGGAGGGGTCTGCGGGTTTGCAGCCACGTAGGCCAGTTGCTCGCACCGCGGCCCCATGTGTCCCAGCTCCATGGACGAGGTGGGCCGCTTATGGCGGGATGCAGGCGTCCTGCGGGGGTCAGGGGACGGCGTGGGCACTCCCCGGGCGAGAGAGGGCGCCTGGGACCCGAGAGAGCCCCGGGGAGAGTCCGAGGCCTGGCCGCAGAGGCCTCCATTGCCTCCCCGGGCTCCTACCATGGGGCCTGACCGTGCTCGCCCGAGGCCCAGGTTCACCGCAGGTGAATGCCTTTTGCGGACGCCAAGGACAGGAGGTCGCCGATTCCCTCACAGAGGTGGGGGTTCGAGCTCTGGGGGACTGAGGTCGCAGCGGTCACACTCCATTTTTGGGTGGTTCCGCAGAGACTGGAGGGTTGAAGCGGCTGGGTCCAAGTGTGCCGCCTTGTGGCAGGGTGGGGGCTTTGCAGGCGAAGCAAGGCTCTTAGCCTCCCAGGCGGGGCACAGGCCAGACGCCCCAAGGGAGATCCGGTCCTTGGTCGAGGGTCCCGCCCGCCCGCCCGGAACCGCTCCACCTGGCGCGGAACCGTGGCCGGCCCCTCTTCCAGGCACCAGGTCCCTAGTTCTTTCCTGGCACTCTGCCTCTGCGGGGGTGGGAGAGCTGCTGGGAAGTGTGGTCCACGGGAAAACGCGCGGTCCTCTGGGTGGCAGGGAGGGCCTCCGTTAACTCTGACACCAGCCCAGGGACCCTGTGGACCTGGCCTGATATCTCAAGGGGGGGGCACGTTGCCCGGAGGGATGCTCTTGGGGTGGGGCCTGCTTGCGCCTGCGCGGCCCCGCCTCTTGGCCCGAAACCAGCCAGCCGCGGCTCGGACAAAAGCCATCTCCTGGGGGCCTCCCCCCTGTTCTTCCATCCGTAAAGGGGGACCCCTTTACGGATGGAAGAACAGGGGGATCTTCGCAGTGGTGGGGACGGGACGGAGGGGTCTGCGGGTTTGCAGCCACGTAGGCCAGTTGCTCGCACCGCGGCCCCATGTGTCCCAGCTCCATGGACGAGGTGGGCCGCTTATGGCGGGATGCAGGCGTCCTGCGGGGGTCAGGGGACGGCGTGGGCACTCCCCGGGCGAGAGAGGGCGCCTGGGACCCGAGAGAGCCCCGGGGAGAGTCCGAGGCCTGGCCGCAGAGGCCTCCATTGCCTCCCCGGGCTCCTACCATGGGGCCTGACCGTGCTCGCCCGAGGCCCAGGTTCACCGCAGGTGAATGCCTTTTGCGGACGCCAAGGACAGGAGGTCGCCGATTCCCTCACAGAGGTGGGGGTTCGAGCTCTGGGGGACTGAGGTCGCAGCGGTCACACTCCATTTTTGGGTGGTTCCGCAGAGACTGGAGGGTTGAAGCGGCTGGGTCCAAGTCTGCCGCCTTGTGGCAGGGTGGGGGCTTTGCAGGCGAAGCAAGGCTCTAAGCCTCCCAGGCGGGGCACAGGCCAGACGCCCCAAGGGAGATCCGGTCCTTGGTCGAGGGTCCCGCCCGCCCGCCCGGAACCGCTCCACCTGGCGCGGAACCGTGGCCGGCCCCTCTTCCAGGCACCAGGTCCCTAGTTCTTTCCTGGCACTCTGCCTCTGCGGGGGTGGGAGAGCTGCTGGGAAGTGTGGTCCACGGGAAAACGCGCGGTCCTCTGGGTGGCAGGGAGGGCCTCCGTTAACTCTGACACCAGCCCAGGGACCCTGTGGACCTGGCCTGATATCTCAAGGGGGGGGCACGTTGCCCGGAGGGATGCTCTTGGGGTGGGGCCTGCTTGCGCCTGCGCGGCCCCGCCTCTTGGCCCGAAACCAGCCAGCCGCGGCTCGGACAAAAGCCATCTCCTGGGGGCCTCCCCCCTGTTCTTCCATCCGTAAAGGGGGACCCCTTTACGGATGGAAGAACAGGGGGATCTTCGCAGTGGTGGGGACGGGACGGAGGGGTCTGCGGGTTTGCAGCCACGTAGGCCAGTTGCTCGCACCGCGGCCCCATGTGTCCCAGCTCCATGGACGAGGTGGGCCGCTTATGGCGGGATGCAGGCGTCCTGCGGGGGTCAGGGGACGGCGTGGGCACTCCCCGGGCGAGAGAGGGCGCCTGGGACCCGAGAGAGCCCCGGGGAGAGTCCGAGGCCTGGCCGCAGAGGCCTCCATTGCCTCCCCGGGCTCCTACCATGGGGCCTGACCGTGCTCGCCCGAGGCCCAGGTTCACCGCAGGTGAATGCCTTTTGCGGACGCCAAGGACAGGAGGTCGCCGATTCCCTCACAGAGGTGGGGGTTCGAGCTCTGGGGGACTGAGGTCGCAGCGGTCACACTCCATTTTTGGGTGGTTCCGCAGAGACTGGAGGGTTGAAGCGGCTGGGTCCAAGTCTGCCGCCTTGTGGCAGGGTGGGGGCTTTGCAGGCGAAGCAAGGCTCTAAGCCTCCCAGGCGGGGCACAGGCCAGACGCCCCAAGGGAGATCCGGTCCTTGGTCGAGGGTCCCGCCCGCCCGCCCGGAACCGCTCCACCTGGCGCGGAACCGTGGCCGGCCCCTCTTCCAGGCACCAGGTCCCTAGTTCTTTCCTGGCACTCTGCCTCTGCGGGGGTGGGAGAGCTGCTGGGAAGTGTGGTCCACGGGAAAACGCGCGGTCCTCTGGGTGGCAGGGAGGGCCTCCGTTAACTCTGACACCAGCCCAGGGACCCTGTGGACCTGGCCTGATATCTCAAGGGGGGGGCACGTTGCCCGGAGGGATGCTCTTGGGGTGGGGCCTGCTTGCGCCTGCGCGGCCCCGCCTCTTGGCCCGAAACCACCCAGCCGCGGCTCGGACAAAAGCCATCTCCTGGGGGCCTCCCCCCTGTTCTTCCATCCGTAAAGGGGGACCCCTTTACGGATGGAAGAACAGGGGGATCTTCGCAGTGGTGGGGACGGGACGGAGGGGTCTGCGGGTTTGCAGCCACGTAGGCCAGTTGCTCGCACCGCGGCCCCATGTGTCCCAGCTCCATGGACGAGGTGGGCCGCTTATGGCGGGATGCAGGCGTCCTGCGGGGGTCAGGGGACGGCGTGGGCACTCCCCGGGCGAGAGAGGGCGCCTGGGACCCGAGAGAGCCCCGGGGAGAGTCCGAGGCCTGGCCGCAGAGGCCTCCATTGCCTCCCTGGGCTCCTACCATGGGGCCTGACCGTGCTCGCCCGAGGCCCAGGTTCACCGCAGGTGAATGCCTTTTGCGGACGCCAAGGACAGGAGGTCGCCGATTCCCTCACAGAGGTGGGGGTTCGAGCTCTGGGGGACTGAGGTCGCAGCGGTCACACTCCATTTTTGGGTGGTTCCGCAGAGACTGGAGGGTTGAAGCGGCTGGGTCCAAGTCTGCCGCCTTGTGGCAGGGTGGGGGCTTTGCAGGCGAAGCAAGGCTCTAAGCCTCCCAGGCGGGGCACAGGCCAGACGCCCCAAGGGAGATCCGGTCCTTGGTCGAGGGTCCCGCCCGCCCGCCCGGAACCGCTCCACCTGGCGCGGAACCGTGGCCGGCCCCTCTTCCAGGCACCAGGTCCCTAGTTCTTTCCTGGCACTCTGCCTCTGCGGGGGTGGGAGAGCTGCTGGGAAGTGTGGTCCACGGGAAAACGCGCGGTCCTCTGGGTGGCAGGGAGGGCCTCCGTTAACTCTGACACCAGCCCAGGGACCCTGTGGACCTGGCCTGATATCTCAAGGGGGGGGCACGTTGCCCGGAGGGATGCTCTTGGGGTGGGGCCTGCTTGCGCCTGCGCGGCCCCGCCTCTTGGCCCGAAACCACCCAGCCGCGGCTCGGACAAAAGCCATCTCCTGGGGGCCTCCCCCCTGTTCTTCCATCCGTAAAGGGGGACCCCTTTACGGATGGAAGAACAGGGGGATCTTCGCAGTGGTGGGGACGGGACGGAGGGGTCTGCGGGTTTGCAGCCACGTAGGCCAGTTGCTCGCACCCCGGCCCCATGTGTCCCAGCTCCATGGACGAGGTGGGCCGCTTATGGCGGGATGCAGGCGTCCTGCGGGGGTCAGGGGACGGCGTGGGCACTCCCCGGGCGAGAGAGGGCGCCTGGGACCCAAGAGAGCACCCGGGAAAATGCCCAGCCCTGGCCCCCGTGGCTCCAGTGGCCTCCACAGGCTCCTGCCTTGGGGCCTGGTCCCGCTCACCTGGGCCCAGGTTCTCCGCAGGTGAATGCCTTTTGCGGACACCAGGGACCACAGGCCGCGGATCCCTTCACGGGCAGGGGGGGTTCGAGCTCTGTGGGACCCAGGTCGCAGCGCACACAGTCCCTTCTCGCAAAGTTCAGCCCAGATTTTAGAGAGTAGAAGCGTCTCGGTCCAAGTTTTCCGCCTCGGGGCAGGGTGGGGCCGTTTGAGCCAAGAGAGACTCTTAGGTCGCCAGGCAGGTCTCAGGCCCGAGACCCCCATGGAGACCCGGTCCCTGGGCGTGGGTCCCGCCCGCCCGGGCCCGCCCCACGTGGCCCGGAACCGTGGCCGGCCCCTCTTCCCGGCCCCAGGTCCCTAGCTCTTCCCTGGCACTCTGCCTCTGGCGGGGTGGGAGACGGGCTGGCAAGTGTGGTCCACGGGAAAACGCGCGGTCCTCTGGGTGGCACAGAGGGCCTCCGTTAACTCTGACACCAGCCCAGGGACCCTGTGGACCTGGCCTGATATCTCAAGGGGGGGGCACGTTGCCCGGAGGGATGCTCTTGGGGTGGGGCCTGCTTGCGCCTGCGCGGCCCCGCCTCTTGGCCCGAAACCACCCAGCCGCGGCTCGGACAAAAGCCATCTCCTGGGGGCCTCCCCCCTGTTCATCCATCCGTAAAGGGGGACCCCTTTACGGATGGAAGAACAGGGGGATCTTCGCAGTGGTGGGGACGGGACGGAGGGGTCTGCGGGTTTGCAGCCACGTAGGCCAGTTGCTCGCACCCCGGCCCCATGTGTCCCAGCTCCATGGACGAGGTGGGCCGCTTATGGCGGGATGCAGGCGTCCTGCGGGGGTCAGGGGACGGCGTGGGCACTCCCCGGGCGAGAGAGGGCGCCTGGGACCCGAGAGAGCCCCGGGGAGAGTCCGAGGCCTGCCCGCAGAGGCCTCCATTGCCTCCCCGGGCTCCTACCATGGGGCCTGACCGTGCTCGCCCGAGGCCCAGGTTCACCGCAGGTGAATGCCTTTTGCGGACGCCAAGGACAGGAGGTCGCCGATTCCCTCACAGAGGTGGGGGTTCGAGCTCTGGGGGACTGAGGTCGCAGCGGTCACACTCCATTTTTGGGTGGTTCCGCAGAGACTGGAGGGTTGAAGCGGCTGGGTCCAAGTGTGCCGCCTTGTGGCAGGGTGGGGGCTTTGCAGGCGAAGCAAGGCTCTTAGCCTCCCAGGCGGGGCACAGGCCAGACGCCCCAAGGGAGATCCGGTCCTTGGTCGAGGGTCCCGCCCGCCCGCCCGGAACCGCTCCACCTGGCGCGGAACCGTGGCCGGCCCCTCTTCCAGGCACCAGGTCCCTAGTTCTTTCCTGGCACTCTGCCTCTGCGGGGGTGGGAGAGCTGCTGGGAAGTGTGGTCCACGGGAAAACGCGCGGTCCTCTGGGTGGCAGGGAGGGCCTCCGTTAACTCTGACACCAGCCCAGGGACCCTGTGGACCTGGCCTGATATCTCAAGGGGGGGGCACGTTGCCCGGAGGGATGCTCTTGGGGTGGGGCCTGCTTGCGCCTGCGCGGCCCCGCCTCTTGGCCCGAAACCAGCCAGCCGCGGCTCGGACAAAAGCCATCTCCTGGGGGCCTCCCCCCTGTTCTTCCATCCGTAAAGGGGGACCCCTTTACGGATGGAAGAACAGGGGGATCTTCGCAGTGGTGGGGACGGGACGGAGGGGTCTGCGGGTTTGCAGCCACGTAGGCCAGTTGCTCGCACCGCGGCCCCATGTGTCCCAGCTCCATGGACGAGGTGGGCCGCTTATGGCGGGATGCAGGCGTCCTGCGGGGGTCAGGGGACGGCGTGGGCACTCCCCGGGCGAGAGAGGGCGCCTGGGACCCGAGAGAGCCCCGGGGAGAGTCCGAGGCCTGGCCGCAGAGGCCTCCATTGCCTCCCCGGGCTCCTACCATGGGGCCTGACCGTGCTCGCCCGAGGCCCAGGTTCACCGCAGGTGAATGCCTTTTGCGGACGCCAAGGACAGGAGGTCGCCGATTCCCTCACAGAGGTGGGGGTTCGAGCTCTGGGGGACTGAGGTCGCAGCGGTCACACTCCATTTTTGGGTGGTTCCGCAGAGACTGGAGGGTTGAAGCGGCTGGGTCCAAGTGTGCCGCCTTGTGGCAGGGTGGGGGCTTTGCAGGCGAAGCAAGGCTCTAAGCCTCCCAGGCGGGGCACAGGCCAGACGCCCCAAGGGAGATCCGGTCCTTGGTCGAGGGTCCCGCCCGCCCGCCCGGAACCGCTCCACCTGGCGCGGAACCGTGGCCGGCCCCTCTTCCAGGCACCAGGTCCCTAGTTCTTTCCTGGCACTCTGCCTCTGCGGGGGTGGGAGAGCTGCTGGGAAGTGTGGTCCACGGGAAAACGCGCGGTCCTCTGGGTGGCAGGGAGGGCCTCCGTTAACTCTGACACCAGCCCAGGGACCCTGTGGACCTGGCCTGATATCTCAAGGGGGGGGCACGTTGCCCGGAGGGATGCTCTTGGGGTGGGGCCTGCTTGCGCCTGCGCGGCCCCGCCTCTTGGCCCGAAACCACCCAGCCGCGGCTCGGACAAAAGCCATCTCCTGGGGGCCTCCCCCCTGTTCTTCCATCCGTAAAGGGGGACCCCTTTACGGATGGAAGAACAGGGGGATCTTCGCAGTGGTGGGGACGGGACGGAGGGGTCTGCGGGTTTGCAGCCACGTAGGCCAGTTGCTCGCACCGCGGCCCCATGTGTCCCAGCTCCATGGACGAGGTGGGCCGCTTATGGCGGGATGCAGGCGTCCTGCGGGGGTCAGGGGACGGCGTGGGCACTCCCCGGGCGAGAGAGGGCGCCTGGGACCCGAGAGAGCCCCGGGGAGAGTCCGAGGCCTGGCCGCAGAGGCCTCCATTGCCTCCCTGGGCTCCTACCATGGGGCCTGACCGTGCTCGCCCGAGGCCCAGGTTCACCGCAGGTGAATGCCTTTTGCGGACGCCAAGGACAGGAGGTCGCCGATTCCCTCACAGAGGTGGGGGTTCGAGCTCTGGGGGACTGAGGTCGCAGCGGTCACACTCCATTTTTGGGTGGTTCCGCAGAGACTGGAGGGTTGAAGCGGCTGGGTCCAAGTCTGCCGCCTTGTGGCAGGGTGGGGGCTTTGCAGGCGAAGCAAGGCTCTAAGCCTCCCAGGCGGGGCACAGGCCAGACGCCCCAAGGGAGATCCGGTCCTTGGTCGAGGGTCCCGCCCGCCCGCCCGGAACCGCTCCACCTGGCGCGGAACCGTGGCCGGCCCCTCTTCCAGGCACCAGGTCCCTAGTTCTTTCCTGGCACTCTGCCTCTGCGGGGGTGGGAGAGCTGCTGGGAAGTGTGGTCCACGGGAAAACGCGCGGTCCTCTGGGTGGCAGGGAGGGCCTCCGTTAACTCTGACACCAGCCCAGGGACCCTGTGGACCTGGCCTGATATCTCAAGGGGGGGGCACGTTGCCCGGAGGGATGCTCTTGGGGTGGGGCCTGCTTGCGCCTGCGCGGCCCCGCCTCTTGGCCCGAAACCACCCAGCCGCGGCTCGGACAAAAGCCATCTCCTGGGGGCCTCCCCCCTGTTCTTCCATCCGTAAAGGGGGACCCCTTTACGGATGGAAGAACAGGGGGATCTTCGCAGTGGTGGGGACGGGACGGAGGGGTCTGCGGGTTTGCAGCCACGTAGGCCAGTTGCTCGCACCCCGGCCCCATGTGTCCCAGCTCCATGGACGAGGTGGGCCGCTTATGGCGGGATGCAGGCGTCCTGCGGGGGTCAGGGGACGGCGTGGGCACTCCCCGGGCGAGAGAGGGCGCCTGGGACCCGAGAGAGCACCCGGGAAAATGCCCAGCCCTGGCCCCCGTGGCTCCAGTGGCCTCCACAGGCTCCTGCCGTGGGGCCTGGTCCCGCTCACCTGGGCCCCGGTTCTCCGCAGGTGAATGGCTTTTGCGGACACCAGGGACCACAGGCCGCGGATCCCTTCACGGGCAGGGGGGGTTCGAGCTCTGTGGGACCCAGGTCGCAGCGCACACAGTCCCTTCTCGCAAAGTTCAGCCCAGACTTTAGAGAGTAGAAGCGTCTCGGTCCAAGTTTTCCGCCTCGGGGCAGGGTGGGGCCGTTTGAGCCAAGAGAGACTCTTAGGCCGCCAGGCAGGTCTCAGGCCCGAGACCCCCAGGGAGACCCGGTCCCTGGGCGTGGGTCCCGCCCGCCCGGGCCCGCCCCACCTGGCCCGGAACCGTGGCCGGCCCCTCTTCCCGGCCCCAGGTCCCTAGCTCTTCCCTGGCACTCTGCCTCTGGCGGGGTGGGAGACGGGCTGGCAAGTGTGGTCCACGGGAAAACGCGCGGTCCTCTGGGTGGCAGGGAGGGCCTCCGTTAACTCTGACACCAGCCCAGGGACCCCGTGGACCTGGCCTGATATCTCAAGGGGGGGGCACGTTGCCGGGAGGGATGCTCTTGGGGTGGGGCCTGCTTGCGCCTGCGCGGCCCCGCCTCTTGGCCCGAAACCACCCAGCCGCGGCTCGGACAAAAGCCATCTCCTGGGGGCCTCCCCCCTGTTCTTCCATCCGTAAAGGGGGACCCCTTTACGGATGGAAGAACAGGGGGATCTTCGCAGTGGTGGGGACGGGACGGAGGGGTCTGCGGGTTTGCAGCCACGTAGGCCAGTTGCTCGCACCGCGGCCCCATGTGTACCAGCTCCATGGACGAGGTGGGCCGCTTATGGCGGGATGCAGGCGTCCTGCGGGGGTCAGGGGACGGCGTGGGCACTCCCCGGGCGAGAGAGGGCGCCTGGGACCCGAGAGAGCCCCGGGGAGAGTCCGAGGCCTGGCCGCAGAGGCCTCCATTGCCTCCCCGGGCTCCTACCATGGGGCCTGACCGTGCTCGCCCGAGGCCCAGGTTCACCGCAGGTGAATGCCTTTTGCGGACGCCAAGGACAGGAGGTTGCCGATTCCCTCACAGAGGTGGGGGTTCGAGCTCTGGGGGACTGAGGTCGCAGCGGTCACACTCCATTTTTGGGTGGTTCCGCAGAGACTGGAGGGTTGAAGCGGCTGGGTCCAAGTGTGCCGCCTTGTGGCAGGGTGGGGGCTTTGCAGGCGAAGCAAGGCTCTTAGCCTCCCAGGCGGGGCACAGGCCAGACGCCCCAAGGGAGATCCGGTCCTTGGTCGAGGGTCCCGCCCGCCCGCCCGGAACCGCTCCACCTGGCGCGGAACCGTTGCCGGCCCCTCTTCCAGGCACCAGGTCCCTAGTTCTTTCCTGGCACTCTGCCTCTGCGGGGGTGGGAGAGCTGCTGGGAAGTGTGGTCCACGGGAAAACGCGCGGTCCTCTGGGTGGCAGGGAGGGCCTCCGTTAACTCTGACACCAGCCCAGGGACCCTGTGGACCTGGCCTGATATCTCAAGGGGGGGGCACGTTGCCCGGAGGGATGCTCTTGGGGTGGGGCCTGCTTGCGCCTGCGCGGCCCCGCCTCTTGGCCCGGAACCACCCAGCCGCGGCTCGGACAAAAGCCATCTCCTGGGGGCCTCCCCCCTGTTCTTCCATCCGTAAAGGGGGACCCCTTTACGGATGGAAGAACAGGGGGATCTTCGCAGTGGTGGGGACGGGACGGAGGGGTCTGCGGGTTTGCAGCCACGTAGGCCAGTTGCTCGCACCGCGGCCCCATGTGTCCCAGCTCCATGGACGAGGTGGGCCGCTTATGGCGGGATGCAGGCGTCCTGCGGGGGTCAGGGGACGGCGTGGGCACTCCCCGGGCGAGAGAGGGCGCCTGGGACCCGAGAGAGCCCCGGGGAGAGTCCGAGGCCTGGCCGCAGAGGCCTCCATTGCCTCCCCGGGCTCCTACCATGGGGCCTGACCGTGCTCGCCCGAGGCCCAGGTTCACCGCAGGTGAATGCCTTTTGCGGACGCCAAGGACAGGAGGTCGCCGATTCCCTCACAGAGGTGGGGGTTCGAGCTCTGGGGGACTGAGGTCGCAGCGGTCACACTCCATTTTTGGGTGGTTCCGCAGAGACTGGAGGGTTGAAGCGGCTGGGTCCAAGTGTGCCGCCTTGTGGCAGGGTGGGGGCTTTGCAGGCGAAGCAAGGCTCTTAGCCTCCCAGGCGGGGCACAGGCCAGACGCCCCAAGGGAGATCCGGTCCTTGGTCGAGGGTCCCGCCCGCCCGCCCGGAACCGCTCCACCTGGCGCGGAACCGTGGCCGGCCCCTCTTCCAGGCACCAGGTCCCTAGTTCTTTCCTGGCACTCTGCCTCTGCGGGGGTGGGAGAGCTGCTGGGAAGTGTGGTCCACGGGAAAACGCGCGGTCCTCTGGGTGGCAGGGAGGGCCTCCGTTAACTCTGACACCAGCCCAGGGACCCTGTGGACCTGGCCTGATATCTCAAGGGGGGGGCACGTTGCCCGGAGGGATGCTCTTGGGGTGGGGCCTGCTTGCGCCTGCGCGGGCCCGCCTCGTGGCCCGAAACCACCCAGCCGCGGCTCGGACAAAAGCCATCTCCTGGGGGCCTCCCCCCTGTTCTTCCATCCGTAAAGGGGGACCCCTTTACGGATGGAAGAACAGGGGGATCTTCGCAGTGGTGGGGACGGGACGGAGGGGTCTGGGGGTTTGCAGCCACGTAGGCCAGTTGCTCGCACCCCGGCCCCATGTGTCCCAGCTCCATGGACGAGGTGGGCCGCTTATGGCGGGATGCAGGCGTCCTGCGGGGGTCAGGGGACGGCGTGGGCACTCCCCGGGCGAGAGAGGGCGCCTGGGACACAAGAGAGCACCCGGGAAAATGCCCAGCCCTGGCCCCCGTGGCTCCAGTGGCCTCCACAGGATCCTGCCGTGGGGCCTGGTCCCGCTCACCTGGGCCCAGGTTCTCCGCAGGTGAATGCCTTTTGCGGACACCAGGGACCACAGGCCGCGGATCCCTTCACGGGCAGGGGGGGTTCGAGCTCTGTGGGACCCAGGTCGCAGCGCACACAGTCCCTTCTCGCAAAGTTCAGCCCAGACTTTAGAGAGTAGAAGCGTCTCGGTCCAAGTTTTCCGCCTCGGGGCAGGGTGGGGCCGTTTGAGCCAAGAGAGACTCTTAGGCCGCCAGGCAGGTCTCAGGCCCGAGACCCCCAGGGAGACCCGGTCCCTGGGCGTGGGTCCCGCCCGCCCGGGCCCGCCCCACGTGGCCCGAAACCGTGGCCGGCCCCTCTTCCCGGCCCCAGGTCCCTAGCTCTTCCCTGGCACTCTGCCTCTGGCGGGGTGGGAGACGGGCTGGCAAGTGTGGTCCACGGGAAAACGCGCGGTCCTCTGGGTGGCAGGGAGGGCCTCCGTTAACTCTGACACCAGCCCAGGGACCCTGTGGACCTGGCCTGATATCTCAAGGGGGGGGCACGTTGCCCGGAGGGATGCTCTTGGGGTGGGGCCTGCTTGCGCCTGCGCGGCCCCGCCTCTTGGCCCGAAACCACCCAGCCGCGGCTCGGACAAAAGCCATCTCCTGGGGGCCTCCCCCCTGTTCTTCCATCCGTAAAGGGGGACCCCTTTACGGATGGAAGAACAGGGGGATCTTCGCAGTGGTGGGGACGGGACGGAGGGGTCTGCGGGTTTGCAGCCACGTAGGCCAGTTGCTCGCACCGCGGCCCCATGTGTCCCAGCTCCATGGACGAGGTGGGCCGCTTATGGCGGGATGCAGGCGTCCTGCGGGGGTCAGGGGACGGCGTGGGCACTCCCCGGGCGAGAGAGGGCGCCTGGGACCCGAGAGAGCCCCGGGGAGAGTCCGAGGCCTGGCCGCAGAGGCCTCCATTGCCTCCCCGGGCTCCTACCATGGGGCCTGACCGTGCTCGCCCGAAGCCCAGGTTCACCGCAGGTGAATGCCTTTTGCGGACGCCAAGGACAGGAGGTCGCCGATTCCCTCACAGAGGTGGGGGTTCGAGCTCTGGGGGACTGAGGTCGCAGCGGTCACACTCCATTTTTGGGTGGTTCCGCAGAGACTGGAGGGTTGAAGCGGCTGGGTCCAAGTGTGCCGCCTTGTGGCAGGGTGGGGGCTTTGCAGGCGAAGCAAGGCTCTTAGCCTCCCAGGCGGGGCACAGGCCAGACGCCCCAAGGGAGATCCGGTCCTTGGTCGAGGGTCCCGCCCGCCCGCCCGGTACCGCTCCACCTGGCGCGGAACCGTGGCCGGCCCCTCTTCCAGGCACCAGGTCCCTAGCTCTTTCCTGGCACTCTGCCTCTGCGGGGGTGGGAGAGCTGCTGGGAAGTGTGGTCCACGGGAAAACGCGCGGTCCTCTGGGTGGCAGGGAGGGCCTCCGTTAACTCTGACACCAGCCCAGGGACCCTGTGGACCTGGCCTGATATCTCAAGGGGGGGGCACGTTGCCCGGAGGGATGCTCTTGGGGTGGGGCCTGCTTGCGCCTGCGCGGGCCCGCCTCTTGGCCCGAAACCACCCAGCCGCGGCTCGGACAAAAGCCATCTCCTGGGGGCCTCCCCCCTGTTCTTCCATCCGTAAAGGGGGACCCCTTTACGGATGGAAGAACAGGGGGATCTTCGCAGTGGTGGGGACGGGACGGAGGGGTCTGCGGGTTTGCAGCCACGTAGGCCAGTTGCTCGCACCGGGGCCCCATGTGTCCCAGCTCCATGGACGAGGTGGGCCGCTTATGGCGGGATGCAGGCGTCCTGCGGGGGTCAGGGGACGGCGTGGGCACTCCCCGGGCGAGAGAGGGCGCCTGGGACCCAAGAGAGCACCCGGGAAAATGCCCAGCCCTGGCCCCCGTGGCTCCAGTGGCCTCCACAGGCTCCTGCCGTGGGGCCTGGTCCCGCTCACCTGGGCCCAGGTTCTCCGCAGGTGAATGCCTTTTGCGGACACCAGGGACCACAGGCCGCGGATCCCTTCACGGGCAGGGGGGGTTCGAGCTCTGTGGGACCCAGGTCGCAGCGCACACAGTCCCTTCTCGCAAAGTTCAGCCCAGATTTTAGAGAGTAGAAGCGTCTCGGTCCAAGTTTTCCGCCTCGGGGCAGGGTGGGGCCGTTTGAGCCAAGAGAGACTCTTAGGTCGCCAGGCAGGTCTCAGGCCCGAGACCCCCAGGGAGACCCGGTCCCTGGGCGTGGGTCCCGCCCGCCCGGGCCCGCCCCACGTGGCCCGGAACCGTGGCCGGCCCCTCTTCCCGGCCCCAGGTCCCTAGCTCTTCCCTGGCACTCTGCCTCTGGCGGGGTGGGAGACGGGCTGGCAAGTGTGGTCCACGGGAAAACGCGCGGTCCTCTGGGTGGCACAGAGGGCCTCCGTTAACTCTGACACCAGCCCAGGGACCCTGTGGACCTGGCCTGATATCTCAAGGGGGGGGCACGTTGCCCGGAGGGATGCTCTTGGGGTGGGGCCTGCTTGCGCCTGCGCGGCCCCGCCTCTTGGCCCGAAACCACCCAGCCGCGGCTCGGACAAAAGCCATCTCCTGGGGGCCTCCCCCCTGTTCATCCATCCGTAAAGGGGGACCCCTTTACGGATGGAAGAACAGGGGGATCTTCGCAGTGGTGGGGACGGGACGGAGGGGTCTGCGGGTTTGCAGCCACGTAGGCCAGTTGCTCGCACCCCGGCCCCATGTGTCCCAGCTCCATGGACGAGGTGGGCCGCTTATGGCGGGATGCAGGCGTCCTGCGGGGGTCAGGGGACGGCGTGGGCACTCCCCGGGCGAGAGAGGGCGCCTGGGACCCGAGAGAGCCCCCGGGAAAATGCCCAGCCCTGGCCCCCGTGGCTCCAGTGGCCTCCACAGGCTCCTGCCGTGGGGCCTGGTCCCGCTCACCTGGGCCCAGGTTCTCCGCAGGTGAATGGCTTTTGCGGACACCAGGGACCACAGGCCGCGGATCCCTTCACGGGCAGGGGGGGTTCGAGCTCTGTGGGACCCAGGTCGCAGCGCACACAGTCCCTTCTCGCAAAGTTCAGCCCAGACTTTAGTGAGTAGAAGCGTCTCGGTCCAAGTTTTCCGCCTCGGGGCAGGGTGGGGCCGTTTGAGCCAAGAGAGACTCTTAGGCCGCCAGGCAGGTCTCATGCCCGAGACCCCCAGGGAGACCCGGTCCCTGGGCGTGGGTCCCGCCCGCCCGGACCCGCCCCACGTGGCCCGGAACCGTGGCCGGCCCCTCTTCCCGGCCCCAGGTCCCTAGCTCTTCCCTGGCACTCTGCCTCTGGCGGGGTGGGAGACGGGCTGGCAAGTGTGGTCCACGGGAAAACGCGCGGTCCTCTGGGTGGCAGGGAGGGCCTCCGTTAACTCTGACACCAGCCAAGGGACCCCGTGGACCTGGCCTGATATCTCAAGGGGGGGGCACGTTGCCGGGAGGGATGCTCTTGGGGTGGGGCCTGCTTGCGCCTGCGCGGCCCCGCCTCTTGGCCCGAAACCACCCAGCCGCGGCTCGGACAAAAGCCATCTCCTGGGGGCCTCCCCCCTGTTCTTCCATCCGTAAAGGGGGACCCCTTTACGGATGGAAGAACAGGGGGATCTTCGCAGTGGTGGGGACGGGACGGAGGGGTCTGCGGGTTGCAGCCACGTAGGCCAGTTGCTCGCACCGCGGCCCCATGTGTACCAGCTCCATGGACGAGGTGGGCCGCTTATGGCGGGATGCAGGCGTCCTGCGGGGGTCAGGGGACGGCGTGGGCACTCCCCGGGCGAGAGAGGGCGCCTGGGACCCGAGAGAGCCACGGGGAGAGTCCGAGGCCTGGCCGCAGAGGCCTCCATTGCCTCCCCGGGCTCCTACCATGGGGCCTGACCGTGCTCGCCCGAGGCCCAGGTTCACCGCAGGTGAATGCCTTTTGCGGACGCCAAGGACAGGAGGTTGCCGATTCCCTCACAGAGGTGGGGGTTCGAGCTCTGGGGGACTGAGGTCGCAGCGGTCACACTCCATTTTTGGGTGGTTCCGCAGAGACTGGAGGGTTGAAGCGGCTGGGTCCAAGTGTGCCGCCTTGTGGCAGGGTGGGAGCTTTGCAGGCGAAGCAAGGCTCTTAGCCTCCCAGGCGGGGCACAGGCCAGACGCCCCAAGGGAGATCCGGTCCTTGGTCGAGGGTCCCGCCCGCCCGCCCGGAACCGCTCCACCTGGCGCGGAACCGTTGCCGGCCCCTCTTCCAGGCACCAGGTCCCTATTTCTTTCCTGGCACTCTGCCTCTGCGGGGGTGGGAGAGCTGCTGGGAAGTGTGGTCCACGGGAAAACGCGCGGTCCTCTGGGTGGCAGGGAGGGCCTCCGTTAACTCTGACACCAGCCCAGGGACCCTGTGGACCTGGCCTGATATCTCAAGGGGGGGGCACGTTGCCCGGAGGGATGCTGTTGGGGTGGGGCCTGCTTGCGCCTGCGCGGCCCCGCCTCTTGGCCCGAAACCACCCAGCCGCGGCTCGGACAAAAGCCATCTCCTGGGGGCCTCCCCCCTGTTCTTCCATCCGTAAAGGGGGACCCCTTTACGGATGGAAGAACAGGGGGATCTTCGCAGTGGTGGGGACGGGACGGAGGGGTCTGCGGGTTTGCAGCCACGTAGGCCAGTTGCTCGCACCCCGGCCCCATGTGTCCCAGCTCCATGGACGAGGTGGGCCGCTTATGGCGGGATGCAGGCGTCCTGCGGGGGTCAGGGGACGGCGTGGGCACTCCCCGGGCGAGAGAGGGCGCCTGGGACCCGAGAGAGCCCCCGGGAAAATGCCCAGCCCTGGCCCCCGTGGCTCCAGTGGCCTCCACAGGCTCCTGCCGTGGGGCCTGGTCCCGCTCACCTGGGCCCAGGTTCTCCGCAGGTGAATGGCTTTTGCGGACACCAGGGACCACAGGCCGCGGATCCCTTCACGGGCAGGGGGGGTTCGAGCTCTGTGGGACCCAGGTCGCAGCGCACACAGTCCCTTCTCGCAAAGTTCAGCCCAGACTTTAGAGAGTAGAAGCGTCTCGGTCCAAGTTTTCCGCCTCGGGGCAGGGTGGGGCCGTTTGAGCCAAGAGAGACTCTTAGGCCGCCAGGCAGGTCTCAGGCCCGAGACCCCCAGGGAGACCCGGTCCCTGGGCGTGGGTCCCGCCCGCCCGGGCCCGCCCCACGTGGCCCGGAACCGTGGCCGGCCCCTCTTCCCGGCCCCAGGTCCCTAGCTCTTCCCTGGCACTCTGCCTCTGGCGGGGTGGGAGACGGGCTGGCAAGTGTGGTCCACGGGAAAACGCGCGGTCCTCTGGGTGGCAGGGAGGGCCTCCGTTAACTCTGACACCAGCCCAGGGACCCCGTGGACCTGGCCTGATATCTCAAGGGGGGGGCACGTTGCCGGGAGGGATGCTCTTGGGGTGGGGCCTGCTTGCGCCTGCGCGGCCCGCCTCTTGGCCCGAAACCACCCAGCCGCGGCTCGGACAAAAGCCATCTCCTGGGGGCCTCCCCCCTGTTCTTCCATCCGTAAAGGGGGACCCCTTTACGGATGGAAGAACAGGGGGATCTTCGCAGTGGTGGGGACGGGACGGAGGGGTCTGCGGGTTTGCAGCCACGTAGGCCAGTTGCTCGCACCGCGGCCCCATGTGTCCCAGCTCCATGGACGAGGTGGGCCGCTTATGGCGGGATGCAGGCGTCCTGCGGGGGTCAGGGGACGGCGTGGGCACTCCCCGGGCGAGAGAGGGCGCCTGGGACCCGAGAGAGCCCCGGGGAGAGACCGAGGCCTGGCCGCAGAGGCCTCCATTGCCTCCCCGGGCTCCTACCGTGGGGCCTGACCGTGCTCGCCCGAGGCCCAGGTTCACCGCAGGTGAATGCCTTTTGCGGACGCCAAGGACAGGAGGTTGCCGATTCCCTCACAGAGGTGGGGGTTCGAGCTCTGGGGGACTGAGGGTGCAGCGGTCACACTCCATTTTTGGGTGGTTCCGCAGAGACTGGAGGGTTGAAGCGGCTGGGTCCAAGTGTGCCGCCTTGTGGCAGGGTGGGGGCTTTGCAGGCGAAGCAAGGCTCTTAGCCTCCCAGGCGGGGCACAGGCCAGACGCCCCAAGGGAGATCCGGTCCTTGGTCCAGGGTCCCGCCCGCCCGCCCGGAACCGCTCCACCTGGCGCGGAACCGTTGCCGGCCCCTCTTCCAGGCACCAGGTCCCTAGTTCTTTCCGGGCACTCTGCCTCTGCGGGGGTGGGAGAGCTGCTGGGAAGTGTGGTCCACGGGAAAACGCGCGGTCCTCTGGGTGGCAGGGAGGGCCTCCGTTAACTCTGACACCAGCCCAGGGACCCTGTGGACCTGGCCTGATATCTCAAGGGGGGGGGCACGTTGCCCGGAGGGATGCTCTTGGGGTGGGGCCTGCTTGCGCCTGCGCGGCCCCGCCTCTTGGCCCGAAACCACCCAGCCGCGGCTCGGACAAAAGCCATCTCCTGGGGGCCTCCCCCCTGTTCTTCCATCCGTAAAGGGGGACCCCTTTACGGATGGAAGAACAGGGGGATCTTCGCAGTGGTGGGGACGGGACGGAGGGGTCTGCGGGTTTGCAGCCACGTAGGCCAGTTGCTCGCACCCCGGCCCCATGTCTCCCAGCTCCATGGACGAGGTGGGCCGCTTATGGCGGGATGCAGGCGTCCTGCGGGGGTCAGGGGACGGCGTGGGCACTCCCCGGGCGAGAGAGGGCGCCTGGGACCCGAGAGAGCCCCGGGGAGAGTCCGAGGCCTGGCCGCAGAGGCCTCCATTGCCTCCCCGGGCTCCTACCATGGGGCCTGACCGTGCTCGCCCGAGGCCCAGGTTCACCGCAGGTGAATGCCTTTTGCGGACGCCAAGGACAGGAGGTCGCCGATTCCCTCACAGAGGTGGGGGTTCGAGCTCTGGGGGACTGAGGTCGCAGCGGTCACACTCCATTTTTGGGTGGTTCCGCAGAGACTGGAGGGTTGAAGCGGCTGGGTCCCAGTGTGCCGCCTTGTGGCAGGGTGGGGGCTTTGCAGGCGAAGCAAGGCTCTTAGCCTCCCAGGCGGGGCACAGGCCAGACGCCCCAAGGGAGATGCGGTCCTTGGTCGAGGGTCCCGCCCGTCCGCCCGGAACCGCTCCACCTGGCGCGGAACCGTGGCCGGCCCCTCTTCCCGGCCCCAGGTCCCTAGCTCTTCCCTGGCACTCTGCCTCTGGCGGGGTAGGAGACGGGCTGGCAAGTGTGGTCCACGGGAAAACGCGCGGTCCTCTGGGTGGCAGGGAGGGCCTCCGTTAACTCTGACACCAGCCCAGGGACCCTGTGGACCTGGCCCGATATCTCAAGGGGGGGGCACGTTGCCCGGAGGGATGCTGTTGGGGTGGGGCCTGCTTGCGCCTGCGCGGCCCCGCCTCTTGGCCCGAAACCACCCAGCCGCGGCTCCGACAAAAGCCATCTCCTGGGGGCCTCCCCCCTGTTCTTCCATCCGTAAAGGGGGACCCCTTTACGGATGGAAGAACAGGGGGATCTTCGCAGTGGTGGGGACGGGACGGAGGGGTCTGCGGGTTTGCAGCCACGTAGGCCAGTTGCTCGCACCCCGGCCCCATGTGTCCCAGCTCCATGGACGAGGTGGGCCGCTTATGGCGGGATGCAGGCGTCCTGCGGGGGTCAGGGGACGGCGTGGGCACTCCCCGGGCGAGAGAGGGCGCCTGGGACCCGAGAGAGCACCCGGGAAAATGCCCAGCCCTGGCCCCCGTGGCTCCAGTGGCCTCCACAGGCTCCTGCCGTGGGGCCTGGTCCCGCTCACCTGGGCCCAGGTTCTCCGCAGGTGAATGCCTTTTGCGGACACCAGGGACCACAGGCCGCGGATCCCTTCACGGGCAGGGGGGGTTCGAGCTCTGTGGGACCCAGGTCGCAGCGCACACAGTCCCTTCTCGCAAAGTTCAGCCCAGACTTTAGAGAGTAGAAGCGTCTCGGTCCAAGTTTTCCGCCTCGGGGCAGGGTGGGGCCGTTTGAGCCAAGAGAGACTCTTAGGCCGCCAGGCAGGTCTCAGGCCCGAGACCCCCAGGGAGACCCGGTCCCTGGGCGTGGGTCCCGCCCGCCTGGCCCCGCCCCACGTGGCCCGAAACCGTGGCCGGCCCCTCTTCCGGGCCCCAGGTCCCTAGCTCTTCCCTGGCACTCTGCCACTGGCGGGGTGGGAGACGGGCTGGCAAGTGTGGTCCACGGGAAAACGCGCGGTCCTCTGGGTGGCAGGGAGGGCCTCCGTTAACTCTGACACCAGCCCAGGGACCCTGTGGACCTGGCCTGATATCTCAAGGGGGGGGCACGTTGCCCGGAGGGATGCTCTTGGGGTGGGGCCTGCTTGCGCCTGCGCGGCCCCGCCTCTTGGCCCGAAACCACCCAGCCGCGGCTCGGACAAAAGCCATCTCCTGGGGGCCTCCCCCCTGTTCTTCCATCCGTAAAGGGGGACCCCTTTACGGATGGAAGAACAGGGGGATCTTCGCAGTGGTGGGGACGGGACGGAGGGGTCTGCGGGTTTGCAGCCACGTAGGCCAGTTGCTCGCACCCCGGCCCCATGTGTCCCAGCTCCATGGACGAGGTGGGCCGCTTATGGCGGGATGCAGGCGTCCTGCGGGGGTCAGGGGACGGCGTGGGCACTCCCCGGACGAGAGAGGGCGCCTGGGACCCGAGAGAGCCCCGGGGAGAGTCCGAGGCCTGGCCGCAGAGGCCTCCATTGCCTCCCCGGGCTCCTACCATGGGGCCTGACCGTGCTCGCCCGAGGCCCAGGTTCACCGCAGGTGAATGCCTTTTGCGGACGCCAAGGACAGGAGGTCGCCGATTCCCTCACAGAGGTGGGGGTTCGAGCTCTGGGGGACTGAGGTCGCAGCGGTCACACTCCATTTTTGGGTGGTTCCGCAGAGACTGGAGGGTTGAAGCGGCTGGGTCAAGTGTGCCGCCTTGTGGCAGGGTGGGGGCTTTGCAGGCGAAGCAAGGCTCTTAGCCTCCCAGGCGGGGCACAGGCCAGACGCCCCAAGGGAGATGCGGTCCTTGGTCGAGGGTCCCGCCCGTCCGCCCGGAACCGCTCCACCTGGCGCGGAACCGTGGCCGGCCCCTCTTCCCGGCCCCAGGTCCCTAGCTCTTCCCTGGCACTCTGCCTCTGGCGGGGTAGGAGACGGGCTGGCAAGTGTGGTCCACGGGAAAACGCGCGGTCCTCTGGGTGGCAGGGAGGGCCTCCGTTAACTCTGACACCAGCCCAGGGACCCTGTGGACCTGGCCCGATATCTCAAGGGGGGGGCACGTTGCCCGGAGGGATGCTGTTGGGGTGGGGCCTGCTTGCGCCTGCGCGGCCCCGCCTCTTGGCCCGAAACCACCCAGCCGCGGCTCGGACAAAAGCCATCTCCTGGGGGCCTCCCCCCTGTTCTTCCATCCGTAAAGGGGGACCCCTTTACGGATGGAAGAACAGGGGGATCTTCGCAGTGTTGGGGACGGGACGGAGGGGTCTGCGGGTTTGCAGCCACGTAGGGCAGTTGCTCGCACCCCGGCCCCATGTGTCCCAGCTCCATGGACGAGGTGGGCCGCTTATGGCGGGATGCAGGCGTCCTGCGGGGGTCAGGGGACGGCGTGGGCACTCCCCGGGCGAGAGAGGGCGCCTGGGACCCGAGAGAGCACCCGGGAAAATGCCCAGCCCTGGCCCCCGTGGCTCCAGTGGCCTCCACAGGCTCCTGCCGTGGGGCCTGGTCCCGCTCACCTGGGCCCAGGTTCTCCGCAGGTGAATGCCTTTTGCGGACACCAGGGACCACAGGCCGCGGATCCCTTCACGGGCAGGGGGGGTTCGAGCTCTGTGGGACCCAGGTCGCAGCGCACACAGTCCCTTCTCGCAAAGTTCAGCCCAGACTTTAGAGAGTAGAAGCGTCTCGGTCCAAGTTTTCCGCCTCGGGGCAGGGTGGGGCCGTTTGAGCCAAGAGAGACTCTTAGGCCGCCAGGCAGGTCTCAGGCCCGAGACCCCCAGGGAGACCCGGTCCCTGGGCGTGGGTCCCGCCCGCCCGGGCCCGCCCCACGTGGCCCGGAACCGTGGCCGGCCCCTCTTCCCGGCCCCAGGTCCCTAGCTCTTCCCTGGCACTCTGCCTCTGGCGGGGTGGGAGACGGGCTGGCAAGTGTGGTCCACGGGAAAACGCGCGGTCCTCTGGGTGGCAGGGAGGGCCTCCGTTAACTCTGACACCAGCCCAGGGACCCCGTGGACCTGGCCTGATATCTCAAGGGGGGGGCACGTTGCCGGGAGGGATGCTCTTGGGGTGGGGCCTGCTTGCGCCTGCGCGGCCCCGCCTCTTGGCCCGAAACCACCCAGCCGCGGCTCGGACAAAAGCCATCTCCTGGGGGCCTCCCCCCTGTTCTTCCATCCGTAAAGGGGGACCCCTTTACGGATGGAAGAACAGGGGGATCTTCGCAGTGGTGGGGACGGGACGGAGGGGTCTGCGGGTTTGCAGCCACGTAGGCCAGTTGCTCGCACCGCGGCCCCATGTGTCCCAGCTCCATGGACGAGGTGGGCCGCTTATGGCGGGATGCAGGCGTCCTGCGGGGGTCAGGGGACGGCGTGGGCACTCCCCGGGCGAGAGAGGGCGCCTGGGACCCGAGAGAGCCCCGGGGAGAGTCCGAGGCCTGGCCGCAGAGGCCTCCATTGCCTCCCCGGGCTCCTACCATGGGGCCTGACCGTGCTCGCCCGAGGCCCAGGTTCACCGCAGGTGAATGCCTTTTGCGGACGCCAAGGACAGGAGGTCCCCGATTCCCTCACAGAGGTGGGGGTTCGAGCTCTGGGGGACTGAGGTCGCAGCGGTCACACTCCATTTTTGGGTGGTTCCGCAGAGACTGGAGGGTTGAAGCGGCTGGGTCCAAGTGTGCCGCCTTGTGGCAGGGTGGGGGCTTTGCAGGCGAAGCAAGGCTCTTAGCCTCCCAGGCGGGGCACAGGCCAGACGCCCCAAGGGAGATCCGGTCCTTGGTCGAGGGTCCCGCCCGCCCGCCCGGAACCGCTCCACCTGGCGCGGAACCGTGGCCGGCCCCTCTTCCAGGCACCAGGTCCCTAGTTCTTTCCTGGCACTCTGCCTCTGCGGGGGTGGGAGAGCTGCTGGGAAGTGTGGTCCACGGGAAAACGCGCGGTCCTCTGGGTGGCACGGAGGGCCTCCGTTAACTCTGACACCAGCCCAGGGACCCTGTGGACCTGGCCTGATATCTCAAGGGGGGGGCACGTTGCCCGGAGGGATGCTCTTGGGGTGGGGCCTGCTTGCGCCTGCGCGGCCCCGCCTCTTGGCCCGAAACCACCCAGCCGCGGCTCGGACAAAAGCCATCTCCTGGGGGCCTCCCCCCTGTTCTTCCATCCGTAAAGGGGGACCCCTTTACGGATGGAAGAACAGGGGGATCTTCGCAGTGGTGGGGACGGGACGGAGGGGTCTGCGGGTTTGCAGCCACGTAGGCCAGTTGCTCGCACCCCGGCCCCATGTGTCCCAGCTCCATGGACGAGGTGGGCCGCTTATGGCGGGATGCAGGCGTCCTGCGGGGGTCAGGGGACGGCGTGGGCACTCCCCGGGCGAGAGAGGGCGCCTGGGACCCGAGAGAGCCCCGGGGAGAGTCCGAGGCCTGGCCGCAGAGGCCTCCATTGCCTCCCCGGGCTCCTACCATGGGGCCTGACCGTGCTCGCCCGAGGCCCAGGTTCACCGCAGGTGAATGCCTTTTGCGGACGCCAAGGACAGGAGGTCGCCGATTCCCTCACAGAGGTGGGGGTTCGAGCTCTGGGGGACTGAGGTCGCAGCGGTCACACTCCATTTTTGGGTGGTTCCGCAGAGACTGGAGGGTTGAAGCGGCTGGGTCCAAGTGTGCCGCCTTGTGGCAGGGTGGGGGCTTTGCAGGCGAAGCAAGGCTCTTAGCCTCCCAGGCGGGGCACAGGCCAGACGCCCCAAGAGAGATCCGGTCCTTGGTCGAGGGTCTCGCCCGCCCGCCCGGAACCGCTCCACCTGGCGCGGAACCGTGGCCGGCCCCTCTTCCCGGCCCCAGGTCCCTAGCTCTTCCCTGGCACTCTGCCTCTGGCGGGGTAGGAGACGGGCTGGCAAGTGTGGTCCACGGGAAAACGCGCGGTCCTCTGGGTGGCAGGGAGGGCCTCCGTTAACTCTGACACCAGCCCAGGGACCCTGTGGACCTGGCCTGATATCTCAAGGGGGGGGCACGTTGCCCGGAGGGATGCTCTTGGGGTGGGGCCTGCTTGCGCCTGCGCGGCCCCGCCTCTTGGCCCGAAACCACCCAGCCGCGGCTCGGACAAAAGCCATCTCCTGGGGGCCTCCCCCCTGTTCTTCCATCCGTAAAGGGGACCCCTTTACGGATGGAAGAACAGGGGGATCTTCGCAGTGGTGGGGACGGGACGGAGGGGTCTGCGGGTTTGCAGCCACGTAGGCCAGTTGCTCGCACCCCGGCCCCATGTGTCCCAGCTCCATGGACGAGGTGGGCCGCTTATGGCGGGATGCAGGCGTCCTGCGGGGGTCAGGGGACGGCGTGGGCACTCCCCGGGCGAGAGAGGGCGCCTGGGACCCGAGAGAGCCCCCGGGAAAATGCCCAGCCCTGGCCCCCGTGGCTCCAGTGGCCTCCACAGGCTCCTGCCGTGGGGCCTGGTCCCGCTCACCTGGGCCCAGGTTCTCCGCAGGTGAATGCCTTTTGCGGACACCAGGGACCACAGGCCGCGGATCCCTTCACGGGCAGGGGGGTTTCCAGCTCTGTGGGACCCAGGTCGCAGCGCACACAGTCCCTTCTCGCAAAGTTCAGCCCAGACTTTAGAGAGTAGAAGCATCTCGGTCCAAGTTTTCCGCCTCGGGGCAGGGTGGGGCCGTTTGAGCCAAGAGAGACTCTTAGGCCGCCAGGCAGGTCTCAGGCCCGAGACCCCCAGGGAGACCCGGTCCCTGGGCGTGGGTCCCGCCCGCCCGGCCCCGCCCCACGTGGCCCGAAACCGTGGCCGGCCCCTCTTCCCGGCCCCAGGTCCCTAGCTCTTCCCTGGCACTCTGCCTCTGGCGGGGTGGGAGACGGGCTGGCAAGTTTGGTCCACGGGAAAACCCGCGGTCCTGTGGGTGGCAGGGAGGGCCTCCGTTAACTCTGACACCAGCCCAGGGACCCTGTGGACCTGGCCTGATATCTCAAGGGGGGGGCACGTTGCCCGGAGGGATGCTCTTGGGGTGGGGCCTGCTTGCGCCTGCGCGGCCCCGCCTCTTGGCCCGAAACCACCCAGCCGCGGCTCGGACAAAAGCCATCTCCTGGGGGCCTCCCCCCTGTTCTTCCATCCGTAAAGGGGGACCCCTTTACGGATGGAAGAACAGGGGGATCTTCGCAGTGGTGGGGACGGGACGGAGGGGTCTGCGGGTTTGCAGCCACGTAGGCCAGTTGCTCGCACCGCGGCCCCATGTGTCCCAGCTCCATAGACGAGGTGGGCCGCTTATGGCGGGATGCAGGCGTCCTGCGGGGGTCAGGGGACGGCGTGGGCACTCCCCGGGCGAGAGAGGGCGCCTGGGACCCGAGAGAGCCCCGGGGAGAGTCCGAGGCCTGGCCGCAGAGGCCTCCATTGCCTCCCCGGGCTCCAACCATGGGGCCTGACCGTGCTCGCCCGAGGCCCAGGTTCACCGCAGGTGAATGCCTTTTGCGGACGCCAAGGACAGGAGGTCGCCGATTCCCTCACAGAGGTGGGGGTTCGAGCTCTGGGGGACTGAGGTCGCAGCGGTCACACTCCATTTTTGGGTGGTTCCGCAGAGACTGGAGGGTTGAAGCGGCTGGGTCCAAGTGTGCCGCCTTGTGGCAGGGTGGGAGCTTTGCAGGCGAAGCAAGGCTCTTTGCCTCCCAGGCGGGGCACAGGCCAGACGCCCCAAGGGAGATCCGGTCCTTGGTCGAGGGTCCCGCCCGCCCGCCCGGAACCGCTCCACCTGGCGCGGAACCGTGGCCGGCCCCTCTTCCAGGCACCAGGTCCCTAGTTCTTTCCTGGCACTCTGCCTCTGCGGGGGTGGGAGAGCTGCTGGGAAGTGTGGTCCACGGGAAAACGCGCGGTCCTCTGGGTGGCAGGGAGGGCCTCCGTTAACTCTGACACCAGCCCAGGGACCCTGTGGACCTGGCCTGATATCTCAAGGGGGGGGCACGTTGCCCGGAGGGATGCTCTTGGGGTGGGGCCTGCTTGCGCCTGCGCGGCCCCGCCTCTTGGCCAGAAACCACCCAGCCGCGGCTCGGACAAAAGCCATCTCCTGGGGGCCTCCCCCCTGTTCTTCCATCCGTAAAGGGGGACCCCTTTACGGATGGAAGAACAGGGGGATCTTCGCAGTGGTGGGGACGGGACGGAGGGGTCTGCGGGTTTGCAGCCACGTAGGCCAGTTGCTCGCACCGCGGCCCCATGTGTCCCAGCTCCATGGACGAGGTGGGCCGCTTATGGCGGGATGCAGGCGTCCTGCGGGGGTCAGGGGACGGCGTGGGCACTCCCCGGGCGAGAGAGGGCGCCTGGGACCCGAGAGAGCCCCGGGGAGAGTCCGAGGCCTGGCCGCAGAGGCCTCCATTGCCTCCCCGGGCTCCTACCATGGGGCCTGACCGTGCTCGCCCGAGGCCCAGGTTCACCGCAGGTGAATGCCTTTTGCGGACGCCAAGGACAGGAGGTCCCCGATTCCCTCACAGAGGTGGGGGTTCGAGCTCTGGGGGACTGAGGTCGCAGCGGTCACACTCCATTTTTGGGTGGTTCCGCAGAGACTGGAGGGTTGAAGCGGCTGGGTCCAAGTGTGCCGCCTTGTGGCAGGGTGGGGGCTTTGCAGGCGAAGCAAGGCTCTTAGCCTCCCAGGCGGGGCACAGGCCAGACGCCCCAAGGGAGATCCGGTCCTTGGTCGAGGGTCCCGCCCGCCCGCCCGGAACCGCTCCACCTGGCGCGGAACCGTGGCCGGCCCCTCTTCCCGGCCCCAGGTCCCTAGCTCTTCCCTGGCACTCTGCCTCTGGCGGGGTAGGAGACGGGCTGGCAAGTGTGGTCCACGGGAAAACGCGCGGTCCTCTGGGTGGCAGGGAGGGCCTCCGTTAACTCTGACACCAGCCCAGGGACCCTGTGGACCTGGCCTGATATCTCAAGGGGGGGGCACGTTGCCCGGAGGGATGCTCTTGGGGTGGGGCCTGCTTGCGCCTGCGCGGCCCCGCCTCTTGGCCCGAAACCACCCAGCCGCGGCTCGGACAAAAGCCATCTCCTGGGGGCCTCCCCCCTGTTCTTCCATCCGTAAAGGGGACCCCTTTACGGATGGAAGAACAGGGGGATCTTCGCAGTGGTGGGGACGGGACGGAGGGGTCTGCGGGTTTGCAGCCACGTAGGCCAGTTGCTCGCACCCCGGCCCCATGTGTCCCAGCTCCATGGACGAGGTGGGCCGCTTATGGCGGGATGCAGGCGTCCTGCGGGGGTCAGGGGACGGCGTGGGCACTCCCCGGGCGAGAGAGGGCGCCTGGGACCCGAGAGAGCCCCCGGGAAAATGCCCAGCCCTGGCCCCCGTGGCTCCAGTGGCCTCCACAGGCTCCTGCCGTGGGGCCTGGTCCCGCTCACCTGGGCCCAGGTTCTCCGCAGGTGAATGCCTTTTGCGGACACCAGGGACCACAGGCCGCGGATCCCTTCACGGGCAGGGGGGTTTCCAGCTCTGTGGGACCCAGGTCGCAGCGCACACAGTCCCTTCTCGCAAAGTTCAGCCCAGACTTTAGAGAGTAGAAGCATCTCGGTCCAAGTTTTCCGCCTCGGGGCAGGGTGGGGACGTTTGAGCCAAGAGAGACTCTTAGGCCGCCAGGCAGGTCTCAGGCCCGAGACCCCCGGGGAGACCCGGTCCCTGGGCGTGGGTCCCGCCCGCCCGGCCCCGCCCCACGTGGCCCGAAACCGTGGCCGGCCCCTCTTCCCGGCCCCAGGTCCCTAGCTCTTCCCTGGCACTCTGCCTCTGGCGGGGTGGGAGACGGGCTGGCAAGTTTGGTCCACGGGAAAACGCGCGGTCCTCTGGGTGGCAGGGAGGGCCTCCGTTAACTCTGACACCAGCCCAGGGACCCTGTGGACCTGGCCTGATATCTCAAGGGGGGGGCACGTTGCCCGGAGGGATGCTCTTGGGGTGGGGCCTGCTTGCGCCTGCGCGGCCCCGCCTCTTGGCCCGAAACCACCCAGCCGCGGCTCGGACAAAAGCCATCTCCTGGGGGCCTCCCCCCTGTTCTTCCATCCGTAAAGGGGGACCCCTTTACGGATGGAAGAACAGGGGGATCTTCGCAGTGGTGGGGACGGGACGGAGGGGTCTGCGGGTTTGCAGCCACGTAGGTCAGTTGCTCGCACCGCGGCCCCATGTGTCCCAGCTCCTTAGACGAGGTGGGCCGCTTATGGCGGGATGCAGGCGTCCTGCGGGGGTCAGGGGACGGCGTGGGCACTCCCCGGGCGAGAGAGGGCGCCTGGGACCCGAGAGAGCCCCGGGGAGAGTCCGAGGCCTGGCCGCAGAGGCCTCCATTGCCTCCCCGGGCTCCAACCATGGGGCCTGACCGTGCTCGCCCGAGGCCCAGGTTCACCGCAGGTGAATGCCTTTTGCGGACGCCAAGGACAGGAGGTCGCCGATTCCCTCACAGAGGTGGGGGTTCGAGCTCTGGGGGACTGAGGTCGCAGCGGTCACACTCCATTTTTGGGTGGTTCCGCAGAGACTGGAGGGTTGAAGCGGCTGGGTCCAAGTGTGCCGCCTTGTGGCAGGGTGGGAGCTTTGCAGGCGAAGCAAGGCTCTTTGCCTCCCAGGCGGGGCACAGGCCAGACGCCCCAAGGGAGATCCGGTCCTTGGTCGAGGGTCCCGCCCGCCCGCCCGGAACCGCTCCACCTGGCGCGGAACCGTGGCCGGCCCCTCTTCCAGGCACCAGGTCCCTAGTTCTTTCCTGGCACTCTGCCTCTGCGGGGGTGGGAGAGCTGCTGGGAAGTGTGGTCCACGGGAAAACGCGCGGTCCTCTGGGTGGCAGGGAGGGCCTCCGTTAACTCTGACACCAGCCCAGGGACCCTGTGGACCTGGCCTGATATCTCAAGGGGGGGGCACGTTGCCCGGAGGGATGCTCTTGGGGTGGGGCCTGCTTGCGCCTGCGCGGCCCCGCCTCTTGGCCCGAAACCAGCCAGCCGCGGCTCGGACAAAAGCCATCTCCTGGGGGCCTCCCCCCTGTTCTTCCATCCGTAAAGGGGGACCCCTTTACGGATGGAAGAACAGGGGGATCTTCGCAGTGGTGGGGACGGGACGGAGGGGTCTGCGGGTTTGCAGCCACGTAGGCCAGTTGCTCGCACCGCGGCCCCATGTGTCCCAGCTCCATGGACGAGGTGGGCCGCTTATGGCGGGATGCAGGCGTCCTGCGGGGGTCAGGGGACGGCGTGGGCACTCCCCGGGCGAGAGAGGGCGCCTGGGACCCGAGAGAGCCCCGGGGAGAGTCCGAGGCCTGGCCGCAGAGGCCTCCATTGCCTCCCCGGGCTCCTACCATGGGGCCTGACCGTGCTCGCCCGAGGCCCAGGTTCACCGCAGGTGAATGCCTTTTGCGGACGCCAAGGACAGGAGGTCCCCGATTCCCTCACAGAGGTGGGGGTTCGAGCTCTGGGGGACTGAGGTCGCAGCGGTCACACTCCATTTTTGGGTGGTTCCGCAGAGACTGGAGGGTTGAAGCGGCTGGGTCCAAGTGTGCCGCCTTGTGGCAGGGTGGGGGCTTTGCAGGCGAAGCAAGGCTCTTAGCCTCCCAGGCGGGGCACAGGCCAGACGCCCCAAGGGAGATCCGGTCCTTGGTCGAGGGTCCCGCCCGCCCGCCCGGAACCGCTCCACCTGGCGCGGAACCGTGGCCGGCCCCTCTTCCCGGCCCCAGGTCCCTAGCTCTTCCCTGGCACTCTGCCTCTGGCGGGGTAGGAGACGGGCTGGCAAGTGTGGTCCACGGGAAAACGCGCGGTCCTCTGGGTGGCAGGGAGGGCCTCCGTTAACTCTGACACCAGCCCAGGGACCCTGTGGACCTGGCCTGATATCTCAAGGGGGGGGCACGTTGCCCGGAGGGATGCTCTTGGGGTGGGGCCTGCTTGCGCCTGCGCGGCCCCGCCTCTTGGCCCGAAACCACCCAGCCGCGGCTCGGACAAAAGCCATCTCCTGGGGGCCTCCCCCCTGTTCTTCCATCCGTAAAGGGGACCCCTTTACGGATGGAAGAACAGGGGGATCTTCGCAGTGGTGGGGACGGGACGGAGGGGTCTGCGGGTTTGCAGCCACGTAGGCCAGTTGCTCGCACCCCGGCCCCATGTGTCCCAGCTCCATGGACGAGGTGGGCCGCTTATGGCGGGATGCAGGCGTCCTGCGGGGGTCAGGGGACGGCGTGGGCACTCCCCGGGCGAGAGAGGGCGCCTGGGACCCGAGAGAGCCCCGGGGAGAGTCCGAGGCCTGGCCGCAGAGGCCTCCATTGCCTCCCCGGGCTCCTACCATGGGGCCTGACCGTGCTCGCCCGAGGCCCAGGTTCACCGCAGGTGAATGCCTTTTGCGGACGCCAAGGACAGGAGGTCGCCGATTCCCTCACAGAGGTGGGGGTTCGAGCTCTGGGGGACTGAGGTCGCAGCGGTCACACTCCATTTTTGGGTGGTTCCGCAGAGACTGGAGGGTTGAAGCGGCTGGGTCCAAGTGTGCCGCCTTGTGGCAGGGTGGGGGCTTTGCAGGCGAAGCAAGGCTCTAAGCCTCCCAGGCGGGGCACAGGCCAGACGCCCCAAGGGAGATCCGGTCCTTGGTCGAGGGTCTCGCCCGCCCGCCCGGAACAGCTCCACCTGGCGCGGAACCGTGGCCGGCCCCTCTTCCCGGCCCCAGGTCCCTAGCTCTTCCCTGGCACTCTGTCTCTGGCGGGGTAGGAGACGGGCTGGCAAGTGTGGTCCACGGGAAAACGCGCGGTCCTCTGGGTGGCAGGGAGGGCCTCCGTTAACTCTGACACCAGCCCAGGGACCCTGTGGACCTGGCCTGATATCTCAAGGGGGGGGCACGTTGCCCGGAGGGATGCTCTTGGGGTGGGGCCTGCTTGCGCCTGCGCGGCCCCGCCTCTTGGCCCGAAACCACCCAGCCGCGGCTCGGACAAAAGCCATCTCCTGGGGGCCTCCCCCCTGTTCTTCCATCCGTAAAGGGGACCCCTTTACGGATGGAAGAACAGGGGGATCTTCGCAGTGGTGGGGACGGGACGGAGGGGTCTGCGGGTTTGCAGCCACGTAGGCCAGTTGCTCGCACCCCGGCCCCATGTGTCCCAGCTCCATGGACGAGGTGGGCCGCTTATGGCGGGATGCAGGCGTCCTGCGGGGGTCAGGGGACGGCGTGGGCACTCCCCGGGCGAGAGAGGGCGCCTGGGACCCGAGAGAGCCCCCGGGAAAATGCCCAGCCCTGGCCCCCGTGGCTCCAGTGGCCTCCACAGGCTCCTGCCGTGGGGCCTGGTCCCGCTCACCTGGGCCCAGGTTCTCCGCAGGTGAATGGCTTTTGCGGACACCAGGGACCACAGGCCGCGGATCCCTTCACGGGCAGGGGGGGTTCGAGCTCTGTGGGACCCAGGTCGCAGGGCACACAGTCCCTTCTCGCAAAGTTCAGCCCAGACTTTAGAGAGTAGAAGCGTCTCGGTCCAAGTTTTCCGCCTCGGGGCAGGGTGGGGCCGTTTGAGCCAAGAGAGACTCTTAGGCCGCCAGGCAGGTCTCAGGCCCGAGACCCCCAGGGAGACCCGGTCCCTGGGCGTGGGTCCCGCCCGCCCGGGCCCGCCCCACGTGGCCCGGAACCGTGGCCGGCCCCTCTTCCCGGCCCCAGGTCCCTAGCTCTTCCCTGGCACTCTGCCTCTGGCGGGGTGGGAGACGGGCTGGCAAGTGTGGTCCACGGGAAAACGCGCGGTCCTCTGGGTGGCAGGGAGGGCCTCCGTTAACTCTGACACCAGCCCAGGGACCCCGTGGACCTGGCCTGATATCTCAAGGGGGGGGCACGTTGCCGGGAGGGATGCTCTTGGGGTGGGGCCTGCTTGCGCCTGCGCGGCCCCGCCTCTTGGCCCGAAACCACCCAGCCGCGGCTCGGACAAAAGCCATCTCCTGGGGGCCTCCCCCCTGTTCTTCCATCCGTAAAGGGGGACCCCTTTACGGATGGAAGAACAGGGGGATCTTCGCAGTGGTGGGGACGGGACGGAGGGGTCTGCGGGTTTGCAGCCACGTAGGCCAGTTGCTCGCACCGCGGCCCCATGTGTACCAGCTCCATGGACGAGGTGGGCCGCTTATGGCGGGATGCAGGCGTCCTGCGGGGGTCAGGGGACGGCGTGGGCACTCCCCGGGCGAGAGAGGGCGCCTGGGACCCGAGAGAGCCCCGGGGAGAGTCCGAGGCCTGGCCGCAGAGGCCTCCATTGCCTCCCCGGGCTCCTACCATGGGGCCTGACCGTGCTCGCCCGAGGCCCAGGTTCACCGCAGGTGAATGCCTTTTGCGGACGCCAAGGACAGGAGGTTGCCGATTCCCTCACAGAGGTGGGGGTTCGAGCTCTGGGGGACTGAGGTCGCAGCGGTCACACTCCATTTTTGGGTGGTTCCGCAGAGACTGGAGGGTTGAAGCGGCTGGGTCCAAGTGTGCCGCCTTGTGGCAGGGTGGGGGCTTTGCAGGCGAAGCAAGGCTCTTAGCCTCCCAGGCGGGGCACAGGCCAGACGCCCCAAGGGAGATCCGGTCCTTGGTCGAGGGTCCCGCCCGCCCGCCCGGAACCGCTCCACCTGGCGCGGAACCGTTGCCGGCCCCTCTTCCAGGCACCAGGTCCCTAGTTCTTTCCTGGCACTCTGCCTCTGCGGGGGTGGGAGAGCTGCTGGGAAGTGTGGTCCACGGGAAAACGCGCGGTCCTCTGGGTGGCAGGGAGGGCCTCCGTTAACTCTGACACCAGCCCAGGGACCCTGTGGACCTGGCCTGATATCTCAAGGGGGGGGCACGTTGCCCGGAGGGATGCTCTTGGGGTGGGGCCTGCTTGCGCCTGCGCGGCCCCGCCTCTTGGCCCGAAACCACCCAGCCGCGGCTCGGACAAAAGCCATCTCCTGGGGGCCTCCCCCCTGTTCTTCCATCCGTAAAGGGGGACCCCTTTACGGATGGAAGAACAGGGGGATCTTCGCAGTGGTGGGGACGGGACGGAGGGGTCTGCGGGTTTGCAGCCACGTAGGCCAGTTGCTCGCACCGCGGCCCCATGTGTCCCAGCTCCATGGACGAGGTGGGCCGCTTATGGCGGGATGCAGGCGTCCTGCGGGGGTCAGGGGACGGCGTGGGCACTCCCCGGGCGAGAGAGGGCGCCTGGGACCCGAGAGAGCCCCGGGGAGAGTCCGAGGCCTGGCCGCAGAGGCCTCCATTGCCTCCCCGGGCTCCTACCATGGGGCCTGACCGTGCTCGCCCGAGGCCCAGGTTCACCGCAGGTGAATGCCTTTTGCGGACGCCAAGGACAGGAGGTCGCCGATTCCCTCACAGAGGTGGGGGTTCGAGCTCTGGGGGACTGAGGTCGCAGCGGTCACACTCCATTTTTGGGTGGTTCCGCAGAGACTGGAGGGTTGAAGCGGCTGGGTCCAAGTGTGCCGCCTTGTGGCAGGGTGGGGGCTTTGCAGGCGAAGCAAGGCTCTTAGCCTCCCAGGCGGGGCACAGGCCAGACGCCCCAAGGGAGATCCGGTCCTTGGTCGAGGGTCCCGCCCGCCCGCCCGGTACCGCTCCACCTGGCGCGGAACCGTGGCCGGCCCCTCTTCCAGGCACCAGGTCCCTAGTTCTTTCCTGGCACTCTGCCTCTGCGGGGGTGGGAGAGCTGCTGGGAAGTGTGGTCCACGGGAAAACGCGCCGTCCTCTGGGTGGCAGGGAGGGCCTCCGTTAACTCTGACACCAGCCCAGGGACCCTGTGGACCTGGCCTGATATCTCAAGGGGGGGGCACGTTGCCCGGAGGGATGCTCTTGGGGTGGGGCCTGCTTGCGCCTGCGCGGGCCCGCCTCTTGGCCCGAAACCACCCAGCCGCGGCTCGGACAAAAGCCATCTCCTGGGGGCCTCCCCCCTGTTCTTCCATCCGTAAAGGGGGACCCCTTTACGGATGGAAGAACAGGGGGATCTTCGCAGTGGTGGGGACGGGACGGAGGGGTCTGCGGGTTTGCAGCCACGTAGGCCAGTTGCTCGCACCGCGGCCCCATGTGTCCCAGCTCCATGGACGAGGTGGGCCGCTTATGGCGGGATGCAGGCGTCCTGCGGGGGTCAGGGGACGGCGTGGGCACTCCCCGGGCGAGAGAGGTCGCCTGGGACCCAAGAGAGCACCCGGGAAAATGCCCAGCCCTGGCCCCCGTGGCTCCAGTGGCCTCCACAGGCTCCTGCCGTGGGGCCTGGTCCCGCTCACCTGGGCCCAGGTTCTCCGCAGGTGAATGCCTTTTGCGGACACCAGGGACCACAGGCCGCGGATCCCTTCACGGGCAGGGGGGGTTCGAGCTCTGTGGGACCCAGGTCGCAGCGCACACAGTCCCTTCTCGCAAAGTTCAGCCCAGATTTTAGAGAGTAGAAGCGTCTCGGTCCAAGTTTTCCGCCTCGGGGCAGGGTGGGGCCGTTTGAGCCAAGAGAGACTCTTAGGTCGCCAGGCAGGTCTCAGGCCCGAGACCCCCAGGGAGACCCGGTCCCTGGGCGTGGGTCCCGCCCGCCCGGGCCCGCCCCACGTGGCCCGGAACCGTGGCCGGCCCCTCTTCCCGGCCCCAGGTCCCTAGCTCTTCCCTGGCACTCTGCCTCTGGCGGGGTGGGAGACGGGCTGGCAAGTGTGGTCCACGGGAAAACGCGCGGTCCTCTGGGTGGCACAGAGGGCCTCCGTTAACTCTGACACCAGCCCAGGGACCCTGTGGACCTGGCCTGATATCTCAAGGGGGGGGCACGTTGCCCGGAGGGATGCTCTTGGGGTGGGGCCTGCTTGCGCCTGCGCGGCCCCGCCTCTTGGCCCGAAACCACCCAGCCGCGGCTCGGACAAAAGCCATCTCCTGGGGGCCTCCCCCCTGTTCATCCATCCGTAAAGGGGGACCCCTTTACGGATGGAAGAACAGGGGGATCTTCGCAGTGGTGGGGACGGGACGGAGGGGTCTGCGGGTTTGCAGCCACGTAGGCCAGTTGCTCGCACCCCGGCCCCATGTGTCCCAGCTCCATGGACGAGGTGGGCCGCTTATGGCGGGATGCAGGCGTCCTGCGGGGGTCAGGGGACGGCGTGGGCACTCCCCGGGCGAGAGAGGGCGCCTGGGACCCGAGAGAGCCCCGGGGAGAGTCCGAGGCCTGCCCGCAGAGGCCTCCATTGCCTCCCCGGGCTCCTACCATGGGGCCTGACCGTGCTCGCCCGAGGCCCAGGTTCACCGCAGGTGAATGCCTTTTGCGGACGCCAAGGACAGGAGGTCGCTGATTCCCTCACAGAGGTGGGGGTTCGAGCTCTGGGGGACTGAGGTCGCAGCGGTCACACTCCATTTTTGGGTGGTTCCGCAGAGACTGGAGGGTTGAAGCGGCTGGGTCCAAGTGTGCCGCCTTGTGGCAGGGTGGGGGCTTTGCAGGCGAAGCAAGGCTCTTAGCCTCCCAGGCGGGGCACAGGCCAGACGCCCCAAGGGAGATCCGGTCCTTGGTCGAGGGTCCCGCCCGCCCGCCCGGAACCGCTCCACCTGGCGCGGAACCGTGGCCGGCCCCTCTTCCAGGCACCAGGTCCCTAGTTCTTTCCTGGCACTCTGCCTCTGCGGGGGTGGGAGAGCTGCTGGGAAGTGTGGTCCACGGGAAAACGCGCGGTCCTCTGGGTGGCAGGGAGGGCCTCCGTTAACTCTGACACCAGCCCAGGGACCCTGTGGACCTGGCCTGATATCTCAAGGGGGGGGCACGTTGCCCGGAGGGATGCTCTTGGGGTGGGGCCTGCTTGCGCCTGCGCGGCCCCGCCTCTTGGCCCGAAACCAGCCAGCCGCGGCTCGGACAAAAGCCATCTCCTGGGGGCCTCCCCCCTGTTCTTCCATCCGTAAAGGGGGACCCCTTTACGGATGGAAGAACAGGGGGATCTTCGCAGTGGTGGGGACGGGACGGAGGGGTCTGCGGGTTTGCAGCCACGTAGGCCAGTTGCTCGCACCGCGGCCCCATGTGTCCCAGCTCCATGGACGAGGTGGGCCGCTTATGGCGGGATGCAGGCGTCCTGCGGGGGTCAGGGGACGGCGTGGGCACTCCCCGGGCGAGAGAGGGCGCCTGGGACCCGAGAGAGCCCCGGGGAGAGTCCGAGGCCTGGCCGCAGAGGCCTCCATTGCCTCCCCGGGCTCCTACCATGGGGCCTGACCGTGCTCGCCCGAGGCCCAGGTTCACCGCAGGTGAATGCCTTTTGCGGACGCCAAGGACAGGAGGTCGCCGATTCCCTCACAGAGGTGGGGGTTCGAGCTCTGGGGGACTGAGGTCGCAGCGGTCACACTCCATTTTTGGGTGGTTCCGCAGAGACTGGAGGGTTGAAGCGGCTGGGTCCAAGTCTGCCGCCTTGTGGCAGGGTGGGGGCTTTGCAGGCGAAGCAAGGCTCTAAGCCTCCCAGGCGGGGCACAGGCCAGACGCCCCAAGGGAGATCCGGTCCTTGGTCGAGGGTCCCGCCCGCCCGCCCGGAACCGCTCCACCTGGCGCGGAACCGTGGCCGGCCCCTCTTCCAGGCACCAGGTCCCTAGTTCTTTCCTGGCACTCTGCCTCTGCGGGGGTGGGAGAGCTGCTGGGAAGTGTGGTCCACGGGAAAACGCGCGGTCCTCTGGGTGGCAGGGAGGGCCTCCGTTAACTCTGACACCAGCCCAGGGACCCTGTGGACCTGGCCTGATATCTCAAGGGGGGGGCACGTTGCCCGGAGGGATGCTCTTGGGGTGGGGCCTGCTTGCGCCTGCGCGGCCCCGCCTCTTGGCCCGAAACCACCCAGCCGCGGCTCGGACAAAAGCCATCTCCTGGGGGCCTCCCCCCTGTTCTTCCATCCGTAAAGGGGGACCCCTTTACGGATGGAAGAACAGGGGGATCTTCGCAGTGGTGGGGACGGGACGGAGGGGTCTGCGGGTTTGCAGCCACGTAGGCCAGTTGCTCGCACCGCGGCCCCATGTGTCCCAGCTCCATGGACGAGGTGGGCCGCTTATGGCGGGATGCAGGCGTCCTGCGGGGGTCAGGGGACGGCGTGGGCACTCCCCGGGCGAGAGAGGGCGCCTGGGACCCGAGAGAGCCCCGGGGAGAGTCCGAGGCCTGGCCGCAGAGGCCTCCATTGCCTCCCCGGGCTCCTACCATGGGGCCTGACCGTGCTCGCCCGAGGCCCAGGTTCACCGCAGGTGAATGCCTTTTGCGGACGCCAAGGACAGGAGGTCGCCGATTCCCTCACAGAGGTGGGGGTTCGAGCTCTGGGGGACTGAGGTCGCAGCGGTCACACTCCATTTTTGGGTGGTTCCGCAGAGACTGGAGGGTTGAAGCGGCTGGGTCCAAGTCTGCCGCCTTGTGGCAGGGTGGGGGCTTTGCAGGCGAAGCAAGGCTCTTAGCCTCCCAGGCGGGGCACAGGCCAGACGCCCCAAGGGAGATCCGGTCCTTGGTCGAGGGTCCCGCCCGCCCGCCCGGAACCGCTCCACCTGGCGCGGAACCGTGGCCGGCCCCTCTTCCAGGCACCAGGTCCCTAGTTCTTTCCTGGCACTCTGCCTCTGCGGGGGTGGGAGAGCTGCTGGGAAGTGTGGTCCACGGGAAAACGCGCGGTCCTCTGGGTGGCAGGGAGGGCCTCCGTTAACTCTGACACCAGCCCAGGGACCCTGTGGACCTGGCCTGATATCTCAAGGGGGGGGCACGTTGCCCGGAGGGATGCTCTTGGGGTGGGGCCTGCTTGCGCCTGCGCGGCCCCGCCTCTTGGCCCGAAACCAGCCAGCCGCGGCTCGGACAAAAGCCATCTCCTGGGGGCCTCCCCCCTGTTCTTCCATCCGTAAAGGGGGACCCCTTTACGGATGGAAGAACAGGGGGATCTTCGCAGTGGTGGGGACGGGACGGAGGGGTCTGCGGGTTTGCAGCCACGTAGGCCAGTTGCTCGCACCCCGGCCCCATGTGTCCCAGCTCCATGGACGAGGTGGGCCGCTTATGGCGGGATGCAGGCGTCCTGCGGGGGTCAGGGGACGGCGTGGGCACTCCCCGGGCGAGAGAGGGCGCCTGGGACCCAAGAGAGCACCCGGGAAAATGCCCAGCCCTGGCCCCCGTGGCTCCAGTGGCCTCCACAGGCTCCTGCCTTGGGGCCTGGTCCCGCTCACCTGGGCCCAGGTTCTCCGCAGGTGAATGCCTTTTGCGGACACCAGGGACCACAGGCCGCGGATCCCTTCACGGGCAGGGGGGGTTCGAGCTCTGTGGGACCCAGGTCGCAGCGCACACAGTCCCTTCTCGCAAAGTTCAGCCCAGATTTTAGAGAGTAGAAGCGTCTCGGTCCAAGTTTTCCGCCTCGGGGCAGGGTGGGGCCGTTTGAGCCAAGAGAGACTCTTAGGTCGCCAGGCAGGTCTCAGGCCCGAGACCCCCATGGAGACCCGGTCCCTGGGCGTGGGTCCCGCCCGCCCGGGCCCGCCCCACGTGGCCCGGAACCGTGGCCGGCCCCTCTTCCCGGCCCCAGGTCCCTAGCTCTTCCCTGGCACTCTGCCTCTGGCGGGGTGGGAGACGGGCTGGCAAGTGTGGTCCACGGGAAAACGCGCGGTCCTCTGGGTGGCACAGAGGGCCTCCGTTAACTCTGACACCAGCCCAGGGACCCTGTGGACCTGGCCTGATATCTCAAGGGGGGGGCACGTTGCCCGGAGGGATGCTCTTGGGGTGGGGCCTGCTTGCGCCTGCGCGGCCCCGCCTCTTGGCCCGAAACCACCCAGCCGCGGCTCGGACAAAAGCCATCTCCTGGGGGCCTCCCCCCTGTTCATCCATCCGTAAAGGGGGACCCCTTTACGGATGGAAGAACAGGGGGATCTTCGCAGTGGTGGGGACGGGACGGAGGGGTCTGCGGATTTGCAGCCACGTAGGCCAGTTGCTCGCACCCCGGCCCCATGTGTCCCAGCTCCATGGACGAGGTGGGCCGCTTATGGCGGGATGCAGGCGTCCTGCGGGGGTCAGGGGACGGCGTGGGCACTCCCCGGGCGAGAGAGGGCGCCTGGGACCCGAGAGAGCCCCGGGGAGAGTCCGAGGCCTGCCCGCAGAGGCCTCCATTGCCTCCCCGGGCTCCTACCATGGGGCCTGACCGTGCTCGCCCGAGGCCCAGGTTCACCGCAGGTGAATGCCTTTTGCGGACGCCAAGGACAGGAGGTCGCCGATTCCCTCACAGAGGTGGGGGTTCGAGCTCTGGGGGACTGAGGTCGCAGCGGTCACACTCCATTTTTGGGTGGTTCCGCAGAGACTGGAGGGTTGAAGCGGCTGGGTCCAAGTGTGCCGCCTTGTGGCAGGGTGGGGGCTTTGCAGGCGAAGCAAGGCTCTTAGCCTCCCAGGCGGGGCACAGGCCAGACGCCCCAAGGGAGATCCGGTCCTTGGTCGAGGGTCCCGCCCGCCCGCCCGGAACCGCTCCACCTGGCGCGGAACCGTGGCCGGCCCCTCTTCCAGGCACCAGGTCCCTAGTTCTTTCCTGGCACTCTGCCTCTGCGGGGGTGGGAGAGCTGCTGGGAAGTGTGGTCCACGGGAAAACGCGCGGTCCTCTGGGTGGCAGGGAGGGCCTCCGTTAACTCTGACACCAGCCCAGGGACCCTGTGGACCTGGCCTGATATCTCAAGGGGGGGGCACGTTGCCCGGAGGGATGCTCTTGGGGTGGGGCCTGCTTGCGCCTGCGCGGCCCCGCCTCTTGGCCCGAAACCAGCCAGCCGCGGCTCGGACAAAAGCCATCTCCTGGGGGCCTCCCACCTGTTCTTCCATCCGTAAAGGGGGACCCCTTTACGGATGGAAGAACAGGGGGATCTTCGCAGTGGTGGGGACGGGACGGAGGGGTCTGCGGGTTTGCAGCCACGTAGGCCAGTTGCTCGCACCGCGGCCCCATGTGTCCCAGCTCCATGGACGAGGTGGGCCGCTTATGGCGGGATGCAGGCGTCCTGCGGGGGTCAGGGGACGGCGTGGGCACTCCCCGGGCGAGAGAGGGCGCCTGGGACCCGAGAGAGCCCCGGGGAGAGTCCGAGGCCTGGCCGCAGAGGCCTCCATTGCCTCCCCGGGCTCCTACCATGGGGCCTGACCGTGCTCGCCCGAGGCCCAGGTTCACCGCAGGTGAATGCCTTTTGCGGACGCCAAGGACAGGAGGTCGCCGATTCCCTCACAGAGGTGGGGGTTCGAGCTCTGGGGGACTGAGGTCGCAGCGGTCACACTCCATTTTTGGGTGGTTCCGCAGAGACTGGAGGGTTGAAGCGGCTGGGTCCAAGTGTGCCGCCTTGTGGCAGGGTGGGGGCTTTGCAGGCGAAGCAAGGCTCTAAGCCTCCCAGGCGGGGCACAGGCCAGACGCCCCAAGGGAGATCCGGTCCTTGGTCGAGGGTCCCGCCCGCCCGCCCGGAACCGCTCCACCTGGCGCGGAACCGTGGCCGGCCCCTCTTCCAGGCACCAGGTCCCTAGTTCTTTCCTGGCACTCTGCCTCTGCGGGGGTGGGAGAGCTGCTGGGAAGTGTGGTCCACGGGAAAACGCGCGGTCCTCTGGGTGGCAGGGAGGGCCTCCGTTAACTCTGACACCAGCCCAGGGACCCTGTGGACCTGGCCTGATATCTCAAGGGGGGGGCACGTTGCCCGGAGGGATGCTCTTGGGGTGGGGCCTGCTTGCGCCTGCGCGGCCCCGCCTCTTGGCCCGAAACCAGCCAGCCGCGGCTCGGACAAAAGCCATCTCCTGGGGGCCATCCCCCTGTTCTTCCATCCGTAAAGGGGGACCCCTTTACGGATGGAAGAACAGGGGGATCTTCGCAGTGGTGGGGACGGGACGGAGGGGTCTGCGGGTTTGCAGCCACGTAGGCCAGTTGCTCGCACCGCGGCCCCATGTGTCCCAGCTCCATGGACGAGGTGGGCCGCTTATGGCGGGATGCAGGCGTCCTGCGGGGGTCAGGGGACGGCGTGGGCACTCCCCGGGCGAGAGAGGGCGCCTGGGACCCGAGAGAGCCCCGGGGAGAGTCCGAGGCCTGGCCGCAGAGGCCTCCATTGCCTCCCCGGGCTCCTACCATGGGGCCTGACCGTGCTCGCCCGAGGCCCAGGTTCACCGCAGGTGAATGCCTTTTGCGGACGCCAAGGACAGGAGGTCGCCGATTCCCTCACAGAGGTGGGGGTTCGAGCTCTGGGGGACTGAGGTCGCAGCGGTCACACTCCATTTTTGGGTGGTTCCGCAGAGACTGGAGGGTTGAAGCGGCTGGGTCCAAGTCTGCCGCCTTGTGGCAGGGTGGGGGCTTTGCAGGCGAAGCAAGGCTCTAAGCCTCCCAGGCGGGGCACAGGCCAGACGCCCCAAGGGAGATCCGGTCCTTGGTCGAGGGTCCCGCCCGCCCGCCCGGAACCGCTCCACCTGGCGCGGAACCGTGGCCGGCCCCTCTTCCAGGCACCAGGTCCCTAGTTCTTTCCTGGCACTCTGCCTCTGCGGGGGTGGGAGAGCTGCTGGGAAGTGTGGTCCACGGGAAAACGCACGGTCCTCTGGGTGGCAGGGAGGGCCTCCGTTAACTCTGACACCAGCCCAGGGACCCTGTGGACCTGGCCTGATATCTCAAGGGGGGGGCACGTTGCCCGGAGGGATGCTCTTGGGGTGGGGCCTGCTTGCGCCTGCGCGGCCCCGCCTCTTGGCCCGAAACCAGCCAGCCGCGGCTCGGACAAAAGCCATCTCCTGGGGGCCTCCCCCCTGTTCTTCCATCCGTAAAGGGGGACCCCTTTACGGATGGAAGAACAGGGGGATCTTCGCAGTGGTGGGGACGGGACGGAGGGGTCTGCGGGTTTGCAGCCACGTAGGCCAGTTGCTCGCACCGCGGCCCCATGTGTCCCAGCTCCATGGACGAGGTGGGCCGCTTATGGCGGGATGCAGGCGTCCTGCGGGGGTCAGGGGACGGCGTGGGCACTCCCCGGGCGAGAGAGGGCGCCTGGGACCCGAGAGAGCCCCGGGGAGAGTCCGAGGCCTGGCCGCAGAGGCCTCCATTGCCTCCCCGGGCTCCTACCATGGGGCCTGACCGTGCTCGCCCGAGGCCCAGGTTCACCGCAGGTGAATGCCTTTTGCGGACGCCAAGGACAGGAGGTCGCCGATTCCCTCACAGAGGTGGGGGTTCGAGCTCTGGGGGACTGAGGTCGCAGCGGTCACACTCCATTTTTGGGTGGTTCCGCAGAGACTGGAGGGTTGAAGCGGCTGGGTCCAAGTCTGCCGCCTTGTGGCAGGGTGGGGGCTTTGCAGGCGAAGCAAGGCTCTAAGCCTCCCAGGCGGGGCACAGGCCAGACGCCCCAAGGGAGATCCGGTCCTTGGTCGAGGGTCCCGCCCGCCCGCCCGGAACCGCTCCACCTGGCGCGGAACCGTGGCCGGCCCCTCTTCCAGGCACCAGGTCCCTAGTTCTTTCCTGGCACTCTGCCTCTGCGGGGGTGGGAGAGCTGCTGGGAAGTGTGGTCCACGGGAAAACGCGCGGTCCTCTGGGTGGCAGGGAGGGCCTCCGTTAACTCTGACACCAGCCCAGGGACCCTGTGGACCTGGCCTGATATCTCAAGGGGGGGGCACGTTGCCCGGAGGGATGCTCTTGGGGTGGGGCCTGCTTGCGCCTGCGCGGCCCCGCCTCTTGGCCCGAAACCACCCAGCCGCGGCTCGGACAAAAGCCATCTCCTGGGGGCCTCCCCCCTGTTCTTCCATCCGTAAAGGGGGACCCCTTTACGGATGGAAGAACAGGGGGATCTTCGCAGTGGTGGGGACGGGACGGAGGGGTCTGCGGGTTTGCAGCCACGTAGGCCAGTTGCTCGCACCCCGGCCCCATGTGTCCCAGCTCCATGGACGAGGTGGGCCGCTTATGGCGGGATGCAGGCGTCCTGCGGGGGTCAGGGGACGGCGTGGGCACTCCCCGGGCGAGAGAGGGCGCCTGGGACCCAAGAGAGCACCCGGGAAAATGCCCAGCCCTGGCCCCCGTGGCTCCAGTGGCCTCCACAGGCTCCTGCCTTGGGGCCTGGTCCCGCTCACCTGGGCCCAGGTTCTCCGCAGGTGAATGCCTTTTGCGGACACCAGGGACCACAGGCCGCGGATCCCTTCACGGGCAGGGGGGGTTCGAGCTCTGTGGGACCCAGGTCGCAGCGCACACAGTCCCTTCTCGCAAAGTTCAGCCCAGATTTTAGAGAGTAGAAGCGTCTCGGTCCAAGTTTTCCGCCTCGGGGCAGGGTGGGGCCGTTTGAGCCAAGAGAGACTCTTAGGTCGCCAGGCAGGTCTCAGGCCCGAGACCCCCATGGAGACCCGGTCCCTGGGCGTGGGTCCCGCCCGCCCGGGCCCGCCCCACGTGGCCCGGAACCGTGGCCGGCCCCTCTTCCCGGCCCCAGGTCCCTAGCTCTTCCCTGGCACTCTGCCTCTGGCGGGGTGGGAGACGGGCTGGCAAGTGTGGTCCACGGGAAAACGCGCGGTCCTCTGGGTGGCACAGAGGGCCTCCGTTAACTCTGACACCAGCCCAGGGACCCTGTGGACCTGGCCTGATATCTCAAGGGGGGGGCACGTTGCCCGGAGGGATGCTCTTGGGGTGGGGCCTGCTTGCGCCTGCGCGGCCCCGCCTCTTGGCCCGAAACCACCCAGCCGCGGCTCGGACAAAAGCCATCTCCTGGGGGCCTCCCCCCTGTTCATCCATCCGTAAAGGGGGACCCCTTTACGGATGGAAGAACAGGGGGATCTTCGCAGTGGTGGGGACGGGACGGAGGGGTCTGCGGGTTTGCAGCCACGTAGGCCAGTTGCTCGCACCCCGGCCCCATGTGTCCCAGCTCCATGGACGAGGTGGGCCGCTTATGGCGGGATGCAGGCGTCCTGCGGGGGTCAGGGGACGGCGTGGGCACTCCCCGGGCGAGAGAGGGCGCCTGGGACCCGAGAGAGCCCCGGGGAGAGTCCGAGGCCTGCCCGCAGAGGCCTCCATTGCCTCCCCGGGCTCCTACCATGGGGCCTGACCGTGCTCGCCCGAGGCCCAGGTTCACCGCAGGTGAATGCCTTTTGCGGACGCCAAGGACAGGAGGTCGCCGATTCCCTCACAGAGGTGGGGGTTCGAGCTCTGGGGGACTGAGGTCGCAGCGGTCACACTCCATTTTTGGGTGGTTCCGCAGAGACTGGAGGGTTGAAGCGGCTGGGTCCAAGTGTGCCGCCTTGTGGCAGGGTGGGGGCTTTGCAGGCGAAGCAAGGCTCTTAGCCTCCCAGGCGGGGCACAGGCCAGACGCCCCAAGGGAGATCCGGTCCTTGGTCGAGGGTCCCGCCCGCCCGCCCGGAACCGCTCCACCTGGCGCGGAACCGTGGCCGGCCCCTCTTCCAGGCACCAGGTCCCTAGTTCTTTCCTGGCACTCTGCCTCTGCGGGGGTGGGAGAGCTGCTGGGAAGTGTGGTCCACGGGAAAACGCGCGGTCCTCTGGGTGGCAGGGAGGGCCTCCGTTAACTCTGACACCAGCCCAGGGACCCTGTGGACCTGGCCTGATATCTCAAGGGGGGGGCACGTTGCCCGGAGGGATGCTCTTGGGGTGGGGCCTGCTTGCGCCTGCGCGGCCCCGCCTCTTGGCCCGAAACCAGCCAGCCGCGGCTCGGACAAAAGCCATCTCCTGGGGGCCTCCCACCTGTTCTTCCATCCGTAAAGGGGGACCCCTTTACGGATGGAAGAACAGGGGGATCTTCGCAGTGGTGGGGACGGGACGGAGGGGTCTGCGGGTTTGCAGCCACGTAGGCCAGTTGCTCGCACCGCGGCCCCATGTGTCCCAGCTCCATGGACGAGGTGGGCCGCTTATGGCGGGATGCAGGCGTCCTGCGGGGGTCAGGGGACGGCGTGGGCACTCCCCGGGCGAGAGAGGGCGCCTGGGACCCGAGAGAGCCCCGGGGAGAGTCCGAGGCCTGGCCGCAGAGGCCTCCATTGCCTCCCCGGGCTCCTACCATGGGGCCTGACCGTGCTCGCCCGAGGCCCAGGTTCACCGCAGGTGAATGCCTTTTGCGGACGCCAAGGACAGGAGGTCGCCGATTCCCTCACAGAGGTGGGGGTTCGAGCTCTGGGGGACTGAGGTCGCAGCGGTCACACTCCATTTTTGGGTGGTTCCGCAGAGACTGGAGGGTTGAAGCGGCTGGGTCCAAGTGTGCCGCCTTGTGGCAGGGTGGGGGCTTTGCAGGCGAAGCAAGGCTCTAAGCCTCCCAGGCGGGGCACAGGCCAGACGCCCCAAGGGAGATCCGGTCCTTGGTCGAGGGTCCCGCCCGCCCGCCCGGAACCGCTCCACCTGGCGCGGAACCGTGGCCGGCCCCTCTTCCAGGCACCAGGTCCCTAGTTCTTTCCTGGCACTCTGCCTCTGCGGGGGTGGGAGAGCTGCTGGGAAGTGTGGTCCACGGGAAAACGCGCGGTCCTCTGGGTGGCAGGGAGGGCCTCCGTTAACTCTGACACCAGCCCAGGGACCCTGTGGACCTGGCCTGATATCTCAAGGGGGGGGCACGTTGCCCGGAGGGATGCTCTTGGGGTGGGGCCTGCTTGCGCCTGCGCGGCCCCGCCTCTTGGCCCGAAACCACCCAGCCGCGGCTCGGACAAAAGCCATCTCCTGGGGGCCTCCCCCCTGTTCTTCCATCCGTAAAGGGGGACCCCTTTACGGATGGAAGAACAGGGGGATCTTCGCAGTGGTGGGGACGGGACGGAGGGGTCTGCGGGTTTGCAGCCACGTAGGCCAGTTGCTCGCACCGCGGCCCCATGTGTCCCAGGTCCATGGACGAGGTGGGCCGCTTATGGCGGGATGCAGGCGTCCTGCGGGGGTCAGGGGACGGCGTGGGCACTCCCCGGGCGAGAGAGGGCGCCTGGGACCCGAGAGAGCCCCGGGGAGAGTCCGAGGCCTGGCCGCAGAGGCCTCCATTGCCTCCCCGGGCTCCTACCATGGGGCCTGACCGTGCTCGCCCGAGGCCCAGGTTCACCGCAGGTGAATGCCTTTTGCGGACGCCAAGGACAGGAGGTCGCCGATTCCCTCACAGAGGTGGGGGTTCGAGCTCTGGGGGACTGAGGTCGCAGCGGTCACACTCCATTTTTGGGTGGTTCCGCAGAGACTGGAGGGTTGAAGCGGCTGGGTCCAAGTGTGCCGCCTTGTGGCAGGGTGGGGGCTTTGCAGGCGAAGCAAGGCTCTTAGCCTCCCAGGCGGGGCACAGGCCAGACGCCCCAAGGGAGATCCGGTCCTTGGTCGAGGGTCCCGCCCGCCCGCCCGGAACCGCTCCACCTGGCGCGGAACCGTGGCCGGCCCCTCTTCCAGGCACCAGGTCCCTAGTTCTTTCCTGGCACTCTGCCTCTGCGGGGGTGGGAGAGCTGCTGGGAAGTGTGGTCCACGGGAAAACGCACGGTCCTCTGGGTGGCAGGGAGGGCCTCCGTTAACTCTGACACCAGCCCAGGGACCCTGTGGACCTGGCCTGATATCTCAAGGGGGGGGCACGTTGCCCGGAGGGATGCTCTTGGGGTGGGGCCTGCTTGCGCCTGCGCGGCCCCGCCTCTTGGCCCGAAACCAGCCAGCCGCGGCTCGGACAAAAGCCATCTCCTGGGGGCCTCCCCCCTGTTCTTCCATCCGTAAAGGGGGACCCCTTTACGGATGGAAGAACAGGGGGATCTTCGCAGTGGTGGGGACGGGACGGAGGGGTCTGCGGGTTTGCAGCCACGTAGGCCAGTTGCTCGCACCGCGGCCCCATGTGTCCCAGCTCCATGGACGAGGTGGGCCGCTTATGGCGGGATGCAGGCGTCCTGCGGGGGTCAGGGGACGGCGTGGGCACTCCCCGGGCGAGAGAGGGCGCCTGGGACCCGAGAGAGCCCCGGGGAGAGTCCGAGGCCTGGCCGCAGAGGCCTCCATTGCCTCCCCGGGCTCCTACCATGGGGCCTGACCGTGCTCGCCCGAGGCCCAGGTTCACCGCAGGTGAATGCCTTTTGCGGACGCCAAGGACAGGAGGTCGCCGATTCCCTCACAGAGGTGGGGGTTCGAGCTCTGGGGGACTGAGGTCGCAGCGGTCACACTCCATTTTTGGGTGGTTCCGCAGAGACTGGAGGGTTGAAGCGGCTGGGTCCAAGTCTGCCGCCTTGTGGCAGGGTGGGGGCTTTGCAGGCGAAGCAAGGCTCTAAGCCTCCCAGGCGGGGCACAGGCCAGACGCCCCAAGGGAGATCCGGTCCTTGGTCGAGGGTCCCGCCCGCCCGCCCGGAACCGCTCCACCTGGCGCGGAACCGTGGCCGGCCCCTCTTCCAGGCACCAGGTCCCTAGTTCTTTCCTGGCACTCTGCCTCTGCGGGGGTGGGAGAGCTGCTGGGAAGTGTGGTCCACGGGAAAACGCGCGGTCCTCTGGGTGGCAGGGAGGGCCTCCGTTAACTCTGACACCAGCCCAGGGACCCTGTGGACCTGGCCTGATATCTCAAGGGGGGGGCACGTTGCCCGGAGGGATGCTCTTGGGGTGGGGCCTGCTTGCGCCTGCGCGGCCCCGCCTCTTGGCCCGAAACCACCCAGCCGCGGCTCGGACAAAAGCCATCTCCTGGGGGCCTCCCCCCTGTTCTTCCATCCGTAAAGGGGGACCCCTTTACGGATGGAAGAACAGGGGGATCTTCGCAGTGGTGGGGACGGGACGGAGGGGTCTGCGGGTTTGCAGCCACGTAGGCCAGTTGCTCGCACCCCGGCCCCATGTGTCCCAGCTCCATGGACGAGGTGGGCCGCTTATGGCGGGATGCAGGCGTCCTGCGGGGGTCAGGGGACGGCGTGGGCACTCCCCGGGCGAGAGAGGGCGCCTGGGACCCAAGAGAGCACCCGGGAAAATGCCCAGCCCTGGCCCCCGTGGCTCCAGTGGCCTCCACAGGCTCCTGCCTTGGGGCCTGGTCCCGCTCACCTGGGCCCAGGTTCTCCGCAGGTGAATGCCTTTTGCGGACACCAGGGACCACAGGCCGCGGATCCCTTCACGGGCAGGGGGGGTTCGAGCTCTGTGGGACCCAGGTCGCAGCGCACACAGTCCCTTCTCGCAAAGTTCAGCCCAGATTTTAGAGAGTAGAAGCGTCTCGGTCCAAGTTTTCCGCCTCGGGGCAGGGTGGGGCCGTTTGAGCCAAGAGAGACTCTTAGGTCGCCAGGCAGGTCTCAGGCCCGAGACCCCCATGGAGACCCGGTCCCTGGGCGTGGGTCCCGCCCGCCCGGGCCCGCCCCACGTGGCCCGGAACCGTGGCCGGCCCCTCTTCCCGGCCCCAGGTCCCTAGCTCTTCCCTGGCACTCTGCCTCTGGCGGGGTGGGAGACGGGCTGGCAAGTGTGGTCCACGGGAAAACGCGCGGTCCTCTGGGTGGCACAGAGGGCCTCCGTTAACTCTGACACCAGCCCAGGGACCCTGTGGACCTGGCCTGATATCTCAAGGGGGGGGCACGTTGCCCGGAGGGATGCTCTTGGGGTGGGGCCTGCTTGCGCCTGCGCGGCCCCGCCTCTTGGCCCGAAACCACCCAGCCGCGGCTCGGACAAAAGCCATCTCCTGGGGGCCTCCCCCCTGTTCATCCATCCGTAAAGGGGGACCCCTTTACGGATGGAAGAACAGGGGGATCTTCGCAGTGGTGGGGACGGGACGGAGGGGTCTGCGGGTTTGCAGCCACGTAGGCCAGTTGCTCGCACCCCGGCCCCATGTGTCCCAGCTCCATGGACGAGGTGGGCCGCTTATGGCGGGATGCAGGCGTCCTGCGGGGGTCAGGGGACGGCGTGGGCACTCCCCGGGCGAGAGAGGGCGCCTGGGACCCGAGAGAGCCCCGGGGAGAGTCCGAGGCCTGCCCGCAGAGGCCTCCATTGCCTCCCCGGGCTCCTACCATGGGGCCTGACCGTGCTCGCCCGAGGCCCAGGTTCACCGCAGGTGAATGCCTTTTGCGGACGCCAAGGACAGGAGGTCGCCGATTCCCTCACAGAGGTGGGGGTTCGAGCTCTGGGGGACTGAGGTCGCAGCGGTCACACTCCATTTTTGGGTGGTTCCGCAGAGACTGGAGGGTTGAAGCGGCTGGGTCCAAGTGTGCCGCCTTGTGGCAGGGTGGGGGCTTTGCAGGCGAAGCAAGGCTCTTAGCCTCCCAGGCGGGGCACAGGCCAGACGCCCCAAGGGAGATCCGGTCCTTGGTCGAGGGTCCCGCCCGCCCGCCCGGAACCGCTCCACCTGGCGCGGAACCGTGGCCGGCCCCTCTTCCAGGCACCAGGTCCCTAGTTCTTTCCTGGCACTCTGCCTCTGCGGGGGTGGGAGAGCTGCTGGGAAGTGTGGTCCACGGGAAAACGCGCGGTCCTCTGGGTGGCAGGGAGGGCCTCCGTTAACTCTGACACCAGCCCAGGGACCCTGTGGACCTGGCCTGATATCTCAAGGGGGGGGCACGTTGCCCGGAGGGATGCTCTTGGGGTGGGGCCTGCTTGCGCCTGCGCGGCCCCGCCTCTTGGCCCGAAACCAGCCAGCCGCGGCTCGGACAAAAGCCATCTCCTGGGGGCCTCCCCCCTGTTCTTCCATCCGTAAAGGGGGACCCCTTTACGGATGGAAGAACAGGGGGATCTTCGCAGTGGTGGGGACGGGACGGAGGGGTCTGCGGGTTTGCAGCCACGTAGGCCAGTTGCTCGCACCGCGGCCCCATGTGTCCCAGCTCCATGGACGAGGTGGGCCGCTTATGGCGGGATGCAGGCGTCCTGCGGGGGTCAGGGGACGGCGTGGGCACTCCCCGGGCGAGAGAGGGCGCCTGGGACCCGAGAGAGCCCCGGGGAGAGTCCGAGGCCTGGCCGCAGAGGCCTCCATTGCCTCCCCGGGCTCCTACCATGGGGCCTGACCGTGCTCGCCCGAGGCCCAGGTTCACCGCAGGTGAATGCCTTTTGCGGACGCCAAGGACAGGAGGTCGCCGATTCCCTCACAGAGGTGGGGGTTCGAGCTCTGGGGGACTGAGGTCGCAGCGGTCACACTCCATTTTTGGGTGGTTCCGCAGAGACTGGAGGGTTGAAGCGGCTGGGTCCAAGTGTGCCGCCTTGTGGCAGGGTGGGGGCTTTGCAGGCGAAGCAAGGCTCTAAGCCTCCCAGGCGGGGCACAGGCCAGACGCCCCAAGGGAGATCCGGTCCTTGGTCGAGGGTCCCGCCCGCCCGCCCGGAACCGCTCCACCTGGCGCGGAACCGTGGCCGGCCCCTCTTCCAGGCACCAGGTCCCTAGTTCTTTCCTGGCACTCTGCCTCTGCGGGGGTGGGAGAGCTGCTGGGAAGTGTGGTCCACGGGAAAACGCGCGGTCCTCTGGGTGGCAGGGAGGGCCTCCGTTAACTCTGACACCAGCCCAGGGACCCTGTGGACCTGGCCTGATATCTCAAGGGGGGGGCACGTTGCCCGGAGGGATGCTCTTGGGGTGGGGCCTGCTTGCGCCTGCGCGGCCCCGCCTCTTGGCCCGAAACCACCCAGCCGCGGCTCGGACAAAAGCCATCTCCTGGGGGCCTCCCCCCTGTTCTTCCATCCGTAAAGGGGGACCCCTTTACGGATGGAAGAACAGGGGGATCTTCGCAGTGGTGGGGACGGGACGGAGGGGTCTGCGGGTTTGCAGCCACGTAGGCCAGTTGCTCGCACCGCGGCCCCATGTGTCCCAGCTCCATGGACGAGGTGGGCCGCTTATGGCGGGATGCAGGCGTCCTGCGGGGGTCAGGGGACGGCGTGGGCACTCCCCGGGCGAGAGAGGGCGCCTGGGACCCGAGAGAGCCCCGGGGAGAGTCCGAGGCCTGGCCGCAGAGGCCTCCATTGCCTCCCTGGGCTCCTACCATGGGGCCTGACCGTGCTCGCCCGAGGCCCAGGTTCACCGCAGGTGAATGCCTTTTGCGGACGCCAAGGACAGGAGGTCGCCGATTCCCTCACAGAGGTGGGGGTTCGAGCTCTGGGGGACTGAGGTCGCAGCGGTCACACTCCATTTTTGGGTGGTTCCGCAGAGACTGGAGGGTTGAAGCGGCTGGGTCCAAGTCTGCCGCCTTGTGGCAGGGTGGGGGCTTTGCAGGCGAAGCAAGGCTCTAAGCCTCCCAGGCGGGGCACAGGCCAGACGCCCCAAGGGAGATCCGGTCCTTGGTCGAGGGTCCCGCCCGCCCGCCCGGAACCGCTCCACCTGGCGCGGAACCGTGGCCGGCCCCTCTTCCAGGCACCAGGTCCCTAGTTCTTTCCTGGCACTCTGCCTCTGCGGGGGTGGGAGAGCTGCTGGGAAGTGTGGTCCACGGGAAAACGCGCGGTCCTCTGGGTGGCAGGGAGGGCCTCCGTTAACTCTGACACCAGCCCAGGGACCCTGTGGACCTGGCCTGATATCTCAAGGGGGGGGCACGTTGCCCGGAGGGATGCTCTTGGGGTGGGGCCTGCTTGCGCCTGCGCGGCCCCGCCTCTTGGCCCGAAACCACCCAGCCGCGGCTCGGACAAAAGCCATCTCCTGGGGGCCTCCCCCCTGTTCTTCCATCCGTAAAGGGGGACCCCTTTACGGATGGAAGAACAGGGGGATCTTCGCAGTGGTGGGGACGGGACGGAGGGGTCTGCGGGTTTGCAGCCACGTAGGCCAGTTGCTCGCACCCCGGCCCCATGTGTCCCAGCTCCATGGACGAGGTGGGCCGCTTATGGCGGGATGCAGGCGTCCTGCGGGGGTCAGGGGACGGCGTGGGCACTCCCCGGGCGAGAGAGGGCGCCTGGGACCCAAGAGAGCACCCGGGAAAATGCCCAGCCCTGGCCCCCGTGGCTCCAGTGGCCTCCACAGGCTCCTGCCTTGGGGCCTGGTCCCGCTCACCTGGGCCCAGGTTCTCCGCAGGTGAATGCCTTTTGCGGACACCAGGGACCACAGGCCGCGGATCCCTTCACAGGCAGGGGGGGTTCGAGCTCTGTGGGACCCAGGTCGCAGCGCACACAGTCCCTTCTCGCAAAGTTCAGCCCAGATTTTAGAGAGTAGAAGCGTCTCGGTCCAAGTTTTCCGCCTCGGGGCAGGGTGGGGCCGTTTGAGCCAAGAGAGACTCTTAGGTCGCCAGGCAGGTCTCAGGCCCGAGACCCCCATGGAGACCCGGTCCCTGGGCGTGGGTCCCGCCCGCCCGGGCCCGCCCCACGTGGCCCGGAACCGTGGCCGGCCCCTCTTCCCGGCCCCAGGTCCCTAGCTCTTCCCTGGCACTCTGCCTCTGGCGGGGTGGGAGACGGGCTGGCAAGTGTGGTCCACGGGAAAACGCGCGGTCCTCTGGGTGGCACAGAGGGCCTCCGTTAACTCTGACACCAGCCCAGGGACCCTGTGGACCTGGCCTGATATCTCAAGGGGGGGGCACGTTGCCCGGAGGGATGCTCTTGGGGTGGGGCCTGCTTGCGCCTGCGCGGCCCCGCCTCTTGGCCCGAAACCACCCAGCCGCAGCTCGGACAAAAGCCATCTCCTGGGGGCCTCCCCCCTGTTCATCCATCCGTAAAGGGGGACCCCTTTACGGATGGAAGAACAGGGGGATCTTCGCAGTGGTGGGGACGGGACGGAGGGGTCTGCGGGTTTGCAGCCACGTAGGCCAGTTGCTCGCACCCCGGCCCCATGTGTCCCAGCTCCATGGACGAGGTGGGCCGCTTATGGCGGGATGCAGGCGTCCTGCGGGGGTCAGGGGACGGCGTGGGCACTCCCCGGGCGAGAGAGGGCGCCTGGGACCCGAGAGAGCCCCGGGGAGAGTCCGAGGCCTGCCCGCAGAGGCCTCCATTGCCTCCCCGGGCTCCTACCATGGGGCCTGACCGTGCTCGCCCGAGGCCCAGGTTCACCGCAGGTGAATGCCTTTTGCGGACGCCAAGGACAGGAGGTCGCCGATTCCCTCACAGAGGTGGGGGTTCGAGCTCTGGGGGACTGAGGTCGCAGCGGTCACACTCCATTTTTGGGTGGTTCCGCAGAGACTGGAGGGTTGAAGCGGCTGGGTCCAAGTGTGCCGCCTTGTGGCAGGGTGGGGGCTTTGCAGGCGAAGCAAGGCTCTTAGCCTCCCAGGCGGGGCACAGGCCAGACGCCCCAAGGGAGATCCGGTCCTTGGTCGAGGGTCCCGCCCGCCCGCCCGGAACCGCTCCACCTGGCGCGGAACCGTGGCCGGCCCCTCTTCCAGGCACCAGGTCCCTAGTTCTTTCCTGGCACTCTGCCTCTGCGGGGGTGGGAGAGCTGCTGGGAAGTGTGGTCCACGGGAAAACGCGCGGTCCTCTGGGTGGCAGGGAGGGCCTCCGTTAACTCTGACACCAGCCCAGGGACCCTGTGGACCTGGCCTGATATCTCAAGGGGGGGGCACGTTGCCCGGAGGGATGCTCTTGGGGTGGGGCCTGCTTGCGCCTGCGCGGCCCCGCCTCTTGGCCCGAAACCAGCCAGCCGCGGCTCGGACAAAAGCCATCTCCTGGGGGCCTCCCCCCTGTTCTTCCATCCGTAAAGGGGGACCCCTTTACGGATGGAAGAACAGGGGGATGTTCGCAGTGGTGGGGACGGGACGGAGGGGTCTGCGGGTTTGCAGCCACGTAGGCCAGTTGCTCGCACCGCGGCCCCATGTGTCCCAGCTCCATGGACGAGGTGGGCCGCTTATGGCGGGATGCAGGCGTCCTGCGGGGGTCAGGGGACGGCGTGGGCACTCCCCGGGCGAGAGAGGGCGCCTGGGACCCGAGAGAGCCCCGGGGAGAGTCCGAGGCCTGGCCGCAGAGGCCTCCATTGCCTCCCCGGGCTCCTACCATGGGGCCTGACCGTGCTCGCCCGAGGCCCAGGTTCACCGCAGGTGAATGCCTTTTGCGGACGCCAAGGACAGGAGGTCGCCGATTCCCTCACAGAGGTGGGGGTTCGAGCTCTGGGGGACTGAGGTCGCAGCGGTCACACTCCATTTTTGGGTGGTTCCGCAGAGACTGGAGGGTTGAAGCGGCTGGGTCCAAGTGTGCCGCCTTGTGGCAGGGTGGGGGCTTTGCAGGCGAAGCAAGGCTCTAAGCCTCCCAGGCGGGGCACAGGCCAGACGCCCCAAGGGAGATCCGGTCCTTGGTCGAGGGTCCCGCCCGCCCGCCCGGAACCGCTCCACCTGGCGCGGAACCGTGGCCGGCCCCTCTTCCAGGCACCAGGTCCCTAGTTCTTTCCTGGCACTCTGCCTCTGCGGGGGTGGGAGAGCTGCTGGGAAGTGTGGTCCACGGGAAAACGCGCGGTCCTCTGGGTGGCAGGGAGGGCCTCCGTTAACTCTGACACCAGCCCAGGGACCCTGTGGACCTGGCCTGATATCTCAAGGGGGGGGCACGTTGCCCGGAGGGATGCTCTTGGGGTGGGGCCTGCTTGCGCCTGCGCGGCCCCGCCTCTTGGCCCGAAACCACCCAGCCGCGGCTCGGACAAAAGCCATCTCCTGGGGGCCTCCCCCCTGTTCTTCCATCCGTAAAGGGGGACCCCTTTACGGATGGAAGAACAGGGGGATCTTCGCAGTGGTGGGGACGGGACGGAGGGGTCTGCGGGTTTGCAGCCACGTAGGCCAGTTGCTCGCACCGCGGCCCCATGTGTCCCAGCTCCATGGACGAGGTGGGCCGCTTATGGCGGGATGCAGGCGTCCTGCGGGGGTCAGGGGACGGCGTGGGCACTCCCCGGGCGAGAGAGGGCGCCTGGGACCCGAGAGAGCCCCGGGGAGAGTCCGAGGCCTGGCCGCAGAGGCCTCCATTGCCTCCCTGGGCTCCTACCATGGGGCCTGACCGTGCTCGCCCGAGGCCCAGGTTCACCGCAGGTGAATGCCTTTTGCGGACGCCAAGGACAGGAGGTCGCCGATTCCCTCACAGAGGTGGGGGTTCGAGCTCTGGGGGACTGAGGTCGCAGCGGTCACACTCCATTTTTGGGTGGTTCCGCAGAGACTGGAGGGTTGAAGCGGCTGGGTCCAAGTGTGCCGCCTTGTGGCAGGGTGGGGGCTTTGCAGGCGAAGCAAGGCTCTAAGCCTCCCAGGCGGGGCACAGGCCAGACGCCCCAAGGGAGATCCGGTCCTTGGTCGAGGGTCCCGCCCGCCCGCCCGGAACCGCTCCACCTGGCGCGGAACCGTGGCCGGCCCCTCTTCCAGGCACCAGGTCCCTAGTTCTTTCCTGGCACTCTGCCTCTGCGGGGGTGGGAGAGCTGCTGGGAAGTGTGGTCCACGGGAAAACGCGCGGTCCTCTGGGTGGCAGGGAGGGCCTCCGTTAACTCTGACACCAGCCCAGGGACCCTGTGGACCTGGCCTGATATCTCAAGGGGGGGGCACGTTGCCCGGAGGGATGCTCTTGGGGTGGGGCCTGCTTGCGCCTGCGCGGCCCCGCCTCTTGGCCCGAAACCACCCAGCCGCGGCTCGGACAAAAGCCATCTCCTGGGGGCCTCCCCCCTGTTCTTCCATCCGTAAAGGGGGACCCCTTTACGGATGGAAGAACAGGGGGATCTTCGCAGTGGTGGGGACGGGACGGAGGGGTCTGCGGGTTTGCAGCCACGTAGGCCAGTTGCTCGCACCCCGGCCCCATGTGTCCCAGCTCCATGGACGAGGTGGGCCGCTTATGGCGGGATGCAGGCGTCCTGCGGGGGTCAGGGGACGGCGTGGGCACTCCCCGGGCGAGAGAGGGCGCCTGGGACCCGAGAGAGCACCCGGGAAAATGCCCAGCCCTGGCCCCCGTGGCTCCAGTGGCCTCCACAGGCTCCTGCCGTGGGGCCTGGTCCCGCTCACCTGGGCCCAGGTTCTCCGCAGGTGAATGGCTTTTGCGGACACCAGGGACCACAGGCCGCGGATCCCTTCACGGGCAGGGGGGGTTCGAGCTCTGTGGGACCCAGGTCGCAGCGCACACAGTCCCTTCTCGCAAAGTTCAGCCCAGACTTTAGAGAGTAGAAGCGTCTCGGTCCAAGTTTTCCGCCTCGGGGCAGGGTGGGGCCGTTTGAGCCAAGAGAGACTCTTAGGCCGCCAGGCAGGTCTCAGGCCCGAGACCCCCAGGGAGACCCGGTCCCTGGGCGTGGGTCCCGCCCGCCCGGGCCCGCCCCACCTGGCCCGGAACCGTGGCCGGCCCCTCTTCCCGGCCCCAGGTCCCTAGCTCTTCCCTGGCACTCTGCCTCTGGCGGGGTGGGAGACGGGCTGGCAAGTGTGGTCCACGGGAAAACGCGCGGTCCTCTGGGTGGCAGGGAGGGCCTCCGTTAACTCTGACACCAGCCCAGGGACCCCGTGGACCTGGCCTGATATCTCAAGGGGGGGGCACGTTGCCGGGAGGGATGCTCTTGGGGTGGGGCCTGCTTGCGCCTGCGCGGCCCCGCCTCTTGGCCCGAAACCACCCAGCCGCGGCTCGGACAAAAGCCATCTCCTGGGGGCCTCCCCCCTGTTCTTCCATCCGTAAAGGGGGACCCCTTTACGGATGGAAGAACAGGGGGATCTTCGCAGTGGTGGGGACGGGACGGAGGGGTCTGCGGGTTTGCAGCCACGTAGGCCAGTTGCTCGCACCGCGGCCCCATGTGTACCAGCTCCATGGACGAGGTGGGCCGCTTATGGCGGGATGCAGGCGTCCTGCGGGGGTCAGGGGACGGCGTGGGCACTCCCCGGGCGAGAGAGGGCGCCTGGGACCCGAGAGAGCCCCGGGGAGAGTCCGAGGCCTGGCCGCAGAGGCCTCCATTGCCTCCCCGGGCTCCTACCATGGGGCCTGACCGTGCTCGCCCGAGGCCCAGGTTCACCGCAGGTGAATGCCTTTTGCGGACGCCAAGGACAGGAGGTTGCCGATTCCCTCACAGAGGTGGGGGTTCGAGCTCTGGGGGACTGAGGTCGCAGCGGTCACACTCCATTTTTGGGTGGTTCCGCAGAGACTGGAGGGTTGAAGCGGCTGGGTCCAAGTGTGCCGCCTTGTGGCAGGGTGGGGGCTTTGCAGGCGAAGCAAGGCTCTTAGCCTCCCAGGCGGGGCACAGGCCAGACGCCCCAAGGGAGATCCGGTCCTTGGTCGAGGGTCCCGCCCGCCCGCCCGGAACCGCTCCACCTGGCGCGGAACCGTTGCCGGCCCCTCTTCCAGGCACCAGGTCCCTATTTCTTTCCTGGCACTCTGCCTCTGCGGGGGTGGGAGAGCTGCTGGGAAGTGTGGTCCACGGGAAAACGCGCGGTCCTCTGGGTGGCAGGGAGGGCCTCCGTTAACTCTGACACCAGCCCAGGGACCCTGTGGACCTGGCCTGATATCTCAAGGGGGGGGCACGTTGCCCGGAGGGATGCTCTTGGGGTGGGGCCTGCTTGCGCCTGCGCGGCCCCGCCTCTTGGCCCGAAACCACCCAGCCGCGGCTCGGACAAAAGCCATCTCCTGGGGGCCTCCCCCCTGTTCTTCCATCCGTAAAGGGGGACCCCTTTACGGATGGAAGAACAGGGGGATCTTCGCAGTGGTGGGGACGGGACGGAGGGGTCTGCGGGTTTGCAGCCACGTAGGCCAGTTGCTCGCACCGCGGCCCCATGTGTCCCAGCTCCATGGACGAGGTGGGCCGCTTATGGCGGGATGCAGGCGTCCTGCGGGGGTCAGGGGACGGCGTGGGCACTCCCCGGGCGAGAGAGGGCGCCTGGGACCCGAGAGAGCCCCGGGGAGAGTCCGAGGCCTGGCCGCAGAGGCCTCCATTGCCTCCCCGGGCTCCTACCATGGGGCCTGACCGTGCTCGCCCGAGGCCCAGGTTCACCGCAGGTGAATGCCTTTTGCGGACGCCAAGGACAGGAGGTCGCCGATTCCCTCACAGAGGTGGGGGTTCGAGCTCTGGGGGACTGAGGTCGCAGCGGTCACACTCCATTTTTGGGTGGTTCCGCAGAGACTGGAGGGTTGAAGCGGCTGGGTCCAAGTGTGCCGCCTTGTGGCAGGGTGGGGGCTTTGCAGGCGAAGCAAGGCTCTTAGCCTCCCAGGCGGGGCACAGGCCAGACGCCCCAAGGGAGATCCGGTCCTTGGTCGAGGGTCCCGCCCGCCCGCCCGGTACCGCTCCACCTGGCGCGGAACCGTGGCCGGCCCCTCTTCCAGGCACCAGGTCCCTAGCTCTTTCCTGGCACTCTGCCTCTGCGGGGGTGGGAGAGCTGCTGGGAAGTGTGGTCCACGGGAAAACGCGCGGTCCTCTGGGTGGCAGGGAGGGCCTCCGTTAACTCTGACACCAGCCCAGGGACCCTGTGGACCTGGCCTGATATCTCAAGGGGGGGGCACGTTGCCCGGAGGGATGCTCTTGGGGTGGGGCCTGCTTGCGCCTGCGCGGGCCCGCCTCTTGGCCCGAAACCACCCAGCCGCGGCTCGGACAAAAGCCATCTCCTGGGGGCCTCCCCCCTGTTCTTCCATCCGTAAAGGGGGACCCCTTTACGGATGGAAGAACAGGGGGATCTTCGCAGTGGTGGGGACGGGACGGAGGGGTCTGCGGGTTTGCAGCCACGTAGGCCAGTTGCTCGCACCGGGGCCCCATGTGTCCCAGCTCCATGGACGAGGTGGGCCGCTTATGGCGGGATGCAGGCGTCCTGCGGGGGTCAGGGGACGGCGTGGGCACTCCCCGGGCGAGAGAGGGCGCCTGGGACCCAAGAGAGCACCCGGGAAAATGCCCAGCCCTGGCCCCCGTGGCTCCAGTGGCCTCCACAGGCTCCTGCCGTGGGGCCTGGTCCCGCTCACCTGGGCCCAGGTTCTCCGCAGGTGAATGCCTTTTGCGGACACCAGGGACCACAGGCCGCGGATCCCTTCACGGGCAGGGGGGGTTCGAGCTCTGTGGGACCCAGGTCGCAGCGCACACAGTCCCTTCTCGCAAAGTTCAGCCCAGATTTTAGAGAGTAGAAGCGTCTCGGTCCAAGTTTTCCGCCTCGGGGCAGGGTGGGGCCGTTTGAGCCAAGAGAGACTCTTAGGTCGCCAGGCAGGTCTCAGGCCCGAGACCCCCAGGGAGACCCGGTCCCTGGGCGTGGGTCCCGCCCGCCCGGGCCCGCCCCACGTGGCCCGGAACCGTGGCCGGCCCCTCTTCCCGGCCCCAGGTCCCTAGCTCTTCCCTGGCACTCTGCCTCTGGCGGGGTGGGAGACGGGCTGGCAAGTGTGGTCCACGGGAAAACGCGCGGTCCTCTGGGTGGCACAGAGGGCCTCCGTTAACTCTGACACCAGCCCAGGGACCCTGTGGACCTGGCCTGATATCTCAAGGGGGGGGCACGTTGCCCGGAGGGATGCTCTTGGGGTGGGGCCTGCTTGCGCCTGCGCGGCCCCGCCTCTTGGCCCGAAACCACCCAGCCGCGGCTCGGACAAAAGCCATCTCCTGGGGGCCTCCCCCCTGTTCATCCATCCGTAAAGGGGGACCCCTTTACGGATGGAAGAACAGGGGGATCTTCGCAGTGGTGGGGACGGGACGGAGGGGTCTGCGGGTTTGCAGCCACGTAGGCCAGTTGCTCGCACCCCGGCCCCATGTGTCCCAGCTCCATGGACGAGGTGGGCCGCTTATGGCGGGATGCAGGCGTCCTGCGGGGGTCAGGGGACGGCGTGGGCACTCCCCGGGCGAGAGAGGGCGCCTGGGACCCGAGAGAGCCCCCGGGAAAATGCCCAGCCCTGGCCCCCGTGGCTCCAGTGGCCTCCACAGGCTCCTGCCGTGGGGCCTGGTCCCGCTCACCTGGGCCCAGGTTCTCCGCAGGTGAATGGCTTTTGCGGACACCAGGGACCACAGGCCGCGGATCCCTTCACGGGCAGGGGGGGTTCGAGCTCTGTGGGACCCAGGTCGCAGCGCACACAGTCCCTTCTCGCAAAGTTCAGCCCAGACTTTAGAGAGTAGAAGCGTCTCGGTCCAAGTTTTCCGCCTCGGGGCAGGGTGGGGCCGTTTGAGCCAAGAGAGACTCTTAGGCCGCCAGGCAGGTCTCATGCCCGAGACCCCCAGGGAGACCCGGTCCCTGGGCGTGGGTCCCGCCCGCCCGGACCCGCCCCACGTGGCCCGGAACCGTGGCCGGCCCCTCTTCCCGGCCCCAGGTCCCTAGCTCTTCCCTGGCACTCTGCCTCTGGCGGGGTGGGAGACGGGCTGGCAAGTGTGGTCCACGGGAAAACGCGCGGTCCTCTGGGTGGCAGGGAGGGCCTCCGTTAACTCTGACACCAGCCAAGGGACCCCGTGGACCTGGCCTGATATCTCAAGGGGGGGGCACGTTGCCGGGAGGGATGCTCTTGGGGTGGGGCCTGCTTGCGCCTGCGCGGCCCCGCCTCTTGGCCCGAAACCACCCAGCCGCGGCTCGGACAAAAGCCATCTCCTGGGGGCCTCCCCCCTGTTCTTCCATCCGTAAAGGGGGACCCCTTTACGGATGGAAGAACAGGGGGATCTTCGCAGTGGTGGGGACGGGACGGAGGGGTCTGCGGGTTGCAGCCACGTAGGCCAGTTGCTCGCACCGCGGCCCCATGTGTACCAGCTCCATGGACGAGGTGGGCCGCTTATGGCGGGATGCAGGCGTCCTGCGGGGGTCAGGGGACGGCGTGGGCACTCCCCGGGCGAGAGAGGGCGCCTGGGACCCGAGAGAGCCACGGGGAGAGTCCGAGGCCTGGCCGCAGAGGCCTCCATTGCCTCCCCGGGCTCCTACCATGGGGCCTGACCGTGCTCGCCCGAGGCCCAGGTTCACCGCAGGTGAATGCCTTTTGCGGACGCCAAGGACAGGAGGTTGCCGATTCCCTCACAGAGGTGGGGGTTCGAGCTCTGGGGGACTGAGGTCGCAGCGGTCACACTCCATTTTTGGGTGGTTCCGCAGAGACTGGAGGGTTGAAGCGGCTGGGTCCAAGTGTGCCGCCTTGTGGCAGGGTGGGAGCTTTGCAGGCGAAGCAAGGCTCTTAGCCTCCCAGGCGGGGCACAGGCCAGACGCCCCAAGGGAGATCCGGTCCTTGGTCGAGGGTCCCGCCCGCCCGCCCGGAACCGCTCCACCTGGCGCGGAACCGTTGCCGGCCCCTCTTCCAGGCACCAGGTCCCTATTTCTTTCCTGGCACTCTGCCTCTGCGGGGGTGGGAGAGCTGCTGGGAAGTGTGGTCCACGGGAAAACGCGCGGTCCTCTGGGTGGCAGGGAGGGCCTCCGTTAACTCTGACACCAGCCCAGGGACCCTGTGGACCTGGCCTGATATCTCAAGGGGGGGGCACGTTGCCCGGAGGGATGCTGTTGGGGTGGGGCCTGCTTGCGCCTGCGCGGCCCCGCCTCTTGGCCCGAAACCACCCAGCCGCGGCTCGGACAAAAGCCATCTCCTGGGGGCCTCCCCCCTGTTCTTCCATCCGTAAAGGGGGACCCCTTTACGGATGGAAGAACAGGGGGATCTTCGCAGTGGTGGGGACGGGACGGAGGGGTCTGCGGGTTTGCAGCCACGTAGGCCAGTTGCTCGCACCCCGGCCCCATGTGTCCCAGCTCCATGGACGAGGTGGGCCGCTTATGGCGGGATGCAGGCGTCCTGCGGGGGTCAGGGGACGGCGTGGGCACTCCCCGGGCGAGAGAGGGCGCCTGGGACCCGAGAGAGCCCCCGGGAAAATGCCCAGCCCTGGCCCCCGTGGCTCCAGTGGCCTCCACAGGCTCCTGCCGTGGGGCCTGGTCCCGCTCACCTGGGCCCAGGTTCTCCGCAGGTGAATGGCTTTTGCGGACACCAGGGACCACAGGCCGCGGATCCCTTCACGGGCAGGGGGGGTTCGAGCTCTGTGGGACCCAGGTCGCAGCGCACACAGTCCCTTCTCGCAAAGTTCAGCCCAGACTTTAGAGAGTAGAAGCGTCTCGGTCCAAGTTTTCCGCCTCGGGGCAGGGTGGGGCCGTTTGAGCCAAGAGAGACTCTTAGGCCGCCAGGCAGGTCTCAGGCCCGAGACCCCCAGGGAGACCCGGTCCCTGGGCGTGGGTCCCGCCCGCCCGGGCCCGCCCCACGTGGCCCGGAACCGTGGCCGGCCCCTCTTCCCGGCCCCAGGTCCCTAGCTCTTCCCTGGCACTCTGCCTCTGGCGGGGTGGGAGACGGGCTGGCAAGTGTGGTCCACGGGAAAACGCGCGGTCCTCTGGGTGGCAGGGAGGGCCTCCGTTAACTCTGACACCAGCCCAGGGACCCCGTGGACCTGGCCTGATATCTCAAGGGGGGGGCACGTTGCCGGGAGGGATGCTCTTGGGGTGGGGCCTGCTTGCGCCTGCGCGGCCCGCCTCTTGGCCCGAAACCACCCAGCCGCGGCTCGGACAAAAGCCATCTCCTGGGGGCCTCCCCCCTGTTCTTCCATCCGTAAAGGGGGACCCCTTTACGGATGGAAGAACAGGGGGATCTTCGCAGTGGTGGGGACGGGACGGAGGGGTCTGCGGGTTTGCAGCCACGTAGGCCAGTTGCTCGCACCGCGGCCCCATGTGTCCCAGCTCCATGGACGAGGTGGGCCGCTTATGGCGGGATGCAGGCGTCCTGCGGGGGTCAGGGGACGGCGTGGGCACTCCCCGGGCGAGAGAGGGCGCCTGGGACCCGAGAGAGCCCCGGGGAGAGTCCGAGGCCTGGCCGCAGAGGCCTCCATTGCCTCCCCGGGCTCCTACCGTGGGGCCTGACCGTGCTCGCCCGAGGCCCAGGTTCACCGCAGGTGAATGCCTTTTGCGGACGCCAAGGACAGGAGGTTGCCGATTCCCTCACAGAGGTGGGGGTTCGAGCTCTGGGGGACTGAGGGTGCAGCGGTCACACTCCATTTTTGGGTGGTTCCGCAGAGACTGGAGGGTTGAAGCGGCTGGGTCCAAGTGTGCCGCCTTGTGGCAGGGTGGTGGCTTTGCAGGCGAAGCAAGGCTCTTAGCCTCCCAGGCGGGGCACAGGCCAGACGCCCCAAGGGAGATCCGGTCCTTGGTCGAGGGTCCCGCCCGCCCGCCCGGAACCGCTCCACCTGGCGCGGAACCGTTGCCGGCCCCTCTTCCAGGCACCAGGTCCCTAGTTCTTTCCGGGCACTCTGCCTCTGCGGGGGTGGGAGAGCTGCTGGGAAGTGTGGTCCACGGGAAAACGCGCGGTCCTCTGGGTGGCAGGGAGGGCCTCCGTTAACTCTGACACCAGCCCAGGGACCCTGTGGACCTGGCCTGATATCTCAAGGGGGGGGCACGTTGCCCGGAGGGATGCTCTTGGGGTGGGGCCTGCTTGCGCCTGCGCGGCCCCGCCTCTTGGCCCGAAACCACCCAGCCGCGGCTCGGACAAAAGCCATCTCCTGGGGGCCTCCCCCCTGTTCTTCCATCCGTAAAGGGGGACCCCTTTACGGATGGAAGAACAGGGGGATCTTCGCAGTGGTGGGGACGGGACGGAGGGGTCTGCGGGTTTGCAGCCACGTAGGCCAGTTGCTCGCACCCCGGCCCCATGTGTCCCAGCTCCTTGGACGAGGTGGGCCGCTTATGGCGGGATGCAGGCGTCCTGCGGGGGTCAGGGGACGGCGTGGGCACTCCCCGGGCGAGAGAGGGCGCCTGGGACCCGAGAGAGCCCCCGGGAAAATGCCCAGCCCTGGCCCCCGTGGCTCCAGTGGCCTCCACAGGCTCCTGCCGTGGGGCCTGGTCCCGCTCACCTGGGCCCAGGTTCTCCGCAGGTGAATGGCTTTTGCGGACACCAGGGACCACAGGCCGCGGATCCCTTCACGGGCAGGGGGGGTTCGAGCTCTGTGGGACCCAGGTCGCAGCGCACACAGTCCCTTCTCGCAAAGTTCAGCCCAGACTTTAGAGAGTAGAAGCGTCTCGGTCCAAGTTTTCCGCCTCGGGGCAGGGTGGGGCCGTTTGAGCCAAGAGAGACTCTTAGGCCGCCAGGCAGGTCTCATGCCCGAGACCCCCAGGGAGACCCGGTCCCTGGGCGTGGGTCCCGCCCGCCCGGACCCGCCCCACGTGGCCCGGAACCGTGGCCGGCCCCTCTTCCCGGCCCCAGGTCCCTAGCTCTTCCCTGGCACTCTGCCTCTGGCGGGGTGGGAGACGGGCTGGCAAGTGTGGTCCACGGGAAAACGCGCGGTCCTCTGGGTGGCAGGGAGGGCCTCCGTTAACTCTGACACCAGCCAAGGGACCCCGTGGACCTGGCCTGATATCTCAAGGGGGGGGCACGTTGCCGGGAGGGATGCTCTTGGGGTGGGGCCTGCTTGCGCCTGCGCGGCCCCGCCTCTTGGCCCGAAACCACCCAGCCGCGGCTCGGACAAAAGCCATCTCCTGGGGGCCTCCCCCCTGTTCTTCCATCCGTAAAGGGGGACCCCTTTACGGATGGAAGAACAGGGGGATCTTCGCAGTGGTGGGGACGGGACGGAGGGGTCTGCGGGTTGCAGCCACGTAGGCCAGTTGCTCGCACCGCGGCCCCATGTGTACCAGCTCCATGGACGAGGTGGGCCGCTTATGGCGGGATGCAGGCGTCCTGCGGGGGTCAGGGGACGGCGTGGGCACTCCCCGGGCGAGAGAGGGCGCCTGGGACCCGAGAGAGCCACGGGGAGAGTCCGAGGCCTGGCCGCAGAGGCCTCCATTGCCTCCCCGGGCTCCTACCATGGGGCCTGACCGTGCTCGCCCGAGGCCCAGGTTCACCGCAGGTGAATGCCTTTTGCGGACGCCAAGGACAGGAGGTTGCCGATTCCCTCACAGAGGTGGGGGTTCGAGCTCTGGGGGACTGAGGTCGCAGCGGTCACACTCCATTTTTGGGTGGTTCCGCAGAGACTGGAGGGTTGAAGCGGCTGGGTCCAAGTGTGCCGCCTTGTGGCAGGGTGGGAGCTTTGCAGGCGAAGCAAGGCTCTTAGCCTCCCAGGCGGGGCACAGGCCAGACGCCCCAAGGGAGATCCGGTCCTTGGTCGAGGGTCCCGCCCGCCCGCCCGGAACCGCTCCACCTGGCGCGGAACCGTTGCCGGCCCCTCTTCCAGGCACCAGGTCCCTATTTCTTTCCTGGCACTCTGCCTCTGCGGGGGTGGGAGAGCTGCTGGGAAGTGTGGTCCACGGGAAAACGCGCGGTCCTCTGGGTGGCAGGGAGGGCCTCCGTTAACTCTGACACCAGCCCAGGGACCCTGTGGACCTGGCCTGATATCTCAAGGGGGGGGCACGTTGCCCGGAGGGATGCTGTTGGGGTGGGGCCTGCTTGCGCCTGCGCGGCCCCGCCTCTTGGCCCGAAACCACCCAGCCGCGGCTCGGACAAAAGCCATCTCCTGGGGGCCTCCCCCCTGTTCTTCCATCCGTAAAGGGGGACCCCTTTACGGATGGAAGAACAGGGGGATCTTCGCAGTGGTGGGGACGGGACGGAGGGGTCTGCGGGTTTGCAGCCACGTAGGCCAGTTGCTCGCACCCCGGCCCCATGTGTCCCAGCTCCATGGACGAGGTGGGCCGCTTATGGCGGGATGCAGGCGTCCTGCGGGGGTCAGGGGACGGCGTGGGCACTCCCCGGGCGAGAGAGGGCGCCTGGGACCCGAGAGAGCCCCCGGGAAAATGCCCAGCCCTGGCCCCCGTGGCTCCAGTGGCCTCCACAGGCTCCTGCCGTGGGGCCTGGTCCCGCTCACCTGGGCCCAGGTTCTCCGCAGGTGAATGGCTTTTGCGGACACCAGGGACCACAGGCCGCGGATCCCTTCACGGGCAGGGGGGGTTCGAGCTCTGTGGGACCCAGGTCGCAGCGCACACAGTCCCTTCTCGCAAAGTTCAGCCCAGACTTTAGAGAGTAGAAGCGTCTCGGTCCAAGTTTTCCGCCTCGGGGCAGGGTGGGGCCGTTTGAGCCAAGAGAGACTCTTAGGCCGCCAGGCAGGTCTCAGGCCCGAGACCCCCAGGGAGACCCGGTCCCTGGGCGTGGGTCCCGCCCGCCCGGGCCCGCCCCACGTGGCCCGGAACCGTGGCCGGCCCCTCTTCCCGGCCCCAGGTCCCTAGCTCTTCCCTGGCACTCTGCCTCTGGCGGGGTGGGAGACGGGCTGGCAAGTGTGGTCCACGGGAAAACGCGCGGTCCTCTGGGTGGCAGGGAGGGCCTCCGTTAACTCTGACACCAGCCCAGGGACCCCGTGGACCTGGCCTGATATCTCAAGGGGGGGGCACGTTGCCGGGAGGGATGCTCTTGGGGTGGGGCCTGCTTGCGCCTGCGCGGCCCGCCTCTTGGCCCGAAACCACCCAGCCGCGGCTCGGACAAAAGCCATCTCCTGGGGGCCTCCCCCCTGTTCTTCCATCCGTAAAGGGGGACCCCTTTACGGATGGAAGAACAGGGGGATCTTCGCAGTGGTGGGGACGGGACGGAGGGGTCTGCGGGTTTGCAGCCACGTAGGCCAGTTGCTCGCACCGCGGCCCCATGTGTCCCAGCTCCATGGACGAGGTGGGCCGCTTATGGCGGGATGCAGGCGTCCTGCGGGGGTCAGGGGACGGCGTGGGCACTCCCCGGGCGAGAGAGGGCGCCTGGGACCCGAGAGAGCCCCGGGGAGAGTCCGAGGCCTGGCCGCAGAGGCCTCCATTGCCTCCCCGGGCTCCTACCGTGGGGCCTGACCGTGCTCGCCCGAGGCCCAGGTTCACCGCAGGTGAATGCCTTTTGCGGACGCCAAGGACAGGAGGTTGCCGATTCCCTCACAGAGGTGGGGGTTCGAGCTCTGGGGGACTGAGGGTGCAGCGGTCACACTCCATTTTTGGGTGGTTCCGCAGAGACTGGAGGGTTGAAGCGGCTGGGTCCAAGTGTGCCGCCTTGTGGCAGGGTGGGGGCTTTGCAGGCGAAGCAAGGCTCTTAGCCTCCCAGGCGGGGCACAGGCCAGACGCCCCAAGGGAGATCCGGTCCTTGGTCGAGGGTCCCGCCCGCCCGCCCGGAACCGCTCCACCTGGCGCGGAACCGTTGCCGGCCCCTCTTCCAGGCACCAGGTCCCTAGTTCTTTCCGGGCACTCTGCCTCTGCGGGGGTGGGAGAGCTGCTGGGAAGTGTGGTCCACGGGAAAACGCGCGGTCCTCTGGGTGGCAGGGAGGGCCTCCGTTAACTCTGACACCAGCCCAGGGACCCTGTGGACCTGGCCTGATATCTCAAGGGGGGGGCACGTTGCCCGGAGGGATGCTCTTGGGGTGGGGCCTGCTTGCGCCTGCGCGGCCCCGCCTCTTGGCCCGAAACCACCCAGCCGCGGCTCGGACAAAAGCCATCTCCTGGGGGCCTCCCCCCTGTTCTTCCATCCGTAAAGGGGGACCCCTTTACGGATGGAAGAACAGGGGGATCTTCGCAGTGGTGGGGACGGGACGGAGGGGTCTGCGGGTTTGCAGCCACGTAGGCCAGTTGCTCGCACCCCGGCCCCATGTCTCCCAGCTCCATGGACGAGGTGGGCCGCTTATGGCGGGATGCAGGCGTCCTGCGGGGGTCAGGGGACGGCGTGGGCACTCCCCGGGCGAGAGAGGGCGCCTGGGACCCGAGAGAGCCCCGGGGAGAGTCCGAGGCCTGGCCGCAGAGGCCTCCATTGCCTCCCCGGGCTCCTACCATGGGGCCTGACCGTGCTCGCCCGAGGCCCAGGTTCACCGCAGGTGAATGCCTTTTGCGGACGCCAAGGACAGGAGGTCGCCGATTCCCTCACAGAGGTGGGGGTTCGAGCTCTGGGGGACTGAGGTCGCAGCGGTCACACTCCATTTTTGGGTGGTTCCGCAGAGACTGGAGGGTTGAAGCGGCTGGGTCCAAGTGTGCCGCCTTGTGGCAGGGTGGGGGCTTTGCAGGCGAAGCAAGGCTCTTAGCCTCCCAGGCGGGGCACAGGCCAGACGCCCCAAGGGAGATCCGGTCCTTGGTCGAGGGTCCCGCCCGCCCGCCCGGAACCGCTCCACCTGGCGCGGAACCGTGGCCGGCCCCTCTTCCCGGCCCCAGGTCCCTAGCTCTTCCCTGGCACTCTGCCTCTGGCGGGGTAGGAGACGGGCTGGCAAGTGTGGTCCACGGGAAAACGCGCGGTCCTCTGGGTGGCAGGGAGGGCCTCCGTTAACTCTGACACCAGCCCAGGGACCCTGTGGACCTGGCCTGATATCTCAAGGGGGGGGCACGTTGCCCGGAGGGATGCTGTTGGGGTGGGGCCTGCTTGCGCCTGCGCGGCCCCGCCTCTTGGCCCGAAACCACCCAGCCGCGGCTCGGACAAAAGCCATCTCCTGGGGGCCTCCCCCCTGTTCTTCCATCCGTAAAGGGGCACCCCTTTACGGATGGAAGAACAGGGGGATCTTCGCAGTGGTGGGGACGGGACGGAGGGGTCTGCGGGTTTGCAGCCACGTAGGCCAGTTGCTCGCACCCCGGCCCCATGTGTCCCAGCTCCATGGACGAGGTGGGCCGCTTATGGCGGGATGCAGGCGTCCTGCGGGGGTCAGGGGACGGCGTGGGCACTCCCCGGGCGAGAGAGGGCGCCTGGGACCCGAGAGAGCCCCCGGGAAAATGCCCAGCCCTGGCCCCCGTGGCTCCAGTGGCCTCCACAGGCTCCTGCCGTGGGGCCTGGTCCCGCTCACCTGGGCCCAGGTTCTCCGCAGGTGAATGGCTTTTGCGGACACCAGGGACCACAGGCCGCGGATCCCTTCACGGGCAGGGGGGGTTCGAGCTCTGTGGGACCCAGGTCGCAGCGCACACAGTCCCTTCTCGCAAAGTTCAGCCCAGACTTTAGAGAGTAGAAGCGTCTCGGTCCAAGTTTTCCGCCTCGGGGCAGGGTGGGGCCGTTTGAGCCAAGAGAGACTCTTAGGCCGCCAGGCAGGTCTCATGCCCGAGACCCCCAGGGAGACCCGGTCCCTGGGCGTGGGTCCCGCCCGCCCGGACCCGCCCCACGTGGCCCGGAACCGTGGCCGGCCCCTCTTCCCGGCCCCAGGTCCCTAGCTCTTCCCTGGCACTCTGCCTCTGGCGGGGTGGGAGACGGGCTGGCAAGTGTGGTCCACGGGAAAACGCGCGGTCCTCTGGGTGGCAGGGAGGGCCTCCGTTAACTCTGACACCAGCCAAGGGACCCCGTGGACCTGGCCTGATATCTCAAGGGGGGGGCACGTTGCCGGGAGGGATGCTCTTGGGGTGGGGCCTGCTTGCGCCTGCGCGGCCCCGCCTCTTGGCCCGAAACCACCCAGCCGCGGCTCGGACAAAAGCCATCTCCTGGGGGCCTCCCCCCTGTTCTTCCATCCGTAAAGGGGGACCCCTTTACGGATGGAAGAACAGGGGGATCTTCGCAGTGGTGGGGACGGGACGGAGGGGTCTGCGGGTTTGCAGCCACGTAGGCCAGTTGCTCGCACCGCGGCCCCATGTGTACCAGCTCCATGGACGAGGTGGGCCGCTTATGGCGGGATGCAGGCGTCCTGCGGGGGTCAGGGGACGGCGTGGGCACTCCCCGGGCGAGAGAGGGCGCCTGGGACCCGAGAGAGCCCCGGGGAGAGTCCGAGGCCTGGCCGCAGAGGCCTCCATTGCCTCCCCGGGCTCCTACCATGGGGCCTGACCGTGCTCGCCCGAGGCCCAGGTTCACCGCAGGTGAATGCCTTTTGCGGACGCCAAGGACAGGAGGTTGCCGATTCCCTCACAGAGGTGGGGGTTCGAGCTCTGGGGGACTGAGGTCGCAGCGGTCACACTCCATTTTTGGGTGGTTCCGCAGAGACTGGAGGGTTGAAGCGGCTGGGTCCAAGTGTGCCGCCTTGTGGCAGGGTGGGGGCTTTGCAGGCGAAGCAAGGCTCTTAGCCTCCCAGGCGGGGCACAGGCCAGACGCCCCAAGGGAGATCCGGTCCTTGGTCGAGGGTCCCGCCCGCCCGCCCGGAACCGCTCCACCTGGCGCGGAACCGTTGCCGGCCCCTCTTCCAGGCACCAGGTCCCTATTTCTTTCCTGGCACTCTGCCTCTGCGGGGGTGGGAGAGCTGCTGGGAAGTGTGGTCCACGGGAAAACGCGCGGTCCTCTGGGTGGCAGGGAGGGCCTCCGTTAACTCTGACACCAGCCCAGGGACCCTGTGGACCTGGCCTGATATCTCAAGGGGGGGGCACGTTGCCCGGAGGGATGCTCTTGGGGTGGGGCCTGCTTGCGCCTGCGCGGCCCCGCCTCTTGGCCCGAAACCACCCAGCCGCGGCTCGGACAAAAGCCATCTCCTGGGGGCCTCCCCCCTGTTCTTCCATCCGTAAAGGGGGACCCCTTTACGGATGGAAGAACAGGGGGATCTTCGCAGTGGTGGGGACGGGACGGAGGGGTCTGCGGGTTTGCAGCCACGTAGGCCAGTTGCTCGCACCGCGGCCCCATGTGTCCCAGCTCCATGGACGAGGTGGGCCGCTTATGGCGGGATGCAGGCGTCCTGCGGGGGTCAGGGGACGGCGTGGGCACTCCCCGGGCGAGAGAGGGCGCCTGGGACCCGAGAGAGCCCCGGGGAGAGTCCGAGGCCTGGCCGCAGAGGCCTCCATTGCCTCCCCGGGCTCCTACCATGGGGCCTGACCGTGCTCGCCCGAGGCCCAGGTTCACCGCAGGTGAATGCCTTTTGCGGACGCCAAGGACAGGAGGTCGCCGATTCCCTCACAGAGGTGGGGGTTCGAGCTCTGGGGGACTGAGGTCGCAGCGGTCACACTCCATTTTTGGGTGGTTCCGCAGAGACTGGAGGGTTGAAGCGGCTGGGTCCAAGTGTGCCGCCTTGTGGCAGGGTGGGGGCTTTGCAGGCGAAGCAAGGCTCTTAGCCTCCCAGGCGGGGCACAGGCCAGACGCCCCAAGGGAGATCCGGTCCTTGGTCGAGGGTCCCGCCCGCCCGCCCGGTACCGCTCCACCTGGCGCGGAACCGTGGCCGGCCCCTCTTCCAGGCACCAGGTCCCTAGCTCTTTCCTGGCACTCTGCCTCTGCGGGGGTGGGAGAGCTGCTGGGAAGTGTGGTCCACGGGAAAACGCGCGGTCCTCTGGGTGGCAGGGAGGGCCTCCGTTAACTCTGACACCAGCCCAGGGACCCTGTGGACCTGGCCTGATATCTCAAGGGGGGGGCACGTTGCCCGGAGGGATGCTCTTGGGGTGGGGCCTGCTTGCGCCTGCGCGGGCCCGCCTCTTGGCCCGAAACCACCCAGCCGCGGCTCGGACAAAAGCCATCTCCTGGGGGCCTCCCCCCTGTTCTTCCATCCGTAAAGGGGGACCCCTTTACGGATGGAAGAACAGGGGGATCTTCGCAGTGGTGGGGACGGGACGGAGGGGTCTGCGGGTTTGCAGCCACGTAGGCCAGTTGCTCGCACCGGGGCCCCATGTGTCCCAGCTCCATGGACGAGGTGGGCCGCTTATGGCGGGATGCAGGCGTCCTGCGGGGGTCAGGGGACGGCGTGGGCACTCCCCGGGCGAGAGAGGGCGCCTGGGACCCAAGAGAGCACCCGGGAAAATGCCCAGCCCTGGCCCCCGTGGCTCCAGTGGCCTCCACAGGCTCCTGCCGTGGGGCCTGGTCCCGCTCACCTGGGCCCAGGTTCTCCGCAGGTGAATGCCTTTTGCGGACACCAGGGACCACAGGCCGCGGATCCCTTCACGGGCAGGGGGGGTTCGAGCTCTGTGGGACCCAGGTCGCAGCGCACACAGTCCCTTCTCGCAAAGTTCAGCCCAGATTTTAGAGAGTAGAAGCGTCTCGGTCCAAGTTTTCCGCCTCGGGGCAGGGTGGGGCCGTTTGAGCCAAGAGAGACTCTTAGGTCGCCAGGCAGGTCTCAGGCCCGAGACCCCCAGGGAGACCCGGTCCCTGGGCGTGGGTCCCGCCCGCCCGGGCCCGCCCCACGTGGCCCGGAACCGTGGCCGGCCCCTCTTCCCGGCCCCAGGTCCCTAGCTCTTCCCTGGCACTCTGCCTCTGGCGGGGTGGGAGACGGGCTGGCAAGTGTGGTCCACGGGAAAACGCGCGGTCCTCTGGGTGGCACGGAGGGCCTCCGTTAACTCTGACACCAGCCCAGGGACCCTGTGGACCTGGCCTGATATCTCAAGGGGGGGGCACGTTGCCCGGAGGGATGCTCTTGGGGTGGGGCCTGCTTGCGCCTGCGCGGCCCCGCCTCTTGGCCCGAAACCACCCAGCCGCGGCTCGGACAAAAGCCATCTCCTGGGGGCCTCCCCCCTGTTCATCCATCCGTAAAGGGGGACCCCTTTACGGATGGAAGAACAGGGGGATCTTCGCAGTGGTGGGGACGGGACGGAGGGGTCTGCGGGTTTGCAGCCACGTAGGCCAGTTGCTCGCACCCCGGCCCCATGTCTCCCAGCTCCATGGACGAGGTGGGCCGCTTATGGCGGGATGCAGGCGTCCTGCGGGGGTCAGGGGACGGCGTGGGCACTCCCCGGGCGAGAGAGGGCGCCTGGGACCCGAGAGAGCCCCGGGGAGAGTCCGAGGCCTGGCCGCAGAGGCCTCCATTGCCTCCCCGGGCTCCTACCATGGGGCCTGACCGTGCTCGCCCGAGGCCCAGGTTCACCGCAGGTGAATGCCTTTTGCGGACGCCAAGGACAGGAGGTCGCCGATTCCCTCACAGAGGTGGGGGTTCGAGCTCTGGGGGACTGAGGTCGCAGCGGTCACACTCCATTTTTGGGTGGTTCCGCAGAGACTGGAGGGTTGAAGCGGCTGGGTCCAAGTGTGCCGCCTTGTGGCAGGGTGGGGGCTTTGCAGGCGAAGCAAGGCTCTTAGCCTCCCAGGCGGGGCACAGGCCAGACGCCCCAAGGGAGATCCGGTCCTTGGTCGAGGGTCCCGCCCGCCCGCCCGGAACCGCTCCACCTGGCGCGGAACCGTGGCCGGCCCCTCTTCCCGGCCCCAGGTCCCTAGCTCTTCCCTGGCACTCTGCCTCTGGCGGGGTAGGAGACGGGCTGGCAAGTGTGGTCCACGGGAAAACGCGCGGTCCTCTGGGTGGCAGGGAGGGCCTCCGTTAACTCTGACACCAGCCCAGGGACCCTGTGGACCTGGCCTGATATCTCAAGGGGGGGGCACGTTGCCCGGAGGGATGCTGTTGGGGTGGGGCCTGCTTGCGCCTGCGCGGCCCCGCCTCTTGGCCCGAAACCACCCAGCCGCGGCTCGGACAAAAGCCATCTCCTGGGGGCCTCCCCCCTGTTCTTCCATCCGTAAAGGGGCACCCCTTTACGGATGGAAGAACAGGGGGATCTTCGCAGTGGTGGGGACGGGACGGAGGGGTCTGCGGGTTTGCAGCCACGTAGGCCAGTTGCTCGCACCCCGGCCCCATGTGTCCCAGCTCCATGGACGAGGTGGGCCGCTTATGGCGGGATGCAGGCGTCCTGCGGGGGTCAGGGGACGGCGTGGGCACTCCCCGGGCGAGAGAGGGCGCCTGGGACCCGAGAGAGCCCCCGGGAAAATGCCCAGCCCTGGCCCCCGTGGCTCCAGTGGCCTCCACAGGCTCCTGCCGTGGGGCCTGGTCCCGCTCACCTGGGCCCAGGTTCTCCGCAGGTGAATGGCTTTTGCGGACACCAGGGACCACAGGCCGCGGATCCCTTCACGGGCAGGGGGGGTTCGAGCTCTGTGGGACCCAGGTCGCAGCGCACACAGTCCCTTCTCGCAAAGTTCAGCCCAGACTTTAGAGAGTAGAAGCGTCTCGGTCCAAGTTTTCCGCCTCGGGGCAGGGTGGGGCCGTTTGAGCCAAGAGAGACTCTTAGGCCGCCAGGCAGGTCTCATGCCCGAGACCCCCAGGGAGACCCGGTCCCTGGGCGTGGGTCCCGCCCGCCCGGACCCGCCCCACGTGGCCCGGAACCGTGGCCGGCCCCTCTTCCCGGCCCCAGGTCCCTAGCTCTTCCCTGGCACTCTGCCTCTGGCGGGGTGGGAGACGGGCTGGCAAGTGTGGTCCACGGGAAAACGCGCGGTCCTCTGGGTGGCAGGGAGGGCCTCCGTTAACTCTGACACCAGCCAAGGGACCCCGTGGACCTGGCCTGATATCTCAAGGGGGGGGCACGTTGCCGGGAGGGATGCTCTTGGGGTGGGGCCTGCTTGCGCCTGCGCGGCCCCGCCTCTTGGCCCGAAACCACCCAGCCGCGGCTCGGACAAAAGCCATCTCCTGGGGGCCTCCCCCCTGTTCTTCCATCCGTAAAGGGGGACCCCTTTACGGATGGAAGAACAGGGGGATCTTCGCAGTGGTGGGGACGGGACGGAGGGGTCTGCGGGTTTGCAGCCACGTAGGCCAGTTGCTCGCACCGCGGCCCCATGTGTACCAGCTCCATGGACGAGGTGGGCCGCTTATGGCGGGATGCAGGCGTCCTGCGGGGGTCAGGGGACGGCGTGGGCACTCCCCGGGCGAGAGAGGGCGCCTGGGACCCGAGAGAGCCCCGGGGAGAGTCCGAGGCCTGGCCGCAGAGGCCTCCATTGCCTCCCCGGGCTCCTACCATGGGGCCTGACCGTGCTCGCCCGAGGCCCAGGTTCACCGCAGGTGAATGCCTTTTGCGGACGCCAAGGACAGGAGGTTGCCGATTCCCTCACAGAGGTGGGGGTTCGAGCTCTGGGGGACTGAGGTCGCAGCGGTCACACTCCATTTTTGGGTGGTTCCGCAGAGACTGGAGGGTTGAAGCGGCTGGGTCCAAGTGTGCCGCCTTGTGGCAGGGTGGGGGCTTTGCAGGCGAAGCAAGGCTCTTAGCCTCCCAGGCGGGGCACAGGCCAGACGCCCCAAGGGAGATCCGGTCCTTGGTCGAGGGTCCCGCCCGCCCGCCCGGAACCGCTCCACCTGGCGCGGAACCGTTGCCGGCCCCTCTTCCAGGCACCAGGTCCCTATTTCTTTCCTGGCACTCTGCCTCTGCGGGGGTGGGAGAGCTGCTGGGAAGTGTGGTCCACGGGAAAACGCGCGGTCCTCTGGGTGGCAGGGAGGGCCTCCGTTAACTCTGACACCAGCCCAGGGACCCTGTGGACCTGGCCTGATATCTCAAGGGGGGGGCACGTTGCCCGGAGGGATGCTCTTGGGGTGGGGCCTGCTTGCGCCTGCGCGGCCCCGCCTCTTGGCCCGAAACCACCCAGCCGCGGCTCGGACAAAAGCCATCTCCTGGGGGCCTCCCCCCTGTTCTTCCATCCGTAAAGGGGGACCCCTTTACGGATGGAAGAACAGGGGGATCTTCGCAGTGGTGGGGACGGGACGGAGGGGTCTGCGGGTTTGCAGCCACGTAGGCCAGTTGCTCGCACCGCGGCCCCATGTGTCCCAGCTCCATGGACGAGGTGGGCCGCTTATGGCGGGATGCAGGCGTCCTGCGGGGGTCAGGGGACGGCGTGGGCACTCCCCGGGCGAGAGAGGGCGCCTGGGACCCGAGAGAGCCCCGGGGAGAGTCCGAGGCCTGGCCGCAGAGGCCTCCATTGCCTCCCCGGGCTCCTACCATGGGGCCTGACCGTGCTCGCCCGAGGCCCAGGTTCACCGCAGGTGAATGCCTTTTGCGGACGCCAAGGACAGGAGGTCGCCGATTCCCTCACAGAGGTGGGGGTTCGAGCTCTGGGGGACTGAGGTCGCAGCGGTCACACTCCATTTTTGGGTGGTTCCGCAGAGACTGGAGGGTTGAAGCGGCTGGGTCCAAGTGTGCCGCCTTGTGGCAGGGTGGGGGCTTTGCAGGCGAAGCAAGGCTCTTAGCCTCCCAGGCGGGGCACAGGCCAGACGCCCCAAGGGAGATCCGGTCCTTGGTCGAGGGTCCCGCCCGCCCGCCCGGTACCGCTCCACCTGGCGCGGAACCGTGGCCGGCCCCTCTTCCAGGCACCAGGTCCCTAGCTCTTTCCTGGCACTCTGCCTCTGCGGGGGTGGGAGAGCTGCTGGGAAGTGTGGTCCACGGGAAAACGCGCGGTCCTCTGGGTGGCAGGGAGGGCCTCCGTTAACTCTGACACCAGCCCAGGGACCCTGTGGACCTGGCCTGATATCTCAAGGGGGGGGCACGTTGCCCGGAGGGATGCTCTTGGGGTGGGGCCTGCTTGCGCCTGCGCGGGCCCGCCTCTTGGCCCGAAACCACCCAGCCGCGGCTCGGACAAAAGCCATCTCCTGGGGGCCTCCCCCCTGTTCTTCCATCCGTAAAGGGGGACCCCTTTACGGATGGAAGAACAGGGGGATCTTCGCAGTGGTGGGGACGGGACGGAGGGGTCTGCGGGTTTGCAGCCACGTAGGCCAGTTGCTCGCACCGGGGCCCCATGTGTCCCAGCTCCATGGACGAGGTGGGCCGCTTATGGCGGGATGCAGGCGTCCTGCGGGGGTCAGGGGACGGCGTGGGCACTCCCCGGGCGAGAGAGGGCGCCTGGGACCCAAGAGAGCACCCGGGAAAATGCCCAGCCCTGGCCCCCGTGGCTCCAGTGGCCTCCACAGGCTCCTGCCGTGGGGCCTGGTCCCGCTCACCTGGGCCCAGGTTCTCCGCAGGTGAATGCCTTTTGCGGACACCAGGGACCACAGGCCGCGGATCCCTTCACGGGCAGGGGGGGTTCGAGCTCTGTGGGACCCAGGTCGCAGCGCACACAGTCCCTTCTCGCAAAGTTCAGCCCAGATTTTAGAGAGTAGAAGCGTCTCGGTCCAAGTTTTCCGCCTCGGGGCAGGGTGGGGCCGTTTGAGCCAAGAGAGACTCTTAGGTCGCCAGGCAGGTCTCAGGCCCGAGACCCCCAGGGAGACCCGGTCCCTGGGCGTGGGTCCCGCCCGCCCGGGCCCGCCCCACGTGGCCCGGAACCGTGGCCGGCCCCTCTTCCCGGCCCCAGGTCCCTAGCTCTTCCCTGGCACTCTGCCTCTGGCGGGGTGGGAGACGGGCTGGCAAGTGTGGTCCACGGGAAAACGCGCGGTCCTCTGGGTGGCACGGAGGGCCTCCGTTAACTCTGACACCAGCCCAGGGACCCTGTGGACCTGGCCTGATATCTCAAGGGGGGGGCACGTTGCCCGGAGGGATGCTCTTGGGGTGGGGCCTGCTTGCGCCTGCGCGGCCCCGCCTCTTGGCCCGAAACCACCCAGCCGCGGCTCGGACAAAAGCCATCTCCTGGGGGCCTCCCCCCTGTTCATCCATCCGTAAAGGGGGACCCCTTTACGGATGGAAGAACAGGGGGATCTTCGCAGTGGTGGGGACGGGACGGAGGGGTCTGCGGGTTTGCAGCCACGTAGGCCAGTTGCTCGCACCCCGGCCCCATGTGTCCCAGCTCCATGGACGAGGTGGGCCGCTTATGGCGGGATGCAGGCGTCCTGCGGGGGTCAGGGGACGGCGTGGGCACTCCCCGGGCGAGAGAGGGCGCCTGGGACCCGAGAGAGCCCCCGGGAAAATGCCCAGCCCTGGCCCCCGTGGCTCCAGTGGCCTCCACAGGCTCCTGCCGTGGGGCCTGGTCCCGCTCACCTGGGCCCAGGTTCTCCGCAGGTGAATGGCTTTTGCGGACACCAGGGACCACAGGCCGCGGATCCCTTCACGGGCAGGGGGGGTTCGAGCTCTGTGGGACCCAGGTCGCAGCGCACACAGTCCCTTCTCGCAAAGTTCAGCCCAGACTTTAGAGAGTAGAAGCGTCTCGGTCCAAGTTTTCCGCCTCGGGGCAGGGTGGGGCCGTTTGAGCCAAGAGAGACTCTTAGGCCGCCAGGCAGGTCTCAGGCCCGAGACCCCCAGGGAGACCCGGTCCCTGGGCGTGGGTCCCGCCCGCCCGGACCCGCCCCACGTGGCCCGGAACCGTGGCCGGCCCCTCTTCCCGGCCCCAGGTCCCTAGCTCTTCCCTGGCACTCTGCCTCTGGCGGGGTGGGAGACGGGCTGGCAAGTGTGGTCCACGGGAAAACGCGCGGTCCTCTGGGTGGCAGGGAGGGCCTCCGTTAACTCTGACACCAGCCAAGGGACCCCGTGGACCTGGCCTGATATCTCAAGGGGGGGGCACGTTGCCGGGAGGGATGCTCTTGGGGTGGGGCCTGCTTGCGCCTGCGCGGCCCCGCCTCTTGGCCCGAAACCACCCAGCCGCGGCTCGGACAAAAGCCATCTCCTGGGGGCCTCCCCCCTGTTCTTCCATCCGTAAAGGGGGACCCCTTTACGGATGGAAGAACAGGGGGATCTTCGCAGTGGTGGGGACGGGACGGAGGGGTCTGCGGGTTGCAGCCACGTAGGCCAGTTGCTCGCACCGCGGCCCCATGTGTACCAGCTCCATGGACGAGGTGGGCCGCTTATGGCGGGATGCAGGCGTCCTGCGGGGGTCAGGGGACGGCGTGGGCACTCCCCGGGCGAGAGAGGGCGCCTGGGACCCGAGAGAGCCACGGGGAGAGTCCGAGGCCTGGCCGCAGAGGCCTCCATTGCCTCCCCGGGCTCCTACCATGGGGCCTGACCGTGCTCGCCCGAGGCCCAGGTTCACCGCAGGTGAATGCCTTTTGCGGACGCCAAGGACAGGAGGTTGCCGATTCCCTCACAGAGGTGGGGGTTCGAGCTCTGGGGGACTGAGGTCGCAGCGGTCACACTCCATTTTTGGGTGGTTCCGCAGAGACTGGAGGGTTGAAGCGGCTGGGTCCAAGTGTGCCGCCTTGTGGCAGGGTGGGAGCTTTGCAGGCGAAGCAAGGCTCTTAGCCTCCCAGGCGGGGCACAGGCCAGACGCCCCAAGGGAGATCCGGTCCTTGGTCGAGGGTCCCGCCCGCCCGCCCGGAACCGCTCCACCTGGCGCGGAACCGTTGCCGGCCCCTCTTCCAGGCACCAGGTCCCTATTTCTTTCCTGGCACTCTGCCTCTGCGGGGGTGGGAGAGCTGCTGGGAAGTGTGGTCCACGGGAAAACGCGCGGTCCTCTGGGTGGCAGGGAGGGCCTCCGTTAACTCTGACACCAGCCCAGGGACCCTGTGGACCTGGCCTGATATCTCAAGGGGGGGGCACGTTGCCCGGAGGGATGCTCTTGGGGTGGGGCCTGCTTGCGCCTGCGCGGCCCCGCCTCTTGGCCCGAAACCACCCAGCCGCGGCTCGGACAAAAGCCATCTCCTGGGGGCCTCCCCCCTGTTCTTCCATCCGTAAAGGGGGACCCCTTTACGGATGGAAGAACAGGGGGATCTTCGCAGTGGTGGGGACGGGACGGAGGGGTCTGCGGGTTTGCAGCCACGTAGGCCAGTTGCTCGCACCCCGGCCCCATGTGTCCCAGCTCCATGGACGAGGTGGGCCGCTTATGGCGGGATGCAGGCGTCCTGCGGGGGTCAGGGGACGGCGTGGGCACTCCCCGGGCGAGAGAGGGCGCCTGGGACCCGAGAGAGCCCCCGGGAAAATGCCCAGCCCTGGCCCCCGTGGCTCCAGTGGCCTCCACAGGCTCCTGCCGTGGGGCCTGGTCCCGCTCACCTGGGCCCAGGTTCTCCGCAGGTGAATGGCTTTTGCGGACACCAGGGACCACAGGCCGCGGATCCCTTCACGGGCAGGGGGGGTTCGAGCTCTGTGGGACCCAGGTCGCAGCGCACACAGTCCCTTCTCGCAAAGTTCAGCCCAGACTTTAGAGAGTAGAAGCGTCTCGGTCCAAGTTTTCCGCCTCGGGGCAGGGTGGGGCCGTTTGAGCCAAGAGAGACTCTTAGGCCGCCAGGCAGGTCTCAGGCCCGAGACCCCCAGGGAGACCCGGTCCCTGGGCGTGGGTCCCGCCCGCCCGGGCCCGCCCCACGTGGCCCGGAACCGTGGCCGGCCCCTCTTCCCGGCCCCAGGTCCCTAGCTCTTCCCTGGCACTCTGCCTCTGGCGGGGTGGGAGACGGGCTGGCAAGTGTGGTCCACGGGAAAACGCGCGGTCCTCTGGGTGGCAGGGAGGGCCTCCGTTAACTCTGACACCAGCCCAGGGACCCCGTGGACCTGGCCTGATATCTCAAGGGGGGGGCACGTTGCCGGGAGGGATGCTCTTGGGGTGGGGCCTGCTTGCGCCTGCGCGGCCCGCCTCTTGGCCCGAAACCACCCAGCCGCGGCTCGGACAAAAGCCATCTCCTGGGGGCCTCCCCCCTGTTCTTCCATCCGTAAAGGGGGACCCCTTTACGGATGGAAGAACAGGGGGATCTTCGCAGTGGTGGGGACGGGACGGAGGGGTCTGCGGGTTTGCAGCCACGTAGGCCAGTTGCTCGCACCGCGGCCCCATGTGTCCCAGCTCCATGGACGAGGTGGGCCGCTTATGGCGGGATGCAGGCGTCCTGCGGGGGTCAGGGGACGGCGTGGGCACTCCCCGGGCGAGAGAGGGCGCCTGGGACCCGAGAGAGCCCCGGGGAGAGTCCGAGGCCTGGCCGCAGAGGCCTCCATTGCCTCCCCGGGCTCCTACCGTGGGGCCTGACCGTGCTCGCCCGAGGCCCAGGTTCACCGCAGGTGAATGCCTTTTGCGGACGCCAAGGACAGGAGGTTGCCGATTCCCTCACAGAGGTGGGGGTTCGAGCTCTGGGGGACTGAGGGTGCAGCGGTCACACTCCATTTTTGGGTGGTTCCGCAGAGACTGGAGGGTTGAAGCGGCTGGGTCCAAGTGTGCCGCCTTGTGGCAGGGTGGGGGCTTTGCAGGCGAAGCAAGGCTCTTAGCCTCCCAGGCGGGGCACAGGCCAGACGCCCCAAGGGAGATCCGGTCCTTGGTCGAGGGTCCCGCCCGCCCGCCCGGAACCGCTCCACCTGGCGCGGAACCGTTGCCGGCCCCTCTTCCAGGCACCAGGTCCCTAGTTCTTTCCGGGCACTCTGCCTCTGCGGGGGTGGGAGAGCTGCTGGGAAGTGTGGTCCACGGGAAAACGCGCGGTCCTCTGGGTGGCAGGGAGGGCCTCCGTTAACTCTGACACCAGCCCAGGGACCCTGTGGACCTGGCCTGATATCTCAAGGGGGGGGCACGTTGCCCGGAGGGATGCTCTTGGGGTGGGGCCTGCTTGCGCCTGCGCGGCCCCGCCTCTTGGCCCGAAACCACCCAGCCGCGGCTCGGACAAAAGCCATCTCCTGGGGGCCTCCCCCCTGTTCTTCCATCCGTAAAGGGGGACCCCTTTACGGATGGAAGAACAGGGGGATCTTCGCAGTGGTGGGGACGGGACGGAGGGGTCTGCGGGTTTGCAGCCACGTAGGCCAGTTGCTCGCACCCCGGCCCCATGTGTCCCAGCTCCTTGGACGAGGTGGGCCGCTTATGGCGGGATGCAGGCGTCCTGCGGGGGTCAGGGGACGGCGTGGGCACTCCCCGGGCGAGAGAGGGCGCCTGGGACCCGAGAGAGCCCCCGGGAAAATGCCCAGCCCTGGCCCCCGTGGCTCCAGTGGCCTCCACAGGCTCCTGCCGTGGGGCCTGGTCCCGCTCACCTGGGCCCAGGTTCTCCGCAGGTGAATGGCTTTTGCGGACACCAGGGACCACAGGCCGCGGATCCCTTCACGGGCAGGGGGGGTTCGAGCTCTGTGGGACCCAGGTCGCAGCGCACACAGTCCCTTCTCGCAAAGTTCAGCCCAGACTTTAGAGAGTAGAAGCGTCTCGGTCCAAGTTTTCCGCCTCGGGGCAGGGTGGGGCCGTTTGAGCCAAGAGAGACTCTTAGGCCGCCAGGCAGGTCTCATGCCCGAGACCCCCAGGGAGACCCGGTCCCTGGGCGTGGGTCCCGCCCGCCCGGACCCGCCCCACGTGGCCCGGAACCGTGGCCGGCCCCTCTTCCCGGCCCCAGGTCCCTAGCTCTTCCCTGGCACTCTGCCTCTGGCGGGGTGGGAGACGGGCTGGCAAGTGTGGTCCACGGGAAAACGCGCGGTCCTCTGGGTGGCAGGGAGGGCCTCCGTTAACTCTGACACCAGCCAAGGGACCCCGTGGACCTGGCCTGATATCTCAAGGGGGGGGCACGTTGCCGGGAGGGATGCTCTTGGGGTGGGGCCTGCTTGCGCCTGCGCGGCCCCGCCTCTTGGCCCGAAACCACCCAGCCGCGGCTCGGACAAAAGCCATCTCCTGGGGGCCTCCCCCCTGTTCTTCCATCCGTAAAGGGGGACCCCTTTACGGATGGAAGAACAGGGGGATCTTCGCAGTGGTGGGGACGGGACGGAGGGGTCTGCGGGTTGCAGCCACGTAGGCCAGTTGCTCGCACCGCGGCCCCATGTGTACCAGCTCCATGGACGAGGTGGGCCGCTTATGGCGGGATGCAGGCGTCCTGCGGGGGTCAGGGGACGGCGTGGGCACTCCCCGGGCGAGAGAGGGCGCCTGGGACCCGAGAGAGCCACGGGGAGAGTCCGAGGCCTGGCCGCAGAGGCCTCCATTGCCTCCCCGGGCTCCTACCATGGGGCCTGACCGTGCTCGCCCGAGGCCCAGGTTCACCGCAGGTGAATGCCTTTTGCGGACGCCAAGGACAGGAGGTTGCCGATTCCCTCACAGAGGTGGGGGTTCGAGCTCTGGGGGACTGAGGTCGCAGCGGTCACACTCCATTTTTGGGTGGTTCCGCAGAGACTGGAGGGTTGAAGCGGCTGGGTCCAAGTGTGCCGCCTTGTGGCAGGGTGGGAGCTTTGCAGGCGAAGCAAGGCTCTTAGCCTCCCAGGCGGGGCACAGGCCAGACGCCCCAAGGGAGATCCGGTCCTTGGTCGAGGGTCCCGCCCGCCCGCCCGGAACCGCTCCACCTGGCGCGGAACCGTTGCCGGCCCCTCTTCCAGGCACCAGGTCCCTATTTCTTTCCTGGCACTCTGCCTCTGCGGGGGTGGGAGAGCTGCTGGGAAGTGTGGTCCACGGGAAAACGCGCGGTCCTCTGGGTGGCAGGGAGGGCCTCCGTTAACTCTGACACCAGCCCAGGGACCCTGTGGACCTGGCCTGATATCTCAAGGGGGGGGCACGTTGCCCGGAGGGATGCTGTTGGGGTGGGGCCTGCTTGCGCCTGCGCGGCCCCGCCTCTTGGCCCGAAACCACCCAGCCGCGGCTCGGACAAAAGCCATCTCCTGGGGGCCTCCCCCCTGTTCTTCCATCCGTAAAGGGGGACCCCTTTACGGATGGAAGAACAGGGGGATCTTCGCAGTGGTGGGGACGGGACGGAGGGGTCTGCGGGTTTGCAGCCACGTAGGCCAGTTGCTCGCACCCCGGCCCCATGTGTCCCAGCTCCATGGACGAGGTGGGCCGCTTATGGCGGGATGCAGGCGTCCTGCGGGGGTCAGGGGACGGCGTGGGCACTCCCCGGGCGAGAGAGGGCGCCTGGGACCCGAGAGAGCCCCCGGGAAAATGCCCAGCCCTGGCCCCCGTGGCTCCAGTGGCCTCCACAGGCTCCTGCCGTGGGGCCTGGTCCCGCTCACCTGGGCCCAGGTTCTCCGCAGGTGAATGGCTTTTGCGGACACCAGGGACCACAGGCCGCGGATCCCTTCACGGGCAGGGGGGGTTCGAGCTCTGTGGGACCCAGGTCGCAGCGCACACAGTCCCTTCTCGCAAAGTTCAGCCCAGACTTTAGAGAGTAGAAGCGTCTCGGTCCAAGTTTTCCGCCTCGGGGCAGGGTGGGGCCGTTTGAGCCAAGAGAGACTCTTAGGCCGCCAGGCAGGTCTCAGGCCCGAGACCCCCAGGGAGACCCGGTCCCTGGGCGTGGGTCCCGCCCGCCCGGGCCCGCCCCACGTGGCCCGGAACCGTGGCCGGCCCCTCTTCCCGGCCCCAGGTCCCTAGCTCTTCCCTGGCACTCTGCCTCTGGCGGGGTGGGAGACGGGCTGGCAAGTGTGGTCCACGGGAAAACGCGCGGTCCTCTGGGTGGCAGGGAGGGCCTCCGTTAACTCTGACACCAGCCCAGGGACCCCGTGGACCTGGCCTGATATCTCAAGGGGGGGGCACGTTGCCGGGAGGGATGCTCTTGGGGTGGGGCCTGCTTGCGCCTGCGCGGCCCGCCTCTTGGCCCGAAACCACCCAGCCGCGGCTCGGACAAAAGCCATCTCCTGGGGGCCTCCCCCCTGTTCTTCCATCCGTAAAGGGGGACCCCTTTACGGATGGAAGAACAGGGGGATCTTCGCAGTGGTGGGGACGGGACGGAGGGGTCTGCGGGTTTGCAGCCACGTAGGCCAGTTGCTCGCACCGCGGCCCCATGTGTCCCAGCTCCATGGACGAGGTGGGCCGCTTATGGCGGGATGCAGGCGTCCTGCGGGGGTCAGGGGACGGCGTGGGCACTCCCCGGGCGAGAGAGGGCGCCTGGGACCCGAGAGAGCCCCGGGGAGAGTCCGAGGCCTGGCCGCAGAGGCCTCCATTGCCTCCCCGGGCTCCTACCGTGGGGCCTGACCGTGCTCGCCCGAGGCCCAGGTTCACCGCAGGTGAATGCCTTTTGCGGACGCCAAGGACAGGAGGTTGCCGATTCCCTCACAGAGGTGGGGGTTCGAGCTCTGGGGGACTGAGGGTGCAGCGGTCACACTCCATTTTTGGGTGGTTCCGCAGAGACTGGAGGGTTGAAGCGGCTGGGTCCAAGTGTGCCGCCTTGTGGCAGGGTGGGGGCTTTGCAGGCGAAGCAAGGCTCTTAGCCTCCCAGGCGGGGCACAGGCCAGACGCCCCAAGGGAGATCCGGTCCTTGGTCGAGGGTCCCGCCCGCCCGCCCGGAACCGCTCCACCTGGCGCGGAACCGTTGCCGGCCCCTCTTCCAGGCACCAGGTCCCTAGTTCTTTCCGGGCACTCTGCCTCTGCGGGGGTGGGAGAGCTGCTGGGAAGTGTGGTCCACGGGAAAACGCGCGGTCCTCTGGGTGGCAGGGAGGGCCTCCGTTAACTCTGACACCAGCCCAGGGACCCTGTGGACCTGGCCTGATATCTCAAGGGGGGGGCACGTTGCCCGGAGGGATGCTCTTGGGGTGGGGCCTGCTTGCGCCTGCGCGGCCCCGCCTCTTGGCCCGAAACCACCCAGCCGCGGCTCGGACAAAAGCCATCTCCTGGGGGCCTCCCCCCTGTTCTTCCATCCGTAAAGGGGGACCCCTTTACGGATGGAAGAACAGGGGGATCTTCGCAGTGGTGGGGACGGGACGGAGGGGTCTGCGGGTTTGCAGCCACGTAGGCCAGTTGCTCGCACCCCGGCCCCATGTCTCCCAGCTCCATGGACGAGGTGGGCCGCTTATGGCGGGATGCAGGCGTCCTGCGGGGGTCAGGGGACGGCGTGGGCACTCCCCGGGCGAGAGAGGGCGCCTGGGACCCGAGAGAGCCCCGGGGAGAGTCCGAGGCCTGGCCGCAGAGGCCCTCCATTGCCTCCCCGGGCTCCTACCATGGGGCCTGACCGTGCTCGCCCGAGGCCCAGGTTCACCGCAGGTGAATGCCTTTTGCGGACGCCAAGGACAGGAGGTCGCCGATTCCCTCACAGAGGTGGGGGTTCGAGCTCTGGGGGACTGAGGTCGCAGCGGTCACACTCCATTTTTGGGTGGTTCCGCAGAGACTGGAGGGTTGAAGCGGCTGGGTCCAAGTGTGCCGCCTTGTGGCAGGGTGGGGGCTTTGCAGGCGAAGCAAGGCTCTTAGCCTCCCAGGCGGGGCACAGGCCAGACGCCCCAAGGGAGATCCGGTCCTTGGTCGAGGGTCCCGCCCGCCCGCCCGGAACCGCTCCACCTGGCGCGGAACCGTGGCCGGCCCCTCTTCCCGGCCCCAGGTCCCTAGCTCTTCCCTGGCACTCTGCCTCTGGCGGGGTAGGAGACGGGCTGGCAAGTGTGGTCCACGGGAAAACGCGCGGTCCTCTGGGTGGCAGGGAGGGCCTCCGTTAACTCTGACACCAGCCCAGGGACCCTGTGGACCTGGCCTGATATCTCAAGGGGGGGGCACGTTGCCCGGAGGGATGCTGTTGGGGTGGGGCCTGCTTGCGCCTGCGCGGCCCCGCCTCTTGGCCCGAAACCACCCAGCCGCGGCTCGGACAAAAGCCATCTCCTGGGGGCCTCCCCCCTGTTCTTCCATCCGTAAAGGGGGACCCCTTTACGGATGAAGAACAGGGGGATCTTCGCAGTGGTGGGGACGGGACGGAGGGGTCTGCGGGTTTGCAGCCACGTAGGCCAGTTGCTCGCACCCCGGCCCCATGTGTCCCAGCTCCATGGACGAGGTGGGCCGCTTATGGCGGGATGCAGGCGTCCTGCGGGGGTCAGGGGACGGCGTGGGCACTCCCCGGGCGAGAGAGGGCGCCTGGGACCCGAGAGAGCCCCGGGGAGAGTCCGAGGCCTGGCCGCAGAGGCCTCCATTGCCTCCCCGGGCTCCTACCATGGGGCCTGACCGTGCTCGCCCGAGGCCCAGGTTCACCGCAGGTGAATGCCTTTTGCGGACGCCAAGGACAGGAGGTCGCCGATTCCCTCACAGAGGTGGGGGTTCGAGCTCTGGGGGACTGAGGTCGCAGCGGTCACACTCCATTTTTGGGTGGTTCCGCAGAGACTGGAGGGTTGAAGCGGCTGGGTCCAAGTGTGCCGCCTTGTGGCAGGGTGGGGGCTTTGCAGGCGAAGCAAGGCTCTTAGCCTCCCAGGCGGGGCACAGGCCAGACGCCCCAAGAGAGATCCGGTCCTTGGTCGAGGGTCTCGCCCGCCCGCCCGGAACCGCTCCACCTGGCGCGGAACCGTGGCCGGCCCCTCTTCCCGGCCCCAGGTCCCTAGCTCTTCCCTGGCACTCTGCCTCTGGCGGGGTAGGAGACGGGCTGGCAAGTGTGGTCCACGGGAAAACGCGCGGTCCTCTGGGTGGCAGGGAGGGCCTCCGTTAACTCTGACACCAGCCCAGGGACCCTGTGGACCTGGCCTGATATCTCAAGGGGGGGGCACGTTGCCCGGAGGGATGCTCTTGGGGTGGGGCCTGCTTGCGCCTGCGCGGCCCCGCCTCTTGGCCCGAAACCACCCAGCCGCGGCTCGGACAAAAGCCATCTCCTGGGGGCCTCCCCCCTGTTCTTCCATCCGTAAAGGGGGACCCCTTTACGGATGGAAGAACAGGGGGATCTTCGCAGTGGTGGGGACGGGACGGAGGGGTCTGCGGGTTTGCAGCCACGTAGGCCAGTTGCTCGCACCCCGGCCCCATGTGTCCCAGCTCCATGGACGAGGTGGGCCGCTTATGGCGGGATGCAGGCGTCCTGCGGGGGTCAGGGGACGGCGTGGGCACTCCCCGGGCGAGAGAGGGCGCCTGGGACCCGAGAGAGCCCCCGGGAAAATGCCCAGCCCTGGCCCCCGTGGCTCCAGTGGCCTCCACAGGCTCCTGCCGTGGGGCCTGGTCCCGCTCACCTGGGCCCAGGTTCTCCGCAGGTGAATGGCTTTTGCGGACACCAGGGACCACAGGCCGCGGATCCCTTCACGGGCAGGGGGGGTTCGAGCTCTGTGGGACCCAGGTCGCAGCGCACACAGTCCCTTCTCGCAAAGTTCAGCCCAGACTTTAGAGAGTAGAAGCGTCTCGGTCCAAGTTTTCCGCCTCGGGGCAGGGTGGGGCCGTTTGAGCCAAGAGAGACTCTTAGGCCGCCAGGCAGGTCTCATGCCCGAGACCCCCAGGGAGACCCGGTCCCTGGGCGTGGGTCCCGCCCGCCCGGACCCGCCCCACGTGGCCCGGAACCGTGGCCGGCCCCTCTTCCCGGCCCCAGGTCCCTAGCTCTTCCCTGGCACTCTGCCTCTGGCGGGGTGGGAGACGGGCTGGCAAGTGTGGTCCACGGTAAAACGCGCGGTCCTCTGGGTGGCAGGGAGGGCCTCCGTTAACTCTGACACCAGCCAAGGGACCCCGTGGACCTGGCCTGATATCTCAAGGGGGGGGCACGTTGCCGGGAGGGATGCTCTTGGGGTGGGGCCTGCTTGCGCCTGCGCGGCCCCGCCTCTTGGCCCGAAACCACCCAGCCGCGGCTCGGACAAAAGCCATCTCCTGGGGGCCTCCCCCCTGTTCTTCCATCCGTAAAGGGGGACCCCTTTACGGATGGAAGAACAGGGGGATCTTCGCAGTGGTGGGGACGGGACGGAGGGGTCTGCGGGTTTGCAGCCACGTAGGCCAGTTGCTCGCACCGCGGCCCCATGTGTACCAGCTCCATGGACGAGGTGGGCCGCTTATGGCGGGATGCAGGCGTCCTGCGGGGGTCAGGGGACGGCGTGGGCACTCCCCGGGCGAGAGAGGGCGCCTGGGACCCGAGAGAGCCCCGGGGAGAGTCCGAGGCCTGGCCGCAGAGGCCTCCATTGCCTCCCCGGGCTCCTACCATGGGGCCTGACCGTGCTCGCCCGAGGCCCAGGTTCACCGCAGGTGAATGCCTTTTGCGGACGCCAAGGACAGGAGGTTGCCGATTCCCTCACAGAGGTGGGGGTTCGAGCTCTGGGGGACTGAGGTCGCAGCGGTCACACTCCATTTTTGGGTGGTTCCGCAGAGACTGGAGGGTTGAAGCGGCTGGGTCCAAGTGTGCCGCCTTGTGGCAGGGTGGGAGCTTTGCAGGCGAAGCAAGGCTCTTAGCCTCCCAGGCGGGGCACAGGCCAGACGCCCCAAGGGAGATCCGGTCCTTGGTCGAGGGTCCCGCCCGCCCGCCCGGAACCGCTCCACCTGGCGCGGAACCGTTGCCGGCCCCTCTTCCAGGCACCAGGTCCCTATTTCTTTCCTGGCACTCTGCCTCTGCGGGGGTGGGAGAGCTGCTGGGAAGTGTGGTCCACGGGAAAACGCGCGGTCCTCTGGGTGGCAGGGAGGGCCTCCGTTAACTCTGACACCAGCCCAGGGACCCTGTGGACCTGGCCTGATATCTCAAGGGGGGGGCACGTTGCCCGGAGGGATGCTGTTGGGGTGGGGCCTGCTTGCGCCTGCGCGGCCCCGCCTCTTGGCCCGAAACCACCCAGCCGCGGCTCGGACAAAAGCCATCTCCTGGGGGCCTCCCCCCTGTTCTTCCATCCGTAAAGGGGGACCCCTTTACGGATGGAAGAACAGGGGGATCTTCGCAGTGGTGGGGACGGGACGGAGGGGTCTGCGGGTTTGCAGCCACGTAGGCCAGTTGCTCGCACCCCGGCCCCATGTGTCCCAGCTCCATGGACGAGGTGGGCCGCTTATGGCGGGATGCAGGCGTCCTGCGGGGGTCAGGGGACGGCGTGGGCACTCCCCGGGCGAGAGAGGGCGCCTGGGACCCGAGAGAGCACCCGGGAAAATGCCCAGCCCTGGCCCCCGTGGCTCCAGTGGCCTCCACAGGCTCCTGCCGTGGGGCCTGGTCCCGCTCACCTGGGCCCAGGTTCTCCGCAGGTGAATGGCTTTTGCGGACACCAGGGACCACAGGCCGCGGATCCCTTCACGGGCAGGGGGGGTTCGAGCTCTGTGGGACCCAGGTCGCAGCGCACACAGTCCCTTCTCGCAAAGTTCAGCCCAGACTTTAGAGAGTAGAAGCGTCTCGGTCCAAGTTTTCCGCCTCGGGGCAGGGTGGGGCCGTTTGAGCCAAGAGAGACTCTTAGGCCGCCAGGCAGGTCTCAGGCCCGAGACCCCCAGGGAGACCCGGTCCCTGGGCGTGGGTCCCGCCCGCCTGGCCCCGCCCCACGTGGCCCGAAACCGTGGCCGGCCCCTCTTCCGGGCCCCAGGTCCCTAGCTCTTCCCTGGCACTCTGCCTCTGGCGGGGTGGGAGACGGGCTGGCAAGTGTGGTCCACGGGAAAACGCGCGGTCCTCTGGGTGGCAGGGAGGGCCTCCGTTAACTCTGACACCAGCCCAGGGACCCTGTGGACCTGGCCTGATATCTCAAGGGGGGGGCACGTTGCCCGGAGGGATGCTGTTGGGGTGGGGCCTGCTTGCGCCTGCGCGGCCCCGCCTCTTGGCCCGAAACCACCCAGCCGCGGCTCGGACAAAAGCCATCTCCTGGGGGCCTCCCCCCTGTTCTTCCATCCGTAAAGGGGGACCCCTTTACGGATGGAAGAACAGGGGGATCTTCGCAGTGGTGGGGACGGGACGGAGGGGTCTGCGGGTTTGCAGCCACGTAGGCCAGTTGCTCGCACCCCGGCCCCATGTGTCCCAGCTCCATGGACGAGGTGGGCCGCTTATGGCGGGATGCAGGCGTCCTGCGGGGGTCAGGGGACGGCGTGGGCACTCCCCGGACGAGAGAGGGCGCCTGGGACCCGAGAGAGCCCCGGGGAGAGTCCGAGGCCTGGCCGCAGAGGCCTCCATTGCCTCCCCGGGCTCCTACCATGGGGCCTGACCGTGCTCGCCCGAGGCCCAGGTTCACCGCAGGTGAATGCCTTTTGCGGACGCCAAGGACAGGAGGTCGCCGATTCCCTCACAGAGGTGGGGGTTCGAGCTCTGGGGGACTGAGGTCGCAGCGGTCACACTCCATTTTTGGGTGGTTCCGCAGAGACTGGAGGGTTGAAGCGGCTGGGTCAAGTGTGCCGCCTTGTGGCAGGGTGGGGGCTTTGCAGGCGAAGCAAGGCTCTTAGCCTCCCAGGCGGGGCACAGGCCAGACGCCCCAAGAGAGATCCGGTCCTTGGTCGAGGGTCTCGCCCGCCCGCCCAGAACCGCTCCACCTGGCGCGGAACCGTGGCCGGCCCCTCTTCCCGGCCCCAGGTCCCTAGCTCTTCCCTGGCACTCTGCCTCTGGCGGGGTAGGAGACGGGCTGGCAAGTGTGGTCCACGGGAAAACGCGCGGTCCTCTGGGTGGCAGGGAGGGCCTCCGTTAACTCTGACACCAGCCCAGGGACCCTGTGGACCTGGCCTGATATCTCAAGGGGGGGGCACGTTGCCCGGAGGGATGCTCTTGGGGTGGGGCCTGCTTGCGCCTGCCCGGCCCCGCCTCTTGGCCCGAAACCACCCAGCCGCGGCTCGGACAAAAGCCATCTCCTGGGGGCCTCCCCCCTGTTCTTCCATCCGTAAAGGGGGACCCCTTTACGGATGGAAGAACAGGGGGATCTTCGCAGTGGTGGGGACGGGACGGAGGGGTCTGCGGGTTTGCAGCCACGTAGGCCAGTTGCTCGCACCCCGGCCCCATGTGTCCCAGCTCCATGGACGAGGTGGGCCGCTTATGGCGGGATGCAGGCGTCCTGCGGGGGTCAGGGGACGGCGTGGGCACTCCCCGGGCGAGAGAGGGCGCCTGGGACCCGAGAGAGCCCCCGGGAAAATGCCCAGCCCTGGCCCCCGTGGCTCCAGTGGCCTCCACAGGCTCCTGCCGTGGGGCCTGGTCCCGCTCACCTGGGCCCAGGTTCTCCGCAGGTGAATGCCTTTTGCGGACACCAGGGACCACAGGCCGCGGATCCCTTCACGGGCAGGGGGGGTTCGAGCTCTGTGGGACCCAGGTCGCAGCGCACACAGTCCCTTCTCGCAAAGTTCAGCCCAGACTTTAGAGAGTAGAAGCGTCTCGGTCCAAGTTTTCCGCCTCGGGGCAGGGTGGGGCCGTTTGAGCCAAGAGAGACTCTTAGGCCGCCAGGCAGGTCTCAGGCCCGAGACCCCCAGGGAGACCCGGTCCCTGGGCGTGGGTCCCGCCCGCCCGGGCCCGCCCCACGTGGCCCGGAACCGTGGCCGGCCCCTCTTCCCGGCCCCAGGTCCCTAGCTCTTCCCTGGCACTCTGCCTCTGGCGGGGTGGGAGACGGGCTGGCAAGTGTGGTCCACGGGAAAACGCGCGGTCCTCTGGGTGGCAGGGAGGGCCTCCGTTAACTCTGACACCAGCCCAGGGACCCCGTGGACCTGGCCTGATATCTCAAGGGGGGGGCACGTTGCCGGGAGGGATGCTCTTGGGGTGGGGCCTGCTTGCGCCTGCGCGGCCCCGCCTCTTGGCCCGAAACCACCCAGCCGCGGCTCGGACAAAAGCCATCTCCTGGGGGCCTCCCCCCTGTTCTTCCATCCGTAAAGGGGGACCCCTTTACGGATGGAAGAACAGGGGGATCTTCGCAGTGGTGGGGACGGGACGGAGGGGTCTGCGGGTTTGCAGCCACGTAGGCCAGTTGCTCGCACCGCGGCCCCATGTGTACCAGCTCCATGGACGAGGTGGGCCGCTTATGGCGGGATGCAGGCGTCCTGCGGGGGTCAGGGGACGGCGTGGGCACTCCCCGGGCGAGAGAGGGCGCCTGGGACCCGAGAGAGCACCCGGGAAAATGCCCAGCCCTGGCCCCCGTGGCTCCAGTGGCCTCCACAGGCTCCTGCCGTGGGGCCTGGTCCCGCTCACCTGGGCCCAGGTTCTCCGCAGGTGAATGCCTTTTGCGGACACCAGGGACCACAGGCCGCGGATCCCTTCACGGGCAGGGGGGGTTCGAGCTCTGTGGGACCCAGGTCGCAGCGCACACAGTCCCTTCTCGCAAAGTTCAGCCCAGACTTTAGAGAGTAGAAGCGTCTCGGTCCAAGTTTTCCGCCTCGGGGCAGGGTGGGGCCGTTTGAGCCAAGAGAGACTCTTAGGCCGCCAGGCAGGTCTCAGGCCCGAGACCCCCAGGGAGACCCGGTCCCTGGGCGTGGGTCCCGCCCGCCCGGGCCCGCCCCACGTGGCCCGAAACCGTGGCCGGCCCCTCTTCCGGGCCCCAGGTCCCTAGCTCTTCCCTGGCACTCTGCCTCTGGCGGGGTGGGAGACGGGCTGGCAAGTGTGGTCCACGGGAAAACGCGCGGTCCTCTGGGTGGCAGGGAGGGCCTCCGTTAACTCTGACACCAGCCCAGGGACCCTGTGGACCTGGCCTGATATCTCAAGGGGGGGGCACGTTGCCCGGAGGGATGCTCTTGGGGTGGGGCCTGCTTGCGCCTGCGCGGCCCCGCCTCTTGGCCCGAAACCACCCAGCCGCGGCTCGGACAAAAGCCATCTCCTGGGGGCCTCCCCCCTGTTCTTCCATCCGTAAAGGGGGACCCCTTTACGGATGGAAGAACAGGGGGATCTTCGCAGTGGTGGGGACGGGACGGAGGGGTCTGCGGGTTTGCAGCCACGTAGGCCAGTTGCTCGCACCGCGGCCCCATGTGTCCCAGCTCCATGGACGAGGTGGGCCGCTTATGGCGGGATGCAGGCGTCCTGCGGGGGTCAGGGGACGGCGTGGGCACTCCCCGGGCGAGAGAGGGCGCCTGGGACCCGAGAGAGCCCCGGGGAGAGTCCGAGGCCTGGCCGCAGAGGCCTCCATTGCCTCCCCGGGCTCCTACCATGGGGCCTGACCGTGCTCGCCCGAGGCCCAGGTTCACCGCAGGTGAATGCCTTTTGCGGACGCCAAGGACAGGAGGTCACCGATTCCCTCACAGAGGTGGGGGTTCGAGCTCTGGGGGACTGAGGTCGCAGCGGTCACACTCCATTTTTGGGTGGTTCCGCAGAGACTGGAGGGTTGAAGCGGCTGGGTCCAAGTGTGCCGCCTTGTGGCAGGGTGGGGGCTTTGCAGGCGAAGCAAGGCTCTTAGCCTCCCAGGCGGGGCACAGGCCAGACGCCCCAAGGGAGATCCGGTCCTTGGTCGAGGGTCCCGCCCGCCCGCCCGGAACCGCTCCACCTGGCGCGGAACCGTGGCCGGCCCCTCTTCCAGGCACCAGGTCCCTAGTTCTTTCCTGGCACTCTGCCTCTGCGGGGGTGGGAGAGCTGCTGGGAAGTGTGGTCCACGGGAAAACGCGCGGTCCTCTGGGTGGCACGGAGGGCCTCCGTTAACTCTGACACCAGCCCAGGGACCCTGTGGACCTGGCCTGATATCTCAAGGGGGGGGCACGTTGCCCGGAGGGATGCTCTTGGGGTGGGGCCTGCTTGCGCCTGCGCGGCCCCGCCTCTTGGCCCGAAACCACCCAGCCGCGGCTCGGACAAAAGCCATCTCCTGGGGGCCTCCCCCCTGTTCTTCCATCCGTAAAGGGGGACCCCTTTACGGATGGAAGAACAGGGGGATCTTCGCAGTGGTGGGGACGGGACGGAGGGGTCTGCGGGTTTGCAGCCACGTAGGCCAGTTGCTCGCACCCCGGCCCCATGTGTCCCAGCTCCATGGACGAGGTGGGCCGCTTATGGCGGGATGCAGGCGTCCTGCGGGGGTCAGGGGACGGCGTGGGCACTCCCCGGGCGAGAGAGGGCGCCTGGGACCCGAGAGAGCCCCGGGGAGAGTCCGAGGCCTGGCCGCAGAGGCCTCCATTGCCTCCCCGGGCTCCTACCATGGGGCCTGACCGTGCTCGCCCGAGGCCCAGGTTCACCGCAGGTGAATGCCTTTTGCGGACGCCAAGGACAGGAGGTCGCCGATTCCCTCACAGAGGTGGGGGTTCGAGCTCTGGGGGACTGAGGTCGCAGCGGTCACACTCCATTTTTGGGTGGTTCCGCAGAGACTGGAGGGTTGAAGCGGCTGGGTCCAAGTGTGCCGCCTTGTGGCAGGGTGGGGGCTTTGCAGGCGAAGCAAGGCTCTTAGCCTCCCAGGCGGGGCACAGGCCAGACGCCCCAAGAGAGATCCGGTCCTTGGTCGAGGGTCTCGCCCGCCCGCCCGGAACCGCTCCACCTGGCGCGGAACCGTGGCCGGCCCCTCTTCCCGGCCCCAGGTCCCTAGCTCTTCCCTGGCACTCTGCCTCTGGCGGGGTAGGAGACGGGCTGGCAAGTGTGGTCCACGGGAAAACGCGCGGTCCTCTGGGTGGCAGGGAGGGCCTCCGTTAACTCTGACACCAGCCCAGGGACCCTGTGGACCTGGCCTGATATCTCAAGGGGGGGGCACGTTGCCCGGAGGGATGCTCTTGGGGTGGGGCCTGCTTGCGCCTGCGCGGCCCCGCCTCTTGGCCCGAAACCAGCCAGCCGCGGCTCGGACAAAAGCCATCTCCTGGGGGCCTCCCCCCTGTTCTTCCATCCGTAAAGGGGGACCCCTTTACGGATGGAAGAACAGGGGGATCTTCGCAGTGGTGGGGACGGGACGGAGGGGTCTGCGGGTTTGCAGCCACGTAGGCCAGTTGCTCGCACCCCGGCCCCATGTGTCCCAGCTCCATGGACGAGGTGGGCCGCTTATGGCGGGATGCAGGCGTCCTGCGGGGGTCAGGGGACGGCGTGGGCACTCCCCGGGCGAGAGAGGGCGCCTGGGACCCGAGAGAGCCCCCGGGAAAATGCCCAGCCCTGGCCCCCGTGGCTCCAGTGGCCTCCACAGGCTCCTGCCGTGGGGCCTGGTCCCGCTCACCTGGGCCCAGGTTCTCCGCAGGTGAATGGCTTTTGCGGACACCAGGGACCACAGGCCGCGGATCCCTTCACGGGCAGGCGGGGTTCGAGCTCTGTGGGACCCAGGTCGCAGCGCACACAGTCCCTTCTCGCAAAGTTCAGCCCAGACTTTAGAGAGTAGAAGCGTCTCGGTCCAAGTTTTCCGCCTCGGGGCAGGGTGGGGCCGTTTGAGCCAAGAGAGACTCTTAGGCCGCCAGCCAGGTCTCATGCCCGAGACCCCCAGGGAGACCCGGTCCCTGGGCGTGGGTCCCGCCCGCCCGGACCCGCCCCACGTGGCCCGGAACCGTGGCCGGCCCCTCTTCCCGGCCCCAGGTCCCTAGCTCTTCCCTGGCACTCTGCCTCTGGCGGGGTGGGAGACGGGCTGGCAAGTGTGGTCCACGGGAAAACGCGCGGTCCTCTGGGTGGCAGGGAGGGCCTCCGTTAACTCTGACACCAGCCAAGGGACCCCGTGGACCTGGCCTGATATCTCAAGGGGGGGGCACGTTGCCGGGAGGGATGCTCTTGGGGTGGGGCCTGCTTGCGCCTGCGCGGCCCCGCCTCTTGGCCCGAAACCACCCAGCCGCGGCTCGGACAAAAGCCATCTCCTGGGGGCCTCCCCCCTGTTCTTCCATCCGTAAAGGGGGACCCCTTTACGGATGGAAGAACAGGGGGATCTTCGCAGTGGTGGGGACGGGACGGAGGGGTCTGCGGGTTGCAGCCACGTAGGCCAGTTGCTCGCACCGCGGCCCCATGTGTACCAGCTCCATGGACGAGGTGGGCCGCTTATGGCGGGATGCAGGCGTCCTGCGGGGGTCAGGGGACGGCGTGGGCACTCCCCGGGCGAGAGAGGGCGCCTGGGACCCGAGAGAGCCACGGGGAGAGTCCGAGGCCTGGCCGCAGAGGCCTCCATTGCCTCCCCGGGCTCCTACCATGGGGCCTGACCGTGCTCGCCCGAGGCCCAGGTTCACCGCAGGTGAATGCCTTTTGCGGACGCCAAGGACAGGAGGTTGCCGATTCCCTCACAGAGGTGGGGGTTCGAGCTCTGGGGGACTGAGGTCGCAGCGGTCACACTCCATTTTTGGGTGGTTCCGCAGAGACTGGAGGGTTGAAGCGGCTGGGTCCAAGTGTGCCGCCTTGTGGCAGGGTGGGAGCTTTGCAGGCGAAGCAAGGCTCTTAGCCTCCCAGGCGGGGCACAGGCCAGACGCCCCAAGGGAGATCCGGTCCTTGGTCGAGGGTCCCGCCCGCCCGCCCGGAACCGCTCCACCTGGCGCGGAACCGTTGCCGGCCCCTCTTCCAGGCACCAGGTCCCTATTTCTTTCCTGGCACTCTGCCTCTGCGGGGGTGGGAGAGCTGCTGGGAAGTGTGGTCCACGGGAAAACGCGCGGTCCTCTGGGTGGCAGGGAGGGCCTCCGTTAACTCTGACACCAGCCCAGGGACCCTGTGGACCTGGCCTGATATCTCAAGGGGGGGGCAGGTTGCCCGGAGGGATGCTGTTGGGGTGGGGCCTGCTTGCGCCTGCGCGGCCCCGCCTCTTGGCCCGAAACCACCCAGCCGCGGCTCGGACAAAAGCCATCTCCTGGGGGCCTCCCCCCTGTTCTTCCATCCGTAAAGGGGGACCCCTTTACGGATGGAAGAACAGGGGGATCTTCGCAGTGGTGGGGACGGGACGGAGGGGTCTGCGGGTTTGCAGCCACGTAGGCCAGTTGCTCGCACCCCGGCCCCATGTGTCCCAGCTCCATGGACGAGGTGGGCCGCTTATGGCGGGATGCAGGCGTCCTGCGGGGGTCAGGGGACGGCGTGGGCACTCCCCGGGCGAGAGAGGGCGCCTGGGACCCGAGAGAGCCCCCGGGAAAATGCCCAGCCCTGGCCCCCGTGGCTCCAGTGGCCTCCACAGGCTCCTGCCGTGGGGCCTGGTCCCGCTCACCTGGGCCCAGGTTCTCCGCAGGTGAATGGCTTTTGCGGACACCAGGGACCACAGGCCGCGGATCCCTTCACGGGCAGGGGGGGTTCGAGCTCTGTGGGACCCAGGTCGCAGCGCACACAGTCCCTTCTCGCAAAGTTCAGCCCAGACTTTAGAGAGTAGAAGCGTCTCGGTCCAAGTTTTCCGCCTCGGGGCAGGGTGGGGCCGTTTGAGCCAAGAGAGACTCTTAGGCCGCCAGGCAGGTCTCAGGCCCGAGACCCCCAGGGAGACCCGGTCCCTGGGCGTGGGTCCCGCCCGCCCGGGCCCGCCCCACGTGGCCCGGAACCGTGGCCGGCCCCTCTTCCCGGCCCCAGGTCCCTAGCTCTTCCCTGGCACTCTGCCTCTGGCGGGGTGGGAGACGGGCTGGCAAGTGTGGTCCACGGGAAAACGCGCGGTCCTCTGGGTGGCAGGGAGGGCCTCCGTTAACTCTGACACCAGCCCAGGGACCCCGTGGACCTGGCCTGATATCTCAAGGGGGGGGCACGTTGCCGGGAGGGATGCTCTTGGGGTGGGGCCTGCTTGCGCCTGCGCGGCCCGCCTCTTGGCCCGAAACCACCCAGCCGCGGCTCGGACAAAAGCCATCTCCTGGGGGCCTCCCCCCTGTTCTTCCATCCGTAAAGGGGGACCCCTTTACGGATGGAAGAACAGGGGGATCTTCGCAGTGGTGGGGACGGGACGGAGGGGTCTGCGGGTTTGCAGCCACGTAGGCCAGTTGCTCGCACCGCGGCCCCATGTGTCCCAGCTCCATGGACGAGGTGGGCCGCTTATGGCGGGATGCAGGCGTCCTGCGGGGGTCAGGGGACGGCGTGGGCACTCCCCGGGCGAGAGAGGGCGCCTGGGACCCGAGAGAGCCCCGGGGAGAGTCCGAGGCCTGGCCGCAGAGGCCTCCATTGCCTCCCCGGGCTCCTACCGTGGGGCCTGACCGTGCTCGCCCGAGGCCCAGGTTCACCGCAGGTGAATGCCTTTTGCGGACGCCAAGGACAGGAGGTTGCCGATTCCCTCACAGAGGTGGGGGTTCGAGCTCTGGGGGACTGAGGGTGCAGCGGTCACACTCCATTTTTGGGTGGTTCCGCAGAGACTGGAGGGTTGAAGCGGCTGGGTCCAAGTGTGCCGCCTTGTGGCAGGGTGGGGGCTTTGCAGGCGAAGCAAGGCTCTTAGCCTCCCAGGCGGGGCACAGGCCAGACGCCCCAAGGGAGATCCGGTCCTTGGTCGAGGGTCCCGCCCGCCCGCCCGGAACCGCTCCACCTGGCGCGGAACCGTTGCCGGCCCCTCTTCCAGGCACCAGGTCCCTAGTTCTTTCCGGGCACTCTGCCTCTGCGGGGGTGGGAGAGCTGCTGGGAAGTGTGGTCCACGGGAAAACGCGCGGTCCTCTGGGTGGCAGGGAGGGCCTCCGTTAACTCTGACACCAGCCCAGGGACCCTGTGGACCTGGCCTGATATCTCAAGGGGGGGGCACGTTGCCCGGAGGGATGCTCTTGGGGTGGGGCCTGCTTGCGCCTGCGCGGCCCCGCCTCTTGGCCCGAAACCACCCAGCCGCGGCTCGGACAAAAGCCATCTCCTGGGGGCCTCCCCCCTGTTCTTCCATCCGTAAAGGGGGACCCCTTTACGGATGGAAGAACAGGGGGATCTTCGCAGTGGTGGGGACGGGACGGAGGGGTCTGCGGGTTTGCAGCCACGTAGGCCAGTTGCTCGCACCCCGGCCCCATGTGTCCCAGCTCCATGGACGAGGTGGGCCGCTTATGGCGGGATGCAGGCGTCCTGCGGGGGTCAGGGGACGGCGTGGGCACTCCCCGGGCGAGAGAGGGCGCCTGGGACCCGAGAGAGCCCCCGGGAAAATGCCCAGCCCTGGCCCCCGTGGCTCCAGTGGCCTCCACAGGCTCCTGCCGTGGGGCCTGGTCCCGCTCACCTGGGCCCAGGTTCTCCGCAGGTGAATGGCTTTTGCGGACACCAGGGACCACAGGCCGCGGATCCCTTCACGGGCAGGGGGGGTTCGAGCTCTGTGGGACCCAGGTCGCAGCGCACACAGTCCCTTCTCGCAAAGTTCAGCCCAGACTTTAGAGAGTAGAAGCGTCTCGGTCCAAGTTTTCCGCCTCGGGGCAGGGTGGGGCCGTTTGAGCCAAGAGAGACTCTTAGGCCGCCAGGCAGGTCTCATGCCCGAGACCCCCAGGGAGACCCGGTCCCTGGGCGTGGGTCCCGCCCGCCCGGACCCGCCCCACGTGGCCCGGAACCGTGGCCGGCCCCTCTTCCCGGCCCCAGGTCCCTAGCTCTTCCCTGGCACTCTGCCTCTGGCGGGGTGGGAGACGGGCTGGCAAGTGTGGTCCACGGGAAAACGCGCGGTCCTCTGGGTGGCAGGGAGGGCCTCCGTTAACTCTGACACCAGCCAAGGGACCCCGTGGACCTGGCCTGATATCTCAAGGGGGGGGCACGTTGCCGGGAGGGATGCTCTTGGGGTGGGGCCTGCTTGCGCCTGCGCGGCCCCGCCTCTTGGCCCGAAACCACCCAGCCGCGGCTCGGACAAAAGCCATCTCCTGGGGGCCTCCCCCCTGTTCTTCCATCCGTAAAGGGGGACCCCTTTACGGATGGAAGAACAGGGGGATCTTCGCAGTGGTGGGGACGGGACGGAGGGGTCTGCGGGTTGCAGCCACGTAGGCCAGTTGCTCGCACCGCGGCCCCATGTGTACCAGCTCCATGGACGAGGTGGGCCGCTTATGGCGGGATGCAGGCGTCCTGCGGGGGTCAGGGGACGGCGTGGGCACTCCCCGGGCGAGAGAGGGCGCCTGGGACCCGAGAGAGCCACGGGGAGAGTCCGAGGCCTGGCCGCAGAGGCCTCCATTGCCTCCCCGGGCTCCTACCATGGGGCCTGACCGTGCTCGCCCGAGGCCCAGGTTCACCGCAGGTGAATGCCTTTTGCGGACGCCAAGGACAGGAGGTTGCCGATTCCCTCACAGAGGTGGGGGTTCGAGCTCTGGGGGACTGAGGTCGCAGCGGTCACACTCCCATTTTTGGGTGGTTCCGCAGAGACTGGAGGGTTGAAGCGGCTGGGTCCAAGTGTGCCGCCTTGTGGCAGGGTGGGAGCTTTGCAGGCGAAGCAAGGCTCTTAGCCTCCCAGGCGGGGCACAGGCCAGACGCCCCAAGGGAGATCCGGTCCTTGGTCGAGGGTCCCGCCCGCCCGCCCGGAACCGCTCCACCTGGCGCGGAACCGTTGCCGGCCCCTCTTCCAGGCACCAGGTCCCTATTTCTTTCCTGGCACTCTGCCTCTGCGGGGGTGGGAGAGCTGCTGGGAAGTGTGGTCCACGGGAAAACGCGCGGTCCTCTGGGTGGCAGGGAGGGCCTCCGTTAACTCTGACACCAGCCCAGGGACCCTGTGGACCTGGCCTGATATCTCAAGGGGGGGGGCACGTTGCCCGGAGGGATGCTGTTGGGGTGGGGCCTGCTTGCGCCTGCGCGGCCCCCGCCTCTTGGCCCGAAACCACCCAGCCGCGGCTCGGACAAAAGCCATCTCCTGGGGGCCTCCCCCCTGTTCTTCCATCCGTAAAGGGGGACCCCTTTACGGATGGAAGAACAGGGGATCTTCGCAGTGGTGGGGACGGGACGGAGGGGTCTGCGGGTTTGCAGCCACGTAGGCCAGTTGCTCGCACCCCGGCCCCATGTGTCCCAGCTCCATGGACGAGGTGGGCCGCTTATGGCGGGATGCAGGCGTCCTGCGGGGGTCAGGGGACGGCGTGGGCACTCCCCGGGCGAGAGAGGGCGCCTGGGACCCGAGAGAGCCCGCCCCGGGGGAGAGTCCGAGGCCTGGCCGCAGAGGCCTCCATTGCCTCCCCGGGCTCCTACCATGGGGCCTGACCGTGCTCGCCCGAGGCCCAGGTTCACCGCAGGTGAATGCCTTTTGCGGACGCCAAGGACAGGAGGTCGCCGATTCCCTCACAGAGGTGGGGGTTCGAGCTCTGGGGGACTGAGGTCGCAGCGGTCACACTCCATTTTTGGGTGGTTCCGCAGAGACTGGAGGGTTGAAGCGGGCTGGGTCCAAAGTGTGCCGCCTTGTGGCAGGGTGGGGGCTTTGCAGGCGAAAGCAAGGCTCTTAGCCTCCCAGGCGGGGCACAGGCCAGACGCCCCAAGGGAGATCCGGTCCTTGGTCGAGGGTCCCGCCCGCACCGCCCGGTACCGCTCCACCTGGCGCGGGAACCGTGGCCGGCCCCTCTTCCAGGCACCAGGTCCCTAGCTCTTTCCTGGCACTCTGCCTCTGCGGGGGTGGAGGAGCTGCTGGGAAGTGTGGTCCACGGGAAAACGCGCGGTCCTCTGGGTGGCAGGGAGGGCCTCCGTTAACTCTGACACCAGCCCAGGGACCCCTGTGGACCTGGCCTGATATCTCAAGGGGGGGGGCACGTTTGCCCGGAGGGATGCTCTTGGGGTGGGGCCTGCTTGCGCCTGCGCGGGCCCGCCTCTTGGCCCGAAACCACCCAGCCGCGGCTCGGACAAAAGCCATCTCCTGGGGGCCTCCCCCCTGTTCTTCCCATCCGTAAAGGGGGACCCCTTTACGGATGGAAGAACAGGGGGATCTTCGCAGTGGTGGGGACGGGACGGAGGGGTCTGCGGGGTTTGCAGCCACGTAGGCCAGTTGCTCGCACCGGGGCCCCATGTGTCCCAGCTCCATGGACGAGGTGGGCCCGCTTATGGCGGGATGCAGGCGTCCTGCGGGGGTCAGGGGACGGCGTGGGCACTCCCCGGGCGAGAGAGGGCGCCTGGGACCCAAGAGAGCACCCGGGAAAATGCCCAGCCCTGGCCCCCGTGGCTCCAGTGGGCCTCCACAGGCTCCTGCCGTGGGGCCTGTCCCGCTCACCTGGGCCCAGGTTCTCCGCAGGTGAATGCCTTTTGCGGACACCAGGGACCACAGGCCGCGGATCCCTTCACGGGCAGGGGGGGTTCGAGCTCTGTGGGACCCAGGTCGCAGCGCACACAGTCCCTTCTCGCAAAGTTCAGCCCAGATTTTAGAGAGTAGAAGCGTCTCGGTCCAAGTTTTCCGCCTCGGGGCAGGGTGGGGGCCGTTTGAGGCCAAGAGAGACTCTTAGGTCGCCAGGCAGGTCTCAGGCCCGAGACCCCCAGGGAGACCCGGTCCCTGGGCGTGGGTCCCGCCCGCCCGGGCCCGCCCCACGTGGCCCGGAACCGTGGCCGGCCCCTCTTCCCGGCCCCAGGTCCCTAGCTCTTCCCTGGCACTCTGCCTCTGGCGGGGTGGGAGACGGGCTGGCAAGTGTGGTCCACGGGAAAACGCGGCGGTCCTCTGGGTGGCACAGAGGGCCTCCGTTAACTCTGACACCAGCCCAGGGACCCTGTGGACCTGGCCTGATATCTCAAGGGGGGGGGGCACGTTGCCCGGAGGGATGCTCTTGGGGTGGGGCCTGCTTGCGCCTGCGCGGCCCCCGCCTCTTGGCCCGAAACCACCCAGCCGCGGCTCGGACAAAAGCCATCTCCTGGGGGCCTCCCCCCTGTTCATCCATCCGTAAAGGGGGACCCCCTTTACGGATGGAAGAACAGGGGGATCTTCGCAGTGGTGGGGACGGGACGGAGGGGTCTGCGGGTTTGCAGCCACGTAGCCAGTTGCTCGCACCCCGGCCCCATGTGTCCCAGCTCCATGGACGAGGTGGGCCGCTTATGGCGGGATGCAGGCGTCCTGCGGGGGTCAGGGGACGGCGTGGGCACTCCCCGGGCGAGAGAGGGCGCCTGGGACCCGAGAGAGCCCCCGGGAAAATGCCCAGCCCTGGCCCCCGTGGCTCCAGTGGCCTCCACAGGCTCCTGCCGTGGGGCCTGGTCCCGCTCACCTGGGCCCAGGTTCTCCGCAGGTGAATGGCTTTTGCGGACACCAGGGACCACAGGCCGCGGATCCCTTCACGGGCAGGGGGGGGTTCGAGCTCTGTGGGACCCAGGTCCGCAGCGCACACAGTCCCTTCTCGCAAAGTTCAGCCCAGACTTTAGAGAGTAGAAGCGTCTCGGTCCAAGTTTTCCGCCTCGGGGCAGGGTGGGGGGCCGTTTTGAGCCAAGAGAGACTCTTAGGCCGCCAGGCAGGTCTCATGCCCGAGACCCCCAGGGAGACCCGGTCCCTGGGCGTGGGTCCCGCCCGCCCGGACCCGCCCCACGTGGCCCGGAACCGTGGCCGGCCCCTCTTCCCGGCCCCAGGTCCCTAGCTCTTCCCTGGCACTCTGCCTCTGGCGGGGTGGGAGACGGGCTGGCAAGTGTGGTCCACGGGAAAACGCGCGGTCCTCTGGGTGGCAGGGAGGGCCTCCGTTAACTCTGACACCAGCCAAGGGACCCCGTGGACCTGGCCTGATATCTCAAGGGGGGGGCACGTTGCCGGAGGGATGCTCTTGGGGTGGGGCCTGCTTGCGCCTGCGCGGCCCCGCCTCTTGGCCCGAAACCACCCAGCCGCGGCTCGGACAAAAGCCATCTCCTGGGGGCCTCCCCCCTGTTCTTCCATCCGTAAAGGGGGACCCCTTTACGGATGGAAGAACAGGGGGATCTTCGCAGTGGTGGGGACGGGACGGAGGGGTCTGCGGGTTGCAGCCACGTAGGCCAGTTGCTCGCACCGCGGCCCCATGTGTACCAGCTCCATGGACGAGGTGGGCCGCTTATGGCGGGATGCAGGCGTCCTGCGGGGGTCAGGGGACGGCGTGGGCACTCCCCGGGCGAGAGAGGGCGCCTGGGACCCGAGAGAGCCACGGGGAGAGTCCGAGGCCTGGCCGCAGAGGCCTCCATTGCCTCCCCGGGCTCCTACCATGGGGCCTGACCGTGCTCGCCCGAGGCCCAGGTTCACCGCAGGTGAATGCCTTTTGCGGACGCCAAGGACAGGAGGTTGCCGATTCCCTCACAGAGGTGGGGGTTCGAGCTCTGGGGGACTGAGGTCGCAGCGGTCACACTCCATTTTTGGGTGGTTCCGCAGAGACTGGAGGGTTGAAGCGGCTGGGTCCAAGTGTGCCGCCTTGTGGCAGGGTGGGGGCTTTGCAGGCGAAGCAAGGCTCTTAGCCTCCCAGGCGGGGCACAGGCCAGACGCCCCAAGGGAGATCCGGTCCTTGGTCGAGGGTCCCGCCCGCCCGCCCGGAACCGCTCCACCTGGCGCGGAACCGTTGCCGGCCCCTCTTCCAGGCACCAGGTCCCTATTTCTTTCCTGGCACTCTGCCTCTGCGGGGGTGGGAGAGCTGCTGGGAAGTGTGGTCCACGGGAAAACGCGCGGTCCTCTGGGTGGCAGGGAGGGCCTCCGTTAACTCTGACACCAGCCCAGGGACCCTGTGGACCTGGCCTGATATCTCAAGGGGGGGGCACGTTGCCCGGAGGGATGCTGTTGGGGTGGGGCCTGCTTGCGCCTGCGCGGCCCCGCCTCTTGGCCCGAAACCACCCAGCCGCGGCTCGGACAAAAGCCATCTCCTGGGGGCCTCCCCCCTGTTCTTCCATCCGTAAAGGGGGACCCCTTTACGGATGGAAGAACAGGGGGATCTTCGCAGTGGTGGGGACGGGACGGAGGGGTCTGCGGGTTTGCAGCCACGTAGGCCAGTTGCTCGCACCCCGGCCCCATGTGTCCCAGCTCCATGGACGAGGTGGGCCGCTTATGGCGGGATGCAGGCGTCCTGCGGGGGTCAGGGGACGGCGTGGGCACTCCCCGGGCGAGAGAGGGCGCCTGGGACCCGAGAGAGCCCCCGGGAAAATGCCCAGCCCTGGCCCCCGTGGCTCCAGTGGCCTCCACAGGCTCCTGCCGTGGGGCCTGGTCCCGCTCACCTGGGCCCAGGTTCTCCGCAGGTGAATGGCTTTTGCGGACACCAGGGACCACAGGCCGCGGATCCCTTCACGGGCAGGGGGGGTTCGAGCTCTGTGGGACCCAGGTCGCAGCGCACACAGTCCCTTCTCGCAAAGTTCAGCCCAGACTTTAGAGAGTAGAAGCGTCTCGGTCCAAGTTTTCCGCCTCGGGGCAGGGTGGGGCCGTTTGAGCCAAGAGAGACTCTTAGGCCGCCAGGCAGGTCTCAGGCCCGAGACCCCCAGGGAGACCCGGTCCCTGGGCGTGGGTCCCGCCCGCCCGGGCCCGCCCCACGTGGCCCGGAACCGTGGCCGGCCCCTCTTCCCGGCCCCAGGTCCCTAGCTCTTCCCTGGCACTCTGCCTCTGGCGGGGTGGGAGACGGGCTGGCAAGTGTGGTCCACGGGAAAACGCGCGGTCCTCTGGGTGGCAGGGAGGGCCTCCGTTAACTCTGACACCAGCCCAGGGACCCCGTGGACCTGGCCTGATATCTCAAGGGGGGGGCACGTTGCCGGGAGGGATGCTCTTGGGGTGGGGCCTGCTTGCGCCTGCGCGGCCCGCCTCTTGGCCCGAAACCACCCAGCCGCGGCTCGGACAAAAGCCATCTCCTGGGGGCCTCCCCCCTGTTCTTCCATCCGTAAAGGGGGACCCCTTTACGGATGGAAGAACAGGGGGATCTTCGCAGTGGTGGGGACGGGACGGAGGGGTCTGCGGGTTTGCAGCCACGTAGGCCAGTTGCTCGCACCGCGGCCCCATGTGTCCCAGCTCCATGGACGAGGTGGGCCGCTTATGGCGGGATGCAGGCGTCCTGCGGGGGTCAGGGGACGGCGTGGGCACTCCCCGGGCGAGAGAGGGCGCCTGGGACCCGAGAGAGCCCCGGGGAGAGTCCGAGGCCTGGCCGCAGAGGCCTCCATTGCCTCCCCGGGCTCCTACCGTGGGGCCTGACCGTGCTCGCCCGAGGCCCAGGTTCACCGCAGGTGAATGCCTTTTGCGGACGCCAAGGACAGGAGGTTGCCGATTCCCTCACAGAGGTGGGGGTTCGAGCTCTGGGGGACTGAGGGTGCAGCGGTCACACTCCATTTTTGGGTGGTTCCGCAGAGACTGGAGGGTTGAAGCGGCTGGGTCCAAGTGTGCCGCCTTGTGGCAGGGTGGGGGCTTTGCAGGCGAAGCAAGGCTCTTAGCCTCCCAGGCGGGGCACAGGCCAGACGCCCCAAGGGAGATCCGGTCCTTGGTCGAGGGTCCCGCCCGCCCGCCCGGAACCGCTCCACCTGGCGCGGAACCGTTGCCGGCCCCTCTTCCAGGCACCAGGTCCCTAGTTCTTTCCGGGCACTCTGCCTCTGCGGGGGTGGGAGAGCTGCTGGGAAGTGTGGTCCACGGGAAAACGCGCGGTCCTCTGGGTGGCAGGGAGGGCCTCCGTTAACTCTGACACCAGCCCAGGGACCCTGTGGACCTGGCCTGATATCTCAAGGGGGGGGCACGTTGCCCGGAGGGATGCTCTTGGGGTGGGGCCTGCTTGCGCCTGCGCGGCCCCGCCTCTTGGCCCGAAACCACCCAGCCGCGGCTCGGACAAAAGCCATCTCCTGGGGGCCTCCCCCCTGTTCTTCCATCCGTAAAGGGGGACCCCTTTACGGATGGAAGAACAGGGGGATCTTCGCAGTGGTGGGGACGGGACGGAGGGGTCTGCGGGTTTGCAGCCACGTAGGCCAGTTGCTCGCACCCCGGCCCCATGTGTCCCAGCTCCTTGGACGAGGTGGGCCGCTTATGGCGGGATGCAGGCGTCCTGCGGGGGTCAGGGGACGGCGTGGGCACTCCCCGGGCGAGAGAGGGCGCCTGGGACCCGAGAGAGCCCCCGGGAAAATGCCCAGCCCTGGCCCCCGTGGCTCCAGTGGCCTCCACAGGCTCCTGCCGTGGGGCCTGGTCCCGCTCACCTGGGCCCAGGTTCTCCGCAGGTGAATGGCTTTTGCGGACACCAGGGACCACAGGCCGCGGATCCCTTCACGGGCAGGGGGGGTTCGAGCTCTGTGGGACCCAGGTCGCAGCGCACACAGTCCCTTCTCGCAAAGTTCAGCCCAGACTTTAGAGAGTAGAAGCGTCTCGGTCCAAGTTTTCCGCCTCGGGGCAGGGTGGGGCCGTTTGAGCCAAGAGAGACTCTTAGGCCGCCAGGCAGGTCTCATGCCCGAGACCCCCAGGGAGACCCGGTCCCTGGGCGTGGGTCCCGCCCGCCCGGACCCGCCCCACGTGGCCCGGAACCGTGGCCGGCCCCTCTTCCCGGCCCCAGGTCCCTAGCTCTTCCCTGGCACTCTGCCTCTGGCGGGGTGGGAGACGGGCTGGCAAGTGTGGTCCACGGGAAAACGCGCGGTCCTCTGGGTGGCAGGGAGGGCCTCCGTTAACTCTGACACCAGCCAAGGGACCCCGTGGACCTGGCCTGATATCTCAAGGGGGGGGCACGTTGCCGGGAGGGATGCTCTTGGGGTGGGGCCTGCTTGCGCCTGCGCGGCCCCGCCTCTTGGCCCGAAACCACCCAGCCGCGGCTCGGACAAAAGCCATCTCCTGGGGGCCTCCCCCCTGTTCTTCCATCCGTAAAGGGGGACCCCTTTACGGATGGAAGAACAGGGGGATCTTCGCAGTGGTGGGGACGGGACGGAGGGGTCTGCGGGTTGCAGCCACGTAGGCCAGTTGCTCGCACCGCGGCCCCATGTGTACCAGCTCCATGGACGAGGTGGGCCGCTTATGGCGGGATGCAGGCGTCCTGCGGGGGTCAGGGGACGGCGTGGGCACTCCCCGGGCGAGAGAGGGCGCCTGGGACCCGAGAGAGCCACGGGGAGAGTCCGAGGCCTGGCCGCAGAGGCCTCCATTGCCTCCCCGGGCTCCTACCATGGGGCCTGACCGTGCTCGCCCGAGGCCCAGGTTCACCGCAGGTGAATGCCTTTTGCGGACGCCAAGGACAGGAGGTTGCCGATTCCCTCACAGAGGTGGGGGTTCGAGCTCTGGGGGACTGAGGTCGCAGCGGTCACACTCCATTTTTGGGTGGTTCCGCAGAGACTGGAGGGTTGAAGCGGCTGGGTCCAAGTGTGCCGCCTTGTGGCAGGGTGGGAGCTTTGCAGGCGAAGCAAGGCTCTTAGCCTCCCAGGCGGGGCACAGGCCAGACGCCCCAAGGGAGATCCGGTCCTTGGTCGAGGGTCCCGCCCGCCCGCCCGGAACCGCTCCACCTGGCGCGGAACCGTTGCCGGCCCCTCTTCCAGGCACCAGGTCCCTATTTCTTTCCTGGCACTCTGCCTCTGCGGGGGTGGGAGAGCTGCTGGGAAGTGTGGTCCACGGGAAAACGCGCGGTCCTCTGGGTGGCAGGGAGGGCCTCCGTTAACTCTGACACCAGCCCAGGGACCCTGTGGACCTGGCCTGATATCTCAAGGGGGGGGCACGTTGCCCGGAGGGATGCTGTTGGGGTGGGGCCTGCTTGCGCCTGCGCGGCCCCGCCTCTTGGCCCGAAACCACCCAGCCGCGGCTCGGACAAAAGCCATCTCCTGGGGGCCTCCCCCCTGTTCTTCCATCCGTAAAGGGGGACCCCTTTACGGATGGAAGAACAGGGGGATCTTCGCAGTGGTGGGGACGGGACGGAGGGGTCTGCGGGTTTGCAGCCACGTAGGCCAGTTGCTCGCACCCCGGCCCCATGTGTCCCAGCTCCATGGACGAGGTGGGCCGCTTATGGCGGGATGCAGGCGTCCTGCGGGGGTCAGGGGACGGCGTGGGCACTCCCCGGGCGAGAGAGGGCGCCTGGGACCCGAGAGAGCCCCCGGGAAAATGCCCAGCCCTGGCCCCCGTGGCTCCAGTGGCCTCCACAGGCTCCTGCCGTGGGGCCTGGTCCCGCTCACCTGGGCCCAGGTTCTCCGCAGGTGAATGGCTTTTGCGGACACCAGGGACCACAGGCCGCGGATCCCTTCACGGGCAGGGGGGGTTCGAGCTCTGTGGGACCCAGGTCGCAGCGCACACAGTCCCTTCTCGCAAAGTTCAGCCCAGACTTTAGAGAGTAGAAGCGTCTCGGTCCAAGTTTTCCGCCTCGGGGCAGGGTGGGGCCGTTTGAGCCAAGAGAGACTCTTAGGCCGCCAGGCAGGTCTCAGGCCCGAGACCCCCAGGGAGACCCGGTCCCTGGGCGTGGGTCCCGCCCGCCCGGGCCCGCCCCACGTGGCCCGGAACCGTGGCCGGCCCCTCTTCCCGGCCCCAGGTCCCTAGCTCTTCCCTGGCACTCTGCCTCTGGCGGGGTGGGAGACGGGCTGGCAAGTGTGGTCCACGGGAAAACGCGCGGTCCTCTGGGTGGCAGGGAGGGCCTCCGTTAACTCTGACACCAGCCCAGGGACCCCGTGGACCTGGCCTGATATCTCAAGGGGGGGGCACGTTGCCGGGAGGGATGCTCTTGGGGTGGGGCCTGCTTGCGCCTGCGCGGCCCGCCTCTTGGCCCGAAACCACCCAGCCGCGGCTCGGACAAAAGCCATCTCCTGGGGGCCTCCCCCCTGTTCTTCCATCCGTAAAGGGGGACCCCTTTACGGATGGAAGAACAGGGGGATCTTCGCAGTGGTGGGGACGGGACGGAGGGGTCTGCGGGTTTGCAGCCACGTAGGCCAGTTGCTCGCACCGCGGCCCCATGTGTCCCAGCTCCATGGACGAGGTGGGCCGCTTATGGCGGGATGCAGGCGTCCTGCGGGGGTCAGGGGACGGCGTGGGCACTCCCCGGGCGAGAGAGGGCGCCTGGGACCCGAGAGAGCCCCGGGGAGAGTCCGAGGCCTGGCCGCAGAGGCCTCCATTGCCTCCCCGGGCTCCTACCGTGGGGCCTGACCGTGCTCGCCCGAGGCCCAGGTTCACCGCAGGTGAATGCCTTTTGCGGACGCCAAGGACAGGAGGTTGCCGATTCCCTCACAGAGGTGGGGGTTCGAGCTCTGGGGGACTGAGGGTGCAGCGGTCACACTCCATTTTTGGGTGGTTCCGCAGAGACTGGAGGGTTGAAGCGGCTGGGTCCAAGTGTGCCGCCTTGTGGCAGGGTGGGGGCTTTGCAGGCGAAGCAAGGCTCTTAGCCTCCCAGGCGGGGCACAGGCCAGACGCCCCAAGGGAGATCCGGTCCTTGGTCCAGGGTCCCGCCCGCCCGCCCGGAACCGCTCCACCTGGCGCGGAACCGTTGCCGGCCCCTCTTCCAGGCACCAGGTCCCTAGTTCTTTCCGGGCACTCTGCCTCTGCGGGGGTGGGAGAGCTGCTGGGAAGTGTGGTCCACGGGAAAACGCGCGGTCCTCTGGGTGGCAGGGAGGGCCTCCGTTAACTCTGACACCAGCCCAGGGACCCTGTGGACCTGGCCTGATATCTCAAGGGGGGGGCACGTTGCCCGGAGGGATGCTCTTGGGGTGGGGCCTGCTTGCGCCTGCGCGGCCCCGCCTCTTGGCCCGAAACCACCCAGCCGCGGCTCGGACAAAAGCCATCTCCTGGGGGCCTCCCCCCTGTTCTTCCATCCGTAAAGGGGGACCCCTTTACGGATGGAAGAACAGGGGGATCTTCGCAGTGGTGGGGACGGGACGGAGGGGTCTGCGGGTTTGCAGCCACGTAGGCCAGTTGCTCGCACCCCGGCCCCATGTCTCCCAGCTCCATGGACGAGGTGGGCCGCTTATGGCGGGATGCAGGCGTCCTGCGGGGGTCAGGGGACGGCGTGGGCACTCCCCGGGCGAGAGAGGGCGCCTGGGACCCGAGAGAGCCCCGGGGAGAGTCCGAGGCCTGGCCGCAGAGGCCTCCATTGCCTCCCCGGGCTCCTACCATGGGGCCTGACCGTGCTCGCCCGAGGCCCAGGTTCACCGCAGGTGAATGCCTTTTGCGGACGCCAAGGACAGGAGGTCGCCGATTCCCTCACAGAGGTGGGGGTTCGAGCTCTGGGGGACTGAGGTCGCAGCGGTCACACTCCATTTTTGGGTGGTTCCGCAGAGACTGGAGGGTTGAAGCGGCTGGGTCCAAGTGTGCCGCCTTGTGGCAGGGTGGGGGCTTTGCAGGCGAAGCAAGGCTCTTAGCCTCCCAGGCGGGGCACAGGCCAGACGCCCCAAGGGAGATGCGGTCCTTGGTCGAGGGTCCCGCCCGTCCGCCCGGAACCGCTCCACCTGGCGCGGAACCGTGGCCGGCCCCTCTTCCCGGCCCCAGGTCCCTAGCTCTTCCCTGGCACTCTGCCTCTGGCGGGGTAGGAGACGGGCTGGCAAGTGTGGTCCACGGGAAAACGCGCGGTCCTCTGGGTGGCAGGGAGGGCCTCCGTTAACTCTGACACCAGCCCAGGGACCCTGTGGACCTGGCCCGATATCTCAAGGGGGGGGCACGTTGCCCGGAGGGATGCTGTTGGGGTGGGGCCTGCTTGCGCCTGCGCGGCCCCGCCTCTTGGCCCGAAACCACCCAGCCGCGGCTCCGACAAAAGCCATCTCCTGGGGGCCTCCCCCCTGTTCTTCCATCCGTAAAGGGGGACCCCTTTACGGATGGAAGAACAGGGGGATCTTCGCAGTGGTGGGGACGGGACGGAGGGGTCTGCGGGTTTGCAGCCACGTAGGCCAGTTGCTCGCACCCCGGCCCCATGTGTCCCAGCTCCATGGACGAGGTGGGCCGCTTATGGCGGGATGCAGGCGTCCTGCGGGGGTCAGGGGACGGCGTGGGCACTCCCCGGGCGAGAGAGGGCGCCTGGGACCCGAGAGAGCACCCGGGAAAATGCCCAGCCCTGGCCCCCGTGGCTCCAGTGGCCTCCACAGGCTCCTGCCGTGGGGCCTGGTCCCGCTCACCTGGGCCCAGGTTCTCCGCAGGTGAATGCCTTTTGCGGACACCAGGGACCACAGGCCGCGGATCCCTTCACGGGCAGGGGGGGTTCGAGCTCTGTGGGACCCAGGTCGCAGCGCACACAGTCCCTTCTCGCAAAGTTCAGCCCAGACTTTAGAGAGTAGAAGCGTCTCGGTCCAAGTTTTCCGCCTCGGGGCAGGGTGGGGCCGTTTGAGCCAAGAGAGACTCTTAGGCCGCCAGGCAGGTCTCAGGCCCGAGACCCCCAGGGAGACCCGGTCCCTGGGCGTGGGTCCCGCCCGCCTGGCCCCGCCCCACGTGGCCCGAAACCGTGGCCGGCCCCTCTTCCGGGCCCCAGGTCCCTAGCTCTTCCCTGGCACTCTGCCACTGGCGGGGTGGGAGACGGGCTGGCAAGTGTGGTCCACGGGAAAACGCGCGGTCCTCTGGGTGGCAGGGAGGGCCTCCGTTAACTCTGACACCAGCCCAGGGACCCTGTGGACCTGGCCTGATATCTCAAGGGGGGGGCACGTTGCCCGGAGGGATGCTCTTGGGGTGGGGCCTGCTTGCGCCTGCGCGGCCCCGCCTCTTGGCCCGAAACCACCCAGCCGCGGCTCGGACAAAAGCCATCTCCTGGGGGCCTCCCCCCTGTTCTTCCATCCGTAAAGGGGGACCCCTTTACGGATGGAAGAACAGGGGGATCTTCGCAGTGGTGGGGACGGGACGGAGGGGTCTGCGGGTTTGCAGCCACGTAGGCCAGTTGCTCGCACCCCGGCCCCATGTGTCCCAGCTCCATGGACGAGGTGGGCCGCTTATGGCGGGATGCAGGCGTCCTGCGGGGGTCAGGGGACGGCGTGGGCACTCCCCGGACGAGAGAGGGCGCCTGGGACCCGAGAGAGCCCCGGGGAGAGTCCGAGGCCTGGCCGCAGAGGCCTCCATTGCCTCCCCGGTCTCCTACCATGGGGCCTGACCGTGCTCGCCCGAGGCCCAGGTTCACCGCAGGTGAATGCCTTTTGCGGACGCCAAGGACAGGAGGTCGCCGATTCCCTCACAGAGGTGGGGGTTCGAGCTCTGGGGGACTGAGGTCGCAGCGGTCACACTCCATTTTTGGGTGGTTCCGCAGAGACTGGAGGGTTGAAGCGGCTGGGTCAAGTGTGCCGCCTTGTGGCAGGGTGGGGGCTTTGCAGGCGAAGCAAGGCTCTTAGCCTCCCAGGCGGGGCACAGGCCAGACGCCCCAAGAGAGATCCGGTCCTTGGTCGAGGGTCTCGCCCGCCCGCCCGGAACCGCTCCACCTGGCGCGGAACCGTGGCCGGCCCCTCTTCCCGGCCCCAGGTCCCTAGCTCTTCCCTGGCACTCTGCCTCTGGCGGGGTAGGAGACGGGCTGGCAAGTGTGGTCCACGGGAAAACGCGCGGTCCTCTGGGTGGCAGGGAGGGCCTCCGTTAACTCTGACACCAGCCCAGGGACCCTGTGGACCTGGCCTGATATCTCAAGGGGGGGGCACGTTGCCCGGAGGGATGCTCTTGGGGTGGGGCCTGCTTGCGCCTGCCCGGCCCCGCCTCTTGGCCCGAAACCACCCAGCCGCGGCTCGGACAAAAGCCATCTCCTGGGGGCCTCCCCCCTGTTCTTCCATCCGTAAAGGGGGACCCCTTTACGGATGGAAGAACAGGGGGATCTTCGCAGTGTTGGGGACGGGACGGAGGGGTCTGCGGGTTTGCAGCCACGTAGGGCAGTTGCTCGCACCCCGGCCCCATGTGTCCCAGCTCCATGGACGAGGTGGGCCGCTTATGGCGGGATGCAGGCGTCCTGCGGGGGTCAGGGGACGGCGTGGGCACTCCCCGGGCGAGAGAGGGCGCCTGGGACCCGAGAGAGCACCCGGGAAAATGCCCAGCCCTGGCCCCCGTGGCTCCAGTGGCCTCCACAGGCTCCTGCCGTGGGGCCTGGTCCCGCTCACCTGGGCCCAGGTTCTCCGCAGGTGAATGCCTTTTGCGGACACCAGGGACCACAGGCCGCGGATCCCTTCACGGGCAGGGGGGGTTCGAGCTCTGTGGGACCCAGGTCGCAGCGCACACAGTCCCTTCTCGCAAAGTTCAGCCCAGACTTTAGAGAGTAGAAGCGTCTCGGTCCAAGTTTTCCGCCTCGGAGCAGGGTGGGGCCGTTTGAGCCAAGAGAGACTCTTAGGCCGCCAGGCAGGTCTCAGGCCCGAGACCCCCAGGGAGACCCGGTCCCTGGGCGTGGGTCCCGCCCGCCCGGGCCCGCCCCACGTGGCCCGGAACCGTGGCCGGCCCCTCTTCCCGGCCCCAGGTCCCTAGCTCTTCCCTGGCACTCTGCCTCTGGCGGGGTGGGAGACGGGCTGGCAAGTGTGGTCCACGGGAAAACGCGCGGTCCTCTGGGTGGCAGGGAGGGCCTCCGTTAACTCTGACACCAGCCCAGGGACCCCGTGGACCTGGCCTGATATCTCAAGGGGGGGGCACGTTGCCGGGAGGGATGCTCTTGGGGTGGGGCCTGCTTGCGCCTGCGCGGCCCCGCCTCTTGGCCCGAAACCACCCAGCCGCGGCTCGGACAAAAGCCATCTCCTGGGGGCCTCCCCCCTGTTCTTCCATCCGTAAAGGGGGACCCCTTTACGGATGGAAGAACAGGGGGATCTTCGCAGTGGTGGGGACGGGACGGAGGGGTCTGCGGGTTTGCAGCCACGTAGGCCAGTTGCTCGCACCGCGGCCCCATGTGTCCCAGCTCCATGGACGAGGTGGGCCGCTTATGGCGGGATGCAGGCGTCCTGCGGGGGTCAGGGGACGGCGTGGGCACTCCCCGGGCGAGAGAGGGCGCCTGGGACCCGAGAGAGCCCCGGGGAGAGTCCGAGGCCTGGCCGCAGAGGCCTCCATTGCCTCCCCGGGCTCCTACCATGGGGCCTGACCGTGCTCGCCCGAGGCCCAGGTTCACCGCAGGTGAATGCCTTTTGCGGACGCCAAGGACAGGAGGTCCCCGATTCCCTCACAGAGGTGGGGGTTCGAGCTCTGGGGGACTGAGGTCGCAGCGGTCACACTCCATTTTTGGGTGGTTCCGCAGAGACTGGAGGGTTGAAGCGGCTGGGTCCAAGTGTGCCGCCTTGTGGCAGGGTGGGGGCTTTGCAGGCGAAGCAAGGCTCTTAGCCTCCCAGGCGGGGCACAGGCCAGACGCCCCAAGGGAGATCCGGTCCTTGGTCGAGGGTCCCGCCCGCCCGCCCGGAACCGCTCCACCTGGCGCGGAACCGTGGCCGGCCCCTCTTCCAGGCACCAGGTCCCTAGTTCTTTCCTGGCACTCTGCCTCTGCGGGGGTGGGAGAGCTGCTGGGAAGTGTGGTCCACGGGAAAACGCGCGGTCCTCTGGGTGGCACGGAGGGCCTCCGTTAACTCTGACACCAGCCCAGGGACCCTGTGGACCTGGCCTGATATCTCAAGGGGGGGGCACGTTGCCCGGAGGGATGCTCTTGGGGTGGGGCCTGCTTGCGCCTGCGCGGCCCCGCCTCTTGGCCCGAAACCACCCAGCCGCGGCTCGGACAAAAGCCATCTCCTGGGGGCCTCCCCCCTGTTCTTCCATCCGTAAAGGGGGACCCCTTTACGGATGGAAGAACAGGGGGATCTTCGCAGTGGTGGGGACGGGACGGAGGGGTCTGCGGGTTTGCAGCCACGTAGGCCAGTTGCTCGCACCCCGGCCCCATGTGTCCCAGCTCCATGGACGAGGTGGGCCGCTTATGGCGGGATGCAGGCGTCCTGCGGGGGTCAGGGGACGGCGTGGGCACTCCCCGGGCGAGAGAGGGCGCCTGGGACCCGAGAGAGCCCCGGGGAGAGTCCGAGGCCTGGCCGCAGAGGCCTCCATTGCCTCCCCGGGCTCCTACCATGGGGCCTGACCGTGCTCGCCCGAGGCCCAGGTTCACCGCAGGTGAATGCCTTTTGCGGACGCCAAGGACAGGAGGTCCCCGATTCCCTCACAGAGGTGGGGGTTCGAGCTCTGGGGGACTGAGGTCGCAGCGGTCACACTCCATTTTTGGGTGGTTCCGCAGAGACTGGAGGGTTGAAGCGGCTGGGTCCAAGTGTGCCGCCTTGTGGCAGGGTGGGGGCTTTGCAGGCGAAGCAAGGCTCTTAGCCTCCCAGGCGGGGCACAGGCCAGACGCCCCAAGGGAGATCCGGTCCTTGGTCGAGGGTCCCGCCCGCCCGCCCGGAACCGCTCCACCTGGCGCGGAACCGTGGCCGGCCCCTCTTCCAGGCACCAGGTCCCTAGTTCTTTCCTGGCACTCTGCCTCTGCGGGGGTGGGAGAGCTGCTGGGAAGTGTGGTCCACGGGAAAACGCGCGGTCCTCTGGGTGGCACGGAGGGCCTCCGTTAACTCTGACACCAGCCCAGGGACCCTGTGGACCTGGCCTGATATCTCAAGGGGGGGGCACGTTGCCCGGAGGGATGCTCTTGGGGTGGGGCCTGCTTGCGCCTGCGCGGCCCCGCCTCTTGGCCCGAAACCACCCAGCCGCGGCTCGGACAAAAGCCATCTCCTGGGGGCCTCCCCCCTGTTCTTCCATCCGTAAAGGGGGACCCCTTTACGGATGGAAGAACAGGGGGATCTTCGCAGTGGTGGGGACGGGACGGAGGGGTCTGCGGGTTTGCAGCCACGTAGGCCAGTTGCTCGCACCCCGGCCCCATGTGTCCCAGCTCCATGGACGAGGTGGGCCGCTTATGGCGGGATGCAGGCGTCCTGCGGGGGTCAGGGGACGGCGTGGGCACTCCCCGGGCGAGAGAGGGCGCCTGGGACCCGAGAGAGCACCCGGGAAAATGCCCAGCCCTGGCCCCCGTGGCTCCAGTGGCCTCCACAGGCTCCTGCCGTGGGGCCTGGTCCCGCTCACCTGGGCCCAGGTTCTCCGCAGGTGAATGCCTTTTGCGGACACCAGGGACCACAGGCCGCGGATCCCTTCACGGGCAGGGGGGGTTCGAGCTCTGTGGGACCCAGGTCGCAGCGCACACAGTCCCTTCTCGCAAAGTTCAGCCCAGACTTTAGAGAGTAGAAGCGTCTCGGTCCAAGTTTTCCGCCTCGGGGCAGGGTGGGGCCGTTTGAGCCAAGAGAGACTCTTAGGCCGCCAGGCAGGTCTCAGGCCCGAGACCCCCAGGGAGACCCGGTCCCTGGGCGTGGGTCCCGCCCGCCTGGCCCCGCCCCACGTGGCCCGAAACCGTGGCCGGCCCCTCTTCCGGGCCCCAGGTCCCTAGGTCTTCCCTGGCACTCTGCCTCTGGCGGGGTGGGAGACGGGCTGGCAAGTGTGGTCCACGGGAAAACGCGCGGTCCTCTGGGTGGCAGGGAGGGCCTCCGTTAACTCTGACACCAGCCCAGGGACCCTGTGGACCTGGCCTGATATCTCAAGGGGGGGGCACGTTGCCCGGAGGGATGCTCTTGGGGTGGGGCCTGCTTGCGCCTGCGCGGCCCCGCCTCTTGGCCCGAAACCACCCAGCCGCGTCTCGGACAAAAGCCATCTCCTGGGGGCCTCCCCCCTGTTCTTCCATCCGTAAAGGGGGACCCCTTTACGGATGGAAGAACAGGGGGATCTTCGCAGTGGTGGGGACGGGACGGAGGGGTCTGCGGGTTTGCAGCCACGTAGGCCAGTTGCTCGCACCCCGGCCCCATGTGTCCCAGCTACATGGACGAGGTGGGCCGCTTATGGCGGGATGCAGGCGTCCTGCGGGGGTCAGGGGACGGCGTGGGCACTCCCCGGGCGAGAGAGGGCGCCTGGGACCCGAGAGAGCCCCGGGGAGAGTCCGAGGCCTGGCCGCAGAGGCCTCCATTGCCTCCCCGGGCTCCTACCATGGGGCCTGACCGTGCTCGCCCGAGGCCCAGGTTCACCGCAGGTGAATGCCTTTTGCGGACGCCAAGGACAGGAGGTCGCCGATTCCCTCACAGAGGTGGGGGTTCGAGCTCTGGGGGACTGAGGTCGCAGCGGTCACACTCCATTTTTGGGTGGTTCCGCAGAGACTGGAGGGTTGAAGCGGCTGGGTCAAGTGTGCCGCCTTGTGGCAGGGTGGGGGCTTTGCAGGCGAAGCAAGGCTCTTAGCCTCCCAGGCGGGGCACAGGCCAGACGCCCCAAGAGAGATCCGGTCCTTGGTCGAGGGTCTCGCCCGCCCGCCCGGAACCGCTCCACCTGGCGCGGAACCGTGGCCGGCCCCTCTTCCCGGCCCCAGGTCCCTAGCTCTTCCCTGGCACTCTGCCTCTGGCGGGGTAGGAGACGGGCTGGCAAGTGTGGTCCACGGGAAAACGCGCGGTCCTCTGGGTGGCAGGGAGGGCCTCCGTTAACTCTGACACCAGCCCAGGGACCCTGTGGACCTGGCCTGATATCTCAAGGGGGGGGCACGTTGCCCGGAGGGATGCTCTTGGGGTGGGGCCTGCTTGCGCCTGCCCGGCCCCGCCTCTTGGCCCGAAACCACCCAGCCGCGGCTCGGACAAAAGCCATCTCCTGGGGGCCTCCCCCCTGTTCTTCCATCCGTAAAGGGGGACCCCTTTACGGATGGAAGAACAGGGGGATCTTCGCAGTGGTGGGGACGGGACGGAGGGGTCTGCGGGTTTGCAGCCACGTAGGCCAGTTGCTCGCACCCCGGCCCCATGTGTCCCAGCTCCATGGACGAGGTGGGCCGCTTATGGCGGGATGCAGGCGTCCTGCGGGGGTCAGGGGACGGCGTGGGCACTCCCCGGGCGAGAGAGGGCGCCTGGGACCCGAGAGAGCACCCGGGAAAATGCCCAGCCCTGGCCCCCGTGGCTCCAGTGGCCTCCACAGGCTCCTGCCGTGGGGCCTGGTCCCGCTCACCTGGGCCCAGGTTCTCCGCAGGTGAATGCCTTTTGCGGACACCAGGGACCACAGGCCGCGGATCCCTTCACGGGCAGGGGGGGTTCGAGCTCTGTGGGACCCAGGTCGCAGCGCACACAGTCCCTTCTCGCAAAGTTCAGCCCAGACTTTAGAGAGTAGAAGCGTCTCGGTCCAAGTTTTCCGCCTCGGGGCAGGGTGGGGCCGTTTGAGCCAAGAGAGACTCTTAGGCCGCCAGGCAGGTCTCAGGCCCGAGACCCCCAGGGAGACCCGGTCCCTGGGCGTGGGTCCCGCCCGCCCGGGCCCGCCCCACGTGGCCCGGAACCGTGGCCGGCCCCTCTTCCCGGCCCCAGGTCCCTAGCTCTTCCCTGGCACTCTGCCTCTGGCGGGGTGGGAGACGGGCTGGCAAGTGTGGTCCACGGGAAAACGCGCGGTCCTCTGGGTGGCACAGAGGGCCTCCGTTAACTCTGACACCAGCCCAGGGACCCTGTGGACCTGGCCTGATATCTCAAGGGGGGGGCACGTTGCCCGGAGGGATGCTCTTGGGGTGGGGCCTGCTTGCGCCTAGGCGGCCCCGCCTCTTGGCCCGAAACCACCCAGCCGCGGCTCGGACAAAAGCCATCTCCTGGGGGCCTCCCCCCTGTTCATCCATCCGTAAAGGGGGACCCCTTTACGGATGGAAGAACAGGGGGATCTTCGCAGTGGTGGGGACGGGACGGAGGGGTCTGCGGGTTTGCAGCCACGTAGGCCAGTTGCTCGCACCCCGGCCCCATGTGTCCCAGCTCCATGGACGAGGTGGGCCGCTTATGGCGGGATGCAGGCGTCCTGCGGGGGTCAGGGGACGGCGTGGGCACTCCCCGGGCGAGAGAGGGCGCCTGGGACCCGAGAGAGCCCCGGGGAGAGTCCGAGGCCTGCCCGCAGAGGCCTCCATTGCCTCCCCGGGCTCCTACCATGGGGCCTGACCGTGCTCGCCCGAGGCCCAGGTTCACCGCAGGTGAATGCCTTTTGCGGACGCCAAGGACAGGAGGTCGCTGATTCCCTCACAGAGGTGGGGGTTCGAGCTCTGGGGGACTGAGGTCGCAGCGGTCACACTCCATTTTTGGGTGGTTCCGCAGAGACTGGAGGGTTGAAGCGGCTGGGTCCAAGTGTGCCGCCTTGTGGCAGGGTGGGGGCTTTGCAGGCGAAGCAAGGCTCTTAGCCTCCCAGGCGGGGCACAGGCCAGACGCCCCAAGGGAGATCCGGTCCTTGGTCGAGGGTCCCGCCCGCCCGCCCGGAACCGCTCCACCTGGCGCGGAACCGTGGCCGGCCCCTCTTCCAGGCACCAGGTCCCTAGTTCTTTCCTGGCACTCTGCCTCTGCGGGGGTGGGAGAGCTGCTGGGAAGTGTGGTCCACGGGAAAACGCGCGGTCCTCTGGGTGGCAGGGAGGGCCTCCGTTAACTCTGACACCAGCCCAGGGACCCTGTGGACCTGGCCTGATATCTCAAGGGGGGGGCACGTTGCCCGGAGGGATGCTCTTGGGGTGGGGCCTGCTTGCGCCTGCGCGGCCCCGCCTCTTGGCCCGAAACCACCCAGCCGCGGCTCGGACAAAAGCCATCTCCTGGGGGCCTCCCCCCTGTTCTTCCATCCGTAAAGGGGGACCCCTTTACGGATGGAAGAACAGGGGGATCTTCGCAGTGGTGGGGACGGGACGGAGGGGTCTGCGGGTTTGCAGCCACGTAGGCCAGTTGCTCGCACCGCGGCCCCATGTGTCCCAGCTCCATGGACGAGGTGGGCCGCTTATGGCGGGATGCAGGCGTCCTGCGGGGGTCAGGGGACGGCGTGGGCACTCCCCGGGCGAGAGAGGGCGCCTGGGACCCGAGAGAGCCCCGGGGAGAGTCCGAGGCCTGGCCGCAGAGGCCTCCATTGCCTCCCCGGGCTCCTACCATGGGGCCTGACCGTGCTCGCCCGAGGCCCAGGTTCACCGCAGGTGAATGCCTTTTGCGGACGCCAAGGACAGGAGGTCGCCGATTCCCTCACAGAGGTGGGGGTTCGAGCTCTGGGGGACTGAGGTCGCAGCGGTCACACTCCATTTTTGGGTGGTTCCGCAGAGACTGGAGGGTTGAAGCGGCTGGGTCCAAGTCTGCCGCCTTGTGGCAGGGTGGGGGCTTTGCAGGCGAAGCAAGGCTCTAAGCCTCCCAGGCGGGGCACAGGCCAGACGCCCCAAGGGAGATCCGGTCCTTGGTCGAGGGTCCCGCCCGCCCGCCCGGAACCGCTCCACCTGGCGCGGAACCGTGGCCGGCCCCTCTTCCAGGCACCAGGTCCCTAGTTCTTTCCTGGCACTCTGCCTCTGCGGGGGTGGGAGAGCTGCTGGGAAGTGTGGTCCACGGGAAAACGCGCGGTCCTCTGGGTGGCAGGGAGGGCCTCCGTTAACTCTGACACCAGCCCAGGGACCCTGTGGACCTGGCCTGATATCTCAAGGGGGGGGCACGTTGCCCGGAGGGATGCTCTTGGGGTGGGGCCTGCTTGCGCCTGCGCGGCCCCGCCTCTTGGCCCGAAACCACCCAGCCGCGGCTCGGACAAAAGCCATCTCCTGGGGGCCTCCCCCCTGTTCTTCCATCCGTAAAGGGGGACCCCTTTACGGATGGAAGAACAGGGGGATCTTCGCAGTGGTGGGGACGGGACGGAGGGGTCTGCGGGTTTGCAGCCACGTAGGCCAGTTGCTCGCACCCCGGCCCCATGTGTCCCAGCTCCATGGACGAGGTGGGCCGCTTATGGCGGGATGCAGGCGTCCTGCGGGGGTCAGGGGACGGCGTGGGCACTCCCCGGGCGAGAGAGGGCGCCTGGGACCCAAGAGAGCACCCGGGAAAATGCCCAGCCCTGGCCCCCGTGGCTCCAGTGGCCTCCACAGGCTCCTGCCTTGGGGCCTGGTCCCGCTCACCTGGGCCCAGGTTCTCCGCAGGTGAATGCCTTTTGCGGACACCAGGGACCACAGGCCGCGGATCCCTTCACGGGCAGGGGGGGTTCGAGCTCTGTGGGACCCAGGTCGCAGCGCACACAGTCCCTTCTCGCAAAGTTCAGCCCAGATTTTAGAGAGTAGAAGCGTCTCGGTCCAAGTTTTCCGCCTCGGGGCAGGGTGGGGCCGTTTGAGCCAAGAGAGACTCTTAGGTCGCCAGGCAGGTCTCAGGCCCGAGACCCCCAGGGAGACCCGGTCCCTGGGCGTGGGTCCCGCCCGCCCGGGCCCGCCCCACGTGGCCCGGAACCGTGGCCGGCCCCTCTTCCCGGCCCCAGGTCCCTAGCTCTTCCCTGGCACTCTGCCTCTGGCGGGGTGGGAGACGGGCTGGCAAGTGTGGTCCACGGGAAAACGCGCGGTCCTCTGGGTGGCACAGAGGGCCTCCGTTAACTCTGACACCAGCCCAGGGACCCTGTGGACCTGGCCTGATATCTCAAGGGGGGGGCACGTTGCCCGGAGGGATGCTCTTGGGGTGGGGCCTGCTTGCGCCTGCGCGGCCCCGCCTCTTGGCCCGAAACCACCCAGCCGCGGCTCGGACAAAAGCCATCTCCCGGGGGCCTCCCCCCTGTTCATCCATCCGTAAAGGGGGACCCCTTTACGGATGGAAGAACAGGGGGATCTTCGCAGTGGTGGGGACGGGACGGAGGGGTCTGCGGGTTTGCAGCCACGTAGGCCAGTTGCTCGCACCCCGGCCCCATGTGTCCCAGCTCCATGGACGAGGTGGGCCGCTTATGGCGGGATGCAGGCGTCCTGCGGGGGTCAGGGGACGGCGTGGGCACTCCCCGGGCGAGAGAGGGCGCCTGGGACCCGAGAGAGCCCCGGGGAGAGTCCGAGGCCTGCCCGCAGAGGCCTCCATTGCCTCCCCGGGCTCCTACCATGGGGCCTGACCGTGCTCGCCCGAGGCCCAGGTTCACCGCAGGTGAATGCCTTTTGCGGACGCCAAGGACAGGAGGTCGCCGATTCCCTCACAGAGGTGGGGGTTCGAGCTCTGGGGGACTGAGGTCGCAGCGGTCACACTCCATTTTTGGGTGGTTCCGCAGAGACTGGAGGGTTGAAGCGGCTGGGTCCAAGTGTGCCGCCTTGTGGCAGGGTGGGGGCTTTGCAGGCGAAGCAAGGCTCTTAGCCTCCCAGGCGGGGCACAGGCCAGACGCCCCAAGGGAGATCCGGTCCTTGGTCGAGGGTCCCGCCCGCCCGCCCGGAACCGCTCCACCTGGCGCGGAACCGTGGCCGGCCCCTCTTCCAGGCACCAGGTCCCTAGTTCTTTCCTGGCACTCTGCCTCTGCGGGGGTGGGAGAGCTGCTGGGAAGTGTGGTCCACGGGAAAACGCGCGGTCCTCTGGGTGGCAGGGAGGGCCTCCGTTAACTCTGACACCAGCCCAGGGACCCTGTGGACCTGGCCTGATATCTCAAGGGGGGGGCACGTTGCCCGGAGGGATGCTCTTGGGGTGGGGCCTGCTTGCGCCTGCGCGGCCCCGCCTCTTGGCCCGAAACCAGCCAGCCGCGGCTCGGACAAAAGCCATCTCCTGGGGGCCTCCCCCCTGTTCTTCCATCCGTAAAGGGGGACCCCTTTACGGATGGAAGAACAGGGGGATCTTCGCAGTGGTGGGGACGGGACGGAGGGGTCTGCGGGTTTGCAGCCACGTAGGCCAGTTGCTCGCACCGCGGCCCCATGTGTCCCAGCTCCATGGACGAGGTGGGCCGCTTATGGCGGGATGCAGGCGTCCTGCGGGGGTCAGGGGACGGCGTGGGCACTCCCCGGGCGAGAGAGGGCGCCTGGGACCCGAGAGAGCCCCGGGGAGAGTCCGAGGCCTGGCCGCAGAGGCCTCCATTGCCTCCCCGGGCTCCTACCATGGGGCCTGACCGTGCTCGCCCGAGGCCCAGGTTCACCGCAGGTGAATGCCTTTTGCGGACGCCAAGGACAGGAGGTCGCCGATTCCCTCACAGAGGTGGGGGTTCGAGCTCTGGGGGACTGAGGTCGCAGCGGTCACACTCCATTTTTGGGTGGTTCCGCAGAGACTGGAGGGTTGAAGCGGCTGGGTCCAAGTCTGCCGCCTTGTGGCAGGGTGGGGGCTTTGCAGGCGAAGCAAGGCTCTAAGCCTCCCAGGCGGGGCACAGGCCAGACGCCCCAAGGGAGATCCGGTCCTTGGTCGAGGGTCCCGCCCGCCCGCCCGGAACCGCTCCACCTGGCGCGGAACCGTGGCCGGCCCCTCTTCCAGGCACCAGGTCCCTAGTTCTTTCCTGGCACTCTGCCTCTGCGGGGGTGGGAGAGCTGCTGGGAAGTGTGGTCCACGGGAAAACGCGCGGTCCTCTGGGTGGCAGGGAGGGCCTCCGTTAACTCTGACACCAGCCCAGGGACCCTGTGGACCTGGCCTGATATCTCAAGGGGGGGGCACGTTGCCCGGAGGGATGCTCTTGGGGTGGGGCCTGCTTGCGCCTGCGCGGCCCCGCCTCTTGGCCCGAAACCACCCAGCCGCGGCTCGGACAAAAGCCATCTCCTGGGGGCCTCCCCCCTGTTCTTCCATCCGTAAAGGGGGACCCCTTTACGGATGGAAGAACAGGGGGATCTTCGCAGTGGTGGGGACGGGACGGAGGGGTCTGCGGGTTTGCAGCCACGTAGGCCAGTTGCTCGCACCGCGGCCCCATGTGTCCCAGCTCCATGGACGAGGTGGGCCGCTTATGGCGGGATGCAGGCGTCCTGCGGGGGTCAGGGGACGGCGTGGGCACTCCCCGGGCGAGAGAGGGCGCCTGGGACCCGAGAGAGCCCCGGGGAGAGTCCGAGGCCTGGCCGCAGAGGCCTCCATTGCCTCCCCGGGCTCCTACCATGGGGCCTGACCGTGCTCGCCCGAGGCCCAGGTTCACCGCAGGTGAATGCCTTTTGCGGACGCCAAGGACAGGAGGTCCCCGATTCCCTCACAGAGGTGGGGGTTCGAGCTCTGGGGGACTGAGGTCGCAGCGGTCACACTCCATTTTTGGGTGGTTCCGCAGAGACTGGAGGGTTGAAGCGGCTGGGTCCAAGTGTGCCGCCTTGTGGCAGGGTGGGGGCTTTGCAGGCGAAGCAAGGCTCTTAGCCTCCCAGGCGGGGCACAGGCCAGACGCCCCAAGGGAGATCCGGTCCTTGGTCGAGGGTCCCGCCCGCCCGCCCGGAACCGCTCCACCTGGCGCGGAACCGTGGCCGGCCCCTCTTCCAGGCACCAGGTCCCTAGCTCTTTCCTGGCACTCTGCCTCTGCGGGGGTGGGAGAGCTGCTGGGAAGTGTGGTCCACGGGAAAACGCGCGGTCCTCTGGGTGGCAGGGAGGGCCTCCGTTAACTCTGACACCAGCCCAGGGACCCTGTGGACCTGGCCTGATATCTCAAGGGGGGGGCACGTTGCCCGGAGGGATGCTGTTGGGGTTGGACCTGCTTGCGCCTGCGCGGCCCCGCCTCTTGGCCCGAAACCACCCAGCCGCGGCTCGGACAAAAGCCATCTCCTGGGGGCCTCCCCCCTGTTCTTCCATCCGTAAAGGGGGACCCCTTTATGGATGGAAGAACAGGGGGATCTTCGCAGTGGTGGGGACGGGACGGAGGGGTCTGCGGGTTTGCAGCCACGTAGGCCAGTTGCTCGCACCCCGGCCCCATGTGTCCCAGCTCCATGGACGAGGTGGGCCGCTTATGGCGGGATGCAGGCGTCCTGCGGGGGTCAGGGGACGGCGTGGGCACTCCCCGGGCGAGAGAGGGCGCCTGGGACCCGAGAGAGCCCCGGGGAGAGTCCGAGGCCTGGCCGCAGAGGCCTCCATTGCCTCCCCGGGCTCCTACCATGGGGCCTGACCGTGCTCGCCCGAGGCCCAGGTTCACCGCAGGTGAATGCCTTTTGCGGACGCCAAGGACAGGAGGTCGCCGATTCCCTCACAGAGGTGGGGGTTCGAGCTCTGGGGGACTGAGGTCGCAGCGGTCACACTCCATTTTTGGGTGGTTCCGCAGAGACTGGAGGGTTGAAGCGGCTGGGTCCAAGTGTGCCGCCTTGTGGCAGGGTGGGGGCTTTGCAGGCGAAGCAAGGCTCTTAGCCTCCCAGGCGGGGCACAGGCCAGACGCCCCAAGAGAGATCCGGTCCTTGGTCGAGGGTCTCGCCCGCCCGCCCGGAACAGCTCCACCTGGCGCGGAACCGTGGCCGGCCCCTCTTCCCGGCCCCAGGTCCCTAGCTCTTCCCTGGCACTCTGTCTCTGGCGGGGTAGGAGACGGGCTGGCAAGTGTGGTCCACGGGAAAACGCGCGGTCCTCTGGGTGGCAGGGAGGGCCTCCGTTAACTCTGACACCAGCCCAGGGACCCTGTGGACCTGGCCTGATATCTCAAGGGGGGGGCACGTTGCCCGGAGGGATGCTCTTGGGGTGGGGCCTGCTTGCGCCTGCGCGGCCCCGCCTCTTGGCCCGAAACCACCCAGCCGCGGCTCGGACAAAAGCCATCTCCTGGGGGCCTCCCCCCTGTTCTTCCATCCGTAAAGGGGACCCCTTTACGGATGGAAGAACAGGGGGATCTTCGCAGTGGTGGGGACGGGACGGAGGGGTCTGCGGGTTTGCAGCCACGTAGGCCAGTTGCTCGCACCCCGGCCCCATGTGTCCCAGCTCCATGGACGAGGTGGGCCGCTTATGGCGGGATGCAGGCGTCCTGCGGGGGTCAGGGGACGGCGTGGGCACTCCCCGGGCGAGAGAGGGCGCCTGGGACCCGAGAGAGCCCCCGGGAAAATGCCCAGCCCTGGCCCCCGTGGCTCCAGTGGCCTCCACAGGCTCCTGCCGTGGGGCCTGGTCCCGCTCACCTGGGCCCAGGTTCTCCGCAGGTGAATGGCTTTTGCGGACACCAGGGACCACAGGCCGCGGATCCCTTCACGGGCAGGGGGGGTTCGAGCTCTGTGGGACCCAGGTCGCAGGGCACACAGTCCCTTCTCGCAAAGTTCAGCCCAGACTTTAGAGAGTAGAAGCGTCTCGGTCCAAGTTTTCCGCCTCGGGGCAGGGTGGGGCCGTTTGAGCCAAGAGAGACTCTTAGGCCGCCAGGCAGGTCTCAGGCCCGAGACCCCCAGGGAGACCCGGTCCCTGGGCGTGGGTCCCGCCCGCCCGGGCCCGCCCCACGTGGCCCGGAACCGTGGCCGGCCCCTCTTCCCGGCCCCAGGTCCCTAGCTCTTCCCTGGCACTCTGCCTCTGGCGGGGTGGGAGACGGGCTGGCAAGTGTGGTCCACGGGAAAACGCGCGGTCCTCTGGGTGGCAGGGAGGGCCTCCGTTAACTCTGACACCAGCCCAGGGACCCCGTGGACCTGGCCTGATATCTCAAGGGGGGGGCACGTTGCCGGGAGGGATGCTCTTGGGGTGGGGCCTGCTTGCGCCTGCGCGGCCCCGCCTCTTGGCCCGAAACCACCCAGCCGCGGCTCGGACAAAAGCCATCTCCTGGGGGCCTCCCCCCTGTTCTTCCATCCGTAAAGGGGGACCCCTTTACGGATGGAAGAACAGGGGGATCTTCGCAGTGGTGGGGACGGGACGGAGGGGTCTGCGGGTTTGCAGCCACGTAGGCCAGTTGCTCGCACCGCGGCCCCATGTGTACCAGCTCCATGGACGAGGTGGGCCGCTTATGGCGGGATGCAGGCGTCCTGCGGGGGTCAGGGGACGGCGTGGGCACTCCCCGGGCGAGAGAGGGCGCCTGGGACCCGAGAGAGCCCCGGGGAGAGTCCGAGGCCTGGCCGCAGAGGCCTCCATTGCCTCCCCGGGCTCCTACCATGGGGCCTGACCGTGCTCGCCCGAGGCCCAGGTTCACCGCAGGTGAATGCCTTTTGCGGACGCCAAGGACAGGAGGTTGCCGATTCCCTCACAGAGGTGGGGGTTCGAGCTCTGGGGGACTGAGGTCGCAGCGGTCACACTCCATTTTTGGGTGGTTCCGCAGAGACTGGAGGGTTGAAGCGGCTGGGTCCAAGTGTGCCGCCTTGTGGCAGGGTGGGGGCTTTGCAGGCGAAGCAAGGCTCTTAGCCTCCCAGGCGGGGCACAGGCCAGACGCCCCAAGGGAGATCCGGTCCTTGGTCGAGGGTCCCGCCCGCCCGCCCGGAACCGCTCCACCTGGCGCGGAACCGTTGCCGGCCCCTCTTCCAGGCACCAGGTCCCTAGTTCTTTCCTGGCACTCTGCCTCTGCGGGGGTGGGAGAGCTGCTGGGAAGTGTGGTCCACGGGAAAACGCGCGGTCCTCTGGGTGGCAGGGAGGGCCTCCGTTAACTCTGACACCAGCCCAGGGACCCTGTGGACCTGGCCTGATATCTCAAGGGGGGGGCACGTTGCCCGGAGGGATGCTCTTGGGGTGGGGCCTGCTTGCGCCTGCGCGGCCCCGCCTCTTGGCCCGGAACCACCCAGCCGCGGCTCGGACAAAAGCCATCTCCTGGGGGCCTCCCCCCTGTTCTTCCATCCGTAAAGGGGGACCCCTTTACGGATGGAAGAACAGGGGGATCTTCGCAGTGGTGGGGACGGGACGGAGGGGTCTGCGGGTTTGCAGCCACGTAGGCCAGTTGCTCGCACCCCGGCCCCATGTGTCCCAGCTCCATGGACGAGGTGGGCCGCTTATGGCGGGATGCAGGCGTCCTGCGGGGGTCAGGGGACGGCGTGGGCACTCCCCGGGCGAGAGAGGGCGCCTGGGACCCGAGAGAGCCCCGGGGAGAGTCCGAGGCCTGGCCGCAGAGGCCTCCATTGCCTCCCCGGGCTCCTACCATGGGGCCTGACCGTGCTCGCCCGAGGCCCAGGTTCACCGCAGGTGAATGCCTTTTGCGGACGCCAAGGACAGGAGGTCGCCGATTCCCTCACAGAGGTGGGGGTTCGAGCTCTGGGGGACTGAGGTCGCAGCGGTCACACTCCATTTTTTGGTGGTTCCGCAGAGACTGGAGGGTTGAAGCGGCTGGGTCCAAGTGTGCCGCCTTGTGGCAGGGTGGGGGCTTTGCAGGCGAAGCAAGGCTCTTAGCCTCCCAGGCGGGGCACAGGCCAGACGCCCCAAGGGAGATCCGGTCCTTGGTCGAGGGTCCCGCCCGCCCGCCCGGTACCGCTCCACCTGGCGCGGAACCGTGGCCGGCCCCTCTTCCAGGCACCAGGTCCCTAGTTCTTTCCTGGCACTCTGCCTCTGCGGGGGTGGGAGAGCTGCTGGGAAGTGTGGTCCACGGGAAAACGCGCGGTCCTCTGGGTGGCAGGGAGGGCCTCCGTTAACTCTGACACCAGCCCAGGGACCCTGTGGACCTGGCCTGATATCTCAAGGGGGGGGCACGTTGCCCGGAGGGATGCTCTTGGGGTGGGGCCTGCTTGCGCCTGCGCGGGCCCGCCTCGTGGCCCGAAACCACCCAGCCGCGGCTCGGACAAAAGCCATCTCCTGGGGGCCTCCCCCCTGTTCTTCCATCCGTAAAGGGGGACCCCTTTACGGATGGAAGAACAGGGGGATCTTCGCAGTGGTGGGGACGGGACGGAGGGGTCTGCGGGTTTGCAGCCACGTAGGCCAGTTGCTCGCACCCCGGCCCCATGTGTCCCAGCTCCATGGACGAGGTGGGCCGCTTATGGCGGGATGCAGGCGTCCTGCGGGGGTCAGGGGACGGCGTGGGCACTCCCCGGGCGAGAGAGGGCGCCTGGGACCCGAGAGAGCACCCGGGAAAATGCCCAGCCCTGGCCCCCGTGGCTCCAGTGGCCTCCACAGGCTCCTGCCGTGGGGCCTGGTCCCGCTCACCTGGGCCCAGGTTCTCCGCAGGTGAATGGCTTTTGCGGACACCAGGGACCACAGGCCGCGGATCCCTTCACGGGCAGGGGGGGTTCGAGCTCTGTGGGACCCAGGTCGCAGCGCACACAGTCCCTTCTCGCAAAGTTCAGCCCAGACTTTAGAGAGTAGAAGCGTCTCGGTCCAAGTTTTCCGCCTCGGGGCAGGGTGGGGCCGTTTGAGCCAAGAGAGACTCTTAGGCCGCCAGGCAGGTCTCAGGCCCGAGACCCCCAGGGAGACCCGGTCCCTGGGCGTGGGTCCCGCCCGCCCGGGCCCGCCCCACGTGGCCCGGAACCGTGGCCGGCCCCTCTTCCCGGCCCCAGGTCCCTAGCTCTTCCCTGGCACTCTGCCTCTGGCGGGGTGGGAGACGGGCTGGCAAGTGTGGTCCACGGGAAAACGCGCGGTCCTCTGGGTGGCAGGGAGGGCCTCCGTTAACTCTGACACCAGCCCAGGGACCCCGTGGACCTGGCCTGATATCTCAAGGGGGGGGCACGTTGCCGGGAGGGATGCTCTTGGGGTGGGGCCTGCTTGCGCCTGCGCGGCCCCGCCTCTTGGCCCGAAACCACCCAGCCGCGGCTCGGACAAAAGCCATCTCCTGGGGGCCTCCCCCCTGTTCTTCCATCCGTAAAGGGGGACCCCTTTACGGATGGAAGAACAGGGGGATCTTCGCAGTGGTGGGGACGGGACGGAGGGGTCTGCGGGTTTGCAGCCACGTAGGCCAGTTGCTCGCACCGCGGCCCCATGTGTACCAGCTCCATGGACGAGGTGGGCCGCTTATGGCGGGATGCAGGCGTCCTGCGGGGGTCAGGGGACGGCGTGGGCACTCCCCGGGCGAGAGAGGGCGCCTGGGACCCGAGAGAGCCCCGGGGAGAGTCCGAGGCCTGGCCGCAGAGGCCTCCATTGCCTCCCCGGGCTCCTACCATGGGGCCTGACCGTGCTCGCCCGAGGCCCAGGTTCACCGCAGGTGAATGCCTTTTGCGGACGCCAAGGACAGGAGGTTGCCGATTCCCTCACAGAGGTGGGGGTTCGAGCTCTGGGGGACTGAGGTCGCAGCGGTCACACTCCATTTTTGGGTGGTTCCGCAGAGACTGGAGGGTTGAAGCGGCTGGGTCCAAGTGTGCCGCCTTGTGGCAGGGTGGGGGCTTTGCAGGCGAAGCAAGGCTCTTAGCCTCCCAGGCGGGGCACAGGCCAGACGCCCCAAGGGAGATCCGGTCCTTGGTCGAGGGTCCCGCCCGCCCGCCCGGAACCGCTCCACCTGGCGCGGAACCGTTGCCGGCCCCTCTTCCAGGCACCAGGTCCCTAGTTCTTTCCTGGCACTCTGCCTCTGCGGGGGTGGGAGAGCTGCTGGGAAGTGTGGTCCACGGGAAAACGCGCGGTCCTCTGGGTGGCAGGGAGGGCCTCCGTTAACTCTGACACCAGCCCAGGGACCCTGTGGACCTGGCCTGATATCTCAAGGGGGGGGCACGTTGCCCGGAGGGATGCTCTTGGGGTGGGGCCTGCTTGCGCCTGCGCGGCCCCGCCTCTTGGCCCGGAACCACCCAGCCGCGGCTCGGACAAAAGCCATCTCCTGGGGGCCTCCCCCCTGTTCTTCCATCCGTAAAGGGGGACCCCTTTACGGATGGAAGAACAGGGGGATCTTCGCAGTGGTGGGGACGGGACGGAGGGGTCTGCGGGTTTGCAGCCACGTAGGCCAGTTGCTCGCACCGCGGCCCCATGTGTCCCAGCTCCATGGACGAGGTGGGCCGCTTATGGCGGGATGCAGGCGTCCTGCGGGGGTCAGGGGACGGCGTGGGCACTCCCCGGGCGAGAGAGGGCGCCTGGGACCCGAGAGAGCCCCGGGGAGAGTCCGAGGCCTGGCCGCAGAGGCCTCCATTGCCTCCCCGGGCTCCTACCATGGGGCCTGACCGTGCTCGCCCGAGGCCCAGGTTCACCGCAGGTGAATGCCTTTTGCGGACGCCAAGGACAGGAGGTCGCCAATTCCCTCACAGAGGTGGGGGTTCGAGCTCTGGGGGACTGAGGTCGCAGCGGTCACACTCCATTTTTGGGTGGTTCCGCAGAGACTGGAGGGTTGAAGCGGCTGGGTCCAAGTGTGCCGCCTTGTGGCAGGGTGGGGGCTTTGCAGGCGAAGCAAGGCTCTTAGCCTCCCAGGCGGGGCACAGGCCAGACGCCCCAAGGGAGATCCGGTCCTTGGTCGAGGGTCCCGCCCGCCCGCCCGGAACCGCTCCACCTGGCGCGGAACCGTGGCCGGCCCCTCTTCCAGGCACCAGGTCCCTAGTTCTTTCCTGGCACTCTGCCTCTGCGGGGGTGGGAGAGCTGCTGGGAAGTGTGGTCCACGGGAAAACGCGCGGTCCTCTGGGTGGCAGGGAGGGCCTCCGTTAACTCTGACACCAGCCCAGGGACCCTGTGGACCTGGCCTGATATCTCAAGGGGGGGGCACGTTGCCCGGAGGGATGCTCTTGGGGTGGGGCCTGCTTGCGCCTGCGCGGGCCCGCCTCGTGGCCCGAAACCACCCAGCCGCGGCTCGGACAAAAGCCATCTCCTGGGGGCCTCCCCCCTGTTCTTCCATCCGTAAAGGGGGACCCCTTTACGGATGGAAGAACAGGGGGATCTTCGCAGTGGTGGGGACGGGACGGAGGGGTCTGCGGGTTTGCAGCCACGTAGGCCAGTTGCTCGCACCCCGGCCCCATGTGTCCCAGCTCCATGGACGAGGTGGGCCGCTTATGGCGGGATGCAGGCGTCCTGCGGGGGTCAGGGGACGGCGTGGGCACTCCCCGGGCGAGAGAGGGCGCCTGGGACCCAAGAGAGCACCCGGGAAAATGCCCAGCCCTGGCCCCCGTGGCTCCAGTGGCCTCCACAGGATCCTGCCGTGGGGCCTGGTCCCGCTCACCTGGGCCCAGGTTCTCCGCAGGTGAATGCCTTTTGCGGACACCAGGGACCACAGGCCGCGGATCCCTTCACGGGCAGGGGGGGTTCGAGCTCTGTGGGACCCAGGTCGCAGCGCACACAGTCCCTTCTCGCAAAGTTCAGCCCAGACTTTAGAGAGTAGAAGCGTCTCGGTCCAAGTTTTCCGCCTCGGGGCAGGGTGGGGCCGTTTGAGCCAAGAGAGACTCTTAGGCCGCCAGGCAGGTCTCAGGCCCGAGACCCCCAGGGAGACCCGGTCCCTGGGCGTGGGTCCCGCCCGCCCGGGCCCGCCCCACGTGGCCCGAAACCGTGGCCGGCCCCTCTTCCCGGCCCCAGGTCCCTAGCTCTTCCCTGGCACTCTGCCTCTGGCGGGGTGGGAGACGGGCTGGCAAGTGTGGTCCACGGGAAAACGCGCGGTCCTCTGGGTGGCAGGGAGGGCCTCCGTTAACTCTGACACCAGCCCAGGGACCCCGTGGACCTGGCCTGATATCTCAAGGGGGGGGCACGTTGCCCGGAGGGATGCTCTTGGGGTGGGGCCTGCTTGCGCCTGCGCGGCCCCGCCTCTTGGCCCGAAACCACCCAGCCGCGGCTCGGACAAAAGCCATCTCCTGGGGGCCTCCCCCCTGTTCTTCCATCCGTAAAGGGGGACCCCTTTACGGATGGAAGAACAGGGGGATCTTCGCAGTGGTGGGGACGGGACGGAGGGGTCTGCGGGTTTGCAGCCACGTAGGCCAGTTGCTCGCACCGCGGCCCCATGTGTCCCAGCTCCATGGACGAGGTGGGCCGCTTATGGCGGGATGCAGGCGTCCTGCGGGGGTCAGGGGACGGCGTGGGCACTCCCCGGGCGAGAGAGGGCGCCTGGGACCCGAGAGAGCCCCGGGGAGAGTCCGAGGCCTGGCCGCAGAGGCCTCCATTGCCTCCCCGGGCTCCTACCATGGGGCCTGACCGTGCTCGCCCGAGGCCCAGGTTCACCGCAGGTGAATGCCTTTTGCGGACGCCAAGGACAGGAGGTCCCCGATTCCCTCACAGAGGTGGGGGTTCGAGCTCTGGGGGACTGAGGTCGCAGCGGTCACACTCCATTTTTGGGTGGTTCCGCAGAGACTGGAGGGTTGAAGCGGCTGGGTCCAAGTGTGCCGCCTTGTGGCAGGGTGGGGGCTTTGCAGGCGAAGCAAGGCTCTTAGCCTCCCAGGCGGGGCACAGGCCAGACGCCCCAAGGGAGATCCGGTCCTTGGTCGAGGGTCCCGCCCGCCCGCCCGGAACCGCTCCACCTGGCGCGGAACCGTGGCCGGCCCCTCTTCCAGGCACCAGGTCCCTAGCTCTTTCCTGGCACTCTGCCTCTGCGGGGGTGGGAGAGCTGCTGGGAAGTGTGGTCCACGGGAAAACGCGCGGTCCTCTGGGTGGCAGGGAGGGCCTCCGTTAACTCTGACACCAGCCCAGGGACCCTGTGGACCTGGCCTGATATCTCAAGGGGGGGGCACGTTGCCCGGAGGGATGCTCTTGGGGTGGGGCCTGCTTGCGCCTGCGCGGCCCCGCCTCTTGGCCCGAAACCACCCAGCCGCGGCTCGGACAAAAGCCATCTCCTGGGGGCATCCCCCCTGTTCTTCCATCCGTAAAGGGGGACCCCTTTACGGATGGAAGAACAGGGGGATCTTCGCAGTGGTGGGGACGGGACGGAGGGGTCTGCGGGTTTGCAGCCACGTTGGCCAGTTGCTCGCACCCCGGCCCCATGTGTCCCAGCTCCATGGACGAGGTGGGCCGCTTATGGCGGGATGCAGGCGTCCTGCGGGGGTCAGGGGACGGCGTGGGCACTCCCCGGGCGAGAGAGGGCGCCTGGGACCCGAGAGAGCCCCGGGGAGAGTCCGAGGCCTGGCCGCAGAGGCCTCCATTGCCTCCCCGGGCTCCTACCATGGGGCCTGACCGTGCTCGCCCGAGGCCCAGGTTCACCGCAGGTGAATGCCTTTTGCGGACTCCAAGGACAGGAGGTCGCCGATTCCCTCACAGAGGTGGGGGTTCGAGCTCTGGGGGACTGAGGTCGCAGCGGTCACACTCCATTTTTGGGTGGTTCCGCATAGACTGGAGTGTTGAAGCGGCTGGGTCCAAGTGTGCCGCCTTGTGGCAGGGTGGGGGCTTTGCAGGCGAAGCAAGGCTCTTAGCCTCCCAGGCGGGGCACAGGCCAGACGCCCCAAGGGAGATCCGGTCCTTGGTCGAGGGTCCCGCCCGCCCGCCCGGAACCGCTCCACCTGGCGCGGAACCGTGGCCGGCCCCTCTTCCCGGCCCCAGGTCCCTAGCTCTTCCCTGGCACTCTGTCTCTGGCGGGGTAGGAGACGGGCTGGCAAGTGTGGTCCACGGGAAAACGCGCGGTCCTCTGGGTGGCAGGGAGGGCCTCCGTTAACTCTGACACCAGCCCAGGGACCCTGTGGACCTGGCCTGATATCTCAAGGGGGGGGCACGTTGCCCGGAGGGATGCTCTTGGGGTGGGGCCTGCTTGCGCCTGCGCGGCCCCGCCTCTTGGCCCGAAACCACCCAGCCGCGGCTCGGACAAAAGCCATCTCCTGGGGGCCTCCCCCCTGTTCTTCCATCCGTAAAGGGGACCCCTTTACGGATGGAAGAACAGGGGGATCTTCGCAGTGGTGGGGACGGGACGGAGGGGTCTGCGGGTTTGCAGCCACGTAGGCCAGTTGCTCGCACCCCGGCCCCATGTGTCCCAGCTCCATGGACGAGGTGGGCCGCTTATGGCGGGATGCAGGCGTCCTGCGGGGGTCAGGGGACGGCGTGGGCACTCCCCGGGCGAGAGAGGGCGCCTGGGACCCGAGAGAGCCCCCGGGAAAATGCCCAGCCCTGGCCCCCGTGGCTCCAGTGGCCTCCACAGGCTCCTGCCGTGGGGCCTGGTCCCGCTCACCTGGGCCCAGGTTCTCCGCAGGTGAATGGCTTTTGCGGACACCAGGGACCACAGGCCGCGGATCCCTTCACGGGCAGGGGGGGTTCGAGCTCTGTGGGACCCAGGTCGCAGGGCACACAGTCCCTTCTCGCAAAGTTCAGCCCAGACTTTAGAGAGTAGAAGCGTCTCGGTCCAAGTTTTCCGCCTCGGGGCAGGGTGGGGCCGTTTGAGCCAAGAGAGACTCTTAGGCCGCCAGGCAGGTCTCAGGCCCGAGACCCCCAGGGAGACCCGGTCCCTGGGCGTGGGTCCCGCCCGCCCGGGCCCGCCCCACGTGGCCCGGAACCGTGGCCGGCCCCTCTTCCCGGCCCCAGGTCCCTAGCTCTTCCCTGGCACTCTGCCTCTGGCGGGGTGGGAGACGGGCTGGCAAGTGTGGTCCACGGGAAAACGCGCGGTCCTCTGGGTGGCAGGGAGGGCCTCCGTTAACTCTGACACCAGCCCAGGGACCCCGTGGACCTGGCCTGATATCTCAAGGGGGGGGCACGTTGCCGGGAGGGATGCTCTTGGGGTGGGGCCTGCTTGCGCCTGCGCGGCCCCGCCTCTTGGCCCGAAACCACCCAGCCGCGGCTCGGACAAAAGCCATCTCCTGGGGGCCTCCCCCCTGTTCTTCCATCCGTAAAGGGGGACCCCTTTACGGATGGAAGAACAGGGGGATCTTCGCAGTGGTGGGGACGGGACGGAGGGGTCTGCGGGTTTGCAGCCACGTAGGCCAGTTGCTCGCACCGCGGCCCCATGTGTACCAGCTCCATGGACGAGGTGGGCCGCTTATGGCGGGATGCAGGCGTCCTGCGGGGGTCAGGGGACGGCGTGGGCACTCCCCGGGCGAGAGAGGGCGCCTAGGACCCGAGAGAGCCCCGGGGAGAGTCCGAGGCCTGGCCGCAGAGGCCTCCATTGCCTCCCCGGGCTCCTACCATGGGGCCTGACCGTGCTCGCCCGAGGCCCAGGTTCACCGCAGGTGAATGCCTTTTGCGGACGCCAAGGACAGGAGGTTGCCGATTCCCTCACAGAGGTGGGGGTTCGAGCTCTGGGGGACTGAGGTCGCAGCGGTCACACTCCATTTTTGGGTGGTTCCGCAGAGACTGGAGGGTTGAAGCGGCTGGGTCCAAATGTGCCGCCTTGTGGCAGGGTGGGGGCTTTGCAGGCGAAGCAAGGCTCTTAGCCTCCCAGGCGGGGCACAGGCCAGACGCCCCAAGGGAGATCCGGTCCTTGGTCGAGGGTCCCGCCCGCCCGCCCGGAACCGCTCCACCTGGCGCGGAACCGTTGCCGGCCCCTCTTCCAGGCACCAGGTCCCTAGTTCTTTCCTGGCACTCTGCCTCTGCGGGGGTGGGAGAGCTGCTGGGAAGTGTGGTCCACGGGAAAACGCGCGGTCCTCTGGGTGGCAGGGAGGGCCTCCGTTAACTCTGACACCAGCCCAGGGACCCTGTGGACCTGGCCTGATATCTCAAGGGGGGGGCACGTTGCCCGGAGGGATGCTCTTGGGGTGGGGCCTGCTTGCGCCTGCGCGGCCCCGCCTCTTGGCCCGAAACCACCCAGCCGCGGCTCGGACAAAAGCCATCTCCTGGGGGCCTCCCCCCTGTTCTTCCATCCGTAAAGGGGGACCCCTTTACGGATGGAAGAACAGGGGGATCTTCGCAGTGGTGGGGACGGGACGGAGGGGTCTGCGGGTTTGCAGCCACGTAGGCCAGTTGCTCGCACCGCGGCCCCATGTGTCCCAGCTCCATGGACGAGGTGGGCCGCTTATGGCGGGATGCAGGCGTCCTGCGGGGGTCAGGGGACGGCGTGGGCACTCCCCGGGCGAGAGAGGGCGCCTGGGACCCGAGAGAGCCCCGGGGAGAGTCCGAGGCCTGGCCGCAGAGGCCTCCATTGCCTCCCCGGGCTCCTACCATGGGGCCTGACCGTGCTCGCCCGAGGCCCAGGTTCACCGCAGGTGAATGCCTTTTGCGGACGCCAAGGACAGGAGGTCGCCAATTCCCTCACAGAGGTGGGGGTTCGAGCTCTGGGGGACTGAGGTCGCAGCGGTCACACTCCATTTTTGGGTGGTTCCGCAGAGACTGGAGGGTTGAAGCGGCTGGGTCCAAGTGTGCCGCCTTGTGGCAGGGTGGGAGCTTTGCAGGCGAAGCAAGGCTCTTTGCCTCCCAGGCGGGGCACAGGCCAGACGCCCCAAGGGAGATCCGGTCCTTGGTCGAGGGTCCCGCCCGCCCGCCCGGAACCGCTCCACCTGGCGCGGAACCGTGGCCGGCCCCTCTTCCAGGCACCAGGTCCCTAGTTCTTTCCTGGCACTCTGCCTCTGCGGGGGTGGGAGAGCTGCTGGGAAGTGTGGTCCACGGGAAAACGCGCGGTCCTCTGGGTGGCAGGGAGGGCCTCCGTTAACTCTGACACCAGCCCAGGGACCCTGTGGACCTGGCCTGATATCTCAAGGGGGGGGCACGTTGCCCGGAGGGATGCTCTTGGGGTGGGGCCTGCTTGCGCCTGCGCGGCCCCGCCTCTTGGCCCGAAACCACCCAGCCGCGGCTCGGACAAAAGCCATCTCCTGGGGGCCTGCCCCCTGTTCTTCCATCCGTAAAGGGGGACCCCTTTACGGATGGAAGAACAGGGGGATCTTCGCAGTGGTGGGGACGGGACGGAGGGGTCTCCGGGTTTGCAGCCACGTAGGCCAGTTGCTCGCACCCCGGCCCCATGTGTCCCAGCTCCATGGACGAGGTGGGCCGCTTATGGCGGGATGCAGGCGTCCTGCGGGGGTCAGGGGACGGCGTGGGCACTCCCCGGGCGAGAGAGGGCCCCTGGGACCCAAGAGAGAACCCGGGAAAATGCCCAGCCCTGGCCCCCGTGGCTCCAGTGGCCTCCACAGGCTCCTGCCGTGGGGCCTGGTCCCGCTCACCTGGGCCCAGGTTCTCCGCAGGCGAATGGCTTTTGCGGACACCAGGGACCACAGGCCGCGGATCCCTTCACGGGCAGGGGGGGTTCGAGCTCTGTGGGACCCAGGTCGCAGCGCACACAGTCCCTTCTCGCAAAGTTCAGCCCAGACTTTAGAGAGTAGAAGCGTCTCGGTCCAAGTTTTCCGCCTCGGGGCAGGGTGGGGCCGTTTGAGCCAAGAGAGACTCTTAGGCCGCCAGGCAGGTCTCAGGCCCGAGACCCCCAGGGAGACCCGGTCCCTGGGCGTGGGTCCCGCCCGCCCGGGCCCGCCCCACGTGGCCCGGAACCGTGGCCGGCCCCTCTTCCCGGCCCCAGGTCCCTAGCTCTTCCCTGGCACTCTGCCTCTGGCGGGGTGGGAGACGGGCTGGCAAGTGTGGTCCACGGGAAAACGCGCGGTCCTCTGGGTGGCAGGGAGGGCCTCCGTTAACTCTGACACCAGCCCAGGGACCCCGTGGACCTGGCCTGATATCTCAAGGGGGGGGCACGTTGCCCGGAGGGATGCTCTTGGGGTGGGGCCTGCTTGCGCCTGCGCGGCCCCGCCTCTTGGCCCGAAACCACCCAGCCGCGGCTCGGACAAAAGCCATCTCCTGGGGGCCTCCCCCCTGTTCTTCCATCCGTAAAGGGGGACCCCTTTACGGATGGAAGAACAGGGGGATCTTCGCAGTGGTGGGGACGGGACGGAGGGGTCTGCGGGTTTGCAGCCACGTAGGCCAGTTGCTCGCACCCCGGCCCCATGTGTCCCAGCTCCATGGACGAGGTGGGCCGCTTATGGCGGGATGCAGGCGTCCTGCGGGGGTCAGGGGACGGCGTGGGCACTCCCCGGGCGAGAGAGGGCGCCTGGGACCCGAGAGAGCCCCGGGGAGAGTCCGAGGCCTGGCCGCAGAGGCCTCCATTGCCTCCCCGGGCTCCTACCATGGGGCCTGACCGTGCTCGCCCGAGGCCCAGGTTCACCGCAGGTGAATGCCTTTTGCGGACGCCAAGGACAGGAGGTCGCCGATTCCCTCACAGAGGTGGGGGTTCGAGCTCTGGGGGACTGAGGTCGCAGCGGTCACACTCCATTTTTGGGTGGTTCCGCAGAGACTGGAGGGTTGAAGCGGCTGGGTCCAAGTGTGCCGCCTTGTGGCAGGGTGGGGGCTTTGCAGGCGAAGCAAGGCTCTTAGCCTCCCAGGCGGGGCACAGGCCAGACGCCCCAAGGGAGATCCGGTCCTTGGTCGAGGGTCCCGCCCGCCCGCCCGGAACCGCTCCACCTGGCGCGGAACCGTGGCCGGCCCCTCTTCCCGGCCCCAGGTCCCTAGCTCTTCCCTGGCACTCTGCCTCTGGCGGGGTAGGAGACGGGCTGGCAAGTGTGGTCCACGGGAAAACGCGCGGTCCTCTGGGTGGCAGGGAGGGCCTCCGTTAACTCTGACACCAGCCCAGGGACCCTGTGGACCTGGCCTGATATCTCAAGGGGGGGGCACGTTGCCCGGAGGGATGCTGTTGGGGTGGGGCCTGCTTGCGCCTGCGCGGCCCCGCCTCTTGGCCCGAAACCACCCAGCCGCGGCTCGGACAAAAGCCATCTCCTGGGGGCCTCCCCCCTGTTCTTCCATCCGTAAAGGGGGACCCCTTTACGGATGGAAGAACAGGGGGATCTTCGCAGTGGTGGGGACGGGACGGAGGGGTCTGCGGGTTTGCAGCCACGTAGGCCAGTTGCTCGCACCCCGGCCCCATGTGTCCCAGCTCCATGGACGAGGTGGGCCGCTTATGGCGGGATGCAGGCGTCCTGCGGGGGTCAGGGGACGGCGTGGGCACTCCCCGGGCGAGAGAGGGCGCCTGGGACCCGAGAGAGCCCCCGGGAAAATGCCCAGCCCTGGCCCCCGTGGCTCCAGTGGCCTCCACAGGCTCCTGCCGTGGGGCCTGGTCCCGCTCACCTGGGCCCAGGTTCTCCGCAGGTGAATGGCTTTTGCGGACACCAGGGACCACAGGCCGCGGATCCCTTCACGGGCAGGGGGGGTTCGAGCTCTGTGGGACCCAGGTCGCAGCGCACACAGTCCCTTCTCGCAAAGTTCAGCCCAGACTTTAGAGAGTAGAAGCGTCTCGGTCCAAGTTTTCCGCCTCGGGGCAGGGTGGGGCCGTTTGAGCCAAGAGAGACTCTTAGGCCGCCAGGCAGGTCTCAGGCCCGAGACCCCCAGGGAGACCCGGTCCCTGGGCGTGGGTCCCGCCCGCCCGGGCCCGCCCCACGTGGCCCGGAACCGTGGCCGGCCCCTCTTCCCGGCCCCAGGTCCCTAGCTCTTCCCTGGCACTCTGCCTCTGGCGGGGTGGGAGACGGGCTGGCAAGTGTGGTCCACGGGAAAACGCGCGGTCCTCTGGGTGGCAGGGAGGGCCTCCGTTAACTCTGACACCAGCCCAGGGACCCCGTGGACCTGGCCTGATATCTCAAGGGGGGGGCACGTTGCCGGGAGGGATGCTCTTGGGGTGGGGCCTGCTTGCGCCTGCGCGGCCCCGCCTCTTGGCCCGAAACCACCCAGCCGCGGCTCGGACAAAAGCCATCTCCTGGGGGCCTCCCCCCTGTTCTTCCATCCGTAAAGGGGGACCCCTTTACGGATGGAAGAACAGGGGGATCTTCGCAGTGGTGGGGACGGGACGGAGGGGTCTGCGGGTTTGCAGCCACGTAGGCCAGTTGCTCGCACCGCGGCCCCATGTGTACCAGCTCCATGGACGAGGTGGGCCGCTTATGGCGGGATGCAGGCGTCCTGCGGGGGTCAGGGGACGGCGTGGGCACTCCCCGGGCGAGAGAGGGCGCCTGGGACCCGAGAGAGCCCCGGGGAGAGTCCGAGGCCTGGCCGCAGAGGCCTCCATTGCCTCCCCGGGCTCCTACCATGGGGCCTGACCGTGCTCGCCCGAGGCCCAGGTTCACCGCAGGTGAATGCCTTTTGCGGACGCCAAGGACAGGAGGTTGCCGATTCCCTCACAGAGGTGGGGGTTCGAGCTCTGGGGGACTGAGGTCGCAGCGGTCACACTCCATTTTTGGGTGGTTCCGCAGAGACTGGAGGGTTGAAGCGGCTGGGTCCAAGTGTGCCGCCTTGTGGCAGGGTGGGGGCTTTGCAGGCGAAGCAAGGCTCTTAGCCTCCCAGGCGGGGCACAGGCCAGACGCCCCAAGGGAGATCCGGTCCTTGGTCGAGGGTCCCGCCCGCCCGCCCGGAACCGCTCCACCTGGCGCGGAACCGTTGCCGGCCCCTCTTCCAGGCACCAGGTCCCTATTTCTTTCCTGGCACTCTGCCTCTGCGGGGGTGGGAGAGCTGCTGGGAAGTGTGGTCCACGGGAAAACGCGCGGTCCTCTGGGTGGCAGGGAGGGCCTCCGTTAACTCTGACACCAGCCCAGGGACCCTGTGGACCTGGCCTGATATCTCAAGGGGGGGGCACGTTGCCCGGAGGGATGCTGTTGGGGTGGGGCCTGCTTGCGCCTGCGCGGCCCCGCCTCTTGGCCCGAAACCACCCAGCCGCGGCTCGGACAAAAGCCATCTCCTGGGGGCCTCCCCCCTGTTCTTCCATCCGTAAAGGGGGACCCCTTTACGGATGGAAGAACAGGGGGATCTTCGCAGTGGTGGGGACGGGACGGAGGGGTCTGCGGGTTTGCAGCCACGTAGGCCAGTTGCTCGCACCGCGGCCCCATGTGTCCCAGCTCCTTGGACGAGGTGGGCCGCTTATGGCGGGATGCAGGCGTCCTGCGGGGGTCAGGGGACGGCGTGGGCACTCCCCGGGCGAGAGAGGGCGCCTGGGACCCGAGAGAGCCCCGGGGAGAGTCCGAGGCCTGGCCGCAGAGGCCTCCATTGCCTCCCCGGGCTCCTACCATGGGGCCTGACCGTGCTCGCCCGAGGCCCAGGTTCACCGCAGGTGAATGCCTTTTGCGGACGCCAAGGACAGGAGGTCGCCGATTCCCTCACAGAGGTGGGGGTTCGAGCTCTGGGGGACTGAGGTCGCAGCGGTCACACTCCATTTTTGGGTGGTTCCGCAGAGACTGGAGGGTTGAAGCGGCTGGGTCCAAGTGTGCCGCCTTGTGGCAGGGTGGGGGCTTTGCAGGCGAAGCAAGGCTCTTAGCCTCCCAGGCGGGGCACAGGCCAGACGCCCCAAGGGAGATCCGGTCCTTGGTCGAGGGTCCCGCCCGCCCGCCCGGTACCGCTCCACCTGGCGCGGAACCGTGGCCGGCCCCTCTTCCAGGCACCAGGTCCCTAGTTCTTTCCTGGCACTCTGCCTCTGCGGGGGTGGGAGAGCTGCTGGGAAGTGTGGTCCACGGGAAAACGCGCGGTCCTCTGGGTGGCAGGGAGGGCCTCCGTTAACTCTGACACCAGCCCAGGGACCCTGTGGACCTGGCCTGATATCTCAAGGGGGGGGCACGTTGCCCGGAGGGATGCTCTTGGGGTGGGGCCTGCTTGCGCCTGCGCGGGCCCGCCTCTTGGCCCGAAACCACCCAGCCGCGGCTCGGACAAAAGCCATCTCCTGGGGGCCTCCCCCCTGTTCTTCCATCCGTAAAGGGGGACCCCTTTACGGATGGAAGAACAGGGGGATCTTCGCAGTGGTGGGGACGGGACGGAGGGGTCTGCGGGTTTGCAGCCACGTAGGCCAGTTGCTCGCACCGCGGCCCCATGTGTCCCAGCTCCATGGACGAGGTGGGCCGCTTATGGCGGGATGCAGGCGTCCTGCGGGGGTCAGGGGACGGCGTGGGCACTCCCCGGGCGAGAGAGGGCGCCTGGGACCCAAGAGAGCACCCGGGAAAATGCCCAGCCCTGGCCCCCGTGGCTCCAGTGGCCTCCACAGGCTCCTGCCGTGGGGCCTGGTCCCGCTCACCTGGGCCCAGGTTCTCCGCAGGTGAATGCCTTTTGCGGACACCAGGGACCACAGGCCGCGGATCCCTTCACGGGCAGGGGGGGTTCGAGCTCTGTGGGACCCAGGTCGCAGCGCACACAGTCCCTTCTCGCAAAGTTCAGCCCAGACTTTAGAGAGTAGAAGCGTCTCGGTCCAAGTTTTCCGCCTCGGGGCAGGGTGGGGCCGTTTGAGCCAAGAGAGACTCTTAGGCCGCCAGGCAGGTCTCAGGCCCGAGACCCCCAGGGAGACCCGGTCCCTGGGCGTGGGTCCCGCCCGCCCGGGCCCGCCCCACGTGGCCCGGAACCGTGGCCGGCCCCTCTTCCCGGCCCCAGGTCCCTAGCTCTTCCCTGGCACTCTGCCTCTGGCGGGGTGGGAGACGGGCTGGCAAGTGTGGTCCACGGGAAAACGCGCGGTCCTCTGGGTGGCAGGGAGGGCCTCCGTTAACTCTGACACCAGCCCAGGGACCCCGTGGACCTGGCCTGATATCTCAAGGGGGGGGCACGTTGCCGGGAGGGATGCTCTTGGGGTGGGGCCTGCTTGCGCCTGCGCGGCCCCGCCTCTTGGCCCGAAACCACCCAGCCGCGGCTCGGACAAAAGCCATCTCCTGGGGGCCTCCCCCCTGTTCTTCCATCCGTAAAGGGGGACCCCTTTACGGATGGAAGAACAGGGGGATCTTCGCAGTGGTGGGGACGGGACGGAGGGGTCTGCGGGTTTGCAGCCACGTAGGCCAGTTGCTCGCACCGCGGCCCCATGTGTACCAGCTCCATGGACGAGGTGGGCCGCTTATGGCGGGATGCAGGCGTCCTGCGGGGGTCAGGGGACGGCGTGGGCACTCCCCGGGCGAGAGAGGGCACCTGGGACCCGAGAGAGCCCCGGGGAGAGTCCGAGGCCTGGCCGCAGAGGCCTCCATTGCCTCCCCGGGCTCCTACCATGGGGCCTGACCGTGCTCGCCCGAGGCCCAGGTTCACCGCAGGTGAATGCCTTTTGCGGACGCCAAGGACAGGAGGTCGCCGATTCCCTCACAGAGGTGGGGGTTCGAGCTCTGGGGGACTGAGGTCGCAGCGGTCACTCTCCATTTTTGGGTGGTTCCGCAGAGACTGGAGGGTTGAAGCGGCTGGGTCCAAGTGTGCCGCCTTGTGGCAGGGTGGGGGCTTTGCAGGCGAAGCAAGGCTCTTAGCCTCCCAGGCGGGGCACAGGCCAGACGCCCCAAGGGAGAACCGGTCCTTGGTCGAGGGTCCCGCCCGCCCGCCCGGAACCGCTCCACCTGGCGCGGAACCGTGGCCGGCCCCTCTTCCAGGCACCAGGTCCCTAGTTCTTTCCTGGCACTCTGCCTCTGCGGGGGTGGGAGAGCTGCTGGGAAGTGTGGTCCACGGGAAAACGCGCGGTCCTCTGGGTGGCAGGGAGGGCCTCCGTTAACTCTGACACCAGCCGAGGGACCCTGTGGACCTGGCCTGATATCTCAAGGGGGGGGCACGTTGCCCGGAGGGATGCTCTTGGGGTGGGGCCTGCTTGCGCCTGCGCGGCCCCGCCTCTTGGCCCGAAACCACCCAGCCGCGGCTCGGACAAAAGCCATCTCCTGGGGGCCTCCCCCCTGTTCTTCCATCCGTAAAGGGGGACCCCTTTACGGATGGAAGAACAGGGGGATCTTCGCAGTGGTGGGGACGGGACGGAGGGGTCTGCGGGTTTGCAGCCACGTAGGCCAGTTGCTCGCACCCCGGCCCCATGTGTCCCAGCTCCATGGACGAGGTGGGCCGCTTATGGCGGGATGCAGGCGTCCTGCGGGGGTCAGGGGACGGCGTGGGCACTCCCCGGGCGAGAGAGGGCGCCTGGGACCCGAGAGAGCCCCGGGGAGAGTCCGAGGCCTGGCCGCAGAGGCCTCCATTGCCTCCCCGGGCTCCTACCATGGGGCCTGACCGTGCTCGCCCGAGGCCCAGGTTCACCGCAGGTGAATGCCTTTTGCGGACGCCAAGGACAGGAGGTCGCCGATTCCCTCACAGAGGTGGGGGTTCGAGCTCTGGGGGACTGAGGTCGCAGCGGTCACACTCCATTTTTGGGTGGTTCCGCAGAGACTGGAGGGTTGAAGCGGCTGGGTCCAAGTGTGCCGCCTTGTGGCAGGGTGGGGGCTTTGCAGGCGAAGCAAGGCTCTTAGCCTCCCAGGCGGGGCACAGGCCAGACGCCCCAAGAGAGATCCGGTCCTTGGTCGAGGGTCTCGCCCGCCCGCCCGGAACCGCTCCACCTGGCGCGGAACCGTGGCCGGCCCCTCTTCCCGGCCCCAGGTCCCTAGCTCTTCCCTGGCACTCTGCCTCTGGCGGGGTAGGAGACGGGCTGGCAAGTGTGGTCCACGGGAAAACGCGCGGTACTCTGGGTGGCAGGGAGGGCCTCCGTTAACTCTGACACCAGCCCAGGGACCCTGTGGACCTGGCCTGATATCTCAAGGGGGGGGCACGTTGCCCGGAGGGATGCTCTTGGGGTGGGGCCTGCTTGCGCCTGCGCGGCCCCGCCTCTTGGCCCGAAACCACCCAGCCGCGGCTCGGACAAAAGCCATCTCCTGGGGGCCTCCCCCCTGTTCTTCCATCCGTAAAGGGGGACCCCTTTACGGATGGAAGAACAGGGGGATCTTCGCAGTGGTGGGAACGGGACGGAGGGGTCTGCGGGTTTGCAGCCACGTAGGCCAGTTGCTCGCACCCCGGCCCCATGTGTCCCAGCTCCATGGACGAGGTGGGCCGCTTATGGCGGGATGCAGGCGTCCTGCGGGGGTCAGGGGACGGCGTGGGCACTCCCCGGGCGAGAGAGGGCGCCTGGGACCCGAGAGAGCCCCCGGGAAAATGCCCAGCCCTGGCCCCCGTGGCTCCAGTGGCCTCCACAGGCTCCTGCCGTGGGGCCTGGTCCCGCTCACCTGGGCCCAGGTTCTCCGCAGGTGAATGGCTTTTGCGGACACCAGGGACCACAGGCCGCGGATCCCTTCACGGGCAGGGGGGGTTCGAGCTCTGTGGGACCCAGGTCGCAGCGCACACAGTCCCTTCTCGCAAAGTTCAGCCCAGACTTTAGAGAGTAGAAGCGTCTCGGTCCAAGTTTTCCGCCTCGGGGCAGGGTGGGGCCGTTTGAGCCAAGAGAGACTCTTAGGCCGCCAGGCAGGTCTCAGGCCCGAGACCCCCAGGGAGACCCGGTCCCTGGGCGTGGGTCCCGCCCGCCCGGACCCGCCCCACGTGGCCCGGAACCGTGGCCGGCCCCTCTTCCCGGCCCCAGGTCCCTAGCTCTTCCCTGGCACTCTGCCTCTGGCGGGGTGGGAGACGGGCTGGCAAGTGTGGTCCACGGGAAAACGCGCGGTCCTCTGGGTGGCAGGGAGGGCCTCCGTTAACTCTGACACCAGCCCAGGGACCCCGTGGACCTGGCCTGATATCTCAAGCGGGGGGCACGTTGCCGGGAGGGATGCTCTTGGGGTGGGGCCTGCTTGCGCCTGCGCGGCCCCGCCTCTTGGCCCGAAACCACCCAGCCGCGGCTCGGACAAAAGCCATCTCCTGGGGGCCTCCCCCCTGTTCTTCCATCCGTAAAGGGGGACCCCTTTACGGATGGAAGAACAGGGGGATCTTCGCAGTGGTGGGGACGGGACGGAGGGGTCTGCGGGTTTGCAGCCACGTAGGCCAGTTGCTCGCACCGCGGCCCCATGTGTACCAGCTCCATGGACGAGGTGGGCCGCTTATGGCGGGATGCAGGCGTCCTGCGGGGGTCAGGGGACGGCGTGGGCACTCCCCGGGCGAGAGAGGGCGCCTGGGACCCGAGAGAGCCCCGGGGAGAGTCCGAGGCCTGGCCGCAGAGGCCTCCATTGCCTCCCCGGGCTCCTACCATGGGGCCTGACCGTGCTCGCCCGAGGCCCAGGTTCACCGCAGGTGAATGCCTTTTGCGGACGCCAAGGACAGGAGGTTGCCGATTCCCTCACAGAGGTGGGGGTTCGAGCTCTGGGGGACTGAGGTCGCAGCGGTCACACTCCATTTTTGGGTGGTTCCGCAGAGACTGGAGGGTTGAAGCGGCTGGGTCCAAGTGTGCCGCCTTGTGGCAGGGTGGGGGCTTTGCAGGCGAAGCAAGGCTCTTAGCCTCCCAGGCGGGGCACAGGCCAGACGCCCCAAGGGAGATCCGGTCCTTGGTCGAGGGTCCCGCCCGCCCGCCCGGAACCGCTCCACCTGGCGCGGAACCGTTGCCGGCCCCTCTTCCAGGCACCAGGTCCCTATTTCTTTCCTGGCACTCTGCCTCTGCGGGGGTGGGAGAGCTGCTGGGAAGTGTGGTCCACGGGAAAACGCGCGGTCCTCTGGGTGGCAGGGAGGGCCTCCGTTAACTCTGACACCAGCCCAGGGACCCTGTGGACCTGGCCTGATATCTCAAGGGGGGGGCACGTTGCCCGGAGGGATGCTCTTGGGGTGGGGCCTGCTTGCGCCTGCGCGGCCCCGCCTCTTGGCCCGAAACCACCCAGCCGCGGCTCGGACAAAAGCCATCTCCTGGGGGCCTCCCCCCTGTTCTTCCATCCGTAAAGGGGGACCCCTTTACGGATGGAAGAACAGGGGGATCTTCGCAGTGGTGGGGACGGGACGGAGGGGTCTGCGGGTTTGCAGCCACGTAGGCCAGTTGCTCGCACCGCGGCCCCATGTGTCCCAGCTCCTTGGACGAGGTGGGCCGCTTATGGCGGGATGCAGGCGTCCTGCGGGGGTCAGGGGACGGCGTGGGCACTCCCCGGGCGAGAGAGGGCGCCTGGGACCCGAGAGAGCCCCGGGGAGAGTCCGAGGCCTGGCCGCAGAGGCCTCCATTGCCTCCCCGGGCTCCTACCATGGGGCCTGACCGTGCTCGCCCGAGGCCCAGGTTCACCGCAGGTGAATGCCTTTTGCGGACGCCAAGGACAGCAGGTCGCCGATTCCCTCACAGAGGTGGGGGTTCGAGCTCTGGGGGACTGAGGTCGCAGCGGTCACACTCCATTTTTGGGTGGTTCCGCAGAGACTGGAGGGTTGAAGCGGCTGGGTCCAAGTGTGCCGCCTTGTGGCAGGGTGGGGGCTTTGCAGGCGAAGCAAGGCTCTTAGCCTCCCAGGCGGGGCACAGGCCAGACGCCCCAAGGGAGATCCGGTCCTTGGTCGAGGGTCCCGCCCGCCCGCCCGGAACCGCTCCACCTGGCGCGGAACCGTGGCCGGCCCCTCTTCCAGGCACCAGGTCCCTAGTTCTTTCCTGGCACTCTGCCTCTGCGGGGGTGGGAGAGCTGCTGGGAAGTGTGGTCCACGGGAAAACGCGCGGTCCTCTGGGTGGCACGGAGGGCCTCCGTTAACTCTGACACCAGCCCAGGGACCCTGTGGACCTGGCCTGATATCTCAAGGGGGGGGCACGTTGCCCGGAGGGATGCTCTTGGGGTGGGGCCTGCTTGCGCCTGCGCGGCCCCGCCTCTTGGCCCGAAACCACCCAGCCGCGGCTCGGACAAAAGCCATCTCCTGGGGGCCTCCCCCCTGTTCTTCCATCCGTAAAGGGGGACCCCTTTACGGATGGAAGAACAGGGGGATCTTCGCAGTGGTGGGGACGGGACGGAGGGGTCTGCGGGTTTGCAGCCACGTAGGCCAGTTGCTCGCACCCCGGCCCCATGTGTCCCAGCTCCATGGACGAGGTGGGCCGCTTATGGCGGGATGCAGGCGTCCTGCGGGGGTCAGGGGACGGCGTGGGCACTCCCCGGGCGAGAGAGGGCGCCTGGGACCCGAGAGAGCCCCGGGGAGAGTCCGAGGCCTGGCCGCAGAGGCCTCCATTGCCTCCCCGGGCTCCTACCATGGGGCCTGACCGTGCTCGCCCGAGGCCCAGGTTCACCGCAGGTGAATGCCTTTTGCGGACGCCAAGGACAGGAGGTCGCCGATTCCCTCACAGAGGTGGGGGTTCGAGCTCTGGGGGACTGAGGTCGCAGCGGTCACACTCCATTTTTGGGTGGTTCCGCAGAGACTGGAGGGTTGAAGCGGCTGGGTCCAAGTGTGCCGCCTTGTGGCAGGGTGGGGGCTTTGCAGGCGAAGCAAGGCTCTTAGCCTCCCAGGCGGGGCACAGGCCAGACGCCCCAAGAGAGATCCGGTCCTTGGTCGAGGGTCTCGCCCGCCCGCCCGGAACCGCTCCACCTGGCGCGGAACCGTGGCCGGCCCCTCTTCCCGGCCCCAGGTCCCTAGCTCTTCCCTGGCACTCTGCCTCTGGCGGGGTAGGAGACGGGCTGGCAAGTGTGGTCCACGGGAAAACGCGCGGTCCTCTGGGTGGCAGGGAGGGCCTCCGTTAACTCTGACACCAGCCCAGGGACCCTGTGGACCTGGCCTGATATCTCAAGGGGGGGGCACGTTGCCCGGAGGGATGCTGTTGGGGTGGGGCCTGCTTGCGCCTGCGCGGCCCCGCCTCTTGTACCGAAACCACCCAGCCGCGGCTCGGACAAAAGCCATCTCCTGGGGGCCTCCCCCCTGTTCTTCCATCCGTAAAGGGGGACCCCTTTACGGATGGAAGAACAGGGGGATCTTCGCAGTGGTGGGGACGGGACGGAGGGGTCTGCGGGTTTGCAGCCACGTAGGCCAGTTGCTCGCACCCCGGCCCCATGTGTCCCAGCTCCATGGACGAGGTGGGCCGCTTATGGCGGGATGCAGGCGTCCTGCGGGGGTCAGGGGACGGCGTGGGCACTCCCCGGGCGAGAGAGGGCGCCTGGGACCCGAGAGAGCCCCCGGGAAAATGCCCAGCCCTGGCCCCCGTGGCTCCAGTGGCCTCCACAGGCTCCTGCCGTGGGGCCTGGTCCCGCTCACCTGGGCCCAGGTTCTCCGCAGGTGAATGGCTTTTGCGGACACCAGGGACCACAGGCCGCGGATCCCTTCACGGGCAGGGGGGGTTCGAGCTCTGTGGGACCCAGGTCGCAGCGCACACAGTCCCTTCTCGCAAAGTTCAGCCCAGACTTTAGAGAGTAGAAGCGTCTCGGTCCAAGTTTTCCGCCTCGGGGCAGGGTGGGGCCGTTTGAGCCAAGAGAGACTCTTAGGCCGCCAGGCAGGTCTCAGGCCCGAGACCCCCAGGGAGACCCGGTCCCTGGGCGTGGGTCCCGCCCGCCCGGGCCCGCCCCACGTGGCCCGGAACCGTGGCCGGCCCCTCTTCCCGGCCCCAGGTCCCTAGCTCTTCCCTGGCACTCTGCCTCTGGCGGGGTGGGAGACGGGCTGGCAAGTGTGGTCCACGGGAAAACGCGCGGTCCTCTGGGTGGCAGGGAGGGCCTCCGTTAACTCTGACACCAGCCCAGGGACCCCGTGGACCTGGCCTGATATCTCAAGGGGGGGGCACGTTGCCGGGAGGGATGCTCTTGGGGTGGGGCCTGCTTGCGCCTGCGCGGCCCCGCCTCTTGGCCCGAAACCACCCAGCCGCGGCTCGGACAAAAGCCATCTCCTGGGGGCCTCCCCCCTGTTCTTCCATCCGTAAAGGGGGACCCCTTTACGGATGGAAGAACAGGGGGATCTTCGCAGTGGTGGGGACGGGACGGAGGGGTCTGCGGGTTTGCAGCCACGTAGGCCAGTTGCTCGCACCGCGGCCCCATGTGTCCCAGCTCCATGGACGAGGTGGGCCGCTTATGGCGGGATGCAGGCGTCCTGCGGGGGTCAGGGGACGGCGTGGGCACTCCCCGGGCGAGAGAGGGCGCCTGGGACCCGAGAGAGCCCCGGGGAGAGTCCGAGGCCTGGCCGCAGAGGCCTCCATTGCCTCCCCGGGCTCCTACCGTGGGGCCTGACCGTGCTCGCCCGAGGCCCAGGTTCACCGCAGGTGAATGCCTTTTGCGGACGCCAAGGACAGGAGGTTGCCGATTCCCTCACAGAGGTGGGGGTTCGAGCTCTGGGGGACTGAGGGTGCAGCGGTCACACTCCATTTTTGGGTGGTTCCGCAGAGACTGGAGGGTTGAAGCGGCTGGGTCCAAGTGTGCCGCCTTGTGGCAGGGTGGGGGCTTTGCAGGCGAAGCAAGGCTCTTAGCCTCCCAGGCGGGGCACAGGCCAGACGCCCCAAGGGAGATCCGGTCCTTGGTCGAGGGTCCCGCCCGCCCGCCCGGAACCGCTCCACCTGGCGCGGAACCGTTGCCGGCCCCTCTTCCAGGCACCAGGTCCCTAGTTCTTTCCGGGCACTCTGCCTCTGCGGGGGTGGGAGAGCTGCTGGGAAGTGTGGTCCACGGGAAAACGCGCGGTCCTCTGGGTGGCAGGGAGGGCCTCCGTTAACTCTGACACCAGCCCAGGGACCCTGTGGACCTGGCCTGATATCTCAAGGGGGGGGCACGTTGCCCGGAGGGATGCTCTTGGGGTGGGGCCTGCTTGCGCCTGCGCGGCCCCGCCTCTTGGCCCGAAACCACCCAGCCGCGGCTCGGACAAAAGCCATCTCCTGGGGGCCTCCCCCCTGTTCTTCCATCCGTAAAGGGGGACCCCTTTACGGATGGAAGAACAGGGGGATCTTCGCAGTGGTGGGGACGGGACGGAGGGGTCTGCGGGTTTGCAGCCACGTAGGCCAGTTGCTCGCACCCCGGCCCCTTGTCTCCCAGCTCCATGGACGAGGTGGGCCGCTTATGGCGGGATGCAGGCGTCCTGCGGGGGTCAGGGGACGGCGTGGGCACTCCCCGGGCGAGAGAGGGCGCCTGGGACCCGAGAGAGCCCCGGGGAGAGTCCGAGGCCTGGCCGCAGAGGCCTCCATTGCCTCCCCGGGCTCCTACCATGGGGCCTGACCGTGCTCGCCCGAGGCCCAGGTTCACCGCAGGTGAATGCCTTTTGCGGACGCCAAGGACAGGAGGTCGCCGATTCCCTCACAGAGGTGGGGGTTCGAGCTCTGGGGGACTGAGGTCGCAGCGGTCACACTCCATTTTTGGGTGGTTCCGCAGAGACTGGAGGGTTGAAGCGGCTGGGTCCAAGTGTGCCGCCTTGTGGCAGGGTGGGGGCTTTGCAGGCGAAGCAAGGCTCTTAGCCTCCCAGGCGGGGCACAGGCCAGACGCCCCAAGGGAGATGCGGTCCTTGGTCGAGGGTCCCGCCCGTCCGCCCGGAACCGCTCCACCTGGCGCGGAACCGTGGCCGGCCCCTCTTCCCGGCCCCAGGTCCCTAGCTCTTCCCTGGCACTCTGCCTCTGGCGGGGTAGGAGACGGGCTGGCAAGTGTGGTCCACGGGAAAACGCGCGGTCCTCTGGGTGGCAGGGAGGGCCTCCGTTAACTCTGACACCAGCCCAGGGACCCTGTGGACCTGGCCCGATATCTCAAGGGGGGGGCACGTTGCCCGGAGGGATGCTGTTGGGGTGGGGCCTGCTTGCGCCTGCGCGGCCCCGCCTCTTGGCCCGAAACCACCCAGCCGCGGCTCCGACAAAAGCCATCTCCTGGGGGCCTCCCCCCTGTTCTTCCATCCGTAAAGGGGGACCCCTTTACGGATGGAAGAACAGGGGGATCTTCGCAGTGGTGGGGACGGGACGGAGGGGTCTGCGGGTTTGCAGCCACGTAGGCCAGTTGCTCGCACCCCGGCCCCATGTGTCCCAGCTCCATGGACGAGGTGGGCCGCTTATGGCGGGATGCAGGCGTCCTGCGGGGGTCAGGGGACGGCGTGGGCACTCCCCGGGCGAGAGAGGGCGCCTGGGACCCGAGAGAGCACCCGGGAAAATGCCCAGCCCTGGCCCCCGTGGCTCCAGTGGCCTCCACAGGCTCCTGCCGTGGGGCCTGGTCCCGCTCACCTGGGCCCAGGTTCTCCGCAGGTGAATGCCTTTTGCGGACACCAGGGACCACAGGCCGCGGATCCCTTCACGGGCAGGGGGGGTTCGAGCTCTGTGGGACCCAGGTCGCAGCGCACACAGTCCCTTCTCGCAAAGTTCAGCCCAGACTTTAGAGAGTAGAAGCGTCTCGGTCCAAGTTTTCCGCCTCGGGGCAGGGTGGGGCCGTTTGAGCCAAGAGAGACTCTTAGGCCGCCAGGCAGGTCTCAGGCCCGAGACCCCCAGGGAGACCCGGTCCCTGGGCGTGGGTCCCGCCCGCCTGGCCCCGCCCCACGTAGCCCGAAACCGTGGCCGGCCCCTCTTCCGGGCCCCAGGTCCCTAGCTCTTCCCTGGCACTCTGCCTCTGGCGGGGTGGGAGACGGGCTGGCAAGTGTGGTCCACGGGAAAACGCGCGGTCCTCTGGGTGGCAGGGAGGGCCTCCGTTAACTCTGACACCAGCCCAGGGACCCTGTGGACCTGGCCTGATATCTCAAGGGGGGGGCACGTTGCCCGGAGGGATGCTCTTGGGGTGGGGCCTGCTTGCGCCTGCGCGGCCCCGCCTCTTGGCCCGAAACCACCCAGCCGCGGCTCGGACAAAAGCCATCTCCTGGGGGCCTCCCCCCTGTTCTTCCATCCGTAAAGGGGGACCCCTTTACGGATGGAAGAACAGGGGGATCTTCGCAGTGGTGGGGACGGGACGGAGGGGTCTGCGGGTTTGCAGCCACGTAGGCCAGTTGCTCGCACCCCGGCCCCATGTGTCCCAGCTCCATGGACGAGGTGGGCCGCTTATGGCGGGATGCAGGCGTCCTGCGGGGGTCAGGGGACGGCGTGGGCACTCCCCGGACGAGAGAGGGCGCCTGGGACCCGAGAGAGCCCCGGGGAGAGTCCGAGGCCTGGCCGCAGAGGCCTCCATTGCCTCCCCGGGCTCCTACCATGGGGCCTGACCGTGCTCGCCCGAGGCCCAGGTTCACCGCAGTTGAATGCCTTTTGCGGACGCCAAGGACAGGAGGTCGCCGATTCCCTCACAGAGGTGGGGGTTCGAGCTCTGGGGGACTGAGGTCGCAGCGGTCACACTCCATTTTTGGGTGGTTCCGCAGAGACTGGAGGGTTGAAGCGGCTGGGTCAAGTGTGCCGCCTTGTGGCAGGGTGGGGGCTTTGCAGGCAAAGCAAGGCTCTTAGCCTCCCAGGCGGGGCACAGGCCAGACGCCCCAAGAGAGATCCGGTCCTTGGTCGAGGGTCTCGCCCGCCCGCCCGGAACCGCTCCACCTGGCGCGGAACCGTGGCCGGCCCCTCTTCCCGGCCCCAGGTCCCTAGCTCTTCCCTGGCACTCTGCCTCTGGCGGGGTAGGAGACGGGCTGGCAAGTGTGGTCCACGGGAAAACGCGCGGTCCTCTGGGTGGCAGGGAGGGCCTCCGTTAACTCTGACACCAGCCCAGGGACCCTGTGGACCTGGCCTGATATCTCAAGGGGGGGGCACGTTGCCCGGAGGGATGCTCTTGGGGTGGGGCCTGCTTGCGCCTGCCCGGCCCCGCCTCTTGGCCCGAAACCACCCAGCCGCGGCTCGGACAAAAGCCATCTCCTGGGGGCCTCCCCCCTGTTCTTCCATCCGTAAAGGGGGACCCCTTTACGGATGGAAGAACAGGGGGATCTTCGCAGTGGTGGGGACGGGACGGAGGGGTCTGCGGGTTTGCAGCCACGTAGGCCAGTTGCTCGCACCGCGGCCCCATGTGTCCCAGCTCCATGGACGAGGTGGGCCGCTTATGGCGGGATGCAGGCGTCCTGCGGGGGTCAGGGGACGGCGTGGGCACTCCCCGGGCGAGAGAGGGCGCCTGGGACCCGAGAGAGCACCCGGGAAAATGCCCAGCCCTGGCCCCCGTGGCTCCAGTGGCCTCCACAGGCTCCTGCCGTGGGGCCTGGTCCCGCTCACCTGGGCCCAGGTTCTCCGCAGGTGAATGGCTTTTGCGGACACCAGGGACCACAGGCCGCGGATCCCTTCACGGGCAGGGGGGGTTCGAGCTCTGTGGGACCCAGGTCGCAGCGCACACAGTCCCTTCTCGCAAAGTTCAGCCCAGACTTTAGAGAGTAGAAGCGTCTCGGTCCAAGTTTTCCGCCTCGGGGCAGGGTGGGGCCGTTTGAGCCAAGAGAGACTCTTAGGCCGCCAGGCAGGTCTCAGGCCCGAGACCCCCAGGGAGACCCGGTCCCTGGGCGTGGGTCCCGCCCGCCCGGGCCCGCCCCACGTGGCCCGGAACCGTGGCCGGCCCCTCTTCCCGGCCCCAGGTCCCTAGCTCTTCCCTGGCACTCTGCCTCTGGCGGGGTGGGAGACGGGCTGGCAAGTGTGGTCCACGGGAAAACGCGCGGTCCTCTGGGTGGCAGGGAGGGCCTCCGTTAACTCTGACACCAGCCCAGGGACCCCGTGGACCTGGCCTGATATCTCAAGGGGGGGGCACGTTGCCGGGAGGGATGCTCTTGGGGTGGGGCCTGCTTGCGCCTGCGCGGCCCCGCCTCTTGGCCCGAAACCACCCAGCCGCGGCTCGGACAAAAGCCATCTCCTGGGGGCCTCCCCCCTGTTCTTCCATCCGTAAAGGGGGACCCCTTTACGGATGGAAGAACAGGGGGATCTTCGCAGTGGTGGGGACGGGACGGAGGGGTCTGCGGGTTTGCAGCCACGTAGGCCAGTTGCTCGCACCGCGGCCCCATGTGTACCAGCTCCATGGACGAGGTGGGCCGCTTATGGCGGGATGCAGGCGTCCTGCGGGGGTCAGGGGACGGCGTGGGCACTCCCTGGGCGAGAGAGGGCGCCTGGGACCCGAGAGAGCCCCGGGGAGAGTCCGAGGCCTGGCCGCAGAGGCCTCCATTGCCTCCCCGGGCTCCTACCATGGGGCCTGACCGTGCTCGCCCGAGGCCCAGGTTCACCGCAGGTGAATGACTTTTGCGGACGCCAAGGACAGGAGGTTGCCGATTCCCTCACAGAGGTGGGGGTTCGAGCTCTGGGGGACTGAGGTCGCAGCGGTCACACTCCATTTTTGGGTGGTTCCGCAGAGACTGGAGGGTTGAAGCGGCTGGGTCCAAGTGTGCCGCCTTGTGGCAGGGTGGGGGCTTTGCAGGCGAAGCAAGGCTCTTAGCCTCCCAGGCGGGGCACAGGCCAGACGCCCCAAGGGAGATCCGGTCCTTGGTCGAGGGTCCCGCCCGCCCGCCCGGAACCGCTCCACCTGGCGCGGAACCGTTGCCGGCCCCTCTTCCAGGCACCAGGTCCCTAGTTCTTTCCTGGCACTCTGCCTCTGCGGGGGTGGGAGAGCTGCTGGGAAGTGTGGTCCACGGGAAAACGCGCGGTCCTCTGGGTGGCAGGGAGGGCCTCCGTTAACTCTGACACCAGCCCAGGGACCCTGTGGACCTGGCCTGATATCTCAAGGGGGGGGCACGTTGCCCGGAGGGATGCTCTTGGGGTGGGGCCTGCTTGCGCCTGCGCGGCCCCGCCTCTTGGCCCGAAACCAGCCAGCCGCGGCTCGGACAAAAGCCATCTCCTGGGGGCCTCCCCCCTGTTCTTCCATCCGTAAAGGGGGACCCCTTTACGGATGGAAGAACAGGGGGATCTTCGCAGTGTTGGGGACGGGACGGAGGGGTCTGCGGGTTTGCAGCCACGTAGGGCAGTTGCTCGCACCGCGGCCCCATGTGTCCCAGCTCCATGGACGAGGTGGGCCGCTTATGGCGGGATGCAGGCGTCCTGCGGGGGTCAGGGGACGGCGTGGGCACTCCCCGGGCGAGAGAGGGCGCCTGGGACCCGAGAGAGCCCCGGGGAGAGTCCGAGGCCTGCCCGCAGAGGCCTCCATTGCCTCCCCGGGCTCCTACCATGGGGCCTGACCGTGCTCGCCCGAGGCCCAGGTTCACCGCAGGTGAATGCCTTTTGCGGACGCCAAGGACAGGAGGTCCCCGATTCCCTCACAGAGGTGGGGGTTCGAGCTCTGGGGGACTGAGGTCGCAGCGGTCACACTCCATTTTTGGGTGGTTCCGCAGAGACTGGAGGGTTGAAGCGGCTGGGTCCAAGTGTGCCGCCTTGTGGCAGGGTGGGGGCTTTGCAGGCGAAGCAAGGCTCTTAGCCTCCCAGGCGGGGCACAGGCCAGACGCCCCAAGGGAGATCCGGTCCTTGGTCGAGGGTCCCGCCCGCCCGCCCGGAACCGCTCCACCTGGCGCGGAACCGTGGCCGGCCCCTCTTCCAGGCACCAGGTCCCTAGTTCTTTCCTGGCACTCTGCCTCTGCGGGGGTGGGAGAGCTGCTGGGAAGTGTGGTCCACGGGAAAACGCGCGGTCCTCTGGGTGGCACGGAGGGCCTCCGTTAACTCTGACACCAGCCCAGGGACCCTGTGGACCTGGCCTGATATCTCAAGGGGGGGGCACGTTGCCCGGAGGGATGCTCTTGGGGTGGGGCCTGCTTGCGCCTGCGCGGCCCCGCCTCTTGGCCCGAAACCACCCAGCCGCGGCTCGGACAAAAGCCATCTCCTGGGGGCCTCCCCCCTGTTCTTCCATCCGTAAAGGGGGACCCCTTTACGGATGGAAGAACAGGGGGATCTTCGCAGTGGTGGGGACGGGACGGAGGGGTCTGCGGGTTTGCAGCCACGTAGGCCAGTTGCTCGCACCCCGGCCCCATGTGTCCCAGCTCCATGGACGAGGTGGGCCGCTTATGGCGGGATGCAGGCGTCCTGCGGGGGTCAGGGGACGGCGTGGGCACTCCCCGGGCGAGAGAGGGCGCCTGGGACCCGAGAGAGCCCCGGGGAGAGTCCGAGGCCTGGCCGCAGAGGCCTCCATTGCCTCCCCGGGCTCCTACCATGGGGCCTGACCGTGCTCGCCCGAGGCCCAGGTTCACCGCAGGTGAATGCCTTTTGCGGACGCCAAGGACAGGAGGTCGCCGATTCCCTCACAGAGGTGGGGGTTCGAGCTCTGGGGGACTGAGGTCGCAGCGGTCACACTCCATTTTTGGGTGGTTCCGCAGAGACTGGAGGGTTGAAGCGGCTGGGTCCAAGTCTGCCGCCTTGTGGCAGGGTGGGGGCTTTGCAGGCGAAGCAAGGCTCTTAGCCTCCCAGGCGGGGCACAGGCCAGACGCCCCAAGAGAGATCCGGTCCTTGGTCGAGGGTCTCGCCCGCCCGCCCGGAACCGCTCCACCTGGCGCGGAACCGTGGCCGGCCCCTCTTCCCGGCCCCAGGTCCCTAGCTCTTCCCTGGCACTCTGCCTCTGGCGGGGTAGGAGACGGGCTGGCAAGTGTGGTCCACGGGAAAACGCGCGGTCCTCTGGGTGGCAGGGAGGGCCTCCGTTAACTCTGACACCAGCCCAGGGACCCTGTGGACCTGGCCTGATATCTCAAGGGGGGGGCACGTTGCCCGGAGGGATGCTCTTGCGGTGGGGCCTGCTTGCGCCTGCGCGGCCCCGCCTCTTGGCCCGAAACCACCCAGCCGCGGCTCGGACAAAAGCCATCTCCTGGGGGCCTCCCCCCTGTTCTTCCATCCGTAAAGGGGACCCCTTTACGGATGGAAGAACAGGGGGATCTTCGCAGTGGTGGGGACGGGACGGAGGGGTCTGCGGGTTTGCAGCCACGTAGGCCAGTTGCTCGCACCCCGGCCCCATGTGTCCCAGCTCCATGGACGAGGTGGGCCGCTTATGGCGGGATGCAGGCGTCCTGCGGGGGTCAGGGGACGGCGTGGGCACTCCCCGGGCGAGAGAGGGCGCCTGGGACCCGAGAGAGCCCCCGGGAAAATGCCCAGCCCTGGCCCCCGTGGCTCCAGTGGCCTCCACAGGCTCCTGCCGTGGGGCCTGGTCCCGCTCACCTGGGCCCAGGTTCTCCGCAGGTGAATGCCTTTTGCGGACACCAGGGACCACAGGCCGCGGATCCCTTCACGGGCAGGGGGGTTTCCAGCTCTGTGGGACCCAGGTCGCAGCGCACACAGTCCCTTCTCGCAAAGTTCAGCCCAGACTTTAGAGAGTAGAAGCATCTCGGTCCAAGTTTTCCGCCTCGGGGCAGGGTGGGGCCGTTTGAGCCAAGAGAGACTCTTAGGCCGCCAGGCAGGTCTCAGGCCCGAGACCCCCAGGGAGACCCGGTCCCTGGGCGTGGGTCCCGCCCGCCCGGCCCCGCCCCACGTGGCCCGAAACCGTGGCCAGCCCCTCTTCCCGGCCCCAGGTCCCTAGCTCTTCCCTGGCACTCTGCCTCTGGCGGGGTGGGAGACGGGCTGGCAAGTTTGGTCCACGGGAAAACGCGCGGTCCTGTGGGTGGCAGGGAGGGCCTCCGTTAACTCTCACACCAGCCCAGGGACCCTGTGGACCTGGCCTGATATCTCAAGGGGGGGGCACGTTGCCCGGAGGGATGCTCTTGGGGTGGGGCCTGCTTGCGCCTGCGCGGCCCCGCCTCTTGGCCCGAAACCACCCAGCCGCGGCTCGGACAAAAGCCATCTCCTGGGGGCCTCCCCCCTGTTCTTCCATCCGTAAAGGGGGACCCCTTTACGGATGGAAGAACAGGGGGATCTTCGCAGTGGTGGGGACGGGACGGAGGGGTCTGCGGGTTTGCAGCCACGTAGGCCAGTTGCTCGCACCGCGGCCCCATGTGTCCCAGCTCCATAGACGAGGTGGGCCGCTTATGGCGGGATGCAGGCGTCCTGCGGGGGTCAGGGGACGGCGTGGGCACTCCCCGGGCGAGAGAGGGCGCCTGGGACCCGAGAGAGCCCCGGGGAGAGTCCGAGGCCTGGCCGCAGAGGCCTCCATTGCCTCCCCGGGCTCCAACCATGGGGCCTGACCGTGCTCGCCCGAGGCCCAGGTTCACCGCAGGTGAATGCCTTTTGCGGACGCCAAGGACAGGAGGTCGCCGATTCCCTCACAGAGGTGGGGGTTCGAGCTCTGGGGGACTGAGGTCGCAGCGGTCACACTCCATTTTTGGGTGGTTCCGCAGAGACTGGAGGGTTGAAGCGGCTGGGTCCAAGTGTGCCGCCTTGTGGCAGGGTGGGAGCTTTGCAGGCGAAGCAAGGCTCTTTGCCTCCCAGGCGGGGCACAGGCCAGACGCCCCAAGGGAGATCCGGTCCTTGGTCGAGGGTCCCGCCCGCCCGCCCGGAACCGCTCCACCTGGCGCGGAACCGTGGCCGGCCCCTCTTCCAGGCACCAGGTCCCTAGTTCTTTCCTGGCACTCTGCCTCTGCGGGGGTGGGAGAGCTGCTGGGAAGTGTGGTCCACGGGAAAACGCGCGGTCCTCTGGGTGGCAGGGAGGGCCTCCGTTAACTCTGACACCAGCCCAGGGACCCTGTGGACCTGGCCTGATATCTCAAGGGGGGGGCACGTTGCCCGGAGGGATGCTCTTGGGGTGGGGCCTGCTTGCGCCTGCGCGGCCCCGCCTCTTGGCCCGAAACCACCCAGCCGCGGCTCGGACAAAAGCCATCTCCTGGGGGCCTCCCCCCTGTTCTTCCATCCGTAAAGGGGACCCCTTTACGGATGGAAGAACAGGGGGATCTTCGCAGTGGTGGGGACGGGACGGAGGGGTCTGCGGGTTTGCAGCCACGTAGGCCAGTTGCTCGCACCCCGGCCCCATGTGTCCCAGCTCCATGGACGAGGTGGGCCGCTTATGGCGGGATGCAGGCGTCCTGCGGGGGTCAGGGGACGGCGTGGGCACTCCCCGGGCGAGAGAGGGCGCCTGGGACCCGAGAGAGCCCCCGGGAAAATGCCCAGCCCTGGCCCCCGTGGCTCCAGTGGCCTCCACAGGCTCCTGCCGTGGGGCCTGGTCCCGCTCACCTGGGCCCAGGTTCTCCGCAGGTGAATGCCTTTTGCGGACACCAGGGACCACAGGCCGCGGATCCCTTCACGGGCAGGGGGGTTTCCAGCTCTGTGGGACCCAGGTCGCAGCGCACACAGTCCCTTCTCGCAAAGTTCAGCCCAGACTTTAGAGAGTAGAAGCATCTCGGTCCAAGTTTTCCGCCTCGGGGCAGGGTGGGGCCGTTTGAGCCAAGAGAGACTCTTAGGCCGCCAGGCAGGTCTCAGGCCCGAGACCCCCAGGGAGACCCGGTCCCTGGGCGTGGGTCCCGCCCGCCCGGCCCCGCCCCACGTGGCCCGAAACCGTGGCCGGCCCCTCTTCCCGGCCCCAGGTCCCTAGCTCTTCCCTGGCACTCTGCCTCTGGCGGGGTGGGAGACGGGCTGGCAAGTTTGGTCCACGGGAAAAGGCGCGGTCCTCTGGGTGGCAGGGAGGGCCTCCGTTAACTCTGACACCAGCCCAGGGACCCTGTGGACCTGGCCTGATATCTCAAGGGGGGGGCACGTTGCCCGGAGGGATGCTCTTGGGGTGGGGCCTGCTTGCGCCTGCGCGGCCCCGCCTCTTGGCCCGAAACCACCCAGCCGCGGCTCGGACAAAAGCCATCTCCTGGGGGCCTCCCCCCTGTTCTTCCATCCGTAAAGGGGGACCCCTTTACGGATGGAAGAACAGGGGGATCTTCGCAGTGGTGGGGACGGGACGGAGGGGTCTGTGGGTTTGCAGCCACGTAGGCCAGTTGCTCGCACCGCGGCCCCATGTGTCCCAGCTCCATAGACGAGGTGGGCCGCTTATGGCGGGATGCAGGCGTCCTGCGGGGGTCAGGGGACGGCGTGGGCACTCCCCGGGCGAGAGAGGGCGCCTGGGACCCGAGAGAGCCCCGGGGAGAGTCCGAGGCCTGGCCGCAGAGGCCTCCATTGCCTCCCCGGGCTCCAACCATGGGGCCTGACCGTGCTCGCCCGAGGCCCAGGTTCACCGCAGGTGAATGCCTTTTGCGGACGCCAAGGACAGGAGGTCGCCGATTCCCTCACAGAGGTGGGGGTTCGAGCTCTGGGGGACTGAGGTCGCAGCGGTCACACTCCATTTTTGGGTGGTTCCGCAGAGACTGGAGGGTTGAAGCGGCTGGGTCCAAGTGTGCCGCCTTGTGGCAGGGTGGGAGCTTTGCAGGCGAAGCAAGGCTCTTTGCCTCCCAGGCGGGGCACAGGCCAGACGCCCCAAGGGAGATCCGGTCCTTGGTCGAGGGTCCCGCCCGCCCGCCCGGAACCGCTCCACCTGGCGCGGAACCGTGGCCGGCCCCTCTTCCAGGCACCAGGTCCCTAGTTCTTTCCTGGCACTCTGCCTCTGCGGGGGTGGGAGAGCTGCTGGGAAGTGTGGTCCACGGGAAAACGCGCGGTCCTCTGGGTGGCAGGGAGGGCCTCCGTTAACTCTGACACCAGCCCAGGGACCCTGTGGACCTGGCCTGATATCTCAAGGGGGGGGCACGTTGCCCGGAGGGATGCTCTTGGGGTGGGGCCTGCTTGCGCCTGCGCGGCCCCGCCTCTTGGCCAGAAACCACCCAGCCGCGGCTCGGACAAAAGCCATCTCCTGGGGGCCTCCCCCCTGTTCTTCCATCCGTAAAGGGGGACCCCTTTACGGATGGAAGAACAGGGGGATCTTCGCAGTGGTGGGGACGGGACGGAGGGGTCTGCGGGTTTGCAGCCACGTAGGCCAGTTGCTCGCACCGCGGCCCCATGTGTCCCAGCTCCATGGACGAGGTGGGCCGCTTATGGCGGGATGCAGGCGTCCTGCGGGGGTCAGGGGACGGCGTGGGCACTCCCCGGGCGAGAGAGGGCGCCTGGGACCCGAGAGAGCCCCGGGGAGAGTCCGAGGCCTGGCCGCAGAGGCCTCCATTGCCTCCCCGGGCTCCTACCATGGGGCCTGACCGTGCTCGCCCGAGGCCCAGGTTCACCGCAGGTGAATGCCTTTTGCGGACGCCAAGGACAGGAGGTCCCCGATTCCCTCACAGAGGTGGGGGTTCGAGCTCTGGGGGACTGAGGTCGCAGCGGTCACACTCCATTTTTGGGTGGTTCCGCAGAGACTGGAGGGTTGAAGCGGCTGGGTCCAAGTGTGCCGCCTTGTGGCAGGGTGGGGGCTTTGCAGGCGAAGCAAGGCTCTTAGCCTCCCAGGCGGGGCACAGGCCAGACGCCCCAAGGGAGATCCGGTCCTTGGTCGAGGGTCCCGCCCGCCCGCCCGGAACCGCTCCACCTGGCGCGGAACCGTGGCCGGCCCCTCTTCCCGGCCCCAGGTCCCTAGCTCTTCCCTGGCACTCTGCCTCTGGCGGGGTAGGAGACGGGCTGGCAAGTGTGGTCCACGGGAAAACGCGCGGTCCTCTGGGTGGCAGGGAGGGCCTCCGTTAACTCTGACACCAGCCCAGGGACCCTGTGGACCTGGCCTGATATCTCAAGGGGGGGGCACGTTGCCCGGAGGGATGCTCTTGGGGTGGGGCCTGCTTGCGCCTGCGCGGCCCCGCCTCTTGGCCCGAAACCACCCAGCCGCGGCTCGGACAAAAGCCATCTCCTGGGGGCCTCCCCCCTGTTCTTCCATCCGTAAAGGGGACCCCTTTACGGATGGAAGAACAGGGGGATCTTCGCAGTGGTGGGGACGGGACGGAGGGGTCTGCGGGTTTGCAGCCACGTAGGCCAGTTGCTCGCACCCCGGCCCCATGTGTCCCAGCTCCATGGACGAGGTGGGCCGCTTATGGCGGGATGCAGGCGTCCTGCGGGGGTCAGGGGACGGCGTGGGCACTCCCCGGGCGAGAGAGGGCGCCTGGGACCCGAGAGAGCCCCCGGGAAAATGCCCAGCCCTGGCCCCCGTGGCTCCAGTGGCCTCCACAGGCTCCTGCCGTGGGGCCTGGTCCCGCTCACCTGGGCCCAGGTTCTCCGCAGGTGAATGCCTTTTGCGGACACCAGGGACCACAGGCCGCGGATCACTTCACGGGCAGGGGGGTTTCCAGCTCTGTGGGACCCAGGTCGCAGCGCACACAGTCCCTTCTCGCAAAGTTCAGCCCAGACTTTAGAGAGTAGAAGCATCTCGGTCCAAGTTTTCCGCCTCGGGGCAGGGTGGGGCCGTTTGAGCCAAGAGAGACTCTTAGGCCGCCAGGCAGGTCTCAGGCCCGAGACCCCCAGGGAGACCCGGTCCCTGGGCGTGGGTCCCGCCCGCCCGGGCCCGCCCCACGTGGCCCGGAACCGTGGCCGGCCCCTCTTCCCGGCCCCAGATCCCTAGCTCTTCCCTGGCACTCTGCCTCTGGCGGGGTAGGAGACGGGCTGGCAAGTGTGGTCCACGGGAAAACGCGCGGTCCTCTGGGTGGCAGGGAGGGCCTCCGTTAACTCTGACACCAGCCCAGGGACCCTGTGGACCTGGCCTGATATCTCAAGGGGGGGGCACGTTGCCCGGAGGGATGCTCTTGGGGTGGGGCCTGCTTGCGCCTGCGCGGCCCCGCCTCTTGGCCCGAAACCACCCAGCCGCGGCTCGGACAAAAGCCATCTCCTGGGGGCCTCCCCCCTGTTCTTCCATCCGTAAAGGGGGACCCCTTTACGGATGGAAGAACAGGGGGTTCTTCGCAGTGGTGGGGACGGGACGGAGGTGTCTGCGGGTTTGCAGCCACGTAGGCCAGTTGCTCGCACCCCGGCCCCATGTGTCCCAGCTCCATGGACGAGGTGGGCCGCTTATGGCGGGATGCAGGCGTCCTGCGGGTGTCAGGGGACGGCGTGGGCAATCCCCGGGCGAGAGAGGGCGCCTGGGACCCGAGAGAGCCCCGGGGAGAGTCCGAGGCCTGGCCGCAGAGGCCTCAATTGCCTCCCCGGGCTCCTACCATGGGGCCTGACCGTGCTCGCCCGAGGCCCAGGTTCACCGCAGGTGAATGCCTTTTGCGGACGCCAAGGACAGGAGGTCGCCGATTCCCTCACACAGGTGGGGGTTCGAGCTCTGGGGGACTGAGGTCGCAGCGGTCACACTCCATTTTTGGGTGGTTCCGCAGAGACTGGAGGGTTGAAGCGGCTGGGTCCAAGTGTGCCGCCTTGTGGCAGGGTGGGGGCTTTGCAGGCGAAGCAAGGCTCTTAGCCTCCCAGGCGGGGCACAGGCCAGACGCCCCAAGGGAGAACCGGTCCTTGGTGGAGGGTCCCGCCCGCCCGCCCGGAACCGCTCCACCTGGCGCGGAACCGTGGCCGGCCCCTCTTCCAGGCACCAGGTCCCTAGTTCTTTCCTGGCACTCTGCCTCTGCGGGGGTGGGAGAGCTGCTGGGAAGTGTGGTCCACGGGAAAACGCGCGGTCCTCTGGGTGGCACGGAGGGCCTCCGTTAACTCTGACACCAGCCCAGGGACCCTGTGGACCTGGCCTGATATCTCAAGGGGGGGGCACGTTGCCCGGAGGGATGCTCTTGGGGTGGGGCCTGCTTGCGCCTGCGCGGGCCCGCCTCTTGGCCCGAAACCACCCAGCCGCGGCTCGGACAAAAGCCATCTCCTGGGGGCCTCCCCCCTGTTCTTCCATCCGTAAAGGGGGACCCCTTTACGGATGGAAGAACAGGGGGATCTTCGCAGTGGTGGGGACGGGACGGAGGGGTCTGCGGGTTTGCAGCCACGTAGGCCAGTTGCTCGCACCGCGGCCCCATGTGTCCCAGCTCCATGGACGAGGTGGGCCGCTTATGGCGGGATGCAGGCGTCCTGCGGGGGTCAGGGGACGGCGTGGGCACTCCCCGGGCGAGAGAGGGCGCCTGGGACCCGAGAGAGCCCCGGGGAGAGTCCGAGGCCTGGCCGCAGAGGCCTCCATTGCCTCCCCGGGCTCCTACCATGGGGCCTGACCGTGCTCGCCCGAGGCCCAGGTTCACCGCAGGTGAATGCCTTTTGCGGACGCCAAGGACAGGAGGTCGCCGATTCCCTCACAGAGGTGGGGGTTCGAGCTCTGGGGGACTGAGGTCGCAGCGGTCACACTCCATTTTTGGGTGGTTCCGCAGAGACTGGAGGGTTGAAGCGGCTGGGTCCAAGTGTGCCGCCTTGTGGCAGGGTGGGGGCTTTGCAGGCGAAGCAAGGCTCTAAGCCTCCCAGGCGGGGCACAGGCCAGACGCCCCAAGGGAGATCCGGTCCTTGGTCGAGGGTCTCGCCCGCCCGCCCGGAACAGCTCCACCTGGCGCGGAACCGTGGCCGGCCCCTCTTCCCGGCCCCAGGTCCCTAGCTCTTCCCTGGCACTCTGTCTCTGGCGGGGTAGGAGACGGGCTGGCAAGTGTGGTCCACGGGAAAACGCGCGGTCCTCTGGGTGGCAGGGAGGGCCTCCGTTAACTCTGACACCAGCCCAGGGACCCTGTGGACCTGGCCTGATATCTCAAGGGGGGGGCACGTTGCCCGGAGGGATGCTCTTGGGGTGGGGCCTGCTTGCGCCTGCGCGGCCCCGCCTCTTGGCCCGAAACCACCCAGCCGCGGCTCGGACAAAAGCCATCTCCTGGGGGCCTCCCCCCTGTTCTTCCATCCGTAAAGGGGACCCCTTTACGGATGGAAGAACAGGGGGATCTTCGCAGTGGTGGGGACGGGACGGAGGGGTCTGCGGGTTTGCAGCCACGTAGGCCAGTTGCTCGCACCCCGGCCCCATGTGTCCCAGCTCCATGGACGAGGTGGGCCGCTTATGGCGGGATGCAGGCGTCCTGCGGGGGTCAGGGGACGGCGTGGGCACTCCCCGGGCGAGAGAGGGCGCCTGGGACCCGAGAGAGCCCCCGGGAAAATGCCCAGCCCTGGCCCCCGTGGCTCCAGTGGCCTCCACAGGCTCCTGCCGTGGGGCCTGGTCCCGCTCACCTGGGCCCAGGTTCTCCGCAGGTGAATGGCTTTTGCGGACACCAGGGACCACAGGCCGCGGATCCCTTCACGGGCAGGGGGGGTTCGAGCTCTGTGGGACCCAGGTCGCAGGGCACACAGTCCCTTCTCGCAAAGTTCAGCCCAGACTTTAGAGAGTAGAAGCGTCTCGGTCCAAGTTTTCCGCCTCGGGGCAGGGTGGGGCCGTTTGAGCCAAGAGAGACTCTTAGGCCGCCAGGCAGGTCTCAGGCCCGAGACCCCCAGGGAGACCCGGTCCCTGGGCGTGGGTCCCGCCCGCCCGGGCCCGCCCAACGTGGCCCGGAACCGTGGCCGGCCCCTCTTCCCGGCCCCAGGTCCCTAGCTCTTCCCTGGCACTCTGCCTCTGGCGGGGTGGGAGACGGGCTGGCAAGTGTGGTCCACGGGAAAACGCGCGGTCCTCTGGGTGGCAGGGAGGGCCTCCGTTAACTCTGACACCAGCCCAGGGACCCCGTGGACCTGGCCTGATATCTCAAGGGGGGGGCACGTTGCCGGGAGGGATGCTCTTGGGGTGGGGCCTGCTTGCGCCTGCGCGGCCCCGCCTCTTGGCCCGAAACCACCCAGCCGCGGCTCGGACAAAAGCCATCTCCTGGGGGCCTCCCCCCTGTTCTTCCATCCGTAAAGGGGGACCCCTTTACGGATGGAAGAACAGGGGGATCTTCGCAGTGGTGGGGACGGGACGGAGGGGTCTGCGGGTTTGCAGCCACGTAGGCCAGTTGCTCGCACCCCGGCCCCATGTGTCCCAGCTCCATGGACGAGGTGGGCCGCTTATGGCGGGATGCAGGCGTCCTGCGGGTGTCAGGGGACGGCGTGGGCAATCCCCGGGCGAGAGAGGGCGCCTGGGACCCGAGAGAGCCCCGGGGAGAGTCCGAGGCCTGGCCGCAGAGGCCTCAATTGCCTCCCCGGGCTCCTACCATGGGGCCTGACCGTGCTCGCCCGAGGCCCAGGTTCACCGCAGGTGAATGCCTTTTGCGGACGCCAAGGACAGGAGGTCGCCGATTCCCTCACACAGGTGGGGGTTCGAGCTCTGGGGGACTGAGGTCGCAGCGGTCACACTCCATTTTTGGGTGGTTCCGCAGAGACTGGAGGGTTGAAGCGGCTGGGTCCAAGTGTGCCGCCTTGTGGCAGGGTGGGGGCTTTGCAGGCGAAGCAAGGCTCTTAGCCTCCCAGGCGGGGCACAGGCCAGACGCCCCAAGGGAGAACCGGTCCTTGGTGGAGGGTCCCGCCCGCCCGCCCGGAACCGCTCCACCTGGCGCGGAACCGTGGCCGGCCCCTCTTCCAGGCACCAGGTCCCTAGTTCTTTCCTGGCACTCTGCCTCTGCGGGGGTGGGAGAGCTGCTGGGAAGTGTGGTCCACGGGAAAACGCGCGGTCCTCTGGGTGGCACGGAGGGCCTCCGTTAACTCTGACACCAGCCCAGGGACCCTGTGGACCTGGCCTGATATCTCAAGGGGGGGGCACGTTGCCCGGAGGGATGCTCTTGGGGTGGGGCCTGCTTGCGCCTGCGCGGGCCCGCCTCTTGGCCCGAAACCACCCAGCCGCGGCTCGGACAAAAGCCATCTCCTGGGGGCCTCCCCCCTGTTCTTCCATCCGTAAAGGGGGACCCCTTTACGGATGGAAGAACAGGGGGATCTTCGCAGTGGTGGGGACGGGACGGAGGGGTCTGCGGGTTTGCAGCCACGTAGGCCAGTTGCTCGCACCGCGGCCCCATGTGTCCCAGCTCCATGGACGAGGTGGGCCGCTTATGGCGGGATGCAGGCGTCCTGCGGGGGTCAGGGGACGGCGTGGGCACTCCCCGGGCGAGAGAGGGCGCCTGGGACCCGAGAGAGCCCCGGGGAGAGTCCGAGGCCTGGCCGCAGAGGCCTCCATTGCCTCCCCGGGCTCCTACCATGGGGCCTGACCGTGCTCGCCCGAGGCCCAGGTTCACCGCAGGTGAATGCCTTTTGCGGACGCCAAGGACAGGAGGTCGCCGATTCCCTCACAGAGGTGGGGGTTCGAGCTCTGGGGGACTGAGGTCGCAGCGGTCACACTCCATTTTTGGGTGGTTCCGCAGAGACTGGAGGGTTGAAGCGGCTGGGTCCAAGTGTGCCGCCTTGTGGCAGGGTGGGGGCTTTGCAGGCGAAGCAAGGCTCTAAGCCTCCCAGGCGGGGCACAGGCCAGACGCCCCAAGGGAGATCCGGTCCTTGGTCGAGGGTCTCGCCCGCCCGCCCGGAACAGCTCCACCTGGCGCGGAACCGTGGCCGGCCCCTCTTCCCGGCCCCAGGTCCCTAGCTCTTCCCTGGCACTCTGTCTCTGGCGGGGTAGGAGACGGGCTGGCAAGTGTGGTCCACGGGAAAACGCGCGGTCCTCTGGGTGGCAGGGAGGGCCTCCGTTAACTCTGACACCAGCCCAGGGACCCTGTGGACCTGGCCTGATATCTCAAGGGGGGGGCACGTTGCCCGGAGGGATGCTCTTGGGGTGGGGCCTGCTTGCGCCTGCGCGGCCCCGCCTCTTGGCCCGAAACCACCCAGCCGCGGCTCGGACAAAAGCCATCTCCTGGGGGCCTCCCCCCTGTTCTTCCATCCGTAAAGGGGACCCCTTTACGGATGGAAGAACAGGGGGATCTTCGCAGTGGTGGGGACGGGACGGAGGGGTCTGCGGGTTTGCAGCCACGTAGGCCAGTTGCTCGCACCCCGGCCCCATGTGTCCCAGCTCCATGGACGAGGTGGGCCGCTTATGGCGGGATGCAGGCGTCCTGCGGGGGTCAGGGGACGGCGTGGGCACTCCCCGGGCGAGAGAGGGCGCCTGGGACCCGAGAGAGCCCCCGGGAAAATGCCCAGCCCTGGCCCCCGTGGCTCCAGTGGCCTCCACAGGCTCCTGCCGTGGGGCCTGGTCCCGCTCACCTGGGCCCAGGTTCTCCGCAGGTGAATGGCTTTTGCGGACACCAGGGACCACAGGCCGCGGATCCCTTCACGGGCAGGGGGGGTTCGAGCTCTGTGGGACCCAGGTCGCAGGGCACACAGTCCCTTCTCGCAAAGTTCAGCCCAGACTTTAGAGAGTAGAAGCGTCTCGGTCCAAGTTTTCCGCCTCGGGGCAGGGTGGGGCCGTTTGAGCCAAGAGAGACTCTTAGGCCGCCAGGCAGGTCTCAGGCCCGAGACCCCCAGGGAGACCCGGTCCCTGGGCGTGGGTCCCGCCCGCCCGGGCCCGCCCAACGTGGCCCGGAACCGTGGCCGGCCCCTCTTCCCGGCCCCAGGTCCCTAGCTCTTCCCTGGCACTCTGCCTCTGGCGGGGTGGGAGACGGGCTGGCAAGTGTGGTCCACGGGAAAACGCGCGGTCCTCTGGGTGGCAGGGAGGGCCTCCGTTAACTCTGACACCAGCCCAGGGACCCCGTGGACCTGGCCTGATATCTCAAGGGGGGGGCACGTTGCCGGGAGGGATGCTCTTGGGGTGGGGCCTGCTTGCGCCTGCGCGGCCCCGCCTCTTGGCCCGAAACCACCCAGCCGCGGCTCGGACAAAAGCCATCTCCTGGGGGCCTCCCCCCTGTTCTTCCATCCGTAAAGGGGGACCCCTTTACGGATGGAAGAACAGGGGGATCTTCGCAGTGGTGGGGACGGGACGGAGGGGTCTGCGGGTTTGCAGCCACGTAGGCCAGTTGCTCGCACCGCGGCCCCATGTGTACCAGCTCCATGGACGAGGTGGGCCGCTTATGGCGGGATGCAGGCGTCCTGCGGGGGTCAGGGGACGGCGTGGGCACTCCCCGGGCGAGAGAGGGCGCCTGGGACCCGAGAGAGCCCCGGGGAGAGTCCGAGGCCTGGCCGCAGAGGCCTCCATTGCCTCCCCGGGCTCCTACCATGGGGCCTGACCGTGCTCGCCCGAGGCCCAGGTTCACCGCAGGTGAATGCCTTTTGCGGACGCCAAGGACAGGAGGTTGCCGATTCCCTCACAGAGGTGGGGGTTCGAGCTCTGGGGGACTGAGGTCGCAGCGGTCACACTCCATTTTTGGGTGGTTCCGCAGAGACTGGAGGGTTGAAGCGGCTGGGTCCAAGTGTGCCGCCTTGTGGCAGGGTGGGGGCTTTGCAGGCGAAGCAAGGCTCTTAGCCTCCCAGGCGGGGCACAGGCCAGACAACCCAAGGGAGATCCGGTCCTTGGTCGAGGGTCCCGCCCGCCCGCCCGGAACCGCTCCACCTGGCGCGGAACCGTTGCCGGCCCCTCTTCCAGGCACCAGGTCCCTAGTTCTTTCCTGGCACTCTGCCTCTGCGGGGGTGGGAGAGCTGCTGGGAAGTGTGGTCCACGGGAAAACGCGCGGTCCTCTGGGTGGCAGGGAGGGCCTCCGTTAACTCTGACACCAGCCCAGGGACCCTGTGGACCTGGCCTGATATCTCAAGGGGGGGGCACGTTGCCCGGAGGGATGCTCTTGGGGTGGGGCCTGCTTGCGCCTGCGCGGCCCCGCCTCTTGGCCCGAAACCACCCAGCCGCGGCTCGGACAAAAGCCATCTCCTGGGGGCCTCCCCCCTGTTCTTCCATCCGTAAAGGGGGACCCCTTTACGGATGGAAGAACAGGGGGATCTTCGCAGTGGTGGGGACGGGACGGAGGGGTCTGCGGGTTTGCAGCCACGTAGGCCAGTTGCTCGCACCCCGGCCCCATGTGTCCCAGCTCCATGGACGAGGTGGGCCGCTTATGGCGGGATGCAGGCGTCCTGCGGGGGTCAGGGGACGGCGTGGGCACTCCCCGGGCGAGAGAGGGCGCCTGGGACCCAAGAGAGCACCCGGGAAAATGCCCAGCCCTGGCCCCCGTGGCTCCAGTGGCCTCCACAGGCTCCTGCCTTGGGGCCTGGTCCCGCTCACCTGGGCCCAGGTTCTCCGCAGGTGAATGCCTTTTGCGGACACCAGGGACCACAGGCCGCGGATCCCTTCACGGGCAGGGGGGGTTCGAGCTCTGTGGGACCCAGGTCGCAGCGCACACAGTCCCTTCTCGCAAAGTTCAGCCCAGATTTTAGAGAGTAGAAGCGTCTCGGTCCAAGTTTTCCGCCTCGGGGCAGGGTGGGGCCGTTTGAGCCAAGAGAGACTCTTAGGTCGCCCAGGCAGGTCTCAGGCCCGAGACCCCCAGGGAGACCCGGTCCCTGGGCGTGGGTCCCGCCCGCCCGGGCCCGCCCCACGTGGCCCGGAACCGTGGCCGGCCCCTCTTCCCGGCCCCAGGTCCCTAGCTCTTCCCTGGCACTCTGCCTCTGGCGGGGTGGGAGACGGGCTGGCAAGTGTGGTCCACGGGAAAACGCGCGGTCCTCTGGGTGGCACAGAGGGCCTCCGTTAACTCTGACACCAGCCCAGGGACCCTGTGGACCTGGCCTGATATCTCAAGGGGGGGGCACGTTGCCCGGAGGGATGCTCTTGGGGTGGGGCCTGCTTGCGCCTGCGCGGCCCCGCCTCTTGGCCCGAAACCACCCAGCCGCGGCTCGGACAAAAGCCATCTCCTGGGGGCCTCCCCCCTGTTCATCCATCCGTAAAGGGGGACCCCTTTACGGATGGAAGAACAGGGGGATCTTCGCAGTGGTGGGGACGGGACGGAGGGGTCTGCGGGTTTGCAGCCACGTAGGCCAGTTGCTCGCACCCCGGCCCCATGTGTCCCAGCTCCATGGACGAGGTGGGCCGCTTATGGCGGGATGCAGGCGTCCTGCGGGGGTCAGGGGACGGCGTGGGCACTCCCCGGGCGAGAGAGGGCGCCTGGGACCCGAGAGAGCCCCGGGGAGAGTCCGAGGCCTGCCCGCAGAGGCCTCCATTGCCTCCCCGGGCTCCTACCATGGGGCCTGACCGTGCTCGCCCGAGGCCCAGGTTCACCGCAGGTGAATGCCTTTTGCGGACGCCAAGGACAGGAGGTCGCCGATTCCCTCACAGAGGTGGGGGTTCGAGCTCTGGGGGACTGAGGTCGCAGCGGTCACACTCCATTTTTGGGTGGTTCCGCAGAGACTGGAGGGTTGAAGCGGCTGGGTCCAAGTGTGCCGCCTTGTGGCAGGGTGGGGGCTTTGCAGGCGAAGCAAGGCTCTTAGCCTCCCAGGCGGGGCACAGGCCAGACGCCCCAAGGGAGATCCGGTCCTTGGTCGAGGGTCCCGCCCGCCCGCCCGGAACCGCTCCACCTGGTGCGGAACCGTGGCCGGCCCCTCTTCCAGGCACCAGGTCCCTAGTTCTTTCCTGGCACTCTGCCTCTGCGGGGGTGGGAGAGCTGCTGGGAAGTGTGGTCCACGGGAAAACGCGCGGTCCTCTGGGTGGCAGGGAGGGCCTCCGTTAACTCTGACACCAGCCCAGGGACCCTGTGGACCTGGCCTGATATCTCAAGGGGGGGGCACGTTGCCCGGAGGGATGCTCTTGGGGTGGGGCCTGCTTGCGCCTGCGCGGCCCCGCCTCTTGGCCCGAAACCAGCCAGCCGCGGCTCGGACAAAAGCCATCTCCTGGGGGCCTCCCCCCTGTTCTTCCATCCGTAAAGGGGGACCCCTTTACGGATGGAAGAACAGGGGGATCTTCGCAGTGGTGGGGACGGGACGGAGGGGTCTGCGGGTTTGCAGCCACGTAGGCCAGTTGCTCGCACCGCGGCCCCATGTGTCCCAGCTCCATGGACGAGGTGGGCCGCTTATGGCGGGATGCAGGCGTCCTGCGGGGGTCAGGGGACGGCGTGGGCACTCCCCGGGCGAGAGAGGGCGCCTGGGACCCGAGAGAGCCCCGGGGAGAGTCCGAGGCCTGGCCGCAGAGGCCTCCATTGCCTCCCCGGGCTCCTACCATGGGGCCTGACCGTGCTCGCCCGAGGCCCAGGTTCACCGCAGGTGAATGCCTTTTGCGGACGCCAAGGACAGGAGGTCGCCGATTCCCTCACAGAGGTGGGGGTTCGAGCTCTGGGGGACTGAGGTCGCAGCGGTCACACTCCATTTTTGGGTGGTTCCGCAGAGACTGGAGGGTTGAAGCGGCTGGGTCCAAGTCTGCCGCCTTGTGGCAGGGTGGGGGCTTTGCAGGCGAAGCAAGGCTCTAAGCCTCCCAGGCGGGGCACAGGCCAGACGCCCCAAGGGAGATCCGGTCCTTGGTCGAGGGTCCCGCCCGCCCCGCCCGGAACCGCTCCACCTGGCGCGGAACCGTGGCCGGCCCCTCTTCCAGGCACCAGGTCCCTAGTTCTTTCCTGGCACTCTGCCTCTGCGGGGGTGGGAGAGCTGCTGGGAAGTGTGGTCCACGGGAAAACGCGCGGTCCTCTGGGTGGCAGGGAGGGCCTCCGTTAACTCTGACACCAGCCCAGGGACCCTGTGGACCTGGCCTGATATCTCAAGGGGGGGGCACGTTGCCCGGAGGGATGCTCTTGGGGTGGGGCCTGCTTGCGCCTGCGCGGCCCCGCCTCTTGGCCCGAAACCACCCAGCCGCGGCTCGGACAAAAGCCATCTCCTGGGGGCCTCCCCCCTGTTCTTCCATCCGTAAAGGGGGACCCCTTTACGGATGGAAGAACAGGGGGATCTTCGCAGTGGTGGGGACGGGACGGAGGGGTCTGCGGGTTTGCAGCCACGTAGGCCAGTTGCTCGCACCCCGGCCCCATGTGTCCCAGCTCCATGGACGAGGTGGGCCGCTTATGGCGGGATGCAGGCGTCCTGCGGGGGTCAGGGGACGGCGTGGGCACTCCCCCGGGCGAGAGAGGGCGCCTGGGACCCAAGAGAGCACCCGGGAAAATGCCCAGCCCTGGCCCCCGTGGCTCCAGTGGCCTCCACAGGCTCCTGCCTTGGGGCCTGGTCCCGCTCACCTGGGCCCAGGTTCTCCGCAGGTGAATGGCTTTTGCGGACACCAGGGGACCACAGGCCGCGGATCCCTTCACGGGCAGGGGGGGTTCGAGCTCTGTGGGACCCAGGTCGCAGCGCACACAGTCCCTTCTCGAAGTTCAGCCCAGACTTTAGAGAGTAGAAGCGTCTCGATCCAAGTTTTCCGCCTCGGGGCAGGGTGGGGCCGTTTGAGCCAAGAGAGACTCTTAGGCCGCCAGGCAGGTCTCAGGCCCGAGACCCCCAGGGAGACCCGGTCCCTGGGCGTGGGTCCCGCCCGCCCGGGCCCGCCCCACGTGGCCCGGAACCGTGGCCGGCCCCTCTTCCCGGCCCCAGGTCCCTAGCTCTTCCCTGGCACTCTGCCTCTGGCGGGGTGGGAGACGGGCTGGCAAGTGTGGTCCACGGGAAAACGCGCGGTCCTCTGGGTGGCAGGGAGGGCCTCCGTTAACTCTGACACCAGCCCAGGGACCCCGTGGACCTGGCCTGATATCTCAAGGGGGGGGCACGTTGCCGGGAGGGATGCTCTTGGGGTGGGGCCTGCTTGCGCCTGCGCGGCCCCGCCTCTTGGCCCGAAACCACCCAGCCGCGGCTCGGACAAAAGCCATCTCCTGGGGGCCTCCCCCCTGTTCTTCCATCCGTAAAGGGGGACCCCTTTACGGATGGAAGAACAGGGGGATCTTCGCAGTGGTGGGGACGGGACGGAGGGGTCTGCGGGTTTGCAGCCACGTAGGCCAGTTGCTCGCACCGCGGCCCCATGTGTACCAGCTCCATGGACGAGGTGGGCCGCTTATGGCGGGATGCAGGCGTCCTGCGGGGGTCAGGGGACGGCGTGGGCACTCCCCGGGCGAGAGAGGGCGCCTGGGACCCGAGAGAGCCCCGGGGAGAGTCCGAGGCCTGGCCGCAGAGGCCTCCATTGCCTCCCCGGGCTCCTACCATGGGGCCTGACCGTGCTCGCCCGAGGCCCAGGTTCACCGCAGGTGAATGCCTTTTGCGGACGCCAAGGACAGGAGGTTGCCGATTCCCTCACAGAGGTGGGGGTTCGAGCTCTGGGGGACTGAGGTCGCAGCGGTCACACTCCATTTTTGGGTGGTTCCGCAGAGACTGGAGGGTTGAAGCGGCTGGGTCCAAGTGTGCCGCCTTGTGGCAGGGTGGGGGCTTTGCAGGCGAAGCAAGGCTCTTAGCCTCCCAGGCGGGGCACAGGCCAGACGCCCCAAGGGAGATCCGGTCCTTGGTCGAGGGTCCCGCCCGCCCGCCCGGAACCGCTCCACCTGGCGCGGAACCGTTGCCGGCCCCTCTTCCAGGCACCAGGTCCCTAGTTCTTTCCGGGCACTCTGCCTCTGCGGGGGTGGGAGAGCTGCTGGGAAGTGTGGTCCACGGGAAAACGCGCGGTCCTCTGGGTGGCAGGGAGGGCCTCCGTTAACTCTGACACCAGCCCAGGGACCCTGTGGACCTGGCCTGATATCTCAAGGGGGGGGCACGTTGCCCGGAGGGATGCTCTTGGGGTGGGGCCTGCTTGCGCCTGCGCGGCCCCGCCTCTTGGCCCGGAACCACCCAGCCGCGGCTCGGACAAAAGCCATCTCCTGGGGGCCTCCCCCCTGTTCTTCCATCCGTAAAGGGGGACCCCTTTACGGATGGAAGAACAGGGGGATCTTCGCAGTGGTGGGGACGGGACGGAGGGGTCTGCGGGTTTGCAGCCACGTAGGCCAGTTGCTCGCACCCCGGCCCCATGTGTCCCAGCTCCATGGACGAGGTGGGCCGCTTATGGCGGGATGCAGGCGTCCTGCGGGGGTCAGGGGACGGCGTGGGCACTCCCCGGGCGAGAGAGGGCGCCTGGGACCCGAGAGAGCCCCGGGGAGAGTCCGAGGCCTGGCCGCAGAGGCCTCCATTGCCTCCCCGGGCTCCTACCATGGGGCCTGACCGTGCTCGCCCGAGGCCCAGGTTCACCGCAGGTGAATGCCTTTTGCGGACGCCAAGGACAGGAGGTCGCCGATTTCCTCACAGAGGTGGGGGTTCGAGCTCTGGGGGACTGAGGTCGCAGCGGTCACACTCCATTTTTGGGTGGTTCCGCAGAGACTGGAGGGTTGAAGCGGCTGGGTCCAAGTGTGCCGCCTTGTGGCAGGGTGGGGGCTTTGCAGGCGAAGCAAGGCTCTTAGCCTCCCAGGCGGGGCACAGGCCAGACGCCCCAAGGGAGATCCGGTCCTTGGTCGAGGGTCCCGCCCGCCCGCCCGGTACCGCTCCACCTGGCGCGGAACCGTGGCCGGCCCCTCTTCCAGGCACCAGGTCCCTAGTTCTTTCCTGGCACTCTGCCTCTGCGGGGGTGGGAGAGCTGCTGGGAAGTGTGGTCCACGGGAAAACGCGCGGTCCTCTGGGTGGCAGGGAGGGCCTCCGTTAACTCTGACACCAGCCCAGGGACCCTGTGGACCTGGCCTGATATCTCAAGGGGGGGGCACGTTGCCCGGAGGGATGCTCTTGGGGTGGGGCCTGCTTGCGCCTGCGCGGGCCCGCCTCGTGGCCCGAAACCACCCAGCCGCGGCTCGGACAAAAGCCATCTCCTGGGGGCCTCCCCCCTGTTCTTCCATCCGTAAAGGGGGACCCCTTTACGGATGGAAGAACAGGGGGATCTTCGCAGTGGTGGGGACGGGACGGAGGGGTCTGCGGGTTTGCAGCCACGTAGGCCAGTTGCTCGCACCGCGGCCCCATGTGTCCCAGCTCCATGGACGAGGTGGGCCGCTTATGGCGGGATGCAGGCGTCCTGCGGGGGTCAGGGGACGGCGTGGGCACTCCCCGGGCGAGAGAGGGCGCCTGGGACACAAGAGAGCACCCGGGAAAATGCCCAGCCCTGGCCCCCGTGGCTCCAGTGGCCTCCACAGGATCCTGCCGTGGGGCCTGGTCCCGCTCACCTGGGCCCAGGTTCTCCGCAGGTGAATGCCTTTTGCGGACACCAGGGACCACAGGCCGCGGATCCCTTCACGGGCAGGGGGGGTTCGAGCTCTGTGGGACCCAGGTCGCAGCGCACACAGTCCCTTCTCGCAAAGTTCAGCCCAGACTTTAGAGAGTAGAAGCGTCTCGGTCCAAGTTTTCCGCCTCGGGGCAGGGTGGGGCCGTTTGAGCCAAGAGAGACTCTTAGGCCGCCAGGCAGGTCTCAGGCCCGAGACCCCCAGGGAGACCCGGTCCCTGGGCGTGGGTCCCGCCCGCCCGGGCCCGCCCCACGTGGCCCGAAACCGTGGCCGGCCCCTCTTCCCGGCCCCAGGTCCCTAGCTCTTCCCTGGCACTCTGCCTCTGGCGGGGTGGGAGACGGGCTGGCAAGTGTGGTCCACGGGAAAACGCGCGGTCCTCTGGGTGGCAGGGAGGGCCTCCGTTAACTCTGACACCAGCCCAGGGACCCTGTGGACCTGGCCTGATATCTCAAGGGGGGGGCACGTTGCCCGGAGGGATGCTCTTGGGGTGGGGCCTGCTTGCGCCTGCGCGGCCCCGCCTCTTGGCCCGAAACCACCCAGCCGCGGCTCGGACAAAAGCCATCTCCTGGGGGCCTCCCCCCTGTTCTTCCATCCGTAAAGGGGGACCCCTTTACGGATGGAAGAACAGGGGGATCTTCGCAGTGGTGGGGACGGGACGGAGGGGTCTGCGGGTTTGCAGCCACGTAGGCCAGTTGCTCGCACCGCGGCCCCATGTGTCCCAGCTCCATGGACGAGGTGGGCCGCTTATGGCGGGATGCAGGCGTCCTGCGGGGGTCAGGGGACGGCGTGGGCACTCCCCGGGCGAGAGAGGGCGCCTGGGACCCGAGAGAGCCCCGGGGAGAGTCCGAGGCCTGGCCGCAGAGGCCTCCATTGCCTCCCCGGGCTCCTACCATGGGGCCTGACCGTGCTCGCCCGAGGCCCAGGTTCACCGCAGGTGAATGCCTTTTGCGGACGCCAAGGACAGGAGGTCCCCGATTCCCTCACAGAGGTGGGGGTTCGAGCTCTGGGGGACTGAGGTCGCAGCGGTCACACTCCATTTTTGGGTGGTTCCGCAGAGACTGGAGGGTTGAAGCGGCTGGTTCCAAGTGTGCCGCCTTGTGGCAGGGTGGGGGCTTTGCAGGCGAAGCAAGGCTCTTAGCCTCCCAGGCGGGGCACAGGCCAGACGCCCCAAGGGAGATCCGGTCCTTGGTCGAGGGTCCCGCCCGCCCGCCCGGAACCGCTCCACCTGGCGCGGAACCGTGGCCGGCCCCTCTTCCAGGCACCAGGTCCCTAGCTCTTTCCTGGCACTCTGCCTCTGCGGGGGTGGGAGAGCTGCTGGGAAGTGTGGTCCACGGGAAAACGCGCGGTCCTCTGGGTGGCAGGGAGGGCCTCCGTTAACTCTGACACCAGCCCAGGGACCCTGTGGACCTGGCCTGATATCTCAAGGGGGGGGCACGTTGCCCGGAGGGATGCTCTTGGGGTGGGGCCTGCTTGCGCCTGCGCGGCCCCGCCTCTTGGCCCGAAACCACCCAGCCGCGGCTCGGACAAAAGCCATCTCCTGGGGGCCTCCCCCCTGTTCTTCCATCCGTAAAGGGGGACCCCTTTACGGATGGAAGAACAGGGGGATCTTCGCAGTGGTGGGGACGGGACGGAGGGGTCTGCGGGTTTGCAGCCACGTAGGCCAGTTGCTCGCACCCCGGCCCCATGTGTCCCAGCTCCATGGACGAGGTGGGCCGCTTATGGCGGGATGCAGGCGTCCTGCGGGGGTCAGGGGACGGCGTGGGCACTCCCCGGGCGAGAGAGGGCGCCTGGGACCCGAGAGAGCCCCCGGGAAAATGCCCAGCCCTGGCCCCCGTGGCTCCAGTGGCCTCCACAGGCTCCTGCCGTGGGGCCTGGTCCCGCTCACCTGGGCCCAGGTTCTCCGCAGGTGAATGGCTTTTGCGGATACCAGGGACCACAGGCCGCGGATCCCTTCACGGGCAGGGGGGGTTCGAGCTCTGTGGGACCCAGGTCGCAGCGCACACAGTCCCTTCTCGCAAAGTTCAGCCCAGACTTTAGAGAGTAGAAGCGTCTCGGTCCAAGTTTTCCGCCTCGGGGCAGGGTGGGGCCGTTTGAGCCAAGAGAGACTCTTAGGCCGCCAGGCAGGTCTCAGGCCCGAGACCCCCAGGGAGACCCGGTCCCTGGGCGTGGGTCCCGCCCGCCCGGGCCCGCCCCACGTGGCCCGGAACCGTGGCCGGCCCCTCTTCCCGGCCCCAGGTCCCTAGCTCTTCCCTGGCACTCTGCCTCTGGCGGGGTGGGAGACGGGCTGGCAAGTGTGGTCCACGGGAAAACGCGCGGTCCTCTGGGTGGCAGGGAGGGCCTCCGTTAACTCTGACACCAGCCCAGGGACCCCGTGGACCTGGCCTGATATCTCAAGGGGGGGGCACGTTGCCGGGAGGGATGCTCTTGGGGTGGGGCCTGCTTGCGCCTGCGCGGCCCCGCCTCTTGGCCCGAAACCACCCAGCCGCGGCTCGGACAAAAGCCATCTCCTGGGGGCCTCCCCCCTGTTCTTCCATCCGTAAAGGGGGACCCCTTTACGGATGGAAGAACAGGGGGATCTTCGCAGTGGTGGGGACGGGACGGAGGGGTCTGCGGGTTTGCAGCCACGTAGGCCAGTTGCTCGCACCGCGGCCCCATGTGTCCCAGCTCCATGGACGAGGTGGGCCGCTTATGGCGGGATGCAGGCGTCCTGCGGGGGTCAGGGGACGGCGTGGGCACTCCCCGGGCGAGAGAGGGCGCCTGGGACCCGAGAGAGCCCCGGGGAGAGTCCGAGGCCTGGCCGCAGAGGCCTCCATTGCCTCCCCGGGCTCCTACCGTGGGGCCTGACCGTGCTCGCCCGAGGCCCAGGTTCACCGCAGGTGAATGCCTTTTGCGGACGCCAAGGACAGGAGGTCGCCGATTCCCTCACAGAGGTGGGGGTTCGAGCTCTGGGGGACTGAGGTCGCAGCGGTCACACTCCATTTTTGGGTGGTTCCGCAGAGACTGGAGGGTTGAAGCGGCTGGGTCCAAGTGTGCCGCCTTGTGGCAGGGTGGGGGCTTTGCAGGCGAAGCAAGGCTCTTAGCCTCCCAGGCGGGGCACAGGCCAGACGCCCCAAGGGAGATGCGGTCCTTGGTCGAGGGTCTCGCCCGCCCGCCCGGAACCGCTCCACCTGGCGCGGAACCGTGGCCGGCCCCTCTTCCCGGCCCCAGGTCCCTAGCTCTTCCCTGGCACTCTGCCTCTGGCGGGGTAGGAGACGGGCTGGCAAGTGTGGTCCACGGGAAAACGCGCGGTCCTCTGGGTGGCAGGGAGGGCCTCCGTTAACTCTGACACCAGCCCAGGGACCCTGTGGACCTGGCCTGATATCTCAAGGGGGGGGCACGTTGCCCGGAGGGATGCTCTTGGGGTGGGGCCTGCTTGCGCCTGCCCGGCCCCGCCTCTTGGCCCGAAACCACCCAGCCGCGGCTCGGACAAAAGCCATCTCCTGGGGGCCTCCCCCCTGTTCTTCCATCCGTAAAGGGGGACCCCTTTACGGATGGAAGAACAGGGGGATCTTCGCAGTGGTGGGGACGGGACGGAGGGGTCTGCGGGTTTGCAGCCACGTAGGCCAGTTGCTCGCACCCCGGCCCCATGTGTCCCAGCTCCATGGACGAGGTGGGCCGCTTATGGCGGGATGCAGGCGTCCTGCGGGGGTCAGGGGACGGCGTGGGCACTCCCCGGGCGAGAGAGGGCGCCTGGGACCCGAGAGAGCACCCGGGAAAATGCCCAGCCCTGGCCCCCGAGGCTCCAGTGGCCTCCACAGGCTCCTGCCGTGGGGCCTGGTCCCGCTCACCTGGGCCCAGGTTCTCCGCAGGTGAATGGCTTTTGCGGACACCAGGGACCACAGGCCGCGGATCCCTTCACGGGCAGGGGGGGTTCGAGCTCTGTGGGACCCAGGTCGCAGCGCACACAGTCCCTTCTCGCAAAGTTCAGCCCAGACTTTAGAGAGTAGAAGCGTCTCGGTCCAAGTTTTCCGCCTCGGGGCAGGGTGGGGCCGTTTGAGCCAAGAGAGACTCTTAGGCCGCCAGGCAGGTCTCAGGCCCGAGACCCCCAGGGAGACCCGGTCCCTGGGCGTGGGTCCCGCCCGCCCGGGCCCGCCCCACGTGGCCCGGAACCGTGGCCGGCCCCTCTTCCCGGCCCGGGGTCCCTAGCTCTTCCCTGGCACTCTGCCTCTGGCGGGGTGGGAGACGGGCTGGCAAGTGTGGTCCACGGGAAAACGCGCGGTCCTCTGGGTGGCAGGGAGGGCCTCCGTTAACTCTGACACCAGCCCAGGGACCCCGTGGACCTGGCCTGATATCTCAAGGGGGGGGCACGTTGCCGGGAGGGATGCTCTTGGGGTGGGGCCTGCTTGCGCCTGCGCGGCCCCGCCTCTTGGCCCGAAACCACCCAGCCGCGGCTCGGACAAAAGCCATCTCCTGGGGGCCTCCCCCCTGTTCTTCCATCCGTAAAGGGGGACCCCTTTACGGATGGAAGAACAGGGGGATCTTCGCAGTGGTGGGGACGGGACGGAGGGGTCTGCGGGTTTGCAGCCACGTAGGCCAGTTGCTCGCACCGCGGCCCCATGTGTACCAGCTCCATGGACGAGGTGGGCCGCTTATGGCGGGATGCAGGCGTCCTGCGGGGGTCAGGGGACGGCGTGGGCACTCCCCGGCGAGAGAGGGCAACTGGGACCCGAGAGAGCCCCGGGGAGAGTCCGAGGCCTGGCCGCAGAGGCCTCCATTGCCTCCCCGGGCTCCTACCATGGGGCCTGACCGTGCTCGCCCGAGGCCCAGGTTCACCGCAGGTGAATGCCTTTTGCGGACGCCAAGGACAGGAGGTCCCCGATTCCCTCACAGATGTGGGGGTTCGAGCTCTGGGGGACTGAGGTCGCAGCGGTCACACTCCATTTTTGGGTGGTTCCGCAGAGACTGGAGGGTTGAAGCGGCTGGGTCCAAGTGTGCCGCCTTGTGGCAGGGTGGGGGCTTTGCAGGCGAAGCAAGGCTCTTAGCCTCCCAGGCGGGGCACAGGCCAGACGCCCCAAGGGAGATCCGGTCCTTGGTCGAGGGTCCCGCCCGCCCGCCCGGAACCGCTCCACCTGGCGCGGAACCGTGGCCGGCCCCTCTTCCAGGCACCAGGTCCCTAGTTCTTTCCTGGCACTCTGCCTCTGCGGGGGTGGGAGAGCTGCTGGGAAGTGTGGTCCACGGGAAAACGCGCGGTCCTCTGGGTGGCAGGGAGGGCCTCCGTTAACTCTGACACCAGCCCAGGGACCCTGTGGACCTGGCCTGATATCTCAAGGGGGGGGCACGTTGCCCGGAGGGATGCTCTTGGGGTGGGGCCTGCTTGCGCCTGCGCGGCCCCGCCTCTTGGCCCGAAACCACCCAGCCGCGGCTCGGACAAAAGCCATCTCCTGGGGGCCTCCCCCCTGTTCTTCCATCCGTAAAGGGGGACCCCTTTACGGATGGAAGAACAGGGGGATCTTCGCAGTGGTGGGGACGGGACGGAGGGGTCTGCGGGTTTGCAGCCACGTAGGCCAGTTGCTCGCACCCCGGCCCCATGTGTCCCAGCTCCATGGACGAGGTGGGCCGCTTATGGCGGGATGCAGGCGTCCTGCGGGGGTCAGGGGACGGCGTGGGCACTCCCCGGGCGAGAGAGGGCGCCTGGGACCCGAGAGAGCCCCGGGGAGAGTCCGAGGCCTGGCCGCAGAGGCCTCCATTGCCTCCCCGGGCTCCTACCATGGGGCCTGACCGTGCTCGCCCGAGGCCCAGGTTCACCGCAGGTGAATGCCTTTTGCGGACGCCAAGGACAGGAGGTCGCCGATTCCCTCACAGAGGTGGGGGTTCGAGCTCTGGGGGACTGAGGTCGCAGCGGTCACACTCCATTTTTGGGTGGTTCCGCAGAGACTGGAGGGTTGAAGCGGCTGGGTCCAAGTGTGCCGCCTTGTGGCAGGGTGGGGGCTTTGCAGGCGAAGCAAGGCTCTTAGCCTCCCAGGCGGGGCACAGGCCAGACGCCCCAAGGGAGATCCGGTCCTTGGTCGAGGGTCCCGCCCGCCCGCCCGGAACCGCTCCACCTGGCGCGGAACCGTGGCCGGCCCCTCTTCCCGGCCCCAGGTCCCTAGCTCTTCCCTGGCACTCTGCCTCTGGCGGGGTAGGAGACGGGCTGGCAAGTGTGGTCCACGGGAAAACGCGCGGTCCTCTGGGTGGCAGGGAGGGCCTCCGTTAACTCTGACACCAGCCCAGGGACCCTGTGGACCTGGCCTGATATCTCAAGGGGGGGGCACGTTGCCCGGAGGGATGCTGTTGGGGTGGGGCCTGCTTGCGCCTGCGCGGCCCCGCCTCTTGGCCCGAAACCACCCAGCCGCGGCTCGGACAAAAGCCATCTCCTGGGGGCCTCCCCCCTGTTCTTCCATCCGTAAAGGGGGACCCCTTTACGGATGGAAGAACAGGGGGATCTTCGCAGTGGTGGGGACGGGACGGAGGGGTCTGCGGGTTTGCAGCCACGTAGGCCAGTTGCTCGCACCCCGGCCCCATGTGTCCCAGCTCCATGGACGAGGTGGGCCGCTTATGGCGGGATGCAGGCGTCCTGCGGGGGTCAGGGGACGGCGTGGGCACTCCCCGGGCGAGAGAGGGCGCCTGGGACCCGAGAGAGCCCCGGGGAGAGTCCGAGGCCTGGCCGCAGAGGCCTCCATTGCCTCCCCGGGCTCCTACCATGGGGCCTGACCGTGCTCGCCCGAGGCCCAGGTTCACCGCAGGTGAATGCCTTTTGCGGACGCCAAGGACAGGAGGTCGCCGATTCCCTCACAGAGGTGGGGGTTCGAGCTCTGGGGGACTGAGGTCGCAGCGGTCACACTCCATTTTTGGGTGGTTCCGCAGAGACTGGAGGGTTGAAGCGGCTGGGTCCAAGTGTGCCGCCTTGTGGCAGGGTGGGGGCTTTGCAGGCGAAGCAAGGCTCTTAGCCTCCCAGGCGGGGCACAGGCCAGACGCCCCAAGAGAGATCCGGTCCTTGGTCGAGGGTCTCGCCCGCCCGCCCGGAACCGCTCCACCTGGCGCGGAACCGTGGCCGGCCCCTCTTCCCGGCCCCAGGTCCCTAGCTCTTCCCTGGCACTCTGCCTCTGGCCGGGTAGGAGACGGGCTGGCAAGTGTGGTCCACGGGAAAACGCGCGGTCCTCTGGGTGGCAGGGAGGGCCTCCGTTAACTCTGACACCAGCCCAGGGACCCTGTGGACCTGGCCTGATATCTCAAGGGGGGGGCACGTTGCCCGGAGGGATGCTCTTGGGGTGGGGCCTGCTTGCGCCTGCGCGGCCCCGCCTCTTGGCCCGAAACCACCCAGCCGCGGCTCGGACAAAAGCCATCTCCTGGGGGCCTCCCCCCTGTTCTTCCATCCGTAAAGGGGGACCCCTTTACGGATGGAAGAACAGGGGGATCTTCGCAGTGGTGGGGACGGGACGGAGGGGTCTGCGGGTTTGCAGCCACGTAGGCCAGTTGCTCGCACCCCGGCCCCATGTGTCCCAGCTCCATGGACGAGGTGGGCCGCTTATGGCGGGATGCAGGCGTCCTGCGGGGGTCAGGGGACGGCGTGGGCACTCCCCGGGCGAGAGAGGGCGCCTGGGACCCGAGAGAGCCCCCGGGAAAATGCCCAGCCCTGGCCCCCGTGGCTCCAGTGGCCTCCACAGGCTCCTGCCGTGGGGCCTGGTCCCGCTCACCTGGGCCCAGGTTCTCCGCAGGTGAATGGCTTTTGCGGACACCAGGGACCACAGGCCGCGGATCCCTTCACGGGCAGGGGGGGTTCGAGCTCTGTGGGACCCAGGTCGCAGCGCACACAGTCCCTTCTCGCAAAGTTCAGCCCAGACTTTAGAGAGTAGAAGCGTCTCGGTCCAAGTTTTCCGCCTCGGGGCAGGGTGGGGCCGTTTGAGCCAAGAGAGACTCTTAGGCCGCCAGGCAGGTCTCATGCCCGAGACCCCCAGGGAGACCCGGTCCCTGGGCGTGGGTCCCGCCCGCCCGGACCCGCCCCACGTGGCCCGGAACCGTGGCCGGCCCCTCTTCCCGGCCCCAGGTCCCTAGCTCTTCCCTGGCACTCTGCCTCTGGCGGGGTGGGAGACGGGCTGGCAAGTGTGGTCCACGGGAAAACGCGCGGTCCTCTGGGTGGCAGGGAGGGCCTCCGTTAACTCTGACACCAGCCAAGGGACCCCGTGGACCTGGCCTGATATCTCAAGGGGGGGGCACGTTGCCGGGAGGGATGCTCTTGGGGTGGGGCCTGCTTGCGCCTGCGCGGCCCCGCCTCTTGGCCCGAAACCACCCAGCCGCGGCTCGGACAAAAGCCATCTCCTGGGGGCCTCCCCCCTGTTCTTCCATCCGTAAAGGGGGACCCCTTTACGGATGGAAGAACAGGGGGATCTTCGCAGTGGTGGGGACGGGACGGAGGGGTCTGCGGGTTTGCAGCCACGTAGGCCAGTTGCTCGCACCGCGGCCCCATGTGTACCAGCTCCATGGACGAGGTGGGCCGCTTATGGCGGGATGCAGGCGTCCTGCGGGGGTCAGGGGACGGCGTGGGCACTCCCCGGGCGAGAGAGGGCGCCTGGGACCCGAGAGAGCCCCGGGGAGAGTCCGAGGCCTGGCCGCAGAGGCCTCCATTGCCTCCCCGGGCTCCTACCATGGGGCCTGACCGTGCTCGCCCGAGGCCCAGGTTCACCGCAGGTGAATGCCTTTTGCGGACGCCAAGGACAGGAGGTTGCCGATTCCCTCACAGAGGTGGGGGTTCGAGCTCTGGGGGACTGAGGTCGCAGCGGTCACACTCCATTTTTGGGTGGTTCCGCAGAGACTGGAGGGTTGAAGCGGCTGGGTCCAAGTGTGCCGCCTTGTGGCAGGGTGGGAGCTTTGCAGGCGAAGCAAGGCTCTTAGCCTCCCAGGCGGGGCACAGGCCAGACGCCCCAAGGGAGATCCGGTCCTTGGTCGAGGGTCCCGCCCGCCCGCCCGGAACCGCTCCACCTGGCGCGGAACCGTTGCCGGCCCCTCTTCCAGGCACCAGGTCCCTATTTCTTTCCTGGCACTCTGCCTCTGCGGGGGTGGGAGAGCTGCTGGGAAGTGTGGTCCACGGGAAAACGCGCGGTCCTCTGGGTGGCAGGGAGGGCCTCCGTTAACTCTGACACCAGCCCAGGGACCCTGTGGACCTGGCCTGATATCTCAAGGGGGGGGCACGTTGCCCGGAGGGATGCTGTTGGGGTGGGGCCTGCTTGCGCCTGCGCGGCCCCGCCTCTTGGCCCGAAACCACCCAGCCGCGGCTCGGACAAAAGCCATCTCCTGGGGGCCTCCCCCCTGTTCTTCCATCCGTAAAGGGGGACCCCTTTACGGATGGAAGAACAGGGGGATCTTCGCAGTGGTGGGGACGGGACGGAGGGGTCTGCGGGTTTGCAGCCACGTAGGCCAGTTGCTCGCACCGCGGCCCCATGTGTCCCAGCTCCATGGACGAGGTGGGCCGCTTATGGCGGGATGCAGGCGTCCTGCGGGGGTCAGGGGACGGCGTGGGCACTCCCCGGGCGAGAGAGGGCGCCTGGGACCCGAGAGAGCCCCGGGGAGAGTCCGAGGCCTGGCCGCAGAGGCCTCCATTGCCTCCCCGGGCTCCTACCGTGGGGCCTGACCGTGCTCGCCCGAGGCCCAGGTTCACCGCAGGTGAATGCCTTTTGCGGACGCCAAGGACAGGAGGTTGCCGATTCCCTCACAGAGGTGGGGGTTCGAGCTCTGGGGGACTGAGGGTGCAGCGGTCACACTCCATTTTTGGGTGGTTCCGCAGAGACTGGAGGGTTGAAGCGGCTGGGTCCAAGTGTGCCGCCTTGTGGCAGGGTGGGGGCTTTGCAGGCGAAGCAAGGCTCTTAGCCTCCCAGGCGGGGCACAGGCCAGACGCCCCAAGGGAGATCCGGTCCTTGGTCGAGGGTCCCGCCCGCCCGCCCGGAACCGCTCCACCTGGCGCGGAACCGTTGCCGGCCCCTCTTCCAGGCACCAGGTCCCTAGTTCTTTCCGGGCACTCTGCCTCTGCGGGGGTGGGAGAGCTGCTGGGAAGTGTGGTCCACGGGAAAACGCGCGGTCCTCTGGGTGGCAGGGAGGGCCTCCGTTAACTCTGACACCAGCCCAGGGACCCTGTGGACCTGGCCTGATATCTCAAGGGGGGGGCACGTTGCCCGGAGGGATGCTCTTGGGGTGGGGCCTGCTTGCGCCTGCGCGGCCCCGCCTCTTGGCCCGAAACCACCCAGCCGCGGCTCGGACAAAAGCCATCTCCTGGGGGCCTCCCCCCTGTTCTTCCATCCGTAAAGGGGGACCCCTTTACGGATGGAAGAACAGGGGGATCTTCGCAGTGGTGGGGACGGGACGGAGGGGTCTGCGGGTTTGCAGCCACGTAGGCCAGTTGCTCGCACCCCGGCCCCATGTCTCCCAGCTCCATGGACGAGGTGGGCCGCTTATGGCGGGATGCAGGCGTCCTGCGGGGGTCAGGGGACGGCGTGGGCACTCCCCGGGCGAGAGAGGGCGCCTGGGACCCGAGAGAGCCCCGGGGAGAGTCCGAGGCCTGGCCGCAGAGGCCTCCATTGCCTCCCCGGGCTCCTACCATGGGGCCTGACCGTGCTCGCCCGAGGCCCAGGTTCACCGCAGGTGAATGCCTTTTGCGGACGCCAAGGACAGGAGGTCGCCGATTCCCTCACAGAGGTGGGGGTTCGAGCTCTGGGGGACTGAGGTCGCAGCGGTCACACTCCATTTTTGGGTGGTTCCGCAGAGACTGGAGGGTTGAAGCGGCTGGGTCCAAGTGTGCCGCCTTGTGGCAGGGTGGGGGCTTTGCAGGCGAAGCAAGGCTCTTAGCCTCCCAGGCGGGGCACAGGCCAGACGCCCCAAGGGAGATGCGGTCCTTGGTCGAGGGTCCCGCCCGTCCGCCCGGAACCGCTCCACCTGGCGCGGAACCGTGGCCGGCCCCTCTTCCCGGCCCCAGGTCCCTAGCTCTTCCCTGGCACTCTGCCTCTGGCGGGGTAGGAGACGGGCTGGCAAGTGTGGTCCACGGGAAAACGCGCGGTCCTCTGGGTGGCAGGGAGGGCCTCCGTTAACTCTGACACCAGCCCAGGGACCCTGTGGACCTGGCCCGATATCTCAAGGGGGGGGCACGTTGCCCGGAGGGATGCTGTTGGGGTGGGGCCTGCTTGCGCCTGCGCGGCCCCGCCTCTTGGCCCGAAACCACCCAGCCGCGGCTCCGACAAAAGCCATCTCCTGGGGGCCTCCCCCCTGTTCTTCCATCCGTAAAGGGGGACCCCTTTACGGATGGAAGAACAGGGGGATCTTCGCAGTGGTGGGGACGGGACGGAGGGGTCTGCGGGTTTGCAGCCACGTAGGCCAGTTGCTCGCACCCCGGCCCCATGTGTCCCAGCTCCATGGACGAGGTGGGCCGCTTATGGCGGGATGCAGGCGTCCTGCGGGGGTCAGGGGACGGCGTGGGCACTCCCCGGGCGAGAGAGGGCGCCTGGGACCCGAGAGAGCACCCGGGAAAATGCCCAGCCCTGGCCCCCGTGGCTCCAGTGGCCTCCACAGGCTCCTGCCGTGGGGCCTGGTCCCGCTCACCTGGGCCCAGGTTCTCCGCAGGTGAATGCCTTTTGCGGACACCAGGGACCACGGGCCGCGGATCCCTTCACGGGCAGGGGGGGTTCGAGCTCTGTGGGACCCAGGTCGCAGCGCACACAGTCCCTTCTCGCAAAGTTCAGCCCAGACTTTAGAGAGTAGAAGCGTCTCGGTCCAAGTTTTCCGCCTCGGGGCAGGGTGGGGCCGTTTGAGCCAAGAGAGACTCTTAGGTCGCCAGGCAGGTCTCAGGCCCGAGACCCCCAGGGAGACCCGGTCCCTGGGCGTGGGTCCCGCCCGCCCGGGCCCGCCCCACGTGGCCCGGAACCGTGGCCGGCCCCTCTTCCCGGCCCCAGGTCCCTAGCTCTTCCCTGGCACTCTGCCTCTGGCGGGGTGGGAGACGGGCTGGCAAGTGTGGTCCACGGGAAAACGCGCGGTCCTCTGGGTGGCACAGAGGGCCTCCGTTAACTCTGACACCAGCCCAGGGACCCTGTGGACCTGGCCTGATATCTCAAGGGGGGGGCACGTTGCCCGGAGGGATGCTCTTGGGGTGGGGCCTGCTTGCGCCTGCGCGGCCCCGCCTCTTGGCCCGAAACCACCCAGCCGCGGCTCGGACAAAAGCCATCTCCTGGGGGCCTCCCCCCTGTTCATCCATCCGTAAAGGGGGACCCCTTTACGGATGGAAGAACAGGGGGATCTTCGCAGTGGTGGGGACGGGACGGAGGGGTCTGCGGGTTTGCAGCCACGTAGGCCAGTTGCTCGCACCCCGGCCCCATGTGTCCCAGCTCCATGGACGAGGTGGGCCGCTTATGGCGGGATGCAGGCGTCCTGCGGGGGTCAGGGGACGGCGTGGGCACTCCCCGGGCGAGAGAGGGCGCCTGGGACCCGAGAGAGCCCCGGGGAGAGTCCGAGGCCTGCCCGCAGAGGCCTCCATTGCCTCCCCGGGCTCCTACCATGGGGCCTGACCGTGCTCGCCCGAGGCCCAGGTTCACCGCAGGTGAATGCCTTTTGCGGACGCCAAGGACAGGAGGTCGCTGATTCCCTCACAGAGGTGGGGGTTCGAGCTCTGGGGGACTGAGGTCGCAGCGGTCACACTCCATTTTTGGGTGGTTCCGCAGAGACTGGAGGGTTGAAGCGGCTGGGTCCAAGTGTGCCGCCTTGTGGCAGGGTGGGGGCTTTGCAGGCGAAGCAAGGCTCTTAGCCTCCCAGGCGGGGCACAGGCCAGACGCCCCAAGGGAGATCCGGTCCTTGGTCGAGGGTCCCGCCCGCCCGCCCGGAACCGCTCCACCTGGCGCGGAACCGTGGCCGGCCCCTCTTCCAGGCACCAGGTCCCTAGTTCTTTCCTGGCACTCTGCCTCTGCGGGGGTGGGAGAGCTGCTGGGAAGTGTGGTCCACGGGAAAACGCGCGGTCCTCTGGGTGGCAGGGAGGGCCTCCGTTAACTCTGACACCAGCCCAGGGACCCTGTGGACCTGGCCTGATATCTCAAGGGGGGGGCACGTTGCCCGGAGGGATGCTCTTGGGGTGGGGCCTGCTTGCGCCTGCGCGGCCCCGCCTCTTGGCCCGAAACCACCCAGCCGCGGCTCGGACAAAAGCCATCTCCTGGGGGCCTCCCCCCTGTTCTTCCATCCGTAAAGGGGGACCCCTTTACGGATGGAAGAACAGGGGGATCTTCGCAGTGGTGGGGACGGGACGGAGGGGTCTGCGGGTTTGCAGCCACGTAGGCCAGTTGCTCGCACCGCGGCCCCATGTGTCCCAGCTCCATGGACGAGGTGGGCCGCTTATGGCGGGATGCAGGCGTCCTGCGGGGGTCAGGGGACGGCGTGGGCACTCCCCGGGCGAGAGAGGGCGCCTGGGACCCGAGAGAGCCCCGGGGAGAGTCCGAGGCCTGGCCGCAGAGGCCTCCATTGCCTCCCCGGGCTCCTACCATGGGGCCTGACCGTGCTCGCCCGAGGCCCAGGTTCACCGCAGGTGAATGCCTTTTGCGGACGCCAAGGACAGGAGGTCGCCGATTCCCTCACAGAGGTGGGGGTTCGAGCTCTGGGGGACTGAGGTCGCAGCGGTCACACTCCATTTTTGGGTGGTTCCGCAGAGACTGGAGGGTTGAAGCGGCTGGGTCCAAGTCTGCCGCCTTGTGGCAGGGTGGGGGCTTTGCAGGCGAAGCAAGGCTCTAAGCCTCCCAGGCGGGGCACAGGCCAGACGCCCCAAGGGAGATCCGGTCCTTGGTCGAGGGTCCCGCCCGCCCGCCCGGAACCGCTCCACCTGGCGCGGAACCGTGGCCGGCCCCTCTTCCAGGCACCAGGTCCCTAGTTCTTTCCTGGCACTCTGCCTCTGCGGGGGTGGGAGAGCTGCTGGGAAGTGTGGTCCACGGGAAAACGCGCGGTCCTCTGGGTGGCAGGGAGGGCCTCCGTTAACTCTGACACCAGCCCAGGGACCCTGTGGACCTGGCCTGATATCTCAAGGGGGGGGCACGTTGCCCGGAGGGATGCTCTTGGGGTGGGGCCTGCTTGCGCCTGCGCGGCCCCGCCTCTTGGCCCGAAACCACCCAGCCGCGGCTCGGACAAAAGCCATCTCCTGGGGGCCTCCCCCCTGTTCTTCCATCCGTAAAGGGGGACCCCTTTACGGATGGAAGAACAGGGGGATCTTCGCAGTGGTGGGGACGGGACGGAGGGGTCTGCGGGTTTGCAGCCACGTAGGCCAGTTGCTCGCACCCCGGCCCCATGTGTCCCAGCTCCATGGACGAGGTGGGCCGCTTATGGCGGGATGCAGGCGTCCTGCGGGGGTCAGGGGACGGCGTGGGCACTCCCCGGGCGAGAGAGGGCGCCTGGGACCCAAGAGAGCACCCGGGAAAATGCCCAGCCCTGGCCCCCGTGGCTCCAGTGGCCTCCACAGGCTCCTGCCTTGGGGCCTGGTCCCGCTCACCTGGGCCCAGGTTCTCCGCAGGTGAATGCCTTTTGCGGACACCAGGGACCACAGGCCGCGGATCCCTTCACGGGCAGGGGGGGTTCGAGCTCTGTGGGACCCAGGTCGCAGCGCACACAGTCCCTTCTCGCAAAGTTCAGCCCAGATTTTAGAGAGTAGAAGCGTCTCGGTCCAAGTTTTCCGCCTCGGGGCAGGGTGGGGCCGTTTGAGCCAAGAGAGACTCTTAGGTCGCCAGGCAGGTCTCAGGCCCGAGACCCCCAGGGAGACCCGGTCCCTGGGCGTGGGTCCCGCCCGCCCGGGCCCGCCCCACGTGGCCCGGAACCGTGGCCGGCCCCTCTTCCCGGCCCCAGGTCCCTAGCTCTTCCCTGGCACTCTGCCTCTGGCGGGGTGGGAGACGGGCTGGCAAGTGTGGTCCACGGGAAAACGCGCGGTCCTCTGGGTGGCACAGAGGGCCTCCGTTAACTCTGACACCAGCCCAGGGACCCTGTGGACCTGGCCTGATATCTCAAGGGGGGGGCACGTTGCCCGGAGGGATGCTCTTGGGGTGGGGCCTGCTTGCGCCTGCGCGGCCCCGCCTCTTGGCCCGAAACCACCCAGCCGCGGCTCGGACAAAAGCCATCTCCCGGGGGCCTCCCCCCTGTTCATCCATCCGTAAAGGGGGACCCCTTTACGGATGGAAGAACAGGGGGATCTTCGCAGTGGTGGGGACGGGACGGAGGGGTCTGCGGGTTTGCAGCCACGTAGGCCAGTTGCTCGCACCCCGGCCCCATGTGTCCCAGCTCCATGGACGAGGTGGGCCGCTTATGGCGGGATGCAGGCGTCCTGCGGGGGTCAGGGGACGGCGTGGGCACTCCCCGGGCGAGAGAGGGCGCCTGGGACCCGAGAGAGCCCCGGGGAGAGTCCGAGGCCTGCCCGCAGAGGCCTCCATTGCCTCCCCGGGCTCCTACCATGGGGCCTGACCGTGCTCGCCCGAGGCCCAGGTTCACCGCAGGTGAATGCCTTTTGCGGACGCCAAGGACAGGAGGTCGCCGATTCCCTCACAGAGGTGGGGGTTCGAGCTCTGGGGGACTGAGGTCGCAGCGGTCACACTCCATTTTTGGGTGGTTCCGCAGAGACTGGAGGGTTGAAGCGGCTGGGTCCAAGTGTGCCGCCTTGTGGCAGGGTGGGGGCTTTGCAGGCGAAGCAAGGCTCTTAGCCTCCCAGGCGGGGCACAGGCCAGACGCCCCAAGGGAGATCCGGTCCTTGGTCGAGGGTCCCGCCCGCCCGCCCGGAACCGCTCCACCTGGCGCGGAACCGTGGCCGGCCCCTCTTCCAGGCACCAGGTCCCTAGTTCTTTCCTGGCACTCTGCCTCTGCGGGGGTGGGAGAGCTGCTGGGAAGTGTGGTCCACGGGAAAACGCGCGGTCCTCTGGGTGGCAGGGAGGGCCTCCGTTAACTCTGACACCAGCCCAGGGACCCTGTGGACCTGGCCTGATATCTCAAGGGGGGGGCACGTTGCCCGGAGGGATGCTCTTGGGGTGGGGCCTGCTTGCGCCTGCGCGGCCCCGCCTCTTGGCCCGAAACCAGCCAGCCGCGGCTCGGACAAAAGCCATCTCCTGGGGGCCTCCCCCCTGTTCTTCCATCCGTAAAGGGGGACCCCTTTACGGATGGAAGAACAGGGGGATCTTCGCAGTGGTGGGGACGGGACGGAGGGGTCTGCGGGTTTGCAGCCACGTAGGCCAGTTGCTCGCACCGCGGCCCCATGTGTCCCAGCTCCATGGACGAGGTGGGCCGCTTATGGCGGGATGCAGGCGTCCTGCGGGGGTCAGGGGACGGCGTGGGCACTCCCCGGGCGAGAGAGGGCGCCTGGGACCCGAGAGAGCCCCGGGGAGAGTCCGAGGCCTGGCCGCAGAGGCCTCCATTGCCTCCCCGGGCTCCTACCATGGGGCCTGACCGTGCTCGCCCGAGGCCCAGGTTCACCGCAGGTGAATGCCTTTTGCGGACGCCAAGGACAGGAGGTCGCCGATTCCCTCACAGAGGTGGGGGTTCGAGCTCTGGGGGACTGAGGTCGCAGCGGTCACACTCCATTTTTGGGTGGTTCCGCAGAGACTGGAGGGTTGAAGCGGCTGGGTCCAAGTCTGCCGCCTTGTGGCAGGGTGGGGGCTTTGCAGGCGAAGCAAGGCTCTAAGCCTCCCAGGCGGGGCACAGGCCAGACGCCCCAAGGGAGATCCGGTCCTTGGTCGAGGGTCCCGCCCGCCCGCCCGGAACCGCTCCACCTGGCGCGGAACCGTGGCCGGCCCCTCTTCCAGGCACCAGGTCCCTAGTTCTTTCCTGGCACTCTGCCTCTGCGGGGGTGGGAGAGCTGCTGGGAAGTGTGGTCCACGGGAAAACGCGCGGTCCTCTGGGTGGCAGGGAGGGCCTCCGTTAACTCTGACACCAGCCCAGGGACCCTGTGGACCTGGCCTGATATCTCAAGGGGGGGGCACGTTGCCCGGAGGGATGCTCTTGGGGTGGGGCCTGCTTGCGCCTGCGCGGCCCCGCCTCTTGGCCCGAAACCACCCAGCCGCGGCTCGGACAAAAGCCATCTCCTGGGGGCCTCCCCCCTGTTCTTCCATCCGTAAAGGGGGACCCCTTTACGGATGGAAGAACAGGGGGATCTTCGCAGTGGTGGGGACGGGACGGAGGGGTCTGCGGGTTTGCAGCCACGTAGGCCAGTTGCTCGCACCGCGGCCCCATGTGTCCCAGCTCCATGGACGAGGTGGGCCGCTTATGGCGGGATGCAGGCGTCCTGCGGGGGTCAGGGGACGGCGTGGGCACTCCCCGGGCGAGAGAGGGCGCCTGGGACCCGAGAGAGCCCCGGGGAGAGTCCGAGGCCTGGCCGCAGAGGCCTCCATTGCCTCCCCGGGCTCCTACCATGGGGCCTGACCGTGCTCGCCCGAGGCCCAGGTTCACCGCAGGTGAATGCCTTTTGCGGACGCCAAGGACAGGAGGTCGCCGATTCCCTCACAGAGGTGGGGGTTCGAGCTCTGGGGGACTGAGGTCGCAGCGGTCACACTCCATTTTTGGGTGGTTCCGCAGAGACTGGAGGGTTGAAGCGGCTGGGTCCAAGTCTGCCGCCTTGTGGCAGGGTGGGGGCTTTGCAGGCGAAGCAAGGCTCTAAGCCTCCCAGGCGGGGCACAGGCCAGACGCCCCAAGGGAGATCCGGTCCTTGGTCGAGGGTCCCGCCCGCCCGCCCGGAACCGCTCCACCTGGCGCGGAACCGTGGCCGGCCCCTCTTCCAGGCACCAGGTCCCTAGTTCTTTCCTGGCACTCTGCCTCTGCGGGGGTGGGAGAGCTGCTGGGAAGTGTGGTCCACGGGAAAACGCGCGGTCCTCTGGGTGGCAGGGAGGGCCTCCGTTAACTCTGACACCAGCCCAGGGACCCTGTGGACCTGGCCTGATATCTCAAGGGGGGGGCACGTTGCCCGGAGGGATGCTCTTGGGGTGGGGCCTGCTTGCGCCTGCGCGGCCCCGCCTCTTGGCCCGAAACCACCCAGCCGCGGCTCGGACAAAAGCCATCTCCTGGGGGCCTCCCCCCTGTTCTTCCATCCGTAAAGGGGGACCCCTTTACGGATGGAAGAACAGGGGGATCTTCGCAGTGGTGGGGACGGGACGGAGGGGTCTGCGGGTTTGCAGCCACGTAGGCCAGTTGCTCGCACCCCGGCCCCATGTGTCCCAGCTCCATGGACGAGGTGGGCCGCTTATGGCGGGATGCAGGCGTCCTGCGGGGGTCAGGGGACGGCGTGGGCACTCCCCGGGCGAGAGAGGGCGCCTGGGACCCGAGAGAGCCCCCGGGAAAATGCCCAGCCCTGGCCCCCGTGGCTCCAGTGGCCTCCACAGGCTCCTGCCGTGGGGCCTGGTCCCGCTCACCTGGGCCCAGGTTCTCCGCAGGTGAATGGCTTTTGCGGACACCAGGGACCACAGGCCGCGGATCCCTTCACGGGCAGGGGGGGTTCGAGCTCTGTGGGACCCAGGTCGCAGCGCACACAGTCCCTTCTCGCAAAGTTCAGCCCAGACTTTAGAGAGTAGAAGCGTCTCGGTCCAAGTTTTCCGCCTCGGGGCAGGGTGGGGCCGTTTGAGCCAAGAGAGACTCTTAGGCCGCCAGGCAGGTCTCAGGCCCGAGACCCCCAGGGAGACCCGGTCCCTGGGCGTGGGTCCCGCCCGCCCGGGCCCGCCCCACGTGGCCCGGAACCGTGGCCGGCCCCTCTTCCCGGCCCCAGGTCCCTAGCTCTTCCCTGGCACTCTGCCTCTGGCGGGGTGGGAGACGGGCTGGCAAGTGTGGTCCACGGGAAAACGCGCGGTCCTCTGGGTGGCAGGGAGGGCCTCCGTTAACTCTGACACCAGCCCAGGGACCCCGTGGACCTGGCCTGATATCTCAAGGGGGGGGCACGTTGCCGGGAGGGATGCTCTTGGGGTGGGGCCTGCTTGCGCCTGCGCGGCCCCGCCTCTTGGCCCGAAACCACCCAGCCGCGGCTCGGACAAAAGCCATCTCCTGGGGGCCTCCCCCCTGTTCTTCCATCCGTAAAGGGGGACCCCTTTACGGATGGAAGAACAGGGGGATCTTCGCAGTGGTGGGGACGGGACGGAGGGGTCTGCGGGTTTGCAGCCACGTAGGCCAGTTGCTCGCACCGCGGCCCCATGTGTACCAGCTCCATGGACGAGGTGGGCCGCTTATGGCGGGATGCAGGCGTCCTGCGGGGGTCAGGGGACGGCGTGGGCACTCCCCGGGCGAGAGAGGGCGCCTGGGACCCGAGAGAGCCCCGGGGAGAGTCCGAGGCCTGGCCGCAGAGGCCTCCATTGCCTCCCCGGGCTCCTACCATGGGGCCTGACCGTGCTCGCCCGAGGCCCAGGTTCACCGCAGGTGAATGCCTTTTGCGGACGCCAAGGACAGGAGGTTGCCGATTCCCTCACAGAGGTGGGGGTTCGAGCTCTGGGGGACTGAGGTCGCAGCGGTCACACTCCATTTTTGGGTGGTTCCGCAGAGACTGGAGGGTTGAAGCGGCTGGGTCCAAGTGTGCCGCCTTGTGGCAGGGTGGGGGCTTTGCAGGCGAAGCAAGGCTCTTAGCCTCCCAGGCGGGGCACAGGCCAGACGCCCCAAGGGAGATCCGGTCCTTGGTCGAGGGTCCCGCCCGCCCGCCCGGAACCGCTCCACCTGGCGCGGAACCGTTGCCGGCCCCTCTTCCAGGCACCAGGTCCCTAGTTCTTTCCTGGCACTCTGCCTCTGCGGGGGTGGGAGAGCTGCTGGGAAGTGTGGTCCACGGGAAAACGCGCGGTCCTCTGGGTGGCAGGGAGGGCCTCCGTTAACTCTGACACCAGCCCAGGGACCCTGTGGACCTGGCCTGATATCTCAAGGGGGGGGCACGTTGCCCGGAGGGATGCTCTTGGGGTGGGGCCTGCTTGCGCCTGCGCGGCCCCGCCTCTTGGCCCGGAACCACCCAGCCGCGGCTCGGACAAAAGCCATCTCCTGGGGGCCTCCCCCCTGTTCTTCCATCCGTAAAGGGGGACCCCTTTACGGATGGAAGAACAGGGGGATCTTCGCAGTGGTGGGGACGGGACGGAGGGGTCTGCGGGTTTGCAGCCACGTAGGCCAGTTGCTCGCACCGCGGCCCCATGTGTCCCAGCTCCATGGACGAGGTGGGCCGCTTATGGCGGGATGCAGGCGTCCTGCGGGGGTCAGGGGACGGCGTGGGCACTCCCCGGGCGAGAGAGGGCGCCTGGGACCCGAGAGAGCCCCGGGGAGAGTCTGAGGCCTGGCCGCAGAGGCCTCCATTGCCTCCCCGGGCTCCTACCATGGGGCCTGACCGTGCTCGCCCGAGGCCCAGGTTCACCGCAGGTGAATGCCTTTTGCGGACGCCAAGGACAGGAGGTCGCCGATTCCCTCACAGAGGTGGGGGTTCGAGCTCTGGGGGACTGAGGTCGCAGCGGTCACACTCCATTTTTGGGTGGTTCCGCAGAGACTGGAGGGTTGAAGCGGCTGGGTCCAAGTGTGCCGCCTTGTGGCAGGGTGGGGGCTTTGCAGGCGAAGCAAGGCTCTTAGCCTCCCAGGCGGGGCACAGGCCAGACGCCCCAAGGGAGATCCGGTCCTTGGTCGAGGGTCCCGCCCGCCCGCCCGGAACCGCTCCACCTGGCGCGGAACCGTGGCCGGCCCCTCTTCCAGGCACCAGGTCCCTAGTTCTTTCCTGGCACTCTGCCTCTGCGGGGGTGGGAGAGCTGCTGGGAAGTGTGGTCCACGGGAAAACGCGCGGTCCTCTGGGTGGCAGGGAGGGCCTCCGTTAACTCTGACACCAGCCCAGGGACCCTGTGGACCTGGCCTGATATCTCAAGGGGGGGGCACGTTGCCCGGAGGGATGCTCTTGGGGTGGGGCCTGCTTGCGCCTGCGCGGCCCCGCCTCTTGGCCCGAAACCAGCCAGCCGCGGCTCGGACAAAAGCCATCTCCTGGGGGCCTCCCCCCTGTTCTTCCATCCGTAAAGGGGGACCCCTTTACGGATGGAAGAACAGGGGGATCTTCGCAGTGGTGGGGACGGGACGGAGGGGTCTGCGGGTTTGCAGCCACGTAGGCCAGTTGCTCGCACCGCGGCCCCATGTGTCCCAGCTCCATGGACGAGGTGGGCCGCTTATGGCGGGATGCAGGCGTCCTGCGGGGGTCAGGGGACGGCGTGGGCACTCCCCGGGCGAGAGAGGGCGCCTGGGACACAAGAGAGCACCCGGGAAAATGCCCAGCCCTGGCCCCCGTGGCTCCAGTGGCCTCCACAGGATCCTGCCGTGGGGCCTGGTCCCGCTCACCTGGGCCCAGGTTCTCCGCAGGTGAATGCCTTTTGCGGACACCAGGGACCACAGGCCGCGGATCCCTTCACGGGCAGGGGGGGTTCGAGCTCTGTGGGACCCAGGTCGCAGCGCACACAGTCCCTTCTCGCAAAGTTCAGCCCAGACTTTAGAGAGTAGAAGCGTCTCGGTCCAAGTTTTCCGCCTCGGGGCAGGGTGGGGCCGTTTGAGCCAAGAGAGACTCTTAGGCCGCCAGGCAGGTCTCAGGCCCGAGACCCCCAGGGAGACCCGGTCCCTGGGCGTGGGTCCCGCCCGCCCGGGCCCGCCCCACGTGGCCCGAAACCGTGGCCGGCCCCTCTTCCCGGCCCCAGGTCCCTAGCTCTTCCCTGGCACTCTGCCTCTGGCGGGGTGGGAGACGGGCTGGCAAGTGTGGTCCACGGGAAAACGCGCGGTCCTCTGGGTGGCAGGGAGGGCCTCCGTTAACTCTGACACCAGCCCAGGGACCCTGTGGACCTGGCCTGATATCTCAAGGGGGGGGCACGTTGCCCGGAGGGATGCTCTTGGGGTGGGGCCTGCTTGCGCCTGCGCGGCCCCGCCTCTTGGCCCGAAACCACCCAGCCGCGGCTCGGACAAAAGCCATCTCCTGGGGGCCTCCCCCCTGTTCTTCCATCCGTAAAGGGGGACCCCTTTACGGATGGAAGAACAGGGGGATCTTCGCAGTGGTGGGGACGGGACGGAGGGGTCTGCGGGTTTGCAGCCACGTAGGCCAGTTGCTCGCACCGCGGCCCCATGTGTCCCAGCTCCATGGACGAGGTGGGCCGCTTATGGCGGGATGCAGGCGTCCTGCGGGGGTCAGGGGACGGCGTGGGCACTCCCCGGGCGAGAGAGGGCGCCTGGGACCCGAGAGAGCCCCGGGGAGAGTCCGAGGCCTGGCCGCAGAGGCCTCCATTGCCTCCCCGGGCTCCTACCATGGGGCCTGACCGTGCTCGCCCGAGGCCCAGGTTCACCGCAGGTGAATGCCTTTTGCGGACGCCAAGGACAGGAGGTCCCCGATTCCCTCACAGAGGTGGGGGTTCGAGCTCTGGGGGACTGAGGTCGCAGCGGTCACACTCCATTTTTGGGTGGTTCCGCAGAGACTGGAGGGTTGAAGCGGCTGGGTCCAAGTGTGCCGCCTTGTGGCAGGGTGGGGGCTTTGCAGGCGAAGCAAGGCTCTTAGCCTCCCAGGCGGGGCACAGGCCAGACGCCCCAAGGGAGATCCGGTCCTTGGTCGAGGGTCCCGCCCGCCCGCCCGGAACCGCTCCACCTGGCGCGGAACCGTGGCCGGCCCCTCTTCCAGGCACCAGGTCCCTAGCTCTTTCCTGGCACTCTGCCTCTGCGGGGGTGGGAGAGCTGCTGGGAAGTGTGGTCCACGGGAAAACGCGCGGTCCTCTGGGTGGCAGGGAGGGCCTCCGTTAACTCTGACACCAGCCCAGGGACCCTGTGGACCTGGCCTGATATCTCAAGGGGGGGGCACGTTGCCCGGAGGGATGCTCTTGGGGTGGGGCCTGCTTGCGCCTGCGCGGCCCCGCCTCTTGGCCCGAAACCACCCAGCCGCGGCTCGGACAAAAGCCATCTCCTGGGGGCCTCCCCCCTGTTCTTCCATCCGTAAAGGGGGACCCCTTTACGGATGGAAGAACAGGGGGATCTTCGCAGTGGTGGGGACGGGACGGAGGGGTCTGCGGGTTTGCAGCCACGTTGGCCAGTTGCTCGCACCCCGGCCCCATGTGTCCCAGCTCCATGGACGAGGTGGGCCGCTTATGGCGGGATGCAGGCGTCCTGCGGGGGTCAGGGGACGGCGTGGGCACTCCCCGGGCGAGAGAGGGCGCCTGGGACCCGAGAGAGCCCCGGGGAGAGTCCGAGGCCTGGCCGCAGAGGCCTCCATTGCCTCCCCGGGCTCCTACCTTGGGGCCTGACCGTGCTCGCCCGAGGCCCAGGTTCACCGCAGGTGAATGCCTTTTGCGGACGCCAAGGACAGGAGGTCGCCGATTCCCTCACAGAGGTGGGGGTTCGAGCTCTGGGGGACTGAGGTCGCAGCGGTCACACTCCATTTTTGGGTGGTTCCGCAGAGACTGGAGGGTTGAAGCGGCTGGGTCCAAGTGTGCCGCCTTGTGGCAGGGTGGCGGCTTTGCAGGCGAAGCAAGGCTCTTAGCCTCCCAGGCGGGGCACAGGCCAGACGCCCCAAGAGAGATCCGGTCCTTGGTCGAGGGTCTCGCCCGCCCGCCCGGAACAGCTCCACCTGGCGCGGAACCGTGGCCGGCCCCTCTTCCCGGCCCCAGGTCCCTAGCTCTTCCCTGGCACTCTGTCTCTGGCGGGGTAGGAGACGGGCTGGCAAGTGTGGTCCACGGGAAAACGCGCGGTCCTCTGGGTGGCAGGGAGGGCCTCCGTTAACTCTGACACCAGCCCAGGGACCCTGTGGACCTGGCCTGATATCTCAAGGGGGGGGCACGTTGCCCGGAGGGATGCTCTTGGGGTGGGGCCTGCTTGCGCCTGCGCGGCCCCGCCTCTTGGCCCGAAACCACCCAGCCGCGGCTCGGACAAAAGCCATCTCCTGGGGGCCTCCCCCCTGTTCTTCCATCCGTAAAGGGGACCCCTTTACGGATGGAAGAACAGGGGGATCTTCGCAGTGGTGGGGACGGGACGGAGGGGTCTGCGGGTTTGCAGCCACGTAGGCCAGTTGCTCGCACCCCGGCCCCATGTGTCCCAGCTCCATGGACGAGGTGGGCCGCTTATGGCGGGATGCAGGCGTCCTGCGGGGGTCAGGGGACGGCGTGGGCACTCCCCGGGCGAGAGAGGGCGCCTGGGACCCGAGAGAGCCCCCGGGAAAATGCCCAGCCCTGGCCCCCGTGGCTCCAGTGGCCTCCACAGGCTCCTGCCGTGGGGCCTGGTCCCGCTCACCTGGGCCCAGGTTCTCCGCAGGTGAATGGCTTTTGCGGACACCAGGGACCACAGGCCGCGGATCCCTTCACGGGCAGGGGGGGTTCGAGCTCTGTGGGACCCAGGTCGCAGGGCACACAGTCCCTTCTCGCAAAGTTCAGCCCAGACTTTAGAGAGTAGAAGCGTCTCGGTCCAAGTTTTCCGCCTCGGGGCAGGGTGGGGCCGTTTGAGCCAAGAGAGACTCTTAGGCCGCCAGGCAGGTCTCAGGCCCGAGACCCCCAGGGAGACCCGGTCCCTGGGCGTGGGTCCCGCCCGCCCGGGCCCGCCCCACGTGGCCCGGAACCGTGGCCGGCCCCTCTTCCCGGCCCCAGGTCCCTAGCTCTTCCCTGGCACTCTGCCTCTGGCGGGGTGGGAGACGGGCTGGCAAGTGTGGTCCACGGGAAAACGCGCGGTCCTCTGGGTGGCAGGGAGGGCCTCCGTTAACTCTGACACCAGCCCAGGGACCCCGTGGACCTGGCCTGATATCTCAAGGGGGGGGCACGTTGCCGGGAGGGATGCTCTTGGGGTGGGGCCTGCTTGCGCCTGCGCGGCCCCGCCTCTTGGCCCGAAACCACCCAGCCGCGGCTCGGACAAAAGCCATCTCCTGGGGGCCTCCCCCCTGTTCTTCCATCCGTAAAGGGGGACCCCTTTACGGATGGAAGAACAGGGGGATCTTCGCAGTGGTGGGGACGGGACGGAGGGGTCTGCGGGTTTGCAGCCACGTAGGCCAGTTGCTCGCACCGCGGCCCCATGTGTACCAGCTCCATGGACGAGGTGGGCCGCTTATGGCGGGATGCAGGCGTCCTGCGGGGGTCAGGGGACGGCGTGGGCACTCCCCGGGCGAGAGAGGGCGCCTAGGACCCGAGAGAGCCCCGGGGAGAGTCCGAGGCCTGGCCGCAGAGGCCTCCATTGCCTCCCCGGGCTCCTACCATGGGGCCTGACCGTGCTCGCCCGAGGCCCAGGTTCACCGCAGGTGAATGCCTTTTGCGGACGCCAAGGACAGGAGGTTGCCGATTCCCTCACAGAGGTGGGGGTTCGAGCTCTGGGGGACTGAGGTCGCAGCGGTCACACTCCATTTTTGGGTGGTTCCGCAGAGACTGGAGGGTTGAAGCGGCTGGGTCCAAGTGTGCCGCCTTGTGGCAGGGTGGGGGCTTTGCAGGCGAAGCAAGGCTCTTAGCCTCCCAGGCGGGGCACAGGCCAGACGCCCCAAGGGAGATCCGGTCCTTGGTCGAGGGTCCCGCCCGCCCGCCCGGAACCGCTCCACCTGGCGCGGAACCGTGGCCGGCCCCTCTTCCAGGCACCAGGTCCCTAGTTCTTTCCTGGCACTCTGCCTCTGCGGGGGTGGGAGAGCTGCTGGGAAGTGTGGTCCACGGGAAAACGCGCGGTCCTCTGGGTGGCAGGGAGGGCCTCCGTTAACTCTGACACCAGCCCAGGGACCCTGTGGACCTGGCCTGATATCTCAAGGGGGGGGCACGTTGCCCGGAGGGATGCTCTTGGGGTGGGGCCTGCTTGCGCCTGCGCGGCCCCGCCTCTTGGCCCGAAACCACCCAGCCGCGGCTCGGACAAAAGCCATCTCCTGGGGGCCTCCCCCCTGTTCTTCCATCCGTAAAGGGGGACCCCTTTACGGATGGAAGAACAGGGGGATCTTCGCAGTGGTGGGGACGGGACGGAGGGGTCTGCGGGTTTGCAGCCACGTAGGCCAGTTGCTCGCACCCCGGCCCCATGTGTCCCAGCTCCATGGACGAGGTGGGCCGCTTATGGCGGGATGCAGGCGTCCTGCGGGGGTCAGGGGACGGCGTGGGCACTCCCCGGGCGAGAGAGGGCGCCTGGGACCCGAGAGAGCCCCGGGGAGAGTCCGAGGCCTGGCCGCAGAGGCCTCCATTGCCTCCCCGGGCTCCTACCATGGGGCCTGACCGTGCTCGCCCGAGGCCCAGGTTCACCGCAGGTGAATGCCTTTTGCGGACGCCAAGGACAGGAGGTCGCCGATTCCCTCACAGAGGTGGGGGTTCGAGCTCTGGGGGACTGAGGTCGCAGCGGTCACACTCCATTTTTGGGTGGTTCCGCAGAGACTGGAGGGTTGAAGCGGCTGGGTCCAAGTGTGCCGCCTTGTGGCAGGGTGGGAGCTTTGCAGGCGAAGCAAGGCTCTTTGCCTCCCAGGCGGGGCACAGGCCAGACGCCCCAAGGGAGATCCGGTCCTTGGTCGAGGGTCCCGCCCGCCCGCCCGGAACCGCTCCACCTGGCGCGGAACCGTGGCCGGCCCCTCTTCCAGGCACCAGGTCCCTAGTTCTTTCCTGGCACTCTGCCTCTGCGGGGGTGGGAGAGCTGCTGGGAAGTGTGGTCCACGGGAAAACGCGCGGTCCTCTGGGTGGCAGGGAGGGCCTCCGTTAACTCTGACACCAGCCCAGGGACCCTGTGGACCTGGCCTGATATCTCAAGGGGGGGGCACGTTGCCCGGAGGGATGCTCTTGGGGTGGGGCCTGCTTGCGCCTGCGCGGCCCCGCCTCTTGGCCCGAAACCACCCAGCCGCGGCTCGGACAAAAGCCATCTCCTGGGGGCCTCCCCCCTGTTCTTCCATCCGTAAAGGGGGACCCCTTTACGGATGGAAGAACAGGGGGATCTTCGCAGTGGTGGGGACGGGACGGAGGGGTCTGCGGGTTTGCAGCCACGTAGGCCAGTTGCTCGCACCCCGACCCCATGTGTCCCAGCTCCATGGACGAGGTGGGCCGCTTATGGCGGGATGCAGGCGTCCTGCGGGGGTCAGGGGACGGCGTGGGCACTCCCCGGGCGAGAGAGGGCGCCTGGGACCCGAGAGAGCCCCGGGGAGAGTCCGAGGCCTGGCCGCAGAGGCCTCCATTGCCTCCCCGGGCTCCTACCATGGGGCCTGACCGTGCTCGCCCGAGGCCCAGGTTCACCGCAGGTGAATGCCTTTTGCGGACGCCAAGGACAGGAGGTCGCCGATTCCCTCACAGAGGTGGGGGTTCGAGCTCTGGGGGACTGAGGTCGCAGCGGTCACACTCCATTTTTGGGTGGTTCCGCAGAGACTGGAGGGTTGAAGCGGCTGGGTCCAAGTGTGCCGCCTTGTGGCAGGGTGGGGGCTTTGCAGGCGAAGCAAGGCTCTTAGCCTCCCAGGCGGGGCACAGGCCAGACGCCCCAAGGGAGATCCGGTCCTTGGTCGAGGGTCCCGCCCGCCCGCCCGGAACCGCTCCACCTGGCGCGGAACCGTGGCCGGCCCCTCTTCCAGGCACCAGGTCCCTAGCTCTTTCCTGGCACTCTGCCTCTGCGGGGGTGGGAGAGCTGCTGGGAAGTGTGGTCCACGGGAAAACGCGCGGTCCTCTGGGTGGCAGGGAGGGCCTCCGTTAACTCTGACACCAGCCCAGGGACCCTGTGGACCTGGCCTGATATCTCAAGGGGGGGGCACGTTGCCCGGAGGGATGCTCTTGGGGTGGGGCCTGCTTGCGCCTGCGCGGCCCCGCCTCTTGGCCCGAAACCACCCAGCCGCGGCTCGGACAAAAGCCATCTCCTGGGGGCCTCCCCCCTGTTCTTCCATCCGTAAAGGGGGACCCCTTTACGGATGGAAGAACAGGGGGATCTTCGCAGTGGTGGGGACGGGACGGAGGGGTCTGCGGGTTTGCAGCCACGTTGGCCAGTTGCTCGCACCCCGGCCCCATGTGTCCCAGCTCCATGGACGAGGTGGGCCGCTTATGGCGGGATGCAGGCGTCCTGCGGGGGTCAGGGGACGGCGTGGGCACTCCCCGGGCGAGAGAGGGCGCCTGGGACCCGAGAGAGCCCCGGGGAGAGTCCGAGGCCTGGCCGCAGAGGCCTCCATTGCCTCCCCGGGCTCCTACCTTGGGGCCTGACCGTGCTCGCCCGAGGCCCAGGTTCACCGCAGGTGAATGCCTTTTGCGGACGCCAAGGACAGGAGGTCGCCGATTCCCTCACAGAGGTGGGGGTTCGAGCTCTGGGGGACTGAGGTCGCAGCGGTCACACTCCATTTTTGGGTGGTTCCGCAGAGACTGGAGGGTTGAAGCGGCTGGGTCCAAGTGTGCCGCCTTGTGGCAGGGTGGGGGCTTTGCAGGCGAAGCAAGGCTCTTAGCCTCCCAGGCGGGGCACAGGCCAGACGCCCCAAGAGAGATCCGGTCCTTGGTCGAGGGTCTCGCCCGCCCGCCCGGAACAGCTCCACCTGGCGCGGAACCGTGGCCGGCCCCTCTTCCCGGCCCCAGGTCCCTAGCTCTTCCCTGGCACTCTGTCTCTGGCGGGGTAGGAGACGGGCTGGCAAGTGTGGTCCACGGGAAAACGCGCGGTCCTCTGGGTGGCAGGGAGGGCCTCCGTTAACTCTGACACCAGCCCAGGGACCCTGTGGACCTGGCCTGATATCTCAAGGGGGGGGCACGTTGCCCGGAGGGATGCTCTTGGGGTGGGGCCTGCTTGCGCCTGCGCGGCCCCGCCTCTTGGCCCGAAACCACCCAGCCGCGGCTCGGACAAAAGCCATCTCCTGGGGGCCTCCCCCCTGTTCTTCCATCCGTAAAGGGGACCCCTTTACGGATGGAAGAACAGGGGGATCTTCGCAGTGGTGGGGACGGGACGGAGGGGTCTGCGGGTTTGCAGCCACGTAGGCCAGTTGCTCGCACCCCGGCCCCATGTGTCCCAGCTCCATGGACGAGGTGGGCCGCTTATGGCGGGATGCAGGCGTCCTGCGGGGGTCAGGGGACGGCGTGGGCACTCCCCGGGCGAGAGAGGGCGCCTGGGACCCGAGAGAGCCCCCGGGAAAATGCCCAGCCCTGGCCCCCGTGGCTCCAGTGGCCTCCACAGGCTCCTGCCGTGGGGCCTGGTCCCGCTCACCTGGGCCCAGGTTCTCCGCAGGTGAATGGCTTTTGCGGACACCAGGGACCACAGGCCGCGGATCCCTTCACGGGCAGGGGGGGTTCGAGCTCTGTGGGACCCAGGTCGCAGGGCACACAGTCCCTTCTCGCAAAGTTCAGCCCAGACTTTAGAGAGTAGAAGCGTCTCGGTCCAAGTTTTCCGCCTCGGGGCAGGGTGGGGCCGTTTGAGCCAAGAGAGACTCTTAGGCCGCCAGGCAGGTCTCAGGCCCGAGACCCCCAGGGAGACCCGGTCCCTGGGCGTGGGTCCCGCCCGCCCGGGCCCGCCCCACGTGGCCCGGAACCGTGGCCGGCCCCTCTTCCCGGCCCCAGGTCCCTAGCTCTTCCCTGGCACTCTGCCTCTGGCGGGGTGGGAGACGGGCTGGCAAGTGTGGTCCACGGGAAAACGCGCGGTCCTCTGGGTGGCAGGGAGGGCCTCCGTTAACTCTGACACCAGCCCAGGGACCCCGTGGACCTGGCCTGATATCTCAAGGGGGGGGCACGTTGCCGGGAGGGATGCTCTTGGGGTGGGGCCTGCTTGCGCCTGCGCGGCCCCGCCTCTTGGCCCGAAACCACCCAGCCGCGGCTCGGACAAAAGCCATCTCCTGGGGGCCTCCCCCCTGTTCTTCCATCCGTAAAGGGGGACCCCTTTACGGATGGAAGAACAGGGGGATCTTCGCAGTGGTGGGGACGGGACGGAGGGGTCTGCGGGTTTGCAGCCACGTAGGCCAGTTGCTCGCACCGCGGCCCCATGTGTACCAGCTCCATGGACGAGGTGGGCCGCTTATGGCGGGATGCAGGCGTCCTGCGGGGGTCAGGGGACGGCGTGGGCACTCCCCGGGCGAGAGAGGGCGCCTAGGACCCGAGAGAGCCCCGGGGAGAGTCCGAGGCCTGGCCGCAGAGGCCTCCATTGCCTCCCCGGGCTCCTACCATGGGGCCTGACCGTGCTCGCCCGAGGCCCAGGTTCACCGCAGGTGAATGCCTTTTGCGGACGCCAAGGACAGGAGGTTGCCGATTCCCTCACAGAGGTGGGGGTTCGAGCTCTGGGGGACTGAGGTCGCAGCGGTCACACTCCATTTTTGGGTGGTTCCGCAGAGACTGGAGGGTTGAAGCGGCTGGGTCCAAGTGTGCCGCCTTGTGGCAGGGTGGGGGCTTTGCAGGCGAAGCAAGGCTCTTAGCCTCCCAGGCGGGGCACAGGCCAGACGCCCCAAGGGAGATCCGGTCCTTGGTCGAGGGTCCCGCCCGCCCGCCCGGAACCGCTCCACCTGGCGCGGAACCGTGGCCGGCCCCTCTTCCAGGCACCAGGTCCCTAGTTCTTTCCTGGCACTCTGCCTCTGCGGGGGTGGGAGAGCTGCTGGGAAGTGTGGTCCACGGGAAAACGCGCGGTCCTCTGGGTGGCAGGGAGGGCCTCCGTTAACTCTGACACCAGCCCAGGGACCCTGTGGACCTGGCCTGATATCTCAAGGGGGGGGCACGTTGCCCGGAGGGATGCTCTTGGGGTGGGGCCTGCTTGCGCCTGCGCGGCCCCGCCTCTTGGCCCGAAACCACCCAGCCGCGGCTCGGACAAAAGCCATCTCCTGGGGGCCTCCCCCCTGTTCTTCCATCCGTAAAGGGGGACCCCTTTACGGATGGAAGAACAGGGGGATCTTCGCAGTGGTGGGGACGGGACGGAGGGGTCTGCGGGTTTGCAGCCACGTAGGCCAGTTGCTCGCACCCCGGCCCCATGTGTCCCAGCTCCATGGACGAGGTGGGCCGCTTATGGCGGGATGCAGGCGTCCTGCGGGGGTCAGGGGACGGCGTGGGCACTCCCCGGGCGAGAGAGGGCGCCTGGGACCCGAGAGAGCCCCGGGGAGAGTCCGAGGCCTGGCCGCAGAGGCCTCCATTGCCTCCCCGGGCTCCTACCATGGGGCCTGACCGTGCTCGCCCGAGGCCCAGGTTCACCGCAGGTGAATGCCTTTTGCGGACGCCAAGGACAGGAGGTCGCCGATTCCCTCACAGAGGTGGGGGTTCGAGCTCTGGGGGACTGAGGTCGCAGCGGTCACACTCCATTTTTGGGTGGTTCCGCAGAGACTGGAGGGTTGAAGCGGCTGGGTCCAAGTGTGCCGCCTTGTGGCAGGGTGGGAGCTTTGCAGGCGAAGCAAGGCTCTTTGCCTCCCAGGCGGGGCACAGGCCAGACGCCCCAAGGGAGATCCGGTCCTTGGTCGAGGGTCCCGCCCGCCCGCCCGGAACCGCTCCACCTGGCGCGGAACCGTGGCCGGCCCCTCTTCCAGGCACCAGGTCCCTAGTTCTTTCCTGGCACTCTGCCTCTGCGGGGGTGGGAGAGCTGCTGGGAAGTGTGGTCCACGGGAAAACGCGCGGTCCTCTGGGTGGCAGGGAGGGCCTCCGTTAACTCTGACACCAGCCCAGGGACCCTGTGGACCTGGCCTGATATCTCAAGGGGGGGGCACGTTGCCCGGAGGGATGCTCTTGGGGTGGGGCCTGCTTGCGCCTGCGCGGCCCCGCCTCTTGGCCCGAAACCACCCAGCCGCGGCTCGGACAAAAGCCATCTCCTGGGGGCCTCCCCCCTGTTCTTCCATCCGTAAAGGGGGACCCCTTTACGGATGGAAGAACAGGGGGATCTTCGCAGTGGTGGGGACGGGACGGAGGGGTCTGCGGGTTTGCAGCCACGTAGGCCAGTTGCTCGCACCCCGACCCCATGTGTCCCAGCTCCATGGACGAGGTGGGCCGCTTATGGCGGGATGCAGGCGTCCTGCGGGGGTCAGGGGACGGCGTGGGCACTCCCCGGGCGAGAGAGGGCGCCTGGGACCCGAGAGAGCCCCGGGGAGAGTCCGAGGCCTGGCCGCAGAGGCCTCCATTGCCTCCCCGGGCTCCTACCATGGGGCCTGACCGTGCTCGCCCGAGGCCCAGGTTCACCGCAGGTGAATGCCTTTTGCGGACGCCAAGGACAGGAGGTCGCCGATTCCCTCACAGAGGTGGGGGTTCGAGCTCTGGGGGACTGAGGTCGCAGCGGTCACACTCCATTTTTGGGTGGTTCCGCAGAGACTGGAGGGTTGAAGCGGCTGGGTCCAAGTGTGCCGCCTTGTGGCAGGGTGGGGGCTTTGCAGGCGAAGCAAGGCTCTTAGCCTCCCAGGCGGGGCACAGGCCAGACGCCCCAAGGGAGATCCGGTCCTTGGTCGAGGGTCCCGCCCGCCCGCCCGGAACCGCTCCACCTGGCGCGGAACCGTGGCCGGCCCCTCTTCCCGGCCCCAGGTCCCTAGCTCTTCCCTGGCACTCTGCCTCTGGCGGGGTAGGAGACGGGCTGGCAAGTGTGGTCCACGGGAAAACGCGCGGTCCTCTGGGTGGCAGGGAGGGCCTCCGTTAACTCTGACACCAGCCCAGGGACCCTGTGGACCTGGCCTGATATCTCAAGGGGGGGGCACGTTGCCCGGAGGGATGCTGTTGGGGTGGGGCCTGCTTGCGCCTGCGCGGCCCCGCCTCTTGGCCCGAAACCACCCAGCCGCGGCTCGGACAAAAGCCATCTCCTGGGGGCCTCCCCCCTGTTCTTCCATCCGTAAAGGGGGACCCCTTTACGGATGGAAGAACAGGGGGATCTTCGCAGTGGTGGGGACGGGACGGAGGGGTCTGCGGGTTTGCAGCCACGTAGGCCAGTTGCTCGCACCCCGGCCCCATGTGTCCCAGCTCCATGGACGAGGTGGGCCGCTTATGGCGGGATGCAGGCGTCCTGCGGGGGTCAGGGGACGGCGTGGGCACTCCCCGGGCGAGAGAGGGCGCCTGGGACCCGAGAGAGCCCCCGGGAAAATGCCCAGCCCTGGCCCCCGTGGCTCCAGTGGCCTCCACAGGCTCCTGCCGTGGGGCCTGGTCCCGCTCACCTGGGCCCAGGTTCTCCGCAGGTGAATGGCTTTTGCGGACACCAGGGACCACAGGCCGCGGATCCCTTCACGGGCAGGGGGGGTTCGAGCTCTGTGGGACCCAGGTCGCAGCGCACACAGTCCCTTCTCGCAAAGTTCAGCCCAGACTTTAGAGAGTAGAAGCGTCTCGGTCCAAGTTTTCCGCCTCGGGGCAGGGTGGGGCCGTTTGAGCCAAGAGAGACTCTTAGGCCGCCAGGCAGGTCTCAGGCCCGAGACCCCCAGGGAGACCCGGTCCCTGGGCGTGGGTCCCGCCCGCCCGGACCCGCCCCACGTGGCCCGGAACCGTGGCCGGCCCCTCTTCCCGGCCCCAGGTCCCTAGCTCTTCCCTGGCACTCTGCCTCTGGCGGGGTGGGAGACGGGCTGGCAAGTGTGGTCCACGGGAAAACGCGCGGTCCTCTGGGTGGCAGGGAGGGCCTCCGTTAACTCTGACACCAGCCCAGGGACCCCGTGGACCTGGCCTGATATCTCAAGGGGGGGGCACGTTGCCGGGAGGGATGCTCTTGGGGTGGGGCCTGCTTGCGCCTGCGCGGCCCCGCCTCTTGGCCCGAAACCACCCAGCCGCGGCTCGGACAAAAGCCATCTCCTGGGGGCCTCCCCCCTGTTCTTCCATCCGTAAAGGGGGACCCCTTTACGGATGGAAGAACAGGGGGATCTTCGCAGTGGTGGGGACGGGACGGAGGGGTCTGCGGGTTTGCAGCCACGTAGGCCAGTTGCTCGCACCGCGGCCCCCTGTGTCCCAGCTCCATGGACGAGGTGGGCCGCTTATGGCGGGATGCAGGCGTCCTGCGGGGGTCAGGGGACGGCGTGGGCACTCCCCGGGCGAGAGAGGGCGCCTGGGACCCGAGAGAGCCCCGGGGAGAGTCCGAGGCCTGGCCGCAGAGGCCTCCATTGCCTCCCCGGGCTCCTACCATGGGGCCTGACCGTGCTCGCCCGAGGCCCAGGTTCACCGCAGGTGAATGCCTTTTGCGGACGCCAAGGACAGGAGGTTGCCGATTCCCTCACAGAGGTGGGGGTTCGAGCTCTGGGGGACTGAGGTCGCAGCGGTCACACTCCATTTTTGGGTGGTTCCGCAGAGACTGGAGGGTTGAAGCGGCTGGGTCCAAGTGTGCCGCCTTGTGGCAGGGTGGGGGCTTTGCAGGCGAAGCAAGGCTCTTAGCCTCCCAGGCGGGGCACAGGCCAGACGCCCCAAGGGAGATCCGGTCCTTGGTCGAGGGTCCCGCCCGCCCGCCCGGAACCGCTCCACCTGGCGCGGAACCGTTGCCGGCCCCTCTTCCAGGCACCAGGTCCCTATTTCTTTCCTGGCACTCTGCCTCTGCGGGGGTGGGAGAGCTGCTGGGAAGTGTGGTCCACGGGAAAACGCGCGGTCCTCTGGGTGGCAGGGAGGGCCTCCGTTAACTCTGACACCAGCCCAGGGACCCTGTGGACCTGGCCTGATATCTCAAGGGGGGGGCACGTTGCCCGGAGGGATGCTGTTGGGGTGGGGCCTGCTTGCGCCTGCGCGGCCCCGCCTCTTGGCCCGAAACCACCCAGCCGCGGCTCGGACAAAAGCCATCTCCTGGGGGCCTCCCCCCTGTTCTTCCATCCGTAAAGGGGGACCCCTTTACGGATGGAAGAACAGGGGGATCTTCGCAGTGGTGGGGACGGGACGGAGGGGTCTGCGGGTTTGCAGCCACGTAGGCCAGTTGCTCGCACCGCGGCCCCATGTGTCCCAGCTCCTTGGACGAGGTGGGCCGCTTATGGCGGGATGCAGGCGTCCTGCGGGGGTCAGGGGACGGCGTGGGCACTCCCCGGGCGAGAGAGGGCGCCTGGGACCCGAGAGAGCCCCGGGGAGAGTCCGAGGCCTGGCCGCAGAGGCCTCCATTGCCTCCCCGGGCTCCTACCATGGGGCCTGACCGTGCTCGCCCGAGGCCCAGGTTCACCGCAGGTGAATGCCTTTTGCGGACGCCAAGGACAGGAGGTCGCCGATTCCCTCACAGAGGTGGGGGTTCGAGCTCTGGGGGACTGAGGTCGCAGCGGTCACACTCCATTTTTGGGTGGTTCCGCAGAGACTGGAGGGTTGAAGCGGCTGGGTCCAAGTGTGCCGCCTTGTGGCAGGGTGGGGGCTTTGCAGGCGAAGCAAGGCTCTTAGCCTCCCAGGCGGGGCACAGGCCAGACGCCCCAATGGAGATCCGGTCCTTGGTCGAGGGTCCCGCCCGCCCGCCCGGTACCGCTCCACCTGGCGCGGAACCGTGGCCGGCCCCTCTTCCAGGCACCAGGTCCCTAGTTCTTTCCTGGCACTCTGCCTCTGCGGGGGTGGGAGAGCTGCTGGGAAGTGTGGTCCACGGGAAAACGCGCGGTCCTCTGGGTGGCAGGGAGGGCCTCCGTTAACTCTGACACCAGCCCAGGGACCCTGTGGACCTGGCCTGATATCTCAAGGGGGGGGCACGTTGCCCGGAGGGATGCTCTTGGGGTGGGGCCTGCTTGCGCCTGCGCGGGCCCGCCTCTTGGCCCGAAACCACCCAGCCGCGGCTCGGACAAAAGCCATCTCCTGGGGGCCTCCCCCCTGTTCTTCCATCCGTAAAGGGGGACCCCTTTACGGATGGAAGAACAGGGGGATCTTCGCAGTGGTGGGGACGGGACGGAGGGGTCTGCGGGTTTGCAGCCACGTAGGCCAGTTGCTCGCACCCCGGCCCCATGTGTCCCAGCTCCATGGACGAGGTGGGCCGCTTATGGCGGGATGCAGGCGTCCTGCGGGGGTCAGGGGACGGCGTGGGCACTCCCCGGGCGAGAGAGGGCGCCTGGGACCCAAGAGAGCACCCGGGAAAATGCCCAGCCCTGGCCCCCGTGGCTCCAGTGGCCTCCACAGGCTCCTGCCGTGGGGCCTGGTCCCGCTCACCTGGGCCCAGGTTCTCCGCAGGTGAATGCCTTTTGCGGACACCAGGGACCACAGGCCGCGGATCCCTTCACGGGCAGGGGGGGTTCGAGCTCTGTGGGACCCAGGTCGCAGCGCACACAGTCCCTTCTCGCAAAGTTCAGCCCAGACTTTAGAGAGTAGAAGCGTCTCGGTCCAAGTTTTCCGCCTCGGGGCAGGGTGGGGCCGTTTGAGCCAAGAGAGACTCTTAGGCCGCCAGGCAGGTCTCAGGCCCGAGACCCCCAGGGAGACCCGGTCCCTGGGCGTGGGTCCCGCCCGCCCGGGCCCGCCCCACGTGGCCCGAAACCGTGGCCGGCCCCTCTTCCCGGCCCCAGGTCCCTAGCTCTTCCCTGGCACTCTGCCTCTGGCGGGGTGGGAGACGGGCTGGCAAGTGTGGTCCACGGGAAAACGCGCGGTCCTCTGGGTGGCAGGGAGGGCCTCCGTTAACTCTGACACCAGCCCAGGGACCCCGTGGACCTGGCCTGATATCTCAAGGGGGGGGCACGTTGCCGGGAGGGATGCTCTTGGGGTGGGGCCTGCTTGCGCCTGCGCGGCCCCGCCTCTTGGCCCGAAACCACCCAGCCGCGGCTCGGACAAAAGCCATCTCCTGGGGGCCTCCCCCCTGTTCTTCCATCCGTAAAGGGGGACCCCTTTACGGATGGAAGAACAGGGGGATCTTCGCAGTGGTGGGGACGGGACGGAGGGGTCTGCGGGTTTGCAGCCACGTAGGCCAGTTGCTCGCACCCCGGCACCATGTGTCCCAGCTACATGGACGAGGTGGGCCGCTTATGGCGGGATGCAGGCGTCCTGCGGGGGTCAGGGGACGGCGTGGGCACTCCCCGGGCGAGAGAGGGCGCCTGGGACCCGAGAGAGCCCCGGGGAGAGTCCGAGGCCTGGCCGCAGAGGCCTCCATTGCCTCCCCGGGCTCCTACCATGGGGCCTGACCGTGCTCGCCCGAGGCCCAGGTTCACCGCAGGTGAATGCCTTTTGCGGACGCCAAGGACAGGAGGTCGCCGATTCCCTCACAGAGGTGGGGGTTCGAGCTCTTGGGGACTGAGGTCGCAGCGGTCACACTCCATTTTTGGGTGGTTCCGCAGAGACTGGAGGGTTGAAGCGGCTGGGTCCAAGTGTGCCGCCTTGTGGCAGGGTGGGGGCTTTGCAGGCGAAGCAAGGCTCTTAGCCTCCCCGGCGGGGCACAGGCCAGACGCCCCAAGAGAGATCCGGTCCTTGGTCGAGGGTCTCGCCCGCCCGCCCGGAACCGCTCCACCTGGCGCGGAACCGTGGCCGGCCCCTCTTCCCGGCCCCAGGTCCCTAGCTCTTCCCTGGCACTCTGCCTCTGGCGGGGTAGGAGACGGGCTGGCAAGTGTGGTCCACGGGAAAACGCGCGGTCCTCTGGGTGGCAGGGAGGGCCTCCGTTAACTCTGACACCAGCCCAGGGACCCTGTGGACCTGGCCTGATATCTCAAGGGGGGGGCACGTTGCCCGGAGGGATGCTCTTGGGGTGGGGCCTGCTTGCGCCTGCGCGGCCCCGCCTCTTGGCCCGAAACCACCCAGCCGCGGCTCGGACAAAAGCCATCTCCTGGGGGCCTCCCCCCTGTTCTTCCATCCGTAAAGGGGGACCCCTTTACGGATGGAAGAACAGGGGGATCTTCGCAGTGGTGGGGACGGGACGGAGGGGTCTGCGGGTTTGCAGCCACGTAGGCCAGTTGCTCGCACCCCGGCCCCATGTGTCCCAGCTCCATGGACGAGGTGGGCCGCTTATGGCGGGATGCAGGCGTCCTGCGGGGGTCAGGGGACGGCGTGGGCACTCCCCGGGCGAGAGAGGGCGCCTGGGACCCGAGAGAGCCCCCGGGAAAATGCCCAGCCCTGGCCCCCGTGGCTCCAGTGGCCTCCACAGGCTCCTGCCGTGGGGCCTGGTCCCGCTCACCTGGGCCCAGGTTCTCCGCAGGTGAATGGCTTTTGCGGACACCAGGGACCACAGGCCGCGGATCCCTTCACGGGCAGGGGGGGTTCGAGCTCTGTGGGACCCAGGTCGCAGCGCACACAGTCCCTTCTCGCAAAGTTCAGCCCAGACTTTAGAGAGTAGAAGCGTCTCGGTCCAAGTTTTCCGCCTCGGGGCAGGGTGGGGCCGTTTGAGCCAAGAGAGACTCTTAGGCCGCCAGGCAGGTCTCAGGCCCGAGACCCCCAGGGAGACCCGGTCCCTGGGCGTGGGTCCCGCCCGCCCGGACCCGCCCCACGTGGCCCGGAACCGTGGCCGGCCCCTCTTCCCGGCCCCAGGTCCCTAGCTCTTCCCTGGCACTCTGCCTCTGGCGGGGTGGGAGACGGGCTGGCAAGTGTGGTGCACGGGAAAACGCGCGGTCCTCTGGGTGGCAGGGAGGGCCTCCGTTAACTCTGACACCAGCCCAGGGACCCCGTGGACCTGGCCTGATATCTCAAGGGGGGGGCACGTTGCCGGGAGGGATGCTCTTGGGGTGGGGCCTGCTTGCGCCTGCGCGGCCCCGCCTCTTGGCCCGAAACCACCCAGCCGCGGCTCGGACAAAAGCCATCTCCTGGGGGCCTCCCCCCTGTTCTTCCATCCGTAAAGGGGGACCCCTTTACGGATGGAAGAACAGGGGGATCTTCGCAGTGGTGGGGACGGGACGGAGGGGTCTGCGGGTTTGCAGCCACGTAGGCCAGTTGCTCGCACCGCGGCCCCATGTGTACCAGCTCCATGGACGAGGTGGGCCGCTTATGGCGGGATGCAGGCGTCCTGCGGGGGTCAGGGGACGGCGTGGGCACTCCCCGGGCGAGAGAGGGCGCCTGGGACCCGAGAGAGCCCCGGGGAGAGTCCGAGGCCTGGCCGCAGAGGCCTCCATTGCCTCCCCGGGCTCCTACCATGGGGCCTGACCGTGCTCGCCCGAGGCCCAGGTTCACCGCAGGTGAATGCCTTTTGCGGACGCCAAGGACAGGAGGTTGCCGATTCCCTCACAGAGGTGGGGGTTCGAGCTCTGGGGGACTGAGGTCGCAGCGGTCACACTCCATTTTTGGGTGGTTCCGCAGAGACTGGAGGGTTGAAGCGGCTGGGTCCAAGTGTGCCGCCTTGTGGCAGGGTGGGGGCTTTGCAGGCGAAGCAAGGCTCTTAGCCTCCCAGGCGGGGCACAGGCCAGACGCCCCAAGGGAGATCCGGTCCTTGGTCGAGGGTCCCGCCCGCCCGCCCGGAACCGCTCCACCTGGCGCGGAACCGTTGCCGGCCCCTCTTCCAGGCACCAGGTCCCTATTTCTTTCCTGGCACTCTGCCTCTGCGGGGGTGGGAGAGCTGCTGGGAAGTGTGGTCCACGGGAAAACGCGCGGTCCTCTGGGTGGCAGGGAGGGCCTCCGTTAACTCTGACACCAGCCCAGGGACCCTGTGGACCTGGCCTGATATCTCAAGGGGGGGGCACGTTGCCCGGAGGGATGCTCTTGGGGTGGGGCCTGCTTGCGCCTGCGCGGCCCCGCCTCTTGGCCCGAAACCACCCAGCCGCGGCTCGGACAAAAGCCATCTCCTGGGGGCCTCCCCCCTGTTCTTCCATCCGTAAAGGGGGACCCCTTTACGGATGGAAGAACAGGGGGATCTTCGCAGTGGTGGGGACGGGACGGAGGGGTCTGCGGGTTTGCGGCCACGTAGGCCAGTTGCTCGCACCGCGGCCCCATGTGTCCCAGCTCCTTGGACGAGGTGGGCCGCTTATGGCGGGATGCAGGCGTCCTGCGGGGGTCAGGGGACGGCGTGGGCACTCCCCGGGCGAGAGAGGGCGCCTGGGACCCGAGAGAGCCCCGGGGAGAGTCCGAGGCCTGGCCGCAGAGGCCTCCATTGCCTCCCCGGGCTCCTACCATGGGGCCTGACCGTGCTCGCCCGAGGCCCAGGTTCACCGCAGGTGAATGCCTTTTGCGGACGCCAAGGACAGGAGGTCGCCGATTCCCTCACAGAGGTGGGGGTTCGAGCTCTGGGGGACTGAGGTCGCAGCGGTCACACTCCATTTTTGGGTGGTTCCGCAGAGACTGGAGGGTTGAAGCGGCTGGGTCCAAGTGTGCCGCCTTGTGGCAGGGTGGGGGCTTTGCAGGCGAAGCAAGGCTCTTAGCCTCCCAGGCGGGGCACAGGCCAGACGCCCCAAGGGAGATCCGGTCCTTGGTCGAGGGTCCCGCCCGCCCGCCCGGTACCGCTCCACCTGGCGCGGAACCGTGGCCGGCCCCTCTTCCAGGCACCAGGTCCCTAGTTCTTTCCTGGCACTCTGCCTCTGCGGGGGTGGGAGAGCTGCTGGGAAGTGTGGTCCACGGGAAAACGCGCGGTCCTCTGGGTGGCAGGGAGGGCCTCCGTTAACTCTGACACCAGCCCAGGGACCCTGTGGACCTGGCCTGATATCTCAAGGGGGGGGCACGTTGCCCGGAGGGATGCTCTTGGGGTGGGGCCTGCTTGCGCCTGCGCGGGCCCGCCTCTTGGCCCGAAACCACCCAGCCGCGGCTCGGACAAAAGCCATCTCCTGGGGGCCTCCCCCCTGTTCTTCCATCCGTAAAGGGGGACCCCTTTACGGATGGAAGAACAGGGGGATCTTCGCAGTGGTGGGGACGGGACGGAGGGGTCTGCGGGTTTGCAGCCACGTAGGCCAGTTGCTCGCACCCCGGCCCCATGTGTCCCAGCTCCATGGACGAGGTGGGCCGCTTATGGCGGGATGCAGGCGTCCTGCGGGGGTCAGGGGACGGCGTGGGCACTCCCCGGGCGAGAGAGGGCGCCTGGGACCCAAGAGAGCACCCGGGAAAATGCCCAGCCCTGGCCCCCGTGGCTCCAGTGGCCTCCACAGGCTCCTGCCGTGGGGCCTGGTCCCGCTCACCTGGGCCCAGGTTCTCCGCAGGTGAATGCCTTTTGCGGACACCAGGGACCACAGGCCGCGGATCCCTTCACGGGCAGGGGGGGTTCGAGCTCTGTGGGACCCAGGTCGCAGCGCACACAGTCCCTTCTCGCAAAGTTCAGCCCAGACTTTAGAGAGTAGAAGCGTCTCGGTCCAAGTTTTCCGCCTCGGGGCAGGGTGGGGCCGTTTGAGCCAAGAGAGACTCTTAGGCCGCCAGGCAGGTCTCAGGCCCGAGACCCCCAGGGAGACCCGGTCCCTGGGCGTGGGTCCCGCCCGCCCGGGCCCGCCCCACGTGGCCCGAAACCGTGGCCGGCCCCTCTTCCCGGCCCCAGGTCCCTAGCTCTTCCCTGGCACTCTGCCTCTGGCGGGGTGGGAGACGGGCTGGCAAGTGTGGTCCACGGGAAAACGCGCGGTCCTCTGGGTGGCAGGGAGGGCCTCCGTTAACTCTGACACCAGCCCAGGGACCCCGTGGACCTGGCCTGATATCTCAAGGGGGGGGCACGTTGCCGGGAGGGATGCTCTTGGGGTGGGGCCTGCTTGCGCCTGCGCGGCCCCGCCTCTTGGCCCGAAACCACCCAGCCGCGGCTCGGACAAAAGCCATCTCCTGGGGGCCTCCCCCCTGTTCTTCCATCCGTAAAGGGGGACCCCTTTACGGATGGAAGAACAGGGGGATCTTCGCAGTGGTGGGGACGGGACGGAGGGGTCTGCGGGTTTGCAGCCACGTAGGCCAGTTGCTCGCACCCCGGCCCCATGTGTCCCAGCTCCATGGACGAGGTGGGCCGCTTATGGCGGGATGCAGGCGTCCTGCGGGGGTCAGGGGACGGCGTGGGCACTCCCCGGGCGAGAGAGGGCGCCTGGGACCCGAGAGAGCCCCGGGGAGAGTCCGAGGCCTGGCCGCAGAGGCCTCCATTGCCTCCCCGGGCTCCTACCATGGGGCCTGACCGTGCTCGCCCGAGGCCCAGGTTCACCGCAGGTGAATGCCTTTTGCGGACGCCAAGGACAGGAGGTCGCCGATTCCCTCACAGAGGTGGGGGTTCGAGCTCTGGGGACTGAGGTCGCAGCGGTCACACTCCATTTTTGGGTGGTTCCGCAGAGACTGGAGGGTTGAAGCGGCTGGGTCCAAGTGTGCCGCCTTGTGGCAGGGTGGGGGCTTTGCAGGCGAAGCAAGGCTCTTAGCCTCCCAGGCGGGGCACAGGCCAGACGCCCCAAGGGAGATCCGGTCCTTGGTCGAGGGTCCCGCCCGCCCGCCCGGAACCGCTCCACCTGGCGCGGAACCGTGGCCGGCCCCTCTTCCCGGCCCCAGGTCCCTAGCTCTTCCCTGGCACTCTGCCTCTGGCGGGGTAGGAGACGGGATGGCAAGTGTGGTCCACGGGAAAACGCGCGGTCCTCTGGGTGGCAGGGAGGGCCTCCGTTAACTCTGACACCAGCCCAGGGACCCTGTGGACCTGGCCTGATATCTCAAGGGGGGGGCACGTTGCCCGGAGGGATGCTGTTGGGGTGGGGCCTGCTTGCGCCTGCGCGGCCCCGCCTCTTGGCACGAAACCACCCAGCCGCGGCTCGGACAAAAGCCATCTCCTGGGGGCCTCCCCCCTGTTCTTCCATCCGTAAAGGGGGACCCCTTTACGGATGGAAGAACAGGGGGATCTTCGCAGTGGTGGGGACGGGACGGAGGGGTCTGCGGGTTTGCAGCCACGTAGGCCAGTTGCTCGCACCCCGGCCCCATGTGTCCCAGCTCCATGGACGAGGTGGGCCGCTTATGGCGGGATGCAGGCGTCCTGCGGGGGTCAGGGGACGGCGTGGGCACTCCCCGGGCGAGAGAGGGCGCCTGGGACCCGAGAGAGCCCCCGGGAAAATGCCCAGCCCTGGCCCCCGTGGCTCCAGTGGCCTCCACAGGCTCCTGCCGTGGGGCCTGGTCCCGCTCACCTGGGCCCAGGTTCTCCGCAGGTGAATGGCTTTTGCGGACACCAGGGACCACAGGCCGCGGATCCCTTCACGGGCAGGGGGGGTTCGAGCTCTGTGGGACCCAGGTCGCAGCGCACACAGTCCCTTCTCGCAAAGTTCAGCCCAGACTTTAGAGAGTAGAAGCGTCTCGGTCCAAGTTTTCCGCCTCGGGGCAGGGTGGGGCCGTTTGAGCCAAGAGAGACTCTTAGGCCGCCAGGCAGGTCACAGGCCCGAGACCCCCAGGGAGACCCGGTCCCTGGGCGTGGGTCCCGCCAGCCCGGGCCCGCCCCACGTGGCCCGGAACCGTGGCCGGCCCCTCTTCCCGGCCCCAGGTCCCTAGCTCTTCCCTGGCACTCTGCCTCTGGCGGGGTGGGAGACGGGCTGGCAAGTGTGGTCCACGGGAAAACGCGCGGTCCTCTGGGTGGCAGGGCGGGCCTCCGTTAACTCTGACACCAGCCCAGGGACCCTGTGGACCTGGCCTGATATCTCAAGGGGGGGGCACGTTGCCGGGAGGGATGCTCTTGGGGTGGGGCCTGCTTGCGCCTGCGCGGCCCCGCGTCATGGCCCAAAACCACCCAGCCGCGGCTCGGACAAAAGCCATCTCCTGGGGGCCTCCCCCCTGTTCTTCCATCCGTAAAGGGGGACCCCTTTACGGATGGAAGAACAGGGGGATCTTCGCAGTGGTGGGGACGGGACGGAGGGGTCTGCGGGTTTGCAGCCACGTAGGCCAGTTGCTCGCACCGCGGCCCCATGTGTCCCAGCTCCATGGACGAGGTGGGCCGCTTATGGCGGGATGCAGGCGTCCTGCGGGGGTCAGGGGACGGCGTGGGCACTCCCCGGGCGAGAGAGGGCGCCTGGGACCCGAGAGAGCCCCGGGGAGACTCCGAGGCCTGGCCGCAGAGGCCTCCATTGCCTCCCCGGGCTCCTACCATGGGGCCTGACCGTGCTCGCCCGAGGCCCAGGTTCACCGCAGGTGAATGCCTTTTGCGGACGCCAAGGACAGGAGGTCGCCGATTCCCTCACAGAGGTGGGGGTTCGAGCTCTGGGGGACTGAGGTCGCAGCGGTCACACTCCATTTTTGGGTGGTTCCGCAGAGACTGGAGGGTTGAAGCGGCTGGGTCCAAGTGTGCCGCCTTGTGGCAGGGTGGGGGCTTTGCAGGCGAAGCAAGGCTCTTAGCCTCCCAGGCGGGGCACAGGCCAGACGCCCCAAGGGAGAACCGGTCCTTGGTCGAGGGTCCCGCCCGCCCGCCCGGAACCGCTCCACCTGGCGCGGAACCGTGGCCGGCCCCTCTTCCAGGCACCAGGTCCCTAGTTCTTTCCTGGCACTCTGCCTCTGCGGGGGTGGGAGAGCTGCTGGGAAGTGTGGTCCACGGGAAAACGCGCGGTCCTCTGGGTGGCAGGGAGGGCCTCCGTTAACTCTGACACCAGCCCAGGGACCCTGTGGACCTGGCCTGATATCTCAAGGGGGGGGCACGTTGCCCGGAGGGATGCTCTTGGGGTGGGGCCTGCTTGCGCCTGCGCGGCCCCGCCTCTTGGCCCGAAACCACCCAGCCGCGGCTCGGACAAAAGCCATCTCCTGGGGGCCTCCCCCCTGTTCTTCCATCCGTAAAGGGGGACCCCTTTACGGATGGAAGAACAGGGGGATCTTCGCAGTGGTGGGGACGGGACGGAGGGGTCTGCGGGTTTGCAGCCACGTAGGCCAGTTGCTCGCACCCCGGCCCCATGTGTCCCAGCTCCATGGACGAGGTGGGCCGCTTATGGCGGGATGCAGGCGTCCTGCGGGGGTCACGGGACGGCGTGGGCACTCCCCGGGCGAGAGAGGGCGCCTGGGACCCGAGAGAGCACCCGGGAAAATGCCCAGCCCTGGCCCCCGTGGCTCCAGTGGCCTCCCCAGGCTCCTGCCGTGGGGCCTGGTCCCGCTCACCTGGGCCCAGGTTCTGCGCAGGTGAATGCCTTTTGCGGACACCAGGGACCACAGGCCGCGGATCCCTTCACGGGCAGGGGGGGTTCGAGCTCTGTGGGACCCAGGTCGCAGCGCACACAGTCCCTTCTCGCAAAGTTCAGCCCAGACTTTAGAGAGTAGAAGCGTCTCGATCCAAGTTTTCCGCCTCGGGGCAGGTGGGGCCGTTTGAGCCAAGAGAGACTCTTAGCCCCCCAGGCAGGTCTCAGGCCCGAGACCCCCAGGGAGACCCGGTCCCTGGGCGTGGTTCCCGCCCGCCCGGGCCCGCACCACGTGGCCCGGAACCGTGGCCGGCCCCTCTTCCCGGCCCCGGTCCCTAGCTCTTCCCTGGCACTCTGCCTCTGGCGGGGTGGGAGACGGGCTGGCAAGTGTGGTCCACGGGAAAACGCGCGGTCCTCTGGGTGGCAGGGAGGGCCTCCGTTAACTCTGACACCAGCCCAGGGACCCTGTGGACCTGGCCTGATATCTCAAGGGGGGGGCACGTTGCCCGGAGGGATGCTCTTGGGGTGGGGCCTGCTTGCGCCTGCGCAGCCCCGCCTCTTGGCCCGAAACCACCCAGCCGCGGCTCGGACAAAAGCCATCTCCTGGGCGCCTCCCCACTGTTCTTCCATCCGTAAAGGGGGACCCCTTTACGGATGGAAGAACAGGGGGATCTTCGCAGTGGTGGGGACGGGACGGAGGGGTCTGCGGGTTTGCAGCCACGTAGGCCAGTTGCTCGCACCGCGGCCCCATGTGTCCCAGCTCCATGGACGAGGTGGGCCGCTTATGGCGGGATGCAGGCGTCCTGCGGGGGTCAGGGGACGGCGTGGGCACTCCCCGGGCGAGAGAGGGCGCCTGGGACCCGAGAGAGCCCCGGGGAGAGTCCGAGGCCTGGCCGCAGAGGCCTCCATTGCCTCCCCGGGCTCCTACCATGGGGCCTGACCGTGCTCGCCCGAGGCCCAGGTTCACCGCAGGTGAATGCCTTTTGCGGACGCCAAGGACAGGAGGTCGCCGATTCCCTCACAGAGGTGGGGGTTCGAGCTCTGGGGGACTGAGGTCGCAGCGGTCACACTCCATTTTTGGGTGGTTCCGCAGAGACTGGAGGGTTGAAGCGGCTGGGTCCAAGTGTGCCGCCTTGTGGCAGGGTGAGGGCTTTGCAGGCGAAGCAAGGCTCTTAGCCTCCCAGGCGGGGCACAGGCCAGACGCCCCAAGGGAGATCCGGTCCTTGGTCGAGGGTCCCGCCCGCCCGCCCGGAACCGCTCCACCTGGCGCGGAACCGTGGCCGGCCCCTCTTCCAGGCACCAGGTCCCTAGTTCTTTCCTGGCACTCTGCCTCTGCGGGGGTGGGAGAGCTGCTGGGAAGTGTGGTCCACGGGAAAACGCGCGGTCCTCTGGGTGGCAGGGAGGGCCTCCGTTAACTCTGACACCAGCCCAGGGACCCTGTGGACCTGGCCTGATATCTCAAGGGGGGGGCACGTTGCCCGGAGGGATGCTCTTGGGGTGGGGCCTGCTTGAGCCTGCGCGGCCCCGCCTCTTGGCCCGAAACCACCCAGCCGCGGCTCGGACAAAAGCCATCTCCTGGGGGCCTCCCCCCTGTTCTTCCATCCGTAAAGGGGGACCCCTTTACGGATGGAAGAACAGGGGGATCTTCGCAGTGGTGGGGACGGGACGGAGGGGTCTGCGGGTTTGCAGCCACGTAGGCCAGTTGCTCGCACCCCGGCCCCATGTGTCCCAGCTCCATGGACGAGGTGGGCCGCTTATGGCGGGATGCAGGCGTCCTGCGGGGGTCAGGGGACGGCGTGGGCACTCCCCGGGCGAGAGAGGGCGCCTGGGACCCAAGAGAGCACCCGGGAAAATGCCCAGCCCTGGGCCCCCGTCGCTCCAGTGGCCTCCACAGGCTCCTGCCGTGGGGCCTGGTCCCGCTCACCTGGGCCCAGGTTCTCCGCAGGTGAATGGCTTTTGCGGACACCAGGGACCACAGGCCGCGGATCCCTTCACGGGCAGGGGGGGTTCGAGCTCTGTGGGACCCAGGTCGCAGCGCACACAGTCCCTTCTCGCAAAGTTCAGCCCAGACTTTAGAGAGTAGAAGCGTCTCGGTCCAAGTTTTCCGCCTCGGGGCAGGGTGGGGCCGTTTGAGCCAAGAGAGACTCTTAGGCCGCCAGGCAGGTCACAGGCCCGAGACCCCCAGGGAGACCCGGTCCCTGGGCGTGGGTCCCGCCAGCCCGGGCCCGCCCCACGTGGCCCGGAACCGTGGCCGGCCCCTCTTCCCGGCCACAGGTCCCTAGCTCTTCCCTGGCACTCTGCCTCTGGCGGGGTGGGAGACGGGCTGGCAAGTGTGGTCCACGGGAAAACGCGCGGTCCTCTGGGTGGCAGGGCGGGCCTCCGTTAACTCTGACACCAGCCCAGGGACCCTGTGGACCTGGCCTGATATCTCAAGGGGGGGGCACGTTGCCGGGAGGGATGCTCTTGGGGTGGGGCCTGCTTGCGCCTGCGCGGCCCCGCGTCATGGCCCAAAACCACCCAGCCGCGGCTCGGACAAAAGCCATCTCCTGGGGGCCTCCCCCCTGTTCTTCCATCCGTAAAGGGGGACCCCTTTACGGATGGAAGAACAGGGGGATCTTCGCAGTGGTGGGGACGGGACGGAGGGGTCTGCGGGTTTGCAGCCACGTAGGCCAGTTGCTCGCACCGCGGCCCCATGTGTCCCAGCTCCATGGACGAGGTGGGCCGCTTATGGCGGGATGCAGGCGTCCTGCGGGGGTCAGGGGACGGCGTGGGCACTCCCCGGGCGAGAGAGGGCGCCTGGGACCCGAGAGAGCCCCGGGGAGACTCCGAGGCCTGGCCGCAGAGGCCTCCATTGCCTCCCCGGGCTCCTACCATGGGGCCTGACCGTGCTCGCCCGAGGCCCAGGTTCACCGCAGGTGAATGCCTTTTGCGGACGCCAAGGACAGGAGGTCGCCGATTCCCTCACAGAGGTGGGGGTTCGAGCTCTGGGGGACTGAGGTCGCAGCGGTCACACTCCATTTTTGGGTGGTTCCGCAGAGACTGGAGGGTTGAAGCGGCTGGGTCCAAGTGTGCCGCCTTGTGGCAGGGTGGGGGCTTTGCAGGCGAAGCAAGGCTCTTAGCCTCCCAGGCGGGGCACAGGCCAGACGCCCCAAGGGAGAACCGGTCCTTGGTCGAGGGTCCCGCCCGCCCGCCCGGAACCGCTCCACCTGGCGCGGAACCGTGGCCGGCCCCTCTTCCAGGCACCAGGTCCCTAGTTCTTTCCTGGCACTCTGCCTCTGCGGGGGTGGGAGAGCTGCTGGGAAGTGTGGTCCACGGGAAAACGCGCGGTCCTCTGGGTGGCAGGGAGGGCCTCCGTTAACTCTGACACCAGCCCAGGGACCCTGTGGACCTGGCCTGATATCTCAAGGGGGGGGCACGTTGCCCGGAGGGATGCTCTTGGGGTGGGGCCTGCTTGCGCCTGCGCGGCCCCGCCTCTTGGCCCGAAACCACCCAGCCGCGGCTCGGACAAAAGCCATCTCCTGGGGGCCTCCCCCCTGTTCTTCCATCCGTAAAGGGGGACCCCTTTACGGATGGAAGAACAGGGGGATCTTCGCAGTGGTGGGGACGGGACGGAGGGGTCTGCGGGTTTGCAGCCACGTAGGCCAGTTGCTCGCACCCCGGCCCCATGTGTCCCAGCTCCATGGACGAGGTGGGCCGCTTATGGCGGGATGCAGGCGTCCTGCGGGGGTCACGGGACGGCGTGGGCACTCCCCGGGCGAGAGAGGGCGCCTGGGACCCGAGAGAGCACCCGGGAAAATGCCCAGCCCTGGCCCCCGTGGCTCCAGTGGCCTCCCCAGGCTCCTGCCGTGGGGCCTGGTCCCGCTCACCTGGGCCCAGGTTCTGCGCAGGTGAATGCCTTTTGCGGACACCAGGGACCACAGGCCGCGGATCCCTTCACGGGCAGGGGGGGTTCGAGCTCTGTGGGACCCAGGTCGCAGCGCACACAGTCCCTTCTCGCAAAGTTCAGCCCAGACTTTAGAGAGTAGAAGCGTCTCGATCCACGTTTTCCGCCTCGGGGCAGGTGGGGCCGTTTGAGCCAAGAGAGACTCTTAGCCCCCCAGGCAGGTCTCAGGCCCGAGACCCCCAGGGAGACCCGGTCCCTGGGCGTGGTTCCCGCCCGCCCGGGCCCGCACCACGTGGCCCGGAACCGTGGCCGGCCCCTCTTCCCGGCCCCGGTCCCTAGCTCTTCCCTGGCACTCTGCCTCTGGCGGGGTGGGAGACGGGCTGGCAAGTGTGGTCCACGGGAAAACGCGCGGTCCTCTGGGTGGCAGGGAGGGCCTCCGTTAACTCTGACACCAGCCCAGGGACCCTGTGGACCTGGCCTGATATCTCAAGGGGGGGGCACGTTGCCCGGAGGGATGCTCTTGGGGTGGGGCCTGCTTGCGCCTGCGCAGCCCCGCCTCTTGGCCCGAAACCACCCAGCCGCGGCTCGGACAAAAGCCATCTCCTGGGCGCCTCCCCACTGTTCTTCCATCCGTAAAGGGGGACCCCTTTACGGATGGAAGAACAGGGGGATCTTCGCAGTGGTGGGGACGGGACGGAGGGGTCTGCGGGTTTGCAGCCACGTAGGCCAGTTGCTCGCACCGCGGCCCCATGTGTCCCAGCTCCATGGACGAGGTGGGCCGCTTATGGCGGGATGCAGGCGTCCTGCGGGGGTCAGGGGACGGCGTGGGCACTCCCCGGGCGAGAGAGGGCGCCTGGGACCCGAGAGAGCCCCGGGGAGAGTCCGAGGCCTGGCCGCAGAGGCCTCCATTGCCTCCCCGGGCTCCTACCATGGGGCCTGACCGTGCTCGCCCGAGGCCCAGGTTCACCGCAGGTGAATGCCTTTTGCGGACGCCAAGGACAGGAGGTCGCCGATTCCCTCACAGAGGTGGGGGTTCGAGCTCTGGGGGACTGAGGTCGCAGCGGTCACACTCCATTTTTGGGTGGTTCCGCAGAGACTGGAGGGTTGAAGCGGCTGGGTCCAAGTGTGCCGCCTTGTGGCAGGGTGGGGGCTTTGCAGGCGAAGCAAGGCTCTTAGCCTCCCAGGCGGGGCACAGGCCAGACGCCCCAAGGGAGAACCGGTCCTTGGTCGAGGGTCCCGCCCGCCCGCCCGGAACCGCTCCACCTGGCGCGGAACCGTGGCCGGCCCCTCTTCCAAGCACCAGGTCCCTAGTTCTTTCCTGGCACTCTGCCTCTGCGGGGGTGGGAGAGCTGCTGGGAAGTGTGGTCCACGGGAAAACGCGCGGTCCTCTGGGTGGCAGGGAGGGCCTCCGTTAACTCTGACACCAGCCCAGGGACCCTGTGGACCTGGCCTGATATCTCAAGGGGGGGGCACGTTGCCCGGAGGGATGCTCTTGGGGTGGGGCCTGCTTGCGCCTGCGCGGCCCCGCGTCTTGGCCCAAAACCACCCAGCCGCGGCTCGGACAAAAGCCATCTCCTGGGGGCCTCCCCCCTGTTCTTCCATCCGTAAAGGGGGACCCCTTTACGGATGGAAGAACAGGGGGATCTTCGCAGTGGTGGGGACGGGACGGAGGGGTCTGCGGGTTTGCAGCCACGTAGGCCAGTTGCTCGCACCGCGGCCCCATGTGTCCCAGCTCCATGGACGAGGTGGGCCGCTTATGGCGGGATGCAGGCGTCCTGCGGGGGTCAGGGGACGGCGTGGGCACTCCCCGGGCGAGAGAGGGCGCCTGGGACCCGAGAGAGCCCCGGGGAGAGTCCGAGGCCTGGCCGCAGAGGCCTCCATTGCCTCCCCGGGCTCCTACCATGGGGCCTGACCGTGCTCGCCCGAGGCCCAGGTTCACCGCAGGTGAATGCCTTTTGCGGACGCCAAGGACAGGAGGTCGTCGATTCCCTCACAGAGGTGGGGGTTCGAGCTCTGGGGGACTGAGGTCGCAGCGGTCACACTCCATTTTTGGGTGGTTCCGCAGAGACTGGAGGTTTGAAGCGGCTGGGTCCAAGTGTGCCGCCTTGTGGCAGGGTGGGGGCTTTGCAGGCGAAGCAAGGCTCTTAGCCTCCCAGGCGGGGCACAGGCCAGACGCCCCAAGGGAGAACCGGTCCTTGGTCGAGGGTCCCGCCCGCCCGCCCGGAACCGCTCCACCTGGCGCGCAACCGTGGCCGGCCCCTCTTCCAGGCACCAGGTCCCTAGTTCTTTCCTGGCACTCTGCCTCTGCGGGGGTGGGAGAGCTGCTGGGAAGTGTGGTCCACGGGAAAACGCGCGGTCCTCTGGGTGGCAGGGAGGGCCTCCGTTAACTCTGACACCAGCCCAGGGACCCTGTGGACCTGGCCTGATATCTCAAGGGGGGGGCACGTTGCCCGGAGGGATGCTCTTGGGGTGGGGCCTGCTTGCGCCTGCGCGGCCCCGCCTCTTGGCCCGAAACCACCCAGCCGCGGCTCGGACAAAAGCCATCTCCTGGGGGCCTCCCCCCTGTTCTTCCATCCGTAAAGGGGGACCCCTTTACGGATGGAAGAACAGGGGGATCTTCGCAGTGGTGGGGACGGGACGGAGGGGTCTGCGGGTTTGCAGCCACGTAGGCCAGTTGCTCGCACCCCGGCCCAATGTGTCCCAGCTCCATGGACGAGGTGGGCCGCTTATGGCGGGATGCAGGCGTCCTGCGGGGGTCAGGGGACGGCGTGGGCACTCCCCGGGCGAGAGAGGGCGCCTGGGACCCGAGAGAGCCCCGGGGAGAGTCCGAGGCCTGGCCGCAGAGGCCTCCATTGCCTCCCCGGGCTCCTACCATGGGGCCTGACCGTGCTCGCCCGAGGCCCAGGTTCACCGCAGGTGAATGCCTTTTGCGGACGCCAAGGACAGGAGGTCGTCGATTCCCTCACAGAGGTGGGGGTTCGAGCTCTGGGGGACTGAGGTCGCAGCGGTCACACTCCATTTTTGGGTGGTTCCGCAGAGACTGGAGGTTTGAAGCGGCTGGGTCCAAGTGTGCCGCCTTGTGGCAGGGTGGGGGCTTTGCAGGCGAAGCAAGGCTCTTAGCCTCCCAGGCGGGGCACAGGCCAGACGCCCCAAGGGAGAACCGGTCCTTGGTCGAGGGTCCCGCCCGCCCGCCCGGAACCGCTCCACCTGGCGCGGAACCGTGGCCGGCCCCTCTTCCAGGCACCAGGTCCCTAGTTCTTTCCTGGCACTCTGCCTCTGCGGGGGTGGGAGAGCTGCTGGGAAGTGTGGTCCACGGGAAAACGCGCGGTCCTCTGGGTGGCAGGGAGGGCCTCCGTTAACTCTGACACCAGCCCAGGGACCCTGTGGACCTGGCCTGATATCTCAAGGGGGGGGCACGTTGCCCGGAGGGATGCTCTTGGGGTGGGGCCTGCTTGCGCCTGCGCGGCCCCGCCTCTTGGCCCGAAACCACCCAGCCGCGGCTCGGACAAAAGCCATCTCCTGGGGGCCTCCCCCCTGTTCTTCCATCCGTAAAGGGGGACCCCTTTACGGATGGAAGAACAGGGGGATCTTCGCAGTGGTGGGGACGGGACGGAGGGGTCTGCGGGTTTGCAGCCACGTAGGCCAGTTGCTCGCACCCCGGCCCAATGTGTCCCAGCTCCATGGACGAGGTGGGCCGCTTATGGCGGGATGCAGGCGTCCTGCGGGGGTCAGGGGACGGCGTGGGCACTCCCCGGGCGAGAGAGGGCGCCTGGGACCCAAGAGAGCACCCGGGAAAATGCCCAACCCTGGCCCCCGTCGCTCCAGTGGCCTCCACAGGCTCCTGCCGTGGGGCCTGGTCCCGGTCACCTGGGCCCAGGTTCTCCGCAGGTGAATGCCTTTTGCGGACACCAGGGACCACAGGCCGCGGATCCCTTCACGGGCAGGGGGGGTTCGAGCTCTGTGGGACCCAGGTCGCAGCGCACACAGTCCCTTCTCGCAAATTTCAGCCCAGACTTTAGAGAGTAGAAGCGTCTCGGTCCAAGTTTTCCGCCTCGGGGCAGGGTGGGGCCGTTTGAGCCAAGAGAGACTCTTAGGCCGCCAGGCAGGTCTCAGGCCCGAGACCCCCAGGGAGACCCGGTCCCTGGGCGTGGGTCCCGCCCGCCCGGGCCCGCCCAACGTGGCCCGGAACCGTGGCCGGCCCCTCTTCCCGGCCCCGGTCCCTGGCTCTTCCCTGGCACTCTGCCTCTGGCGGGGTGGGAGACGGGCTGGCAAGTGTGGTCCACGGGAAAACGCGCGGTCCTCTGGGTGGCAGGGCGGGCCTCCGTTAACTCTGACACCAGCCCAGGGACCCTGTGGACCTGGCCTGATATCTCAAGGGGGGGGCACGTTGCCCGGAGGGATGCTCTTGGGGTGGGGCCTGCTTGCGCCTGCGCGGCCCCGCCTCTTGGCCCCAAACCACCCAGCCGCGGCTCGGACAAAAGCCATCTCCTGGGCGCCTCCCCCCTGTTCTTCCATCCGTAAAGGGGGACCCCTTTACGGATGGAAGAACAGGGGGATCTTCGCAGTGGTGGGGACGGGACGGAGGGGTCTGCGGGTTTGCAGCCACGTAGGCCAGTTGCTCGCACCCCGGCCCCATGTGTCCCAGCTCCATGGACGAGGTGGGCCGCTTATGGCGGGATGCAGGCGTCCTGCGGGGGTCAGGGGACGGCGTGGGCACTCCCCGGGCGAGAGAGGGCGCCTGGGACCCGAGAGAGCCCCCGGGAAAATGCACAACCCTGGCCCCCTTGTCTCCAGTGGCCTCCCCAGGCTCCTGCCGTAGGGCCTAGTCCCGCTCACCTGGGCCCAGGTTCTCCGCAGGTGAATGGCTTTTGCGGACACCAGGGACCACAGGCCGCGGATCCCTTCACGGGCAGGGGGGGTTCGAGCTCTGTGGGACCCAGGTCGCAGCGCACACAGTCCCTTCTCGCAAAGTTCAGCCCAGACTTTAGAGAGTAGAAGCGTCTCGGTCCAAGTTTTCCGCCTCGGGGCAGGGTGGGGCCGTTTGAGCCAAGAGAGACTCTTAGGCCGCCAGGCAGGTCACAGGGCCGAGACCCCCAGGGAGACCCGGTCCCTGGGCATGGGTCCCGCCAGCCCGGGCCCGCCCCACGTGGCCCGGAACCGTGGCCGGCCCCTCTTCCAGGCACCAGGTCCCTAGTTCTTTCCTGGCACTCTGCCTCTGCGGGGGTGGGAGAGCTGCTGGGAAGTGTGGTCCACGGGAAAACGCGCGGTCCTCTGGGTGGCAGGGAGGGCCTCCGTTAACTCTGACACCAGCCCAGGGACCCTGTGGACCTGGCCTGATATCTCAAGGGGGGGGCACGTTGCCCGGAGGGATGCTCTTGGGGTGGGGCCTGCTTGCGCCTGCGTGGCCCCGCCTCTTGGCCCGAAACCACTTAGCCGCGGCTCAGACAAAAGCCATCTCCTGGGGGCCTCCCCCCTGTTCTTCCATCCGTAAAGGGGGACCCCTTTACGGATGGAAGAACAGGGGGATCTTCGCAGTGGTGGGGACGGGACGGAGGGGTCTGCGGGTTTGCAGCCACGTAGGCCAGTTGCTCGCACCGCGGCCCCATGTGTCCCAGCTCCATGGACGAGGTGGGCCGCTTATGGCGGGATGCAGGCGTCCTGCGGGGGTCAGGGGACGGCGTGGGCACTCCCCGGGCGAGAGAGGGCGCCTGGGACCCGAGAGAGCCCCGGGGAGAGTTCGAGGCCTGGCCGCAGAGGCCTCCATTGCCTCCCCGGGCTCCTACCATGGGGCCTGACCGTGCTCGCCCGAGGCCCAGGTTCACCGCAGGTGAATGCCTTTTGCGGACGCCAAGGACAGGAGGTTGCCGATTCCCTCACAGAGGTGGGGGTTCGAGCTCTGGGGGACTGAGGTCGCAGCGGTCACACTCCATTTTTGGGTGGTTCCGCAGAGACTGGAGGGTTGAAGCGGCTGGGTCCAAGTGTGCCGCCCTGTGGCAGGGTGGGGGCTTTGCAGGCGAAGCAAGGCTCTTAGCCTCCCAGGCGGGGCACAGGCCAGACGCCCCAAGGGAGAACCGGTCCTTGGTCGAGGGTCCCGCCCGCCCGCCCGGAACCGCTCCACCTGGCGCGGAACCGTGGCCGGCCCCTCTTCCAGGCACCAGGTCCCTAGTTCTTTCCTGGCACTCTGCCTCTGCGGGGGTGGGAGAGCTGCTGGGAAGTGTGGTCCACGGGAAAACGCGCGGTCCTCTGGGTGGCAGGGAGGGCCTCCGTTAACTCTGACACCAGCCCAGGGACCCTGTGGACCTGGCCTGATATCTCAAGGGGGGGCACGTTGCCCGGAGGGATGCTCTTGGGGTGGGGCCTGCTTGCGCCTGCGCGGCCCCGCCTCTTGGCCCGAAACGACCCAGCCGCGGCTCGGACAAAAGCCATCTCCTGGGGGCCTCCCCCCTGTTCTTCCATCCGTAAAGGGGGACCCCTTTACGGATGGAAGAACAGGGGGATCTTCGCAGTGGTGGGGACGGGACGGAGGGGTCTGCGGGTTTGCAGCCACGTAGGCCAGTTGCTCGCACCCCGGCCCCATGTGTCCCAGCTCCATGGACGAGGTGGGCCGCTTATGGCGGCATGCAGGCGTCCTGCGGGGGTCAGGGGACGGCGTGGGCACTCCCCGGGCGAGAGAGGGCGCCTGGGACCCGAGAGAGCCCCGGGGAGAGTCCGAGGCCTGGCCGCAGAGGCCTCCATTGCCTCCCCGGGCTCCTACCATGGGGCCTGACCGTGCTCGCCCGAGGCCCAGGTTCACCGCAGGTGAATGCCTTTTTCGGACGCCAAGGACAGGAGGTCGCCGATTCCCTCACAGAGGTGGGGGTTCGAGCTCTGGGGGACTGAGGTCGCAGCGGTCACACTCCATTTTTGGGTGGTTCCGCAGAGACTGGAGGGTTGAAGCGGCTGGGTCCAAGTGTGCCGCCCTGTGGCAGGGTGGGGGCTTTGCAGGCGAAGCAAGGCTCTTAGCCTCCCAGGCGGGGCAGAGGCCAGACGCCCCAAGGGAGATCCGGTCCTTGGTCGAGGGTCCCGCCCGCCCGCCCGGAACCGCTCCACCTGGCGCGGAACCGTGGCCGGCCCCTCTTCCAGGCACCAGGTCCCTAGTTCTTTCCTGGCACTCTGCCTCTGCGGGGGTGGGAGAGCTGCTGGGAAGTGTGGTCCACGGGAAAACGCGCGGTCCTCTGGGTGGCAGGGAGGGCCTCCGTTAACTCTGACACCAGCCCAGGGACCCTGTGGACCTGGCCTGATATCTCAAGGGGGGGGCACGTTGCCCGGAGGGATGCTCTTGGGGTGGGGCCTGCTTGAGCCTGCGCGGCCCCGCCTCTTGGCCCGAAACCACCCAGCCGCGGCTCGGACAAAAGCCATCTCCTGGGGGCCTCCCCCCTGTTCTTCCATCCGTAAAGGGGGACCCCTTTACGGATGGAAGAACAGGGGGATCTTCGCAGTGGTGGGGACGGGACGGAGGGGTCTGCGGGTTTGCAGCCACGTAGGCCAGTTGCTCGCACCCCGGCCCCATGTGTCCCAGCTCCATGGACGAGGTGGGCCGCTTATGGCGGGATGCAGGCGTCCTGCGGGGGTCACGGGACGGCGTGGGCACTCCCCGGGCGAGAGAGGGCGCCTGGGACCCGAGAGAGCCCCCGGGAAAATGCACAACCCTGGCCCCCTTGTCTCCAGTGGCCTCCCCAGGCTCCTGCCGTAGGGCCTAGTCCCGCTCACCTGGGCCCAGGTTCTCCGCAGGTGAATGCCTTTTGCGGACACCAGGGACCACAGGCCGCGGATCCCTTCACGGGCAGGGGGGGTTCGAGCTCTGTGGGACCCAGGTCGCAGCGCACACAGTCCCTTCTCGCAAAGTTCAGCCCAGACTTTAGAGAGTAGAAGCGTCTCGGTCCAAGTTTTCCGCCTCGGGGCAGGGTGGGGCCGTTTGAGCCAAGAGAGACTCTTAGCCCCCCAGGCAGGTCTCAGGCCCGAGACCCCCAGGGAGACCCGGTCCCTGGGCGTGGGTCCCGCCCGCCCGGGCCCGCCCAACGTGGCCCGGAACCGTGGCCGGCCCCTCTTCCCGGCCACAGGTCCCTAGCTCTTCCCTGGCACTCTGCCTCTGGCGGGGTGGGAGACGGGCTGGCAAGTGTGGTCCACGGGAAAACGCGCGGTCCTCTGGGTGGCAGGGAGGGCCTCCGTTAACTCTGACACCAGCCCAGGGACCCTGTGGACCTGGCCTGATATCTCAAGGGGGGGGCACGTTGCCCGGAGGGATGCTCTTGGGGTGGGGCCTGCTTGCGCCTGCGCGGCCCCGCCTCTTGGCCCGAAACCACCCAGCCGCGGCTCGGACAAAAGCCATCTCCTGGGGGCCTCCCCCCTGTTCTTCCATCCGTAAAGGGGGACCCCTTTACGGATGGAAGAACAGGGGGATCTTCGCAGTGGTGGGGACGGGACGGAGGGGTCTGCGGGTTTGCAGCCACGTAGGCCAGTTGCTCGCACCCCGGCCCCATGTGTCCCAGCTCCATGGACGAGGTGGGCCGCTTATGGCGGGATGCAGGCGTCCTGCGGGGGTCAGGGGACGGCGTGGGCACTCCCCGGGCGAGAGAGGGCGCCTGGGACCCGAGAGAGCACCCGGGAAAATGCCCAGCCCTGGCCCCCGTGGCTCCAGTGGCCTCCCCAGGCTCCTGCCGTGGGGCCTGGTCCCGCTCACCTGGGCCCAGGTTCTCCGCAGGTGAATGCCTTTTGCGGACACCAGGGACCACAGGCCGCGGATCCCTTCACGGGCAGGGGGGGTTCGAGCTCTGTGGGACCCAGGTCGCAGCGCACACAGTCCCTTCTCGCAAAGTTCAGCCCAGACTTTAGAGAGTAGAAGCGTCTCGATCCAAGTTTTCCGCCTCGGGGCAGGTGGGGCCGTTTGAGCCAAGAGAGACTCTTAGCCCCCCAGGCAGGTCTCAGGCCCGAGACCCCCAGGGAGACCCGGTCCCTGGGCATGGTTCCCGCCCGCCCGGGCCCGCACCACGTGGCCCGAAACCGTGGCCGGCCCCTCTTCCCGGCCCCAGGTCCCTAGCTCTTCCCTGGCACTCTGCCTCTGGCGGGGTGGGAGACGGGCTGGCAAGTGTGGTCCACGGGAAAACGCGCGGTCCTCTGGGTGGCAGGGAGGGCCTCCGTTAACTCTGACACCAGCCCAGGGACCCTGTGGACCTGGCCTGATATCTCAAGGGGGGGGCACGTTGCCCGGAGGGATGCTCTTGGGGTGGGGCCTGCTTGCGCCTGCGCGGCCCCGCCTCTTGGCCCGAAACCACCCAGCCGCGGCTCGGACAAAAGCCATCTCCTGGGGGCCTCCCCCCTGTTCTTCCATCCGTAAAGGGGGACCCCTTTACGGATGGAAGAACAGGGGGATCTTCGCAGTGGTGGGGACGGGACGGAGGGGTCTGCGGGTTTGCAGCCACGTAGGCCAGTTGCTCGCACCGCGGCCCCATGTGTCCCAGCTCCATGGACGAGGTGGGCCGCTTATGGCGGGATGCAGGCGTCCTGCGGGGGTCAGGGGAAGGCGTGGGCACTCCCCGGGCGAGAGAGGGCGCCTGGGACCCGAGAGAGCCCCGGGGAGAGTCCGAGGCCTGGCCGCAGAGGCCTCCATTGCCTCCCCGGGCTCCTACCATGGGGCCTGACCGTGCTCGCCCGAGGCCCAGGTTCACCGCAGGTGAATGCCTTTTGCGGACGCCAAGGACAGGAGGTCGCCGATTCCCTCACAGAGGTGGAGGTTCGAGCTCTGGGGGACTGAGGTCGCAGCGGTCACTCTCCATTTTTGGGTGGTTCCGCAGAGACTGGAGGGTTGAAGCGGCTGGGTCCAAGTGTGCCGCCTTGTGGCAGGGTGGGGGCTTTGCAGGCGAAGCAAGGCTCTTAGCCTCCCAGGCGGGGCACAGGCCAGACGCCCCAAGGGAGAACCGGTCCTTGGTCGAGGGTCCCGCCCGCCCGCCCGGAACCGCTCCACCTGGCGCGGAACCGTGGCCGGCCCCTCTTCCAGGCACCAGGTCCCTAGTTCTTTCCTGGCACTCTGCCTCTGCGGGGGTGGGAGAGCTGCTGGGAAGTGTGGTCCACGGGAAAACGCGCGGTCCTCTGGGTGGCAGGGAGGGCCTCCGTTAACTCTGACACCAGCCCAGGGACCCTGTGGACCTGGCCTGATATCTCAAGGGGGGGGCACGTTGCCCGGAGGGATGCTCTTGGGGTGGGGCCTGCTTGCGCCTGCGCGGCCCCGCCTCTTGGCCCGAAACCACCCAGCCGCGGCTCGGACAAAAGCCATCTCCTGGGCGCCTCCCCCCTGTTCTTCCATCCGTAAAGGGGGACCCCTTTACGGATGGAAGAACAGGGGGATCTTCGCAGTGGTGGGGACGGGACGGAGGGGTCTGCGGGTTTGCAGCCACGTAGGCCAGTTGCTCGCACCCCGGCCCCATGTGTCCCAGCTCCATGGACGAGGTGGGCCGCTTATGGCGGGATGCAGGCGTCCTGCGGGGGTCAGGGGACGGCGTGGGCACTCCCCGGGCGAGAGAGGGCGCCTGGGACCCGAGAGAGTCCCGGGAAGAGTCCGAGGCCTGGCCGCAGAGGCCTCCATTGCCTCCCCGGGCTCCTACCATGGGGCCTGACCGTGCTCGCCCGAGGCCCAGGTTCACCGCAGGTGAATGCCTTTTTCGGACGCCAAGGACAGGAGGTCGTCGATTCCCTCACAGAGGTGGGGGTTCGAGCTCTGGGGGACTGAGGTCGCAGCGGTCACACTCCATTTTTGGGTGGTTCCGCAGAGACTGGAGGGTTGAAGCGGCTGGGTCCAAGTGTGCCGCCTTGTGGCAGGGTGGGGGCTTTGCAGGCGAAGCAAGGCTCTTAGCCTCCCAGGCGGGGCACAGGCCAGACGCCCCAAGGGAGAACCGGTCCTTGGTCGAGGGTCCCGCCCGCCCGCCCGGAACCGCTCCACCTGGCGCGGAACCGTGGCCGGCCCCTCTTCCAGGCACCAGGTCCCTAGTTCTTTCCTGGCACTCTGCCTCTGCGGGGGTGGGAGAGCTGCTGGGAAGTGTGGTCCACGGGAAAACGCGCGGTCCTCTGGGTGGCAGGGAGGGCCTCCGTTAACTCTGACACCAGCCCAGGGACCCTGTGGACCTGGCCTGATATCTCAAGGGGGGGGCACGTTGCCCGGAGGGATGCTCTTGGGGTGGGGCCTGCTTGCGCCTGCGCGGCCCCGCCTCTTGGCCCGAAACCACCCAGCCGCGGCTCGGACAAAAGCCATCTCCTGGGGGCCTCCCCCCTGTTCTTCCATCCGTAAAGGGGGACCCCTTTACGGATGGAAGAACAGGGGGATCTTCGCAGTGGTGGGGACGGGACGGAGGGGTCTGCGGGTTTGCAGCCACGTAGGCCAGTTGCTCGCACCCCGGCACCATGTGTCCCAGCTACATGGACGAGGTGGGCCGCTTATGGCGGGATGCAGGCGTCCTGCGGGGGTCAGGGGACGGCGTGGGCACTCCCCGGGCGAGAGAGGGCGCCTGGGACCCGAGAGAGCCCCCGGGAAAATGCACAACCCTGGCCCCCTTGTCTCCAGTGGCCTCCCCAGGCTCCTGCCGTAGGGCCTAGTCCCGCTCACCTGGGCCCAGGTTCTCCGCAGGTGAATGCCTTTTGCGGACACCAGGGACCACAGGCCGCGGATCCCTTCACGGGCAGGGGGGGTTCGAGCTCTGTGGGACCCAGGTCGCAGCGCACACAGTCCCTTCTCGCAAAGTTCAGCCCAGACTTTAGAGAGTAGAAGCGTCTCGGTCCAAGTTTTCCGCCTCGGGGCAGGGTGGGGCCGTTTGAGCCAAGAGAGACTCTTAGCCCCCCAGGCAGGTCTCAGGCCCGAGACCCCCAGGGAGACCCGGTCCCTGGGCGTGGGTCCCGCTCGCCCGGGCCCGCCCAACGTGGCCCGGAACCGTGGCCGGCCCCTCTTCCCGGCCACAGGTCCCTAGCTCTTCCCTGGCACTCTGCCTCTGGCGGGGTGGGAGACGGGCTGGCAAGTGTGGTCCACGGGAAAACGCGCGGTCCTCTGGGTGGCAGGGAGGGCCTCCGTTAACTCTGACACCAGCCCAGGGACCCTGTGGACCTGGCCTGATATCTCAAGGGGGGGGCACGTTGCCCGGAGGGATGCTCTTGGGGTGGGGCCTGCTTGCGCCTGCGCGGCCCCGCCTCTTGGCCCGAAACCACCCAGCCGCGGCTCGGACAAAAGCCATCTCCTGGGGGCCTCCCCCCTGTTCTTCCATCCGTAAAGGGGGACCCCTTTACGGATGGAAGAACAGGGGGATCTTCGCAGTGGTGGGGACGGGACGGAGGGGTCTGCGGGTTTGCAGCCACGTAGGCCAGTTGCTCGCACCCCGGCCCCATGTGTCCCAGCTCCATGGACGAGGTGGGGCGCTTATGGCGGCATGCAGGCGTCCTGCGGGGGTCAGGGGACGGCGTGGGCACTCCCCGGGCGAGAGAGGGCGCCTGGGACCCGAGAGAGCCCCGGGGAGAGTCCGAGGCCTGGCCGCAGAGGCCTCCATTGCCTCCCCGGGCTCCTACCATGGGGCCTGACCGTGCTCGCCCGAGGCCCAGGTTCACCGCAGGTGAATGCCTTTTGCGGACGCCAAGGACAGGAGGTCGCCGATTCCCTCACAGAGGTGGAGGTTCGAGCTCTGGGGGACTGAGGTCGCAGCGGTCACTCTCCATTTTTGGGTGGTTCCGCAGAGACTGGAGGGTTGAAGCGGCTGGGTCCAAGTGTGCCGCCTTGTGGCAGGGTGGGGGCTTTGCAGGCGAAGCAAGGCTCTTAGCCTCCCAGGCGGGGCACAGGCCAGACGCCCCAAGGGAGAACCGGTCCTTGGTCGAGGGTCCCGCCCGCCCGCCCGGAACCGCTCCACCTGGCGCGGAACCGTGGCCGGCCCCTCTTCCAGGCACCAGGTCCCTAGTTCTTTCCTGGCACTCTGCCTCTGCGGGGGTGGGAGAGCTGCTGGGAAGTGTGGTCCACGGGAAAACGCGCGGTCCTCTGGGTGGCAGGGAGGGCCTCCGTTAACTCTGACACCAGCCCAGGGACCCTGTGGACCTGGCCTGATATCTCAAGGGGGGGGCACGTTGCCCGGAGGGATGCTCTTGGGGTGGGGCCTGCTTGCGCCTGCGCGGCCCCGCCTCTTGGCCCGAAACCACCCAGCCGCGGCTCGGACAAAAGCCATCTCCTGGGCGCCTCCCCCCTGTTCTTCCATCCGTAAAGGGGGACCCCTTTACGGATGGAAGAACAGGGGGATCTTCGCAGTGGTGGGGACGGGACGGAGGGGTCTGCGGGTTTGCAGCCACGTAGGCCAGTTGCTCGCACCCCGGCCCCATGTGTCCCAGCTCCATGGACGAGGTGGGCCGCTTATGGCGGGATGCAGGCGTCCTGCGGGGGTCAGGGGACGGCGTGGGCACTCCCCGGGCGAGAGAGGGCGCCTGGGACCCGAGAGAGTCCCGGGAAGAGTCCGAGGCCTGGCCGCAGAGGCCTCCATTGCCTCCCCGGGCTCCTACCATGGGGCCTGACCGTGCTCGCCCGAGGCCCAGGTTCACCGCAGGTGAATGCCTTTTTCGGACGCCAAGGACAGGAGGTCGTCGATTCCCTCACAGAGGTGGGGGTTCGAGCTCTGGGGGACTGAGGTCGCAGCGGTCACACTCCATTTTTGGGTGGTTCCGCAGAGACTGGAGGGTTGAAGCGGCTGGGTCCAAGTGTGCCGCCTTGTGGCAGGGTGGGGGCTTTGCAGGCGAAGCAAGGCTCTTAGCCTCCCAGGCGGGGCACAGGCCAGACGCCCCAAGGGAGAACCGGTCCTTGGTCGAGGGTCCCGCCCGCCCGCCCGGAACCGCTCCACCTGGCGCGGAACCGTGGCCGGCCCCTCTTCCAGGCACCAGGTCCCTAGTTCTTTCCTGGCACTCTGCCTCTGCGGGGGTGGGAGAGCTGCTGGGAAGTGTGGTCCACGGGAAAACGCGCGGTCCTCTGGGTGGCAGGGAGGGCCTCCGTTAACTCTGACACCAGCCCAGGGACCCTGTGGACCTGGCCTGATATCTCAAGGGGGGGGCACGTTGCCCGGAGGGATGCTCTTGGGGTGGGGCCTGCTTGCGCCTGCGCGGCCCCGCCTCTTGGCCCGAAACCACCCAGCCGCGGCTCGGACAAAAGCCATCTCCTGGGGGCCTCCCCCCTGTTCTTCCATCCGTAAAGGGGGACCCCTTTACGGATGGAAGAACAGGGGGATCTTCGCAGTGGTGGGGACGGGACGGAGGGGTCTGCGGGTTTGCAGCCACGTAGGCCAGTTGCTCGCACCCCGGCACCATGTGTCCCAGCTACATGGACGAGGTGGGCCGCTTATGGCGGGATGCAGGCGTCCTGCGGGGGTCAGGGGACGGCGTGGGCACTCCCCGGGCGAGAGAGGGCGCCTGGGACCCGAGAGAGCCCCCGGGAAAATGCACAACCCTGGCCCCCTTGTCTCCAGTGGCCTCCCCAGGCTCCTGCCGTAGGGCCTAGTCCCGCTCACCTGGGCCCAGGTTCTCCGCAGGTGAATGCCTTTTGCGGACACCAGGGACCACAGGCCGCGGATCCCTTCACGGGCAGGGGGGGTTCGAGCTCTGTGGGACCCAGGTCGCAGCGCACACAGTCCCTTCTCGCAAAGTTCAGCCCAGACTTTAGAGAGTAGAAGCGTCTCGGTCCAAGTTTTCCGCCTCGGGGCAGGGTGGGGCCGTTTGAGCCAAGAGAGACTCTTAGCCCCCCAGGCAGGTCTCAGGCCCGAGACCCCCAGGGAGACCCGGTCCCTGGGCGTGGGTCCCGCTCGCCCGGGCCCGCCCAACGTGGCCCGGAACCGTGGCCGGCCCCTCTTCCCGGCCACAGGTCCCTAGCTCTTCCCTGGCACTCTGCCTCTGGCGGGGTGGGAGACGGGCTGGCAAGTGTGGTCCACGGGAAAACGCGCGGTCCTCTGGGTGGCAGGGAGGGCCTCCGTTAACTCTGACACCAGCCCAGGGACCCTGTGGACCTGGCCTGATATCTCAAGGGGGGGGCACGTTGCCCGGAGGGATGCTCTTGGGGTGGGGCCTGCTTGCGCCTGCGCGGCCCCGCCTCTTGGCCCGAAACCACCCAGCCGCGGCTCGGACAAAAGCCATCTCCTGGGGGCCTCCCCCCTGTTCTTCCATCCGTAAAGGGGGACCCCTTTACGGATGGAAGAACAGGGGGATCTTCGCAGTGGTGGGGACGGGACGGAGGGGTCTGCGGGTTTGCAGCCACGTAGGCCAGTTGCTCGCACCCCGGCCCCATGTGTCCCAGCTCCATGGACGAGGTGGGGCGCTTATGGCGGCATGCAGGCGTCCTGCGGGGGTCAGGGGACGGCGTGGGCACTCCCCGGGCGAGAGAGGGCGCCTGGGACCCGAGAGAGCCCCGGGGAGAGTCCGAGGCCTGGCCGCAGAGGCCTCCATTGCCTCCCCGGGCTCCTACCATGGGGCCTGACCGTGCCCGCCCGAGGCCCAGGTTCACCGCAGGTGAATGCCTTTTGCGGACGCCAAGGACAGGAGGTCCCCGATTCCCTCACAGAGGTGGAGGTTCGAGCTCTGGGGGACTGAGGTCGCAGCGGTCACACTCCATATTTGGGTGGTTCCGCAGAGACTGGAGGGTTGAAGCGGCTGGGTCCAAGTGTGCCGCCCTGTGGCAGGGTGGGGGCTTTGCAGGCGAAGCAAGGCTCTTAGCCTCCCAGGCGGGGCACAGGCCAGACGCCCCAAGGGAGAACCGGTCCTTGGTCGAGGGTCCCGCCCGCCCGCCCGGAACCGCTCCACCTGGCGCGGAACCGTGGCCGGCCCCTCTTCCAGGCACCAGGTCCCTAGTTCTTTCCTGGCACTCTGCCTCTGCGGGGGTGGGAGAGCTGCTGGGAAGTGTGGTCCACGGGAAAACGCGCGGTCCTCTGGGTGGCAGGGAGGGCCTCCGTTAACTCTGACACCAGCCCAGGGACCCTGTGGACCTGGCCTGATATCTCAAGGGGGGGCACGTTGCCCGGAGGGATGCTCTTGGGGTGGGGCCTGCTTGCGCCTGCGCGGCCCCGCCTCTTGGCCCGAAACCACCCAGCCGCGGCTCGGACAAAAGCCATCTCCTGGGGGCCTCCCCCCTGTTCTTCCATCCGTAAAGGGGGACCCCTTTACGGATGGAAGAACAGGGGGATCTTCGCAGTGGTGGGGACGGGACGGAGGGGTCTGCGGGTTTGCAGCCACGTAGGCCAGTTGCTCGCACCCCGGCCCCATGTGTCCCAGCTCCATGGACGAGGTGGGCCGCTTATGGCGGCATGCAGGCGTCCTGCGGGGGTCAGGGGACGGCGTGGGCACTCCCCGGGCGAGAGAGGGCGCCTGGGACCCGAGAGAGCCCCGGGGAGAGTCCGAGGCCTGGCCGCAGAGGCCTCCATTGCCTCCCCGGGCTCCTACCATGGGGCCTGACCGTGCCCGCCCGAGGCCCAGGTTCACCGCAGGTGAATGCCTTTTGCGGACGCCAAGGACAGGAGGTCGCCGATTCCCTCACAGAGGTGGAGGTTCGAGCTCTGGGGGACTGAGGTCGCAGCGGTCACTCTCCATTTTTGGGTGGTTCCGCAGAGACTGGAGGGTTGAAGCGGCTGGGTCCAAGTGTGCCGCCCTGTGGCAGGGTGGGGGCTCTGCAGGCGAAGCAAGGCTCTTAGCCTCCCAGGCGGGGCACAGGCCAGACGCCCCAAGGGAGAACCGGTCCTTGGTCGAGGGTCCCGCCCGCCCGCCCGGAACCGCTCCACCTGGCGCGGAACCGTGGCCGGCCCCTCTTCCAGGCACCAGGTCCCTAGTTCTTTCCTGGCACTCTGCCTCTGCGGGGGTGGGAGAGCTGCTGGGAAGTGTGGTCCACGGGAAAACGCGCGGTCCTCTGGGTGGCAGGGAGGGCCTCCGTTAACTCTGACACCAGCCCAGGGACCCTGTGGACCTGGCCTGATATCTCAAGGGGGGGGCACGTTGCCCGGAGGGATGCTCTTGGGGTGGGGCCTGCTTGCGCCTGCGCGGCCCCGCCTCTTGGCCCGAAACCACCCAGCCGCGGCTCGGACAAAAGCCATCTCCTGGGGGCCTCCCCCCTGTTCTTCCATCCGTAAAGGGGGACCCCTTTACGAATGGAAGAACAGGGGGATCTTCGCAGTGGTGGGGACGGGACGGAGGGGTCTGCGGGTTTGCAGCCACGTAGGCCAGTTGCTCGCACCCCGGCCCCATGTGTCCCAGCTACATGGACGAGGTGGGCCGCTTATGGCGGGATGCAGGCGTCCTGCGGGGGTCAGGGGACGGCGTGGGCACTCCCCGGGCGAGAGAGGGCGCCTGGGACCCGAGAGAGCCCCCGGGAAAATGCACAACCCTGGCCCCCTTGTCTCCAGTGGCCTCCCCAGGCTCCTGCCGTAGGGCCTAGTCCCGCTCACCTGGGCCCAGGTTCTCCGCAGGTGAATGACTTTTGCGGACACCAGGGACCACAGGCCGCGGATCCCTTCACGGGCAGGGGGGGTTCGAGCTCTGTGGGACCCAGGTCGCAGCGCACACAGTCCCTTCTCGCAAAGTTCAGCCCAGACTTTAGAGAGTAGAAGCGTCTCGGTCCAAGTTTTCCGCCTCGGGGCAGGGTGGGGCCGTTTGAGCCAAGAGAGACTCTTAGCCCCCCAGGCAGGTCTCAGGCCCGAGACCCCCAGGGAGACCCGGTCCCTGGGCGTGGGTCCCGCCCGCCCGGGCCCGCCCAACGTGGCCCGGAACCGTGGCCGGCCCCTCTTCCCGGCCACAGGTCCCTAGCTCTTCCCTGGCACTCTGCCTCTGGCGGGGTGGGAGACGGGCTGGCAAGTGTGGTCCACGGGAAAACGCGCGGTCCTCTGGGTGGCAGGGAGGGCCTCCGTTAACTCTGACACCAGCCCAGGGACCCTGTGGACCTGGCCTGATATCTCAAGGGGGGGGCACGTTGCCCGGAGGGATGCTCTTGGGGTGGGGCCTGCTTGCGCCTGCGCGGCCCCGCCTCTTGGCCCGAAACCACCCAGCCGCGGCTCGGAAAAAAGCCATCTCCTGGGGGCCTCCCCCCTGTTCTTCCATCCGTAAAGGGGGACCCCTTTACGGATGGAAGAACAGGGGGATCTTCGCAGTGGTGGGGACGGGACGGAGGGGTCTGCGGGTTTGCAGCCACGTAGGCCAGTTGCTCGCACCGCGGCCCCATGTGTCCCAGCTCCATGGACGAGGTGGGCCGCTTATGGCGGGATGCAGGCGTCCTGCGGGGGTCAGGGGAAGGCGTGGGCACTCCCCGGGCGAGAGAGGGCGCCTGGGACCCGAGAGAGCCCCGGGGAGAGTCCGAGGCCTGGCCGCAGAGGCCTCCATTGCCTCCCCGGGCTCCTACCATGGGGCCTGACCGTGCTCGCCCGAGGCCCAGGTTCACCGCAGGTGAATGCCTTTTGCGGACGCCAAGGACAGGAGGTCGCCGATTCCCTCACAGAGGTGGAGGTTCGAGCTCTGGGGGACTGAGGTCGCAGCGATCACTCTCCATTTTTGGGTGGTTCCGCAGAGACTGGAGGGTTGAAGCGGCTGGGTCCAAGTGTGCCGCCTTGTGGCAGGGTGGGGGCTTTGCAGGCGAAGCAAGGCTCTTAGCCTCCCAGGCGGGGCACAGGCCAGACGCCCCAAGGGAGAACCGGTCCTTGGTCGAGGGTCCCGCCCGCCCGCCCGGAACCGCTCCACCTGGCGCGGAACCGTGGCCGGCCCCTCTTCCAGGCACCAGGTCCCTAGTTCTTTCCTGGCACTCTGCCTCTGCGGGGGTGGGAGAGCTGCTGGGAAGTGTGGTCCACGGGAAAACGCGCGGTCCTCTGGGTGGCAGGGAGGGCCTCCGTTAACTCTGACACCAGCCCAGGGACCCTGTGGACCTGGCCTGATATCTCAAGGGGGGGGCACGTTGCCCGGAGGGATGCTCTTGGGGTGGGGCCTGCTTGCGCCTGCGCGGCCCCGCCTCTTGGCCCGAAACCACCCAGCCGCGGCTCGGACAAAAGCCATCTCCTGGGCGCCTCCCCCCTGTTCTTCCATCCGTAAAGGGGGACCCCTTTACGGATGGAAGAACAGGGGGATCTTCGCAGTGGTGGGGACGGGACGGAGGGGTCTGCGGGTTTGCAGCCACGTAGGCCAGTTGCTCGCACCCCGGCCCCATGTGTCCCAGCTCCATGGACGAGGTGGGCCGCTTATGGCGGGATGCAGGCGTCCTGCGGGGGTCAGGGGACGGCGTGGGCACTCCCCGGGCGAGAGAGGGCGCCTGGGACCCGAGAGAGTCCCGGGGAGAGTCCGAGGCCTGGCCGCAGAGGCCTCCATTGCCTCCCCGGGCTCCTACCTTGGGGCCTGACCGTGCTCGCCCGAGGCCCAGGTTCACCGCAGGTGAATGCCTTTTGCGGACGCCAAGGACAGGAGGTCGTCGATTCCCTCACAGAGGTGGGGGTTCGAGCTCTGGGGGACTGAGGTCGCAGCGGTCACACTCCATTTTTGGGTGGTTCCGCAGAGACTGGAGGGTTGAAGCGGCTGGGTCCAAGTGTGCCGCCTTGTGGCAGGGTGGGGGCTTTGCAGGCGAAGCAAGGCTCTTAGCCTCCCAGGCGGGGCACAGGCCAGACGCCCCAAGGGAGAACCGGTCCTTGGTCGAGGGTCCCGCCCGCCCGCCCGGAACCGCTCCACCTGGCGCGGAACCGTGGCCGGCCCCTCTTCCAGGCACCAGGTCCCTAGTTCTTTCCTGGCACTCTGCCTCTGCGGGGGTGGGAGAGCTGCTGGGAAGTGTGGTCCACGGGAAAACGCGCGGTCCTCTGCGTGGCAGGGAGGGCCTCCGTTAACTCTGACACCAGCCCAGGGACCCTGTGGACCTGGCCTGATATCTCAAGGGGGGGGCACGTTGCCCGGAGGGATGCTCTTGGGGTGGGGCCTGCTTGCGCCTGCGCGGCCCCGCCTCTTGGCCCGAAACCACCCAGCCGCGGCTCGGACAAAAGCCATCTCCTGGGGGCCTCCCCCCTGTTCTTCCATCCGTAAAGGGGGACCCCTTTACGGATGGAAGAACAGGGGGATCTTCGCAGTGGTGGGGACGGGACGGAGGGGTCTGCGGGTTTGCAGCCACGTAGGCCAGTTGCTCGCACCCCGGCACCATGTGTCCCAGCTACATGGACGAGGTGGGCCGCTTATGGCGGGATGCAGGCGTCCTGCGGGGGTCAGGGGACGGCGTGGGCACTCCCCGGGCGAGAGAGGGCGCCTGGGACCCGAGAGAGCCCTCGGGAAAATGCACAACCCTGGCCCCCTTGTCTCCAGTGGCCTCCCCAGGCTCCTGCCGTAGGGCCTAGTCCCGCTCACCTGGGCCCAGGTTCTCCGCAGGTGAATGCCTTTTGCGGACACCAGGGACCACAGGCCGCGGATCCCTTCACGGGCAGGGGGGGTTCGAGCTCTCTGGGACCCAGGTCGCAGCGCACACAGTCCCTTCTCGCAAAGTTCAGCCCAGACTTTAGAGAGTAGAAGCGTCTCGGTCCAAGTTTTCCGCCTCGGGGCAGGGTGGGGCCGTTTGAGCCAAGAGAGACTCTTAGCCCCCCAGGCAGGTCTCAGGCCCGAGACCCCCAGGGAGACCCGGTCCCTGGGCGTGTGTCCCGCCCGCCCGGGCCCGCCCAACGTGGCCCGGAACCGTGGCCGGCCCCTCTTCCCGGCCACAGGTCCCTAGCTCTTCCCTGGCACTCTGCCTCTGGCGGGGTGGGAGACGGGCTGGCAAGTGTGGTCACGGGAAAACGCGCGGTCCTCTGGGTGGCAGGGAGGGCCTCCGTTAACTCTGACACCAGCCCAGGGACCCTGTGGACCTGGCCTGATATCTCAAGGGGGGGGCACGTTGCCCGGAGGGATGCTCTTGGGGTGGGGCCTGCTTGCGCCTGCGCGGCCCCGCCTCTTGGCCCGAAACCACCCAGCCGCGGCTCGGACAAAAGCCATCTCCTGGGGGCCTCCCCCCTGTTCTTCCATCCGTAAAGGGGGACCCCTTTACGGATGGAAGAACAGGGGGATCTTCGCAGTGGTGGGGACGGGACGGAGGGGTCTGCGGGTTTGCAGCCACGTAGGCCAGTTGCTCGCACCCCGGCCCCATGTGTCCCAGCTCCATGGACGAGGTGGGCCGCTTATGGCGGGATGCAGGCGTCCTGCGGGGGTCAGGGGACGGCGTGGGCACTCCCCGGGCGAGAGAGGGCGCCTGGGACCCGAGAGAGCACCCGGGAAAATGCCCAGCCCTGGCCCCCGTGGCTCCAGTGGCCTCCCCAGGCTCCTGCCGTGGGGCCTGGTCCCGCTCACCTGGGCCCAGGTTCTCCGCAGGTGAATGCCTTTTGCGGACACCAGGGACCACAGGCCGCGGATCCCTTCACGGGCAGGGGGGGTTCGAGCTCTGTGGGACCCAGGTCGCAGCGCACACAGTCCCTTCTCGCAAAGTTCAGCCCAGACTTTAGAGAGTAGAAGCGTCTCGATCCAAGTTTTCCGCCTCGGGGCAGGTGGGGCCGTTTGAGCCAAGAGAGACTCTTAGCCCCCCAGGCAGGTCTCAGGCCCGAGACCCCCAGGGAGACCCGGTCCCTGGGCGTGGGTCCCGCCGGCCCGGGCCCGCCCAACGTGGCCCGGAACCGTGGCCGGCCCCTCTTCCCGGCCACAGGTCCCTAGCTCTTCCCTGGCACTCTGCCTCTGGCGGGGTGGGAGACGGGCTGGCAAGTGTGGTCCACGGGAAAACGCGCGGTCCTCTGGGTGGCAGGGAGGGCCTCCGTTAACTCTGACACCAGCCCAGGGACCCTGTGGACCTGGCCTGATATCTCAAGGGGGGGGCACGTTGCCCGGAGGGATGCTCTTGGGGTGGGGCCTGCTTGCGCCTGCGCGGCCCCGCCTCTTGGCCCGAAACCACCCAGCCGCGGCTCGGACAAAAGCCATCTCCTGGGGGCCTCCCCCCTGTTCTTCCATCCGTAAAGGGGGACCCCTTTACGGATGGAAGAACAGGGGGATCTTCGCAGTGGTGGGGACGGGACGGAGGGGTCTGCGGGTTTGCAGCCACGTAGGCCAGTTGCTCGCACCCCGGCCCCATGTGTCCCAGCTCCATGGACGATGTGGGCCGCTTATGGCGGGATGCAGGCGTCCTGCGGGGGTCAGGGGACGGCGTGGGCACTCCCCGGGCGAGAGAGGGCGCCTGGGACCCGAGAGAGCACCCGGGAAAATGCCCAGCCCTGGCCCCCGTGGCTCCAGTGGCCTCCCCAGGCTCCTGCCGTGGGGCCTGGTCCCGCTCACCTGGGCCCAGGTTCTCCGCAGGTGAATGCCTTTTGCGGACACCAGGGACCACAGGCCGCGGATCCCTTCACGGGCAGGGGGGGTTCGAGCTCTGTGGGACCCAGGTCGCAGCGCACACAGTCCCTTCTCGCAAAGTTCAGCCCAGACTTTAGAGAGTAGAAGCGTCTCGGTCCAAGTTTTCCGCCTCGGGGCAGGTGGGGCCGTTTGAGCCAAGAGAGACTCTTAGCCCCCCAGGCAGGTCTCAGGCCCGAGACCCCCAGGGAGACCCGGTCCCTGGGCGTGGTTCCCGCCCGCCCGGGCCCGCACCACGTGGCCCGAAACCGTGGCCGGCCCCTCTTCCCGGCCCCAGGTCCCTAGCTCTTCCCTGGCACTCTGCCTCTGGCGGGGTGGGAGAAGGGCTGGCAAGTGTGGTCCACGGGAAAACGCGCGGTCCTCTGGGTGGCAGGGAGGGCCTCCGTTAACTCTGACACCAGCCCAGGGACCCTGTGGACCTGGCCTGATATCTCAAGGGGGGGGCACGTTGCCCGGAGGGATGCTCTTGGGGTGGGGCCTGCTTGCGCCTGCGCGGCCCCGCCTCTTGGCCCGAAACCACCCAGCCGCGGCTCGGACAAAAGCCATCTCCTGGGGGCCTCCCCCCTGTTCTTCCATCCGTAAAGGGGGACCCCTTTACGGATGGAAGAACAGGGGGATCTTCGCAGTGGTGGGGACGGGACGGAGGGGTCTGCGGGTTTGCAGCCACGTAGGCCAGTTGCTCGCACCGCGGCCCCATGTGTCCCAGCTCCATGGACGAGGTGGGCCGCTTATGGCGGGATGCAGGCGTCCTGCGGGGGTCAGGGGAAGGCGTGGGCATTCCCCGGGCGAGAGAGGGCGCCTGGGACCCGAGAGAGCCCCGGGGAGAGTCCGAGGCCTGGCCGCAGAGGCCTCCATTGCCTCCCCGGGCTCCTACCATGGGGCCTGACCGTGCTCGCCCAAGGCCCAGGTTCTCCGCAGGTGAATGCCTTTTGCGGACGCCAAGGACAGGAGGTCGCCGATTCCCTCACAGAGGTGGAGGTTCGAGCTCTGGGGGACTGAGGTCGCAGCGATCACTCTCCATTTTTGGGTGGTTCCGCAGAGACTGGAGGGTTGAAGCGGCTGGGTCCAAGTGTGCCGCCTTGTGGCAGGGTGGGGGCTTTGCAGGCGAAGCAAGGCTCTTAGCCTCCCAGGCGGGGCACAGGCCAGACGCCCCAAGGGAGAACCGGTCCTTGGTCGAGGGTCCCGCCCGCCCGCCCGGAACCGCTCCACCTGGCGCGGAACCGTGGCCGGCCCCTCTTCCAGGCACCAGGTCCCTAGTTCTTTCCTGGCACTCTGCCTCTGCGGGGGTGGGAGAGCTGCTGGGAAGTGTGGTCCACGGGAAAACGCGCGGTCCTCTGGGTGGCAGGGAGGGCCTCCGTTAACTCTGACACCAGCCCAGGGACCCTGTGGACCTGGCCTGATATCTCAAGGGGGGGGCACGTTGCCCGGAGGGATGCTCTTGGGGTGGGGCCTGCTTGCGCCTGCGCGGCCCCGCCTCTTGGCCCGAAACCACCCAGCCGCGGCTCGGACAAAAGCCATCTCCTGGGCGCCTCCCCCCTGTTCTTCCATCCGTAAAGGGGGACCCCTTTACGGATGGAAGAACAGGGGGATCTTCGCAGTGGTGGGGACGGGACGGAGGGGTCTGCGGGTTTGCAGCCACGTAGGCCAGTTGCTCGCACCCCGGCCCCATGTGTCCCAGCTCCATGGACGAGGTGGGCCGCTTATGGCGGGATGCAGGCGTCCTGCGGGGGTCAGGGGACGGCGTGGGCACTCCCCGGGCGAGAGAGGGCGCCTGGGACCCGAGAGAGTCCCGGGGAGAGTCCGAGGCCTGGCCGCAGAGGCCTCCATTGCCTCCCCGGGCTCCTACCTTGGGGCCTGACCGTGCTCGCCCGAGGCCCAGGTTCACCGCAGGTGAATGCCTTTTGCGGACGCCAAGGACAGGAGGTCGTCGATTCCCTCACAGAGGTGGGGGTTCGAGCTCTGGGGGACTGAGGTCGCAGCGGTCACACTCCATTTTTGGGTGGTTCCGCAGAGACTGGAGGGTTGAAGCGGCTGGGTCCAAGTGTGCCGCCTTGTGGCAGGGTGGGGGCTTTGCAGGCGAAGCAAGGCTCTTAGCCTCCCAGGCGGGGCACAGGCCAGACGCCCCAAGGGAGAACCGGTCCTTGGTCGAGGGTCCCGCCCGCCCGCCCGGAACCGCTCCACCTGGCGCGGAACCGTGGCCGGCCCCTCTTCCAGGCACCAGGTCCCTAGTTCTTTCCTGGCACTCTGCCTCTGCGGGGGTGGGAGAGCTGCTGGGAAGTGTGGTCCACGGGAAAACGCGCGGTCCTCTGCGTGGCAGGGAGGGCCTCCGTTAACTCTGACACCAGCCCAGGGACCCTGTGGACCTGGCCTGATATCTCAAGGGGGGGGCACGTTGCCCGGAGGGATGCTCTTGGGGTGGGGCCTGCTTGCGCCTGCGCGGCCCCGCCTCTTGGCCCGAAACCACCCAGCCGCGGCTCGGACAAAAGCCATCTCCTGGGGGCCTCCCCCCTGTTCTTCCATCCGTAAAGGGGGACCCCTTTACGGATGGAAGAACAGGGGGATCTTCGCAGTGGTGGGGACGGGACGGAGGGGTCTGCGGGTTTGCAGCCACGTAGGCCAGTTGCTCGCACCCCGGCACCATGTGTCCCAGCTACATGGACGAGGTGGGCCGCTTATGGCGGGATGCAGGCGTCCTGCGGGGGTCAGGGGACGGCGTGGGCACTCCCCGGGCCAGAGAGGGCGCCTGGGACCCGAGAGAGCCCTCGGGAAAATGCACAACCCTGGCCCCCTTGTCTCCAGTGGCCTCCCCAGGCTCCTGCCGTAGGGCCTAGTCCCGCTCACCTGGGCCCAGGTTCTCCGCAGGTGAATGCCTTTTGCGGACACCAGGGACCACAGGCCGCGGATCCCTTCACGGGCAGGGAGGGTTCGAGCTCTCTGGGACCCAGGTCGCAGCGCACACAGTCCCTTCTCGCAAAGTTCAGCCCAGACTTTAGAGAGTAGAAGCGTCTCGGTCCAAGTTTTCCGCCTCGGGGCAGGGTGGGGCCGTTTGAGCCAAGAGAGACTCTTAGCCCCCCAGGCAGGTCTCAGGCCCGAGACCCCCAGGGAGACCCGGTCCCTGGGCGTGGGTCCCGCCCGCCCGGGCCCGCCCAACGTGGCCCGGAACCGTGGCCGGCCCCTCTTCCCGGCCACAGGTCCCTAGCTCTTCCCTGGCACTCTGCCTCTGGCGGGGTGGGAGACGGGCTGGCAAGTGTGGTCACGGGAAAACGCGCGGTCCTCTGGGTGGCAGGGAGGGCCTCCGTTAACTCTGACACCAGCCCAGGGACCCTGTGGACCTGGCCTGATATCTCAAGGGGGGGGCACGTTGCCCGGAGGGATGCTCTTGGGGTGGGGCCTGCTTGCGCCTGCGCGGCCCCGCCTCTTGGCCCGAAACCACCCAGCCGCGGCTCGGACAAAAGCCATCTCCTGGGGGCCTCCCCCCTGTTCTTCCATCCGTAAAGGGGGACCCCTTTACGGATGGAAGAACAGGGGGATCTTCGCAGTGGTGGGGACGGGACGGAGGGGTCTGCGGGTTTGCAGCCACGTAGGCCAGTTGCTCGCACCCCGGCCCCATGTGTCCCAGCTCCATGGACGAGGTGGGCCGCTTATGGCGGGATGCAGGCGTCCTGCGGGGGTCAGGGGACGGCGTGGGCACTCCCCGGGCGAGAGAGGGCGCCTGGGACCCGAGAGAGCACCCGGGAAAATGCCCAGCCCTGGCCCCCGTGGCTCCAGTGGCCTCCCCAGGCTCCTGCCGTGGGGCCTGGTCCCGCTCACCTGGGCCCAGGTTCTCCGCAGGTGAATGCCTTTTGCGGACACCAGGGACCACAGGCCGCGGATCCCTTCACGGGCAGGGGGGGTTCGAGCTCTGTGGGACCCAGGTCGCAGCGCACACAGTCCCTTCTCGCAAAGTTCAGCCCAGACTTTAGAGAGTAGAAGCGTCTCGATCCAAGTTTTCCGCCTCGGGGCAGGTGGGGCCGTTTGAGCCAAGAGAGACTCTTAGCCCCCCAGGCAGGTCTCAGGCCCGAGACCCCCAGGGAGACCCGGTCCCTGGGCGTGGTTCCCGCCCGCCCGGGCCCGCACCACGTGGCCCGAAACCGTGGCCGGCCCCTCTTCCCGGCCCCAGGTCCCTAGCTCTTCCCTGGCACTCTGCCTCTGGCGGGGTGGGAGACGGGCTGGCAAGTGTGGTCCACGGGAAAACGCGCGGTCCTCTGGGTGGCAGGGAGGGCCTCCGTTAACTCTGACACCAGCCCAGGGACCCTGTGGACCTGGCCTGATATCTCAAGGGGGGGGCACGTTGCCCGGAGGGATGCTCTTGGGGTGGGGCCTGCTTGCGCCTGCGCGGCCCCGCCTCTTGGCCCGAAACCACCCAGCCGCGGCTCGGACAAAAGCCATCTCCTGGGGGCCTCCCCCCTGTTCTTCCATCCGTAAAGGGGGACCCCTTTACGGATGGAAGAACAGGGGGATCTTCGCAGTGGTGGGGACGGGACGGAGGGGTCTGCGGGTTTTCAGCCACGTAGGCCAGTTGCTCGCACCCCGGCACCATGTGTCCCAGCTACATGGACGAGGTGGGCCGCTTATGGCGGGATGCAGGCGTCCTGCGGGGGTCAGGGGACGGCGTGGGCACTCCCCGGGCGAGAGAGGGCGCCTGGGACCCGAGAGAGCCCCCGGGAAAATGCACAACCCTGGCCCCCTTGTCTCCAGTGGCCTCCCCAGGCTCCTGCCGTAGGGCCTAGTCCCGCTCACCTGGGCCCAGGTTCTCCGCAGGTGAATGCCTTTTGCGGACACCAGGGACCACAGGCCGCGGATCCCTTCACGGGCAGGGGGGGTTCGAGCTCTGTGGGACCCAGGTCGCAGCGCACACAGTCCCTTCTCGCAAAGTTCAGCCCAGACTTTAGAGAGTAGAAGCGTCTCGGTCCAAGTTTTCCGCCTCGGGGCAGGGTGGGGCCGTTTGAGCCAAGAGAGACTCTTAGCCCCCCAGGCAGGTCTCAGGCCCGAGACCCCCAGGGAGACCCGGTCCCTGGGCGTGGGTCCCGCCCGCCCGGGCCCGCCCAACGTGGCCCGGAACCGTGGCCGGCCCCTCTTCCCGGCCACAGGTCCCTAGCTCTTCCCTGGCACTCTGCCTCTGGCGGGGTGGGAGACGGGCTGGCAAGTGTGGTCCACGGGAAAACGCGCGGTCCTCTGGGTGGCAGGGAGGGCCTCCGTTAACTCTGACACCAGCCCAGGGACCCTGTGGACCTGGCCTGATATCTCAAGGGGGGGGCACGTTGCCCGGAGGGATGCTCTTGGGGTGGGGCCTGCTTGCGCCTGCGCGGCCCCGCCTCTTGGCCCGAAACCACCCAGCCGCGGCTCGGACAAAAGCCATCTCCTGGGGGCCTCCCCCCTGTTCTTCCATCCGTAAAGGGGGACCCCTTTACGGATGGAAGAACAGGGGGATCTTCGCAGTGGTGGGGACGGGACGGAGGGGTCTGCGGGTTTGCAGCCACGTAGGCCAGTTGCTCGCACCCCGGCCCCATGTGTCCCAGCTCCATGGACGAGGTGGGCCGCTTATGGCGGGATGCAGGCGTCCTGCGGGGGTCAGGGGACGGCGTGGGCACTCCCCGGGCGAGAGAGGGCGCCTGGGACCCGAGAGAGCACCCGGGAAAATGCCCAGCCCTGGCCCCCGTGGCTCCAGTGGCCTCCCCAGGCTCCTGCCGTGGGGCCTGGTCCCGCTCACCTGGGCCCAGGTTCTCCGCAGGTGAATGCCTTTTGCGGACACCAGGGACCACAGGCCGCGGATCCCTTCACGGGCAGGGGGGGTTCGAGCTCTGTGGGACCCAGGTCGCAGCGCACACAGTCCCTTCTCGCAAAGTTCAGCCCAGACTTTAGAGAGTAGAAGCGTCTCGGTCCAAGTTTTCCGCCTCGGGGCAGGTGGGGCCGTTTGAGCCAAGAGAGACTCTTAGCCCCCCAGGCAGGTCTCAGGCCCGAGACCCCCAGGGAGACCCGGTCCCTGGGCGTGGTTCCCGCCCGCCCGGGCCCGCACCACGTGGCCCGAAACCGTGGCCGGCCCCTCTTCCCGGCCCCGGTCCCTAGCTCTTCCCTGGCACTCTGCCTCTGGCGGGGTGGGAGACGGGCTGGCAAGTGTGGTCCACGGGAAAACGCGCGGTCCTCTGGGTGGCAGGGAGGGCCTCCGTTAACTCTGACACCAGCCCAGGGACCCTGTGGACCTGGCCTGATATCTCAAGGGGGGGGCACGTTGCCCGGAGGGATGCTCTTGGGGTGGGGCCTGCTTGCGCCTGCGCAGCCCCGCCTCTTGGCCCGAAACCACCCAGCCGCGGCTCGGACAAAAGCCATCTCCTGGGGGCCTCCCCCCTGTTCTTCCATCCGTAAAGGGGGACCCCTTTACGGATGGAAGAACAGGGGGATCTTCGCAGTGGTGGGGACGGGACGGAGGGGTCTGCGGGTTTGCAGCCACGTAGGCCAGTTGCTCGCACCCCGGCCCCATGTGTCCCAGCTCCATGGACGAGGTGGGCCGCTTATGGCGGGATGCAGGCGTCCTGCGGGGGTCAGGGGACGGCGTGGGCACTCCCCGGGCGAGAGAGGGCGCCTGGGACCCGAGAGAGCCCCGGGGAGATTCCGAGGCCTGGCCGCAGAGGCCTCCATTGCCTCCCCGGGCTCCTACCATGGGGCCTGACCGTGCTCGCCCGAGGCCCAGGTTCACCGCAGGTGAATGCCTTTTGCGGACGCCAAGGACAGGAGGTCGCCGACTCCCTCACAGAGGTGGAGGTTCGAGCTCTGGGGGACTGAGGTCGCAGCGGTCACACTCCATTTTTGGGTGGTTCCGCAGAGACTGGAGGGTTGAAGCGGCTGGGTCCAAGTGTGCCGCCTTGTGGCAGGGTGGGGGCTTTGCAGGCGAAGCAACGCTCTTAGCCTCCCAGGCGGGGCACAGGCCAGACGCCCCAAGGGAGAACCGGTCCTTGGTCGAGGGTCCCGCCCGCCCGCCCGGAACCGCTCCACCTGGCGCGGAACCGTGGCCGGCCCCTCTTCCAGGCACCAGGTCCCTAGTTCTTTCCTGGCACTCTGCCTCTGCGGGGGTGGGAGAGCTGCTGGGAAGTGTGGTCCACGGGAAAACGCGCGGTCCTCTGGGTGGCAGGGAGGGCCTCCGTTAACTCTGACACCAGCCCAGGGACCCTGTGGACCTGGCCTGATATCTCAAGGGGGGGGCACGTTGCCCGGAGGGATGCTCTTGGGGTGGGGCCTGCTTGCGCCTGCGCGGCCCCGCCTCTTGGCCCGAAACCACCCAGCCGCGGCTCGGACAAAAGCCATCTCCTGGGGGCCTCCCCCCTGTTCTTCCATCCGTAAAGGGGGACCCCTTTACGGATGGAAGAACAGGGGGATCTTCGCAGTGGTGGGGACGGGACGGAGGGGTCTGCGGGTTTGCAGCCACGTAGGCCAGTTGCTCGCACCCCGGCCCCATGTGTCCCAGCTCCATGGACGAGGTGGGCCGCTTATGGCGGCATGCAGGCGTCCTGCGGGGGTCAGGGGACGGCGTGGGCACTCCCCGGGCGAGAGAGGGCGCCTGGGACCCGAGAGAGCCCCGGGGAGAGTCCGAGGCCTGGCCGCAGAGGCCTCCATTGCCTCCCCGGGCTCCTACCATGGGGCCTGACCGTGCTCGCCCGAGGCCCAGGTTCACCGCAGGTGAATGCCTTTTGCGGACGCCAAGGACAGGAGGTCGCCGATTCCCTCACAGAGGTGGAGGTTCGAGCTCTGGGGGACTGAGGTCGCAGCGATCACTCTCCATTTTTGGGTGGTTCCGCAGAGACTGGAGGGTTGAAGCGGCTGGGTCCAAGTGTGCCGCCTTGTGGCAGGGTGGGGGCTTTGCAGGCGAAGCAAGGCTCTTAGCCTCCCAGGCGGGGCACAGGCCAGACGCCCCAAGGGAGAACCGGTCCTTGGTCGAGGGTCCCGCCCGCCCGCCCGGAACCGCTCCACCTGGCGCGGAACCGTGGCCGGCCCCTCTTCCAGGCACCAGGTCCCTAGTTCTTTCCTGGCACTCTGCCTCTGCGGGGGTGGGAGAGCTGCTGGGAAGTGTGGTCCACGGGAAAACGCGCGGTCCTCTGGGTGGCAGGGAGGGCCTCCGTTAACTCTGACACCAGCCCAGGGACCCTGTGGACCTGGCCTGATATCTCAAGGGGGGGGCACGTTGCCCGGAGGGATGCTCTTGGGGTGGGGCCTGCTTGCGCCTGCGCGGCCCCGCCTCTTGGCCCGAAACCACCCAGCCGCGGCTCGGACAAAAGCCATCTCCTGGGCGCCTCCCCCCTGTTCTTCCATCCGTAAAGGGGGACCCCTTTACGGATGGAAGAACAGGGGGATCTTCGCAGTGGTGGGGACGGGACGGAGGGGTCTGCGGGTTTGCAGCCACGTAGGCCAGTTGCTCGCACCCCGGCCCCATGTGTCCCAGCTCCATGGACGAGGTGGGCCGCTTATGGCGGGATGCAGGCGTCCTGCGGGGGTCAGGGGACGGCGTGGGCACTCCCCGGGCGAGAGAGGGCGCCTGGGACCCGAGAGAGTCCCGGGGAGAGTCCGAGGCCTGGCCGCAGAGGCCTCCATTGCCTCCCCGGGCTCCTACCTTGGGGCCTGACCGTGCTCGCCCGAAGCCCAGGTTCACCGCAGGTGAATGCCTTTTGCGGACGCCAAGGACAGGAGGTCGTCGATTCCCTCACAGAGGTGGGGGTTCGAGCTCTGGGGGACTGAGGTCGCAGCGGTCACACTCCATTTTTGGGTGGTTCCGCAGAGACTGGAGGGTTGAAGCGGCTGGGTCCAAGTGTGCCGCCTTGTGGCAGGGTGGGGGCTTTGCAGGCGAAGCAAGGCTCTTAGCCTCCCAGGCGGGGCACAGGCCAGACGCCCCAAGGGAGAACCGGTCCTTGGTCGAGGGTCCCGCCCGCCCGCCCGGAACCGCTCCACCTGGCGCGGAACCGTGGCCGGCCCCTCTTCCAGGCACCAGGTCCCTAGTTCTTTCCTGGCACTCTGCCTCTGCGGGGGTGGGAGAGCTGCTGGGAAGTGTGGTCCACGGGAAAACGCGCGGTCCTCTGGGTGGCAGGGAGGGCCTCCGTTAACTCTGACACCAGCCCAGGGACCCTGTGGACCTGGCCTGATATCTCAAGGGGGGGGCACGTTGCCCGGAGGGATGCTCTTGGGGTGGGGCCTGCTTGCGCCTGCGCGGCCCCGCCTCTTGGCCCGAAACCACCCAGCCGCGGCTCGGACAAAAGCCATCTCCTGGGGGCCTCCCCCCTGTTCTTCCATCCGTAAAGGGGGACCCCTTTACGGATGGAAGAACAGGGGGATCTTCGCAGTGGTGGGGACGGGACGGAGGGGTCTGCGGGTTTGCAGCCACGTAGGCCAGTTGCTCGCACCCCGGCACCATGTGTCCCAGCTCCATGGACGAGGTGGGCCGCTTATGGCGGGATGCAGGCGTCCTGCGGGGGTCAGGGGACGGCGTGGGCACTCCCCGGGCGAGAGAGGGCGCCTGGGACCCGAGAGAGCCCCCGGGAAAATGCACAACCCTGGCCCCCTTGTCTCCAGTGGCCTCCCCAGGCTCCTGCCGTAGGTCCTAGTCCCGCTCACCTGGGCCCAGGTTCTCCGCAGGTGAATGCCTTTTGCGGACACCAGGGACCACAGGCCGCGGATCCCTTCACGGGCAGGGGGGGTTCGAGCTCTGTGGGACCCAGGTCGCAGCGCACACAGTCCCTTCTCGCAAAGTTCAGCCCAGACTTTAGAGAGTAGAAGCGTCTCGGTCCAAGTTTTCCGCCTCGGGGCAGGGTGGGGCCGTTTGAGCCAAGAGAGACTCTTAGCCCCCCAGGCAGGTCTCAGGCCCGAGACCCCCAGGGAGACCCGGTCCCTGGGCGTGGGTCCCGCCCGCCCGGGCCCGCCCAACGTGGCCCGGAAACGTGGCCGGCCCCTCTTCCCGGCCACAGGTCCCTAGCTCTTCCCTGGCACTCTGCCTCTGGCGGGGTGGGAGACGGGCTGGCAAGTGTGGTCCACGGGAAAACGCGCGGTCCTCTGGGTGGCAGGGAGGGCCTCCGTTAACTCTGACACCAGCCCAGGGACCCTGTGGACCTGGCCTGATATCTCAAGGGGGGGGCACGTTGCCCGGAGGGATGCTCTTGGGGTGGGGCCTGCTTGCGCCTGCGCGGCCCCGCCTCTTGGCCCGAAACCACCCAGCCGCGGCTCGGACAAAAGCCATCTCCTGGGGGCCTCCCCCCTGTTCTTCCATCCGTAAAGGGGGACCCCTTTACGGATGGAAGAACAGGGGGATCTTCGCAGTGGTGGGGACGGGACGGAGGGGTCTGCGGGTTTGCAGCCACGTAGGCCAGTTGCTCGCACCCCGGCCCCATGTGTCCCAGCTCCATGGACGAGGTGGGCCGCTTATGGCGGGATGCAGGCGTCCTGCGGGGGTCAGGGGACGGCGTGGGCACTCCCCGGGCGAGAGAGGGCGCCTGGGACCCGAGAGAGCACCCGGGAAAATGCCCAGCCCTGGCCCCCGTGGCTCCAGTGGCCTCCCCAGGCTCCTGCCGTGGGGCCTGGTCCCGCTCACCTGGGCCCAGGTTCTCCGCAGGTGAATGCCTTTTGCGGACACCAGGGACCACAGGCCGCGGATCCCTTCACGGGCAGGGGGGGTTCGAGCTCTGTGGGACCCAGGTCGCAGCGCACACAGTCCCTTCTCGCAAAGTTCAGCCCAGACTTTAGAGAGTAGAAGCGTCTCGGTCCAAGTTTTCCGCCTCGGGGCAGGTGGGGCCGTTTGAGCCAAGAGAGACTCTTAGCCCCCCAGGCAGGTCTCAGGCCCGAGACCCCCAGGGAGACCCGGTCCCTGGGCGTGGTTCCCGCCCGCCCGGGCCCGCACCACGTGGCCCGAAACCGTGGCCGGCCCCTCTTCCCGGCCCCAGGTCCCTAGCTCTTCCCTGGCACTCTGCCTCTGGCGGGGTGGGAGACGGGCTGGCAAGTGTGGTCCACGGGAAAACGCGCGGTCCTCTGGGTGGCAGGGAGGGCCTCCGTTAACTCTGACACCAGCCCAGGGACCCTGTGGACCTGGCCTGATATCTCAAGGGGGGGGCACGTTGCCCGGAGGGATGCTCTTGGGGTGGGGCCTGCTTGCGCCTGCGCGGCCCCGCCTCTTGGCCCGAAACCACCCAGCCGCGGCTCGGACAAAAGCCATCTCCTGGGGGCCTCCCCCCTGTTCTTCCATCCGTAAAGGGGGACCCCTTTACGGATGGAAGAACAGGGGGATCTTCGCAGTGGTGGGGACGGGACGGAGGGGTCTGCGGGTTTGCAGCCACGTAGGCCAGTTGCTCGCACCGCGGCCCCATGTGTCCCAGCTCCATGGACGAGGTGGGCCGCTTATGGCGGGATGCAGGCGTCCTGCGGGGGTCAGGGGAAGGTGTGGGCACTCCCCGGGCGAGAGAGGGCGCCTGGGACCCGAGAGAGCCCCGGGGAGAGTCCGAGGCCTGGCCGCAGAGGCCTCCATTGCCTCCCCGGGCTCCTACCATGGGGCCTGACCGTGCTCGCCCGAGGCCCAGGTTCACCGCAGGTGAATGCCTTTTGCGGACGCCAAGGACAGGAGGTCGCCGATTCCCTCACAGAGGTGGAGGTTCGAGCTCTGGGGGACTGAGGTCGCAGCGATCACTCTCCATTTTTGGGTGGTTCCGCAGAGACTGGAGGGTTGAAGCGGCTGGGTCCAAGTGTGCCGCCTTGTGGCAGGGTGGGGGCTTTGCAGGCGAAGCAAGGCTCTTAGCCTCCCAGGCGGGGCACAGGCCAGACGCCCCAAGGGAGAACCGGTCCTTGGTCGAGGGTCCCGCCCGCCCGCCCGGAACCGCTCCACCTGGCGCGGAACCGTGGCCGGCCCCTCTTCCAGGCACCAGGTCCCTAGTTCTTTCCTGGCACTCTGCCTCTGCGGGGGTGGGAGAGCTGCTGGGAAGTGTGGTCCACGGGAAAACGCGCGGTCCTCTGGGTGGCAGGGAGGGCCTCCGTTAACTCTGACACCAGCCCAGGGACCCTGTGGACCTGGCCTGATATCTCAAGGGGGGGGCACGTTGCCCGGAGGGATGCTCTTGGGGTGGGGCCTGCTTGCGCCTGCGCGGCCCCGCCTCTTGGCCCGAAACCACCCAGCCGCGGCTCGGACAAAAGCCATCTCCTGGGCGCCTCCCCCCTGTTCTTCCATCCGTAAAGGGGGACCCCTTTACGGATGGAAGAACAGGGGGATCTTCGCAGTGGTGGGGACGGGACGGAGGGGTCTGCGGGTTTGCAGCCACGTAGGCCAGTTGCTCGCACCCCGGCCCCATGTGTCCCAGCTCCATGGACGAGGTGGGCCGCTTATGGCGGGATGCAGGCGTCCTGCGGGGATCAGGGGACGGCGTGGGCACTCCCCGGGCGAGAGAGGGCGCCTGGGACCCGAGAGAGTCCCGGGGAGAGTCCGAGGCCTGGCCGCAGAGGCCTCCATTGCCTCCCCGGGCTCCTACCTTGGGGCCTGACCGTGCTCGCCCGAGGCCCAGGTTCACCGCAGGTGAATGCCTTTTGCGGACGCCAAGGACAGGAGGTCGTCGATTCCCTCACAGAGGTGGGGGTTCGAGCTCTGGGGGACTGAGGTCGCAGCGGTCACACTCCATTTTTGGGTGGTTCCGCAGAGACTGGAGGGTTGAAGCGGCTGGGTCCAAGTGTGCCGCCTTGTGGCAGGGTGGGGGCTTTGCAGGCGAAGCAAGGCTCTTAGCCTCCCAGGCGGGGCACAGGCCAGACGCCCCAAGGGAGAACCGGTCCTTGGTCGAGGGTCCCGCCCGCCCGCCCGGAACCGCTCCACCTGGCGCGGAACCGTGGCCGGCCCCTCTTCCAGGCACCAGGTCCCTAGTTCTTTCCTGGCACTCTGCCTCTGCGGGGGTGGGAGAGCTGCTGGGAAGTGTGGTCCACGGGAAAACGCGCGGTCCTCTGGGTGGCAGGGAGGGCCTCCGTTAACTCTGACACCAGCCCAGGGACCCTGTGGACCTGGCCTGATATCTCAAGGGGGGGGCACGTTGCCCGGAGGGATGCTCTTGGGGTGGGGCCTGCTTGCGCCTGCGCGGCCCCGCCTCTTGGCCCGAAACCACCCAGCCGCGGCTCGGACAAAAGCCATCTCCTGGGGGCCTCCCCCCTGTTCTTCCATCCGTAAAGGGGGACCCCTTTACGGATGGAAGAACAGGGGGATCTTCGCAGTGGTGGGGACGGGACGGAGGGGTCTGCGGGTTTGCAGCCACGTAGGCCAGTTGCTCGCACCCCGGCACCATGTGTCCCAGCTCCATGGACGAGGTGGGCCGCTTATGGCGGGATGCAGGCGTCCTGCGGGGGTCAGGGGACGGCGTGGGCACTCCCCGGGCGAGAGAGGGCGCCTGGGACCCGAGAGAGCCCCCGGGAAAATGCACAACCCTGGCCCCCTTGTCTCCAGTGGCCTCCCCAGGCTCCTGCCGTAGGTCCTAGTCCCGCTCACCTGGGCCCAGGTTCTCCGCAGGTGAATGCCTTTTGCGGACACCAGGGACCACAGGCCGCGGATCCCTTCACGGGCAGGGGGGGTTCGAGCTCTGTGGGACCCAGGTCGCAGCGCACACAGTCCCTTCTCGCAAAGTTCAGCCCAGACTTTAGAGAGTAGAAGCGTCTCGGTCCAAGTTTTCCGCCTCGGGGCAGGGTGGGGCCGTTTGAGCCAAGAGAGACTCTTAGCCCCCCAGGCAGGTCTCAGGCCCGAGACCCCCAGGGAGACCCGGTCCCTGGGCGTGGGTCCCGCCCGCCCGGGCCCGCCCAACGTGGCCCGGAACCGTGGCCGGCCCCTCTTCCCGGCCACAGGTCCCTAGCTCTTCCCTGGCACTCTGCCTCTGGCGGGGTGGGAGACGGGCTGGCAAGTGTGGTCCACGGGAAAACGCGCGGTCCTCTGGGTGGCAGGGAGGGCCTCCGTTAACTCTGACACCAGCCCAGGGACCCTGTGGACCTGGCCTGATATCTCAAGGGGGGGGCACGTTGCCCGGAGGGATGCTCTTGGGGTGGGGCCTGCTTGCGCCTGCGCGGCCCCGCCTCTTGGCCCGAAACCACCCAGCCGCGGCTCGGACAAAAGCCATCTCCTGGGGGCCTCCCCCCTGTTCTTCCATCCGTAAAGGGGGACCCCTTTACGGATGGAAGAACAGGGGGATCTTCGCAGTGGTGGGGACGGGACGGAGGGGTCTGCGGGTTTGCAGCCACGTAGGCCAGTTGCTCGCACCCCGGCCCCATGTGTCCCAGCTCCATGGACGAGGTGGGCCGCTTATGGCGGGATGCAGGCGTCCTGCGGGGGTCAGGGGACGGCGTGGGCACTCCCCGGGCGAGAGAGGGCGCCTGGGACCCGAGAGAGCCCCGGGGAGAGTCCGAGGCCTGGCCGCAGAGGCCTCCATTGCCTCCCCGGGCTCCTACCATGGGGCCTGACCGTGCTCGCCCGAGGCCCAGGTTCACCGCAGGTGAATGCCTTTTGCGGACGCCAAGGACAGGAGGTCGCCGATTCCCTCACAGAGGTGGGGGTTCGAGCTCTGGGGGACTGAGGTCGCAGCGGTCACACTCCATTTTTGGGTGGTTCCGCAGAGACTGGAGGGTTGAAGCGGCTGGGTCCAAGTGTGCCGCCTTGTGGCAGGGTGGGGGCTTTGCAGGCGAAGCAAGGCTCTTAGCCTCCCAGGCGGGGCACAGGCCAGACGCCCCAAGGGAGATCCGGTCCTTGGTCGAGGGTCCCGCCCGCCCGCCCGGAACCGCTCTACCTGGCACGGAACCGTGGCCGGCCCATCTTCCAGGCACCAGGTCCCTAGTTCTTTCCTGGCACTCTGCCTCTGCGGGGGTGGGAGAGCTGCTGGGAAGTGTGGTCCACGGGAAAACGCGCGGTCCTCTGGGTGGCAGGGAGGGCCTCCGTTAACTCTGACACCAGCCCAGGGACCCTGTGGACCTGGCCTGATATCTCAAGGGGGGGGCACGTTGCCCGGAGGGATGCTCTTGGGGTGGGGCCTGCTTGCGCCTGCGCGGCCCCGCCTCTTGGCCCGGAACCACCCAGCCGCGGCTCGGACAAAAGCCATCTCCTGGGGGCCTCCCCCCTGTTCTTCCATCCGTAAAGGGGGACCCCTTTACGGATGGAAGAACAGGGGGATCTTCGCAGTGGTGGGGACGGGACGGAGGGGTCTGCGGGTTTGCAGCCACGTAGGCCAGTTGCTCGCACCCCGGCCCCATGTGTCCCAGCTCCATGGACGAGGTGGGCCGCTTATGGCGGGATGCAGGCGTCCTGCGGGGGTCAGGGGACGGCGTGGGCACTCCCCGGGCGAGAGAGGGCGCCTGGGACCCAAGAGAGCACCCGGGAAAATGCCCAACCCTGGCCCCCGTCGCTCCAGTGGCCTCCACAGGCTCCTGCCGTGGGGCCTGGTCCCGCTCACCTGGGCCCAGGTTCTCCGCAGGTGAATGCCTTTTGCGGACACCAGGGACCACAGGCCGCGGATCCCTTCACGGGCAGGGGGGGTTCGAGCTCTGTGGGACCCAGGTCGCAGCGCACACAGTCCCTTCTCGCAAAGTTCAGCCCAGACTTTAGAGAGTAGAAGCGTCTCGGTCCAAGTTTTCCGCCTCGGGGCAGGGTGGGGCCGTTTGAGCCAAGAGAGACTCTTAGGCCGCCAGGCAGGTCTCAGGCCCGAGACCCCCAGGGAGACCCGGTCCCTGGGCGTGGGTCCCGCCCGCCCGGGCCCGCCCCACGTGGCCCGGAACCGTGGCCGGCCCCTCTTCCCGGCCCCAGGTCCCTAGCTCTTCCCTGGCACTCTGCCTCTGGCGGGGTGGGAGACGGGCTGGGAAGTGTGGTCCACGGGAAAACGCGCGGTCCTCTGGGTGGCAGGGAGGGCCTCCGTTAACTCTGACACCAGCCCAGGGACCCTGTGGACCTGGCCTGATATCTCAAGGGGGGGGCACGTTGCCGAGAGGGATGCTCTTGGGGTGGGGCCTGCTTGCGCCTGCGCGGCCCCGCCTCTTGGCCCGAAACCACCCAGCCGCGGCTCGGACAAAAGCCATCTCCTGGGGGCCTCCCCCCTGTTCTTCCATCCGTAAAGGGGTCCCCCTTTACGGATGGAAGAACAGGGGGGACCTTCGCAGTGGTGGGGACGGGACGGAGGGGTCTGCGGGTTTGCAGCCACGTAGGCCAGTTGCTCGCACCGCGGTCCCATGTGTATCAGCTCCATGGACGAGGTGGGCCGCTTATGGCGGGATGCAGGCGTCCTGCGGGGGTCAGGGGACGGCGTGGGCACTCCCCGGGCGAGAGAGGGCGCCTGGGACCCGAGAGAGCCCTGGGGAGAGTCCGAGGCCTGGCCGCAGAGGCCTCCATTGCCTCCCCGGGCTCCTACCATGGGGCCTGACCGTGCTCGCCCGAGGCCCAGGTTCACCGCAGGTGAATGCCTTTTGCGGACGCCAAGGACAGGAGGTCGCCGATTCCCTCACAGAGGTGGGGGTTCGAGCTCTGGGGGACTGAGGTCGCAGCGGTCACACTCCATTTTTGGGTGGTTCCGCAGAGACTGGAGGGTTGAAGCGGCTGGGTCCAAGTGTGCCGCCTTGTGGCAGGGTGGGGGCTTTGCAGGCGAAGCAAGGCTCTTAGCCTCCCAGGCGGGGCACAGGCCAGACGCCCCAAGGGAGATCCGGTCCTTGGTCGAGGGTCCCGCCCGCCCGCCCGGTACCGCTCCACCTGGCGCGGAACCGTGGCCGGCCCCTCTTCCAGGCACCAGGTCCCTAGTTCTTTCCTGGCACTCTGCCTCTGCGGGGGTGGGAGAGCTGCTGGGAAGTGTGGTCCACGGGAAAACGCGCGGTCCTCTGGGTGGCAGGGCGGGCCTCCGTTAACTCTGACACCAGCCCAGGGACCCTGTGGACCTGGCCTGATATCTCAAGGGGGGGGCACGTTGCCCGGAGGGATGCTCTTGGGGTGGGGCCTGCTTGCGCCTGCGTGGCCCCGCCTCTTGGCCCGAAACCACTTAGCCGCGGCTCAGACAAAAGCCATCTCCTGGGGGCCTCCCCCCTGTTCTTCCATCCGTAAAGGGGGACCCCTTTACGGATGGAAGAACAGGGGGATCTTCGCAGTGGTGGGGACGGGACGGAGGGGTCTGCGGGTTTGCAGCCACGTAGGCCAGTTGCTCGCACCCCGGCCCCATGTGTCCCAGCTCCATGGACGAGGTGGGCCGCTTATGGCGGGATGCAGGCGTCCTGCGGGGGTCAGGGGACGGCGTGGGCACTCCCCGGGCGAGAGAGGGCGCCTGGGACCCGAGAGAGCCCCGGGGAGAGTCCGAGGCCTGGCCGCAGAGGCCTCCATTGCCTCCCCGGGCTCCTACCATGGGGCCTGACCGTGCTCGCCCGAGGCCCAGGTTCACCGCAGGTGAATGCCTTTTGCGGACGCCAAGGACAGGAGGTCGCCGATTCCCTCACAGAGGTGGGGGTTCGAGCTCTGGGGGACTGAGGTCGCAGCGGTCACACTCCATTTTTGGGTGGTTCCGCAGAGACTGGAGGGTTGAAGCGGCTGGGTCCAAGTGTGCCGCCTTGTGGCAGGGTGGGGGCTTTGCAGGCGAAGCAAGGCTCTTAGCCTCCCAGGCGGGGCAGAGGCCAGACGCCCCAAGGGAGATCCGGTCCTTGGTCGAGGGTCCCGCCCGCCCGCCCGGAACCGCTCCACCTGGCGCGGAACCGTGGCCGGCCCCTCTTCCAGGCACCAGGTCCCTAGTTCTTTCCTGGCACTCTGCCTCTGCGGGGGTGGGAGAGCTGCTGGGAAGTGTGGTCCACGGGAAAACGCGCGGTCCTCTGGGTGGCAGGGAGGGCCTCCGTTAACTCTGACACCAGCCCAGGGACCCTGTGGACCTGGCCTGATATCTCAAGGGGGGGGCACGTTGCCCGGAGGGATGCTCTTGGGGTGGGGCCTGCTTGAGCCTGCGCGGCCCCGCCTCTTGGCCCGAAACCACCCAGCCGCGGCTCGGACAAAAGCCATCTCCTGGGGGCCTCCCCCCTGTTCTTCCATCCGTAAAGGGGGACCCCTTTACGGATGGAAGAACAGGGGGATCTTCGCAGTGGTGGGGACGGGACGGAGGGGTCTGCGGGTTTGCAGCCACGTAGGCCAGTTGCTCGCACCCCGGCCCCATGTGTCCCAGCTCCATGGACGAGGTGGGCCGCTTATGGCGGGATGCAGGCGTCCTGCGGGGGTCACGGGACGGCGTGGGCACTCCCTGGGCGAGAGAGGGCGCCTGGGACCCGAGAGAGCACCCGGGAAAATGCCCAGCCCTGGCCCCCGTGGCTCCAGTGGCCTCCCCAGGCTCCTGCCGTGGGGCCTGGTCCCGCTCACCTGGGCCCAGGTTCTCCGCAGGTGAATGCCTTTTGCGGACACCAGGGACCACAGGCCGCGGATCCCTTCACGGGCAGGGGGGGTTCGAGCTCTGTGGGACCCAGGTCGCAGCGCACACAGTCCCTTCTCGCAAAGTTCAGCCCAGACTTTAGAGAGTAGAAGCGTCTCGATCCAAGTTTTCCGCCTCGGGGCAGGTGGGGCCGTTTGAGCCAAGAGAGACTCTTAGCCCCCCAGGCAGGTCTCAGGCCCGAGACCCCCAGGGAGACCCGGTCCCTGGGCGTGGTTCCCGCCCGCCCGGGCCCGCACCACGTGGCCCGGAACCGTGGCCGGCCCCTCTTCCCGGCCCCGGTCCCTAGCTCTTCCCTGGCACTCTGCCTCTGGCGGGGTGGGAGACGGGCTGGCAAGTGTGGTCCACGGGAAAACGCGCGGTCCTCTGGGTGGCAGGGAGGGCCTCCGTTAACTCTGACACCAGCCCAGGGACCCTGTGGACCTGGCCTGATATCTCAAGGGGGGGGCACGTTGCCCGGAGGGATGCTCTTGGGGTGGGGCCTGCTTGCGCCTGCGCAGCCCCGCCTCTTGGCCCGAAACCACCCAGCCGCGGCTCGGACAAAAGCCATCTCCTGGGGGCCTCCCCCCTGTTCTTCCATCCGTAAAGGGGGACCCCTTTACGGATGGAAGAACAGGGGGATCTTCGCAGTGGTGGGGACGGGACGGAGGGGTCTGCGGGTTTGCAGCCACGTAGGCCAGTTGCTCGCACCCCGGCCCCATGTGTCCCAGCTCCATGGACGAGGTGGGCCGCTTATGGCGGGATGCAGGCGTCCTGCGGGGGTCAGGGGACGGCGTGGGCACTCCCCGGGCGAGAGAGGGCGCCTGGGACCCGAGAGAGCCCCGGGGAGAGTCCGAGGCCTGGCCGCAGAGGCCTCCATTGCCTCCCCGGGCTCCTACCATGGGGCCTGACCGTGCTCGCCCGAGGCCCAGGTTCACCGCAGGTGAATGCCTTTTGCGGACGCCAAGGACAGGAGGTCGCCGATTCCCTCACAGAGGTGGAGGTTCGAGCTCTGGGGGACTGAGGTCGCAGCGGTCACACTCCATTTTTGGGTGGTTCCGCAGAGACTGGAGGGTTGAAGCGGCTGGGTCCAAGTCTGCCGCCTTGTGGCAGGGTGGGGGCTTTGCAGGCGAAGCAAGGCTCTTAGCCTCCCAGGCGGGGCACAGGCCAGACGCCCCAAGGGAGAACCGGTCCTTGGTCGAGGGTCCCGCCCGCCCGCCCGGAACCGCTCCACCTGGCGCGGAACCGTGGCCGGCCCCTCTTCCAGGCACCAGGTCCCTAGTTCTTTCCTGGCACTCTGCCTCTGCGGGGGTGGGAGAGCTGCTGGGAAGTGTGGTCCACGGGAAAACGCGCGGTCCTCTGGGTGGCAGGGAGGGCCTCCGTTAACTCTGACACCAGCCCAGGGACCCTGTGGACCTGGCCTGATATCTCAAGGGGGGGGCACGTTGCCCGGAGGGATGCTCTTGGGGTGGGGCCTGCTTGCGCCTGCGCGGCCCCGCCTCTTGGCCCGAAACCACCCAGCCGCGGCTCGGACAAAAGCCATCTCCTGGGGGCCTCCCCCCTGTTCTTCCATCCGTAAAGGGGGACCCCTTTACGGATGGAAGAACAGGGGGATCTTCGCAGTGGTGGGGACGGGACGGAGGGGTCTGCGGGTTTGCAGCCACGTAGGCCAGTTGCTCGCACCCCGGCCCCATGTGTCCCAGCTCCATGGACGAGGTGGGCCGCTTATGGCGGGATGCAGGCGTCCTGCGGGGGTCAGGGGACGGCGTGGGCACTCCCCGGGCGAGAGAGGGCGCCTGGGACCCGAGAGAGCCCCGGGGAGAGTCCGAGGCCTGGCCGCAGAGGCCTCCATTGCCTCCCCGGGCTCCTACCATGGGGCCTGACCGTGCTCGCCCGAGGCCCAGGTTCACCGCAGGTGAATGCCTTTTGCGGACGCCAAGGACAGGAGGTCGCCGATTCCCTCACAGAGGTGGAGGTTCGAGCTCTGGGGGACTGAGGTCGCAGCGATCACTCTCCATTTTTGGGTGGTTCCGCAGAGACTGGAGGGTTGAAGCGGCTGGGTCCAAGTGTGCCGCCTTGTGGCAGGGTGGGGGCTTTGCAGGCGAAGCAAGGCTCTTAGCCTCCCAGGCGGGGCACAGGCCAGACGCCCCAAGGGAGAACCGGTCCTTGGTCGAGGGTCCCGCCCGCCCGCCCGGAACCGCTCCACCTGGCGCGGAACCGTGGCCGGCCCCTCTTCCAGGCACCTGGTCCCTAGTTCTTTCCTGGCACTCTGCCTCTGCGGGGGTGGGAGAGCTGCTGGGAAGTGTGGTCCACGGGAAAACGCGCGGTCCTCTGGGTGGCAGGGAGGGCCTCCGTTAACTCTGACACCAGCCCAGGGACCCTGTGGACCTGGCCTGATATCTCAAGGGGGGGGCACGTTGCCCGGAGGGATGCTCTTGGGGTGGGGCCTGCTTGCGCCTGCGCGGCCCCGCCTCTTGGCCCGAAACCACCCAGCCGCGGCTCGGACAAAAGCCATCTCCTGGGGGCCTCCCCCCTGTTCTTCCATCCGTAAAGGGGGACCCATTTACGGATGGAAGAACAGGGGGATCTTCGCAGTGGTGGGGACGGGACGGAGGGGTCTGCGGGTTTGCAGCCACGTAGGCCAGTTGCTCGCACCCCGGCACCATGTGTCCCAGCTACATGGACGAGGTGGGCCGCTTATGGCGGGATGCAGGCGTCCTGCGGGGGTCAGGGGACGGCGTGGGCACTCCCCGGGCGAGAGAGGGCGCCTGGGACCCGAGAGAGCCCCCGGGAAAATGCACAACCCTGGCCCCCTTGTCTCCAGTGGCCTCCCCAGGCTCCTGCCGTAGGGCCTAGTCCCGCTCACCTGGGCCCAGGTTCTCCGCAGGTGAATGCCTTTTGCGGACACCAGGGACCACAGGCCGCGGATCCCTTCACGGGCAGGGGGGGTTCGAGCTCTGTGGGACCCAGGTCGCAGCGCACACAGTCCCTTCTCGCAAAGTTCAGCCCAGACTTTAGAGAGTAGAAGCGTCTCGGTCCAAGTTTTCCGCCTCGGGGCAGGGTGGGGCCGTTTGAGCCAAGAGAGACTCTTAGCCCCCCAGGCAGGTCTCAGGCCCGAGACCCCCAGGGAGACCCGGTCCCTGGGCGTGGGTCCCGCCCGCCCGGGCCCGCCCAACGTGGCCCGGAACCGTGGCCGGCCCCTCTTCCCGGCCACAGGTCCCTAGCTCTTCCCTGGCACTCTGCCTCTGGCGGGGTGGGAGACGGGCTGGCAAGTGTGGTCCACGGGAAAACGCGCGGTCCTCTGGGTGGCAGGGAGGGCCTCCGTTAACTCTGACACCAGCCCAGGGACCCTGTGGACCTGGCCTGATATCTCAAGGGGGGGGCACGTTGCCCGGAGGGATGCTCTTGGGGTGGGGCCTGCTTGCGCCTGCGCGGCCCCGCCTCTTGGCCCGAAACCACCCAGCCGCGGCTCGGACAAAAGCCATCTCCTGGGGGCCTCCCCCCTGTTCTTCCATCCGTAAAGGGGGACCCCTTTACGGATGGAAGAACAGGGGGATCTTCGCAGTGGTGGGGACGGGACGGAGGGGTCTGCGGGTTTGCAGCCACGTAGGCCAGTTGCTCGCACCCCGGCCCCATGTGTCCCAGCTCCATGGACGAGGTGGGCCGCTTATGGCGGGATGCAGGCGTCCTGCGGGGGTCAGGGGACGGCGTGGGCACTCCCCGGGCGAGAGAGGGCGCCTGGGACCCGAGAGAGCACCCGGGAAAATGCCCAGCCCTGGCCCCCGTGGCTCCAGTGGCCTCCCCAGGCTCCTGCCGTGGGGCCTGGTCCCGCTCACCTGGGCCCAGGTTCTCCGCAGGTGAATGCCTTTTGCGGACACCAGGGACCACAGGCCGCGGATCCCTTCACGGGCAGGGGGGGTTCGAGCTCTGTGGGACCCAGGTCGCAGCGCACACAGTCCCTTCTCGCAAAGTTCAGCCCAGACTTTAGAGAGTAGAAGCGTCTCGGTCCAAGTTTTCCGCCTCGGGGCAGGTGGGGCCGTTTGAGCCAAGAGAGACTCTTAGCCCCCCAGGCAGGTCTCAGGCCCGAGACCCCCAGGGAGACCCGGTCCCTGGGCGTGGTTCCCGCCCGCCCGGGCCCGCACCACGTGGCCCGAAACCGTGGCCGGCCCCTCTTCCCGGCCCCAGGTCCCTAGCTCTTCCCTGGCACTCTGCCTCTGGCGGGGTGGGAGACGGGCTGGCAAGTGTGGTCCACGGGAAAACGCGCGGTCCTCTGGGTGGCAGGGAGGGCCTCCGTTAACTCTGACACCAGCCCAGGGACCCTGTGGACCTGGCCTGATATCTCAAGGGGGGGGCACGTTGCCCGGAGGGATGCTCTTGGGGTGGGGCCTGCTTGCGCCTGCGCGGCCCCGCCTCTTGGCCCGAAACCACCCAGCCGCGGCTCGGACAAAAGCCATCTCCTGGGGGCCTCCCCCCTGTTCTTCCATCCGTAAAGGGGGACCCCTTTACGGATGGAAGAACAGGGGGATCTTCGCAGTGGTGGGGACGGGACGGAGGGGTCTGCGGGTTTGCAGCCACGTAGGCCAGTTGCTCGCACCGCGGCCCCATGTGTCCCAGCTCCATGGACGAGGTGGGCCGCTTATGGCGGGATGCAGGCGTCCTGCGGGGGTCAGGGGAAGGCGTGGGCACTCCCCGGGCGAGAGAGGGCGCCTGGGACCCGAGAGAGCCCCGGGGAGAGTCCGAGGCCTGGCCGCAGAGGCCTCCATTGCCTCCCCGGGCTCCTACCATGGGGCCTGACCGTGCTCGCCCGAGGCCCAGGTTCACCGCAGGTGAATGCCTTTTGCGGACGCCAAGGACAGGAGGTCGCCGATTCCCTCACAGAGGTGGAGGTTCGAGCTCTGGGGGACTGAGGTCGCAGCGATCACTCTCCATTTTTGGGTGGTTCCGCAGAGACTGGAGGGTTGAAGCGGCTGGGTCCAAGTGTGCCGCCTTGTGGCAGGGTGGGGGCTTTGCAGGCGAAGCAAGGCTCTTAGCCTCCCAGGCGGGGCACAGGCCAGACGCCCCAAGGGAGAACCGGTCCTTGGTCGAGGGTCCCGCCCGCCCGCCCGGAACCGCTCCACCTGGCGCGGAACCGTGGCCGGCCCCTCTTCCAGGCACCAGGTCCCTAGTTCTTTCCTGGCACTCTGCCTCTGCGGGGGTGGGAGAGCTGCTGGGAAGTGTGGTCCACGGGAAAACGCGCGGTCCTCTGGGTGGCAGGGAGGGCCTCCGTTAACTCTGACACCAGCCCAGGGACCCTGTGGACCTGGCCTGATATCTCAAGGGGGGGGCACGTTGCCCGGAGGGATGCTCTTGGGGTGGGGCCTGCTTGCGCCTGCGCGGCCCCGCCTCTTGGCCCGAAACCACCCAGCCGCGGCTCGGACAAAAGCCATCTCCTGGGCGCCTCCCCCCTGTTCTTCCATCCGTAAAGGGGGACCCCTTTACGGATGGAAGAACAGGGGGATCTTCGCAGTGGTGGGGACGGGACGGAGGGGTCTGCGGGTTTGCAGCCACGTAGGCCAGTTGCTCGCACCCCGGCCCCATGTGTCCCAGCTCCATGGACGAGGTGGGCCGCTTATGGCGGGATGCAGGCGTCCTGCGGGGGTCAGGGGACGGCGTGGGCACTCCCCGGGCGAGAGAGGGCGCCTGGGACCCGAGAGAGTCCCGGGGAGAGTCCGAGGCCTGGCCGCAGAGGCCTCCATTGCCTCCCCGGGCTCCTACCTTGGGGCCTGACCGTGCTCGCCCGAGGCCCAGGTTCACCGCAGGTGAATGCCTTTTGCGGACGCCAAGGACAGGAGGTCGTCGATTCCCTCACAGAGGTGGGGGTTCGAGCTCTGGGGGACTGAGGTCGCAGCGGTCACACTCCATTTTTGGGTGGTTCCGCAGAGACTGGAGGGTTGAAGCGGCTGGGTCCAAGTGTGCCGCCTTGTGGCAGGGTGGGGGCTTTGCAGGCGAAGCAAGGCTCTTAGCCTCCCAGGCGGGGCACAGGCCAGACGCCCCAAGGGAGAACCGGTCCTTGGTCGAGGGTCCCGCCCGCCCGCCCGGAACCGCTCCACCTGGCGCGGAACCGTGGCCGGCCCCTCTTCCAGGCACCAGGTCCCTAGTTCTTTCCTGGCACTCTGCCTCTGCGGGGGTGGGAGAGCTGCTGGGAAGTGTGGTCCACGGGAAAACGCGCGGTCCTCTGGGTGGCAGGGAGGGCCTCCGTTAACTCTGACACCAGCCCAGGGACCCTGTGGACCTGGCCTGATATCTCAAGGGGGGGGCACGTTGCCCGGAGGGATGCTCTTGGGGTGGGGCCTGCTTGCGCCTGCGCGGCCCCGCCTCTTGGCCCGAAACCACCCAGCCGCGGCTCGGACAAAAGCCATCTCCTGGGGGCCTCCCCCCTGTTCTTCCATCCGTAAAGGGGGACCCCTTTACGGATGGAAGAACAGGGGGATCTTCGCAGTGGTGGGGACGGGACGGAGGGGTCTGCGGGTTTGCAGCCACGTAGGCCAGTTGCTCGCACCCCGGCCCCATGTGTCCCAGCTCCATGGACGAGGTGGGCCGCTTATGGCGGGATGCAGGCGTCCTGCGGGGGTCAGGGGACGGCGTGGGCACTCCCCGGGCGAGAGAGGGCGCCTGGGACCCGAGAGAGCCCCGGGGAGAGTCCGAGGCCTGGCCGCAGAGGCCTCCATTGCCTCCCCGGGCTCCTACCATGGGGCCTGACCGTGCTCGCCCGAGGCCCAGGTTCACCGCAGGTGAATGCCTTTTGCGGACGCCAAGGACAGGAGGTCGCCGATTCCCTCACAGAGGTGGAGGTTCGAGCTCTGGGGGACTGAGGTCGCAGCGATCACTCTCCATTTTTGGGTGGTTCCGCAGAGACTGGAGGGTTGAAGCGGCTGGGTCCAAGTGTGCCGCCTTGTGGCAGGGTGGGGGCTTTGCAGGCGAAGCAAGGCTCTTAGCCTCCCAGGCGCGGCACAGGCCAGACGCCCCAAGGGAGAACCGGTCCTTGGTCGAGGGTCCCGCCCGCCCGCCCGGAACCGCTCCACCTGGCGCGGAACCGTGGCCGGCCCCTCTTCCAGGCACCAGGTCCCTAGTTCTTTCCTGGCACTCTGCCTCTGCGGGGGTGGGAGAGCTGCTGGGAAGTGTGGTCCACGGGAAAACGCGCGGTCCTCTGGGTGGCAGGGAGGGCCTCCGTTAACTCTGACACCAGCCCAGGGACCCTGTGGACCTGGCCTGATATCTCAAGGGGGGGGCACGTTGCCCGGAGGGATGCTCTTGGGGTGGGGCCTGCTTGCGCCTGCGCGGCCCCGCCTCTTGGCCCGAAACCACCCAGCCGCGGCTCGGACAAAAGCCATCTCCTGGGCGCCTCCCCCCTGTTCTTCCATCCGTAAAGGGGGACCCCTTTACGGATGGAAGAACAGGGGGATCTTCGCAGTGGTGGGGACGGGACGGAGGGGTCTGCGGGTTTGCAGCCACGTAGGCCAGTTGCTCGCACCCCGGCCCCATGTGTCCCAGCTCCATGGACGAGGTGGGCCGCTTATGGCGGGATGCAGGCGTCCTGCGGGGGTCAGGGGACGGCGTGGGCACTCCCCGGGCGAGAGAGGGCGCCTGGGACCCGAGAGAGTCCCGGGGAGAGTCCGAGGCCTGGCCGCAGAGGCCTCCATTGCCTCCCCGGGCTCCTACCTTGGGGCCTGACCGTGCTCGCCCGAAGCCCAGGTTCACCGCAGGTGAATGCCTTTTGCGGACGCCAAGGACAGGAGGTCGTCGATTCCCTCACAGAGGTGGAGGTTCGAGCTCTGGGGGACTGAGGTCGCAGCGGTCACACTCCATTTTTGGGTGGTTCCGCAGAGACTGGAGGTTTGAAGCGGCTGGGTCCAAGTGTGCCGCCTTGTGGCAGGGTGGGGGCTTTGCAGGCGAAGCAAGGCTCTTAGCCTCCCAGGCGGGGCACAGGCCAGACGCCCCAAGGGAGAACCGGTCCTTGGTCGAGGGTCCCGCCCGCCCGCCCGGAACCGCTCCACCTGGCGCGGAACCGTGGCCGGCCCCTCTTCCAGGCACCAGGTCCCTAGTTCTTTCCTGGCACTCTGCCTCTGCGGGGGTGGGAGAGCTGCTGGGAAGTGTGGTCCACGGGAAAACGCGCGGTCCTCTGGGTGGCAGGGAGGGCCTCCGTTAACTCTGACACCAGCCCAGGGACCCTGTGGACCTGGCCTGATATCTCAAGGGGGGGGCACGTTGCCCGGAGGGATGCTCTTGGGGTGGGGCCTGCTTGCGCCTGCGCGGCCCCGCCTCTTGGCCCGAAACCACCCAGCCGCGGCTCGGACAAAAGCCATCTCCTGGGGGCCTCCCCCCTGTTCTTCCATCCGTAAAGGGGGACCCATTTACGGATGGAAGAACAGGGGGATCTTCGCAGTGGTGGGGACGGGACGGAGGGGTCTGCGGGTTTGCAGCCACGTAGGCCAGTTGCTCGCACCCCGGCCCCATGTGTCCCAGCTCCATGGACGAGGTGGGCCACTTATGGCGGGATGCAGGCGTCCTGCGGGGGTCAGGGGACGGCGTGGGCACTCCCCGGGCGAGAGAGGGCGCCTGGGACCCGAGAGAGCACCCGGGAAAATGCCCAGCCCTGGCCCCCGTGGCTCCAGTGGCCTCCCCAGGCTCCTGCCGTGGGGCCTGGTCCCGCTCACCTGGGCCCAGGTTCTCCGCAGGTGAATGCCTTTTGCGGACACCAGGGACCACAGGCCGCGGATCCCTTCACGGGCAGGGGGGGTTCGAGCTCTGTGGGACCCAGGTCGCAGCGCACACAGTCCCTTCTCGCAAAGTTCAGCCCAGACTTTAGAGAGTAGAAGCGTCTCGGTCCAAGTTTTCCGCCTCGGGGCAGGTGGGGCCGTTTGAGCCAAGAGAGACTCTTAGCCCCCCAGGCAGGTCTCAGGCCCGAGACCCCCAGGGAGACCCGGTCCCTGGGCGTGGTTCCCGCCCGCCCGGGCCCGCACCACGTGGCCCGAAACCGTGGCCGGCCCCTCTTCCCGGCCCCAGGTCCCTAGCTCTTCCCTGGCACTCTGCCTCTGGCGGGGTGGGAGACGGGCTGGCAAGTGTGGTCCACGGGAAAACGCGCGGTCCTCTGGGTGGCAGGGAGGGCCTCCGTTAACTCTGACACCAGCCCAGGGACCCTGTGGACCTGGCCTGATATCTCAAGGGGGGGGCACGTTGCCCGGAGGGATGCTCTTGGGGTGGGGCCTGCTTGCGCCTGCGCGGCCCCGCCTCTTGGCCCGAAACCACCCAGCCGCGGCTCGGACAAAAGCCATCTCCTGGGGGCCTCCCCCCTGTTCTTCCATCCGTAAAGGGGGACCCCTTTACGGATGGAAGAACAGGGGGATCTTCGCAGTGGTGGGGACGGGACGGAGGGGTCTGCGGGTTTGCAGCCACGTAGGCCAGTTGCTCGCACCGCGGCCCCATGTGTCCCAGCTCCATGGACGAGGTGGGCCGCTTATGGCGGGATGCAGGCGTCCTGCGGGGGTCAGGGGAAGGCGTGGGCACTCCCCGGGCGAGAGAGGGCGCCTGGGACCCGAGAGAGCCCCGGGGAGAGTCCGAGGCCTGGCCGCAGAGGCCTCCATTGCCTCCCCGGGCTCCTACCATGGGGCCTGACCGTGCTCGCCCGAGGCCCAGGTTCACCGCAGGTGAATGCCTTTTGCGGACGCCAAGGACAGGAGGTCGCCGATTCCCTCACAGAGGTGGAGGTTCGAGCTCTGGGGGACTGAGGTCGCAGCGATCACTCTCCATTTTTGGGTGGTTCCGCAGAGACTGGAGGGTTGAAGCGGCTGGGTCCAAGTGTGCCGCCTTGTGGCAGGGTGGGGGCTTTGCAGGCGAAGCAAGGCTCTTAGCCTCCCAGGCGGGGCACAGGCCAGACGCCCCAAGGGAGAACCGGTCCTTGGTCGAGGGTCCCGCCCGCCCGCCCGGAACCGCTCCACCTGGCGCGGAACCGTGGCCGGCCCCTCTTCCAGGCACCAGGTCCCTAGTTCTTTCCTGGCACTCTGCCTCTGCGGGGGTGGGAGAGCTGCTGGGAAGTGTGGTCCACGGGAAAACGCGCGGTCCTCTGGGTGGCAGGGAGGGCCTCCGTTAACTCTGACACCAGCCCAGGGACCCTGTGGACCTGGCCTGATATCTCAAGGGGGGGGCACGTTGCCCGGAGGGATGCTCTTGGGGTGGGGCCTGCTTGCGCCTGCGCGGCCCCGCCTCTTGGCCCGAAACCACCCAGCCGCGGCTCGGACAAAAGCCATCTCCTGGGCGCCTCCCCCCTGTTCTTCCATCCGTAAAGGGGGACCCCTTTACGGATGGAAGAACAGGGGGATCTTCGCAGTGGTGGGGACGGGACGGAGGGGTCTGCGGGTTTGCAGCCACGTAGGCCAGTTGCTCGCACCCCGGCCCCATGTGTCCCAGCTCCATGGACGAGGTGGGCCGCTTATGGCGGGATGCAGGCGTCCTGCGGGGGTCAGGGGACGGCGTGGGCACTCCCCGGGCGAGAGAGGGCGCCTGGGACCCGAGAGAGTCCCGGGGAGAGTCCGAGGCCTGGCCGCAGAGGCCTCCATTGCCTCCCCGGGCTCCTACCTTGGGGCCTGACCGTGCTCGCCCGAGGCCCAGGTTCACCGCAGGTGAATGCCTTTTGCGGACGCCAAGGACAGGAGGTCGTCGATTCCCTCACAGAGGTGGGGGTTCGAGCTCTGGGGGACTGAGGTCGCAGCGGTCACACTCCATTTTTGGGTGGTTCCGCAGAGACTGGAGGGTTGAAGCGGCTGGGTCCAAGTGTGCCGCCTTGTGGCAGGGTGGGGGCTTTGCAGGCGAAGCAAGGCTCTTAGCCTCCCAGGCGGGGCACAGGCCAGACGCCCCAAGGGAGAACCGGTCCTTGGTCGAGGGTCCCGCCCGCCCGCCCGGAACCGCTCCACCTGGCGCGGAACCGTGGCCGGCCCCTCTTCCAGGCACCAGGTCCCTAGTTCTTTCCTGGCACTCTGCCTCTGCGGGGGTGGGAGAGCTGCTGGGAAGTGTGGTCCACGGGAAAACGCGCGGTCCTCTGGGTGGCAGGGAGGGCCTCCGTTAACTCTGACACCAGCCCAGGGACCCTGTGGACCTGGCCTGATATCTCAAGGGGGGGGCACGTTGCCCGGAGGGATGCTCTTGGGGTGGGGCCTGCTTGCGCCTGCGCGGCCCCGCCTCTTGGCCCGAAACCACCCAGCCGCGGCTCGGACAAAAGCCATCTCCTGGGGGCCTCCCCCCTGTTCTTCCATCCGTAAAGGGGGACCCCTTTACGGATGGAAGAACAGGGGGATCTTCGCAGTGGTGGGGACGGGACGGAGGGGTCTGCGGGTTTGCAGCCACGTAGGCCAGTTGCTCGCACCCCGGCACCATGTGTCCCAGCTACATGGACGAGGTGGGCCGCTTATGGCGGGATGCAGGCGTCCTGCGGGGGTCAGGGGACGGCGTGGGCACTCCCCGGGCGAGAGAGGGCGCCTGGGACCCGAGAGAGCCCCCGGGAAAATGCACAACCCTGGCCCCCTTGTCTCCAGTGGCCTCCCCAGGCTCCTGCCGTAGGGCCTAGTCCCGCTCACCTGGGCCCAGGTTCTCCGCAGGTGAATGCCTTTTGCGGACACCAGGGACCACAGGCCGCGGATCCCTTCACGGGCAGGGGGGGTTCGAGCTCTGTGGGACCCAGGTCGCAGCGCACACAGTCCCTTCTCGCAAAGTTCAGCCCAGACTTTAGAGAGTAGAAGCGTCTCGGTCCAAGTTTTCCGCCTCGGGGCAGGGTGGGGCCGTTTGAGCCAAGAGAGACTCTTAGCCCCCCAGGCAGGTCTCAGGCCCGAGACCCCCAGGGAGACCCGGTCCCTGGGCGTGGGTCCCGCCCGCCCGGGCCCGCCCAACGTGGCCCGGAACCGTGGCCGGCCCCTCTTCCCGGCCACAGGTCCCTAGCTCTTCCCTGGCACTCTGCCTCTGGCGGGGTGGGAGACGGGCTGGCAAGTGTGGTCCACGGGAAAACGCGCGGTCCTCTGGGTGGCAGGGAGGGCCTCCGTTAACTCTGACACCAGCCCAGGGACCCTGTGGACCTGGCCTGATATCTCAAGGGGGGGGCACGTTGCCCGGAGGGATGCTCTTGGGGTGGGGCCTGCTTGCGCCTGCGCGGCCCCGCCTCTTGGCCCGAAACCACCCAGCCGCGGCTCGGACAAAAGCCATCTCCTGGGGGCCTCCCCCCTGTTCTTCCATCCGTAAAGGGGGACCCCTTTACGGATGGAAGAACAGGGGGATCTTCGCAGTGGTGGGGACGGGACGGAGGGGTCTGCGGGTTTGCAGCCACGTAGGCCAGTTGCTCGCACCCCGGCCCCATGTGTCCCAGCTCCATGGACGAGGTGGGCCGCTTATGGCGGGATGCAGGCGTCCTGCGGGGGTCAGGGGACGGCGTGGGCACTCCCCGGGCGAGAGAGGGCGCCTGGGACCCGAGAGAGCACCCGGGAAAATGCCCAGCCCTGGCCCCCGTGGCTCCAGTGGCCTCCCCAGGCTCCTGCCGTGGGGCCTGGTCCCGCTCACCTGGGCCCAGGTTCTCCGCAGGTGAATGCCTTTTGCGGACACCAGGGACCACAGGCCGCGGATCCCTTCACGGGCAGGGGGGGTTCGAGCTCTGTGGGACCCAGGTCGCAGCGCACACAGTCCCTTCTCGCAAAGTTCAGCCCAGACTTTAGAGAGTAGAAGCGTCTCGATCCAAGTTTTCCGCCTCGGGGCAGGTGGGGCCGTTTGAGCCAAGAGAGACTCTTAGCCCCCCAGGCAGGTCTCAGGCCCGAGACCCCCAGGGAGACCCGGTCCCTGGGCATGGTTCCCGCCCGCCCGGGCCCGCACCACGTGGCCCGAAACCGTGGCCGGCCCCTCTTCCCGGCCCCAGGTCCCTAGCTCTTCCCTGGCACTCTGCCTCTGGCGGGGTGGGAGACGGGCTGGCAAGTGTGGTCCACGGGAAAACGCGCGGTCCTCTGGGTGGCAGGGAGGGCCTCCATTAACTCTGACACCAGCCCAGGGACCCTGTGGACCTGGCCTGATATCTCAAGGGGGGGGCACGTTGCCCGGAGGGATGCTCTTGGGGTGGGGCCTGCTTGCGCCTGCGCGGCCCCGCCTCTTGGCCCGAAACCACCCAGCCGCGGCTCGGACAAAAGCCATCTCCTGGGGGCCTCCCCCCTGTTCTTCCATCCGTAAAGGGGGACCCCTTTACGGATGGAAGAACAGGGGGATCTTCGCAGTGGTGGGGACGGGACGGAGGGGTCTGCGGGTTTGCAGCCACGTAGGCCAGTTGCTCGCACCGCGGCCCCATGTGTCCCAGCTCCATGGACGAGGTGGGCCGCTTATGGCGGGATGCAGGCGTCCTGCGGGGGTCAGGGGAAGGCGTGGGCACTCCCCGGGCGAGAGAGGGCGCCTGGGACCCGAGAGAGCCCCGGGGAGAGTCCGAGGCCTGGCCGCAGAGGCCTCCATTGCCTCCCCGGGCTCCTACCATGGGGCCTGACCGTGCTCGCCCGAGGCCCAGGTTCACCGCAGGTGAATGCCTTTTGCGGACGCCAAGGACAGGAGGTCGCCGATTCCCTCACAGAGGTGGAGGTTCGAGCTCTGGGGGACTGAGGTCGCAGCGGTCACTCTCCATTTTTGGGTGGTTCCGCAGAGACTGGAGGGTTGAAGCGGCTGGGTCCAAGTGTGCCGCCTTGTGGCAGGGTGGGGGCTTTGCAGGCGAAGCAAGGCTCTTAGCCTCCCAGGCGGGGCACAGGCCAGACGCCCCAAGGGAGAACCGGTCCTTGGTCGAGGGTCCCGCCCGCCCGCCCGGAACCGCTCCACCTGGCGCGGAACCGTGGCCGGCCCCTCTTCCAGGCACCAGGTCCCTAGTTCTTTCCTGGCACTCTGCCTCTGCGGGGGTGGGAGAGCTGCTGGGAAGTGTGGTCCACGGGAAAACGCGCGGTCCTCTGGGTGGCAGGGAGGGCCTCCGTTAACTCTGACACCAGCCCAGGGACCCTGTGGACCTGGCCTGATATCTCAAGGGGGGGGCACGTTGCCCGGAGGGATGCTCTTGGGGTGGGGCCTGCTTGCGCCTGCGCGGCCCCGCCTCTTGGCCCGAAACCACCCAGCCGCGGCTCGGACAAAAGCCATCTCCTGGGCGCCTCCCCCCTGTTCTTCCATCCGTAAAGGGGGACCCCTTTACGGATGGAAGAACAGGGGGATCTTCGCAGTGGTGGGGACGGGACGGAGGGGTCTGCGGGTTTGCAGCCACGTAGGCCAGTTGCTCGCACCCCGGCCCCATGTGTCCCAGCTCCATGGACGAGGTGGGCCGCTTATGGCGGGATGCAGGCGTCCTGCGGGGGTCAGGGGACGGCGTGGGCACTCCCCGGGCGAGAGAGGGCGCCTGGGACCCGAGAGAGTCCCGGGGAGAGTCCGAGGCCTGGCCGCAGAGGCCTCCATTGCCTCCCCGGGCTCCTACCTTGGGGCCTGACCGTGCTCGCCCGAGGCCCAGGTTCACCGCAGGTGAATGCCTTTTGCGGACGCCAAGGACAGGAGGTCGTCGATTCCCTCACAGAGGTGGGGGTTCGAGCTCTGGGGGACTGAGGTCGCAGCGGTCACACTCCATTTTTGGGTGGTTCCGCAGAGACTGGAGGGTTGAAGCGGCTGGGTCCAAGTGTGCCGCCTTGTGGCAGGGTGGGGGCTTTGCAGGCGAAGCAAGGCTCTTAGCCTCCCAGGCGGGGCACAGGCCAGACGCCCCAAGGGAGAACCGGTCCTTGGTCGAGGGTCCCGCCCGCCCGCCCGGAACCGCTCCACCTGGCGCGGAACCGTGGCCGGCCCCTCTTCCAGGCACCAGGTCCCTAGTTCTTTCCTGGCACTCTGCCTCTGCGGGGGTGGGAGAGCTGCTGGGAAGTGTGGTCCACGGGAAAACGCGCGGTCCTCTGGGTGGCAGGGAGGGCCTCCGTTAACTCTGACACCAGCCCAGGGACCCTGTGGACCTGGCCTGATATCTCAAGGGGGGGGCACGTTGCCCGGAGGGATGCTCTTGGGGTGGGGCCTGCTTGCGCCTGCGCGGCCCCGCCTCTTGGCCCGAAACCACCCAGCCGCGGCTCGGACAAAAGCCATCTCCTGGGGGCCTCCCCCCTGTTCTTCCATCCGTAAAGGGGGACCCCTTTACGGATGGAAGAACAGGGGGATCTTCGCAGTGGTGGGGACGGGACGGAGGGGTCTGCGGGTTTGCAGCCACGTAGGCCAGTTGCTCGCACCCCGGCCCCATGTGTCCCAGCTCCATGGACGAGGTGGGCCGCTTATGGCGGGATGCAGGCGTCCTGCGGGGGTCAGGGGACGGCGTGGGCACTCCCCGGGCGAGAGAGGGCGCCTGGGACCCGAGAGAGCCCCCGGGAAAATGCACAACCCTGGCCCCCTTGTCTCCAGTGGCCTCCCCAGGCTCCTGCCGTAGGGCCTAGTCCCGCTCACCTGGGCCCAGGTTCTCCGCAGGTGAATGCCTTTTGCGGACACCAGGGACCACAGGCCGCGGATCCCTTCACGGGCAGGGGGGGTTCGAGCTCTGTGGGACCCAGGTCGCAGCGCACACAGTCCCTTCTCGCAAAGTTCAGCCCAGACTTTAGAGAGTAGAAGCGTCTCGGTCCAAGTTTTCCGCCTCGGGGCAGGGTGGGGCCGTTTGAGCCAAGAGAGACTCTTAGCCCCCCAGGCAGGTCTCAGGCCCGAGACCCCCAGGGAGACCCGGTCCCTGGGCGTGGGTCCCGCCCGCCCGGGCCCGCCCAACGTGGCCCGGAACCGTGGCCGGCCCCTCTTCCCGGCCACAGGTCCCTAGCTCTTCCCTGGCACTCTGCCTCTGGCGGGGTGGGAGACGGGCTGGCAAGTGTGGTCCACGGGAAAACGCGCGGTCCTCTGGGTGGCAGGGAGGGCCTCCGTTAACTCTGACACCAGCCCAGGGACCCTGTGGACCTGGCCTGATATCTCAAGGGGGGGGCACGTTGCCCGGAGGGATGCTCTTGGGGTGGGGCCTGCTTGCGCCTGCGCGGCCCCGCCTCTTGGCCCGAAACCACCCAGCCGCGGCTCGGACAAAAGCCATCTCCTGGGGGCCTCCCCCCTGTTCTTCCATCCGTAAAGGGGGACCCCTTTACGGATGGAAGAACAGGGGGATCTTCGCAGTGGTGGGGACGGGACGGAGGGGTCTGCGGGTTTGCAGCCACGTAGGCCAGTTGCTCGCACCCCGGCCCCATGTGTCCCAGCTCCATGGACGAGGTGGGCCGCTTATGGCGGGATGCAGGCGTCCTGCGGGGGTCAGGGGACGGCGTGGGCACTCCCCGGGCGAGAGAGGGCGCCTGGGACCCGAGAGAGCCCCGGGGAGAGTCCGAGGCATGGCCGCAGAGGCCTCCATTGCCTCCCCGGGCTCCTACCATGGGGCCTGACCGTGCTCGCCCGAGGCCCAGGTTCACCGCAGGTGAATGCCTTTTGCGGACGCCAAGGACAGGAGGTCGCCGATTCCCTCACAGAGGTGGGGGTTCGAGCTCTGGGGGACTGAGGTCGCAGCGGTCACTCTCCATTTTTGGGTGGTTCCGCAGAGACTGGAGGGTTGAAGCGGCTGGGTCCAAGTGTGCCGCCTTGTGGCAGGGTGGGGGCTTTGCAGGCGAAGCAAGGCTCTTAGCCTCCCAGGCGGGGCACAGGCCAGACGCCCCAAGGGAGAACCGGTCCTTGGTCGAGGGTCCCGCCCGCCCGCCCGGAACCGCTCCACCTGGCGCGGAACCGTGGCCGGCCCCTCTTCCAGGCACCAGGTCCCTAGTTCTTTCCTGGCACTCTGCCTCTGCGGGGGTGGGAGAGCTGCTGGGAAGTGTGGTCCACGGGAAAACGCGCGGTCCTCTGGGTGGCAGGGAGGGCCTCCGTTAACTCTGACACCAGCCCAGGGACCCTGTGGACCTGGCCTGATATCTCAAGGGGGGGGCACGTTGCCCGGAGGGATGCTCTTGGGGTGGGGCCTGCTTGCGCCTGCGCAGGCCCGCCTCTTGGCCCGAAACCACCCAGCCGCGGCTCGGACAAAAGCCATCTCCTGGGGGCCTCCCCCCTGTTCTTCCATCCGTAAAGGGGGACCCCTTTACGAATGGAAGAACAGGGGGATCTTCGCAGTGGTGGGGACGGGACGGAGGGGTCTGCGGGTTTGCAGCCACGTAGGCCAGTTGCTCGCACCCCGGCCCCATGTGTCCCAGCTCCATGGACGAGGTGGGCCGCTTATGGCGGGATGCAGGCGTCCTGCGGGGGTCAGGGGACGGCGTGGGCACTCCCCGGGCGAGAGAGGGCGCCTGGGACCCGAGAGAGCCCCGGGGAAAATGCACAACCCTGGCCCCCTTGTCTCCAGTGGCCTCCCCAGGCTCCTGCCGTAGGGCCTAGTCCCGCTCACCTGGGCCCAGGTTCTCCGCAGGTGAATGCCTTTTGCGGACACCAGGGACCACAGGCCGCGGATCCCTTCACGGGCAGGGGGGGTTCGAGCTCTGTGGGACCCAGGTCGCAGCGCACACAGTCCCTTCTCGCAAAGTTCAGCCCAGACTTTAGAGAGTAGAAGCGTCTCGGTCCAAGTTTTCCGCCTCGGGGCAGGGTGGGGCCGTTTGAGCCAAGAGAGACTCTTAGCCCCCCAGGCAGGTCTCAGGCCCGAGACCCCCAGGGAGACCCGGTCCCTGGGCGTGGGTCCCGCCCGCCCGGGCCCGCCCAACGTGGCCCGGAACCGTGGCCGGCCCCTCTTCCCGGCCACAGGTCCCTAGCTCTTCCTTGGCACTCTGCCTCTGGCGGGGTGGGAGACGGGCTGGCAAGTGTGGTACACGGGAAAACGCGCGGTCCTCTGGGTGGCAGGGAGGGCCTCCGTTAACTCTGACACCAGCCCAGGGACCCTGTGGACCTGGCCTGATATCTCAAGGGGGGGGCACGTTGCCCGGAGGGATGCTCTTGGGGTGGGGCCTGCTTGCGCCTGCGCGGCCCCGCCTCTTGGCCCGAAACCACCCAGCCGCGGCTCGGACAAAAGCCATCTCCTGGGGGCCTCCCCCCTGTTCTTCCATCCGTAAAGGGGGACCCCTTTACGGATGGAAGAACAGGGGGATCTTCGCAGTGGTGGGGACGGGACGGAGGGGTCTGCGGGTTTGCAGCCACGTAGGCCAGTTGCTCGCACCCCGGCCCCATGTGTCCCAGCTCCATGGACGAGGTGGGCCGCTTATGGCGGGATGCAGGCGTCCTGCGGGGGTCAGGGGACGGCGTGGGCACTCCCCGGGCGAGAGAGGGCGCCTGGGACCCGAGAGAGCACCCGGGAAAATGCCCAGCCCTGGCCCCCGTGGCTCCAGTGGCCTCCCCAGGCTCCTGCCGTGGGGCCTGGTCCTGCTCACCTGGGCCCAGGTTCTCCGCAGGTGAATGCCTTTTGCGGACACCAGGGACCACAGGCCGCGGATCCCTTCACGGGCAGGGGGGGTTCGAGCTCTGTGGGACCCAGGTCGCAGCGCACACAGTCCCTTCTCGCAAAGTTCAGCCCAGACTTTAGAGAGTAGAAGCGTCTCGGTCCAAGTTTTCCGCCTCGGGGCAGGTGGGGCCGTTTGAGCCAAGAGAGACTCTTAGCCCCCCAGGCAGGTCTCAGGCCCGAGACCCCCAGGGAGACCCGGTCCCTGGGCGTGGTTCCCGCCCGCCCGGGCCCGCACCACGTGGCCCGAAACCGTGGCCGGCCCCTCTTCCCGGCCCCAGGTCCCTAGCTCTTCCCTGGCACTCTGCCTCTGGCGGGGTGGGAGACGGGCTGGCAAGTGTGGTCCACGGGAAAACGCGCGGTCCTCTGGGTGGCAGGGAGGGCCTCCGTTAACTCTGACACCAGCCCAGGGACCCTGTGGACCTGGCCTGATATCTCAAGGGGGGGGCACGTTGCCCGGAGGGATGCTCTTGGGGTGGGGCCTGCTTGCGCCTGCGCGGCCCCGCCTCTTGGCCCGAAACCACCCAGCCGCGGCTCGGACAAAAGCCATCTCCTGGGCGCCTCCCCCCTGTTCTTCCATCCGTAAAGGGGGACCCCTTTACGGATGGAAGAACAGGGGGATCTTCGCAGTGGTGGGGACGGGACGGAGGGGTCTGCGGGTTTGCAGCCACGTAGGCCAGTTGCTCGCACCCCGGCCCCATGTGTCCCAGCTCCATGGACGAGGTGGGCCGCTTATGGCGGGATGCAGGCGTCCTGCGGGGGTCAGGGGACGGCGTGGGCACTCCCCGGGCGAGAGAGGGCGCCTGGGACCCGAGAGAGTCCCGGGGAGAGTCCGAGGCCTGGCCGCAGAGGCCTCCATTGCCTCCCCGGGCTCCTACCTTGGGGCCTGACCGTGCTCGCCCGAGGCCCAGGTTCACCGCAGGTGAATGCCTTTTGCGGACGCCAAGGACAGGAGGTCGTCGATTCCCTCACAGAGGTGGGGGTTCGAGCTCTGGGGGACTGAGGTCGCAGCGGTCACACTCCATTTTTGGGTGGTTCCGCAGAGACTGGAGGGTTGAAGCGGCTGGGTCCAAGTGTGCCGCCTTGTGGCAGGGTGGGGGCTTTGCAGGCGAAGCAAGGCTCTTAGCCTCCCAGGCGGGGCACAGGCCAGACGCCCCAAGGGAGAACCGGTCCTTGGTCGAGGGTCCCGCCCGCCCGCCCGGAACCGCTCCACCTGGCGCGGAACCGTGGCCGGCCCCTCTTCCAGGCACCAGGTCCCTAGTTCTTTCCTGGCACTCTGCCTCTGCGGGGGTGGGAGAGCTGCTGGGAAGTGTGGTCCACGGGAAAACGCGCGGTCCTCTGGGTGGCAGGGAGGGCCTCCGTTAACTCTGACACCAGCCCAGGGACCCTGTGGACCTGGCCTGATATCTCAAGGGGGGGGCACGTTGCCCGGAGGGATGCTCTTGGGGTGGGGCCTGCTTGCGCCTGCGCGGCCCCGCCTCTTGGCCCGAAACCACCCAGCCGCGGCTCGGACAAAAGCCATCTCCTGGGGGCCTCCCCCCTGTTCTTCCATCCGTAAAGGGGGACCCCTTTACGGATGGAAGAACAGGGGGATCTTCGCAGTGGTGGGGACGGGACGGAGGGGTCTGCGGGTTTGCAGCCACGTAGGCCAGTTGCTCGCACCCCGGCCCCATGTGTCCCAGCTCCATGGACGAGGTGGGCCGCTTATGGCGGGATGCAGGCGTCCTGCGGGGGTCAGGGGACGGCGTGGGCACTCCCCGGGCGAGAGAGGGCGCCTGGGACCCGAGAGAGCACCCGGGAAAATGCCCAGCCCTGGCCCCCGTGGCTCCAGTGGCCTCCCCAGGCTCCTGCCGTGGGGCCTGGTCCTGCTCACCTGGGCCCAGGTTCTCCGCAGGTGAATGCCTTTTGCGGACACCAGGGACCACAGGCCGCGGATCCCTTCACGGGCAGGGGGGGTTCGAGCTCTGTGGGACCCAGGTCGCAGCGCACACAGTCCCTTCTCGCAAAGTTCAGCCCAGACTTTAGAGAGTAGAAGCGTCTCGGTCCAAGTTTTCCGCCTCGGGGCAGGTGGGGCCGTTTGAGCCAAGAGAGACTCTTAGCCCCCCAGGCAGGTCTCAGGCCCGAGACCCCCAGGGAGACCCGGTCCCTGGGCGTGGTTCCCGCCCGCCCGGGCCCGCACCACGTGGCCCGAAACCGTGGCCGGCCCCTCTTCCCGGCCCCAGGTCCCTAGCTCTTCCCTGGCACTCTGCCTCTGGCGGGGTGGGAGACGGGCTGGCAAGTGTGGTCCACGGGAAAACGCGCGGTCCTCTGGGTGGCAGGGAGGGCCTCCGTTAACTCTGACACCAGCCCAGGGACCCTGTGGACCTGGCCTGATATCTCAAGGGGGGGGCACGTTGCCCGGAGGGATGCTCTTGGGGTGGGGCCTGCTTGCGCCTGCGCGGCCCCGCCTCTTGGCCCGAAACCACCCAGCCGCGGCTCGGACAAAAGCCATCTCCTGGGCGCCTCCCCCCTGTTCTTCCATCCGTAAAGGGGGACCCCTTTACGGATGGAAGAACAGGGGGATCTTCGCAGTGGTGGGGACGGGACGGAGGGGTCTGCGGGTTTGCAGCCACGTAGGCCAGTTGCTCGCACCCCGGCCCCATGTGTCCCAGCTCCATGGACGAGGTGGGCCGCTTATGGCGGGATGCAGGCGTCCTGCGGGGGTCAGGGGACGGCGTGGGCACTCCCCGGGCGAGAGAGGGCGCCTGGGACCCGAGAGAGTCCCGGGGAGAGTCCGAGGCCTGGCCGCAGAGGCCTCCATTGCCTCCCCGGGCTCCTACCTTGGGGCCTGACCGTGCTCGCCCGAGGCCCAGGTTCACCGCAGGTGAATGCCTTTTGCGGACGCCAAGGACAGGAGGTCGTCGATTCCCTCACAGAGGTGGGGGTTCGAGCTCTGGGGGACTGAGGTCGCAGCGGTCACACTCCATTTTTGGGTGGTTCCGCAGAGACTGGAGGGTTGAAGCGGCTGGGTCCAAGTGTGCCGCCTTGTGGCAGGGTGGGGGCTTTGCAGGCGAAGCAAGGCTCTTAGCCTCCCAGGCGGGGCACAGGCCAGACGCCCCAAGGGAGAACCGGTCCTTGGTCGAGGGTCCCGCCCGCCCGCCCGGAACCGCTCCACCTGGCGCGGAACCGTGGCCGGCCCCTCTTCCAGGCACCAGGTCCCTAGTTCTTTCCTGGCACTCTGCCTCTGCGGGGGTGGGAGAGCTGCTGGGAAGTGTGGTCCACGGGAAAACGCGCGGTCCTCTGGGTGGCAGGGAGGGCCTCCGTTAACTCTGACACCAGCCCAGGGACCCTGTGGACCTGGCCTGATATCTCAAGGGGGGGGCACGTTGCCCGGAGGGATGCTCTTGGGGTGGGGCCTGCTTGCGCCTGCGCGGCCCCGCCTCTTGGCCCGAAACCACCCAGCCGCGGCTCGGACAAAAGCCATCTCCTGGGGGCCTCCCCCCTGTTCTTCCATCCGTAAAGGGGGACCCCTTTACGGATGGAAGAACAGGGGGATCTTCGCAGTGGTGGGGACGGGACGGAGGGGTCTGCGGGTTTGCAGCCACGTAGGCCAGTTGCTCGCACCCCGGCACCATGTGTCCCAGCTACATGGACGAGGTGGGCCGCTTATGGCGGGATGCAGGCGTCCTGCGGGGGTCAGGGGACGGCGTGGGCACTCCCCGGGCGAGAGAGGGCGCCTGGGACCCGAGAGAGCCCCCGGGAAAATGCACAACCCTGGCCCCCTTGTCTCCAGTGGCCTCCCCAGGCTCCTGCCGTAGGGCCTAGTCCCGCTCACCTGGGCCCAGGTTCTCCGCAGGTGAATGCCTTTTGCGGACACCAGGGACCACAGGCCGCGGATCCCTTCACGGGCAGGGGGGGTTCGAGCTCTGTGGGACCCAGGTCGCAGCGCACACAGTCCCTTCTCGCAAAGTTCAGCCCAGACTTTAGAGAGTAGAAGCGTCTCGGTCCAAGTTTTCCGCCTCGGGGCAGGGTGGGGCCGTTTGAGCCAAGAGAGACTCTTAGCCCCCCAGGCAGGTCTCAGGCCCGAGACCCCCAGGGAGACCCGGTCCCTGGGCGTGGGTCCCGCCCGCCCGGGCCCGCCCAACGTGGCCCGGAACCGTGGCCGGCCCCTCTTCCCGGCCACAGGTCCCTAGCTCTTCCCTGGCACTCTGCCTCTGGCGGGGTGGGAGACGGGCTGGCAAGTGTGGTCCACGGGAAAACGCGCGGTCCTCTGGGTGGCAGGGAGGGCCTCCGTTAACTCTGACACCAGCCCAGGGACCCTGTGGACCTGGCCTGATATCTCAAGGGGGGGGCACGTTGCCCGGAGGGATGCTCTTGGGGTGGGGCCTGCTTGCGCCTGCGCGGCCCCGCCTCTTGGCCCGAAACCACCCAGCCGCGGCTCGGACAAAAGCCATCTCCTGGGGGCCTCCCCCCTGTTCTTCCATCCGTAAAGGGGGACCCCTTTACGGATGGAAGAACAGGGGGATCTTCGCAGTGGTGGGGACGGGACGGAGGGGTCTGCGGGTTTGCAGCCACGTAGGCCAGTTGCTCGCACCCCGGCCCCATGTGTCCCAGCTCCATGGACGAGGTGGGCCGCTTATGGCGGGATGCAGGCGTCCTGCGGGGGTCAGGGGACGGCGTGGGCACTCCCCGGGCGAGAGAGGGCGCCTGGGACCCGAGAGAGCACCCGGGAAAATGCCCAGCCCTGGCCCCCGTGGCTCCAGTGGCCTCCCCAGGCTCCTGCCGTGGGGCCTGGTCCCGCTCACCTGGGCCCAGGTTCTCCGCAGGTGAATGCCTTTTGCGGACACCAGGGACCACAGGCCGCGGATCCCTTCACGGGCAGGGGGGGTTCGAGCTCTGTGGGACCCAGGTCGCAGCGCACACAGTCCCTTCTCGCAAAGTTCAGCCCAGACTTTAGAGAGTAGAAGCGTCTCGATCCAAGTTTTCCGCCTCGGGGCAGGTGGGGCCGTTTGAGCCAAGAGAGACTCTTAGCCCCCCAGGCAGGTCTCAGGCCCGAGACCCCCAGGGAGACCCGGTCCCTGGGCATGGTTCCCGCCCGCCCGGGCCCGCACCACGTGGCCCGAAACCGTGGCCGGCCCCTCTTCCCGGCCCCAGGTCCCTAGCTCTTCCCTGGCACTCTGCCTCTGGCGGGGTGGGAGACGGGCTGGCAAGTGTGGTCCACGGGAAAACGCGCGGTCCTCTGGGTGGCAGGGAGGGCCTCCATTAACTCTGACACCAGCCCAGGGACCCTGTGGACCTGGCCTGATATCTCAAGGGGGGGGCACGTTGCCCGGAGGGATGCTCTTGGGGTGGGGCCTGCTTGCGCCTGCGCGGCCCCGCCTCTTGGCCCGAAACCACCCAGCCGCGGCTCGGACAAAAGCCATCTCCTGGGGGCCTCCCCCCTGTTCTTCCATCCGTAAAGGGGGACCCCTTTACGGATGGAAGAACAGGGGGATCTTCGCAGTGGTGGGGACGGGACGGAGGGGTCTGCGGGTTTGCAGCCACGTAGGCCAGTTGCTCGCACCGCGGCCCCATGTGTCCCAGCTCCATGGACGAGGTGGGCCGCTTATGGCGGGATGCAGGCGTCCTGCGGGGGTCAGGGGAAGGCGTGGGCACTCCCCGGGCGAGAGAGGGCGCCTGGGACCCGAGAGAGCCCCGGGGAGAGTCCGAGGCCTGGCCGCAGAGGCCTCCATTGCCTCCCCGGGCTCCTACCATGGGGCCTGACCGTGCTCGCCCGAGGCCCAGGTTCACCGCAGGTGAATGCCTTTTGCGGACGCCAAGGACAGGAGGTCGCCGATTCCCTCACAGAGGTGGAGGTTCGAGCTCTGGGGGACTGAGGTCGCAGCGGTCACTCTCCATTTTTGGGTGGTTCCGCAGAGACTGGAGGGTTGAAGCGGCTGGGTCCAAGTGTGCCGCCTTGTGGCAGGGTGGGGGCTTTGCAGGCGAAGCAAGGCTCTTAGCCTCCCAGGCGGGGCACAGGCCAGACGCCCCAAGGGAGAACCGGTCCTTGGTCGAGGGTCCCGCCCGCCCGCCCGGAACCGCTCCACCTGGCGCGGAACCGTGGCCGGCCCCTCTTCCAGGCACCAGGTCCCTAGTTCTTTCCTGGCACTCTGCCTCTGCGGGGGTGGGAGAGCTGCTGGGAAGTGTGGTCCACGGGAAAACGCGCGGTCCTCTGGGTGGCAGGGAGGGCCTCCGTTAACTCTGACACCAGCCCAGGGACCCTGTGGACCTGGCCTGATATCTCAAGGGGGGGGCACGTTGCCCGGAGGGATGCTCTTGGGGTGGGGCCTGCTTGCGCCTGCGCGGCCCCGCCTCTTGGCCCGAAACCACCCAGCCGCGGCTCGGACAAAAGCCATCTCCTGGGCGCCTCCCCCCTGTTCTTCCATCCGTAAAGGGGGACCCCTTTACGGATGGAAGAACAGGGGGATCTTCGCAGTGGTGGGGACGGGACGGAGGGGTCTGCGGGTTTGCAGCCACGTAGGCCAGTTGCTCGCACCCCGGCCCCATGTCTCCCAGCTCCATGGACGAGGTGGGCCGCTTATGGCGGGATGCAGGCGTCCTGCGGGGGTCAGGGGACGGCGTGGGCACTCCCCGGGCGAGAGAGGGCGCCTGGGACCCGAGAGAGTCCCGGGGAGAGTCCGAGGCCTGGCCGCAGAGGCCTCCATTGCCTCCCCGGGCTCCTACCATGGGGCCTGACCGTGCTCGCCCGAGGCCCAGGTTCACCGCAGGTGAATGCCTTTTGCGGACGCCAAGGACAGGAGGTCGTCGATTCCCTCACAGAGGTGGGGGTTCGAGCTCTGGGGGACTGAGGTCGCAGCGGTCACACTCCATTTTTGGGTGGTTCCGCAGAGACTGGAGGGTTGAAGCGGCTGGGTCCAAGTGTGCCGCCTTGTGGCAGGGTGGGAGCTTTGCAGGCGAAGCAAGGCTCTTAGCCTCCCAGGCGGGGCACAGGCCAGACGCCCCAAGGGAGAACCGGTCCTTGGTCGAGGGTCCCGCCCGCCCGCCCGGAACCGCTCCACCTGGCGCGGAACCGTGGCCGGCCCCTCTTCCAGGCACCAGGTCCCTAGTTCTTTCCTGGCACTCTGCCTCTGCGGGGGTGGGAGAGCTGCTGGGAAGTGTGGTCCACGGGAAAACGCGCGGTCCTCTGGGTGGCAGGGAGGGCCTCCGTTAACTCTGACACCAGCCCAGGGACCCTGTGGACCTGGCCTGATATCTCAAGGGGGGGGCACGTTGCCCGGAGGGATGCTCTTGGGGTGGGGCCTGCTTGCGCCTGCGCGGCCCCGCCTCTTGGCCCGAAACCACCCAGCCGCGGCTCGGACAAAAGCCATCTCCTGGGGGCCTCCCCCCTGTTCTTCCATCCGTAAAGGGGGACCCCTTTACGGATGGAAGAACAGGGGGATCTTCGCAGTGGTGGGGACGGGACGGAGGGGTCTGCGGGTTTGCAGCCACGTAGGCCAGTTGCTCGCACCCCGGCACCATGTGTCCCAGCTACATGGACGAGGTGGGCCGCTTATGGCGGGATGCAGGCGTCCTGCGGGGGTCAGGGGACGGCGTGGGCACTCCCCGGGCGAGAGAGGGCGCCTGGGACCCGAGAGAGCCCCCGGGAAAATGCACAACCCTGGCCCCCTTGTCTCCAGTGGCCTCCCCAGGCTCCTGCCGTAGGGCCTAGTCCCGCTCACCTGGGCCCAGGTTCTCCGCAGGTGAATGCCTTTTGCGGACACCAGGGACCACAGGCCGCGGATCCCTTCACGGGCAGGGGGGGTTCGAGCTCTGTGGGACCCAGGTCGCAGCGCACACAGTCCCTTCTCGCAAAGTTCAGCCCAGACTTTAGAGAGTAGAAGCGTCTCGGTCCAAGTTTTCCGCCTCGGGGCAGGGTGGGGCCGTTTGAGCCAAGAGAGACTCTTAGCCCCCCAGGCAGGTCTCAGGCCCGAGACCCCCAGGGAGACCCGGTCCCTGGGCGTGGGTCCCGCCCGCCCGGGCCCGCCCAACGTGGCCCGGAACCGTGGCCGGCCCCTCTTCCCGGCCACAGGTCCCTAGCTCTTCCCTGGCACTCTGCCTTGGCGGGGTGGGAGACGGGCTGGCAAGTGTGGTCCACGGGAAAACGCGCGGTCCTCTGGGTGGCAGGGAGGGCCTCCGTTAACTCTGACAGCAGCCCAGGGACCCTGTGGACCTGGCCTGATATCTCAAGGGGGGGGCACGTTGCCCGGAGGGATGCTCTTGGGGTGGGGCCTGCTTGCGCCTGCGCGGCCCCGCCTCTTGGCCCGAAACCACCCAGCCGCGGCTCGGACAAAAGCCATCTCCTGGGGGCCTCCCCCCTGTTCTTCCATCCGTAAAGGGGGACCCCTTTACGGATGGAAGAACAGGGGGATCTTCGCAGTGGTGGGGACGGGACGGAGGGGTCTGCGGGTTTGCAGCCACGTAGGCCAGTTGCTCGCACCCCGGCCCCATGTGTCCCAGCTCCATGGACGAGGTGGGGCGCTTATGGCGGCATGCAGGCGTCCTGCGGGGGTCAGGGGACGGCGTGGGCACTCCCCGGGCGAGAGAGGGCGCCTGGGACCCGAGAGAGCCCCGGGGAGAGTCCGAGGCCTGGCCGCAGAGGCCTCCATTGCCTCCCCGGGCTCCTACCATGGGGCCTGACCGTGCCCGCCCGAGGCCCAGGTTCACCGCAGGTGAATGCCTTTTGCGGACGCCAAGGACAGGAGGTCCCCGATTCCCTCACAGAGGTGGAGGTTCGAGCTCTGGGGGACTGAGGTCGCAGCGGTCACACTCCATTTTTGGGTGGTTCCGCAGAGACTGGAGGGTTGAAGCGGCTGGGTCCAAGTGTGCCGCCCTGTGGCAGGGTGGGGGCTTTGCAGGCGAAGCAAGGCTCTTAGCCTCCCAGGCGGGGCACAGGCCAGACGCCCCAAGGGAGAACCGGTCCTTGGTCGAGGGTCCCGCCCGCCCGCCCGGAACCGCTCCACCTGGCGCGGAACCGTGGCCGGCCCCTCTTCCAGGCACCAGGTCCCTAGTTCTTTCCTGGCACTCTGCCTCTGCGGGGGTGGGAGAGCTGCTGGGAAGTGTGGTCCACGGGAAAACGCGCGGTCCTCTGGGTGGCAGGGAGGGCCTCCGTTAACTCTGACACCAGCCCAGGGACCCTGTGGACCTGGCCTGATATCTCAAGGGGGGGCACGTTGCCCGGAGGGATGCTCTTGGGGTGGGGCCTGCTTGCGCCTGCGCGGCCCCGCCTCTTGGCCCGAAACCACCCAGCCGCGGCTCGGACAAAAGCCATCTCCTGGGGGCCTCCCCCCTGTTCTTCCATCCGTAAAGGGGGACCCCTTTACGGATGGAAGAACAGGGGGATCTTCGCAGTGGTGGGGACGGGACGGAGGGGTCTGCGGGTTTGCAGCCACGTAGGCCAGTTGCTCGCACCCCGGCCCCATGTGTCCCAGCTCCATGGACGAGGTGGGCCGCTTATGGCGGGATGCAGGCGTCCTGCGGGGGTCAGGGGACGGCGTGGGCACTCCCCGGGCGAGAGAGGGCGCCTGGGACCCGAGAGAGCCCCGGGGAGAGTCCGAGGCCTGGCCGCAGAGGCCTCCATTGCCTCCCCGGGCTCCTACCATGGGGCCTGACCGTGCTCGCCCGAGGCCCAGGTTCACCGCAGGTGAATGCCTTTTGCGGACGCCAAGGACAGGAGGTCGCCGATTCCCTCACAGAGGTGGGGGTTCGAGCTCTGGGGGACTGAGGTCGCAGCGGTCACTCTCCATTTTTGGGTGGTTCCGCAGAGACTGGAGGGTTGAAGCGGCTGGGTCCAAGTGTGCCGCCTTGTGGCAGGGTGGGGGCTTTGCAGGCGAAGCAAGGCTCTTAGCCTCCCAGGCGGGGCACAGGCCAGACGCCCCAAGGGAGAACCGGTCCTTGGTCGAGGGTCCCGCCCGCCCGCCCGGAACCGCTCCACCTGGCGCGGAACCGTGGCCGGCCCTCTTCCAGGCACCAGGTCCCTAGTTCTTTCCTGGCACTCTGCCTCTGCGGGGGTGGGAGAGCTGCTGGGAAGTGTGGTCCACGGGAAAACGCGCGGTCCTCTGGGTGGCAGGGAGGGCCTCCGTTAACTCTGACACCAGCCCAGGGACCCTGTGGACCTGGCCTGATATCTCAAGGGGGGGGCACGTTGCCCGGAGGGATGCTCTTGGGGTGGGGCCTGCTTGCGCCTGCGCGGCCCCGCCTCTTGGCCCGAAACCACCCAGCCGCGGCTCGGACAAAAGCCATCTCCTGGGGGCCTCCCCCCTGTTCTTCCATCCGTAAAGGGGGACCCCTTTACGGATGGAAGAACAGGGGGATCTTCGCAGTGGTGGGGACGGGACGGAGGGGTCTGCGGGTTTGCAGCCACGTAGGCCAGTTGCTCGCACCCCGGCACCATGTGTCCCAGCTACATGGACGAGGTGGGCCGCTTATGGCGGGATGCAGGCGTCCTGCGGGGGTCAGGGGACGGCGTGGGCACTCCCCGGGCGAGAGAGGGCGCCTGGGACCCGAGAGAGCCCCCGGGAAAATGCACAACCCTGGCCCCCTTGTCTCCAGTGGCCTCCCCAGGCTCCTGCCGTAGGGCCTAGTCCCGCTCACCCGGGCCCAGGTTCTCCGCAGGTGAATGCCTTTTGCGGACACCAGGGACCACAGGCCGCGGATCCCTTCACGGGCAGGGGGGGTTCGAGCTCTGTGGGACCCAGGTCGCAGCGCACACAGTCCCTTCTCGCAAAGTTCAGCCCAGACTTTAGAGAGTAGAAGCGTCTCGGTCCAAGTTTTCCGCCTCGGGGCAGGGTGGGGCCGTTTGAGCCAAGAGAGACTCTTAGCCCCCCAGGCAGGTCTCAGGCCCGAGACCCCCAGGGAGACCCGGTCCCTGGGCGTGGGTCCCGCCCGCCCGGGCCCGCCCAACGTGGCCCGGAACCGTGGCCGGCCCCTCTTCCCGGCCACAGGTCCCTAGCTCTTCCCTGGCACTCTGCCTCTGGCGGGGTGGGAGACGGGCTGGCAAGTGTGGTCCACGGGAAAACGCGCGGTCCTCTGGGTGGCAGGGAGGGCCTCCGTTAACTCTGACACCAGCCCAGGGACCCTGTGGACCTGGCCTGATATCTCAAGGGGGGGGCACGTTGCCCGGAGGGATGCTCTTGGGGTGGGGCCTGCTTGCGCCTGCGCGGCCCCGCCTCTTGGCCCGAAACCACCCAGCCGCGGCTCGGACAAAAGCCATCTCCTGGGCGCCTCCCCCCTGTTCTTCCATCCGTAAAGGGGGACCCCTTTACGGATGGAAGAACAGGGGGATCTTCGCAGTGGTGGGGACGGGACGGAGGGGTCTGCGGGTTTGCAGCCACGTAGGCCAGTTGCTCGCACCCCGGCCCCATGTGTCCCAGCTCCATGGACGAGGTGGGCCGCTTATGGCGGGATGCAGGCGTCCTGCGGGGGTCAGGGGACGGCGTGGGCACTCCCCGGGCGAGAGAGGGCGCCTGGGACCCGAGAGAGCCCCCGGGAAAATGCACAACCCTGGCCCCCTTGTCTCCAGTGGCCTCCCCAGGCTCCTGCCATAGGGCCTAGTCCCGCTCACCTGGGCCCAGGTTCTCCGCAGGTGAATGGCTTTTGCGGACACCAGGGACCACAGGCCGCGGATCCCTTCACGGGCAGGGGGGGTTCGAGCTCTGTGGGACCCAGGTCGCAGCGCACACAGTCCCTTCTCGCAAAGTTCAGCCCAGACTTTAGAGAGTAGAAGCGTCTCGGTCCAAGTTTTCCGCCTCGGGGCAGGGTGGGGCCGTTTGAGCCAAGAGAGACTCTTAGGCCGCCAGGCAGGTCACAGGGCCGAGACCCCCAGGGAGACCCGGTCCCTGGGCGTGGGTCCCGCCAGCCCGGGCCCGCCCCACGTGGCCCGGAACCGTGGCCCGCCCCTCTTCCCGGCCACAGGTCCCTAGCTCTTCCCTGGCACTCTGCCTCTGGCGGGGTGGGAGACGGGCTGGCAAGTGTGGTCCACGGGAAAACGCGCGGTCCTCTGGGTGGCAGGGCGGGCCTCCGTTAACTCTGACACCAGCCCAGGGACCCTGTGGACCTGGCCTGATATCTCAAGGGGGGGGCACGTTGCCGGGAGGGATGCTCTTGGGGTGGGGCCTGCTTGCGCCTGCGCGGCCCCGCGTCTTGGCCCAAAACCACCCAGCCGCGGCTCGGACAAAAGCCATCTCCTGGGGGCCTCCCCCCTGTTCTTCCATCCGTAAAGGGGGACCCCTTTACGGATGGAAGAACAGGGGGATCTTCGCAGTGGTGGGGACGGGACGGAGGGGTCTGCGGGTTTGCAGCCACATAGGCTAGTTGCTCGCACCGCGGCCCCATGTGTCCCAGCTCCATGGACGAGGTGGGCCGCTTATGGCGGGATGCAGGCGTCCTGCGGGGGTCAGGGGACGGCGTGGGCACTCCCCGGGCGAGAGAGGGCGCCTGGGACCCGAGAGAGCCCCGGGGAGAGTCCGAGGCCTGGCCGCAGAGGCCTCCATTGCCTCCCCGGGCTCCTACCATGGGGCCTGACCGTGCTCGCCCGAGGCCCAGGTTCACCGCAGGTGAATGCCTTTTGCGGACGCCAAGGACAGGAGGTCGCCGATTCCCTCACAGAGGTGGGGGTTCGAGCTCTGGGGGACTGAGGTCGCAGCGGTCACACTCCATTTTTGGGTGGTTCCGCAGAGACTGGAGGGTTGAAGCGGCTGGGTCCAAGTGTGCCGCCTTGTGGCAGGGTGGGGGCTTTGCAGGCGAAGCAAGGCTCTTAGCCTCCCAGGCGGGGCACAGGCCAGACGCCCCAAGGGAGAACCGGTCCTTGGTCGAGGGTCCCGCCCGCCCGCCCGGAACCGCTCCACCTGGCGCGGAACCGTGGCCGGCCCCTCTTCCAGGCACCAGGTCCCTAGTTCTTTCCTGGCACTCTGCCTCTGCGGGGGTGGGAGAGCTGCTGGGAAGTGTGGTCCACGGGAAAACGCGCGGTCCTCTGGGTGGCAGGGAGGGCCTCCGTTAACTCTGACACCAGCCCAGGGACCCTGTGGACCTGGCCTGATATCTCAAGGGGGGGGCACGTTGCCCGGAGGGATGCTCTTGGGGTGGGGCCTGCTTGCGCCTGCGCGGCCCCGCCTCTTGGCCCGAAACCACCCAGCCGCGGCTCGGACAAAAGCCATCTCCTGGGCGCCTCCCCCCTGTTCTTCCATCCGTAAAGGGGGACCCCTTTACGGATGGAAGAACAGGGGGATCTTCGCAGTGGTGGGGACGGGACGGAGGGGTCTGCGGGTTTGCAGCCACGTAGGCCAGTTGCTCGCACCCCGGCCCCATGTGTCCCAGCTCCATGGACGAGGTGGGCCGCTTATGGCGGGATGCAGGCGTCCTGCGGGGGTCAGGGGACGGCGTGGGCACTCCCCGGGCGAGAGAGGGCGCCTGGGACCCGAGAGAGTCCCGGGGAGAGTCCGAGGCCTGGCCGCAGAGGCCTCCATTGCCTCCCCGGGCTCCTACCATGGGGCCTGACCGTGCTCGCCCGAGGCCCAGGTTCACCGCAGGTGAATGCCTTTTGCGGACGCCAAGGACAGGAGGTCGTCGATTCCCTCACAGAGGTGGGGGTTCGAGCTCTGGGGGACTGAGGTCGCAGCGGTCACACTCCATTTTTGGGTGGTTCCGCAGAGACTGGAGGGTTGAAGCGGCTGGGTCCAAGTGTGCCGCCTTGTGGCAGGGTGGGGGCTTTGCAGGCGAAGCAAGGCTCTTAGCCTCCCAGGCGGGGCACAGGCCAGACGCCCCAAGGGAGAACCGGTCCTTGGTCGAGGGTCCCGCCCGCCCGCCCGGAACCGCTCCACCTGGCGCGGAACCGTGGCCGGCCCCTCTTCCAGGCACCAGGTCCCTAGTTCTTTCCTGGCACTCTGCCTCTGCGGGGGTGGGAGAGCTGCTGGGAAGTGTGGTCCACGGGAAAACGCGCGGTCCTCTGGGTGGCAGGGAGGGCCTCCGTTAACTCTGACACCAGCCCAGGGACCCTGTGGACCTGGCCTGATATCTCAAGGGGGGGGCACGTTGCCCGGAGGGATGCTCTTGGGGTGGGGCCTGTTTGCGCCTGCGCGGCCCCGCCTCTTGGCCCGAAACCACCCAGCCGCGGCTCGGACAAAAGCCATCTCCTGGGGGCCTCCCCCCTGTTCTTCCATCCGTAAAGGGGGACCCCTTTACGGATGGAAGAACAGGGGGATCTTCGCAGTGGTGGGGACGGGACGGAGGGGTCTGCGGGTTTGCAGCCACGTAGGCCAGTTGCTCGCACCCCGGCACCATGTGTCCCAGCTACATGGACGAGGTGGGCCGCTTATGGCGGGATGCAGGCGTCCTGCGGGGGTCAGGGGACGGCGTGGGCACTCCCCGGGCGAGAGAGGGCGCCTGGGACCCGAGAGAGCCCCCGGGAAAATGCACAACCCTGGCCCCCTTGTCTCCAGTGGCCTCCCCAGGCTCCTGCCGTAGGGCCTAGTCCCGCTCACCTGGGCCCAGGTTCTCCGCAGGTGAATGCCTTTTGCGGACACCAGGGACCACAGGCCGCGGATCCCTTCACGGGCAGGGGGGGTTCGAGCTCTGTGGGACCCAGGTCGCAGCGCACACAGTCCCTTCTCGCAAAGTTCAGCCCAGACTTTAGAGAGTAGAAGCGTCTCGGTCCAAGTTTTCCGCCTCGGGGCAGGGTGGGGCCGTTTGAGCCAAGAGAGACTCTTAGCCCCCCAGGCAGGTCTCAGGCCCGAGACCCCCAGGGAGACCCGGTCCCTGGGCGTGGGTCCCGCCCGCCCGGGCCCGCCCAACGTGGCCCGGAACCGTGGCCGGCCCCTCTTCCCGGCCACAGGTCCCTAGCTCTTCCCTGGCACTCTGCCTTGGCGGGGTGGGAGACGGGCTGGCAAGTGTGGTCCACGGGAAAACGCGCGGTCCTCTGGGTGGCAGGGAGGGCCTCCGTTAACTCTGACACCAGCCCAGGGACCCTGTGGACCTGGCCTGATATCTCAAGGGGGGGGCACGTTGCCCGGAGGGATGCTCTTGGGGTGGGGCCTGCTTGCGCCTGCGCGGCCCCGCCTCTTGGCCCGAAACCACCCAGCCGCGGCTCGGACAAAAGCCATCTCCTGGGGGCCTCCCCCCTGTTCTTCCATCCGTAAAGGGGGACCCCTTTACGGATGGAAGAACAGGGGGATCTTCGCAGTGGTGGGGACGGGACGGAGGGGTCTGCGGGTTTGCAGCCACGTAGGCCAGTTGCTCGCACCCCGGCACCATGTGTCCCAGCTACATGGACGAGGTGGGCCGCTTATGGCGGGATGCAGGCGTCCTGCGGGGGTCAGGGGACGGCGTGGGCACTCCCCGGGCGAGAGAGGGCGCCTGGGACCCGAGAGAGCCCCGGGGAGAGTCCGAGGCCTGGCCGCAGAGGCCTCCATTGCCTCCCCGGGCTCCTACCATGGGGCCTGACCGTGCCCGCCCGAGGCCCAGGTTCACCGCAGGTGAATGCCTTTTGCGGACGCCAAGGACAGGAGGTCCCCGATTCCCTCACAGAGGTGGAGGTTCGAGCTCTGGGGGACTGAGGTCGCAGCGGTCACACTCCATTTTTGGGTGGTTCCGCAGAGACTGGAGGGTTGAAGCGGCTGGGTCCAAGTGTGCCGCCCTGTGGCAGGGTGGGGGCTTTGCAGGCGAAGCAAGGCTCTTAGCCTCCCAGGCGGGGCACAGGCCAGACGCCCCAAGGGAGAACCGGTCCTTGGTCGAGGGTCCCGCCCGCCCGCCCGGAACCGCTCCACCTGGCGCGGAACCGTGGCCGGCCCCTCTTCCAGGCACCAGGTCCCTAGTTCTTTCCTGGCACTCTGCCTCTGCGGGGGTGGGAGAGCTGCTGGGAAGTGTGGTCCACGGGAAAACGCGCGGTCCTCTGGGTGGCAGGGAGGGCCTCCGTTAACTCTGACACCAGCCCAGGGACCCTGTGGACCTGGCCTGATATCTCAAGGGGGGGCACGTTGCCCGGAGGGATGCTCTTGGGGTGGGGCCTGCTTGCGCCTGCGCGGCCCCGCCTCTTGGCCCGAAACCACCCAGCCGCGGCTCGGACAAAAGCCATCTCCTGGGGGCCTCCCCCCTGTTCTTCCATCCGTAAAGGGGGACCCCTTTACGGATGGAAGAACAGGGGGATCTTCGCAGTGGTGGGGACGGGACGGAGGGGTCTGCGGGTTTGCAGCCACGTAGGCCAGTTGCTCGCACCCCGGCCCCATGTGTCCCAGCTCCATGGACGAGGTGGGCCGCTTATGGCGGGATGCAGGCGTCCTGCGGGGGTCAGGGGACGGCGTGGGCACTCCCCGGGCGAGAGAGGGCGCCTGGGACCCGAGAGAGCCCCCGGGAAAATGCACAACCCTGGCCCCCTTGTCTCCAGTGGCCTCCCCAGGCTCCTGCCGTAGGGCCTAGTCCCGCTCACCTGGGCCCAGGTTCTCCGCAGGTGAATGCCTTTTGCGGACACCAGGGACCACAGGCCGCGGATCCCTTCACGGGCAGGGGGGGTTCGAGCTCTGTGGGACCCAGGTCGCAGCGCACACAGTCCCTTCTCGCAAAGTTCAGCCCAGACTTTAGAGAGTAGAAGCGTCTCGGTCCAAGTTTTCCGCCTCGGGGCAGGGTGGGGCCGTTTGAGCCAAGAGAGACTCTTAGCCCCCCAGGCAGGTCTCAGGCCCGAGACCCCCAGGGAGACCCGGTCCCTGGGCGTGGGTCCCGCCCGCCCGGGCCCGCCCAACGTGGCCCGGAACTGTGGCCGGCCCCTCTTCCCGGCCACAGGTCCCTAGCTCTTCCCTGGCACTCTGCCTCTGGCGGGGTGGGAGACGGGCTGGCAAGTGTGGTCCACGGGAAAACGCGCGGTCCTCTGGGTGGCAGGGAGGGCCTCCGTTAACTCTGACACCAGCCCAGGGACCCTGTGGACCTGGCCTGATATCTCAAGGGGGGGGCACGTTGCCCGGAGGGATGCTCTTGGGGTGGGGCCTGCTTGCGCCTGCGCGGCCCCGCCTCTTGGCCCGAAACCACCCAGCCGCGGCTCGGACAAAAGCCATCTCCTGGGCGCCTCCCCCCTGTTCTTCCATCCGTAAAGGGGGACCCCTTTACGGATGGAAGAACAGGGGGATCTTCGCAGTGGTGGGGACGGGACGGAGGGGTCTGCGGGTTTGCAGCCACGTAGGCCAGTTGCTCGCACCCCGGCCCCATGTGTCCCAGCTCCATGGACGAGGTGGGCCGCTTATGGCGGGATGCAGGCGTCCTGCGGGGGTCAGGGGACGGCGTGGGCACTCCCCGGGCGAGAGAGGGCGCCTGGGACCCGAGAGAGCCCCCGGGAAAATGCACAACCCTGGCCCCCTTGTCTCCAGTGGCCTCCCCAGGCTCCTGCCATAGGGCCTAGTCCCGCTCACCTGGGCCCAGGTTCTCCGCAGGTGAATGGCTTTTGCGGACACCAGGGACCACAGGCCGCGGATCCCTTCACGGGCAGGGGGGGTTCGAGCTCTGTGGGACCCAGGTCGCAGCGCACACAGTCCCTTCTCGCAAAGTTCAGCCCAGACTTTAGAGAGTAGAAGCGTCTCGGTCCAAGTTTTCCGCCTCGGGGCAGGGTGGGGCCGTTTGAGCCAAGAGAGACTCTTAGGCCGCCAGGCAGGTCACAGGGCCGAGACCCCCAGGGAGACCCGGTCCCTGGGCGTGGGTCCCGCCAGCCCGGGCCCGCCCCACGTGGCCCGGAACCGTGGCCCGCCCCTCTTCCCGGCCACAGGTCCCTAGCTCTTCCCTGGCACTCTGCCTCTGGCGGGGTGGGAGACGGGCTGGCAAGTGTGGTCCACGGGAAAACGCGCGGTCCTCTGGGTGGCAGGGCGGGCCTCCGTTAACTCTGACACCAGCCCAGGGACCCTGTGGACCTGGCCTGATATCTCAAGGGGGGGGCACGTTGCCGGGAGGGATGCTCTTGGGGTGGGGCCTGCTTGCGCCTGCGCGGCCCCGCGTCTTGGCCCAAAACCACCCAGCCGCGGCTCGGACAAAAGCCATCTCCTGGGGGCCTCCCCCCTGTTCTTCCATCCGTAAAGGGGGACCCCTTTACGGATGGAATAACAGGGGGATCTTCGCAGTGGTGGGGACGGGACGGAGGGGTCTGCGGGTTTGCAGCCACGTAGGCTAGTTGCTCGCACCGCGGCCCCATGTGTCCCAGCTCCATGGACGAGGTGGGCCGCTTATGGCGGGATGCAGGCGTCCTGCGGGGGTCAGGGGACGGCGTGGGCACTCCCCGGGCGAGAGAGGGCGCCTGGGACCCGAGAGAGCCCCGGGGAGAGTCCGAGGCCTGGCCGCAGAGGCCTCCATTGCCTCCCCGGGCTCCTACCATGGGGCCTGACCGTGCTCGCCCGAGGCCCAGGTTCACCGCAGGTGAATGCCTTTTGCGGACGCCAAGGACAGGAGGTCGCCGATTCCCTCACAGAGGTGGGGGTTCGAGCTCTGGGGGACTGAGGTCGCAGCGGTCACACTCCATTTTTGGGTGGTTCCGCAGAGACTGGAGGGTTGAAGCGGCTGGGTCCAAGTGTGCCGCCTTGTGGCAGGGTGGGGGCTTTGCAGGCGAAGCAAGGCTCTTAGCCTCCCAGGCGGGGCACAGGCCAGACGCCCCAAGGGAGATCCGGTCCTTGGTCGAGGGTCCCGCCCGCCCGCCCGGAACCGCTCTACCTGGCACGGAACCGTGGCCGGCCCCTCTTCCAGGCACCAGGTCCCTAGTTCTTTCCTGGCACTCTGCCTCTGCGGGGGTGGGAGAGCTGCTGGGAAGTGTGGTCCACGGGAAAACGCGCGGTCCTCTGGGTGGCAGGGAGGGCCTCCGTTAACTCTGACACCAGCCCAGGGACCCTGTGGACCTGGCCTGATATCTCAAGGGGGGGGCACGTTGCCCGGAGGGATGCTCTTGGGGTGGGGCCTGCTTGCGCCTGCGCGGCCCCGCCTCTTGGCCCGAAACCACCCAGCCGCGGCTCGGACAAAAGCCATCTCCTGGGGGCCTCCCCCCTGTTCTTCCATCCGTAAAGGGGGACCCCTTTACGGATGGAAGAACAGGGGGATCTTCGCAGTGGTGGGGACGGGACGGAGGGGTCTGCGGGTTTGCAGCCACGTAGGCCAGTTGCTCGCACCCCGGCCCCATGTGTCCCAGCTCCATGGACGAGGTGGGCCGCTTATGGCGGCATGCAGGCGTCCTGCGGGGGTCAGGGGACGGCGTGGGCACTCCCCGGGCGAGAGAGGGCGCCTGGGACCCGAGAGAGCCCCGGGGAGAGTCCGAGGCCTGGCCGCAGAGGCCTCCATTGCCTCCCCGGGCTCCTACCATGGGGCCTGACCGTGCTCGCCCGAGGCCCAGGTTCACCGCGGGGTGAATGCCTTTTGCGGACGCCAAGGACAGGAGGTCGTCGATTCCCTCACAGAGGTGGGGGTTCGAGCTCTGGGGGACTGAGGTCGCAGCGGTCACACTCCATTTTTGGGTGGTTCCGCAGAGACTGGAGGGTTGAAGCGGCTGGGTCCAAGTGTGCCGCCTTGTGGCAGGGTGGGGGCTTTGCAGGCGAAGCAAGGCTCTTAGCCTCCCAGGCGGGGCACAGGCCAGACGCCCCAAGGGAGAACCGGTCCTTGGTCGAGGGTCCCGCCCGCCCGCCCGGAACCGCTCCACCTGGCGCGGAACCGTGGCGGGCCCCTCTTCCAGGCACCAGGTCCCTAGTTCTTTCCTGGCACTCTGCCTCTGGCGGGGTGGGAGACGGGCTGGCAAGTGTGGTCCACGGGAAAACGCGCGGTCCTCTGGGTGGCAGGGAGGGCCTCCGTTAACTCTGACACCAGCCCAGGGACCCTGTGGACCTGGCCTGATATCTCAAGGGGGGGGCACGTTGCCCGGAGGGATGCTCTTGGGGTGGGGCCTGCTTGCGCCTGCGCGGCCCCGCCTCTTGGCCCGAAACCACCCAGCCGCGGCTCGGACAAAAGCCATCTCCTGGGGGCCTCCCCCCTGTTCTTCCATCCGTAAAGGGGGACCCCTTTACGGATGGAAGAACAGGGGGATCTTCGCAGTGGTGGGGACGGGACGGAGGGGTCTGCGGGTTTGCAGCCACGTAGGCCAGTTGCTCGCACCGCGGCCCCATGTGTCCCAGCTCCATGGACGAGGTGGGCCGCTTATGGCGGGATGCAGGCGTCCTGCGGGGGTCAGGGGAAGGCGTGGGCACTCCCCGGGCGAGAGAGGGCGCCTGGGACCCGAGAGAGCCCCGGGGAGAGTCCGAGGCCTGGCCGCAGAGGCCTCCATTGCCTCCCCGGGCTCCTACCATGGGGTCTGACCGTGCTCGCCCGAGGCCCAGGTTCACCGCAGGTGAATGCCTTTTGCGGACGCCAAGGACAGGAGGTCGCCGATTCCCTCACAGAGGTGGAGGTTCGAGCTCTGGGGGACTGAGGTCGCAGCGGTCACTCTCCATTTTTGGGTGGTTCCGCAGAGACTGGAGGGTTGAAGCGGCTGGGTCCAAGTGTGCCGCCTTGTGGCAGGGTGGGGGCTTTGCAGGCGAAGCAAGGCTCTTAGCCTCCCAGGCGGGGCACAGGCCAGACGCCCCAAGGGAGAACCGGTCCTTGGACGAGGGTCCCGCCCGCCCGCCCGGAACCGCTCCACCTGGCGCGGAACCGTGGCCGGCCCCTCTTCCAGGCACCAGGTCCCTAGTTCTTTCCTGGCACTCTGCCTCTGCGGGGGTGGGAGAGCTGCTGGGAAGTGTGGTCCACGGGAAAACGCGCGGTCCTCTGGGTGGCAGGGAGGGCCTCCGTTAACTCTGACACCAGCCCAGGGACCCTGTGGACCTGGCCTGATATCTCAAGGGGGGGGCACGTTGCCCGGAGGGATGCTCTTGGGGTGGGGCCTGCTTGCGCCTGCGCGGCCCCGCCTCTTGGCCCGAAACCACCCAGCCGCGGCTCGGACAAAAGCCATCTCCTGGGCGCCTCCCCCCTGTTCTTCCATCCGTAAAGGGGGACCCCTTTACGGATGGAAGAACAGGGGGATCTTCGCAGTGGTGGGGACGGGACGGAGGGGTCTGCGGGTTTGCAGCCACGTAGGCCAGTTGCTCGCACCCCGGCCCCATGTGTCCCAGCTCCATGGACGAGGTGGGCCGCTTATGGCGGGATGCAGGCGTCCTGCGGGGGTCAGGGGACGGCGTGGGCACTCCCCGGGCGAGAGAGGGCGCCTGGGACCCGAGAGAGTCCCGGGGAGAGTCCGAGGCCTGGCCGCAGAGGCCTCCATTGCCTCCCCGGGCTCCTACCATGGGGCCTGACCGTGCTCGCCCGAGGCCCAGGTTCACCGCAGGTGAATGCCTTTTGCGGACGCCAAGGACAGGAGGTCGTCGATTCCCTCACAGAGGTGGGGGTTCGAGCTCTGGGGGACTGAGGTCGCAGCGGTCACACTCCATTTTTGGGTGGTTCCGCAGAGACTGGAGGGTTGAAGCGGCTGGGTCCAAGTGTGCCGCCTTGTGGCAGGGTGGGGGCTTTGCAGGCGAAGCAAGGCTCTTAGCCTCCCAGGCGGGGCACAGGCCAGACGCCCCAAGGGAGAACCGGTCCTTGGTCGAGGGTCCCGCCCGCCCGCCCGGAACCGCTCCACCTGGCGCGGAACCGTGGCCGGCCCCTCTTCCAGGCACCAGGTCCCTAGTTCTTTCCTGGCACTCTGCCTCTGCGGGGGTGGGAGAGCTGCTGGGAAGTGTGGTCCACGGGAAAACGCGCGGTCCTCTGGGTGGCAGGGAGGGCCTCCGTTAACTCTGACACCAGCCCAGGGACCCTGTGGACCTGGCCTGATATCTCAAGGGGGGGGCACGTTGCCCGGAGGGATGCTCTTGGGGTGGGGCCTGCTTGCGCCTGCGCGGCCCCGCCTCTTGGCCCGAAACCACCCAGCCGCGGCTCGGACAAAAGCCATCTCCTGGGGGCCTCCCCCCTGTTCTTCCATCCGTAAAGGGGGACCCCTTTACGGATGGAAGAACAGGGGGATCTTCGCAGTGGTGGGGACGGGACGGAGGGGTCTGCGGGTTTGCAGCCACGTAGGCCAGTTGCTCGCACCCCGGCACCATGTGTCCCAGCTACATGGACGAGGTGGGCCGCTTATGGCGGGATGCAGGCGTCCTGCGGGGGTCAGGGGACGGCGTGGGCACTCCCCGGGCGAGAGAGGGCGCCTGGGACCCGAGAGAGCCCCCGGGAAAATGCACAACCCTGGCCCCCTTGTCTCCAGTGGCCTCCCCAGGCTCCTGCCGTAGGGCCTAGTCCCGCTCACCTGGGCCCAGGTTCTCCGCAGGTGAATGCCTTTTGCGGACACCAGGGACCACAGGCCGCGGATCCCTTCACGGGCAGGGGGGGTTCGAGCTCTGTGGGACCCAGGTCGCAGCGCACACAGTCCCTTCTCGCAAAGTTCAGCCCAGACTTTAGAGAGTAGAAGCGTCTCGGTCCAAGTTTTCCGCCTCGGGGCAGGGTGGGGCCGTTTGAGCCAAGAGAGACTCTTAGCCCCCCAGGCAGGTCTCAGGCCCGAGACCCCCAGGGAGACCCGGTCCCTGGGCGTGGGTCCCGCCCGCCCGGGCCCGCCCAACGTGGCCCGGAACCGTGGCCGGCCCCTCTTCCCGGCCACAGGTCCCTAGCTCTTCCCTGGCACTCTGCCTCTGGCGGGGTGGGAGACGGGCTGGCAAGTGTGGTCCACGGGAAAACGCGCGGTCCTCTGGGTGGCAGGGAGGGCCTCCGTTAACTCTGACACCAGCCCAGGGACCCTGTGGACCTGGCCTGATATCTCAAGGGGGGGGCACGTTGCCCGGAGGGATGCTCTTGGGGTGGGGCCTGCTTGCGCCTGCGCGGCCCCGCCTCTTGGCCCGAAACCACCCAGCCGCGGCTCGGACAAAAGCCATCTCCTGGGGGCCTCCCCCCTGTTCTTCCATCCGTAAAGGGGGACCCCTTTACGGATGGAAGAACAGGGGGATCTTCGCAGTGGTGGGGACGGGACGGAGGGGTCTGCGGGTTTGCAGCCACGTAGGCCAGTTGCTCGCACCCCGGCCCCATGTGTCCCAGCTCCATGGACGAGGTGGGCCGCTTATGGCGGGATGCAGGCGTCCTGCGGGGGTCAGGGGACGGCGTGGGCACTCCCCGGGCGAGAGAGGGCGCCTGGGACCCGAGAGAGCACCCGGGAAAATGCCCAGCCCTGGCCCCCGTGGCTCCAGTGGCCTCCCCAGGCTCCTGCCGTGGGGCCTGGTCCCGCTCACCTGGGCCCAGGTTCTCCGCAGGTGAATGCCTTTTGCGGACACCAGGGACCGCAGGCCGCGGATCCCTTCACGGGTAGGGGGGGTTCGAGCTCTGTGGGACCCAGGTCGCAGCGCACACAGTCCCTTCTCGCAAAGTTCAGCCCAGACTTTAGAGAGTAGAAGCGTCTCGATCCAAGTTTTCCGCCTCGGGGCAGGTGGGGCCGTTTGAGCCAAGAGAGACTCTTAGCCCCCCAGGCAGGTCTCAGGCCCGAGACCCCCAGGGAGACCCGGTCCCTGGGCATGGTTCCCGCCCGCCCGGGCCCGCACCACGTGGCCCGAAACCGTGGCCGGCCCCTCTTCCCGGCCCCAGGTCCCTAGCTCTTCCCTGGCACTCTGCCTCTGGCGGGGTGGGAGACGGGCTGGCAAGTGTGGTCCACGGGAAAACGCGCGGTCCTCTGGGTGGCAGGGAGGGCCTCCGTTAACTCTGACACCAGCCCAGGGACCCTGTGGACCTGGCCTGATATCTCAAGGGGGGGGCACGTTGCCCGGAGGGATGCTCTTGGGGTGGGGCCTGCTTGCGCCTGCGCGGCCCCGCCTCTTGGCCCGAAACCACCCAGCCGCGGCTCGGACAAAAGCCATCTCCTGGGCGCCTCCCCCCTGTTCTTCCATCCGTAAAGGGGGACCCCTTTACGGATGGAAGAACAGGGGGATCTTCGCAGTGGTGGGGACGGGACGGAGGGGTCTGCGGGTTTGCAGCCACGTAGGCCAGTTGCTCGCACCCCGGCCCCATGTGTCCCAGCTCCATGGACGAGGTGGGCCGCTTATGGCGGGATGCAGGCGTCCTGCGGGGGTCAGGGGACGGCGTGGGCACTCCCCGGGCGAGAGAGGGCGCCTGGGACCCGAGAGAGTCCCGGGGAGAGTCCGAGGCCTGGCCGCAGAGGCCTCCATTGCCTCCCCGGGCTCCTACCATGGGGCCTGACCGTGCTCGCCCGAGGCCCAGGTTCACCGCAGGTGAATGCCTTTTGCGGACGCCAAGGACAGGAGGTCGTCGATTCCCTCACAGAGGTGGGGGTTCGAGCTCTGGGGGACTGAGGTCGCAGCGGTCACACTCCATTTTTGGGTGGTTCCGCAGAGACTGGAGGGTTGAAGCGGCTGGGTCCAAGTGTGCCGCCTTGTGGCAGGGTGGGGGCTTTGCAGGCGAAGCAAGGCTCTTAGCCTCCCAGGCGGGGCACAGGCCAGACGCCCCAAGGGAGAACCGGTCCTTGGTCGAGGGTCCCGCCCGCCCGCCCGGAACCGCTCCACCTGGCGCGGAACCGTGGCCGGCCCCTCTTCCAGGCACCAGGTCCCTAGTTCTTTCCTGGCACTCTGCCTCTGCGGGGGTGGGAGAGCTGCTGGGAAGTGTGGTCCACGGGAAAACGCGCGGTCCTCTGGGTGGCAGGGAGGGCCTCCGTTAACTCTGACACCAGCCCAGGGACCCTGTGGACCTGGCCTGATATCTCAAGGGGGGGGCACGTTGCCCGGAGGGATGCTCTTGGGGTGGGGCCTGCTTGCGCCTGCGCGGCCCCGCCTCTTGGCCCGAAACCACCCAGCCGCGGCTCGGACAAAAGCCATCTCCTGGGGGCCTCCCCCCTGTTCTTCCATCCGTAAAGGGGGACCCCTTTACGGATGGAAGAACAGGGGGATCTTCGCAGTGGTGGGGATGGGACGGAGGGGTCTGCGGGTTTGCAGCCACGTAGGCCAGTTGCTCGCACCCCGGCACCATGTGTCCCAGCTACATGGACGAGGTGGGCCGCTTATGGCGGGATGCAGGCGTCCTGCGGGGGTCAGGGGACGGCGTGGGCACTCCCCGGGCGAGAGAGGGCGCCTGGGACCCGAGAGAGCCCCCGGGAAAATGCACAACCCTGGCCCCCGTGGCTCCAGTGGCCTCCCCAGGCTCCTGCCGTAGGGCCTAGTCCCGCTCACCTGGGCCCAGGTTCTCCGCAGGTGAATGCCTTTTGCGGACACCAGGGACCACAGGCCGCGGATCCCTTCACGGGCAGGGGGGGTTCGAGCTCTGTGGGACCCAGGTCGCAGCGCACACAGTCCCTTCTCGCAAAGTTCAGCCCAGACTTTAGAGAGTAGAAGCGTCTCGGTCCAAGTTTTCCGCCTCGGGGCAGGGTGGGGCCGTTTGAGCCAAGAGAGACTCTTAGCCCCCCAGGCAGGTCTCAGGCCCGAGACCCCCAGGGAGACCCGGTCCCTGGGCGTGGGTCCCGCCCGCCCGGGCCCGCCCCACGTGGCCGGGAACCGTGGCCGGCCCCTCTTCCCGGCCCCAGGTCCCTAGCTCTTCCCTGGCACTCTGCCTCTGGCGGGGTGGGAGACGGGCTGGCAAGTGTGGTCCACGGGAAAACGCGCGGTCCTCTGGGTGGCAGGGAGGGCCTCCGTTAACTCTGACACCAGCCCAGGGACCCTGTGGACCTGGCCTGATATCTCAAGCGGGGGGCACGTTGCCCGGAGGGATGCTCTTGCGGTGGGGCCTGCTTGCGCCTGCGCGGCCCCGCCTCTTGGCCCGAAACCACCCAGCCGCGGCTCGGACAAAAGCCATCTCCTGGGCGCCTCCCCCCTGTTCTTCCATCCGTAAAGGGGGACCCCTTTACGGATGGAAGAACAGGGGGATCTTCGCAGTGGTGGGGACGGGACGGAGGGGTCTGCGGGTTTGCAGCCACGTAGGCCAGTTGCTCGCACCCCGGCCCCATGTGTCCCAGCTCCATGGACGAGGTGGGCCGCTTATGGCGGGATGCAGGCGTCCTGCGGGGGTCAGGGGACGGCGTGGGCACTCCCCGGGCGAGAGAGGGCGCCTGGGACCCGAGAGAGTCCCGGGGAGAGTCCGAGGCCTGGCCGCAGAGGCCTCCATTGCCTCCCCGGGCTCCTACCATGGGGCCTGACCGTGCTCGCCCGAGGCCCAGGTTCACCGCAGGTGAATGCCTTTTGCGGACGCCAAGGACAGGAGGTCGTCGATTCCCTCACAGAGGTGGGGGTTCGAGCTCTGGGGGACTGAGGTCGCAGCGGTCACACTCCATTTTTGGGTGGTTCCGCAGAGACTGGAGGGTTGAAGCGGCTGGGTCCAAGTGTGCCGCCTTGTGGCAGGGTGGGGGCTTTGCAGGCGAAGCAAGGCTCTTAGCCTCCCAGGCGGGGCACAGGCCAGACGCCCCAAGGGAGAACCGGTCCTTGGTCGAGGGTCCCGCCCGCCCGCCCGGAACCGCTCCACCTGGCGCGGAACCGTGGCCGGCCCCTCTTCCAGGCACCAGGTCCCTAGTTCTTTCCTGGCACTCTGCCTCTGCGGGGGTGGGAGAGCTGCTGGGAAGTGTGGTCCACGGGAAAACGCGCGGTCCTCTGGGTGGCAGGGAGGGCCTCCGTTAACTCTGACACCAGCCCAGGGACCCTGTGGACCTGGCCTGATATCTCAAGGGGGGGGCACGTTGCCCGGAGGGATGCTCTTGGGGTGGGGCCTGCTTGCGCCTGCGCGGCCCCGCCTCTTGGCCCGAAACCACCCAGCCGCGGCTCGGACAAAAGCCATCTCCTGGGGGCCTCCCCCCTGTTCTTCCATCCGTAAAGGGGGACCCCTTTACGGATGGAAGAACAGGGGGATCTTCGCAGTGGTGGGGATGGGACGGAGGGGTCTGCGGGTTTGCAGCCACGTAGGCCAGTTGCTCGCACCCCGGCACCATGTGTCCCAGCTACATGGACGAGGTGGGCCGCTTATGGCGGGATGCAGGCGTCCTGCGGGGGTCAGGGGACGGCGTGGGCACTCCCCGGGCGAGAGAGGGCGCCTGGGACCCGAGAGAGCCCCCGGGAAAATGCACAACCCTGGCCCCCTTGTCTCCAGTGGCCTCCCCAGGCTCCTGCCGTAGGGCCTAGTCCCGCTCACCTGGGCCCAGGTTCTCCGCAGGTGAATGCCTTTTGCGGACACCAGGGACCACAGGCTGCGGATCCCTTCACGGGCAGGGGGGGTTCGAGCTCTGTGGGACCCAGGTCGCAGCGCACACAGTCCCTTCTCGCAAAGTTCAGCCCAGACTTTAGAGAGTAGAAGCGTCTCGGTCCAAGTTTTCCGCCTCGGGGCAGGGTGGGGCCGTTTGAGCCAAGAGAGACTCTTAGCCCCCCAGGCAGGTCTCAGGCCCGAGACCCCCAGGGAGACCCGGTCCCTGGGCGTGGGTCCCGCCCGCCCGGGCCCGCCCAACGTGGCCCGGAACCGTGGCCGGCCCCTCTTCCCGGCCACAGGTCCCTAGCTCTTCCCTGGCACTCTGCCTCTGGCGGGGTGGGAGACGGGCTGGCAAGTGTGGTCCACGGGAAAACGCGCGGTCCTCTGGGTGGCAGGGAGGGCCTCCGTTAACTCTGACACCAGCCCAGGGACCCTGTGGACCTGGCCTGATATCTCAAGGGGTGGGCACGTTGCCGGGAGGGATGCTCTTGGGGTGGGGCCTGCTTGCGCCTGCGCGGCCCCGCCTCTTGGCCCGAAACCACCCAGCCGCGGCTCGGACAAAAGCCATCTCCTGGGGGCCTCCCCCCTGTTCTTCCATCCGTAAAGGGGGACCCCTTTACGGATGGAAGAACAGGGGGATCTTCGCAGTGGTGGGGACGGGACGGAGGGGTCTGCGGGTTTGCAGCCACGTAGGCCAGTTGCTCGCACCCCGGCCCCATGTGTCCCAGCTCCATGGACGAGGTGGGGCGCTTATGGCGGCATGCAGGCGTCCTGCGGGGGTCAGGGGACGGCGTGGGCACTCCCCGGGCGAGAGAGGGCGCCTGGGACCCGAGAGAGCCCCGGGGAGAGTCCGAGGCCTGGCCGCAGAGGCCTCCATTGCCTCCCCGGGCTCCTACCATGGGGCCTGACCGTGCCCGCCCGAGGCCCAGGTTCACCGCAGGTGAATGCCTTTTGCGGAAGCCAAGGACAGGAGGTCGCCGATTCCCTCACAGAGGTGGAGGTTCGAGCTCTGGGGGACTGAGGTCGCAGCGGTCACACTCCATTTTTGGGTGGTTCCGCAGAGACTGGAGGGTTGAAGCGGCTGGGTCCAAGTGTGCCGCCCTGTGGCAGGGTGGGGGCTTTGCAGGCGAAGCAAGGCTCTTAGCCTCCCAGGCGGGGCACAGGCCAGACGCCCCAAGGGAGAACCGGTCCTTGGTCGAGGGTCCCGCCCGCCCGCCCGGAACCGCTCCACCTGGCGCGGAACCGTGGCCGGCCCCTCTTCCAGGCACCAGGTCCCTAGTTCTTTCCTGGCACTCTGCCTCTGCGGGGGTGGGAGAGCTGCTGGGAAGTGTGGTCCACGGGAAAACGCGCGGTCCTCTGGGTGGCAGGGAGGGCCTCCGTTAACTCTGACACCAGCCCAGGGACCCTGTGGACCTGGCCTGATATCTCAAGGGGGGGCACGTTGCCCGGAGGGATGCTCTTGGGGTGGGGCCTGCTTGCGCCTGCGCGGCCCCGCCTCTTGGCCCGAAACCACCCAGCCGCGGCTCGGACAAAAGCCATCTCCTGGGGGCCTCCCCCCTGTTCTTCCATCCGTAAAGGGGGACCCCTTTACGGATGGAAGAACAGGGGGATCTTCGCAGTGGTGGGGACGGGACGGAGGGGTCTGCGGGTTTGCAGCCACGTAGGCCAGTTGCTCGCACCCCGGCCCCATGTGTCCCAGCTCCATGGACGAGGTGGGCCGCTTATGGCGGGATGCAGGCGTCCTGCGGGGGTCAGGGGACGGCGTGGGCACTCCCCGGGCGAGAGAGGGCGCCTGGGACCCGAGAGAGCACCCGGGAAAATGCCCAGCCCTGGCCCCCGTGGCTCCAGTGGCCTCCCCAGGCTCCTGCCGTGGGGCCTGGTCCCGCTCACCTGGGCCCAGGTTCTCCGCAGGTGAATGCCTTTTGCGGACACCAGGGACCACAGGCCGCGGATCCCTTCACGGGCAGGGGGGGTTCGAGCTCTGTGGGACCCAGGTCGCAGCGCACACAGTCCCTTCTCGCAAAGTTCAGCCCAGACTTTAGAGAGTAGAAGCGTCTCGGTCCAAGTTTTCCGCCTCGGGGCAGGGTGGGGCCGTTTGAGCCAAGAGAGACTCTTAGCCCCCCAGGCAGGTCTCAGGCCCGAGACCCCCAGGGAGACCCGGTCCCTGGGCGTGGGTCCCGCCCGCCCGGGCCCGCCCCACGTGGCCGGGAACCGTGGCCGGCCCCTCTTCCCGGCCCCAGGTCCCTAGCTCTTCCCTGGCACTCTGCCTCTGGCGGGGTGGGAGACGGGCTGGCAAGTGTGGTCCACGGGAAAACGCGCGGTCCTCTGGGTGGCAGGGAGGGCCTCCGTTAACTCTGACACCAGCCCAGGGACCCTGTGGACCTGGCCTGATATCTCAAGCGGGGGGCACGTTGCCCGGAGGGATGCTCTTGGGGTGGGGCCTGCTTGCGCCTGCGCGGCCCCGCCTCTTGGCCCGAAACCACCCAGCCGCGGCTCGGACAAAAGCCATCTCCTGGGGGCCTCCCCCCTGTTCTTCCATCCGTAAAGGGGGACCCCTTTACGGATGGAAGAACAGGGGGATCTTCGCAGTGGCGGGGACGGGACGGAGGGGTCTGCGGGTTTGCAGCCACGTAGGCCAGTTGCTCGCACCCCGGCCCCCTGTGTCCGTGCTCCATGGAGGAGGTGGGCCGCTTATGGCGGGATGCAGGCGTCCTGCGGGGGTCAAGGGACGGCGTGGGCACTCCCCGGGCGAGAGAGGGCACCCGGGACCCGAGAGAGCACCCGGGAAAATGCCCAGCCCTGGCCCCCTTGGCCCCAGTGGCCTCCCTAGGCTCCTGCCGTGGGGCCTGGTCCCGCTCACCTGGGCCCGGGTTCTCCGCAGGTGAATGCCTTTTGCGGACACCAGGGACCACAGGCCGCGGATGCCTTCACGGGGAGGGGGGTTCGAGATCTGTGGGACCCGGGTCCCAGCGGACACAGTCCCTTCTCGCGAAGTCCAGCCCAGACTTTAGAGAGTAGAAGCGTCTTGGTGCAGGTTTGCCGCCTCGGGGTAGGGTGGGGCGATTGAGCCAAGAAAGACTCTTAGCCCCCCAGGCAGGTCTCAGGCCCGAGTCCCCCCGGGAGACGGGGTCCCTAGGCGTGGGTCCGGCCCGCCCGGGCCCCTGCCCACCAGGCGCGGAACCCTGGCCCGCCCCTCATCGAGGCCCCGGGTCCCTAGTTATTCCCTGGCACTCTGCCTCTGCCGGGGTGGGAGACGGGCCGGCAAGTGTGGTCCACGGGAAAAGGAACGGACCTCTGGGTGGCGGGGAGAGCTTCCAGTTCCACGGACAGGACCCCAGGGACTCTGTGATGCAGGCCTGATATGTCCAGGGTGGGGCCCGTTGCCCCGAGGGAGGCCTCTGGTGGGGCTGCCTGCCCTCTACCTGCCGGGTGCCGCGTCTTGGCCCGAAACCTCTTCAACTTCAAGAGATCCGACATTCACAAAACAGGCATGCCAGAAGGATAAGAGAAAGAGCAAGAAATTGGAAATCTATTTGAAAAAGTAATGAAAGAAAAATTCTCTAATTTGGTGAAGAAAATAGACATGAATTTCCAAAAAGCACAGAGTCCCAAATTACGATGAGTCTTGGATTGGCAGAGGCCCAATCCAAGACTCATCATAATTAAAATGCCAAAGATTAAAGACAAAGAGAGAATCTTAAAAGCAGCAAGAGAAAAGAGCTTCATTACCTACAGGGGAGTTCCTATAAGACTGTCAGCTGATTTCTCAAAAGAAACTTTGCCGGCTACAAGGAATTGGCAAGAAAATTTAAAGTTATGAAAAGCAGGGACCTACACCCAAGGTTTCTCTAATCAGCAAAGCTATCATTTAGAATTGAAGGGCAGATAAAGAGCTTCCCAGACAATAATACAACTAAAGGAGTTCGTCATCACCAACATTATTATATAAAATGTTAAAGGGACTGATTTAAGAAAAAGAAGATCAAACTTATGAACAGTAAAATGGCAATAAATACATATCTATCAACAATTGAATCTAATAATAAAACTAAGCAAATGAGAACAGAGGCAGAATCATGGATACAGGGAGAGTTTTGATGGCTTCAAGGTGGGAGGAGTTGTGGGGGAATGGGTGAAGAAGTGAGGGGATTAAGAAGTACAAATAGGTAGTCACAGAATAGCCCCAGGAATGTAAAGTACAGTACAGGAAATGGAGTAGCCAAAGAACTTACATGCATGACCCGTGGACATGAACAATGGTGTGCGAATTGCCTGAAGTAATAGGGAGTGGTGGTGGGAGGGGGGGGGAGTGGGAAAAATTGGGACAACTGTAATAGCATAATCAATGAAATATAATTAAAAAATAAAAGATGATTTGAGAAAAAAATAAAGGGGAGACTGAACTCTTGAATAAATCAAGTAGACAACATCTCTAGGAGGTCCAACTCAATGGGCCAATTAAAGGGTGGGGTGAAGGTGAAATGCATAATATTCACAAGGAATGCATACAACAGGCAAATCTTGGAGATAAAGAGAAGCGACAGTAATCATCAGGAAGCCAGGTAGAGGCTAGGGTAGATAAACGCCCAAGAGGGGGTTGCTAGGGCAAAGGCTTGGCAGCAAGTCGAAGAGGGCAGGTTGCAAGCAAGGACCCCAGTTCCAGCGGGAGATATCAAGACTCTATGCTAGTGACTTTCACCCGGTGTGCTACAAAAATTTTTAAACACGCAATACTTGATCAGTCAGGGGAACTGATCTCTTTTCCCTTAGGGTGTCAAATAAGAAAAATGACAGCAGCCAACACAACAGTAGCCATCCAATGTAAATGTATCAAAATTATAGCTATTTTTGGTCAGTTCGGCAAAAACTACGTTTTTTGGTTGCTGCAGAATTTTAGCAATTTGTTTATGTGTGCCGCGGGATGAAACAGTCTGAAAATTGCTGCTCCATGCAGTTGCAGGGTCTTACCTGGAGCGGTATGTAGGGAGCTCTCTTCTAACAGTACCAAGCAGGCCACAGGGATCCCTTCCTCTTGGAAATCGGTAGCACAGGGAGATTTCAATTCAAGACGGATTTCAATGAGGGTTAGAAGTCTAACTTTGACAGCCATATTGACAGTCAACGTGGCATAATGAGAATAGTGACCTATTTATAGTCTTATTTGGAGATTAAACCAATTATATTTATAAAGTATTTAGAATAATACCTTACTACACCACATACCAGGAAACACGTGTCATATAATAGCACAAAATTTTGTAAAAATGTAGTGCCTAAGTTCTCACCAGTCTAGTATATAACAAAGGTTATGTCGTACTTTCCTGAGTAAAATACAAATTTAGGAAAATTTTAAAGTAATTTGAACTCTTTAAATTGCAAATAAAACTGAATATGAATGGACTAGAAAAGTATCACAGAGCTGATGAAAAGAATAAGTACTAGTATAGGAAAAATGCAAAAAAGTTGCATGTGTATCTGCACTTCTAGTTTACCCGAATCACATCTAAAATTAACAAAAGAAGTAAATGGCAAAACACAACTAACAGTGCAATCGACTATAGAAAACAAATGAAGATAATTGACAAAAACAAGCTACAATACTCATGTATTACGCACATGAAATACAGTATTACAATACATAGAGTTGTATCAATGATCATTTAAGGGAATATCTATCTCATCCATCTCATGTTCCCTGAGGAGAAAAGTGTCACCATATAAAAAGAAGCAGATAAAACACCCTTAAGCCATAAACTGGGCAACAAGTTGTTTTAGGCCTATAAATCCAGCTGTCCATCTGTGAATAATTCTGGTTGATCAGCAGTTACTTATGTTGCAGTTCCATTATAATTATTAGAAAGTGATACAGATAGCCTTAAGCTCAAAAGAACCAAGGTATGAATATTTGTGGAGGAGCTTGCTTCCAGGAACAAATTGGCCAGTGAAAGGTATCCAAATTTTAAGGCTCTTTTCAGTTTGAGCTTGAGGCCAAATGGCGTGGTTGGATTTTCCTCTCATAGATCCTGGATCTGGCTTCAGCTCGGTGAGAAGGTTTTTTAGTTCATACCACCCGCCCGTTCTGTGGTTGCTATCGCATTGTTTCTCAAAGACTGGGCCAAGGACCTGCTGTACCAGAATCGCCTTTTGTGCTTGTTTAAAACAGAAATACCAAATGGGACAAAGATTTTAACAGATACTTCATCAAAGAAGGTATACAGATGGCAAATAAACATATAAAAAGGTGCTCCTCATCATATGCCAGCAGGAAAAAGCAAGATAAGACAACAAGATACCACTACATGCCAATTAGAATGGCCAAAATCCAGAAAACTAATAACACCAAATGATGGCGAGGATGTCCCCAGCGGGGACTCTCCTACATTGCAGTGCGAATGCAAAGTTGTACAGCCACTTTGGAAGACAGTTGGGCAGGGTTTTTGTTTGTTTGTTTTTCCCAAAATTACTCTTACCATACAATCCAGAAATTGTACTTTTTGGTATTTGCTCAAAGGAATTGAAAGTGTATGTCCACCCAAAAACCTGCACATGGATGTTTATTCACAGCTATTTATAATTGCCAAAGCCTGCAAGCAACCAAGGTGTCCTTGGTACATGAATGGATAAATACATTGCGGGACATCCAGACAATGGACTATCATTCAGCTTTAGAAAGAAATTAACTATCAAGCAATGAGGAACCATAAATGCATATTTCTAAGTGAAAGAAGCCAATCTGAAATGGCTACATACTGTATGATCCCAACTAGATGACATTCTGGAAAAAAGGAAAACTAAGGGGACAGTTAAAATATCAGTGGTTTCCAGGGACTAAGGGGGAGGAAGGGATACGGAGGTGGAAAACACAGGGTGTTTAGGGTACTGAAAGGACTCAGTATGAGACTGTACTCACAGACACATGTCATTATACATTCATCCAAACCCATAGACTGTGTGACACCAAGGACGAACCCTAATTAAACTATAGGCTTTGGGTGATAATGATGTGTCCTCGCATGTCCGTCAATTGTAACAAGTGTACCACTCTGGTGGGAGATGTTGATAATGGGGGACGCTTTGTATGAGTGAGGGTGTGGGGAATATGGGGAATCTCAGTACATTCTCCCTCAGTTTTGCTGTGAACCTAAAACTACTCTGCAAAATAAAGTCTATTCTAAAAACTGCACCTTGATTTTTTTGTTATTGTTTTACATTTAGCACTATATCAAGGGAGAGCTGCTGCTGTTCTTTTTTTTTCCTTTGAGTATTTTATTGTTTATACTATTATAGTTGTTCCAATTTTTCCCCTTTTGCCTCCCTTCCCACAGCCTGCCCCATTCCCATAGTCAGTCCCCACACCATTGTCTGTGTCCATGGGTCAGGCATATATGTTATTTGTCTAACCCCTTCACCTTCTTCCAACCGGTCCCCACCTCCATGGCCCTCTTTTAAGGCTGCGCTCTATTCCATTGTATGACTATACCATAACTTTTTAAAAATTGTTACCAGTAACTGTATTGATTTGGATATTTTTGAGTATTTTGTACATGTTTATTTATTTATTTATTTTCAGTATATATTATTGATTATGCTATTACAGTTTTCCCAATTTTTCCTCATTTATCCCCCCTCCACCCTGCACCCTCCAACCCTCCACCATTCCCCCCTTAGTTCATGTCCATGGGTTGTATGTATAAGTTCTTTGATTTCTCTGTTTCCTAAACCATTCTTAACCTCTTCCCTTCTATTTTATGCCTACCAATTATGCTTCTTATTCTTTGTACATTTCCTTCCCTATTCTTCCCCTCCCCTTCCCCACCGAAAACCCTCCTTGTGATGTCCATTTCTCTGATTCTGTTCCTGTTCTAGTTGTTTGCTTAGTATTTGTTCTTCTTGTTGTTGTTTTTAGGTTCAGTTGTTGATAGTTATGAGTTTGTTGTCATTTTATTGTTCATAGTTTTTGATCTTCTATTTCTTATATAAGTCCCTTTAACCTTTCACATAATGAAGGCTTGGTGATGATGAACTCCTTTAAGTTGACCTTATCTGGGAAGCACTTTATCTGCCATTCTAAATGATAGCTTTGCTGGATAGAGTAATCTTGGATGTAGGTCCTTGCCTTTCATGACTTCAAATACTTCTTTCCAGCCCCTTCTTGCCTGCAAGGTTTCTTTTGAGAAATCAGCTGATAGTCTAATGGGAACTCCTTTGTAGGTAACTGTGTACTTTTCTCTTGCTGCTTTTAAGATTCTCTCTTTATCTTTAATCTTGGGTAACTTAATGATGATGTGTCTTGGTGTGTTCCTCCTTGGGTCCAATTTCTGTGGGACTCTCTGGGCTTCCTGGACTTCCTGGAAGTCTATTTGCTTCACCAGATTGGGGAAGTTTTCCTTCATTATTTGTTCAAATAAGTTTTCAATTTCTTGCTCTTCCTCTTCTCCTTCTGGTACCCCTATAATTCGGATGTTGGGACGTTTAAAGTTGTCCCAGAGGTTCCTCAGCTTCTCTTCATTTTTCTGAATTCTTGTTTCTTTATTCTGTTCCGTTGGATGTTTATTTCTTCCTTTTGTTCCAAATTGTTGATTTGAGTCCTGGTTTCCTTCCCGTCACTATTGGTTCCCTGGATATTTTGCTTTATTTCACTTTTGGCAGCCTTCATTTGTTCTTTCATTTTGCAGCCTAGCTCCATCAGTTCTGTGAGCATCCTGATTGCCAGTGTCTTGAACTCTGCATCAGGTAGGTTGGCTATCTCCTCATCACTTAGCTCTTTTTCTGGAGTTTTGCTCTGTTCTTTCATTTCGGCCATATTTCTTTGTCTCAGCACACTTGGTAAGTTGTAAGGGGACGGAGCCTTCGGTGTTCACCAGGGCAGGGCAACCCTCCTTGCTGTGGGGGAGGGGCTAGAGAGGGAACAGTGCTGCTCACCTGCTCATCTCTAGCCCCACTTTCCAACAAACTCTCCTGGAGACTGGGAGTTTCTCCCACCGTGGCAACCCCCCTACCGCCGCAGTCCACAGCCACCTCTGAGTCTCAGTTTCCGGTTCAGCCAGCCTTGCCTGTAAGGTCCACAACCTTGCCGCAAGTTCTCTCCACCCACCTGGCTGCCCGTCTCCCTCCTACCAGTCTGGATGGTCTGGTTGGTCTGGTTGACTGTTTTTTTTAATTTCTTGGTTGTCGGAATTTCAAGCAGTTTGATTTTCTGGCACTTCTGGTTGTTTATTGTTTTTAGACTGGTTGTTATCCTCCTTTTGGTTGTGCGAGGAAGCGAAGGGTTTCTACATATGCCTCCATCTTGGCCGGAACTCTGTATACCATAACTTTTTAAACAGGTTTCTTAATGATGGTTTCTAAACGTTTGCTGTTACAAAAAATGCTGCCATAAATAGTGTTGTGCATGTATTTGCATGTTAATTTGTACCTCTGTGAATATATCTGCAAGATAAATTCCTTAAAGTAGAAATGTCAGATTGAGGTATAGGCATTTATAATTTTGATTTGTGGTGCCAAGTTGGCCTCCACAGAGGTAGTACTAATTACATAGTTGCTAGTAATATGTGTGTACCCCATAATTTTTCCTTTTTATTGAATTTATCGGGGTGACACCGGTTAACAAAATTATACAGGTTTCAGATGCACAGTTCCACAACACGTCAACTGTGTATTGTATTGTGTGTTCACCACCCCAAGTCAAGTCTCCTTCCATCACCGTTTATCCCCCTTTACCCTCTTCCACCTCCCCTATCCCTCCTTCCCCTGGCAATCACCACACTTTGTCCATGCCCATGAGTTTTTCCTTTTTTGCTCAATTCCTCCACCTCCCCACCCGAGACCTCCCTGCAGCTGTCAGCCTGCTTTCTATCTATGAGTCTGTCTCTGTTTTGCTTGTTAGTTCAGTTTGTTCATTAGATTCCATATATGACTGAAATAGTATTGTACCACATAATTTTTAAATGGCTGCATATTATTCTATTGTAGGGATTACCATAATTTATTTAATCTGTCTCTGTTTGTGAATATTAAAACAGATTCCCTATCCCACATTTATTTAGCTCTCAAAGCTACACTATTTTATTGTATTCAACATGGGAGATTTGACAGTGTTGGGAGGATTCTTGTTGTTGACTTATTATTGTTGTCATTATCAAAACAACAGCACTGCAAACTCTTTTCTAAGTGTTTCCCTCTCTGTGAACTCACTCTTGTGGCAAAACCTCACCTCTAGCCCCTGGGAATTTCCTCTGTGAACCCAGCAGGATAACACCCCTTCAGGCCAACTCCCAGGCTTTGAAGCAGAGGAGCAGACCAGGGCCCCCTAATGACTGATGACACACAGTCCCGACCCCACACAGCTTTAAGCTTGTTGTTTTCTGCCGCCTTTCATCCCTGCATCCTGAAAATGAGCCCATCTCTTCCCCAGTGGGAGAGCAAACAGTGGAGTGGGAAGAGCTTGAGGCATGTCCCCGAGGCTGTGCCAAGGGGGGACTCTGTGATCTCTGCAGTGACTTGTTTGCAAATACCTTTCCCTTCAAGCCAGAGGACCAAACAGAGAAGTGGGATTGGGGACAGCTCTGGCACCTGGACGTGAAGCAATGTAAGAAGTGGTTCCTGCCGAGCATCTCCAACTTGTCATATTTAGTTCTGCTATAGCCTCAAACTTGGAAGTTTTCATCCTGTTTGTCAAAGAGTTCCCAAATATTTCAAGGTTTTCAGAGATGGTGGTCTTGGGTAGAGATTTTGTGGGGGGAAGAGTGCTACAATACCAGCCTTGATGGTCTTTTCTCATCACTCCCCTTGGCTTCTCTAGCCTGGATCTAATTAGAAATCAGAGTAAGATGAGATGCTATCAGAGATTATTGAATATTTAGCCCTGGCTGGTGTGGCTCAGTGGATTGAGTGCCGGCCTGCGAACCAAAGGGTCGCTGGTTTGATTCCCAGTCAGGGCATATGTCTGGGTTGTGGGCCAAGTCCCCAGTAGGGGGCATGTGAGAGGCAACCACACATTGATGTTTCTCTCCCTCTCTTTCTCCTTCCCTTCCCCTCTGTCTAAAAATAAATAAATAAAATCTTTAAAAAGAAATTACTGAATATTTAAGTCCCAATAAAGAATAACCAATAAAGGAATATAGTCAAGGAAGGTTAGCAAAGGAAAACAGAGTAACGCTTGACTGATAAATGTGCTTTTGACCCCCAACCCCAATATAGAAAACTCACATAAAGTTGTCTAAAGAGGAGGCCTGCTCTAACCCAGCTTCACTCATCCAAAGATCCCAAACCACAGTCTGGTTTACCACAAGATGGCTGTGAGGAGCAAGAGGGAAGAGAGGGAGATGACTGACTGATTTCCTCTGAGCATGGGCCCTGGGCCTTAACACTTTAACAGCTTGGAAGGAAAACAAGAGAGAGCCACACTTCTGTGGGTGCAGTACTGGGGGAAGGCATGTTCCAAGCATCTTGTAATGATAGATTACAAACCAATCAAGGTCAAATTAACAATACTGACAATAAATTAAACTTTTTTATTGGCAGTCTTCACTTTGACCCATAATTTGTGTTACTGATTCATAATTTAATTGATCCTAATCATTGTACCCACCAGGAATGCTTAAAACGCCCCCACTCTGATTACGAAGGCAAAAATAACCTAGATCGAGGGGTCCGGGTCAATAGCGCCTTGGTAAAACTTGATCTAGAGGTCAACTGCTGTCCAATTCAGTGGATTTTCCCCAGTTTCCACAAAGTTCTGACACCCATTGCTATTTACCCCCCAAAACTACATCCAGATGCGCACTCTCTCGTCAGGCTGTGTTTCCGCATTTCTCAGAAGCAGTTTATCCCACAAACATCAGAGGGCAGCATTTGATAAGGATTCCAAAAGTTCGAAACCTGTCTGAATGCTCCACTGGGCCAGGCTTTCCTTCTTTTTTTCCTGGTTCCACTTCTGTTTTCAAGCCAGGAAATGCCTCCACCCATGGCTTTTTGCTCCCCTGTCCCTTTCTTCCGCTACAACACAGCGAGCTGGCTGGGGTTCATAGTGCAATGTGCTCAGCATCCCTTTTCCCTCCTTGTAAGACACCCGTCTGTACCACATAGGCTGGAAAGCCGAAAACTCTATTTCCCAATTTCCTTATAGTGAGGTTCCAGATGTGATTGAAGTCTGGTGAATCAGATGCACTTGGGGGACATTTGGAAGACAAATGTGTGCATGGAGAAGCACCATTACTGCTTCTGTTTCCTGCAGGCCAGCCCAGTGTGGAAGGGTTGGGCTTGCGGTTGTCGCATCACAAGGTCTGGTCGCTAGCTCCACCGGAGGCAAGCCATCGGATGCTGGATGTGCAGCTTTGGCCGACTCGAGTCTAGAAGGAGCAGTGTGACCTTGAAGGCAACAGCTCCAGCCCCGGGGCATTGTGGTTTCCAGTTGCTGTTTAGGCTGTGGGTTTCTGGAGCTAACAATTCCAGGGTCGTTTTCTGATTCTCTATCTTCTCTACCTTATGGCAGGGGAGCTGGCTCCCTGACAGGCCAGTTCTGTCATCTGGGAGCCATCCCTGGAGGGCTCACCTCATATGTGCTTCTCCAGCCCTTCCAATGTTTTAGATGCACTCAATTCTCTGCGTTTCTTAAATCCCTTCCTGCTTAAAATAGCTGAAGTGGTTTCTGTTTTCTAACTGACCCCTGAATGATGCACTGGCTGAAGGTAAGGAACAGCTGCAGCCTAAATACAGCACCGTGATCCCTGTCTCTGATCTTTGTAGCCACCAGGTGGATTGAAATGCAATACCACCATGAAACCTGCAGTAACGAGTTCCTTCTTCCCGTGTGCCTTGTCCCACTCCTAAGGTAAGTCACTGTGACCCCACCACTGCCACTAATATAAGGGCTGTGAGCTCACAGCTATAATTCACTCAATAATCATTTACCTAGCAGATGACATGGGATGGCTTAGAAAGGTGTACTGGGGAACTGTCCTAATAAGTGCAGTTTCCCTGGTCCCACAAACACAATTTGGCTGATGGATTGTGAAATCAGTGGCCTGTGGGACGGACAGATTTAAGGATGCCTGCCGACGCCCTCAGCTATTCTACAAATGTTCTTTGTAGATGGGGAGCAGCTGGGTTGTGTTCCCTGGCCCTATTCACACTCGAGCATGAGAAATATCTAAACCCATCTGACCTCACAGGATAGCTTTTAAACAAAATACCTCTACCCATCTATGCTTTTCAACAGCTTCTCTTGGGGTATTTGAAGTCCAAGGGTGCTTTGCGTGAATCCCCAGGATACCACACTGTTAGAGAAAGCCCTCCCGTTACTCTAGCTGGTATATTGCATATAGAGTCTCTGGGTAAGTGGACTCTAATAAATGTGCAGATTTTTACATGAGATACTTGAAAGGACTGAAAATTCAACCTACAGCCTACAAAATCAACCTCAGAGTTTGATTTTTAGGGAGTCACAAGCTGAAATTCCTCAATTTTCTATGCCCAGCATTCTCTAAGAATCTCTTAACTCTTGTAACATCAGGGCTGAGATTGCCATAGGATTGCAAAAGGAATCAGAGGTTTCCAAGTACTCAAATCCCTCTTCAAAACTCACCATTGAAATGGCATTGCATAAGGAAGCAGTTCTACCCTTTTTGTCTACAGAAGCTGTTCTTTTTGACAACCTGAGAGCTCTCTTCTGGGAGCAAGCTAATGATCCCCTTCACGCTGCATCTGTTTTCAGCAGGTTGAGGACTAGCACTAGATCCCATTTTACCTGGGATCATATGCAACACTGGGCAGTTCAAAAGAAAGTTTATGTTCTGAAAACATTGTAGCAATGAGCTAATTTACACCAGCAAAAATATGGCAAGGAATTTTTTAAGGAGTGGATATTGAGGTTACTTGGCTCAGAAGCATAGCTGGTACCTTTAGATCGGGCCACACTTGTTTGAATAGATCCATATCCTACAACTTGCTCCCTGGAACCGATGTTCTTATGTGTTAGGGTTCTTCCGATGTAAACAGCGTAAATCAACTGTGGATAACTTGAATTGTATAGTGATTAATAGGTTACACAGTCCTAGGTACAATTTCTGACTCTAACTTACTAATTATGTCATTGGACAATGAAAGTAATCTCCATTTGCTCTCTGCAAAAGGGACAATAAAAATTTTACGCATTTTGTAAGGCCCCTCTGAGGGGTAAGTGGGGAATTTCATGTGAAGAGCTTGGCATATTGTACCTATTCAGTACATTTCAACTGTGATTTTAGTTCCTCCTGGCCTTCCTAGCGTTTCTTGAAAGGTTTATGATCACTGAATAAGTAAATCTCCCATACTAAATAAGTTGTTTCTAAGTGAACACGTGTAATTCGCAGTGTTGGCCCTTGTGGCATTAAATTTGGAGCTTATGTTTGAAACCATTTGTACAATTTGGGTCATAAAGTAAGCAGATCCTGAGACAAGGTTTGGAGTACAAGAGGTTTATTGGGGGGTAATATCTACAAAAGATGAAAGGGGAAAGAGTTGGGCTTTGTGATGCAGCTCTGACATCTGTGAAGGAAGAGGAGGAGGAAGCAGGAGTGGCTGGGGAGAGCCTCAGGCCACGATTCAGACCTGACAAAACCTCAGCCAACCTAACAGGGAGCTCCAGAGCAAAGATTGCCCGGTAGAGGAATAGGCAGAAATAGGCCCCCGTGTTTCAAGCTCTGCTGTTGTTCACTGGGAGATGCTTTGGAAGTGGGGCTTTAGCTTGGAAGTTAAGGCTGATCCTGAAAGCATTATTAATCACTGAGACTGCCAGCAAGTTCTCTCTTGAAGGGAGTTTGGATAGCCAGGCCCCTGTTTCTGCTGTGCTGTCATTGGCTGGGGTTGCTTTGGAAGAGTGTGGCTTTAGTTTGAAAGTTAAGGCAGACCCTGCAAGCATTAATAGCTGAGACTGCCGACAAGTTCTTTCTTGAAGGGAGTTTGGAGTGGAAAACCTCCATGGCTGCCACCGTCCACTCCTTGTGCTGAATGAATGGTAGCAGAGCCTCCAGGGTTCTGATGAGCCTCCCTTCCTCATGAAGGGCGGGGCAGGGACTCCAACTGGTACTCATTGTCTGCCCCCCGAACCCCCATCCCCCCCACCGCATCCACTCTAAAATCCTCTCTCTCTCAGCTGCCACCTTTCTGGCCTCAGAAGCTTATTTACTGGTTTGACCCAAATACTAATTTCTGAGGAGTCTGAAGCCCTGGGAACCATATTCTCCCAAGGTCAGGATGGCTGCAGTCGTCCATTCACTGTCACCGCTAGACAAGGGAGTAACCAGAAGTGCCCTGGTGGATCACCTGAGCTCTACACATTTCTCCCTGTCCCAACTGTGTAACAGCCCCATCTCCTCCTGATTAAGGTAAATAATTGCTTTTAATGCAATGACTCCTGTTTGTGCCTGATGGTCCTAGATATAAGGAGTCCCAGGTACCCAAGTGACAGCTGTGTCTTAGAGATCAGTGGAAGTCTTGCAATGCCCCTTTGCAAGGACCTTTTGGAAACAGGACTTCTAATCCAGCAAAACTTAGAGTAGGGAGAGAAAGACAAAGTCCCCTAATGCATCACTGGAAATGATATTAAGTAGGACCACTCCTGCTTCCACCCCTTGGTTTTTGGGCCCATGAACTCTTCTTATTGGGGTTATAGCATCACATAGAGGTCTTTGACTTGGTGTGTGCACTGTATCCTAGAGGATGGTACCCTGTCCTTGCAGAATATTACCTATGAGTTAGTACTTGAGCAGGTCATTTCATTAATCTAACAGGTTGGTATCATTTGTATATAACAGTATGTGACATGACCGGTATATCCTATGGGTTGGACACTCCCATACCCACATCTCTTCTGCACTTTCGGTAGGTTACCTGATCAGAGCTATAGTACACAGGACTCCAGGAATACAGATCCGGTGCTTTCCAGCCATACCCTCCGAATATGAGTCATGTTTTTACACTCATAGACTTGAAGGTTGGAAAAGACTCAGAAGTCATCTGTTAGCTCAGGTTCAGTCTACTCCCTGATTCATATCTACAACACCCTTGACAAGAAATCAACAAGCCCAAGGATGACAAAATCCATGATATGGTAATGCCATTGTTCTCCTTTTAAGGTATCATGATAGACATCACTAATTTTTTTCAATTAGTTTACCTGCACTATTATTTTGTATTAATTTCAGGTGTGCAGTTTAGTAATTAGACAATCATATGTGACTAAGTGTTCCCTCCGATATTTCTGGTACCCACCTGGCACCATACATAGTTATCACAATATTATTGACTATATTTCCTATGCTATACTTTACATTCCCTGTGACTATTTTGTGACTATTAATTTGTAGTTCTTGATCCTTTCACCTCTTTTCCACCCAGTTCCCCAACCCTCTCCCCCTCCAGCAACCATCAGTCTGTTCTCTGTATTTATGAGTCTGTTTCTATTTTGTTTGTTCATTTATTTTGTTCTTTAGATCTCACATATAAGTGAAATCATGTGGTATTTGTCTTTTTCTGACTGAGCTTATATCACTTAGCATAATACTCTCTAGGTCCATCCATGCTGTCACAAAAGGTAAGATTTTATCCTTTTTTATGGCTGAGTAATATTCCATTGGATATACAAAGTCTGTCCAGAAAAAGTCCAGCCGTTGTTAACAGCAAGAACAGTTTGCGCAATATCACTGTAACCTGGCAGCCAAGGAGCGTGGACTGGAATGTGCATGCGTGAACAATGGTGACTTCACTGTACTAGTCAGTGGGGGCAGTAGACACCACTGAGCAAGCACATGTATTGTGTGGCCAACACATTCAAAATGATTGAGTGAGTAGAGCAATGAATCTGCATCAAATTTTGTGTTAAGTGTGAACATTCCTTCATGCGGAAAATATTCAGATGTGTCAGAAGGCCACAGCTATGAGCAACTGGCAATTGGCAGCTTCATCATGATAATGCTTCTATTCATATGCATCATGTCTCATGCAGAGTTTTTTAAAAATATATTTTATTGATTATGTTATTATTGTTGTCCCAATTTTTCCCTCTTTGCTCTCATCTGCCTGGTACCCTCATTCCCTCTAGCAATCCCCTTCCTTAGTCCATGTCCATGGGTCAAAGGTATGAGTTCTTTGGCTACTCCATTTCCTATACTGTTCTTAACATCCCCCTGTCTATTTTGTACCTACCAATTTGCACTTCTTAACCTCTGCATCTTTTCCCCAATTCTCCTCCATCCTCCTCTCAGCTGATAATCCTCCAAATGATCTCTGTATCTGTGATTCTGTTCTTGTTTTGCTTGTTTGCTAAGTGTGTTTTTGAGATTCAGTTGTTGATAGCTGTGAATTCATTGCCATTTTAATGTTCATAGTTTTGATCTTCTTTGTCTTATATAGTTCCTTTTAACATTTCACATAATAATGGCTTGGTGACGATGAACTCCTTTAGTTTTACCTTATGTGGGAAGCACTTTATCTGTCCTTCAATTCAAAATGATAGCTTTGCTAGATAGAGTAATCTAGATTGTAGGTTCTTGGTTTTCATCACTTTGAATAATTCTTGCCAGTTCCTTCTTTTCTGCAATGTTTCTTTTAAGAGAAGAGCTGACAGTCTTATGGAAACTCTTTTGTAGGTAACTATCTGCTTTTCTCTTGCTGCTTTTAAGATTCTCTCTTTATCTTTAACCTTTGGAATTTTAATTATGATTTGTCTTTGTGTGGTCTCTTTGTGTCCAACTTGTTTGGGACTCTCTGTACTTCCTGGATTTGTATGTCTATTTCCTTCACCAAAATGAGGAAGTTTGCTTTCATTATGTTTTCAAATAAGTTTTCAATTTCTCGCTCTTCCTCTTCTCCTTCTGGCACACCTATGATTTGGATGTTGGCATGTTTGGAGATGTCCCAGAGGCTCCTTATTCTATCCTCATTTTTTCTTCTTACTGTTCTGATTGAATGCTTTTTTCTTCCTTATGTTTCAAATTGTCGATTTGATTCTCAACTTCATCCCCTCCACTGTTGGTTCCCTGTGGATTTTTCTTTATTTCACTTAATGCAACCTTCATTTTTGCCTGGGTCTTTTTTATGCTGTTGCAGTGCCCAGTGAATTCTTTGAACATCTTGATAACCGGTGTTTTGAACTCTGCATCTGATAGGTTGCTTATCTCTATTTTGTTTAGTTCTTCTTCTGAAGTTTTGTTCTGATCTTTCATTTGGACCATATTTGTTTGTCTCCTCAATTTGGTAGCCTCCCTGTATTTGTTTCTGTGTATTAGGTGGAGCTACTTTGGCTCCCTGTCTTATTAGTGTGGCCTATTGTAGAAAAGGCACCTGTAAATTGGGTGGGGCAGAGCCTTAGATAATCAAGAGTGGGGCAATGTATTTCACCACTTTGTCACTCTGTTTGATGGAGGGCTCGGAGAGGAGACAATGCTGCTGTTTGGCCCTGGATATTTACCTAAGAGGAAGCTGTCTCCAGACAATTGCTATGTCCCAGTCACTTCACTTTCTCCCCATATGCCACTTGTGCTCTTACAGCTGTGGCTCTGGTCCTGAATCCTAAGAGTGAAGGTCTGCATAAGCCCTGAGACCTTTGTGGGCCTATTAAGAGGAGTATTGTGTGAATCCTGCAGCTTCTTCCACACACCCCAACCCCATTGGTTTTCACAGCTAGAAGTTATGGGGACTTGTCTTCCTGGGTGCTGGAACCCTGGGCTGGGTGGTCTGGTCTGTGCTGGGATCACTTGCTCCCAAGGTATCTGCCCCAGTTTTCATCCACCACACTTGAATGTGGGACCTCCTGTTCCACTGCCTCTCTGTGCCATTTCACATTTCTGTGCGTTCTGCACCCCTCCATCTCTCTGTGCCTCTCCGTGTCTCCATCTCTCCTTCCTGTCTGGACGAATGTGGCTTCTTTAAATCTTTGGTTATCAGACTTCCATACAGCTCAATTTTCTGATGATTCTGGGTGATAGTTGTTTTGTAGTCTAGTTGTTACTTTTGCTGTAGTTGTGTGAGGAGGTGAAGCATGTTTACCTATGCCTCCATCTTGACCAGAAGTCTTGTGCAGAGTGTTTTTGTGAAACATCAAATCCCACAGGTGACTCAATACCTCCTACAGTGCAGATTTGGCCCCCTGCAACCTATACCTTTTCCCAAAACTAAAATCACATTTGGAAGGGAAGAGATTTCAGACCATCAGTGAGATTCAGGACAATATGGTGGGGCAGCTGATGGTGATTGGGAGAACTTTGTGAGGTCCCAAGGTGGCTACTTTGAAGGGGACTGAGGTGTCAGTGTCCTACGTAGAATGTTTCTTGTATCTTCTTCAATAAATGTCTCTATTTTTCATATTATATGACTGGATACATTCTGGACAGACTTTGTATGTACCACCACTATTTTATCTACTCGTCTATTGCTGGGCACTTGGGTTGCTTCCATATCTTGGCTATTGTAAATAATGCTGCAGTGAACAAAGGGGTGTACATATTCTTTCAAATTATTTTTTTGTGTTTTGTTTTTGACTATATACTGAGAAGTGGAATTGCTGGGTCATAAGGCAGTTCCACTTTAATTTTAAAGTTCTTCTTCACAATTCTGTGTTATGTTTGCAGTCTTTTCTTCCCATATTGCATTGCTGTTCTTCTGCTCTGTGTTCATTACACAAACCTGTATTGGGATAGTCAAAAACTTCCATGACTAACACTGTTGTTATCCTTGTTGCCACTTTTTGTGGCTGGTAAGCACTCCCACCTAGGCTAAAGGTCTTACAGAAATTAAAATATCCATCTGTGACAATATTATCCAGGAACATGCAGCCTGTAATCTTCAAAGAATGATGTGTTATTTTGGCCCTGTGGCTAGTATTGGATCTCTAAATGTATCTGTGATCTTCGGCTTTCTGAATATGATGCTTTGGGGAGGAAATGCATGTTTTGTGTACAAGAAGGCCAACTTACACAGTCCATCAAATACTTCTGCTTTACATAGCCAAGGAGGTATTGCACCTCCTACTGGAATATAATTCAAGGGAGAAGTACATGTATGAAACTTACGTCTGTACTACGACCTGTTGCCAACATCTTGAGAAGCATTATTTGTTTCTAATAAAAGTAATGGTTTTAATAAAAAACCACTTAATAAAAATTTTTAATTTTTAAAAATTAAAAAAGCCATTTTTTAAATTAAAAGCTTTACCCAAGAACATACCTTCAATTCCCATTTCTGCCTGCCCACCCATCCTACTTTTATCAACTACCATGACTTCATAATGCCATAGCACAACATTGTCATCATTGCCCTGGTAAAGCAATGGAGATGGGGGACAGCTTGTGGAGAATACAGACAGACTGAGGGATTGCTGGGTCAACAGCATGTATTGGTGCTTGCATGAAAGTATAACTGGAGCTGCTGAGCGAGGTTATCAATGAGAAAGGACAACCTCCATGGCAGCAGTTTGCCATGAACCACTTGGGGGCAATGATCTAATTGTGCCAAGTCAGGTCCTGGAAGTTGATGAAGGTGACAGTGGTAGTTGTTCTTGCAAGAAGCCCTAGAGGTAGGGATGGCTTCCCTCCTTTTTTGGGAAGAATGATGGCACTGCTTAGCGCTGAGGGTTATCACCAGCCCGGAAGCATGAAGACAGCATCTTAGTCTGGCACAGGTGTTCCCAAGCTGAAAATTCGCCCCAGAGTCTCTGTGTCCTTTGACCAGTATCTGTAGGAACAAACCTAAGTTCTTTTTGGAGTTATTATTTCAATCTTTAGCCACATCTAGCAAGTCAAAGTGAAAGACTCCTTGAGGTCATGGTACTGGCTGCCACAGTACTGTGGAAATAGTGGCTACTCCAATCTGTGCTCCCACCAACAGTGTGACAGCATTCCCTTTTCTCCACATCTTCGCCAACACTTGTTTGTTGATATGTTGATGATAGTCATTCTGACAGGTGTGAGGTAATATCTCATTGTGGTTTTAATTTGCATTTGTCTGATGATTAGTGATGCTGAACATTTTTTCATATGTCTATTGGCCATTTGTATGTCCTCTCTGGAGAAGCATCTCTTTAGGTTTTCTGCCCATTTTTAGTTGGACTGTTTGGTTTTTATGGTGTTTAGTTGTATGAGTTCTTTATAAATTTTGGATATTAATCCCTTATTGGATGTATCATTGCTGAATATGTTCTCCCATTCAGTAGGTTTTCTTTTTGTTTTGTTGATGGTTTCCTTTGCTGTGCAAAAAATTTTTGGTTTGATATAGTCCCATTTGGTTCCCTTGCTTAAGGAGATATATCAGAAAAACTATTGCTAATAGAAATGTCAGGGATTTTATTGCCTATGTTTTCTTTTAGAATTTTTATGGTATTGAGTATTACTTAAGGCTTTTATACATTTTGAGTTTATTTCTATACATGATGTAAGAAAGTGATCTAGTTTCATTTCTGCACATATCTGTCCAGTTTTCCCAACACCATTTATTAAATAAACTATCTTTAGCCCATTGTATGTTCTTGCCTCCTTTGTCATATATTAATTGACCATAAAGTCATGGGTTTGTTTCTGGGTTCTTTGTTCTGTTCCATTGATCTTTATGTCTGTTTTTTATGCCAGTACATACTGTTTTAACATCTATAGCCTTGCAGTATAGTTTGATATCAGGTAGCATAATACCTCTGATTTTGTTCTTTCTCAGATTGCTGTGTCTTTTGGGGATCTTTTGTGGTTTCAATAATTTTTGGATTATTTGTTCTAGTTCTATGAAAAATTCCATTGGTATTTTGATGGGAATTATGTTGAATCTATAGATTGCTTTGTGTAGCATGGACATTTTATTTATGTTAATTCTTCCTATCCACGAACATGGTATATGCTTCCATTTATTTGTATCTTCTTCAGTGCCTTATAATTTTACCACCTTGGTTAAATTTATTCCTAGGTATTTTATTCTTATTTTTTGATGTGGTTGTAAATGGGATTGTTTTCTTAGTTTCCATTTTTGATAGCTTATTATTAGTATATAAAAATTTAACCAATTTCTGAATATTTGTTTTGTATCCTGCTACTTTATTGAATTCATTTATTAGTTCTAGTAGTTTTTTGTTAGATTTTTTATGATTCTCTCTATAAGGTATCATTCATTAGAGATCACTAATGTTTTAATGACAATTCTTCTAATTGTCATTAAAAGTCCAGAATGGACTTTAGAATCTTCGTCAACAAGTTCTGGAAGCAGATAACATGAAACGATCTGATCTGTCACAGCGAATTTAAATCTATGTGATGTTCTGACCTAGCCTCTATCCAAGAGCTAAAAAGACCGGGAATGCATTGCTGCTTGCAAGCGCTAGCTTCATTTCTGTGAGAACATGCTGCCTCGTTTCCTCTACAGGAATCCTCTGCAATATGTATGTAAAAGCTTAAAACTTGTAGAATGAATGAAAAAAATAAAAGGTTTACAGAAGTTTTCCATAAGTTGCTTCAAGTTCCCCAGAAAATTTGTTGATTCAGCAAACATTTATTTTGTTTTGTATCTAGGAGCTGGTGGATGAGTTGAGTTGAATACCAGAGACAGGATACCTATCCTCATGGAGCTTACATTCTAGTAAACTTCAATAAAGACAATAAAGTTAATGAGGACAGATAAATAATAAGAAAGTAGCAAGTAGTAAAAGTGCTACGGTGGAAATAAACCTGGCTTTGTCATAGGAATGACTGAAAGTGTGGTTCTTTCTGTGAGGTGATCAGGAAAATATACAAGAAGATGACTTTTTTATTGTGGTAATGTACACATAACATAAAAGTCATCATTTTAACCATTTTAAAATATAGTGTTCAGAAATCTACAGTACCAGTATGACAGAGGACCTCCCTCATTCTCCCTTCCAGTCATAACCCCAGTGGTAATCTCTACCCTGACTTCTAACAGCATAGATTAATTTAGTGTACTTTTTATCTTTATATAAATGAAACCACACAGTATTTACTTCTTTTTCTCTGCTTTTTTTTTTTTTGCTCAATATTATGATGTGGTATTCATCAGTGTTGTGTATAGTTATAGTTCTTCCATTATCATTGCTGTGTGGTATTCGACCATGTGAATATACAACAATTTATTTGTCCCATTCTACTGGTAGGTACTTAGGTAGTTTCTGATTTGAGCTATTATAAGTAGTGTTACTATGATCATTCCTGTACCTGTATTTTGGTGAACGTATGAATAGATTTATATATTATTTCTGTGCATATATTAGATATACTGTATAGAACACGAATATGTAATGTAAACACATTATGTGTGTGTGTGTGTGCATATACTTTCATATTCGGAAGTAGAAATACTGGGTGTATTTATATGTTCATATATATGTTCAGCATTAGTAGCTTTCCCCTTAGTAGCTTTCCAAAGTGGTTTCTCCATTTTGAGAGGTTTACATTTAAGCTGTGGCCTGAAGGACAAAAGAAAATGGAAGTTGCTTTGAGATTTCTATATTACCATCTCCCTACCACCCTGCCAAAAAAACGTGTCCTCTCTTAAAGTGGTTAGAGTTGAAGGGGACAAGTCCCCCACCTCCTTTCTGCTGTGGTCTCCCAGTGATGGACACTTTAGTGAGAAGAGCCTCTGTCATTTTGGTTAGGCCCAGGGAGACAGAAGATGATGACTGATGACTCAACCTCCTCGGCTCCATTTCCCAGAGCCCACTCACCACATCAGTGGGCCTGGCACTGGGGGGAGACATAAACACAACCGTGGTGTTGATATCAATTCTAGCAGAGATGGTGGGAGCCAAAGCCTGAGAACGGGAGGAGGGAATCAGGGTAAGACTGCCAGTGGAGAAAAAGATGTAGTGAGGGACCTGAAAGCTATGTTTAAAGAATTGTTTAAGAAACAGTAGCAAATGAAAACAAAGCCTCTACTGTTAAAATAACCAGTGGTACCTGTTTCAGATTCACAGGCATCTTTATATTTTGGGGAGGTCTTTGGACTCAGGGCTCTGCCAGTTGTGTGGGCTGGGATGCAAACCATCAAGAGAAGTTGAAATTTAGGGCTTTCTTCTCGATAGGAATGAAAAGAGTCCAAAAAAAAAAAAAAAAGAAGAAGAAGAAGAAAAACAAGGGGAAAAAAAAGCCTGCCCATAGCGATGCCTATAAATGCTGCATGGCTGTGAGAGTCTGCCCCCTGTCTTAGTTCAGGAAGTATAAACAAAACTGGTAGAAATGGGTCATTTGGGGGAAAAGTTTCCAGTGAGAGAAAGGTCTAATTGCTTTGCCCTTCCGTGTTTTAAGTTTCCTCAGTGTATAGAGATGCCAATGAACTTCTTTCAGGTGCTGCTCATTAAGTCCTGCCTATTAAGGAAAAAAACAGCAAAAATGATTGGTACGGCAAGGTGAGGTTTCCCTTTATATACATGGGGCCACAAGTGATTCATTGTGGATCCCTTTTTGAATTGCATGCTATGTATCTTTTCTTTTCTTTTTTTTAATGGTCATTCTATTTTTAATTGTTTGAGAAAACTCCATATTGTTTTCCATAGTGTCGGTACCAATTTACATTCCCACCAACAGTGCACAAGGATTCCCTTTTCTCCACATTCTCACCAACGTTTATTATTTCTTGTCTTTTTGATAACAGCCATCCTAACAGGTGTCAGAGAAATGCAAATCAGTGAAAAGCATGCTATGTATCTTTAAGGTGGCCAAACTGCCCTTTACCACAATGCCCAGAGCTAGAAGGGATGTCTTTTATTTTTATTTTTTATTTATTTTAACCCTCACCCAAGGATATGTTTTTATTGACTTTAGAGAGACAGGAAGTGAGAGAGAGAGAAACATCCATTGGTTGCCTCCTGTACGAGCTCAGACCAGAGATCGAACCCTCAACCAAGGTAGGTGCCCAGACTGGGAATAGAACCCATTACCTTTGGTGTATGGGATGATGCTCCAACCAATTGGGCCACCCAGCCAGGGCTGGAAGGGATTTATTTTGGTTATTCTTTTTCCTTTAGTATGTACAAGAGATGATGTTTTTTAAAAAGTTAAAAAATTTAAAAATTAAATTTATTGGGTGACGGTAGTTAATAAAATTATATAGCTTTTAAGTGTACAGTTCTGTATACATCATCTATAAGTTGCATTGTGTTTTACCACCCCAAGTATCTCAGGGTCATCATTCTGAACTTTAATTGGGTATTCATGTTTGTAGATTAGAGTTGTAGATGTAGACATTAAATGTTGAAATGTACATATCCTGCAACAGTTGCGTGTGAGTTCTAACAGAATTTCTTGTATGAAATAATTCTCTCTCATTTATTTGTTTTTCCTAATAGTTCTCTGGGATCATAAAGATTAGCTAAGAAAATTTCCATTAGTTGAGTTCTTTTACATTGGTTTCCCTACATATAGGGACAAAGGAAGAGAGCAAGGGAGAAAGCCCATTTAAACATGGGACCCCGTGAGGTCCAGGATATATGATACCTCACATTTAAATAAACACAAGTTTGACAACCAAAACTAATCACAAGGTAATTCAAATATTTACCAGGGACTTTCAAAGAATGTCAAAAGAATATCTAGCAGAAGTCTTTAAAATTATTTCAACATCTCTTGTTCCATTCCCCATACACTCTAAAGCTCTTTCCAAAGACTGGCAGCTCCCAAATCTTCTTTCTCAACCCTGCATGCACCCTTGTTCTCCCATATCAAGTAAGTTTTTTTCTCTTTGTAAGATTAAAAACAACATATATCTTTAGCCTGTCTCTTATCTTCCAATTTTCGGATCTTTTACTCATGGTCCCGATTAGCTTCACTGAAGGCTTGCAGGGAAGCACACAGTCACCGAGGGGCAAGCTCTGAATGCTTGTACAGCAGTGCTTTTAGTCCCTCTCGGACAATAATTTTTTAAAAAATATAATCCATGCAACAGACTGTCTTCCAGTAACTAAATGACAAGACTTTGTTTGTTTGTTTGTTTGCTTTTTGCAATAAGAGGCAAGGCCAATAGAGTTACCCAAACCCACATTTCTGAAGACTGGAGGAAGGGATGAGGGAAAGAGTTGAAATGTGGTACAAGATGAGCAGCAGCTTTCAGCAGGTATATAATCCTCCCTAAACCTACCTCATTCCCTCCTCTGATGATGTCACACATGCTGACAGTTTTCCCCAGAAGCCCTGTTTCTTGATCTCAGGGTTGTAAACCAATAAACCATCTCCTTAGAAGTTTACTTACTTTTTGAGATATAATTTCAAAGTCAAGTTTGGCCATTTCTTTCCTGTCTCATGTCTAATGTCTGAGAGTTTCTTCACAAGAAGCCCATTTCCATGTTCTGTGTTAAAATCAATCCAGAGGCTGATATGTCCTTATGCCAGCATTTAATGCTAACCTGAAGCTAGAACAGGTAAGGTGCTTGATCTGCAGCCTCCAGAAACCAGAGAGGGAGTCTAAGAGCATACAAGGTAAAAACATTAATAGTATGATTCAATAAGATATAAGCTCGACAAATGTTAAAAAAATAAAGTACTAGATACATGTTCAATAATGTGAACATGCTGAAGGAAGTGCAAGCTAAGTGTGTTTTCGTAGTGTGGTAGAATAAACAAAGGAATGTGTCCTCAACAAGTAGTATATTTAGGGAATTTCCATGTCTTTGTATTGTCTAGGAAGAGTTATTTAAAGCACATAGATGTCTTGGATTAAACTGCTCAATCCTTAGGGAAGGAAGCAGTTTCTTGCTTATTCATTTCTTAACTGAAAATATATTTAAATAGATTCACTATGTACCAAGCACAGTATTAGGCACTAGGAATGGGGCCTGGAAAACAAACAACATGGTCTTTACCCTCTATTCAACAGTCATCGAATAGGTTATAGCTCGTTCGGATATTAAATGTGTGCATTAAGGGTTATGATGGAGAACAGCCTGCTGCTATTGAAGCTGGTCAGTCAAGGAAGACTATAGGGGAGAATATGATTTTTAAGAAAAGATTACAGGCTTGTCTTCCTTTCTTTGACATATTAAACCAAGTGAAGATCTGTTGAACAACTCAGGTGCCACTTAGCATGGTCTTTCTCTTTTGCCTGAAAAGAATACATTAACATCAGATTAAGCAAAGAGCTCATAAAATGCATGATGGCACACTGGACAGTCAAAACATACCGAGCATTCTTTTCCAGGAGATTGGGAAAGAGATTCATTTTGAAATAATTATCTGGTAATAGGTTCAACCTGAAAAAAATAAACATGAAACTATAATTATTTTTCAACAGAAGGAGACATACTCACTTTATTTTCTGAAGTTGTATATCTGTTTCATAGCACTGGAAGCTCAATACTATGTTTTATGTTCTGAAGGGTAGAAACATGATGTCTGTTTTATTTCACAACATGAATTGAAAGCGCTTGTGGGACAGGATGTTGTTTTGGTTCAATAGGTTGTTTAAGGTTCCTTAAGAGTTTATCCAGTAACTGCTTTCAGCTTTAAGATATTAATGTTTCCATTTGGTTTTCAGATCCAAAGACTGTGTAAGCAGATTTTTCTGTTTTTGATGCCTTAGCCTATTCCTAGTACAGTTTAAGGTAATCAATCATATAACTGAGAGTAACAAAGACTCTGGCTAAGAGTTTTTACACAAATCAAATTGCATTGGTTTGAGTGGGGATGGCGATTATTCAAGTATTGCAGGAAGAGCTTGGAGTCAAACCTCAAAAATGTCCCAGATTTGCAGCCCATGCTCTAGTTAGGAAGGCTGTCCCTCATGTTAATTCAGGTAAGATGCTGGCCAGGCTGGTGGTAGGAAAATGAGGTTACCTGCTGGGTGAATGAAGTGACTGATTCCCTTGGGCTATTTATTCAGCAAGTCTCTACCTATGTTTCTGCCAAATTCCAGAAGGAAAACTGCTCTGTCCTATCTTTGTCTGGAGACCCAAGTGTGGGGTTTGTGTTTAGGAACACAATGAAATGGGTCAAGTTTGTCGTGGACTCTTCTCTCAGGACCACTTTGTTTTTCCTTTATGGGTCTATTACTCCTGTCTTCTATTACTCCAAACTTTCCAACTGCCCTCTAGAGGCCCTGAGTTCACCACTGGGGATACCTGCCAGTCTAGAGGCTTCCCTCAGGGCTTGTGGTTCCTCTCCATTTTCTAAGCCAGCAGTAGTGCTTTGAGCCTTAGATTGTGTATCTCTGATTTTGCTTTTGTCATCACATTTTACTCTGACTTTCTCACTTCTACTTTCACTTATTACCCTTGTGCTTACATTGAGCCTGCCTGAATAATTCAGGGTAATTTCCCTATTTTGCAGTCAGCTGATTGACAACCTGAACTCCCCCTTGCCATGTCCCATAACATATTGACAGGCCCTGGAGATCAGGACATGGACATCGTCATGGCTCATTAGTCTGTCTACCACACTCACCTTTGATCCTACTATTAAAACTTACAATATGTTCTTAAGCGACTCCCTACTAAGCTGAAAAGTAAACCTGATAATTGAACCCAACAGTTGTGGAAGGCAAATATAGTTAATAGACTATAGTCAATAATACTGTATTGCATATTTGAAAGTTGCTGAGAGAGTAGATCTTAAAAATCCTCCTCTTAAGAAAAAATGTTTGTAACTATGTATGGTGACAAATGTTAACTAGACTTATCATGGTGATCAGTTCATAATATATACAAATATCAAATCATTATGTTATACACCTGAAATTAATATAATGTTATATGTCAGTTATACCTCAGTTTTTAAAAAAGGCAAAAATGTTGGACATGTCCCTACTTATTCTCCTATATCTGTTGACACACCATGAGTCAACCATGATTTTTTTCTATACTGGATCCAGATGAGCCTTCAGAATCCTTTTTAACACAGTATTCTTGGCAACCACTTGCAACTGATCAGATTTGGCATCGAGATGAAACTTATTTGATGTCACTGCTTCAATGGGTCACCCCTTCCTTGTAATCGAGAACTTCTGGAGATGCAATGTTTTAACCCCAAGGAATGCTTTGACTGTTAAACTTTAGAACGCCAGCAACCCACCTGTGGAGACAAGTGTACCTGGGAGATGTTCCTGTAATCTTTCAAGATATAATGTACGTATGGCTTCCAGTTCCCCCCTGTTCCATTTGGTCACCATGTACAGGGAACAGGATTGGATGATCTAGCTTAGGGTTTCTCACCCTCAGCACTGCTGACATTTTGCATGGGACAACTCTCTGTTGTGCGGGGTTGTCCTGTGCATTGCAGGCTGTATAGCAGCATCCCTGGTCTCTGCCCAGTTGATGCCAGTAGCCCTTCTCCAGTCCAAAACATCTTCAGGTATTGCCAAATATACTCTGGGCAGCAAAATAGCCCCCAGCTGAGAACCACTACTCTAGGAGAATGAAGTGGAAATGACCTGTTTCTGGCATTATTAAGTTAGAAGGATATACTCTTGTTGTGGTTCTTTGACTTCTCTTTGGCTGGTATTTAATGGCATTTGTTTGCCAAGAAAAGACGCCATTGACAATCGCGCTTACCCAAAGCTTCATTTCAGATATCCAAATCCCAGATCAGAACAGAAGGCCTTTTATAAGCAAGGGCTTGGTGCAGCATGAGCAAAACTATTGTTTTACCCATCTTTAGGGCTCAACTCAAGCCCACTCCCTCCAGGAACACTTTTGTGCCTGCTCCTTTAGAGGCACTGCATTCTTCTTCTGAACTCCTATTGGCTACACCTCCATGGACCATTGTCATACATCTGGCATTATGCGTCATTTTATTTATGGATACATGGTTGACACCCCAGCTAGAATGTCCAAGTTATAAACTTTGAAAATAGTTTCTAAGGAACTTTCCAGAACACTCTGTGGGAAGCAGAGGAGCAGTGGCTTTTAGAGCTGGGTGCAGTAATAATGCTCTTTCTCGCTTCTCCACACCTGCCTCCTACTGCTCACTGGTTGTCAAAAATGATGTAAGAAACCTTGTATTTTGGGGGTCAAACCCAATGCCACCCAAGAAGAATTGGAAAAGGCTTACAGGAAGCTGGCCTTGAGGTACCACCCTGATAAGAATCCAAATGAGGAAGAGAACTTTAAACAGATTTCTCAAGTTTAGGAAGGGCTCTGTGCTGCAAAGAAAAGGGGATTATACGATAAAGGAGGAGAACAGACAATTAAAGAAGGTGGAGCAGATGGTGGTTTGGGCTCCCCATGGACATTTTTGATATGTTTTTTGGAGGAGGAGGAAGGCTACGGAGGGAAAGAAGAAGTAAAAATGTGCATCAGCTCTCAGTAACTTTAGAAGATTTATGTAATGGCGCGACAAGAAAACTAGCTCTGCGGAATAATGTGATTTGTGACAAATGTGAAGGCCGAGGTGGTAAGAAAGGAGCAGTAGAGTTCAGCAAATTCACTCTGTGTGCGTGGAGTGCCAGGGCCATGGGGAATGGACCAGTCCTAAAGATAGATGTAAAAGCTGCAATGGAAGGAAGATAGTTCAAGAGAAGACAGTTCTAGAAGTTCAAGTTGACAAAGGCATGAAAGATGGCCAGAAGAGAACATTCCATGGTGAAGAAGTCCAAGAACCAGGACTAGAGCCAGGAGATACTATCATTGTTTTAGAGCAGAAGATCATACTGTTTTCATTCGGTGAGGAAAAGACCTTTTCATGTGTATGGACATACAGCTGGTTGAAGCAATGTGTGGCTTCCAGAAGCCAATAGCTACCCTTGACAACTGAACCATAGTCAGCACCCCTCATCCAGGTCAGATTGTGAAGCATAGAGATATCAGGTGTGTTAAATGAAGGCATCCAATTTATTGTAGACCATATGAAAAGGGTTTCCTAATCATTGAATTTATGGCAAACTTTCCTGAGAATGGCTTTCTCTCTACTGATAAACTCTCTTGCTGGAAAAAACTCCTAGCTGAAAGGAAGTGGAAGAGACTGATGAAATGGATAGGTAGAGCTGGTAGACTTTGATCTAAGTTGAGAAAGATGGTGCATTTACAATGGAGAAACATGAGGCTGACGAACGTCATCCTAGGGGTGGTGGGCAGTGTCAGTGTCAGACCTCTCAACATCTTAATGGGGCCAGTGAATGACACTCACTGCTGGCATTGTACATACAGTACTGAATGCACTGAATGAGTTAAGGACTATAATCATAATACGCTCACTTTCTTGCTATTGTTTTTGTTTTACTATTCAACTACAGTCATGTTTTAAAAGTTACGTGAAGAATGAACTCAAAATACAAAAGCTCAAAAAAAGAAGATAGTTTCTGTATCTTACTATGTATATTATTTCTTTTATACAATGTAAAGTCAAATAAATCCCTGAGGTTTGTTTATGAACAGTAACAGGCCTATTCCTCTCTCCTAACACTCTCCCCATTTCCTAAAACCTAGGTATTTACCTTCATTTTGCTAAACTATGTGCATATATTGCTACCTCTTGATTTTTCAATTTTAGGCAATATCTGTATAGGGAAGATAAGGACTTAACTCTCTTTACATACATACAAAGTTCCAAACTCCAGGAAGTGAAAGTTATTACATTGGATTCCTTATACAATCTTCCCAGTATGGTTATACCATTGTTTAGAGTTAAATAATAATCAGTTTATATCATTGTTACTATATAAATGATTTTCACAACTGAACTGTATGAAATATGATGGTTACTTTTCCTTTTCGGCATATTTTTTGAAGTTAATACACATTCACAATTTCTTTTCTTAAGAAATAATAAAACTTATTTATCTTTATTGTTGTTCAATTATAGTTGTCCCCATTTCCCCCCATTATTCTCCTCTGTCCAACCCATCCCTACCTTCCACTTTCAATCCTCCTCCTGTCCCCCCAATTGTCTTTGTCCATGGGTCCTTTATTTATTTTTTTAATATATTATATTGATTATGTTATTATAGTTGTCCCATTTTTTTCTCCCCTTTATTCCCCTCGACCCCATAGCCCCCCTTCCACCATCATTCCCCTACCTTAGTTCATGTCCATGGGTCAAACATATAAATTCTATGGCTTCTCTATTTCCCATACTGTTCTTAACCTCCCCATGTCTATTTTGTACCTACCATTTATGCTTCTTATTCTCTGTACCTTTTCCCCCATTCTTCTCCCACCCCTCCCCCACTGATAACCCTCCATGTGATCTCTATTTCTGTGATTCTGTTCCTGTTCTAGTTGTTTGTTTAGGGGGTTTTTTTGTGTGTTCAGTTTTTGATAGTTGTGAGTTTGTTGTCATTTTACTGTTTGTATTTCTGATCTTTTTCTTAGATAAGTGCCTTTAACATTTTATATAATAAGGGCTTGGTGATGATGAACTCCTTTAACTTGGTCTTGTCTGGGAAGTACTCTATCTGCCCTTCTATTATAAATGATAGCTTTGCTGGATAGAGTAATCTTGGATGCAGGTCCTTGCCTTTCATGACTTTGAATACTTCTTTCTAGACCCTTCTTACCTGCAATGTTTCTTTTGAGGAATCAGCTGATAGTCTTATGGGAACTCCTTTGTAGGTAACTATCTCCTTTTCTCTCACTGCTTTAAGATTTTCTCCTTATTTTTAATTTTGGGTAATATAATTATGATGTGGCTTGCTGTGTACTTCTTTGGGTCCAACTACTTTGGGACTCTCTGAGCTTCCTGGACTTCCTGGAAGTTTATTTCCTTCACCAGATTGGGGAACTTCTCCTTCATTATGTTTTCAAATAAGTTTTCCATTTCTTGCTCTTCCTCTTCTCCTTCTGGCACCCCTGTGATTTGGATGTTGGAATGTTTAAAGTTTTCCTGGAGGTTCCTCAGCTTCTCCTCATTTTTTTGAATTGTTTCTTCATTCTGTTCTGGTTCAATGTTTATTTACTCCTTCTGCTCCAAACCATTGATTTGAGTCCCATTTTCCTTCCTTTCACTGTTGGTTCCCTGTACATTTTCCTTTATTTCACTTTGCATAGCCTTCATTTTTTCCTCTATTTTGTGACCATACTCAACCATTTCTGTGAACATCCTGATTACCAGTGTTTTGAACTGTTCATCTCATAGGTTGACTATCTCTTCATCACTTAGTTGTATTTTTTCTGGAGCTTTGATCTGTTCTTTCACTTAGACCATATTTTTTTCTCTCAGCGTGCCTGTTACATAGTAAGGGGTGGAGCCTTAGGTGTTCCCCAGGGTGGGGCAACCCAGGTTGGTGCATTGTGGTGCTGTATGTGGGGGAGATGCTCAAGAGAAGAATGGCGCTTGCTCCGCTCTCTGCTGGCTTTCAGTCACTTCCTCTGCTACCAACAAGCAAATTAGGTCCTTCTGGTGCTGATTCCCAGGTGAGGGGGTTTGTGTACATTCTAGGGCCCTGTGGGTCTCTCCAACAAACTCTCCTGTGAGGCTGGAAGTTTCTCCTGTTCCCTTAACCACCACAGGTTTTTTTCAGTCAGAGGTTTTGAGGCTTTGTTTCCCCACACTGGAACCCTGGGTTGCACAATCTGTCTTGCTCCCCAGTTGTTCCTCCCGGTTTATCCACACGCAAATATGGGACCACCCACTCCTCCAGCTGCCTCCTTGTCCAGTCTGACAGCCACTGCCTCACCCACCCAAATCCTCCAGTCACTTCCTTGCCATGCATCCTCTCCTCCCTGGCTGCCCATCTCCACTCCTCCTACTGGTCTGGATGAATGTTTCTTCTTTAACTCCTTGGGTGTCAGACTTCCATACAGTTTGATTTTCTGGCAGTTCTGATTAGTTTTTGTTTTTAAATTTGTTATTGCCCTTTTTGTGGTTGTGTGAGGAGGCAAAGTGTATCTACCTATGCCTCCATCTTGGCTGGAAGTCCCTGCATGGGTCCTTTATACATGTTCCTTGACTTGACCCTTCCCCTTCTTTCTCTTGTTATTACCCTCCCCCTTCCTCTCTGGTCCCTGTCAGTTTGTTCTTTATTTCCATGTCTCTGGTTCTATTTTGCTTGCTTGTTTGTTTTGTTGATTAGGTTCTGCTTATAGTTGAGATCATATGGTATTTGTCTTTCACTGCCTGGCTTATTTCACTTAGTGTAATGCTCTCCAGTTCCATCCATGCTGTCACAAAGGGTAGGAGTTCCTCCTTTCTTTCTGCTGTCCAGTATTCCATTGTGTAAATGTACCAGTTTTTTGATCCACTCATTTACTAATGGGCACTTAGGCTGTCTCCAGTGCTTGGCTATTGTAAATAATGCTGCTATGAACATTGGGGTGCATAGGTTCTTTTGAATTGGTTTTCCAGGATTCTTAGGTTATAATCCCAGCAGTGGAATTGCCAGGTCAAAAGGTAGTTCCATTTTTAATTTTCTGAGGAAATTCCATACTGTTTTCCACAATGGCTGCACCAGTCTGCATTCCCACAAACAGTGTACTAGAGTTCTCTTTTCTTCCCAACCTTGCCAGCACTTATTTGCTGATTTGGTTATGATGGCCTTTCTGACTGGTGTGAAGTGATATGTCATTGTGGTTTTAATTTGCATCTTTCTGATGGCTAGTGATGTACACCATCTTTTCATATGTCTCTGGGCCCTCTGTATGTCCTCCTTGGAGAAGTGTCTGTTCAGGTCCTTTGTCCATTTTTTAATTGGGTTGTTTGTCTTCCTGGAGTGGAGTTGTGTTCTTTATATATTTTGGAGATCAAACCCTTGTCCAAGGTAAAATTGGCAAACATATTTTCCCATATGATTTGTTCCCTTTTCATTTTGCTTATGTTTTCTTTGCCATGCAGAAGCTTTTTAATTTGAGATACTCCCATTTGTTTATTCTTTCCTTTTTATCCCTTGCTCTAGGGGACATATCAGTGAAAATATTGCTGTGTGAGATATCTGAAATTTTCCTGCCTATGTTCCCTTCTAGGACTTTTATGGTGTCACAACTTTTATTTAAGTTTTATATCCATCTTGAGTTTATACTTGTGTATGGTGTAAGTTGGTGGTTGAGTTTCGTTTTTCACACATACCTGTCCAGGTCTCCCAACACCATTTGTTGAAAAGGCTATTTTTACTCCATTTTATGCTTCTGCCCCCTTTTTTGAAGATTAATTGACCATAGAGACATGGGTTTATTTCTGGGCTCTCTCTTCTGTTCCATTGATCTGTGTGGCTGTTCTTATGCCAGTACCAGACTGTTTTGATTACAGTGGCCTTGTAATACAGTTTAATATCATGTATTGTGATTCCCCCTACTTTGTTCTTCTTTCTCAAAATTTCTGCAACTATTTGGGGTCGTTTATGTTTCCATAAAAATTTTTGAAATATTTGTTCTATAACTGTGAAACATGTTATTGGTATTTTAATAGGGATTGAGTTGAATCTATAAACTGCTTTGGGTTGTATGGACATTTTGATGATGTTAATTCTTCTAGTCCATAAATATGGTATGTGGTTCCATTTATTTGTGTCTTCCTTAATTTCTTTCTTCAGTGTTGTGTAGTTTTCTGATTATAGGTCTTAACCTCCTCAGTTAGGTTTATTCCTAGGTACTTTATTTTTCTTGTTGCTATAGTAAATGTTTTTTCCCCCTAATTTCTGTTTCTGGTATTTCATTGTTGGTGTACAAAAATGGCTTTGATTTCTGATATTGACTTTGTATCCCACTGTTTTGCCAAATTTACTTATTATATGGACTAGTTTTCTGGTGGAGTCTATAAGGTTTTCTTTTTTAAAAAGATTTTATTTATTTATTTCTAGAGAGAGAAGAAGGGAAGGAGAAAGAGAAGGAGAGAAACATCAATGTGAGAGATAATTTATCAATCAGTTGCCTCTTGCACACCCTCAACCAGGGACCTGGCCCACCACGCAGGCATGTGCCCTGACTGGGAATCAAACCAGTGACCTTTCAGTTCACAGGCTGGTGCCCAATTCACTGAGCCACACCAGCCAGTGATATAGGGTTTTCTATGTGCACTATTGTGTCATCTGCAAACAATGACAGTTTTACTTCCTCCTTTCCAGTTTGGATGCCTTTTATTTCTTTTTCTTGTCTCATTTCTGTGACTAGAACTTCCAATACTATGTTAAATAGAAGTGGTCGAAAGTGGACAATAACCTTGTCTTGTTCCTGGTATTAGTGGGAAAGCTTTTGGTTTTTGCCTATTGAGCTTGATGTTGGTTGGAGGTTTCTCATATATAGCCTTTATCATGTTGAGGAATGCTCCCACTTTTCTGAATGTTTTTTTATCATAAATGGGTGTTGTATTTTATCAAATGCTTTTGCACCATCTATTGATATGATCATGTGATTTTTGTCTTTCCTTTTGTTTATGTGGTGTATTATGTTCATTGATTTGCAAATATTGTACCATCCTTGCATCTCTGGGATGAATCCCACTTGATCATGGTCTATGATTTTTTAATGCATTGCTTGATCTGTTTTGCCAATATTTTGTTGAGGATTTTAGCATCTATGTTCATCAGCGATATTAGCCTGTAGTTTTGTTTCTTTGTTGTGTCTTTATCTGGTTTTGGGATTAGGATAATGCTAGCCTCATAAAAATAATTTGGCAGTGTTCCCTCTTCTTGGACTTTTTGGAATAGTTTGAGAAGAATAGGGGTTAGCTCCTCCTTAAATGTTTTGTAAAATTCTCCTGTGAAACGCTCTGGTCCAGGGCTTTTGTGTGCTGGGAGTTTTTTGATTACTATTTCAATTTTGCCAGCTATTATTAGTCTGTTCAGACTTTCTGGTTCTTCTTGATTCAGTTTTGGAAGATTATATGTTTCTAGAAATTTGTCCATTTCACCCAGGTTTTCAAATTTCTTGGCATATGGTTGTTCGTAGTACTTTCTTACAATCCTTTTTATTTCTGTGGTATCAGTTTTAATTTTGACTCATTTCTGATTTTATGTACTTGGGTCCTCCCTTTTTTTCTTGATGAGTCTGTTCAAAGGCTTCTTGATTTGGTTTATCTTTTCAAAGAACCAGCTCCTGGATTTATTGATCCTTTGAATTGTTCTTTTAGTGTCTATGTCATTTAATTCTGCTCTGATCTTATTTCTTTCCTTCTACTCACTCTGGGCTTTGTTTGTTGTTGTTACATTCACAATTTCTTATCTGCAATTCCAAATTTCAGAAAGTTCTGAAAACAAAAACAAAATAAAACAAAATTTTACATTGGTAGCAAACTTATTTGACCTGAATGTATCTGTGACCAGGTTCACATGACCTGAATGTATCTGTGGCTACTTGCAGGGTTTTTTTTTTTATATATATTTATTGATTATGCTATTACAGTTGTCCCATTTCCCCCTCCACTCCACTCCATCCTGCCCACCCCCCTCCCTCCCACATTCCCCCCCTATAGTTCATGTCCATAGGTCATACTTATAAGTTCTTTGGCTTCTACATTTCCTACACTATTTTTACCCTCCCCCTGTCTATTTTCCATCTATCATCTATGCTACTTATTCTCTGTACCTTTTCCCCTCTCTCCCCCTCCCACTCCCTTAATGACAACCCTCATGTTCTAGTTGTTTGCCTAGTTTGCTCTCGTTTTTGTTTTATGTGTGGCCGTTAATAACTGTGAGTTTGCTGTCATTTTTACTGTTCATATTTTTGATCTTCTTTTTCTTAGGTAACTCCCTTTAACATTTCATATAATAAGGGCTTGGTGATGATGAACTTCTTTAATTTGACCTTATCTGAGAAGCACTTTATCTTCCCTTCCATTCTAAGTGATAGCTTTGCTGGATACAGTAATCTTGGATGTAGGTCCTTGCGTTTAATCTTGGGTAATGTAATTATGATGTGCCTTGGCGTGTTCCTCCTTGGGTCCAGCTTCTTTGGGACTCTCTGAGCTTCCTGGACTTCCCGGAAATCTATTTCCTTTGCCAGATTAGGGAAGTTCTCCTTCATTATTTGCTCAAATAAGTTTTCAATTTTTTGTTCTTCCTCTTCTCCTTCTGGCACCCCTATAATTCGGATGTTGGAACGTTTCAAGGCGTCCGGGAGGTTCCTAAGCCTCTCCTCATTTTTCCAAGTTCTTGTTTCTTCATTCTTTTCTGGTTGGATGTTTGTTTCTTCCTTCTGGTCCACACCACTGATTTGAGTCCCAGTTTCCTTCTCATCACTATTGGTTCCCTGTACATCTTCCTTTGTTTCTCTTAGCATAGGCTTCATTTTTTCATCTGTTTTTCGAATAGATTCAACCAGGTCTGTGAGCATATTGATAACCAGTGCTTTGAACTGTGCATCCGATAGGTTGGCTATCTCTTCCTCGCTCAGTTGTATTTTTTCTGGAGCTTTGAAGTGTTCTGTCATTTGGGCCATTTTTTTTTTTTTTTTTTTGTCTTGGCGCGTCTGTTACTTTAAGGGGCGGAGCCTTAGGAGTTCACCAGGGCGGGGTAATGCTGGTCGCAGAGCTGTGACGCTGTACGTCGGGGAGGGGCCGAGTGGGAGCAATGGCGCCCGCCTCACTCTCCTTCGGCTTTCAATCTTTCACTCCTCTACCCACAATCAGACTGGGCCACTCTGGTGCTGGTTCCCGAGTAAGTGGGCCTGTGCACACTCTAGGCCCCTGTGGGTCTCTCCAACGACCTCTCCTGTGAGGCTGTGAGTCTCTCCTGCTGCCGCCCCAACCCCCACGGGCGTTTTCAATCAGAGGTTTGAAGCTTTATTGGGTTACGCGGTCTGCTTCACTCCCTGCCGTTTGTCCGGTTTATCTGTGGGTGAACGTGGTGCCGCGGGGTGCTACCCGCTGCTCTGCCTGCCCCGTTCTCCGCCACTCTGAGTCCGGCCCTCTGGGTTTATCTGTGCAAATGTCGGGCCGCAGGGTCTGCTAGTGCTCAGACTGCCTGCGCCATTTGTCCCACACTCCGCCAGTCTCAGTCCCGCCACAGCCACGCGAGTCCTCTCCACCCCGGTGCCCGTCTCCGCCCCTCCTACCAGTCTGGATGAATGGTTATTTTCTATTTTCTTGGTGTTGGTCCCCCTTGCTGTTCGATTCTCTGTCAGTTCTGGTTGTGCGAGGAGGCGCAGTGTGTCTACCTACGCCGCCATCTTGGTTCTCCCTGCAGTTTTTATTTATACTACCTGGTGCAATTATTTAGATGCTTTGCTGCAGAAAATTTTGGTTTGATTCCAGGGAGTAGTTTCAAACTTACTTAGGGAGTAAAATAATATATATATATATATATATATATATATATAGTATATATACACACAATATATAGTATATATATACAATATCTATACAATTGTATATATATATACAATATATATACACACATACAATTGTATATATATACACAATATCTATATATATACTATATATATAGTATATATATAGATATTGTGTATATATATATATATATATACATGCACCATATTGTGTTTCTAAAATCTGAAAAAAGCATCTAAAATTTAAAATGCATTTCTTCCCAATGGTTTAAGTGAAAGTATTCTTTTTTGTGTCTTTAATTTCATTTTCAAAACGTTTACAATGTGAAATACAACAAATTTATAGGAACCTGTATAAAGCAGATGTATAATTTAATGAATGATTGTGAAATGAATATCTGTTGCACTATCGCCCAGGTCAAACAATAAAGAACACCAGCACCCAAGAGAACCCTCGTGTTTCCCTTCCCAGTCCCAGTCCTCACATGTGCTGTTGTTGGTAACCACTAACCTAACTTTTATGCATTCATTTGCTTGGATTATATGTAAAGCTTGCCATCTAATTACTCATCCCTAAACAATATATTTTTTGTCTGCTTTTGAGCTTTATGTAAATGAAATCAAACACTACATACTTTGTTGTGGCTGACTTTCTTTTTCCATTAAAAAAATTTGAAATAAACTCCAATTTATAGAAAAGTTGGAAACTTTTTTCCTGAAGGATCTAAGGGTAAATTGTTAACAGAGTGATGAATTACTCATCACTCTGGAATTCTTTAGTATGTATTTCTTCTAAACAAAAACATTCACTTGCATAACCTCAATATGACCATCAAAAGCAGGAAATTAGCTTTGTATGATATTATCTAATTCTCAGGTTCCATTCAAATTTTTCAAATTGTCCCAGTAATGTTTTATTTTCTCAATATTATTTTGTATTAGTTTCAAGTGTACATCATAGTGATGAGACAATCACTATTTTTGAAAGTGTTCCCTCTGATATTCCCAGTTCCCACCTGGCACCATACATAGTCATTACAATATTTTTGCCTATATTTCCTATGCTGTGCTTTACATCTTCATGCCTACTTTGTGACTACCAATCTGTACTTCTCAATACCTTTGCATTTTTCCCTCAGTCCCCTAACCCCTTTCCCCTCTGAAAACCATCAGTCTGTTTCTGTATCTATGAGTCTGTTTTGTTTGTTTATATTGTTCTTTAGATCCCTCATATAAGTGAAATTATGTGATATTTGTCTTTCTCTGACTGACTTATTTCACTTAACCTAATACCTCCTAGGTCCATCCATGTGGTTACAAATGGTAAGAATTTATTCTTTTTAATGGCCAAGTAATATTCCATTGTATATGTGTACCACTGCTTTTTTTTTTTTTTTTAAAGAAGTCGGTTGCTTCCATATCTTGATTTTTGTAAGTAATGCTGCAATGATCATAGGGGTGTACATATTGATTCAACTTAGTATTTTGGGTTTCTTTGGCTATATACCCAGAAGTGAAATTGCTGGGTCAAAAAACAGTTCCATTTTTAATTTTTTAAGGACTCATCTTACTGTTTTCCGTAGTGGCTGCACCAAATTGCATTCCAACCAGCAGTGTACTGGGGTTTCCTTTTCTCCACATCTCCCCAACACTTGGTTTTTGATTCACTGATAATAGTCATTCTGACAGGTATGAGGTGATATCTCATTGTGGTTTTTAAGTTGCATTTCTCTGATGATTACTGATGTTGAATACCTTTTTTCATATGTCTATTGTCCATCTGTATGTCCTCTTTGGAAAAGTGTCTAGGCCCTTTGCACATTTTAAAATTGGATTGTTTTGGGGGGGTGGTGTTTAGTTGTATGAGTTATTTATAAATTTTGGATATTAACTCCTCATCAGATGTATCATTGGTGAATAAGTTTTCCCATTCAGTGGGTTGTCTTTTCATTTTGTTGATGGTTTCCTTTGCTGTGCAAAAATTTTTTAGTTTGATGTAGTCCCACTTGTTCATTTTTAATTTTGTTTCATTTGCACTAAGAGACATATCAGAAAATTTTTTACAAGAGTAATGTCTGATATTTTTACTGTCTGTGTTTTCATCTAGGATTTTTATGGCTTAGAGGCTAACATTTAAGTTTTTAATCCATTTTTGAGTTTACTCTTGTATATGGTGTAAGAAGGTGGTCTAATTTTATTTTTTTGTATGTGTGTCTCTAATATTCCTAACACCATTTATTGAATAGACTATCTTTACTCCATTGTATGTTTTTGCCTCCTTTGTCAAATATTAATTGACCATATAGGTGTGGGTTTATTTCAGGGCTCAATATTCTGTTCCATTGATATACACGTCTGCTTTTATGCCAGTATCATGCTGTTTTGACTACTACAGCCTTGTAGCTATAGTTTGATATCAAATAGTGTTATCCCTACAACTTTGTTCTTCTTTCTCAAGATAGCTGTGGCTATTTGGGATCTTTTGTGGTTCCAAACACATTTTTGGATTATTTGTTCTAGTTCTGTGAAATACACCATTGGTATTTTGATAGAAATTTCATTGAATCTATAGATTGCTTTGAGTAGTATGAACATTTTAATAATGTTAATTCTTCCTATCCATGAGCATGGTATATGCTTCTATTTATTTGTATCTTCTTCAATTTCTTTCTTCAGTGTCTTACAATTTTTTCAGTACAGATCTTTTATCACCTTGGTTAAATTTATTTTTAGGTTTTTTCTTTTTCTCTTTTTGATGCAAGTAAATTGATTCTTTTCATAGTTTGGGGAGCTTTGCCCACAGAGCCCCCCATCTGTCTGCCATGGATGAGAATAAGTCTACCAAGACATGATCTGTTTGGGGAGGAAAGGTGGCTGAACTATCAAAGGAGAAGGGCCAGGAGACTGTTCCTCAATGGGCCTTTATTGGGTTTATTTGCATAGGAATACAGGGTGTATACACACACACACACACACATGTAAAGCTCATCATTGTCAGGCAGTAATGATCAAACAATAGAAAACATTCAAAGAACTATGAAGGCTTATTCTGAGTCAGGGTCAGACAGCTAAAGGGCCATAAAACTTTGGGGAAACAAACTCATTGCATGCTTGGACCCTTATCATTTAAATTGAGGGTATTAGCAAAGTGGGTTTCACAGGATTTTATGCATTCTTTCTTAGGCCTGATCCCTGGGGAACCTGCCCTTTCCAGCACAGGGCCGCACCCCCCTCCAGCATTATTTCAGGCTTAAATCAGGCAGGGGGAGTAAGGTAGCCAAGAGATTAGGAGACTTCCTGCAGACAGAATGAGGACTCAGGCTATGTCAAAGCCAAGGGGTGAGGGTCCATCACCCCTTTTTTCTATAGTCCCCCAAGTCCTTCCCTGTGGATCACTTCGTGACCAAGCCTGTCTTAGGTCGCCCCTCCCTTGAGGAATCTTACCTGTCATTGGCTAACTGGTCAGGCTCAGGGCCAAGCAAGGTAAAGTAAAGTGGGCAGGGGCAGCGCCCCTGCCAGGGAGATAAGCTTTGTCTCCCTAGTGGCTTATGGTCTCAAGGTCTCTGACTCAGCCTTAGCCATGGGGGTTACAGCTTCTAAAACCAGGCAGGGAGGTTCCCAGCACATAGTTTCTCTTTCTGATACTTCATTATTGCTGTATAAAAATGCAACCTATTTCAGGATATTTATTTTGTATCCTGCTACTTTACTGATTTATAAATCAATTCCAGTAGTTTTTTTTTTAATGGAATCTTTAGGGTTCTCTATCCAATAATGTCTTCTATAGTTTATGGGCCCAGTGCAGAATCACTTGTTGCATTTATTTGTCTAGTCACTTTAGTCTTCTTCAATTCTTAGTTTTGATAGGGGGCTTAAGAGGTGGAAAATTTTAATTTAAGTAATAGCTACATAAGCTTAGTAATCAATGCATGTAAAAGCTTTTGTTCCAGGAACTGAAGGTGTGACCCACCCTGACTCCAGGAGCCCATAAGCAGTTCCACCTTTGTTCCTCAGAAGCACTGCAAGCAACTCAAGGTGATATCTGAGCCACTGTACTCCAGGGTGAGATGACCACTGCCCAAGACACAGCTAAAGACCACCACCTGGGGCGCAGCTAAAGACCACTGCCCAGGACAAGAATGCTGAAGTTGCTTTTTCTAATCCAATTAACTTTTCCCTGAATTTCAAAACCCCTCACCACACCTTGTTTATTCCCTGCTATTAAAACCTTGGCCTGAAAAGAAAAGACAAGATGGTCTGTTAGGGTATGAACCCACCAAGTTAGATCACCAGCCATCTGAATAAAGCGCCCATAAAAATTCAATCCCTGTCTCTGCTTATTGGGTTTGGTAGTGACAGGCAGCCTGAACTCTGGTGTCTTTTCCAGTTTCAGTTTCTCAATCTCCTTGTCTCCCATGACTATGACAATTTTATAGATTATATGTCAGTTATTTTATAGAATGTTCTCAAGTTGAGCTTGTTTGATGCTACTATTAATGAGATTTAGTTTATGCATCTTTGGCGAGAAAACTATCAAAGTGATGTTACGTTCTTTTTATTGCATTTTACCAGGTGGTACATAATTTCTGTTTGCTCCATTATTGATGTTGTTCATTTTGATTACTTGATTAAGTCAGCTAGGCTTCTCAGCTGTAGATTTACTATATTTCGCCATGTATAATGCACTCCAGTATATAATGCACACCCACATTTTGGGCCCAAACTTTCAGGAAAAAGTCTTTCATTTTAATTTTTTAATTCAATTTTCTATTTATTTATATTTAGATACTTGCTTTTTGTATTACAGAGGAATTTTAGCATTTATTTTTGAGCATATTATGGTACAAGAAATTTTAGTTAACAAATAATTAGAAAACACAGGAACAGATACAAGGTATTTCAGGTACTACCCATGTATACTGGGTACCGTTATTTTTCCCTTAAAAACTTGGGCAAAAAAAGTGTGCATTATACTCGGCAAAATACATTACTCTCATCCCCCTTTTAATTTAAAAGGAAAAATTTTACACATATTAATGTAGTTCAGATCAGGGTGTCTGATTCATTTTACCTCCTTCACTGGCAAACGTAGGGGCAGCAACTGCTTTATTTTCTCTGTCTTCCCTTTGTCCGTGATGACCAAGTTATAGAGATATCTGCTTCATCAGACTTTAAAGTTTACATTATCCTTATTTTTTTTATCTTGATAGACTTGTCATTCTTTCACTAGCTGTCAGTAGGAAGTCCTTCACTTCCTCAATTTTGTGAGGCATGACTACAAGGAGGCATAGAGAGAGTACAGTTGGCACAGCAAGCTTCAAGAAGCCAAGAGGATGGTACAGCTTTCTTTATAACTGATATATATTTTTTTGAAAGATTTTATTTATTTTTAGAGAGAGGAAGAGAAGGGGAAAGAGACGGAGAGATCTTCAATGTGTGGCTGCTTTTCGAGCACCCTCTACTGGGACCTGGCCCGCAATCCAGGCATGTGCCCCAACTGGGAATCAAATCAGTGACCCTTTAGTTCACAGGCTCAATCCACTGAGCCACACCAGCCAGGGCTGATAGATATTTTTGTGGGGAGATTTCTTGATGACATTAAAGTACCCAATTTAAATATCCCACAATACTTCCAGTTTATTTATTTTAAAACTAATATTAATTTTGAGTCATGTTTTCCAATTTTATTCAATGGGGTATAGTGCTTTATTATGTTCTTCATTGTGATGTTCAAATTATTTAAGACTTGACCAGTGGTACCTCTTTAAGATGGTCATTTGCTCTTTCAACATGTTATTACCACTCTTTGAGCAGTTTCTTAATTTCTGACACAAGAAGAAAGAATGTTGTAGGATCATCTTTTACTTTCCCTAATCCTATCCTGGAACCAGCTATTGCTCCAAGAAATTTAACTCCAAGGTTCTATTTGGTTGTTTAGAGAACAAAATCTGGACAGTAGGTGTGCTCATTGCCATTGAGATGTCACTGTTTCCATACTCTCTTATTGGACATAGCTAGAGAATATATGTATGTATATGCATATATTTATATGTATATATGAGTGTTCATATGCGCATATAATATGTACATATAATATTCCCATATAACAATACACATTTACATCTATATTTCTCTATAAGTCTATATATGTGTTAAAAACTCTGACTTCACAATGATAACTCTATTTGAATTCAACACCACAGGGTTCATTCTATTTTTCTCTGTTCCCACATTTTACTCCTTTTCTCCTAACCTTTAGGAAACTGCTCCCCCTTATCCTTAACAGATTTACTTAATTGATCAATCCCTTGTCTGCAATGAGTCTCCCATCACTGCTTCTGGTCCCTTCCCCACTTTTATGCTCTCATCATTTTACTGGTGCTCAGACATGAGGCAGTGGATCTGTGACCACCCTTATGGCCCTTTGTAATCACTCCATTTTCCTCCTCCCTAAGTAACCACTCATCTTCTTTCCATCTCTACAGATTAGTTTGAGTTTTTTTAGAGTTTGACATCAATGGAATCATACAAGTGTGTACTCTTTCATTCAGCATAAGTAGCTTAAGGTTCATTCATGTTGTCATGTCACTAGTTTGTTCCTTGTTATTGCTGAGCAGTATCTCATTGTATGGATATACCACAGTTTGTTTATATGTTCACCTGTTGATGGACATTTGAGCTGTTTCCATTCGTTGGCTATTAAAAGTAAGCTGCTATATTCATGTGCAAGACTTTGTATGGACATATATTTCTTTTTCCCTTGGGCAAATGTATAGGAATTAAATGGCTTCATAATATTGTATGTAGATATTTAACTTTTTAAAAATTTTTAATTATATTTTATTGATTATGCTATTACAGTTGTCCCAATTTTCCCCCTCTGCGCCCCTCTACCCTGCACCCCCACTTTCTGAGGTAATCCACACACCATTGTTCATGACCATGGGTCACGTGTATAAGTTCTTGGGCTACTCCACTTCCTATACTGTATTTTACATCCCCATGGCTATTCTGTAACTACCTATTTATACTTCTTAATCCCCTCACCTCTTCACCTATTCTCACACAATCCCCTCCCATCTGGCAACCATCAAAACACTCTCTGTATCCATGATTCTGTCTCTGTTCTCATTTGCTTAGTTTTATTATTAGATTCAATTGTTGATAGATATGTATTTATTGCCATTTTACTGTTCATAAGTTTGATCTTCTTTTTCTTAAATCAGTCCCTTTAACATTTTATATAATAATGTTGGTGATGATGAACTCCTTTAGTTGTATTATTGTCTGGGAAGCTCTTTATCTGCCCTTCAATTCTAAATGATAGCTTTGATGGGCAGGGAGATCTTGGATTTAGGTCCCTGCTTTTCTTGACTTTGAATATTTCTTGCCAATCCCATCTAGCCTGCAAAGTTTCTTTTGAGAAATCAGCTGACAGTCTTATGGGAACTCCCCTGTAAGGAACTCACTTCTTTCCTCTTGCTGCCTTTAATATTCTCTCTCTATCTTTAACCTTTGGCATTTTAATTATGATGTGTTTTGGAGTGGGCCTCTTTGCATCCATCTTGTTTGGGACTCTCTGTGCTTCCTGGGCTTGCATGTCTCTTTCCTTCATCAAATTAAGGAAGTTTTATTTCATTATTCTTTCAAATAAGTTTTCATCTTCTTGCTCTTTTTCTTCTCATTCTGGCATCCCTATGACGTGAATGTAGGGCATTTGAAGTTGTCCCAGAGGCTACTTTCACTATCCTCAATTTTTTGGATTCCTTTTTCTTCTTCTTGTTCTGATTGGTTGTTTTTTGTTTCTTTATGTTCCAGATCATTGATTTGTTTCACAGCTTCATCATTCTACTGTTGTTTCCCTGTAAATTGTTCTTTATTTCGACTAGTGTATCCTTCATTTCCCACTGGATCTTTTTTATGCTGTTGAGCTCCTCACTAAGTTCCTTGGGTATCCTTCTAACCAGTGTTTTGAACTCTGCATCTGATAGATTACTTATCTCCATGTCGTTTAGCTGTTTTTATGAAGTTTTGATTTGTTCTTTCATCTGGACCATGTTTCTTTGTCTGCTCATTTGGCAGCCTCCCTCTGTTTCTATGTATTATATAGAGCTGCTATGCCTCCCTGTCTTGGTAGCATGGCCTAATATAATAGGTGTCCTGTAGGATCCAGTGATACTACCTCCCCTGTCACCCAAGTTGGATACTCGAGATGCAGCTTTTGTGTGGGCTGAGTATACCCTCCTCTTGTGGTAGAGCCTTGGCTGCTATTGGCAAATGAAGGGGAAGGATTTACCCAGGCCAGTCAGCTGCAAGGACTGGCTGTATCTACTGACCAGCAACCTCTGCTGTCTGTGCAGGATATTCTGTGCAGGGGCAGGGTGGTGCTGCTGATGTGGTCTGTAGCTGTCCACTGGGTGCACAGGCTCTGGGTTTAACCTGGCAGTGCAGGCCAAGGTCAGCCCCTACCTGTGTTCTGCCTGAGGCCACCCTGCCTGAGTATAAAGCAATCTGAGATGGTTGCTACTTATGCTGGGCTTAGAGATTCCCAAGCAAAGCCAAGCTGTGAATCTAGGCTGGCTGTTGCTAGTACCCAGCCTGGGGCCACTTAGCCAGAGGTATGGTTGCTGGGACCGTGCTGAGGCTGGCTGTTACTTGTTTGACAGTATTTAGGAAGTTGTGAAGCATGATCCAAGACCAGCCATTTATATGGAAAAGTCTGGGGGGACCCATAAGTTAAGTGGTACTGAATCTCAGGGGATCTCTAGGGCAGGGCAAACTGTGTTAGCCAGGTTGATGGAGTCTCAGATATGGCACCCACCTGCAAGCTCTGTGGTTCTGTGTAGGCAGGGCTCAGAAAAGGGACAGTGGCCTCTGCTTGCCTTTCTGTCTGGGAGAAAGCTTCCTCCAGCTCCAGCCTTGATGCCAGACACTTCGGTTCCTCCCTATATGCCACTGGTGTCTTTCAAGCTACTACCCTGATGCTGGAACTCAGTGGAAGTGAGTCTGAGTAAGTCCATATGTGAGTTCTTTACTGAAAACTGTTTGGGACTCTAGAAGTTTCTTCCACTGACTTAATCCCTGCTGGTTTTTGCAGCCAGAAGTTATGGGGATTATCTTCCTGGCACTGGAACCCTGGGCTGGGGATCCTGGTATGTGTCTGGGAGCCCTCACTCTGTGATATCCCTCCTGAATTTTTATGCACCACTCATGGGTATGAGACCAGCCAGGCCCATGTTGCCGCCTCTCCTACCAGTCTGGATGGGTGTGATTTCTTTAATTCTGTGGTTGTGAGACTTCCATTCAACTTGATTTCTAATGGTTCTGAGTGATGGTTGATCTATATTTTATTTGTGCCCTGACTGGAGATCAAACCCGCAACCTTGGCATATCAGGATGATACTCCAACTAATTCAGCTACCTGGCAAGAGCCAACATTTTATTTTTATTTATTTTTTCATAAAGAAGATCCTTTCTATTTCTAGTTTAATCACAAAAGAATGTGATCAAACTTTTTTTCTTTTTAATCACAAAAGAATGTTGAATTTTATTAAATATTTTTCCACATCTATTGAAATGACCGTATGATTTTTCTTCTTTACCTTCTTAATATGGCAAATTACATCAATTGATTATTTTTTAAATGTTAAACCAAACTTGAATTGCTGATATGAACACTTATTGATTCATAGTATATCCTTTGCCAGATTCAGGTTGCAACTTTCCTGGAGTGTCAAGGGTGAGTGAAAGTGGGTACATGGTTTCAGTCTGCCATCTTTACTTCCGGCTTAGTATTCATTAAATTTCATCAGCTGATTTACTATGTTAGCACCTTCACTTCTATACAGTGTTCTCTACCAAACCTCTGTACCCTGAGTTCTGGAATCACTAATTACATTGTCTTCTGGTTGCAAATGCAATGTATATGTTCCCAGCATTGAGCTTGTACTATTGTACATTGTGTGTATTTTATTGATGCTAATTTCCTCTTATTAGACAGTGAATGCTTGGGACTCTATTCTTTCATCTTTGTCCTTGTGCTGGCAGAAGACTGGCACAGTAATGACTAGTACATTTGTGATGACAGGAATGCTGGATAGATATCTTATCTTCTCCCGATATGTATTTAAAAACCCCTACTGCTACACTGACATTTGGCAATTGCTAAGAATGACAGCTGCCAAATGGTGTGCAAGAATGTGTCTAAATGCCCCATGGGGTGTAATAAATTACCCTCATATAGAACCATTCTATTTAACCTTTCAAAGCATTTTCCCAACTATTCTCTTCTTTGATCCTCGCAACAACTGTGAAAGAGGGAAATTGGTAACTTTACCCGTGCTTTACACATAAGTAAATAGGGCCCAGAGAGACTAAATATTTACCTAGCACTGTGGCTAGTGTTTGGTCACATCTGGGCTAGGATGCAGGTTCTCCGACATTGAAATCCAGGCTCTTTTCAACAGACCAGTGGTCCTCAAACTGTGGGTGTCAGGGGTGCCACTGAATGGGGGTGGGAGATAAGATGGAAGGTTAATGATCAGGGAGCTGAGCCACCCACCCTTGTCATAGTTCTGTTTTTGTCTCCTTTGCATATTCGTGTTCCAAATACTTTTTCATTTGGAAAATACCTCTGTGGCTGATAACAACGCGAGTTCGCTAGTCCTTAAACACACACGTGTACTTGTTTTCTGACACCATGTGATATTTCAGGTTTACTTTGTACATCCTTGTTCTGGACCTGGTGTCAGCCATTTCTCCAAGGAGTTCTGGTTCCTTTTAGTGGGGAACGAGACTGAAGACACAACATCCAGGTGCTAGGTGTGCTCGTTGCCCCTGGTGCCTCATTGTTTCTCACTCCTTTCAGAGGAAAGTGCTCAGAAATTTCTTTTAAAATGTCTTTGGTTCTTAACAGATGTTTCTAGTTTGAATCCAATACCACAGTGTTATTTCTTTATCTTCGCCCTCTTCATTTTTATATCTCCTTTCTCCCATAGCGAAAAACCTGGTTCCAAAACAACACCCCCAGCAATAATTTACTCATTTGCTCTACCCTAAATGCCCACAAAACAGTTTTAGAGCATACCACTCATTCAGAATAAATCTTCTAAATAGAGTTCAAAATTCCTTTGCAGTTTTTTATCCTTAAAGTATCTCATATGAATGGTGAACAGTCAGAAAATTGTGTTCAAAATTTATTTGAATTAATTATTTTCTCTCTGTGTTAAGTGTTCTATCAATTTGATTTAAAGGTAGTCATTTGTTTTTACTCAATTTGAGAGTTTGGGTTTTAAGAATTCATTTTGGTTTAACTTTAAAAATATTTAAAGTGTTTGCATATTTTACAGATGATTATATATAAATACATATTACTAAAATGTCTGTCCAGAAAATATTTAGCCACATAATAAGAAAAATACAGACATTTATTTAAAAAGATACAAGATACAAGAAACATAGGACAATGACGCTGCAGTCCCATATGAAGTAGGGACCTTGGGACCTGACATGGTTCCCCCAGTCGCCATCAACTGCCCCATCATATTTTCCTGAATCTCATCAACAGTCTGAAATCTCTTCCCTTTTTTTTTTTTGAAGATTTTATTTATTTCTTTTTAGAGAGAGGGAGAAGGAGGGAGAAAGACTGGGAGAGAAACATCAATGTGTGGTTGCCTCTCACACACCCTCTACTGGGGACCTGGCCTGCAACCCAGGCATGTGCCCTGACTGGGAATTGAACTGGCAACCCTTTGGTTCGCAGGTCAGTACACAATTCACTAAGCCACACCAGCCAGGGCTGAAATCAAAGCTGATTTTAGTTTGGGGAAAAGGCAGAAGTTGCAGGGCCACATCTGGGCTTTAGGGGGGTTGAATCACCTGGGTGATTTGATGTTTTGCCAAAAAACTCTGCATGAGATGTGATACATGAGCCAGTGCATTGTTGTGATGGAGCTGCCAGTCACCAGTTGCCCACAGCTGCAGCCTTCTGAATCATCTGAATAGTTTCTGTGGAGGAATGTTCAAGCCTAACACAAAATCTGATGCAGATTCGTTGCTCTACTTGCTCAGTCATTTTGAATGCGAGGCCACACAGTACACATGCTCACTCTACAGCATCTACCACCCCCAGTGACTAGTACAGTGAAGTCATCATTGTTCATGTATATTCATTCCAGTCCCCTCTCCTTGGCTGTCAGGTACGTGGATGTCGCACAAACTGTTCTTGTTATGTTAACAATGGCCGGACTTTTCCCCTATAGACCTCTCTCTGTACACACACACACACACTCAGCCCCTCATCCCTATTTCTTCTCTCTTTACTCAGTTCCCAAGTACTCTACTCATATCGATGATAATTTTCATCTGTTGCTGGTTATCTTTCCTCTGACTCTTTTTCAATAATAACTGTATATACACTCTTATTTTTCTTCTGTCTTATAAAAGTCATAGTGTACCCTACATATACTCTATTTTATCTAGCTTTCACATTTTTAAATAAATTCAAATATCTCAACTTAGAATTTTATGTTTAGTCCTTTCTGTTTCTTGTTAAGAATCCCTTACTTGCCCAAAAGTCATGAAAATTTTCTACAGTATCATCCTGTAAAATTCTTAAAGTTTTGCTCTTTACACTTAAGTCTTTAATCCACCTGGAGATGATTGCACATACGGTGTGAGGGAGAAATCCATTCTTTTAAAAAAATTTCTGTATGGATGTGCATTTATCCCATATACTGTGTCGAACAGTCTCTTTTTTACTCCATGATCTTTGATGTCACATCAGTTATGTATCAAGTTTTTACACGGCCATGAGTCTGCTTCTTATCCTGTTTTGTTTCTCATTCCATCTCTCCCTGAGAAAGTCTCTTATTTTTAAACTTCAGACTTTTCTTCATTCTATAATTTTCATTTAAAAAAATAGGTACTGTTTCTATGCTGAAGGATTTTCTATTTTTTTTCATTCATTATGAGCATGTTTTCTTCTATGTTCTTGTGGATAGTTATAATAAAATCTTAGCTAATCTCAACATCTGGCTAGTTAGTCTCCACTGATTGCTTTTTCTCTTGAGTGTATATCACATTACCCTATTTCTTTATGTCTAATAATTTCAAAATATATCCTGGACACTGTAAATGATGTTTTGTATTCTCTGAATTCTGTTATATTTCTCTGAGAACATTGATTTTGCAGGCAATTAACTTTGCTGACCTCAAACTCCTGATTGTCTAACTTTGCAGGTGAAATCTCTGCTTAACCGCTTTAGCCTCGCTTAGCAGGCTGTACGGAGTCTGCTCCACACACGCGCAGTTCAGGGAGTAGCCAGAGATTCGGGGAGAAGTTACACGCAGAATCTGGGACTCTCTTTCTCTGGGTCTCTTCTTTCCTGGATCCCTTCCCTCACTTTTCAGCTACTTTATTGGCTGCAAACTCTCTTCTTTGTTTTTTTTCAAGCCACTGAGATTACAGATTCTATTAGAGTTTCAGCCAACGCTTGCCCTTAAATAAAAATACATTTTAAATGAAAAGCTCACCAGTTCCATTACCTTCATCTAAGTGTAGACTCCTCAGCAATGTCTGCCTGCTTTTAGCTGCTTTCCAGTTCTTCCAGGAGTTGTTTTTTATATTTTTCACAGAAGTTTAGTTTTTGTACAAAGGCTTAGTCTGATAACAGCTATTCAGTCATAACTAGGAGCAGAGTCTCCACACTATTTTACTTATTTTGGATTTTAATTAGTCTTATATCTTGTATAACAAGTCCCCTCACTCTGCTCTAATTCTCCGGAAGTATATTAGCTATTACTGTGTAGAGCCTAAGTCTTCCTTGGTACACTCTTCTGCCTCTCACGTTCAAATGGCAGGACGTTGGAGTTAGTCATGCCAAAGAGAAGGTGTGTGAAATATAAGAAAGGAAGCTGTGTGTTTATGCTTTGTGAGGCTCAGACATAACACACTTGTCCCTGTGTGGTGTGTTGGGGGAATGTCATTTAATCATGTGGACAGAATGTTTGAGGACAAGAAGTCTTTCTGGTGAAAGGAGAAACACCTAAGGAGTCTGAAAATGGATGGATGAGAAAGGCTATGTCAGGAGACAGGAGAACTGAGAAGCTGAACTAAAGCAGTGGCAATGGTGATGCAGAAAGGGACCAGATTGGAAAGGGGGTTAAAAGCTGATAAACCTTGTATTCATTGACATGGTGCTAAAGGAGATATTTATAAGGACAAGGAATATTTTCTTCCATCCATCAAATTATAGCATGTGTCACTCTTACTTTGCTTATGCATGTAGCAACACTATACAAAGTCTTGAAAAAGGGAAAAACACCAGAATTCCACTGTTCTTATAAAACTACAAATATTTTCTATTCCCTTCTAGGCCTTATTCAGAAACAAATATTTATCTTTCATAGATTTAACCATACCCCATGTTGAAGGTCTTTGATACATCATAGTTTTGTATTATTTTTATCTCATACAAATGAGCAGTTCTTGCTGGTCTTTATAATCATATTCACTTTAATATCTGCACAGTAGTCCATTATTTCATGCACCCAACTTTCTGAACCCTTATTATTAATATCTTCAATGTTTATATGGCTACTAACACTGTAAGTAATGCTTCATGAACACGTTTATGTACATAGCCAGTCTTTCCCTTTCGTAGGGGTAGATCGTCAGCAGTAAGGGCCTGTGGTAGGACCTTACATCTTTTTAATATTGTTTCATGAATCTTAATATTTACTCAGGAGAGCTCTGTCGTTACAAAGCTCTTGGGGTGATATGCGTGAGAATCTTCGTATTTTGGATCATTAGAGAAGGCACTTTGCCTTTGTTATGGTTGTAGCATCTAACATCTAGCATAGTTCCCACCATTAGACTCAGAATAGCTCAACTGGAATGAATAAATCGATGATTAACTCATTTGTTTTAGGAGGAGAGTTTCAACCCATTTCTTGCCATCTGGCGCAGGATGCAGTGCAGCTTCCAGTGTACCCTGTGATACTGGCAAGACCGTTAGGGCCGTTTATCTAAAGAGTTATTCCTCTGAACTGGATTTTACAGAAAATCTGGAATCTGCAACAGTATCTGTCTGGGGCTTTTGCTTTTGCTTCCCGGACTGCTCCAAACCCGAGTATTTCCATGGGCTCCCTTTTCCTTCTGAAGGAAACTTTCCCATTGCTTTTTACCTCAGTGCAGCAGGCCCACGCAGGGCAGGCTCAGCTTGGGCCACGGTGTTTGGATGTCTTCGTTCTATTCTCTCCTGGGCTTCAGAAAACAACTAGGTTCGTGTTCAACTTGAACTTGATCACTGTTTCTGTGTGTTTTGTTGTTTGATGATTTTTTTTTCTTTTTTCGTAAACAGAGAGAAACAATTCTGGTTGAGATCTGAGTGTTAAAGCGAAGTTTGGTTTGGGATTCAGCTAATCCGAGTCATAGACTCATGCAATGGAGATGTTCTATCAATGCACCTGTCTTTTCCTAACAACAATAATTACTACTTACAGCACACTGTGCCAGGCCCTATTCTAGCACTTTGCTGACATTTTTCACTTAATTTGATCATCACAACAACCCTATGAAGTAGGTATTATTTGCACATTGTAAATTAGGAAAATGACGCATAAAGATCTTGAGTTGCCTTTCCATGGGCACACGGAAGTAGAGGAGACAGGACTCAGAGCTAGGTTTTTCTGATGCCAGTGTCTGTAGATTCATTTACAAAGCACTTCCGTATAAATTCTACTCTGTAATTCATAGTTGCAACATTAGGAAGGAGACTGTGACTAGTTCTTACAGGCAGAGGTGGAGACAGAGAGCCAGAAGGTACACTCTTTGCCACCCAGGCTCCCACAGGGGAGAGTTACTAGGGCTGGGGTGTGAATGTGGACCTTCTGGTTCCTCACCTCATACCCTTTCCACTGCTCCCACTGCCTCCCTGGAGATCTTCTCTCTGAAGCCCTACCCTTATAGCTGAGGAAACTGGGGCTCAGAACATTGCAATGATTTACCAAGGCCATGAAGTTAGCTAGCAAACTGTGACCAGAGCCCAGATTTTCTGCCTCCCAAGCTAGTGTCTTTTCTATTATGTCTACACGGCAAACACAAGCTTGTTGTTAAAGAATGTTCAATGAGAGTTATATTCCAAACCAGAAAAGATGTTTACATGGGCCTTCGAGGGCAGAGAACTTAACTCATCGTTTTGTTAAAATTTCCTCCATCATTTGATATACCTAGTGAATCTGTTAACCATCAAGTATGCACCAGATGACTTGTATAAATGTGCTGAGCACTGGGGCCAGCTCATAAGTGGGGTCTCCGCTGTCAGTGTATGTAAAGTCTCAGGATTAGCAACTCTCCCTCCCCCAGTGTAGACCTCAGAAGAGCCAAAGTAAATAGAACTTTCCGTCTCAACAGCTGTATTTATTCTGGGCCGTTTCTTCACCTATAACGCCCATTTGCTGTCCTCAGAGCTCCTGAACCTGTTTATTTTCAACCTCCGAGAGGCAGCCAGCTGGTGTGTGCCTGTGTCGTGGCAGAAAGAAAGAAACAAGTTCTTCTGGAGGGAAGCAAGCCATTTCAAGAGCCTGAGGACTGTAACCGAAAGAGAGTTTACCAACGCAGCTATTTCCTAAGCAAGACACCAACCCTGCTCTCAAATGTCGTATTCAAGTAGCTTAATAAGATGTAATTGGAGACAGAACTTGACCACTGACAATTAAACAATAATATAAAAAAAACGCTAAGGAGCAATGCAAGCTCAGTGTGTAAGTGATATCAAGTAAATACAATTGCACGGCCTCCTAGTCTGAGCTCAGAAATATTTTGCTTGGGCTCCAAGTTTGTTTACATATGTGTTTGTTTTCTAGTGAGCTGATATTTAAAAATTGAGAACTTTAACTCCAGATTTCTGACTTCTTTTGAAAAGAGAGAAGATCTGTTAACATGGGTGTGTCCTCCTGTGGGGCCACTTTGGGCTGGAGTGGTGTGTATGGTACACGAAACACGCAGCCCAGCGAGCCACAGTCCTCAGCACTGCCTGCCTCCTTCCTAATGCTAAGGGTCCCAATTGCCTTGTTGCCTAAATATTGCAGTGCTATTTTTCTTGTGACCATTGATTTCATTACATGTTGGGCCCAGGAGCACGTGAGTATTCCAACCCTGTCGGGGTCATCGAGGGCTGCAAGTTCAGAGGGAGATGAGACCCTTGAGGACTGGAGCGGATGTCACCCTTGCTGAGTGTCTCCTTTAATGTGACGAGCACTGTGATAGGCATAGTACGTCATTAACTACTCACAGCAAACTCTACCAGGTACTATCATCCCCATTTTACTAATGGGGACAGTGAGGCTCAGAAAGTTTATGTGGTTCAGCCGGAAGTCATGTAGTTAGTGAATAGCTAGTATTCAAACCCCGGGCTGCCTGAGTTCATTCGGTCGAGGGGCAGCCTCCCAGAGGACTAGGAAGTGATAAGCCTGGGTCTTGAACCCACACTGTCTAACCCCAAGCTTAGTGGTCATTTAAAAATGCCATACTACTTCAGAAGCTCGGACTCTGCTGTGTGCCAAGGGGATAGCAAGCAAATATCTCATGATGACTCAAGAGCAGCAAGAAAAGAGCCATTTCCACTGGGAAATGACTTACATGTCCAGGAATAACTTCTGCAAATAACACATTGTGATAGTCCTAAAGGTACTGAGCTATCCGAAAGCACCATTGGGGTATTTGGATGGGAAGGATTGAATCCTGTGAAGAAGCTACGCAAGGACTACGAATTCCAAATGGTCTAGGCAGATAGAAGAGCAGTAAGACCTATATTCCAGGCAAACCGTTACCTGGGAAGTGGCCACCAGAGGCTGGACCTCAGAGATTGAAGCCCTATTGTAAGGGTGGGAAATCCAACCTACTCTCAGTCTTTTGATATCGTTTCTGTAAATGCTGACTCTGACTAATGTGTAGCTTATAGATGAATAGTATGTTTGTATAAGAATCCTAGGAACTAATTTCAGAAGATACAGACTTGGACCTTCAAGCATCCCAGCTCCGGGAGATTTGCTGACCTTCAACCATGGAGCCAGGATGACGTGAAGCTGGTGTGATCTGAAGCCTGGATGACTAAACGAGGATGACGCACACCAGCCCATCCTGTCCTTATCAGCCTGGACTGTGCTCGTCTGCACGCAGAGAACGTCTCAACCTGCTCCCTGATCTCTTTGTTCTGGTCCCCTCCCCCTCCTTATAAAACCTCTGCCTTCACTGAGAGGTAGACATGGGCTTTGTGACCCATCTGCCAGGAGATGGGCTTTGAGATGTGACTCCCCCATCTCCCAGGTGGCTGGCACCTGAAAATATACCACTTTCCTTGACATCAGCACCTGCCCCTCAGAGTACCGGCTTTCATAGCAGCAGGCAGCCGGACCTGCATTCGGGTACACTATGTCAAAAACTCATCACTTTGGCTAAAGCTTATCTTGGGTAGAGGAAATTAAAAAATGTAAATATTAGTTATATTTTATATTTAAAAAAAAAAGTTTTCATGAGTTGCAAAGCAAAAGAACCCAGGACTTCTTGGGTTCTTTTCATTACATGCTGCCTCTCAGAAAACATGGTAGAGAGGGGAGGGAAAGACGTTCAAAGTAGGGGAGGCTGAGGCAGGAAATTTGAGATCTGTTGGGCAGAGAAAGTAACAAAACAGCAAAGGTTGAAGCCTTTGACAATGGTCACCAGCTTTATCATTTACCCTGTTATCGCAGAGAGCAGACAACTCACCCTGCTGGCCTCCACTGAGATTCCAAAGGGCCACACCTCTAAGGATAGCTCGCCTTTCTTACTCTCCCAGGAATGGCCTTTTGACCCACCTGCAGGATCCACCCTACCCCAGGCTTTTGGATCAATCCTCTTCCTGGGCAGGGGAGTTGCAGGCTCGTAGGTAATCTAGACATCGGCTTTAATATGAGTAATGTTTAACAGCAGCAACAAAACCCAAATTGGCAATTACTATACTACCAATTACTTTTACCAAGCTATTTCTGTGTTTTAAAAACTTTAAAAATATTTATCTGCTTTATTCTATGAAATTGCTACATCAGTTTGTGAAGCTTATATTGTGGGGAGACAATTCTCTGTGGATCTCGTGCATTGCTGCACACCTTTTGAGTGAGACACTGGCTCCCCTTTGTTCCAGATAACTTCTTTTTAGGATTTAATTGGTTTTTTTATTAAATTTAATGATTTTTTTCAGATGATTTTTTGAAGGATGCCTATATGACAAACAGCCTTAGAAAATGAAGATAGTGTTTTCTGTCAGAGCAAAGAACAGGCATGTTTATTGACCATTATAAAAGATTCAGATTCCCCAAGCTCTGGGTTCCTTTTTGGTAACAGAGCCCACTTTGCGTATCTCTGGGAAAGGACCTCAGAGAGCCAGCACAGAAATGCTGATCCTCTGGCTACAGCTGTTGCCGTATGTCCTATGCTGTCCTTTGTCTCTGACCCAGCAACCTTGTATCTTCTGCTAGCGTCCATGAAACTGAGGCAGGCCAACCCGTTCTCATGCTTTAGCACAGGTGACTCCTCCTCTATTGATCCTTCGCCCTCCTAGATGAGAAGAATGCTTTCCTTATCCTCCCAAAGCTTGCTGTGCTTACCTCTACCTTTTATGAAAATTATCTGTTTATGTGTCTGTCTCCACTACCGGAGTATAAACTCCCTGAATGCAGATGATTTGTCTTGTTCACTCATACCTCATATGGCTTTGGTGGGATAGCACAGTATCTAGTTTACAGTTGGCATTTAGTTTTGGAACCAATTTTTGTTAAATGATTGAAAGAATGGATAAAATGCCTGAATGAGGCAAGCCATTTGTTTGAAGGTAGCTTTTAATATAAAATCCTATGAATGATACACTTTTGATATTCTTAAAAACATGTTTCTTCTGGTGTAAGAACAGAAATGTGAGGACAGGGAGAGAGGGAAAGGAGTTAAATTTTAGCGTGGATAGAAAGATTAAAGATAATTTACCCTGGCCTCCCCATTTTATTGAGAAGGGAACTGAGGTTCAGCAAGGATAAGTGAGTAACCCAATATCACACAGCTTGTTAGTGGCGAAGCAAGGTTGAAAACTTTGTGTCATGGTTGTCAGTCCCAAACTCTCTAGATCAGAAGTCCCCAGTCCCCGGGCTGTGGACCAGTACAGGTCTGTGGGCTGTTAGAAACCCGGCTGCACAGCAGGTGAGTGGCAGGCAGCAAGCACCTGAACTGGTCCCTGGTGCCTAAATGGTTGGGGACCGCTCGTCTATACTAACCATGGTTTCTTCCTTCCACTAAGTTATGACCCTAGTCGAAATCCAACTAAAGGATTGTAACAATAGCCAGGGGGGAGTGGGGAGGGGACAGTGGGGAGAGGGGTCTATAGGAGCTACTATAAAGGACACAAGGACAAAATAAGGGGGAGGGTAGAGGTGCGGGAGGGAGGTGGGACTGGCTGGGGTGGGGTGGAGGAATGGGGGGAAAATGCAGACAATTGTAACTGAATAAAAATAAATAAATTAATTTAAAAAAATCCAACTGAAGTTTTCAACTTTCAGGCTTTATTGACTTCATCTCATAGTGATAATACTGTTACTTCTCATTATGTGAACAATTTCTATACCACATTTTCATTACATAACTTTGCCTTCTCTGATGTATACCCAGTACTGGGGATATTTTTTAAAAGATTTTTTTATTGTGTTTATCCTTACTGTTTAATTAGATTTTTGTTTTTATATATGTGACTCAAATGTGCCTCCTCATCTTGACCAACTAGTTTTGATCTGATATATTTTTCCAGAGAAGTTTCTCTTTCACTAGGTATTTAGAGAAGGAAAATGTGGTATATCGGAGAATAAAGTCTCCTTGGTTTTCCAAATTCATCCAAAGCACAATCAATCGTCTCTATCTGTGTTTCTTCTTTTGTTTTTTATAATCAGACGTGGAAAATATTTAACATCCCATTGAGTCCTCCAGTTTAAATCAGTACACATGATAAATGGCAAGGGGGGTATTTAATTTGCTTTGCAGTGGAAACCTTTATCTTTGCCCTGAGGCCTGACTGTAGTTCCATAAGAGAAAGTCCCTTTGAATAGATCTCCTGCAATCTGGGGGTCCCAACTAGGTCCATGAATAATTTATTAGGCAAGGATCTTGTTTCTGTTTATGAAATAAGATTCTGGAGACCATTAGGGCTAGACATGTACAGTAGTCACAAAGTCCTTGAGTTCCAGCTAGGAATGGATAGAAAATTGTTGCTATAACTCACCAAACATATTGCTAAATTCAGGGAATCTGTTAACTTCTTGTGTTGCGTCCAAAGGCTTCCAATTATCAACAAAAGATGGCATACCAATCCAATTACTCCTGATGGATTCCAGCTAAGGATTCCAAGTAACCATAGTTGTGTGGGCGGTTGTGGTCTGAAATAACAGGAATCAGTGAAAACTTAAAGTATAAATACACAACGGAGATCATTTACATATCACAACCACACAAACGAATCCCACTGAGCTGAATGTGCTTTCCACAGGAAGCAGGAGTTTTTGGGCCACCTCCCAACCCCTGATTCCCAGCAGTTGTAAACTATTCGAGATACATTTTGTTTCCAGTTTTGCAACAGACTTTTCCAACAGCTTATTTGCTTCATGTGTCAACAAACTTGAAAAAAAACACATTTTCTTTTACATAAGATAATCAGAAATGTGAAAAACTATTGTTAGTGACCTGGTTACCTTCCCAAACTTGGACAAAGATATTATGGACTGTGATATGGAAGCAGGCTTATCTCGATGAACCTTAGCATATCCCTTTAATTCCTAGATAACTCTTGTACTCATTGGAATGAGTTGGTTTGGGATCATTTCAAAGGTTGTTTATATAGAGTGGCTCTCTGAGCCAAAATATAGCAAAGTAAGAAAGGGAAAAGAAGACTTTGCCTAGCTTCAGGAAAATATATGCTGCATGCTTTGTAGGCAAATCATCCCCAGGGATGAGCTCGCAGGGAGATTCCTGAAGGCAAAGTCCTCACTTGCCCAGTGATTTGGCCACACACGCCATTGCCTTTATCTCTTCGGATGTGAGCAGATACCACCAAGCCTGTCTGTGAAACTGGCAATAATTCAAGCTTGATGGTCCCCAAATGCAACTCAGATTATGTCACTAAAGCTTTACTGGTTCTTCATCATTTATAAAGTCAAGTGTAAACTCTCCTCAGCCTGGCTCTCAATGGCCTCCCCAAATAGTTTTACAATCTTATCTTCCATTAATCATCCAGATCCTGATAAAACCAGATTGCTGGCTAGTTCATGAAATAGCCTTTTGTGTTTTGTTGTCTTGGTTCATATGGTATTACAAATGCTAGTGATAGCAGTACTGTTATTGACTCTAGTACTAACTTGTTGGGTGCTTACTGTGTGCCAAGCACCACGTGATGACTTCCTGTGCATTAACTTATTTAATTCTCATGACAACCTATATGCTAAGGACATAAAGTTACTAATTAACTGCTTAAAATCATAGAACTAGTAATTGGCAGAGTAAGGGTTTTGATCCTCTCATGTCATTTGTCTGACATGAGATCCCTCATTGTACTGCATCTGAAATCACCTCTCTGGGAGAGTTCACTTTCTCTATCATTTTTAAAAAAAATAATTACTCAGCAACCTTTCAGTTCTCCTCTTTCACTACAGGTGAGCTGCTGGACAGTGGGGATCACAACTTGTGTTTTCTGTATCCTGGGCAACACAACAGTCTTGTGCATAGTAGGTCTTCCATTTGTTCTGGGCAACTGGCTGTTTACCTGGAGATTAGAACAGGATTCTAAAAATTAAAGCAGATTAAACCAGAAGGAGGATTTGGTGAGGTTGGTCTCTGGCATCCCAGCCTTCTGTCCCTCTGCCCCTCTTTTTCCTCCTGAGAGAGGATCCCATTCTCTAGGGCACCACCTGACCAGGAGGCAGAGGATATTAGGGTCCTATCAGGTTCAGGCAGTGGTGTGCTGGAGCTGGTTTGTACCAGCTCATGCGAGTCAATGACTAGTATGTTTTCTCAACTTCATGTTGGTAGTATTTACACCATGGAAATCAGCAAACACTACAAATCAGGCCTCCCACCACCACTCCCCACCACAGAAATCTGCTTTTCCAATACACTAGGGCCTGCCCAAAGATAAGAGGGACCCATGATTCCAATTGTCTCTCGCCTTTTCCCTGTTCCCTTTGACCCTCTCAATTTTTGGATCCACATAACTTTTTAAAGTGTCTTCTGTAAGCAGCTGCTCTGCCAGATGATATGAAGGATACCATGATTACTGCCATCTGGTTTCTCTCCGAGGAACAGGCTGGTCAGTGGGGAATAACAGACACAGGAATAACATGAATAATTGCTAACTGATGATCTTATTTGGCTTTTTTTTCACCTCACTTGTTTTTGAAAGTATTGAAAAAATTGTAAGTGCCATGTGGACAGGTACTTTACTTTTCACTACTGTTGCCCAAGTGCCAGAACAGTGTGAGGCATGTAATAGGTGCTAAACAGTGAATGAATGAAATGACACATTAGAAGGAAGAATATGACTGCTGGTCAAGATGGCAGTGTAGGCAGACATGGCTTTCCGCTTCGCACAACCAGTTCAAAATTACACCTAAAATATAGAACAACCATCATTCAGAACCATCAGAAATCAAGTTGAAAGGAAGTCTGACAACTATGGAATTGAAGAAACTGCATCTATCCAGACTCAGCTGGCAAGCTTGTGCCATATCTGGGACTCCATCAACTTGGCCAACAGTGTTTGACCCATCTTGGAGATACTCAGAGATGCTGCCCCACCCAACTTTCAGGCCCACCCAAGCTGCATTTCCATATGAACGGCTGGCCTTGGTTCATGCTTCACAATTTCCTAAATCCTCTCAAACAAGCAACATCTGGTGTCAGTGAGCCCCAGGCCCTACACTAGCAGCACCCAGCCTAGATTCACAGCTTGGCTTTGCTTGGGAATCTCAAAGCTTAGCACAAGTAGCAACCACCTCAGACTGCTTTATAGGTAAGGCAGGGTGGCCCTGGGCAAACACAGGCATGGCTGACCTTGGCCTGCACCACCCAGGAACCCCAAGCATCAGCAAACCCTGAAGACAGCTACAGACCACACCAGAGTACCACCAACATGCCCCTGCACAGAAGATCCTCCACAAAGGGTGGAGGTTGGTGTCAGGGGTCACAGCACATCCTTGCAGCTGATTGGCCTGGGTAAATCTCTTCCATTCATCTGCCTACTGCAACCAAGGCTGAACTACAAGAGGAGTATGTGCTCAGATCACATGAAGGGCCCACCTTGAGTACCCAGCTTGGGTGATGGGGGAAGCTGTGCCACAGGACCCTGCAGGACCTACTACATTAGGCCACACTACCAAGACACAAAGTCAAACCAGCTCTACATAATACATAGAAACAAACACAGAGAGGCTGCCAAAGTGAAACAAAGAATCATGTCCCAAATGAAATAACAAATCAAAACTCTAGAAAAACAGCTAAATGAAATAGAGATAAACAATCTATCAGATGCAGAGTTCAAGACACTGGTAACAACGATGCTTGAGGAACTTAGTGAGGACCTCAACAACACAAAAAAGATCCAGTGGGAAATTAAGGATACACTAATTGAAATAAAGAACAATTTACAGGGAAACAACAGTAGATTGGATGAAGCCACGAGTCAAGTCAATGATTTAGAATAAGGAAGCAAAAAAACCCCAACCGGAATAGCAAGAAGAAAAAAAATCCCCAAAATTGAGGATAGTGTAAGCAGCCTGTGGGACAACTTCAGGTTCCAACATTCGCTTCATAGGGGGTACCACAAGGTTAAGAGAAAGAGCAACAAATTGGAAATCTATTTCAAAAAATAATGAAAGAAAATTTCCCTAATTTGGTGAAGGAAATAGACATGCCAGTTCAGGAAGCACAGAGAGTCCCAAACAAGATGGATGTAAAGAGGCCCACTCCAAGACACATCAAAATTAAAATGCCAAAGATTAAAGACAAAGAGAGAACGTTAAAAGCAGCAACAGAAAAGCAGTTAGTTACCTATGAGGGAGTGCCCATCCCATAGTGTGTCAGTTCTTCTCTCAAAAGAAACTTTGCAGGAAAGAAGGCACGGGCAAGAAATATTCAAAGTTATGAAAAGCAGGGACCTACACCCAAGATTGCTTTACCCAGCAAAGCTCTCATTTAGAATCTTAGAATCAAAGGGCAGATAAAGAGCTTCCCAGACAAGAAAAAGCTAAAGGAGTTCATCATTACCATTATTGCATGAAATGTTAAAGGGACTTATTTAAGAAAAAGAAGAAAATAAAAACTATGAATAATAAGATGGCAAAAAAATGTATCTATCAACAATTGAATCTAATAAACCAACTTAGCAAACAAGAACAGAGACAGAATCATGTATACAGAGAGTGTTTTGATGGTTACCAGATGGGAGGGTAGTTAGGGGAATGGGTGAAGAGGTGAGGGGATTAAGAAGTACAAATAGATAGTTATAGAATAGCCATAGGTATGTAAAGTACAGTACAGGAAATGGAGAAGCCAAAGAGCTTATATGCATGACCCATGGACATGAACAATGGTGTGGGGATTGCTGAGGGAGTGGGGAGTGTTGAGTGGAGGAGGGCAAAAGGAGAAAATCAGGATAACTATAATAACATAATGAATAAAGTATGATTAAAATTACACATTAAATAACTGAAGAGAATATATTAAAATACTAATGATGCTTATCTACAAATAATGGGATTATGGGTCATTTTAATTTTCTTCTTTTTGGGGCAGATTGAGGACCTTGCCATTTTTAAATAATGTACATGTGTTAGATTGGAAGCCAAATGAAACAAAAGAAATAACAACAGGAGTTTTTCAAAGTGACAAATTTAATAACCAGAAGCCATAACCCTTATTGAAGTCCAGTTATAGGAAAGTTTCATAGGAATACCTCTTGAAGGAAGTGAGACTTGAGAAGTTTAAAATCTCTTTCCCTCAGGGTCATTTTAAGCTAACTCTCATAAAGGAAAGACCAGGTAAAAAAATTTGCACTAAGAGCTAAGTGAATGGCAGCTGATGTCTTTCCCAGGTGTCTAGAATCCACACTGGCCCTGGCCAGTGTGGCTCAGTTTGTTGGAGTGCCATCCCATGGACCGAAAAATGTTCAAATCTTGGTCAGGGCACATACTCAGGTCGTGGGTTCCATCCCCTGTCTGAGCTCATACCCTGGGTCCAGTGTGTACCCTGATTAGGGTGTATACAAGGAGGCAACCAATTGATGTTTCTCTCTCAACATTGATGTCTCTTTCTCTCTCTTATTTTCCCTCTCTCTAAAAGCAATGAGAAAATCTCCTCAGGTGACAATTAAAAAAAAAAAATCCAAACTGGTGGATTATGTGGTAGAAAATTCCACAGTCTCAACAATTTTTTATTTGCTTCACTTATCGATTACTGAGAAAGGCACATTAGAATCCCTCACTGTGGTGGTGGATTTGTTGGTCTCTCCTTCAAATACAATGCTTCATTTTGTGTAATTTTTTCAGATCTGTTTTCCAGGTCACTAACTTTCCCTTCACCTGTGTCTAAACCAATGTTTAAACTTTCCCTTGAAGTTCAAATCTTAATTATTAAATTTTTTAATCCTAAGGTATTATATTTGGTCTTTTTCTACTTTGACTCATTAATGTTGATACATTATACTTTTGTTCTTTAAACTCATTTCATAACTGGTATTTGGTAATTCTACCCTCTGCTGTCTGCCTAGTGCTGATTCTGTAGTTTCTTTATTTTGTGATGATTATAATTTGTTTCCAGATATGCTTTGGGACATCTTTGAGGCCTGTCTTTAAGTGAGTTTGTCAAGAATGGATTCGTTTTTGCTTTTGTCAGGTGTTTTGTGGTACTGTCAGCCTAAGGCTGATTAGATGGTGTTAATTTCTAGTTCCAGACCTGTTTGGAGGTGGGTTAATGATCAGTTAGGAATTGTGAGGTGAGATCTTTTCCTTTTACTCTATCCGACTAGAGTAGGGTTGAGACAGCCAAGGGTTCCCACCACCCATTCCTTTATATATTTTTTCCTCTCCATCTATTGACCTCGTTATCTTTTAGGGGATCCTAAATTTGTACAGTTATCTATAATACAGCCTTCTACATTGCAGGACTTATCCTTTGCCACTCGAGCATAGGCCGTTTAAACCCAAACTGCCAGCTCCTGGAGACTTACAAATGACCCTAGTGAGGGGTGGTTCAGTGCTTCCTTTCTTCTTTGGATTTGGGCTTTCTTGTTATCTTCCCTTCCCCCCACTAGTTTATTCATGCAGTTAAAAATATGAATTGTATATTTTAGAATCACTTTTAGATGTTCTGTACTGGGAGGGCTTCTCTGGAATCTGGATTGCCTTGGTGGCAAAAATATATATCCAGTGTCCAGGTAACAACTTGCTATCTCGGTTAAGAAGAATTACTGCCCCTTATTACCCTTCCCTTCTCCACAAATGTTATCCATCTTCACCCCTGTCGCATTGTCACATCTATTCCAACTAATAAACTATAAGTGCTTCCATTTACTTAAACACTTGCTATGTGCTAGTCACTGGCCTAAGCATTTTACATGTTGTATTTTATTTAGCCTTTACAGTAGTCCTGACACGGAGGCAAAGTTTTAATCTCTGTCTTGCAGAAGAGGAGTCTGCATTTCAGAGAGGTTAAGCTATGTACCCATAGGAGTCTGCATGCTTGTCCATCAAACTATACTCTCCGTCATGACTGATTGATGGGGAAACTGAAGTGGTGTTCCCAAGCAAGTGTCTTGAACTCAAATAAGTTTAGGGAACACAGTTCATTAAAATGAAATGCTTTTCTTTGCAAAGAAATCTCCGAGCCTTTAATACATTTTATGTGCACTGAGAGTCTAACGGAATAGATGAAGTGTGGAGCTTTCCCCAAACCCTTTTCACCACAGAAGTCTTTTCTTCCAGCATTTGCTGTGCCATAGAACACAATTGGGGAAATGTTGCCTAAAATAATGAAATTTATCCCTCTCCTTCTATATATTTGAGCATAAAAAATTTGGAAAACTCCAGAGAAAGATAAAAGATAATCTTTAACCAGTGATGATGATTATCATGATGATTAACAAACACCAGATGGAGGTACCCACCTTGACCATATTTCTAGTCATATGATTTATCTTCAAATGACTGTTGCGATATTCCCATCAGCCTCATGCTACTCATTTATTTACCAAGGACATTCAAAAGAGTGTGTCACATTCCATAGGGCATTAGTTACCAAAGGGGATCACCTCAACTTCCTCGCACACGGACAGCACTGTTGGCACAAGGACGAGCCTCAGAGCATCGCTGGAGCGACAGCCCTCACTGGGAGATACACCTTCCATGATTTTCAAGTCCCGAGCAGTCTCAGCAAAACAAATACACAAGAATGTTAACAGTGACTATCACTGAGTGGTAGTGTTTTGAATGCTACTTTTAATTTGTTGTATTTTAATTTTTACTTTTTAAGAATATTTTATTTATTTATTTTTAGAGAAAGGAGAAGGGAAGGAGAAAGAGAAGGAGAGAAACGTCAATGTGTGGTTGTCTCTCACGTGCCCCCAACTGGGGAGCTGGCCCACAACCCAGGCACATGCCCTGACTGGGAATGGAACCAGAGACCCTTTGGTTCGCAGGCCGGTGCTCAGTCCACTGCGCCACAGCAGCCAGGGCTAGTTTGTTGTACTTTTAAACATTTCTACAATATTAGGTACCATTTTTAGAATATCAGAAGTGTTTTTTAAAGGAATCTCATAACTACTTAAGAGGAAAAATAATTTTTACAATTGAGGGGTCCGACGCTCAGAGAGGAAGATGACTTTGTGAAAGTCACACAGTCTGTCAGAGGTTAAAGGGGAGTTCTCGGCTCCTGGACTAGGACCCTCCTGAGGATACTGACCCTTATTCTACAATCGCCCAGATGAGCCACTGCCATGGCTGTCCTCCTTGGGAAAGGAGTCCCCAAAGGAGGAAATACATGGGTCTTCTGGGTCAGAAAGTTCCCTCTCTCTCTGGACAAACAGGAAGCTATGCTGCCAACTCCATGGAGTTCTCTCGCCAGTGCTTCAGTGTTTGCTACTAATTGTCTCACCTGGGGAGGGAGTCATTAAAGGAGGGGAAGGGCTCACGCTAGGAGTGAGGGAGGACCCTCTCTGTCAAGGACGCCGTCCTGTAATACAGGAAGCATGGTTGCTGCCGCTTCTTTCTAGGATGTTTACTGCCATGGAGCACCCCCAGAAGACATGGACAAAGAATGTCACTTGACTTCTCCCCTAGGAAAGAGTGGCTGGAACCACCTAATATGAAAGTTTGCAAATCTTTGGCTGCAGAGGTTGGGTGATTGGGAGGTCTGTGGTGATTCTGGAATTCATTTTACAAAATAGACAATGAAGTAATTGATTGATACACTGTTTTCAATTAAGACTGAATTTTTGTGGTTTTTCTGTTGGAAATAAGAGCTCAGAGGGATGATGGTGTAACACTGGAGAAAGTATTTTATAAACTCACCCACCTGTATCTGCCTTCCCATACAACGTGAGCAGTAGAAGTTGGAAAGTGGGGGCTGAAATGAGGGCTGGGAGCAGATGTCCTCTCTCACAGTGACATTGAATTGGAAGGAGCACTCAGAAAGTTTTGGCACCAACCTCGTCATTTTTCATATAAGGAAAGTACATTTTAAAGATGAGAAAAATCGTATTTAAATACATATCGAGTATCTAGTTTGTACTAAGTACTAAGCTAGGCATCGAAGGTACAGCAGAAAAACAAGATAGATGGGCCCCTTGCCTTCTGTAAGCCAGAGACCAGGAGGAAAAATTACAAAACAAACTCCCAGCCACATTCCAGATCTCTTAGGTCCTAATTGGTGACCTTGCTTACATTTTCCATCTAATACACTTTAGGCACTTAAGATTTCCTATATGATTTTGGGCAATTCTCTAAATATATGTAGGCTTCAGCCTTAGGAACACATAAAAAGAAACTTGAACAATTACCTGTTAGTTTATTTATTTACCGAATAGTTACTTGGAACCATCTATATCCTGGGCATAAAGTTAACTGAACTCACAGAATAAGATGTTTTTGCTGAGAGTTAAATTTCCATCTGTCGGTGATTCTCTCCAAACAGTTACCAACAGGTAACTGGAATATACAATGTTGGCTAAATTTCATTTTTGCTAGTCAAAGCTGGCTTACTCCCCCAGGTACCCTACTTCCAACTTGATTTGCATTTTCCCTCCTTCTCGCCTCCTCTCCTTCCATCCAACTCCCCTCCTTCCCTCCCTCCTTCCCCTCCTCTCTTTTCCTTTTCCCCTCCCTTCTTCTCTCTCTTCTTTCTTTCTGTTCATCCATCTTCTTTCCATTAACACCAGTGAAGTGATTTACAGTAAGAGATTTCAAAGTCATAAAGCTGGACACTTGAATTGGCAGAGTTGGTATATTCTTGCTTTGTAGCTGTTCCACCACATTGTAACTTTTTATTATTCCTAAGTGAGAAATTTTCCTAAGTCTCAAGATTTTATTTAGCATAGGAGATGCCAATACAGGATTATATCCACCAGCATTTCAGGGAAACATGTTATTGGCATTAATCCTAAAGAGGGCAAGGATGAAAGGGAGAAAAAGAAAAAAATGTTAAATGACATGACTGATTCTTGACAAGTCCAGATAAAAAGGAAGAAAAAAGTAGTGGTCCTTATCAGGGCAAATACTGTTATCTCCCAAAGTACATAAGAATTTCCAATATTAACCAACCTGTACCCTTCAAAAGACATTTTCTCATAGCTGAAGAATCACATTCATGTTGGCAGCTGATTTACGAGTGCAGGAATGTGGTTTCTTGGACCATTGCCTCATTAGAATTGAGAAAGCGGAGAAATAAGTGGTGCTCCTTTGTTCGCTTTTTCAGTTCACTTGTATGTAATTTTTTTCTTTCAACTTTCAGGAAATTAGTATCAAGCACTTACATGAAATTAGCAAGAGCTTATGGGCGTACTGCTAATCACTGCATAGTAGCCCTTTCAGAATCTTATTTCAACAAGCGAACAAGGTACATTTGCATATTCTTTTTTGAAGATCATTGTTGTATCTGGTCCAAAGACTGACCATCTCATTGAGACGTTTCTCCTGTCGAACTGAGGGCTTTCTCAGGCACTCTATATCCACTCATTGCGCATGGGTGTGTATGTGTGTGTGTGTGTGTGCTGCAGAAGGCAGTGGCAGCCTTCAACAAGGATGGATGAGGGATCTACCGTGTAATTGTTGAAAAAGGCAGGGTCTGGCTGGAGAAGCACAAAGCTGGCCCCCTGTCTTAGCAGGGTCTTTTTCTGTGGAAAAAAATGACAATTCTTTTGGTCACTTTCTATCCCAGAGTGGGAGGTTCACAACCAGACACTAGTCTGGGAAGGAAACTATTCTTCACAAAATCCCACTTGATACTCCATGCTGTTGTGTTTTACTCTTTTACTTAATGTCTACACTTCTGTTTCCTCATCCAGAAAACTGTGCCACAGGTACGTGCATAGTATCTCCTAGCCACATTTACTGCTATTACTATTACTAGTACTGTTACTACCACTACTGTTACTTTACTATTACAATTATTATCACTACTACCATCGCTACTACTGCCAGCCTTTCTATAATTACTACTCAGGGTCAACTCAGTATTGTATTTGGACACTGAACAATGGTAATATTATTTTGAACTCCAGAAAACTGTGATGTGTTGGAAGTCTGTCTTTAAGTAGCAGAAAACTTAATTCAAACTGGCTTTTAAAAAAAAACAACAACTGAGAATTTCTAGGCTGGCAATAAAGTAAGCTAAGGTAGCTTGAAATGTTCCCACTACAAACCAAAAGAAATGCTGGATAAGTTTTTTTCCAGAAGATCTTAAACTATGAATTCAAGTTCTTTAATAGTTTTGGTCTATTCACATTGTCTGCCTCCTTATTGGTGATTTTTGAGGAATTGGCCCATTTCATCCAAGTTGTGGAAACTGTGTGTAGAGCTGCTCACAGTGCCACTTTATCCTTTTACTGTCTGTATAGTCTATAGGGATTTTCTCCTTCACTCCTGATATTAGCCAGTTATGTCTTCTTTCTTTTTTGGTCAGTTTTGCTATAGGTTAATTTGTATTTTATAGATCTTTTTACAGAACAAGATTTGGTTGTTTTGACTTACTCTATTTTCCTCTTTTCAGTTTTATTGATTTTTGCTTTTATCATTATGATTTTCTTCCTTCTGCTTGCATTAGGTTTACTTTCCTCTGCTTCTTCTAGTTTTTAAAAGCCTTTTCTATAAGGATTTGATGCTATGGATTTCTATCTAAACACTGCCTTAAATCGTCATGCACATTTTTATATGTTATTTTTATTTTTGTTCAGTTTAAAATATTTCCTAACTTCCCTTGAGACTTCTTTGATGCATAAATTTATTTATAAGGGTGTTGCTTAATTTCCATAGTTGGGAGACTTCATGTTACCTTTCTTATTATTGTTTCCATTTTAATTCCACTATAGTCAGAAAACATACCTTGTGTGATTTTAATTGTTCTAAATACGGTCAGGCTTGCTTTATGGCAGAGGATATGGTCTGTCTTGTGAGTATGCCACATGCCCTTGGAAAGAGTGTATATTTTGTTGTTGGTGGTGGAATGTCCTAAAAACTTCTGTAAGATCCAGTTGGTTGATGGTGTTGTTCAGTTCATCGGCATCCTTGATAATTTCCTATTAGTTCTATCAATTACTGAGAGGCAAGTTGAAGTCTCTAACTCTTAATTGTGGATTTGATTATTTATTTCTACTCTTAGTTCAATTAGTTTTTGCTTCATACACTGTGAAGCTCTTTTAAAGATATGCACATAATTAGGATTGTTATATCTCCTGGTGAAGTGACCCTTTGATCCTTTTATCATTGTTTATTGCCCCTTTTTATCCCCAGTAAAACTTGGCTCTAGTGTCTACTTTGTCTGGTATTAATACAACTCCAGCTTTCTTTCAATTAGGGTTTACATAGATTTTCTTTTGCTATTTTTTAAAAGATTTCATTTTTATTTATTTTTAGAGAGAGGGAAAGGAAGGGAAAAAAAGAGGGAGAGAAACATTGATGCGCGAGAGAAACATCGATCAGTTGCCTCTCACATGTCCCCAAATGGGAACCTGACCCACAACCCAGGCATGTGCCCTGACTAGGAATCGAACCCATGACCTTTCAGTTTGCAGGCCAGTGCTCAATCCACTGAGCCACACCAACCAGGACACTTTGCTATCTTTTTACTTTAATATACTTATATCATTGCATTTGAAGTAAGTTTCTTGGAGATTCCTGTAGTTGGGTCATGGTTTTTTTCATCCACTCTGATAATCTTTGTCTTTTGGTATTTTTCAACTGTCTCCAGATATCAAATCTTCTTCTTTTTCTCTCCACCTCCCTTTGTGACATCTATTTACTTATTTACCAAATATCTCTTGATGGGCAAACTCGCTCCCTTGAGAGCCATTTCTTTACAGATGCCAATATGCATCCTTAACTCGCTGCAGTCTATCTTACCAGCGCACTTACTGGAATATGTAATGGTCTTACAACTTGACATCGTTTGTCACTGTCTCACATTTTGTGCTATTGTTCTCGTGTATTGTGTATTAAGTTCTACGTTCTAAACCTCAGAAGATGTTATTAGCATTGTCGCTTCAAATATGGTTGGCCTCCTCACACAACCAGATTAATATTATAACTAAAATATAGAACAACTGTCACTCAGAACCATCAGAAATTGAGTTGAATGGAAGTCCGACAACTACAGAATTAAAGAAATCACATCCATCCAGACTGGTAGGAGGGGTGGAAACATGGAAAGGGCTTGTCTCACACCCATGAGTGATGGATAGAAGTATGGGAGAGATATCTCAGGAGTGAGGAATCCCAGCCCCACACCAGGACCCCAGCCCACGGTTCCAGTGCCAGGAAGATAAGTCCTCATAACTTCTGGCTGCAAAACCCAGCAGGGATTAAGTAGGTGGAAGGAACTTCTGGAGTCCCAAACGGTTTCTCTTAAAGATCCCACACATGGACTTACTCAGACTCACTCCCTCACTGCATGAGGGTAGCAGTTTTAAAGGCACCAGTGGCATACGGGGAGGAACTGAAGTGTCTGGCATCAAGGCGGGAGCTGGGGCACAGCTTTCTCTCAGACAGAAAGGGAGCCCTTCCCCCACAGAGCCACAGGGCTGGCAGGCATGTGCCATTTATGAAACTCTACCAACCTGGCTAACACTGTTTGCCTTGCCCTGGAGATCCCCTGAGACCCTGTCCCACCTAAATTATGGGCCCACCCGAAAAGTTAATTATGACTTTTCCATATGAATGGCTGGTCTTGGCTCATGTTTCACAACTTCAAAAATCCTATCGAACAAGCAACAAATGGCCTAAGTGAGCCTCCAGCCCCTGTATCTCTTGCTAAGTGGCCCCAGGCCAGGCACTAGCAGCAGCCAGCCTAGATTCAAGTTGGCTTCACTTGGGAATCTTCAGGCCTGGCACAAGTAGCAGCATCTCAGATTGCTCTGCAGCTCAGGCAGGGTGGCCCCAGGCAGTGTGCAAGTTGGGGCTGACTTTAGCTTGCACCACCCAGGAAATCCCAGAGACTGCACACCCAGTGGACAACTACAGACCACATTGGAGCACCACCACCCTATCCCTGTACAGAAGATCCTCCATGGAGAGCAGAAGTTGGTGGTCAGTGGTCACAGCCAGTCCTTGAAGCTGGCTGGCCTGGGTAAATCCCTCCCATTGACCTGTCAGCAACAATCAAGGCTCAACTACAAGAAGAGAGTGTACTCAGCCAACATGAATGGTGCACCTTGAGTACCCAGCTTGGGCTGGACCAAACAGGACACCTACTACATTAGGCCATTCTACCAAGACAGGGAGTCAAAGAAGTTCTACCTAATACATAGAAACAAACATAGGGAGGCTGCCAAAATGAGCAGACAAAGAAACATGGCCCAAATGAAAGAATAGATCAAAACTCCAGAAAAAAAGCTAAACAAAATGTAGATAAGCCATCTATCAGATGCAGAGTTCAAAACCCTGGTGAGAAGGATGCTTGAGGAACTCAGTGAGGAGCTCAACAGCATAAACAAAGATCCAGTGGGTAATGAGGATACACTAATTGAAATAAAGAACAATTTACAGGAAACAACAGTAGAGTGGATGAAGCCATGAATCAAATCAATGATTTGGAACATAAGGAAGCAAAAAACAACCAATCAGAACAACAAGAAGAAAAAGGAATTCAAAAAATTGAGGGTAGTGTAAGTAGCCTCTGGGACACCTTTAAGTGTTCTACATTCACATCATAGGGCTACCAGAATAAGAAGAAGAAAAGCAACAAATTGGAAATTTATTTGAAAAAATAATGAAAGAAAACTTCCCTAATTTGATGAAGGAAATAGACATGCAAGTCCAGGAAGCACAGAGAGTCCCAAACAAGATGGATGCAAAGAGACCCACTCCAAGACACATCATAATTAAATGCCAAAGGTTAAAGATAGAGGAAGAATCTTAAAAGCAGCAAGAGAAAAGCAGAAGTTACCTACAAGGGAGTTCCCATAAGACTGTCAGCTGATTTCTCAAAAGAAACTTTGCAGGCTAGATGGGATGGGCAAGAAATATTCAGTCATGAAAAGCAGGCACTACGGCCAAGAGTGCTCTGCCCAGCAAAGCTATCATTTGGAATGGAAGGGCAGATAAAGAGCTTCCCAGACCAGAATAAAACTAAAGGAGTTCATCACCAAGCCATTATTATATGAAATGGCAGAGGGACTTATTTGAGAAAAAGAAGGTGAAACCTATGAATAATAATATTGCAATAAATATCTGTCAATATTTGAATCTAAAAAACCAACTAAGCAAACAAGAAGAACAGAATCATGGATAATTTTTTTAAAAGTAGGAGAGGAATTAGGTAGGGAGAATCTTCAGAGAACCAGGAAAGTCTAATACCGGGGAAAAAAGAGGGAAAGGATTGGTTTGGAAGAGCCCCAGCGGTAGGACAGTTCTGAGAAATGTCAGAATTAATGCCAGGCATTAGGTTTCTCTTTTAGAGAAATCCTGCATCTACCTAAATGACTGGTTCTAGTATGTCCACTGTGTCTCATTCATTAGCCAATGATTCTAGTGGACTCAATGATTCCAATGATTCATTAGCCAATGGAAGCATCTCAGAGAAAGTGTGACTTGGCATGAAGAGTTCAGTGGATTCAAAAGTTCAGCAACTGTCAATCACACATGCACCCTGCAACAGGATCTCTCCCTCTCTCTTTAAGAAGATTTTATTTATTTCTTTTTAGAGAGAGGAAGGGAGGGAGAAAGAGAGGGAGAGTAACATAGATGTGTGAGAGAAACATAGATTGGTTACCTCTCACATGCCCCAACCAGGGATGTGGCCAGCAACCCAGACACGTGTCCTGAACAAGAATCAAACCGGTGACCTTTTGGTTTGTGGGAAAATGCCCAACCGACTGAGCTACACCAGTCAGGGTGAAACAGGATACCTTGAAGGAAGATCTGAGGGATGCACTTAGGTGGCCACCACATATAATTTCTTTTGAAATGTTAGCTGTCAATTTTATTGTAGCTCTCCTTAAGACAATGGGCATTTTTTCCCCCTCTAGATGCTTTTAAAATTTTCTCATGTCTTTGTTTTTCAGTAATTTCTATAATGTGTCTAGGTATGGTTTTCTTTGTACTTCTCCTCTTTGGGGGTTGTTGAACATCTTGAGTGATGGTGTTATGTCTTCCATCAATACTGGAAAATTCTCAGTCGTATGCTGTTGATACTGCTTCCGTTCCATTCTCTCTCCTGTCTCTCCTGTTGGGACTACATTACATGTACATTATACTGTTTGATATGTCTTATATTTGGACATACTCTTTTTTGCCAGTTTAGTTTCTTTCCATGGTTCAATAGAAATGGTTAATACTGATCTGCCATTGAATTCACTGACTGCCTTACATGTCTAATTTGCTCTGTAATCGACCCAATGAATTTTTAGATCTAGAAATTATATTTTTCAATTTAAAAATATCTATTAATTTTGCAGATTCCAATTCTCTGTTTAAATCCTTTAACATTTCTTCTGTTTTCTTTAACATATTAGGCATATTTATTATATTGTGTTTTTATTATAACTTCATTATCTGAATCCTCTGTGGACTTGTGTTGATTTAATTTTTTTGATTATTGATCGTTGTTCCTGCTAGTTTTTATACATAATACATTGTTACTATATCAGCATTGTGTAAAAGAACTGTGGACATGTGAGGATATCTTCCACTGAAGAGGGATCCTCTTTGTCTTCTTTAGGCAGAAAAAGGGTCAGGGGTTAACTACCGCAGTTCAATCATAGGTTGAGTTGAGGTGGGCTGGATTTACAATTTGAGAAAGACTCTGTCCACCCTTGCTTTGTCTTTGTCCTTTACACACGGCTTTACCAGGCATTTGATTGAGAGCCTAGAACGTCTAAGTCCTCCCAGCCCTAAAAAGGGCTCTTCCCTCTGGCCTTTTAGTTCATCTAATCCTCCACAGCTCTTTGATGTCTTTAACATGTTTTTCATTTAATTTATCCATTTGTTTTTAGTTGTTGCAGCAAGAGCTTTGACCTCCTGTGACCGCCTACATTGTATCCAGGAGCCAATGTATATCTAATCTGTTATCTAATAATATTGCAACAAGTAATCTTATTCATGCTTTATTTCATACAAATTCAAGTACAGCTATAGGATGAAGTCCTAGATGAAACAGATGTACATTTTTAATTTTGGTAGACTTTGCCAAAATGCTATCCTTAGAGGCTATACCAATTTACACTCCCACTAGCAATATCTGAAAGTGCCTCTTTCGCAAATCCAGCCCCCAACGCCGTTACTGATGCTGCATGTTATCTTTGCAAGTTGTGCGCATAGGAGTGGCGTGACCAGAACTTTGCAATAAGAAGGTTAATTCAGTGACAATTTGATAAATGGATAGGAAAGTGCTAAGAACAAAATTTACTTACCTCATAGTTTTTGTTTCTAATAATCTACCAAGTGAAAGCCGACTGTATTCATGCTTGAAAACATCCCCCGAACGTTTCCTATCAGGCTTAGCTGGAACGAAGATGCTCCAAATCCTTTCATGGGCTTACTACAGATGTTAGGAGATTTTTAGTGGCTGCAGTGTAGTACATCTGTGTCTCACTCCAATCTCAGTACCTGAGTCAGGAAGAGCCAGTTTTATGACTCAGGAATAGAAGGGTTTCCCCTTAGGGCTCTAGCAGAGGAGACAATCTGGGGAAGTAAAGAACATGAGATGATGTCTCTGTTAAGAAGTCTGTTCCTGCTTCGTTCTTGGCCCCAAAAGCCATTAGCCTGATAAAACAATATTGCATGTTAGTTTCAGGAATGTAACTCAGCCATTCCAGTGTTTCCTTTCTGGGTCTCTGTGGATTTCTAACCCTCACTTTAACAGTAAGGCTATATTATCCTCATTTTCTCCTGCCATCATTCGGCTGTTTTTCTTTCTCCTGGGTTCAGTGAGTCATTTCCTCAAGTCTTCCCTGGTTTGGCTTCAAATATGTAGCATAATCATCAAGAGCTGTCCTCTTCTCCCCTTCAGGCTTGAATTGCTCTCAGTGTTGGAGACCTTTTGCTTCCCAGTGTCTGAGGTGGGTGGGCTCCAGCTAGTATCCTTCCTTAAATCTTAGTATGTGTTCTGGAGAGAGCCTGACAGACAGATTATCAGAGAGAGAGGCAACAAAATGAATGTTTCAGGGAGAGAGAGAGAAAGAGAGGCGGTGTCGGGGGGCATGCTTCATCAAGTTATTGATACAGATGCTTTATTGAATACTTAAACTACTGGAAGTTTCCTTCAGAATAACATAAAAAATGCAATCCTTTGTGAGAGACTCGACATAGTTTTCTATTCTGCCCTCTAGGTGCTGGGATTCTCTTACCTGGTTTAGTTGTTCATCTCTTGAGTCCTGACAGCAGGCAGATCTGGATTCGAATACTGACACCACCACCTTCTAGCTGTGTGGCCACGGGGACCATTGGCAGTTTATTTGACCTGCATGTTTTCATTTTCTTATCTGAAAACAATGGAGAGTGTAACAGTGGCCATCTCATAGGACTGGCGGAACAGTTATGAGGAAAGCCACATAGGAAGTGCGCCATAGATTGCAGCCACTGTTATCATTCCTATGGGAATTTAGTTTACGCCTACCCTTTGCTCTTATGTCTTTCAGGGGTGTTCACATGGTATTTAATAACTAACTAGGTCTAGATCAGATGTCAAAAAACAACAGCCCACTGGCCAAGTCCGGCCCTGACCCTGGTTTTGTAAATAAAGTGTTATTGGGTTGTAACCATATCCATTTGCTTGGAGGTTGTCTATGGCTGCTTTTGCTCTACAGTGGCGGAACTGCGTTGATGTAACAGAAGACCCTACAGCCCTCAATGCCAGACACATTGACTACAGGCTTTTATTAGAAAAGGTACCCTGGCTGGTGTGGCTCAGTTGGTTGAGCACTGTCCCACAAAAGGAAGTGTCACCGGTTCAATTCCAGGTCAGGGCACATGCCTGCCTTGTGGGCCAGGTCCCTGGCTGGGGAGCATGCAGGAGGCAACCAATTGATGTTTCTCTCTCACATCAATGTTTCTCTCCCTCTCTTCCCCTCTCTCTAAAAATAAATATATAAAATCTTAAAAAAAAAGAAAACATTTGCCAAACCCCTATCAAGATCCTTATGTTCTAAGTGTTTTAAAGCAAGTAAATAGTTATGGACATATTTGTAACTCTGTGTCTCAGTTTCTCTAACTGAAAGATGCATGTATTAGGTAAGATGACTCCTCAGTAGGATCTTTCTAGAACTATTAAATTGTCTTTGAACTTGTAGAGTCTGGGAATTTGAATTTGGTTTGGGCTTTCTGGTGGGCTCTTCTATAAGCTGAGAGGAGAGATAAAAAGCAGAAAATAACCCTCAGAAACTTAGATGTCAAACATTGTGTCAAATTATGAGATGTGATTTACTCCAGAGAGAATCATGGCAGCTTCGTGAGGCTCTCACTTTTTCCTCTGCACCAGGTGCAGGAGATCTGAGTAATTATTGGGCCCCTTCCTGGCTGATTTAACAACTTTCCTAATTCTTTGGCTTTAAAAAAGTCATTTTTTCTGTCTCCCTTCTGCCTACTCTCCACACCACTTCCTCTCCAGGTTGGCCCCTGACTTTTTGTCTTCCAGCCCAACTTCTTTCTCCAGTGGTTTCTCAGCCCTTGGTTCTCTGCCCTCTCACTCCCCCAAATGTGAGGGAGGCGGGCGACCAGGTCTCGCAGCCCCCCTCAGCTGGCTGTTGTGTCGCTCCCAGCAGAACCTCAGCTCAGGGCCTGGACTCTCAGCAGCAGGGGACCAGTGAGTCGGAGGAAAGGGAAATTCCGCCCACTGGTGATCTGTGTCCTTTGAGGCTTAGGGCTGGGAAGCAGGGAAGCAGGGAAGCCTGCGAGATGTTTGACAGTTTCCGGTAGGTCCCTGGGTTTTAGAGTTGGACAGAGAGTCAGGACTCTGTCAGTTCTGCCCCAAACCCAGGGCAGAGCCCTTGGACCTGTCTTTTTTTGTCGCTGGGCCTCAGTGTCTCTTTGTAAGATAAAAGCAATTCTTTTCTCACTTTTCTCACAGGGTTTTGATGATAATCACACGTGTGGCAGAGCTTTCCTTTTTCTCTTTTTAAAATGAATATTTGATTTCTATTTTTCCCACTTCAAAATTACCTCGTACTTAGGACACAGAAGCACATCTATCATTTTTTGTCCACCCAGCAGCGTCCACTACCCTTTGCTCCAGAACCCCGATTCCCTTCGGGGAGTGAACCTACACCATGGTGTATAATCCGGCCAGGGTGGAAAGTCCGGCTGCTTGTGCTCTGAAGACCCAGCTCGTTCCTTTCCTGCCTCCTGTGGCTGGAAGGTGGACAGTGGCTTCAGCCCAGCCCACGGAAGACCTCTGCTGGGATTTTGACTTTGAGTGTGTGAAATTGGGTGAGTGAAGGGGTTGGCATCCTTTTATCTTGGCAGCAACACCCCTACCAGTCTGCTCCACTCCTAGATCAAGCCTATCATTCCTGCTTTCTGGCCCATGAAACGGCATGCTTTCTGCCTATTTCCAGGCCTGCTTCTATGCATTGTTTTTCTGCGTTGTTTTCAATGAATTCCCCTTTGTTTAAGTTGGCCAAAATGTATTTATGTCACCTGAATCAAAAACTCCAAATGGTACACATGATCCATGTGGAGAAACATTTAGGGAGCAGAGATCACATGTGCAGCAATGTAGTTAGGCCCCACACATGCATTATTTAAGTTTATTAAATTTGTTGCATACATTATTTAAATCAATCCTTACAAAAAACCCTGATGGGGGATATTATTGTTTCGAAGTGACAGATGAGGAAACAAAGGCTCTGTGAGGCTGAGTAACTTACCCACATTTGTATAAGGAGCAAACTGGGTGTTGGAACCAAGGTTTGAACCAAGTGTCGTTGTCTCCAAACACTTTAACCCTCATGCCATAGGAAAATGGCATCAGTACAGTGGTGGGCATTCTGTTTTGCAGCCTGTGTTTAGGGGTTAGCAATTTATTATGAACTTCCCCATGTCAATTGCATTCCTGAACAATATGACATATAATAGCTGCCTAATAGTCCCTCATCTAAATTTGCTGGCATTTATCTAACCAAATTCACAGTTAGACATTATAAAATGCACTGTAGTGAATATCCTTAAATATCACTTTTTATACCCATTGCATTTTTTCCTTAAAATAAATTTTTAGATGTGAAATTTCTGGGTTTAGAGCTCCTGCATAATATGAAAGCTTTTGATACATAAGAATTCCCAGAGAAATCTTATCAGACATTGTTCTTCTTCACAGTGTGTTCAGGTACCAATGAAAGGGCTTTCCACATGGGGAAAAGTGTGAAAAAAGTACAAAGAGCTCATTAATGGCAGTCTTATGTAAAGGAAAGGTAAAATGCCTCTCCAACTTGTATCTATTACAACGAATTAATATAGAAATAAAAATAAATAATGGTCCAAAATTAGGGTACAACCTGAAGTGTGATCAGTATTCAAAGTGTAGGCGTCGGGTTCCTATAGAGATCACAAAAGGAATTGCTTTTATTCTGGGTGTTTTTTTAAGGAGCAAATTCAGAGAGGGAAGTGAGAGGATGATAATGAGGAGGAGAAGGAGGAGGAGGAGGAGGATGACAACAATGATGACTGTGATGGAGGAGAGGAGCAGGAGGGGGATGCCACAGTGCGGCTGTGGTGGTTGTAGTAGCTGCTTGGATTGACTTTATTTCTGAGGCTTTGCCTCTGCATTCCTCCAGGACATTCAGGGAAGTGAGGTTTCTCCCCAGACTTTGGTGGCCCCTGTGGTAAGAAGGGAGCTGGCCACCTAGACATACCTATTTGAGGCAATAAATAGTGATTAAAATGGCATGATTTGAAGGGAGCAAAACTCTTCCTCCACATATACCAATAAGTGCACATTGGTTTCTTTTGCAAGAAAGCCTACATTTGGATGAAAATCTGATATCTGAAAATTTTACTGCCCACTATGAAAACTCTAGCTATAATTACATCATAAATTTCATCCCAATAGGTTAGTAAGACCTAAGAGGTGGAATTATTTTCAAAGGAATAGAAAGCTAGAAAAGTAAAAATTATCATAGTTAGGAGTAAGAGATACTTCTAGAAAGTTTTGGAGACACTGGGGAATCAAGTGGGAACTTGAGGCCCTGGGAGCCTGGAGTTAGGCACGAAGAGCCATGGATAGACAGAAAGTGGGATGTCACCAGGGGGAAGTTGGAATGAACTTTGGCCCTCGCTGGTGTGGCTCAGCGGGTTGGAGCTCATTCCCACAACATTACCCAAACGGCTGGGGGTAAGATTCCTGGTATGGGTGCCTATGATCCCTGGTCCGGGCACGTATGGGAGGCAACCAATCAATGTTTCTCTCTCACATTGATGCTTCTCTCTCTCCTTTCTTCTCTCTCTGAAAGCAATGCAAAAATGTCTATGGGTGAGGATGAAAACAAAAGGAAGAATGAACTTTGCACTGTGTCATAGAGTAGTACAGGTATGTGTAGTAAATGCCAACGGTGTGTCAGCACTTACTGTAACACGTAAGTATCCCAACATCTCTAACATTGCCTTTCACGGATTCTAGGACCCGTGGTGTTTTGCAGTTTAACATCTTTGAAACTGGGGTGCATCACATAACCAATGGTATGTCATGGTTTATTTGGCCCACTTTTTCTTTATCAGTGGCACATGAAGAAATGGTGCACATTCAAATCACGCTGTCTGCAATGTGTGTGCGCATGCACGCATGTGTGTGCTGGCATGTGAGAGAGAGGAGAGGGAGAAGGACAGAGAGAGAGATCACGGTGTCATTCAAGAAGTGTCTGAATGATTATATATTCCACTTACCTTAATAGGTGCTATCTTATTTATTTGTTTATTTGTTTACTTATTTATTAAAGATCTAGTGACCATTGAACCCAGTGTTTCCATTCCTGGTGAGGAAATGAGCCTGTCACGTGAGATGACTTTGTCCATGTCACAGGTGTTTGGGGAGCAGTGGGTCTGAGTGAGTATTCAGAGCATATCCACATGTTCATTACTTACCAAAAACAACTTAAAAATTACACTGGGTTGGGAGCCCCAAGCAAAAGGGTCTGTTTGGATCTGGAAGGACCAAGAGTGATGAGAGCTGTGCCCTGTAAAAAAAGTGCCAGGCCACAGAGCGGGAGGGAGGGTGGAGGCACAGATCATGGCCTGGGCGAGTCAGTAAGTATTAGCTTGGTTCAGACACATTTCCCTCCCTTGTTCCTTCCCTCCCTCCTTCCCTCCCTTCCCATCCTCTCCTTTCCATTCCCCTCTACCCCCCTCCCCTCCCCTCCCTTCCCTTCCCTTCCTTCCTTCCACCTTCCCTCTGTCTCTGTCTCTCTCTTTCTTTCACTTTAAATGGCTGTGAAGCAAGATAAAATAGTGACTTTAGTTATCCCTTTACATGAGGAGGTGCTTCTTGCCTTCTCAGCCACAGGAGAGATACCTGTTGTCCTGTTCTCTCCCTACCCTTGTGGGATCACATCAGGGTTGCGCTTGTTGTATCAGTGTAGACTGGGCTTCAAGTGGGCCTGGATGACACATAATGGTCACATTTTTTCCCGTCTAAAGGCCCTAAAATTGTTCCACCTCATTTTTTGGTCCTCTTCCTACAATTGATATTTTAACCTTTCTTCCCCACAAAAGTCTCTCTTTCCCGGTGAGATGATATCCTGGCCATTCTCCGGTCACACCAGGCAGAGCTGTGTCGTGCCTTCAGGATTCTTTCACAGCGATGCCCTTCTTTGTGTCTTGGTGCCGCCATTGTACCATGTGAGCTTGGGAATCTTGAACCACAGTCTGCTCGTCCCATGTAGGGGTATTAAGAAGATTAAATATAACAATGTCCACAGTTTTATTTTTCATTTCACAATGGCAGACACATAACAAATATTTAATAAGTGATAGCTTTTTAAAAATTACTTTCTTGCAGTAGTCCTTTTTTCTCCGTCATCAAGCACTATATTATAATTCTTTCACCCTTATAACAGAATGTACTCTCTTTCAATTTCTAGATTTTAATATTAATTATGGCTAAATGTGTGGTTATAAGTTTTTACTCTCCTGGGTTTGTTTGCATTCTTCACTTCTGTTTATTTTCACCGAGCGTAATGATCTTCTTATACTGCAAGAAGTTCAGGGAGGTCGTTTTGTGGGATGCATTGGGGGAGAGGCGGGGAGAAGTGCCTTCCCCTTTGTTCTCTCCTACCTCTATCTTCCTTTAAGGCTGACCTATTGCCTATATAGACATCCCCCCTGGTTCTGAACACCCTCTTTGCGACCATCCTAACCCTGTGTACGCCAGTTCTACCTCTTGTCTTCCTGACGGCAACTCACGTTTAGCTCCTCTGTTCCAGAAAACCATTCTAGGTCTTTGAAGGTAGAGAAATGTCTTTTTGTTTGTTTGTTTTCCTATCACCTACTTCCTTTCTTCTAATGATGATAACCTAGCCAAGCTACCGCTGTCTTCACCTCAGACAAATCTCTCACAGAGCTCAAGTCCTCTTTACCTGCCTCTCTTTCTACCTCTGCATGATGAAGTGCACTCTTTCTTCTACTTGTGAATCAAAAAGTAACTTTGATTATAAATAATAAGTACAGGAGACTGTCATAAGAACAGTATCCAGGAAAAGGAAACTGAAAAGATTTTTTTGTGTTTTTATTGTTTATAAAGTTTAAACACTGTAAAAATGTATGAAGGACAAAGAGGAGTTTCACATAACTTAACCAATAAAAGGCAACCACTGGTAACAGTTTGGGGCTTATTGGTTTAGATTTTTTTTTCTGATGCTGTTAACTTTTGGGGTATAGTTAGGCATAATGGAGAAGAGTTGGTTTCCTGAAATTCTAAAACCCTTTGAAAATACCCGAACCTGCTCTCAGGAATCAGCACAAAACTTCCAATAAAATCTGTTCTTCCTCAAGCCAAACATCCAAAGTACATAAGAGTTCTATTCAATTTACTGTTTTGTTTAATAACTATTACTGCTACAGTATTATATTGCACTGTTTTCTTAATAAACAAAGAGGGTTTCAGGTTCATGATAGGTAAAACAGGCCTAATCTTGAACTTCAGCCACCATTAAAAATATTATTTCTGTAAGAAAATGTGTACTGACAAACTTTGGGAAGATAATTTCGGAACAGCCAATATTTACTTCCAAGTGAGTGCAGCTTTTAGTCAGAAGTATGCAGAAAAGGACCAGATTTCACTTGGTTAGGTGGTAAAGAAAGCCTGGCTTGGGACTCAGCCCTGGCTCAGATGATAAAACCTTGGGCAAGTCATTGAACTTTGGTTGGTTGTTTGGATCTTGCTATGAAATTTGCAGCAGATATGTCTGGTGTTCGTGAACATTACATTGTAGTTGCTAGAAAGGCAACTAATAATGGCTTGAGAATTGAAAATGGGACTGTTTTGTTTAAAAAAAAAAGTCAAGTTATTTTAGAAAAAGGAGTTGATTTTAGGGCTCAAACTGGCAAAGGACAACAAATTAAAGACTGTGGAGTTGAATAGGTAATGAAAGTAGAAACCTGGCGACTGAGGCAGCATGGTCTGTGTTATGCTTCTCTCTGCACAGCGGGTTTCCCTGCTCTCCCTTAACTTTAACTTACACGTGATGGCATTGGCCAGGAACTTGACACTGTAACAGATTTTAATGTCTGAAATTTGACTTCTCAAATAAATAAAGACTTCCAGTCAAGGTGGCAGTGTAGGTAAACATGGCTTACCTCTTTGAAACACATCAAAATTACAACTAAAATACAGAACCACCATCACTCAGAACCATCAGAAATCTAGTTGAATGGAAGTCTGACAAGTACAGAATTAAAGGAACCACATCCATCCAGACTCATAGGAGGGGCACAGATGTAGAACGGGCTGGTCCCTCACCCACATGTGGTACATAAAAATTCAGGAGGGATATCTCAGGAGTAAGGAGTCCCGTCCCACACAAGGCCCCCAGCCTAGTGTTCCAGTGCCAGGAAGATAAGTCCCCACAACTTCTGGCTGCAAAAAACAGTGGGGATTAAGTTGGTGGAAGAAACTTCTGGAGTCCCAGCAGTCTCTCTTAAGGAACCCACACCTGGACTCACCTTGCAGACTCACTCCCACTGAGCTCCAACACTGGGGTAGCAGCTTGAAAGGCACAAGTGGCATAAAGGGAGGAATCGACGTGTCTGGCATCAGGACGAGTGGAGGCCATTGTTCCTTTTCAGGACCTCCCCCCACAGAGCCAGTGGGTAGAGCCATGTCTGAGGCTCTATCAACCTGGCTAACACTGTTTGACTCACCTTGCAGATCCCCAGAGACTCGTCCCACCCAATTTATGGGCCCACCCACGCTGGTTTTCCACATGAATGGCTGGTCTTGGCTCATGCTACACAACTTCATAAATCTTATGAAAAAAGCAATAGCCAGCCTCAGTGAGCCAGTACTAGCAGCAGCCAGCCAAGATCACAGCTTGGCTTCACCTGGGAATCTCCAAGCCCAATACAAGTAGCAGCCATTTCAGATTGCTTTCTGGCTCAGGCAAGGTGGCTCAGGGCAGAACACAGGTGAGGGCTGACCTTGGCCTGCACTACCTGGGAAACCTCAGGGCCAGCACACCCAGTGGGCAGCACCAGACCCTGTCAGAGCACCACCACCCTGCCCCTGCACAGAAGATCCTCCATGGAGGGTGGAGGTTTGTTATAAGTGGTCACAGCAAAACCTTGCAGTTGAGTGGCCTAGGTGAATCCCTCCCATTCATCTGCCAACAACAATCAAGGCTCAACTACAAGAGGCATGTATACTCAGCCTGCAAGAAGGGCGCCTTGAGTACCCCACTTGGGTGATAGGGGAGGCTGTGCCACTGGTCCGTACAGGACACATACTACGTTAGGCCACACTACCAAGACACGGAGTAAAAGCAGCTCTATCTAATACACAGAAACAAACACAGGGAGGCTGTCAAAATGAGGAGACAAAGAAACACGGCCCAAATGAAAAAACAGATCAAAACTCCAGAGAAAGAGCTAAATGAAATGGAGATAAGCAATTGATCAGATGAAGAGTTCGAAACACTGGTGATACATGCTTGAGGAACTTGGTGAGGACCTCAACAGCATAAAAAAGATCCAGTCAGAAATGAAGGATACACTAATCAAAATAAAGAACAATTTACAGGGAAACAACAGTAGAGTGGATAAAGCTGTGAATCAAATCAATGATTTGGCACATAAGGAATTAAAAAACAATCAACCAGAATAACAAGAAGAAAAAAGAATTCAAAAAAATTGAGGATGGTGTAAGCAGCCTCTGAGATAACTTCAAGCATTCCAACATTTGCATAATAGAGGTGCCAAAAGGACAAGAGGAAGAACAAGACATTGGAAATCCATTGGAAAAATAATGAAAGAAAACTTTCCTAATTTGGTGAAGGAAATAGACATACAAGTCCAGGAAGCAAAGAGAGTCACAAACAAGATGGATGCAAAGAGGCCCACTCCAAGACACATCATAATTAAAATGCCAAAGGTTAAAGATAAAGAAAGAATCTTAAAAGAAGCAGGAGGAGAGAAGTTAGTTACCTACAAAGGAGTTCCCATAAGACTGTCAACTGATTTCTCAAAAGAAACTTTGCAGGCTAGAATGGATTGGCAAGAAATATTCAAAGTCATGAAAAGCAGGGACCTAAAGCCAAGACTGCTCTACCCAGCAATGCTATCATTTAGAATCGAAGGGCAGATAAAGAGCTTCCCAGACAAGAATAAAACTGAAGGAGTTCATCATGGCCAAACCATCATTATATGAAATGTTAAAAGGACTTACTTAAGAAAAAGCAAAGAAGCAAATTTATGAACAATAAAATGGGAAAAAAATACATATCTATCTTCAATTGATTAAAAAAAACAAAGAAACAAGAAGAACAGAGACAGAATCATGGATACAGAGTATTTTGATGGTTGCCAGATGGGAGAGGGGTGTCACGCACGGAATGGGTGAAGAGGTGAATGGGATTAAGAAGTACAAATAGGTAGTTACAGAATAGCCATAGGGATGTAAAGTACAGTATAGGAGATGGAGTAGCCAAAGAACTTAAACACATGACCCATGGACACAAATAATGATGGGAGATTGCCTGAAGGAGGAGCATGTCCTGGGTGGAAGGGTGCAAAGGGGGAAAAAATCAGGACAACTGTAATTACATAAACAATAAAATATAATTAAAAAAGAAATAAAATCTTAAAAAAAAAGGAAACTTGGCTTCTCCACCTAATTGCCAGTCGTATTCAGTGTCCTGATTTCAAATGTCCAGGATAAATATGTCTGACTGGCCAGTGTCAGAGGTCCACTCATATCCCAGTCGACTGTGGTTAGGAATGCAGTGGGGACCAGAGCTGGGAGTAGAATCTCTTAGAAGAGGGGTGGCAGCAATGGCTGCCATCTTTGATATAATTTAAAAGAAAAAGACAGGGGGCTTCACATCTTCTAGTTCTAATTCTTTGTGGGGCTTTTATTTCAATTTAATTCAATTCAACAAATACTCGTCTCTTCCATTCTAAAACATGCTTTTTCATAAATTAATGTAACTGCTTTCTAGCCGTGCCTCACAATCAGTATGCTCATGTAATAATTGATGTTGTAGTCATTCTTCTATTTCTATCCCCACAGCCAAAAACTATTAAGCTGAGGAGATTTTAAAATCAAGAATATAGAAACACAGCATATATTATTGACACTGTATCAATTGCTTTCCATGGAGGATATAATAAAGTTGCCATTAGACATAAGGCTGGTCTGGGAAATGGGGAAATATTACAATATCTTTTTTCCACCACTGCTTAAATCTTGCACCAAAAGTAAAAGAAGGCCATATATTTCTGCTGTAGGAGATGAAGTCCATTAAAGATTCTGAGGTGGTCTCAGGGTCTACAGCCCTGAGAAGCAAACATTTCTTTTATAGAATAATAACTATCAGTGCTGACTGAGCAGGAAGTCAATACTAGAGCATGTGTGGGCACTAAGTGTATCTTTGTGTGCAACCAAATTCCAGGCAATTGCCTCCTCTAATTCACTCAGAATTTTGAAAAAAATGCTTCCTTTGGAACTGAAGTTCTTTCAACTTGGTTTCATCCCAAAGGTGAGCATTTTTTTTTGAGAAGGTTAAATCTTTTCAGATGTTTTCGAAGTGTACAAAGAGGAAAAGTTAAACCATCTTCTATTATACATACTTCTAACTTCTATTAACCAAATGGGTTTGAACTTTACTATTCCTATTCTATTTTGAGAGTCTCATGATCTGCTGAAAAAGTAGCTTATGGAAAAAAAATTCTACTCAAATCCTGAAAATAGCTACTTTTGTACTTGCTTAGAAGAGTAAACTTCTCAAAGTATGTGAGGGGTACAATAAGGTAAGGCCTATATATAGAAACTCATCAACTGGAAAACTGGCAGATGGAATCTGTTAATGTTCCAGAAAAAATCTTGAATCGAGTTTAAAAAAAATAGTTAACCTTTAAAGCATCTATGGATTGGAAAAACAGAGCATTCAAAACAAGTTTTAAGGCTGCATTGTATAGTAGGTTAGCTTTGATGCTTATCAGCTGTGTGTGGTTGGGTGCGCTGCCTTCCCTTTTTGTGGTTCAGGCTCCTCATGTCATATGTAAGGCACTTATGATAAAAGAATCTGTTTTAAAATGTTGTCGTGAGCCCTAAATTGGGTAATAAACATAAAGCACTTAGAAGAGTGAGTGGCACATGTTGAGCTATCAATCAATGTTTCTTATTAATTACAGTAAAATCACATTCTGATAGACACGAATACCATTAAATTAAGAAATAAACATTGTCCTTTTAGTGACCACTTGGTTTTTCAACTTACTATTTTCTCAGAGAAAGGAGAGAAAGAGGGAGAGAGAGAGAGAGAGAGAAACATCAATTGGTTGCCTGTCATACATGCCCTGGGGATCAAACCTGAAACCTAGGTATGTGCTCTGACCAGGAATTGAACCTGCAGCCTTCTGGTGCACAGGACAACACTCTCAACAACTGAATCACCTGGCCATGGCTGCACTCTAATTTTTTAAAAATGAAATATGTATGATATTGCCTTTTCATAGACTTGTAATTTCAAGTAACTTTTTACTTTTCTACAAACATTGAACACTTCTCCCCTCATCCTGTTTTGCAAGCTTCCAACACCCTCTCTCTCTTTTTTCTCTCAAGAAGTTTGTGTTATGCTGGTATCTCTTCTGAAATAGAATAATCAGCCCCCAACCTCCGACTTCACTTCTTGCAGATTTTAATTTCCAAGTGACAGCTTGTCTTAAAGTAGGGGCAGACTTACAAATATGTTTATTTCACCATCGAAAGGCAAATAGAAATAAATTTCAAAGGGAGCTAACATCTCCAGTTTTGTAGACCTTAAATAAGTGATTAACAACAGTATCAATCCTAAAAAAAGTAAAAAAGTTTTGGGTCAAATTTCTTAAATGTAACAAAACACGAAAACAAAAAAAAAAAACCTCGTTATAGTTACGACACAAAACCCAAGGTACCTATTTTCCCTTGGCACAAATAATATGTGTTGGCTGGCTAGAAATGGTTGTAATTATGTGGTGTACAATAAAAGGTTCCATTGATGCCAAAAACAGAAAAATGGGTGAAGCAGACCAGAATTCATGTATTGAGTAAACAGCTTCCCAGACGAATGAATTTAGCTGATTTTTTAAAAAAGCAATGTATTTTACTTTCAGTTTTATGATCTTTATAGATAGAGCCAAACTCTTTATTAAAAAAAAAATTTGAGGTACAGGGGTTAGTATCTCATTTATAAACCAGAAATAGAGTAGTCACATGTTTTAATAGAATAAATGGCCTACACTCTGGGATACTATTTTCAGGACTTTAAATACCAAGTAACTTAAAGCTGACCTTTGCACAAGTTATAAAACAGGGTAGGAGCTGGTCGTGTGGTAGGTAGTTAGACAGATAAGAGGAGGACAAGGATGACGGGCCAGGCACAGAAAGTCACTAGGGTGGAAAGCCCCGGCTGCCTCCTCGGGTAAAACTGGGAAAACAAGGATCCCGCCCCCAGGGTGCCCTTTCCTCCCCTAGCACGTTGCTGGTGGTGAGGTTTGGGCCCTCCCCGGACCTTCCCTTCCCTGGCATGTTGCCAGTCATGAATGAGGGTTAGACGCCCTTAGACAGGGAGTAAACAAAGGGGCTGGAGGACGGCCCTTAAGCATTAAGCCCCAGGACAGTGAGTTTCTGACCCTCGTCACATACATCTAGGCCTCAGTTGTGTTTCAGCTCCAGGCCCAGAAAAGCAACAAAACCAGACAAGTGACACCATGGCTGACCTCAGGACCAGCTGCATGACCAATCAGTGGAAACCATGACCCTGAGGAGACACACCTATGAAATTTGATGAATATTCTATTGCAATCCTCCCACGGGACCTCCCCGAATACCCCTGCCTTCAAAAGCCCTTAGGACAGAGGACCCAGAGTCCTCTCATGCCCAGGAGTACACAGCCGGACCTTTCCCTTCCCCCTCTTCTTTCTCCCAGGCACTTTACCTTTACCTGCCTCTCTCCTAAGCTCCAAGTACCCTTCTTTTGCCTCTGTAATTCATTTCCTGAGCCCATTTCGTCTATGGCTCACTTCTACCTCCGTGACTTTCTAAATAAACTTTCCCTTATAGTTTGAGTCTTGGCTCTGAACTCTTTCCTAGCCAGAACTCAAGTGCCGAGGCTGCTGAACCAAGGTCTGGTCTGACCCACCAGTCTGCTACCTGGTGCCATCTTTGTCACCGCCAACAGTTGGACCATGCTTCATGAATGAGGACATTGATATCATGGGCTTTTCTGTTTTTTGATTCTTTTACTTCTCAGAAGAAAATTCTCATTCGATTTAATTCTCTTTGATAGGAAGATGAATAATCACTATAATTTTGCAAAATGTCTGATCATCTGGGTTTCAATATACATATGTTTAAAATTCTAAATTTAAAATAATGTATATTTTCTTAGAATATAAAATAGAAAATATAAAGAAGCAAAAAAATTTCAATTTATAATCGTATTCACCCAGAGGTAATCACTGTTGTCAACTTTAATACATGTACATCCAACCTCTCATTCCCCTACCATTTTACAATCAAGATTTTTAAAAAGAGCATGTATTTATAACATAATACCATAAATATTGTTCTGAAATCCTCTTTTGTAACCTAACTCATATAGTGTAGGCATCTTTCCATGTCACTCTTTGGAAGTTTCGGCATTTCCTACTTTTGCATAGGACCCAGCCAGTCTGGGAGAATTGGTGGCTTTGGAGGCACCAGGTACTGTACACTTGGCAAAAACATTAGCACTGAGGTGTCTTCAAAGCAGTTTTAGGAGCAGTAGACATGGTTAAGTGGGATCTGGGACATTACACCATGGGTGTCTCATAACGCACTGTGCTAATAGGTTGATGTATGACAATGTCTAATATCCCCTTTGAGGAAGGCTTTGAGGTAGGACTACACTCCTGCTGAAGCCGGTGAGGAGTGCTTGGTTAACTATACATGTGACCCCATTTGCAGTCACAGCGTGCTGAATCCTTGTTTCCTTATGTTTGAATTGTGTGTTCACAATCACAATCAAGCAAGGCATTACAGCCCAGTTAAGAAAACAAACAAAAACCCCCAACACTACTTATTTTTAACAATTTAGTAAAGACAATTGATTAAACAGTATTGTACTTAGTCGAAAAGGGAATATTAAGGTAATGCAAATAAATACTTTGGGGAGCAACTGTGATCCCCATGGCTGGGGGAACAAAGGGAAGAGTTAAATCAGCAAAACCTGCAAGCTTGGAGCCCCCACCCGCAGGGCTGAGGACAAGACTTCCACAGCAGGGGAGTGGCCACCTGCTGCTGTACCTCTGAGTATGAGGCTGGTACCAGCAGTGATGGAAACTGCTCAAAACTGGAACTAAACTTTGCTGCTGGGACAAAGGGACATTTCTGGGGCAGTGATGACAGGAATAGGGGGTACAAGGGAGGGAACAGATCTCTTTTTCTTCTTCCATCTTCCTTGTCTTCCTATTGCTTCCATCTGTAGAAGCTAACAGAGCTCCGGCAAAAGAGAGTGGCATTTGCAGAGTCCAGTCCTAGCATCATGGGGTAGAACATAAGAGGGTAGGTTTGTAGTTGAGGGAAAGTAGCTTCATCTAGCGCTGGGAGTGCCCAGATAGAAATGGGATTCCCATCTTGTAGTCGCAAGGTGCTAAAGGAAATCTGGACATTCCCGTTTCTCTAGTGATGAGTTATTAATTTGTAACCACGAGCAAAGAAGCCTGTGAAAAAAGCAAGTTTTCCAAGTTAGCAAACATAAGTTCATGGTAATTGAGTTTTCCACTAATCTAGGCTTAGTAAGTAAATTGCACTGATTTGTCAATAAACCAATAGCAGTAGTTTCCAAAAGTATTTTTACAAACTTGTTGATAGAAAAACCTAAACTTGGAGCAATTCATCTATCAATTTTTTAAAATAAATTGAGGGAAAGTTTCCATTATTTGACTTGAGAATTTGAACATTTATCCCAACTTTGTATTCCACCAGCATCATGCTGGTAGTAAACGGCTGTGGATGTGAATAGGCACCATATACCAAGGGCTGTCCTTTTTTTTCTATTTCTGTTATTTAATTTTGTCCTTGAAGTGGCTCTCCTTTTAAAGTCGAAAAAAGCAATCATGTAAGAACCACGTTCATATGTCAAAACAGCCAGTCACTAGAGGAAAAAAAGCAAGAGAGAAATATTAGTTCTTTTATGCTTGACCAGAACTCCTGGTTGTTTTATTTTTTCACTCTTTATTCAGTTTGGTTAGACAGTAGAACATTAATTCATTCACTTCATTGTCTCCAGTGTGTCAGGTTTGTTAGGAGCCTGAGACCTAGAGATAAAGAGATAGCCTCTGCTCTGCAGGGACTTCTGCTCTACTGGATCAAGACGAGTACGCACAGGCTCCGGCAGAGGTAATGCCTGCTTGAGTGTGGCTGGTAGGGTAATAATATGGGTGTAATATTTTATAGCTTTAATTTGAACATTTCTCCTAAAACTCCATATGGTGTGCTTGAGTGTGATATTGTTGTGCTACAGAATTACATGCTTATGATTTTGTAATAAAAAAGGGGCAATATTTGTGCTGGCTCCTGTATATAGTCACTGAACTGTCGGAGACACGATGATAGAGCCCGGTGGACTTCCACGAAGGCAATTCTGCCTTTGTGGGGAGAGGGGGGTTGGTTAGAAAAGTCTCCATTGAGGAAGTGACTTTTGAGTCTTAGAAATTAGAATATATCAATCGACAGTGAATATAGATAAATAACCTCCATTAATTATTTTTCTTTCCACCACTCCCCCCCCTTTTTTTGTATAGATCAGATATTGCACATGGAAATGTCAGAGACATCACACTAGTGGAAGAGGAAGGACAAAACCACAGTGGTATCAGGGCCAACAGAAGAAGAAAGAATCCAGAAATATAAATATCTCTGCCAAGAAGACCAAGATTCTTTTTATTGTTGGTTTTTATTAAAAAAAGGGAATATGTGATGGGATACCTTATTACTTTATTCAAAACCATATTGGAGGTGCTGACTGTATTCCATTGTGATTTGAGCTGTGGCCAGCAAGACCTGGCTTTAGAGAAAGGGATTACACCTGGACATACAGATTATAATTTGTTGGAGTAAGAATTCAGAATAGCGATTTTTAAATTACTTCTGGGCCTTCTGGAAAACGTGTAGATTCTCACACATTCTCCCAAAATCTCCCACTGTGGCATTCACATTCAACTGGGTTGGGGAGAGTACCATAAATTGGCGTTTTTGAATTTTTTTCTTTTTTGCTGAATTTATTGGGGTGACATTGATTAATAAAATTTAAAGGTTTTAGGTGTACAATTCTATAATACAGCACATGTATACAGGGTATTTATTACACCAAGCCTCCTTCCATCATTGTTTATCCCCCCTATACCCAGTTCTACCCCCCCTAGCCCCCCTTTCACTCTGGTAATCACTGTGCTGCTGTCCGTGTCTATGAGGTTTTTTCCCCTTTAATCCCTTCACCTTTCTCACCCAGCCCCACAATGCTTTTCCCCTCTGACAGCTGTCAGTCTGTTCCCTACCTGTGAGTCTATTTGCATTTTGTTTGTTAGTTTATTTTGTTCATCAGATTCCACGTATAAGTGAAATCATATGGTGTTTGTCTTTCTCTGATGGGCTTACTTCACTTAACATAATGCTCTCCAAGCTCCATCCATGCTTTTGCAAAGGGTAAGATTTCCTTCTTTTTCATGGCTAAGTAGTATCCCATTATATAAATGTCCTGCAGCTTTTTTTATCTGCTCATCAGATACTGATGGACACTTGAACTGCTTCCAAAATTTGGCTATAGTAAATAATGCTGCAATGAATGTAGAGGTGCATATGTTCTTTCAAATTAGTGTTTCAGGTTTCTTCAGATATATTCCTGGAAGTGGAATTGCTGGGTCATAAGGCAGATCCATTTTTAATTTTTTGAGGTATCTCCACACTGCTTTCCACAGTGGCTGAACCAAACTACATTCCTACCAACAGTTCATGAGGGTTCTATTTTCTCTACATCCTCTCCAGGGCTTGTTGTTTGTTGATTTATTGATGATGGATATTCTGACAGGTGTGAGGTGAAATGTCATCATGGTTTTAATTTGCATTTCTCTGATGGTTAGTGATGTTGAGCATCTTTTCATGTGTCTATTTACCACATGCATATTCTCTTTGGAGAAGTGTCTATTCAGGTCTTTTGCCCATTTTGAAATTGGGTTGTTTGTTTTTTAGTGTTTAGTTTTATAAATCTTGGATATTAACCCCTTATCAGATGTATCATTGGGAAATATGTTCTCCCATTCAGTGGGTTGTCTTTTCATTTCATTGATGGTTTCCTTTGCTGTGCAAAGATTTTTAGTTTGATGTAATCCCATTTGTTTATTTTTTCCTATGTTTCCCTTGATTGAGGAGATATATCAGGAAAAATATTGCTATGAGTAGTGTCTGAGATTTTACTACCTATGTTTTCTTCTAGGATTTTTATGGCTTAGAACCTAACATTTAAGTTTTTAATCAACTTTGAGTTTATTCTTGTGTATGATGTAAGAAGGTGGTCTGTTTTCATTTTTTTGCATACCATTTATTGAATAGACTGTTTGTTACCCCATTACATGTTCTTGCCTTCTTTGTCAAGTATTAATTGAGTAAAAAGGCATGAGTCTATTTCTGGGCTCTCTGTTCTGTTCCATTGTTTTATATGTCTATTTTTATGCCAGTATCATGCTGTTTTTCTTACCATGGCCTTGTAGTATAGTTTGATATCAAGTTGCATGATTCCTCCAACTTTGTTCTTTTTTCTTAAGATTGCTGTGGCTATTTGGGGTCTTTTGTAGTTCCATATAAATTTTGGGAGTATTTATTCTAGTTCTGTGAAATACTGCATTGATATATTGACAGGAACTGTGTTGAATCTATAGATTGCTTTGGGTAGTATGGACATTTTAATGATGTTAATTCTTCCAGTCCATGAACATGGTATATGCTTCCAGTTATTTGTATCTTCTTCAATTTCTTTCTTCTGTGTCTTATAATTTTCTGATTATAAGTACTGGTATTTCATATCCTTGGCTAAAGGTATTCCTAGATATTTTACTTTTTTGAAGCAATTGTGAATAGGATTGTTTTCTTAGTTTCCCTTTTTGATAACTCACTGTTAGTGTATAAAAATGCAAGTGATTTCTGGATGTTTATTTTGGACCCTGTTATTTTACTGAATTAATGTATCCATTCTAATAGTTTTTTGGTGGAATCTTTAGGGTTCTCTATATACAGTATCATGTCATTGGTAAATAATAGCAGTTTAATTTTTCCTTTCCAATTTGGATGCCTTTTATTTCTTCTTAAATGATCGCTGTGGCTAGGATGCCTAGTGCTGAACTGAGTCAGGGTGGTGAAAGTGGACATCCCTCCCTGTGTTGTTTCCAATCTTTAGGGAAATGCTTGTAGTTTTTGCACATTGAGTATGATGTTGGCAGTGGGTTTCTCACTTATGGCCTTCATTACATTGAGGTATGCTCCCTCTATTCCGACTTTGCTGAGAGTTTTTATCATAAATAGGTGCTGGATTTTATCAAATACTTCTATTGATACGATTATGTGGTTTGTATCCTCCATTTTGTTCATGTGGTATATCACATTCATTGATTTGTAGATATTGTACCAACCTTGCATCCTCAGAATAAATACTACTTGATTATGGTGTGTAATCTTTTTAATGGATTGCTGGATTTGGCTGTGAGCAGGCATGTACTGATAGTTCTACATGCACATAGCTCATTAGCACATTCTGAACCTGGAGCAGATTCAGTGTGATTCCCATTCATTTTTAACAAAAACACAGCGATTCTGAAGGGAACAGCTGACAGATAATGCCTAGTATATTATTTCATTGGTCTTAGGCTCACCTCCCACGAAAGGGAGGTCAACAGCCTGTGTCCAAATGAATGACTATCATCTTCAATCCCTTAACTACAGCACTGTATCCAACATGGTAATGAAATTCCATACCGAGAGCCAACTCTCAATGATTTGTGTTGGCTCCTCAGACTGCTCATTGAGAAGCACTTCCTGAGCTGGAGTGGAAGGAGACTGTGATTGACTGGTAATGTCAGCCATGAGAGTAGGTTGAGGGTGTGGTGCAGTGTGTGCTATGTATTTGCCCACTGGCATTTCTGCAGACTTGGGCCTCATCCTTCCTTTGATGACCCATTCTTTTCCTACTATGAACCACTTTTGCCACACAAGCTGCCCAGGAAGGTTCACTTTCAATACTTCATTGGCTCTCACTTCTGCAATCTTTTTCTTCTCATTTGATGTGAGGTTTAGCACATAAGTGGCATTGGAGGAATTTACCTTGTAACTGAGAGTAGTGTTAGAAGTGGAGCCAGTTCTCACATCCTGGATGGTTGCATGCTTTTATGGCCCTGCAGACATCTTTTTCTGGCTAGATCTAAAAGTCACATTCCCAGCAAACTGTCAGTTCATCCAAAAAAAAAAAAAAAAACAGGGAAGTACAATTTAGCACATGCTTATTCTGCTGTCTTTTGAAAACTTACCATCTTCCTGAGTCCTAGGAGGTTACAAGAACTACTTTGCATGTAAGTGTTAGTTCAGGTATCCTGGGTGATGGTAAAATATTGATACTATAGATCAAAAGCACTATTAACATGTGCCTTGAAACTTGGAAACCTGCAGGAGCTGTTAGGCTGGGGCTTCAGTATCTCTATGGGTGGTATTTTCAACATAGCACTGCTGGCTTTTTTTTTTTTTCCATTTTGGCAAAGTTGAGTGTTGGCCAATGTTAGAATTTAGGTAAGTGACTGGGAAAGTTTATTTCCTTCTATTCTTCTGTCTGCTGCTTAACTTTCTTCTTCTGTTTTGATCTATTTTAATCTCTTTTCAAATACCCATGTTTCTGTATTACTCAGCATTGGAGAGTTGAGATTCCAATGAAAATGTTACTTTTCAGAATTTTTTTTTAATCAGAAGCTTATTTTTTTGAAATGTAAGACAATCTTAGGATGTCCTGGGGCAACTACATATCCTTTGACCTTGACTTGTGGAAAACAAAAACCCCTTCTCTTCTGATGGGAAAGCAATAAAAACCTGAGCATAACTTGATGCTTTGAACTGTGAAATTTGGGCAAGTCAGTCTGGCTTTATTATATGAGAAAGGGAAATGGAGGTGGGGCGGGGAGAGAGAGAGAGAGAGAGAGAGAATCGATCAGTGTTTTTTCAAGCCTTTGGGACCCCTGAAATTATGAAAAGAAAAGGTTGAGCTAGTGAGAATCCCTTGTTCTTCTTCAACCAGAACAACTCTGTTATTATTAGATTTCTGTAAGGGCTTTCTGCATTAGAGTTTATCTGAACAGCAGTTTCCATTTTTTAAAAGTGAACATGACTAGCATCAATGAGCCTTAGGCTCCTTCCACCGCTCTAACATTTTACATTCCCCACATGTAACCAGGTAGCCCCAGAGAGGAGAGCAAGCTCGTTTTACGGCTAAGAACACCTCTGTCTGTCAGACGTCTCTGTCTGGGTCACGGCCACAGTGTACTGTGGGTCTCCAGGCATGTTATCCTCTCAAGGCTTCCACATTCCCTTCTTTAAAGTGGAGATGATAGTTGTACCAGCCTCAGAGAATTGTCGTGAGAACCAAATAAGACCATTAACAGTGTCCAGCAAATTGAAAATGCTCAATAAATATTAGGCATTATTATTAATCTGAATAAACACTGGCATTACCCGTGGTAGGCTCATCTTCTTTTACTACTTCATTTATGTTTATTTCAAATAAGCCTTCTCCTGGAACCAGTTTTAAAGGCATTAAAATTGAATTTCTACCACTTTGCTGCTCTTTAACTTGATTAAAGGGAAAATTTATATGATTTTGGAACGTTCACTTAAGAGCAAACTGACCTTCAAAATACATGTACCATACTATAGCTATGTAGATTTTTGGCCAAAAATTTCAGTAAAAAGTTAAAATGAAAAAAATATTGAAGACAAAAACAATGTTTTCTGTGGATGGTGTTTTGCTGAAAACCAGCTTTTTTCTTGAATTTTAAGCATCTGTTTGCTGACCTTTATTTTTCTTTGAGTGTTTGGGTCCCCGTTTCTTGAACCAGATTATCTGGGACCAGATAATCTTTCAGACTCAACACTGGCGATTCTAAGTTTATTGCATATAATGTGGTCCACTAGTCAATTTGTCTCATTTCTCCAGGCCTCTGTTTCCTCAGGTGTGAAGTGAGAAGATAATGTCCCTACTTAGCAACTGTGTTTAATTCAAGCATTAGAATTTTAACTTTTCTTTTTGTGCTTCTCCACAGCTTGATTTCTGGTTATGTAGTCATCCAAATTGTATCACAAAGTAATTTCTAAGCACAGAGATTTCTAGGGGCATGGTTACTACCTATACCAGGCAGTTTCTGGGTGCTGGAGACACAACAGTGAAAAGATATATTTTCTGCCTTCAGGAACTCTGACATAAGATGTACAGTAACGATGATGATTATGATGACAATACAATCATTGCAAAGGTAACTGTTTTCATGGGAATAAGCATAACATTCACTGGGAAGGAAAAATCAGCCTGGCACCACGATGTTTGTGACGGCGGGGGTAGGAAAATGGGAGAATGCATTCAAGGCTGGAGGGATGAGGGAAGAGGACTAGACCAGGAGTTACGAATTGTTCAGCATTGTTGGAATGTGAAATGTAAGATCTTTTGTATGTCATTTAATTGAATGATATCTGGCCATATGCTGAGATTATTCAAACATAATTATAATGACAAGGTTTTAAATTAAAATAGAAAAGTATATTTAATATAAACTTCTGAAACTCTTAAAAAATACATAAATTCAGGATCAATAGTTTTGTATTTTGCCTTAGAAGAAACTAAATCAGGGAATTAATTAAGAGTGCCTGGAAACAAACACCAATCCACTTTACTTTAAAGTGTTCCCAGAGGAGTTTTTTTTCATCAGATGACCACTAATCAAATTTAGACATATATTTTTAAAGTGAAGGTAAGATAATGGTTCTTGTGTTTTTAAATCTCATGGATTTTCATATTTTGTGAACTTGAAGATTTAATGTAATTTCCTCCATAAAAATCTATCTATCCACAATTCTGTCCACCTGACATCTATGTGTTTCTATTCTTTGAATAAATTGGACATTATTTTTTTCTTAAGTAATATTGGCAAATAAAGACAAACAAAGCAAATATGCTTTATGAGAACACAAATATTGTCAACTATGCCAACTGTGATTCAGTTTTTGTAGAAAGAGCACAGGCCTCAGAAGTTATGAATTCAAGGTTCTATTATTTATCTATCATTTCAATAATTATATTAAAAACATTTGTTACTTCATTAGCTCTTCTAAAAGTTATGTTGCCATGTGGTTTAAAGAGTCAAATTATTCTCGAAGACTTGTGTAACAACCAGAAGTACGGTAAGCCTTCCCCCCATTTCCCATTTTCTATAGGCAACAACTTCCAACTCATTTAGCTTGATTCTACTTTTACCTCCATATCTCCAAATAACATGCTTATATTGCCACTTCTGGGTTTTTAAAGAAGTTTTAGTCATTATCTATTGATGTTACCCTAAAGCAGATGAGGCGTCACTTTCCACCACTGGCCCCCTCACAGCCCCCACTACACACACGCACACTTTCCAGTCCCCCAAATTCCTAGTCTAGTTATGTTTCCCATGTAGTTTTGATCAGCATTCATGGTTTACATCATTACAACTACACACATACTAGTTACAGCTCAGCCAGGTAGCTTATTCTAAGTTGACTGTGCTGCATAGTATTTTTTAATCTTTGGACTTATTAACTGTATTTTTGTACCATAGTTTGCTACGAACCAATCATGAATTTAACTCTAAAGTCATCACCAACAGTCTTAATCTCCTGAGAATATGTTTTAACTTTTCATGAATTCTGTCTGTTTAATCTAGAAGGAATCTCTACCCTGAGACTTCTGACCTATTCCAATTTTTGTTCTCCTCTACCCATCATCCCAAGGAACACCTTGACCCTTTTCATGCGCTGGATCTCTTGTTTTCAGTGTTCCATGTTTTTCTCTTTATCTTGGTTTATTCCCTTGTTTTGGGGGTGCACAGTCTTCAGTAGCTGGCTCAGGTAGAGTAAACCTAGGAATGAATTTATCCTCCTGTTTGATTGATAGTTGCACTGGGTAGAGTTCTGTGTAAGAAGTTATTTTCCTTCAGGCACTGCTCCATTGCTTTCTAGCTCCTGGTGTTTCACCCATTTGTCAGGACTCCCGTATTTTCTCTGTGCCCCCCCACACAAAGCTTAGCACTGGTGGAGAGAGTCAGGGCAAGCAGGCTGGTCCCGTCCAAAATATATAGCTGCCAAAAATCAAATGGACTCTCAACAGTACCAGTTCATTCTATTACAGATGCAAAGCTACTTTTAAAACTCTATAAACAAACAAACAAACACAAACAAAACCTTTCTACTCCCCTCAAACCTCTGGCAGCTCTTCTCCTTATACACTTTAAACAGATAACTTTAACTTGTACTCTTTTGGGAAAAATAAAAGCCATCAGATGGGATTCCCTTGTGTTCTAGAAATGAAACTTGCACACTGACCTACATTTATTCCCATCTGTTCATCTTCTGATGAGCTGATTCTCCTCTACTTGTTCATGCTTTCAAAGCCATGTGATAGTGATCCCTCCTATTTCTTTTCTTATATATTTAATTTTTGTTAACTGGATCATTTCCAGTGCTCTATTCTCACCCACGATACCAATCACCAAAGCTACCAGCCAACCAGCCCAATAAACAGCAAAGAGCGCTTCCTCTACCCATGTTGTCCTTCAGCTATGGCTTTCTCCTTCTCTTTTCAGGCAATCTTCTTCCAAATCGTCGTCTTTACTCCTCATTTCAGTGGCTGTTTTCTGTCTCTCACCACCCTATTCTGGCCCTGTTGCTAAGATGCCCAGTGACACCCATCAAAATGTTTTGACCTGCCTTATTGTACAAAGATAATCATACTTCCCTTTTTTTGAAATAGTCTTTTTCTTGGGTGTACATGACAAAACTTTGTTTTGTGTTTTCTTCTCTTACTAATTCCATCTCCTTTCCCGTTATACTGTTATCTACTGTTGGAATTTGTGAAAGGCTCTTTCCTTGATTCTCTTTTCTTCTACTTCTCTTTTATTTTCCTAGACGGTCCTACCCGTGCATATGGTTAGCATGACCCCTGACAAACAACACATTTGCATCTCCAGCCAAGATCTCTTTTTCTGAACTCCAGAGCCTTGTATCCGATTGCTTACTTACTTCTTGGGGGTCTCAATGGCACCGCAAACTCAGTATGCCTAATTCAAGTTCATCTCTCCTCCAATATAATAAGTCCTCTTCCAGTGTTTCCTATTTCAGTTAATGGTTCCTATCTCCCTCCAATTATGCTAGCCAGGGTCTTAGAGCCATTCCTGACAGTTACCTCTTCATCACCCTGCACTGAGTCTGTCACCAATACAGTTGGAGATATTTACCATCAAAATATTTCTCAAATCCTTTTATGTCTCTCCATCTTCACCATTCTAGGTAAGCTATGAGCATCTGTTGCCTAAACTTCCTAGATAGTCTCTTAATTGGTTTAACTACTTTTATCCTCATCCCTCAATCTGCTCTCCATATGATAGCCAGGCCATTTAAAAAAATGCAAAATCTAAGTACTCCATCCTTTATTTAGAGTCTCTACATGGCTTCTTTTTGTTCTAAGGATAAAGACACAAACTCCTTAACTTGGCTTACCTGCTCTACTCCTTACTTATCTCTCCTGCCTTATTCTTACCATCTAATTCTTTGTTTTCTTTTACCAGCTTAGGGTGGTCTTTTTTTTAGTTCTTCTGTGGAAGAATACATGCTCCCTTCTCCAACCACAGAGTCTTGGCTTGTGCTGATCCTGGTGAGAGACAATATAGATTAGTAGTGAAGTACAGAGCACCCAAAGTCTAATATCCAAGGAAGACTGCCTGGGTTCACATCCTGATTCTACAACTTAGTTGTGCAAACTTGGGTAAGTTATTTTACCTCTTGTGCCTCAGTTTCCTCAAATGATAAACAAGGATAATTGTAATGTCTACCTTCAGGGATATCATTATGATTGAATGATCATTTGCAGGAAAGGCTCTTCCCTCCCCTTTCTTGCCCAGTCAATTTCTTTGCAAACTTCCATTCTCAGACCCAGAGTCACTGTCTCTGAGAAGCCTCCATTGGCCTCTCTGACCAAATCCAATTACTCCATGATAGGAGTTCTCATATCTTGAGTATCTTATCTTTAATGTCTACTACAGGTGCAATACAATATTTTCTTGAGTGCTTCATTTATTTATTTTTGCTCAACATTCTATCTTCCTTATTAGAATGTCAGCTCCAGGAATGGAACGGTGTTTGCTTTTGGTCACAATTGTTTGGGTCTAACACTGCCAGCACAAAGTATATTCCTATAAAACACTTGTTGCCAGAAAAGATGGTAAATATACTGGATGCAAGTCTCTTTGATAACTTCTTTTGGTGCTTAAATTAGTGCTTTGCACAGTAATTAATACATCTGGAGAAGGAATGTATGGTGGCAAATCAAGCAGTTGTACTTCTGCTCCTGCTTCTTCAGCAGGAGACCAAGCAGGAGGAGGGTTCTCTGCTCAACAAGGCAGGTGTTTGTCAAGGTTATTTGTCAAGTACACACATGGGTTTCATGCTTGGCTTTGTTATCTGTTGCTGGGTGACCTTAGTCATGTCTTTTGACTTCCCACAGTCCCAGTTTTCTCGTCTGTCAGTTATACCATAGTACCCAGCCAGAGTCAATTGTTAATTAACCAGCTGAACCTGTAAGAATTGCAGTTACCTTAAGCATGGTCCCTGATTATCCACAGTCCCGAGCCAGTGATACGGCTTGCCCGGCATGTATGTTAGTAAGCCTCCCTCAGTGGTACAGTGAACAACACTGTCCCATCTCACCCCCCTTCAAAAAAAGTAAAATCTTTGTGCTTTGGGTCACAAAACGAAAGAGGGTATGAATCACTGTTGAACGGATTCAACCCCAATGGGTTGAACTGGGAAAGCAGAGTTCCAAGGGTATTCCTAGTGCAAACAAGTTTCTTCTTTCCTGGTGCTCCAAGTCCAAGTTTGAGCGTGGCAGTCAGGGGTGGGCTGGCCAGGGCAGGTAGGGTCAGAGGTTCATTTGCCGGTTATCATCTGTGAGACACTGATCTTGAGAACACAGAAGAGCCCTCAGTGCCTGACAAAACAGCCCTGGATCCAGCTAACCACCATTGTAATCTCAGAGCTCCCCCCCGCCCCTTTTTTTTAATTAGCTGAATCCATTCCATGAGAATTACATAGAAAATGACTCCATCCACACCTCATTCAAGAAAAAACTCCCTTTCCTCGCAATAAAAAAGAGCGAGCCTCTTGTCCACCTCTTGTGCAGCTGGCTAGTTTGCTGGGATGAGTGCAAGGAGCGATCTGAGTCTGAACTGTCAGTGGAGGAATGAACTGCACCGGAGCTATGACCACAAGTAATGTCTGTGAGAGATGGACATTGTTCTTTCCGCAGCCCTTCTCTGTTTTCCCTCCTGTTTCCAACTTGTGGGATGCACTGGGGTTGTGGATTTTAGGGTAGTGTGTTGTGTGTAAGTAGAAGGGTAATTGTGTGTGCACTGTATGTGCGTTCAGGGGGGTGCTGGGCTTGAACTTGAGAGTGTGTTTGAACTGTGAAAGTATGTGCATGGGACAAAATCTATACGTTTAAATGCAGAAAATAGGTAGTGTGTAAGAGGTGTGTACGTGTGCGCTAGTGTGTGTAAGCGCCAGGGGCCGCCCGCCCGCCGGGGCTCCCCGTGGGCCTGTCGGGCCAATGAGCGCAAGGCTGGAGAGGCGGCGGGCGGGGAGGCAGCCCCGAAGCCCAGCGGATGGATGCGCGGGCCGCGCGGCGCGCTCATTTCGCGCGGGCGTTGCTGGCTGGGGGCGGTGCAGCCACCGGCCCAGGACAGAGGACGGGACCCGGGGCGGCTGGTAGTGTGGGCGGCGCCCGGGGCTGGGATGCGCCCGGGACTCCGTGGCGGCGGCGTTGGCGGCGGCATCGGCGGCTGCGGGCGGACGAGGTAGCGCCGCGGCGCGGGGAGCTAGAAGAGCCCGGCCGGCAAACGGAGGCACAGCGGCGGCTGCAGCCAGAGCTCCAGCATCGCACGCCCACCATGGCCGCCCAGGGGGAGCCCGGCTACCTGGCCGCGCAGTCGGACCCGGGTTCCAACAGCGAACGCAGCACCGACTCGCCCATGCCCGGCTCCGAGGACGACCTTGTCGCCGGGGCGCCCCTGCACAGCCCGGAATGGAGCGAGGAGCGCTTCCGCGTGGACAGGAAGAAACTTGAGGCCATGTTACAAGGTAGGCATCACCCCCGCCCCCACCCCCTCGCGTTCTCGGACTCCCCTATTGCGTCCCCAGCTCCTTTCCGGACATCCTCGTCGCGCGCCCCAGTGCCCGCCACTCTGGCCCATAGCTGACTTAGTTCCCAGGTCCCCTTCCTCGCGGAGCCGGGGGACACCCAGGGAGTGGAGATCTAGCGGTACTCTCCACCCTTCCACGCCTCTCAGGTCTCTAGGCACTGGGGACCTTGTGTTAACTTGCCGGCTCCAGAAAAGCCTAAGGCCGAGTTTGTACCGGCGCGCCCAAGTTGCGTACTGGACTTTGGAGATGCCAGCCTTAGTGCGGACACCTGGGCTGTGCCATCTGAACCCACTTGGACCGCACAGAGTATGTGTGAGTCTCTCCACTCGCTGGCAGCCTTGAATTCTAGCTCTCTCTCTGTCTGTTTCTCTCTTTCCTCTTGTCAGTATCCACTTCCTCCAGCTGAGGGGCCTTGTCTGGCTATTGGAAAACGCTCTGCAGATGTCAAGGCTTAAGACAGGAGTTCCGCCCACCATCCTCCACCCTGGAGCCAGAGGGGCCAGGATGGGGGTGAGCATCCAAAGCTGGGGATTGTGTCAGGGCATTTGCTTCTGGGTTGGAGCACAGTATGTGTTCATCTCCTGACAGGCCTATAAAACACATCATGAGTTACAATAAGTTCATAAAAGTCTTCCAGTACTATGCGTGTCTATGTCTTTCACAACTTGGGATTTTTTTTTTTTTAACTCCCTAGTTTCTTTGGGACTTTCCCAGGCATAACGGCTTTAGCCATATCGGACTGAAAACAAATTCTGTGCTTTAGTGGGAGGATTGGAGTTCTCAGAGCGAACGCTAAAATGTCCAAGGTCATTTTGCCCTTCCTTAAAATGTTAATTACTAGCTTAACTGTAGCCACAGATGTGGTTTATTTCCTTCATCCAGAGAAATAAAGTATTTTGAATGACATTTTAAAGTACTGCAAAGGACCAGGCGTTAGTTTCACTCAGGGCGTGTAAGTGGATTCATTCAGTAGCTAGTGTCCTTACATCAAGGGAGCATTGGAGCCTTCCAACTTCTCTTTGTGTGTGGCTTTATGCATAACTTACTTTGACTTTATCAGTCAATGCATCGCAATATGGGAGCTATTTAGCCTCTGGAAATGCAGTGGCTTTTTAAAACATTTAAGCAGGTTATTTTAAGGGAGAACAACATGTTTTCCAAAACAATAACTTGGTGGAAACAAATAGCAGGAGTGTTTGGCAGGCGTTTTTGGATAAGCTACAAATTCATCTCCCTTGTTGCTTATTTTTTATTGATAAACATCCCTAGTGCTTGTCATGTCTCTCTCTCTTCCTCTCTTTTTCCCCCTTAAATTATGTGACTTCTTAGGAGAGTGAACGTCTGTGATAAACTGTTCAAATAAGAATATTGCAAAGTGGATTTGGAAATTAAAGCCCCAGTTGCATTTTGATAACCCATTTTAGTTATTTCATTTGATTCAGGATTTTTTTTGTCTAGTGCCTGGTTATAAAACACAATGCTACATTTATTCAGAAAGATATTGTTGAGAGATTGTTTGGATTTAACTGACATACCACGTACCTGCTTTTCAACAAGTTTCCAGTTTGTTTTCTCCATAAATCTGGAGTGGTGGATCTTCCAATAGTAACATGTCTTCCTTATCTGTTTTACCCGTGCACATGCAAATAACGACAGTGATGTTGGCTTCCAGGAACCCCTCACGCATAACTTGAGCTTTAGAAGTGGATTTCTTTTTTAAAACGATGAATTTTCATTTAGAATGAAATGAAATATGGGTGAGGCATTTTTAAATTTGAAGGCTCACCCATTTGTAGATACAGTATTCTGACATGAGATGGTTTAATATTGCTTTGCAGTGGTAAGGTTTTATTTACAGAAAGTCTTAACAGAGTTAACATTTCTTCAGCAGCCAATCCATAATAAAATCTTCACATTTTAACCCCAAAGAATTCTTTAAGGGTTGAACGTAGTGCTTTAACTTTCCAAAATTACCAACAAGTGAATTATGCCTTCTAAGAGAGTAAATTTTGAACACGTGTGACAATAGAACCCGGTGCAGAGGGTACCAGGGCATTTTGTGATGCATGGTTCTAGTGTCAGATTACGTAGAGCCACCATGTTGGAAGGAGTAAGACTCGTTTTCTGAACCAGACGTCATCATGCCTTACCCTTCATGCCAGATGGTGATAGCAAGTGCAGGCACTGGAATCACACAGACCCAGCCTCAGATAAACCCCTGCAGGACATTGGGGCAGCGTCTCTGTTTCCCCCGCCTCTGTTTCAGTCTGCCCTTAGGATTTGGTGAGTGTTAAAAGAGATAATGCCCAATAAGCTAAAACTTGCCACACTGATAAGAGCTTAATATATATCAGTTGCTTGTCAGTATTAATAGTAAGTATTATAACATGGAATCAAAAGATACCTAGTGCCTATCCCAGCTTCTGACATATAGTATGTACTTAAATAAAGGGAACAAATAAATTTAGCGATTTCATAATTGCGGAAGTAAGAGGGATACTAAGGTAGGAAGTTTAGCTAGTCAACAAATATTCCAATATTGTTAAGTATTCTTGAGTGAAAAACCCTTTCATTTGAAAAGTGCCAAATAAGTTAAGTCTGCATTTGGTTGGGTTTCTGATGATTGTGAATTTGGATTTGCCATTTTTCTTTCCACAGTTGCTTAAACTATGTGCAGGTTTCCAGTTGGAATCAGGATAAATAAGATTATCTGCCTTTAAGTCTACACAGTGCAAATTGGTGATTATAATGCTTGGAATTTGTTTCCAGAGAGAGTGTCCTGGGGGCAAGTTAATCTTTAATGGGTTGTATTTTTATTAGTAGAGAAATTCTTCTACGCAATGGACCAAAAATTCAGTGAGGTTAAAACCTGGGGAGTGCAGTAGTGGTCACAGAAATGAAATACCATTCTTGGATTATCATCGACTCCCCGAAGCATTGATATAAATAAAATCACCAGGCTGAAAAGTTAAGGAAAAATCACTAGTTTTTCTTTTCTCCTCCTCCTTTTTTTGGGGGCCCAATAACTACTTTGGAACAGCCTTATAGAGTAGCTGGCATTTTTGTTCAAATCTAAATGAAGATTATGAATTTTATTAGTCAACAGATTTATAAATGATAACTTATTTTCAAGTTTAGTTTAGTTTTTTGATTGGTATAGTCCGTCTTGGGTTGGATACCATGAACAGCACTGTTAATTCTAAAGAAAAATTGTTTTTAATTGATTTAATGTTGATCTTCAAAATTTAGATTTTATGCTTCATGTGAGATCACAGTGTTGATTCATTTAAGTCGGTTAAATGGGAGTGACGGTGTGCAAAGAGGGAGGAGAGGTATGGGGGAAAGTCCGGAAGAGGTAGAAAATAAATAGGTCAAAAGAGTCACAAATCGTTTTAGTGTTTGGAGTCCCGAGAGGCAGACGTGGACTCTGCGAATTTTAACTCTTGTTTTTCTTTTTCTGTGGTTGTTTACATCTTACTGTCATACTTTTATTTTTATGTTGAAAAACATATATGTGTATAATACAGTGAAAAATTCCTACATACGCTTTAGACGCATAGGTACTTTCAAAGTTCTGAATCCCTTGAGTTTTTCATTGTAGAAGGAAGGAAGTGTTAAAAGGGGGGAAATGTCCTATTTTCATGAATTGAGGTTGACATCTGCTGGGCTTTTAGGATATTGCTGTTAGAAAGTTCGAAAACCACGTTGCGTTTTAAAAGTACTGGGCATAACTGGGATCACTTACTGCTGGTTGCCTGAGCTGCAGAACTAGCCGCTAAGTCAGGCCATCAGAGATCACTGATTAAAAGAGCAGCAGTTATGTTCTGTCTCTAATTTGGCAAACTTCAGTGAAGATTGTCTTATGATTAGGTGGACAGATAATTTTTAGGTGTTTCTGGGGGAGTAGGGAGAAATAAATAAAAATACATGAATATGGGGAGTACTGGAAATGAAATACTTGTAAATATGAGCTAAGCTTAATATAGTTTTCTGGCTAATGTTTGGTTGATGCTAATAAACAACAAGAACAAATCACTTTAGAAAGCTTAGTGGTTAAAAGTACAGGGCTCTGGGCCAGATCTGGATTTAGTTCTTGGTGTTACCTTTTAGTAGGGAGCTTGGGAAGAAAATTCATCACCTGCAGACTCATTTCTCAAAGGGGGTGTTGCTAGTGGTACCTGCATCCTTAACTGGTTGTGATAATTAAGAGAAAAAAGGTGTATGTAAAACATCACAGTGCTGGCCACGTAGGAAGTGCTGAATACATTAATAATAACCATATTCATCATAAATCATAGTTCATAAGATTCACATTCTTAAACTGAAAATGAAAATTAAATATATTGGGAAATGAATTAAATGGTCTTAGGATACATGAACATTCACAGCTCTCAAAATATTATTTATTGTTGGCTTTCCCGGTTGCTCACAGCGTCCTTTGTAAAGGTGGATGGGTACACACTGAGAAGGGTATGTTAAACATGAGTGTGGAATTACAGATTTCCTCAGGATGGGAGGGCTTTACGTCCTTGTTAGTTGTAATTGTTCCTGCCTTGAGTATTTTTCACTCTTTGAATGTCCTGAGTCAATCAGTTCTGATATTTTTACTATAGGCTAGCAGCAAAATCAATTAATTTCCTTTCTAATTTTATGTTGCTCTGAACTTGTCGTTTACTGGTGTCTAGAAAGAGACTTTTTCAAAGAAAATACTGTACCTGGGCTAATGTGTTCTAATTGCTCACTTGTAAGATGGGGACAATACTAGTGTCATCTCCTGGGGATGCTGTGAACAATGATGATTACGTGATGATAATTATCATATTATCAAGACCATAATCCATGAGCACTGAATGCGAGACAGTGCATGTGAGAAGCCTCATCCGGGCACCTGTTGCTTAGTAGACCTTGGCCCCGCCGTGGCCGTGTGCCGTGGGTGATGGGTAGAGATCTCAAAACATTAGAAAGCAAATGCTTGTCAGTTTTTTTTTTTTTTTTAACTGCACATGAATCCTTTTTCTTCAGGGGAAGGGGCGATTTATGTTTTAGTGAAAGTCTTCTTCCAGTTCAATAGTTTGTTAGGAGAGTTGCAGTTGAGTCAGGGAGCAGAATTGAAGGTTAAGATTACTTTATAATCTAAATGAAAAAATCCATCACGGGTTGTGTAACTTGGCAGTAACAAGCTCAGAAACTGCCATCGTACTTGGCTGGGGGTCCTAACGTGGCCTTTCTTGGAGTCCTGTGAGGACAGAATGAGGTGGACGTCACATGGACAGGGATTAACCACTCTCACTAGCTGTAACACTCTCCGCAAATCTTATCTCTCTGAAGACTGGGGGGTGGGGGGGTGTTGCTTTAGTTGATCATTGATGAGTTAAAACACTGAAAGTTTTGTCATATCAGTGAGTTTAACAGGCAGGAATGTATTTGGCTGCGATTAGCAGAAAACCCAACACAGAGTGGCTTAAACAGGCTGGGGGTTATTTTCCTCACCTAACCAAAAATCTGGGACTAAGGGGTGCAGGCCCCATAGCTGCCCAAGGAGCCCAGAGAGTTGCCTTCTTGCCTCTGCGGTCCTGAGCCTGTGGCCTTCAGCCTCATTGCTGGAGGCTGGCTGGATTGTACCTCAAGTTGCTCTGTGGTCTGTGCAGGCTAAGAGAGGGGAACAAAAAGTTGTTTTCTGTTCAGGATTTTGCCTTGATGTGTGATAAAGGGTTCTGTCTCCTGGAACTTCCCTCTGTATTTTTTTTGGCCACTCTTCGCTACAAGAGATTCTGGGAACATGACTTCTTTTCCAGCTTCTCTAGAAGTAGGCAGGATGAAGGGTGTCCAAGTGGATGCTGAGTGATCCAGCCCATAGTTTCCGTACCTGGGCAAAGCAGAGGGCATTGTGACAGACATTCCAAGTTGTGACTGAAGCCAGAGCTTACCTGGATTGGAGATTGTGACCTGCAGTACTAATCCTTAGAGTTTTAGATTATTTGGTAATGTTATAAGTAGGTGGAATTTCTTTCCTTCCCTCCCTCCCTTCCTTCATCCAGGAGTCAATGTAAATCCCAGAGAAGAAACGCCTTTGACCGTGTAAGGCTGGTCTCATTCTGTTACTCTTTTTACAAATAGGACCTTGGGCCCCTAAGAACTATAACCATCTTTTTTTCACCTCCACCGTTTTCTCCATGTCAAATGCTTTTTTTTTTTTCATTGAAAAATTACACAATACAAACAATGCCTATTTTACCTTTTACTATATGATATTCTTTCTCCCCTCCCTCTTCCTTCCCACCTACCACTCATTTTAAATTGCTTTTAGAATTAGCAGGTTCATTGTAATCCAGGCTTCTGCCCTTTGATTTTTTCATAGATTGTTTGCTAAAGTATAATCTGGTCAACAAAGTCAGGATTTGTTCAGAAGATGAAGTCAGTTTGGAGGCAGTTTGATAGTAGAATTATCGTCAGATTTGTGCCACGTTTTGCTATTTGAAATTGTCCAGAATGATGAACTAATTAAATATAACAGTTGGCTTATCCTGGATTTATTCTATAATATAGTTCTTGAAAAACAAATGGGGTGGTGAGGGTGCATGGAGGTGAAAGAGGGTATGGGGGGATAAATGGTAAGGGAAAAAATACAATAAAAATCCCTAAAAAACCCACATGGGATAATAGTGACCATATGGATTCTTTTATGTAAAAGGCCTATTAATACACTACCAGAGATGAGGCAACATTTAATATTAATTTATAATGGCTTTTGCAGTGTGTGGGAGCGATCTTTGCAAAAATCTCTTCTTGTTATGTTGCAAAAGCCACCACATTTGATTTTTAATGCTTGTGGTACTAGTATTTGGGGCAGTATCCAAAATGCACAAACCATTGATGTAAACATTGTGTAGATGTTACATGTTTGCAAATCCATTTCCCCCCTAGTAAGTGACTAGTAACTGTAGGTGATGAAAGCATTCATGTTTGTAACAAGGACTGAATCCTGCTCCCATTTGTGATACTGGCATTTAAAAATATATGATCACTTTCTAGCTATAAAGGAGTTTCTTTGTTACAGTGAATACAATAAACCACGTATTAGTCTACATGTTGAGTTGATCTGGAACTACATCTCATGTATATGAAGCTGCATAAACAAAGGATTTGAATATTAGCCATTGCTTTTATTTCTGATAATGAAAGTGAGACGAACTTATTACAGAATAATTGAAAGTACAAACAGGTGTAAAAAAGAAAAAGCAAATGTCATCCCTAAGTCCCAAGTTCAGCAATAACCACTGATAACATTTTGGGAATTTTTTTCCTTGTCTTAAAAAAAATCGGCCTACATATAATTTATTTTTATGAAAAATATCGATATGTCACATACAGTGTTAGCCTTTGGGGATGCAGACATAACAAGATATGGTTAGGGTATAATCCCTAACTTTGTGTGACTTGTGTCCCTTAAATTCTAAACAGGGATGACACTCCTCTTCTTTTTCACTTCAGATTGCATCACAGGTATTTTCTATTTCATTAGAGATTCTTGAAGAACATGATTTTAAGTGGCTGTATGATATTCCCTTGACATATCATACTTTGCTTAAACATTACCACATTTTATAGCATTTTGAGATGGCTAGGCAGTGGGAAGAGCCTGATATTTGTACTCCAACTGCCCGAGATTCAGATCCTGGCTCTGTTTATTTATTGGTTGCATGGCTGGGGTTCACGTGGATAACTTTTCAGAGCCTCAGTCTTCTAGTCCCTAAAATGGGGGGTAAAAGTAGCTTCTAGGTTACGAGGGTCGGAAATACTGTATGTAAAGCACCCAGCAGGTCCCGATGCAGTGTGCGTATTTAAGAAATGGCAGCTAAGGAATATTAGTACTGCTGCCCTAGGCACTTTTGCCTAACAACCTTTTTTTTTCATCCTTGATTATTGTCAAAGGTAAGATTCTTACCAGTGAAATTTTGGGGGCAAAAGGGATGGGCATTTTAAGGCTATTGATAAAGTTTGCAAAATTGCTCTTTGGAAAGATTCACAGGTGATGCAGGAAAGACAACAGGTTTGTAGGACATCTGTTCCTGGTACCTGTGATCCCTCCACCTGGTTTATTTGAGCTGGTGGTTGTGAGAAATTGGGAAGTCATTGAATGATCAGTTCAGAGTTAGAGTTCTGTTTGTTTCTTTTGCTGGAAATTTTGAATGATGTCTGTGGATCAGTAGTTTGTAATATTTGTGTACATAAAAATCACCTGAGGGGGTTGTGCGAAATGGCAAACCCTGGCCTCTCTCAGATTCCGGTTCTATAGGTTTGAGGGTTGTTAGTGGTGCTGGGGATCTGGATTTTGAAAAGAATCGTGTGTGAGGTTACTGTAGGTGGTCCCAGGACCGCACTTGGAGAAACCTGCTAGATGATGATTGAAATTTAGAAAATTCAGAGTCTTTTCTTTTTTTGATTCCCTTTATTCTTGATGCTAGTACTTTCTCCATGTTATTAAACCGTCTTGAAGCATTTTAGTCTAGGAGCATAATTTATAACTGGCACAATATTGTTTGGAGTCACTTGTTGGAAGGAACTTAGGGGAAGAGCACAGATGTATGTATTTCTGTGGAAGGTATAAATTGTCTTTATTGCTCAGCAGACTCAAAATGCATTTAATTTTCCTACAGATTCCCATCAAGTCAGGCATAATGGACACCTGATTATAATAGTATATTATGAAATAACAAAACACACTTTTTTATTACAGAAATTTAAAAAGTAATATGAAGGGAACTTTATTTCTTTAAATTTATTGAACTTATTGGGATGACATTGGTTAATAAAATTATATAGGCTTCAAGTGTACAATTCTATAATACATGAATTGTGTATTGTATTGTGTGTTCACTATCCAAAGTCAAGTCTCCTTCCATCACCATTTATTCCCCTTTTACCCTCTGCTACCTTCTCCCACCCGCCTTTCCTTCTGGTAATCACCATACTGTTGTCTGTCACCCAACCTTGTTCCCTCTGACAGCTGTCAGTCTGTTCTCTGTATCTATGAGTCTGTTTCTATTTTGTTTGCTAGTTTATTTTGTTCATTACATTCCACATATAAGTGAAATCATATGCTACTTGTGTTTCTCCGATTGGCTTATTTCACTTAGCATAATGCTGTCCACAGGTCCATCCATGCTGTCACAAAGGATAAAATTTCCTCCTTTTTAAACAGCCAAGTAGTATTCCATTGTGTAATGTACCACAGCTTTTTTATCCACTCATCTACTGATGGATACTTGGACCTCTTTCCAAATCTTGGCTATTGCAAATTAACATTGCAATGAACATAGGGGTGCTTATGTTCTTTTGAATTAGTGTTTTGGGTTTCTTTGGATATACTCCCAGAAGTGGGATTGCTGGGTCATAAGGCAGATCCATTTTTAATTTTTTTAGGTGTCACCATACTGCTTTCCACAGTGGCTGCACCAGTCTTCTGCATTCCCACCAAGTGTTCGAGGGTTCCCTTTTCTATACATTCTCTCCAACGCTTGTTGTTTGTTGTTTTATTGATGACAGCCGTTCTGACAGGCGTACAGTGATATCTCACTATGGTTTAATTTGCATTTCTCTGATGACGTTGAACATCTTTTCAAATGTCTATTGTCCATCTATATGCCCTCTTTGGAGAAATGTCTATTCAGGTCCTTTGCCCACTTTTTAATTGGGTTGTTTGTTTTTTTGGTGTAGAATTTCACAAATTCTTTATAAATTTTGGAAATTAACCCCTTATCAGATGTATCATTGATGAATATGTTCTACCATTCACTGTGTTGTCTTACTTTGTTGATGGTTTCCTTTGCTGTGCAAAGACTTTTTGGTTGGATGTAGCCCCATTTGTTTGTTTATTTTTTTGTTGTTTCCCTTGTCTGAGGAGATATATCAGAAAACATGTTGCAATGAGAGATTCCCTAGATTTTAGTGCATATGACATGATACTGTACGTAGAGAACCCTAAAGATCCCATCAAAAAAATTACTAGAATGGGTAACTTAATTCAAGTAAAATAGCAGGATACAAAATAAATATCCAGAAATCAGTTGCATTTTTATACACCAATAGTGAACTGTCAGAAAGGGAAACTCAGAAAACAATCCCATTCCCAACAATTGCTTAAAAAAATACCTAGGAATAACTTTAACCAAAGATGTAAAAGACCTGTATTCAGAAATTGTAAGGCACTGATGAAAGAAAACGAAGAAGATACAAATAAATGGAAGCATATACCATGCTCATAGATGGGAATAATTAATATCATTAAAATGTGCATGGTACCCAAAGAAATCTGTAGATTCAACACAATTTCTGTCAACATGCCAACCTTGCATCCCCAGAATAAATCCCACTTGATTATAGTGTCTGATCTTTTTAATGTATTGCTGGGTCTGGTTTGCTAATATTTTGTTGAAAATTTTAACACCTGTGTTCATTAGGGATATTGGCCTGTAATTTTCTTTTTAGTGTTTTTATCTCGTTTTGTAATTTGGATAATACTGACTTTGTAAAGTGATCTTGGGAGTCTTCCCTCCTCCTGAATTTTTTAGAATAGTTTGAGAAGGATGGGTGTTAGTTCTTCTTTGAATGTTTGGTAAAATTTCCCTGTGAAGCCATCTGGTCCCGGGGTTTTATTTGTTGGCAGTTTTTTGATTACAGCTTCAATTTCACTAGTTGTAATCTGTCTATTCAGATTCTCAGATTTTTCTTGATTCAGTTTTGAAAGATTGTATGTTTCTAGGAATTCATCCATTTCATCCAGATGGTCCAATATGATGGCATGCAGTTTTTTGTAATATTTTCTTACAATCTTTTGTATTTCTTTGATGTCAGGTGTAAGTGTTGCCACTTCAGCTTTTTTTTTCATTTCAATTTGCATGAAATACCTTTCTCCATCCCTTTACTTTTAGCCTGTGTATATCTTTCCTTCTGAGGTGGGTCTATTGTAGACATGATATGTGTGTGTGTGTGTGTCTTGTTTTCATTTTTTTAAAAAAGAATTTATTTACTTATTTTTAGAGAGAATGGAAGGGAGGGAGAAAGAGAGGGAGAAAAATATTGATGTGAGAGGGAAACAATGATCAGCTGCCTCTCTCACAGGCCCTGACTGGGGATGAAACTCACAACCCAGGCATGTGCCCTGACTGGGAATCGAATTGGCGACCCTTTGCTTTGCAGGATGATGCCCAACCAACTGAACCATCCTGGTCAGGGTGGGTCTTGTTTTCTTATCCATTTGGCTATCCTATGCCATTTTATTGGAGCATTTAAACCATTTTCATTTAAAGTGATTCTTGATAGGTACATATCTATTACCATTTTTTAAACTATATTCCTGTTTTTTTTTCCCTTCTTCTCAAAGCAGACTCTTCAACATTTCTTGTGACACTGCTTTAGTGGTAACAAACTCCTTTAACTTTTTGTTGTCTGAGAAGCTCTTTATTTCTCCTTTAATTTTAAACAATAGCCTTGCTGGGTAAAGTAGTCTTCGTTGTCCGTCCTTGCTTTTCATCCTTGTTCTCTCTCTTCTTGTATCTCTATGGCATGGATGTTGTAATGCTTCATGTTGTCCCAAGGGTCCCTTAAACAATCCTTATTTTTAAAATTCCTTTTTTTTCCCCTGCTCTGACTGGGAGTTTTCTGCCACCTTGTCTTCCAAATTATTGATTCAATCCCCTGCTTCATCCACCTACTGTATATTCTCTTTAGTGTATACTTCATTTCAGATATTGTATTATTCATTTCTGACAGTTCTTTTTTATGTTTTCTTTTTGTCCTTTCTCATGCTGTTGTAGTTCTCTCTAGGTTTCTTGTAGTTTTCACTAAGTTCCTTGAGCTTCCTTATAACTTTTTTTTCTAATATAGATGGACATCTATGTAGATGGACATATAGGTGGACAATAGACACTTGAAAAGATGTTCAACGTCATCAGAGAAATGCAGATTAAACCATAGTGAGATACCACTTCATGCCTGTCAGAATGGCCATCATCGAATAAAACAACAAACAACAAGTGTTGGAGAGGATGTGGAGAAAAGAGAACCCTTGAACACTGTTGGTGGGAATGTAGAAGACTGGTGTAGCCACTGTGGAAAGCAGTAATGGTGATACCTCAAAAAATTGATATTTCCTTATAACTATGTATTTTCTGAACTCTATATCTGATAAGTTCCTTGCTTCCATTTCCTTTAGCTTTTCTTTTTCTGGAGAGTTCTCCTCTTTCATTTGGGAAATGTTTCTTTGTCTCCCTGTTTTGACTGTCTCTCTGTGTTTCTTTCTATATATTAGGTAGATCTGCTGTAGTTGTCAGGGTGAGGCTGGAAGATTTTGTCCGGCCCAAACAGACCAAGATTTGGCTGTGTGAAGGTAGTGCTCTGCTCCAGGAGGGCATGTGAGGGAAAAAAGGCCCTCTTTCAAGAGCTACACTACTCAGTCTGTGCCCGGTTCTGCCCAGAGCCTGATCTCAGCAGGGTGGGGGTAGTGGATCTTCTGTGAGGAGGTAAGTGCCAGTTAGACTTGGAAGAAGGTGAGGGGAACAGTGTCACCTGCTTCAGAACCACACAACTCAGTGTGTCCCGGATTCTGTCCAGCTCTGGGTTGGTGGAGCCACCAGGAGTTGAGAGGGTAGGGCTAGCAGATGTCTTCTGAGGGGGATGCACCAGCCAGGTTCACAGGAAGGTGGAAGGAATGGCTTCTGTCCCAAGGCCATGCAATTTGGTTACTGACACTGTCTGAGTCTGCCCAGACCTCTACACCCCACCTCAGGCAGCTGACCCTCAGCAGGGCATAAGCTCCATAGCATGGGACGGCAGGGAGCCAAGAGTGTGGGGCTCTTGCATTCCCACAGGCTGATTTTGTGTGGAAGGGAGTACTCCATCCAAGAATGATGGCATCTGCAGTGTGGGGAATGACTCAGCACAGGGGTCCTGACGGCTGTCCCTTCACCTCTCTCCCCAGAGTCACAAACCCCAGTCTCTCTTCATGTGATTGTAGTCTGCTCTGCCCTCTGTCCACCAGAGTGGGTATGAATGAGATTTTCTGTGTGAATCCCTGCTGATCTTCACAGCCAGCTATTACATGGGCGTCTCTTCCTGGCTCTGGTGCTCTGGGCCAGGAAGCCAAGCTTGGGGTTGAGACCCCCTACTCCTCAGGGAGAACCTTTGCAGAGAAATCTTTTTTCAGAACCTAAGCTGCTACCTGTGGGAGGATCAGCCCTTTTCATGTCTCTGCCCTTCCTACCAGTCTCAATGTGGCTTATTCTGTAAATCCTTCATTATAAGAATTCTCTTCAGCTAGTCTTCTGTTGGTTATTCAGGTTAATTATTATATAATTTAATTGTGATTCCAGTTTGGCCCTATGAGGAGGTGAGTGTACCTTCCACTTACTCCACTGCCATCTTGGATCTTTGATGAAGGGAACTTTAAAAAGAAAAACAATCATCGATAATTTTACCATCCTAACAACTATTTTATTTTTTTGTCTTGAAATCTAATCCTTGACTGTTTGCATAGAGCTTATGTAGTTGTTGTTGTGGCCTTAACTACAGTTTTGTATTCAACATTTTCATCCATGTTTTTGTACTTCTAAATAGTTTTTAGAATTAAAATTTTATGGTTGAGTCATAGTACATTTAGCCAGAATTCTTTTTTACAGTTGTAGATCACCTTATAGTGAACAGGAATTGTGTAGCTTTTCTCTCTTTTGGAACTATATTTTGAGGACTATGAGTACTAAAGACAGGTGGTGTTTTTGAAAGCAGCGGCTGACTTGAACTGACCTACTGTGTGTGAGACACTGTGCTGGAGTTTTATGCCTCTTCTGTCATCTCAGCCTCTCATACAACAACCCAGGAAATCTGTGTTTTATAGACACGAAAGGCTTTTAATCCTTTGCACTTGGGGCTTGGTGTTTCTTTTGTTGTTGTTGTTGTTATTTATTTATTTAGAATTCTGAGTGGATCTAGACACTAGTTTTCCTCTCAGGATTATTACGGAGTTGAAAGTCTTATGTAGTATGGAGATGTCAAATCTGAGTCTATGATGAGAAACTATTTCAGAATAGATCACCATGCGCCCCAAGTTAGAAATGTGGTGGTAGGCACAGAAGTGGTTAGAATTCTCAGTGAGAATACAGAAATGTCAAAGTTTTGCCTTCTATTGGCTTTGGTTAAATTTTCTCAGTTTCTTCCTATGTGAAATGGGGATAATGATACTGCTTTCCTCATGTTACGAAGATTATGTGATAATGTCTATAAAGTTCATTCATAATTGTTATCCTGTTACATGGTCTTTGTTTGAAACTCATCTCCTATTCTTCTCTAGCATCTAGCCCAGTGCTATGAAAATAGCTATACTATGTACAGAATACAAGTTCAGTGATGGATCTGGATTAAAAGCTGCCCCATTTTGGGCTGGTGGACCGTATGGGGACTTTAACACTAGAGCACATGCTTGGCCTTAAGAAACATCAAATAGTTCTGCCTTATGTAAGTAAGTAAGGCAGAGTAATTGTCCACATGCAAGGTAGTCTTTGTCCACCCTTAGGCTAGGGGCTATGTAGAATGTTGTACTCCTAGTGATAGTACATTAGTGTGGAGTTTTCAATGAAGATATGCAAACTTTAAGTTAATGTTGAATAATTTATATTTATATTTGATCTGGATTAGTTTTTTTAATTCATTGAATTTTAGAGTGAGGGTGGGAATAAGGGAGGGAGAAAGAGAGAGAGGGGGAGAGGGAGGGAGGGAGAAAGAGAGAGAGGGGGAGAGGGAGGGAGGGAGTTGGTTCACTTATTCATGTACTTAGTGGACCAACATTCATGGTGCCCCGGGCAGGCATTGAACCTGCAACCTTGGCGGGTTGCAAGTTCAATGCCTTGGCATGTCAGGACAATGCTCCAATCAGCTAAGTTACCTGGCCAGGGCCTGCTTTAGTTTTATAAATTGGTTAATATAAATCTTAATTATAACCTTTATAATATAAAGGTTAATATAATTTTAAAATTTATTTACTTGGAGACACTAGATTATCTTATTCTTACAATGATACATCTCCAGATACTTGTTTAAATATGATTGTAAAACATCTCAAGTAAGAGATAATCCACTCTTAAATAAGTGGTCTTCCATGCTAGTTTGCTCAGTGCACCAGGGTACTCACTGCCATATTTTGGGTTTGAGGGAAATAAACCAGTCCTCTCAGGGTAATGGGTAACTGGGAGTTAGGAGACTTAAATTCATGACCGTTTTGCCGCTGACACTATCAGCTCAGACAAGTCATTTAACCGCTTAGGGTTTTAGATTAATTGCCCCTAAAATTTCTGACAGCTGTGGTATTCTGGGTCTTTGGAACGCTGTATAATAGAAGCCAAATAGTATTTAGCATGTGATATTGGAGGCTGACTCAGCTCTGCATACATGAGCAGTTTTGGAAGGAATTTGTCTTATTTTGTGCCACGCACATGAACATTCCTAGCGAATGGGGAAGGTGATAGAATGAGGACAGTTGGAGTGTCCTGGCTTTGGAGGAACAAGTACCCACAAGAGAGCTGACCACAAGCTCTGCCTTCTGACATCTTGGCAGTAAGGTCTGCAGTGCCCTGTGTTCTGTGAGCTGGATGCTAGCTAATTTAAGCTTTTCTATAGCAATTGAGCAGGGATGACAGCGTAGATCATAGCTGAGACCTGTTGGTGTGACATACTCTGTTAGATGAACAAAGGAAATTGTACGTTTCTCTGCGTAGCACTTTTTGTCACATTTTCCCTTCCCTCTGCCAGCGTGTCCAGTTATCATGCTTCATGTGCCAGGCTTTATATCTGTCATCTAAACTTTGTATCTTTCATCTAAACTGCTAGAGAAACGTAGTGGGGAAATGTAGTAATGTTCATTAGATTAATATCTCAATTTAAAAGACATTTGGGTGTCCAAATTTTAATTATTTTCCAAATTATTTTAATTTCTTGTTGATTATTTAAAACCAACACAATATTTCCCTTATCTTGAACAGAACTTCACTAAAGCTTATATTATCTGTGTTTTATTTTTATTTATTTTTTTATCCTCACCCAAGGACATACTTATTGATTTTAGAGAGGGGGAAGGGAGGGAGAGAAAGGGAAAGAAACATTGATGTGACGGAGAAACATTGATTGGTTTCCTCTCTTATGTGCCCGACTGGGGCCTGAACCTGCATCCTAGGCGTGTGCCCCAACTAGGAATCAAACCTGCAGTCCTTCAGTTTACAGGGTGATGCTCCAGCTGAGTCACCCCACCAGGCCTGTCTATGATTTAAGTTGATCTTTCGTCATATTCTGAGCTTTTTAAGTGCCCAAAGCAAAGTCAATATTTTGGCAATAATAATGTATTATTATCTTTAAAATTGCTTCATTCTAATGATTTAATTAAAAAGCCAGAAAAAATTTATGTTTAGTTTAAGTATTGCAAGAGGAATCATACAAATAAGTATTTATTTTAATCAGGGTGAATGTTTTTCTTAAAATATTTTTTTATATGGGCAAAGGAAACCCACAGATGTACAGTTTTAATTTTTTTATAGGGATCTATAATTTAGTAAAACATTGCTGGCAGTCATTTTGCCACCTAAACAGAAATATTGTCTTCAGAAAATGTATTTATTATCAGTGAATGGACATCTGGGATGCATTATCAATGAAAAATGTATTGATCAAGTCGAAACAACTGGGCTTGAACAACAAAACCTTATATATTATAAAAATGGATTTGAATTCTGAAAGTTCTGCATGAGTGATTAGCTTACAAGCTTATGAAAATTGCCTCGTAAATCATTTGAAGATAGTCCATCTTAAAAACCAATGGGAAATTGTTGTCTGTGTTTAAAAAATAATATTTTGGGAGCTGATATTATCAGAATACATAAGTAAATATGGTCTTCTACTTTTAAGAAGAATACAATTTAATGCAAGAGAGGTAACCTACCTGTACTTATTTAGCAGTAAAGGGAAGGAGATCCTATAGACTAAGGCCCTACTTAATGTGTGTCTTAGTGTGGGGTCACTTACCCCTATTCCACAAGACAAAGCCTTGTGACAACTAGTTTGTTTGTGAAGTGTTCTAAGGAGAGGAAGTGGGGATGAGGAATAAGGAAGTGGAAAGAGGGAATAAGGAGAGTCACATAGAGAAGAAGGTAAAGCTGTTTCTGGTAAGATCCAGAGGCTATATCCTTAAAACATTCAACTATGGACTAAAAGGAGGAGCATTTATTTCTCAGCTTCTGCCCCTCTTGAACAAGACTGAGGGTTGCCCTATGGGAAAAGTGCAGGGTTGCCTCCCCTGCACTTTCAGGTTACATACATGAGACACCTGCAGCCCCTGCAGGCATCCAACTGGCTCTAGCGCAGGAAGTGAGAAGTGTATTTGGTGTAAACTTGAGATGAGGCATGTGGGTTGATGCCTGCACAGAACCATTTACTGTAGCCTGGCTGGAATCAGAGCTGGAGCATAGTGGAGGTGAGATGGTGTGTACAGTTCAATATTTTTATATACTTTCAATACAAAAATATTCAGAAAGGGAGATATAGAAGTAGATGTTTCAAATATTTCATACACTTTGTTCTAAATAAAAATAGCCTTTACTGTAAACTCTTGATGACTACTATTGTGTTTGTTTATGTTGTGTTTGCTGTAATATGAGATTACAGAAATAAACCTGTCTGTGGTTAGCAAGATGGTGGAATAGGAAGCCCCACACCTGGTTTCCCCATGGAAACACCACGTTAATATACAGTCCAAAAAGCTGTTTTGCGAATGCCCACGCAAACTCAAAGCTAAGAACAGCTGCATTGAAATGGATAAGCAATGTGGTTTAATTTCATTTGCATCTGTTACTCCCCCAAGCCAGCAAAGCTAGCAGTTGGCAGGAAAGGCCAAAGTGCTGTTTCTCCCTTGAAAGAGAAAGAGAAAGAGAATAGTGGAATGTATATCCAGAGTTCCAGTTTTTTGAGGGGCTATCCTAGTGATTGATTTATATTTCACCTGACTGGAGCACTGATGGGGAACTGGCATACTTTGAATGCCTGGGGGCCACCGAGAACAAAAGAGAGCTTAACAGCTTGTGCTGCTGGAGAGCAAGTAGTACTACTGCTGACAGACACAAGACGTAGCGGGAAACTAAAGCCTCATGAAAAAGAAACCAGCAACACTTTCTAGTTGAAAAATTACACAAACAAGCCTAGAGAAGATGCATTCTTATAAAAGATTTGAGGGGCCCCGCAGAATCTCTAGCTGGGCTGATTGGTTAAAGTCTTCCTCTGTATGAAGCCAGTTTGTAAAGACTGGGAGAGATGGCTGTTTATTTAAGTACAAAGATCACAACAAGAAAAGTAACAAGGCATGCAAAAAAGCAGGGAAACATGGTGTAATCAAAGGACCAACACTAAAGAAATGGAGATATATTAATTATCCAACAGAGAATTCTACCTGATTGTGTTAGGGAAGCTCAATGTGCTTCAAGAGAACACAGGTAAACAAACAAATGAAATGAGGGAAGCAATGCACGAACAAAATGAGAATATCAACAAAGAGACAGAAACAATTAAAAAAAATAACCAAACAGAAATTCTGGAGTTGACGAATACCATAACTGAATTGAAGAATTCACTGGAGAGGCTCAGTCACATACTTGGTCAAGCAGAGGAAACAATCTGTAAACTTGAAGACAGTTCATTTGAAATTACTAAATTAGAGGTATGAAAGGAAAAAATGAATAAAATTGAAAAAAGCCTAGGGGACTCATGGTACACTATCAATGACCAATATACACAATATTGAAGTCCCAGAAAAAAAGAGTGATAAGCAGAGACCTTATTTGAAGATACAATGGTGGGAAACTTGTCAATTTAAGAAAGGAAATGGACATCCACATTTAAGAAGCTTGAAATGCTCCAAGTAGGACAGGGGTGTCAAACTCATTTTCATGGGGGGCCACATCAGAGTCGTGGTTGCCTTCAAAGGGCTGAATATAATTTCAACTCCTTAACAGTTAAAGAGTAGTTACATTTATACAGTCCTAAAATTATTTTGGCCCTTTGAAGGCAACTGCGAGGCTAATGTGGCCCCTGGTGAAAATGAGTTTGACACCCCTGAAGTAGGATGAACCCAATGAAGTTCAAACTGAGACATGTTAAAATCAAAATGTCAGAAGTCAACCTGGCTGATGTAGGTCAGTGGATTGAGGCCGACCTGCGAACCAAATGGTTGCCGGTTCCATTCCCAGTCAGGGCACATACCTGGGTTGTGGGTCAGGTGCTCAATAGGGGGTAAGTGACAGGCAACTACACATAGATGTTTCTCTACTTCTCTTTCTGCTTCCCTTGTCCTGTCTCTAAAAATAAAATAAGTAAACTTAAAAAAAAGTTTATAAAAATGTCAGAAGTCAAGAGACAAAGAAAATTTGGAAAGCATAAAGAGAAAAATGACTCATTATGCACAAGAAAGTACCTACAAAAGCTTTAGCTGATTTCCTAACAGAATAATTGCAGGTCAGAAGGGATTGGAATGGTACGTTCAGAATGCTGAAATTGAAAAAAAAAAAAAAAGAAAATTGTAACCAAGAATGCCACATTCAGGAAAACTGTCCTTCAGAAATGAAGGAGAAATAAAGACTTTCCTGGATAAGTAAAAGGTAAAGGACTTCATCATAACTAGATATTCATGAGGTAACAGTACTTAACGAGAATTGTTAAAGGGAGTCCTTCAAGTTGAAAGAAAAGAACACTATGCAGCAACGCGTGCTTATGAAAAGATAAAGCTCTCAGGTAAAGGAGAGACCTATAGAAGATGAACATAAGAATATGAGAAGGGAATCAAAATGCATGATTATAAAAAAAATAAAGGAAACACAAAGGAAGCAGGAAGAGAGGAAAAGAAGGACTAAATACTCACAAGAAAAGAGTTATCAAAATGGCAGTAGTAAATCCTTACCTATAAATAATTACTTCAAATATAAACATTAAATTACCCACTCAGGAGACATAGAGTGACTGAATGGTTTAACAAAACATAATCTGACTGTATGTTCTACAGGAGACTCACTTCAGATATAAGGACATATACAGACTGGAAGTGAAAGGTTGGAAAAAGATATTCCATGCAATTGGTAACCAAAAGACAGCAGGGTTGGCCACACATATATCAGACAAAATAAACCTTACGTCAAAAACTATCACATGGGGAAAAAAAGTCATGTATAATGATAAAAGCTGAATTCACCAGGAAAATATAACAATTATAACTATACCTAACACAGAACACACAATTATATGAAGCAAACACTGACAGAATGAAGGGAGAAGTAGTAATACAATAATAGTAGGAGATTTCAGCACCCCACTTAAAATAAGGGATAGATCAACCAGACAGAAGATTACAAGGAGAAGGAGGACTTGAACAACACGATGAATCAATTGGACCTAACAGACATTTACAGAACATACCACCCAACAATAGAATACACATTATTTCAAGTGCATATGGAACATTATCCAGGAGAGATCACAAGTTAGGCCACAAAACAAGTCTTAACAGATTTAAGAAGATTGAAATTATACCAAGTATCATTTCATATCACAATAGAATGAAACTAGAAAAGAATAGCAAAAGGAAAACTGATAAATACAGAAACATGTGGAAATTAAACAACATACCCCTGAACAATCAATGGATCAAAGAATAAAACCCAGGGGACATTAGAAAACATCATAAGACTTGTAAAACAAAAATACAATACATCAAAACTCTAGGGTGCAGGAAAAGCAGTACAAATAGGGAAGTTTATAGTGATAAATGCCTACATTAAAAAAGAAGAAGGATTTTAATTTAACAACCTAACTTTACAACTCAAGGAGCTAGAAAAAGAACAAAGTAAGCGCATAGTTAACAGAAGGAAGGAAATAAAGATCAGAGCAGAAACCGGTGAAATGGAGAATAGAGAAACAATGGAAAAATCAGTGAAATGAGAATTGGTTCTTTGAAAATAATCAATAAAGTTGACAGATTCTTAGCTACACCGTGAAATAAACCAGGCGGTGAAAGACAAATACCATATGATCTCACCTATTAGTGGAACCTAATCAGCAAAACAAACAAGCAAGCAAAATATAACCAGAGACATTGAAATAAAGAACAAACTGACAGTAGAAGGGGAAACAGAAGAAAGAAGTGGAAGGGTCATCAAGGGACATGTATACAGGACCCATGGACAAAACCAAAGAGCAGTAGGATTGACGGTGGGGGTGAGGGTAGGTGGAGTGGGGGAGGGTGGTAGAGGGAAAATGGAGACAACTGCACTTAAACAACAATAAAAAAAAGACTCAATAAATATCAGAAATGAAAGAGAAGATGTTACAAGCGATGCCCAGAAATAAGATGGTAAAAGACTACTGTGAACAATTACATGTTAACAAATTGGATAGCCTAGACAAGGTTGTCCAAACTGCAGCCCAGGATGGCTGTGAATGCAGCCCAACACAAACCCATAAATTTACTTAAAACATTATGAGATGTTTTTTGTAATTATGTGTCCCAGTGTATTTAATGTGTGGCCCAAGACTATTCTTTCAGTTTGGCCCAGAGATGCCAAAAGGTTGGACACCCCTGGAAAAGAAATGGATAAATTTCTAGAAACGTACAATCTTCCAAGAGTGAATTATGAGGAAATAAAACATCTGAGCAAAGCTATAACTAGTAAAGAGATCGAGCCAGTACTCAACAAACCTTCCAACAACAAAAAAGCCCAGAAGTAGATGACTTCCCTGGAGAATGCTGCTAAACATTTAAAGAAGAATTGACACCAGTTCTTCTCAAACTCTTTAAAATATTGAGGAGGGAACACTTTCAAACTCATTCTAAGAGGACCTTGTTATTTTGATGCCAAAGTAAAGATACTACAAGAAAAGAACAGATAATATCCCTGATGAATTGCTATAGAAATCCTCAACAAAAAACTAGGAAACCGAATTCAACAACACATTAAAATGAGTCTACATCGAGTCTAAGTGGGATTTGTTTTTGAAATGCAACAATGGTTCGACATAAAAATCAGTCATTGTAGCATTAACAGAATGAAGGAAAAAATTCACATGATTTTCTCAATTGATGAAGGAAGTGCATTTGCCAGTATTCAGCATTCTGTCATGATAGAAACATTCAACAAACAGGGAAGAGAAGACAATTACCTCAGTGTAATAAAGCCATACATAAAAAGCCTGTAGCCAACATCACTGCACGGTGAAAATCAAATTTTTTCCTCTAAGATCAGGAACTAGGCAAGGATGGCCATTCTCACCACTTCTATTCAACATAGCTCTGGAGTCCTAGCCAGAACAATCGGGAAAAAAACCCAAATAAGAAAGGATGAAGTAAAACTGTCTCTGCAGATGACATGGTCTTATTGTATGTAGGAAGGGTCTACAAAAAAACCCTGTTAGAACCAGTGAATTCAGAAAAATCGCAGGATACAAAATCAACATGCAAAAGTCAGTTGTGCTTCTATACATTAAGTGACCAATTCAAAAAGGAAATTAAGGAAACAATTTTATTTATAGTTGTATCAAAAAAGAATAAAATACTTTGGAATAAACTGAGGAGGCAAAAGACTTGCATAATGAGAACTATAAAATATTGCTGAAAGAAATTAAGACACAAATGGAAAGACATTACATATTCATGAATTGGAAGACTTAATTTGTTAAAATGTCGACACTACCCAAAGTGATGTACACATTCAGTACAAAGTCTTATCAAAATACCAATGTCATTTTTGCAAAAATATGAATAAACTATTGTAAAATTAGGATGGAATTTCACAGGACCCTGAACAGTGAGAAAGAAGAACAAAGCCTGAGGCCTCACACTGAACTGACTTCAAAACATATTATAAAGCTTTGTTAATCCAGACAGGTTGATACTGGCATAAAGATAGATGCAGACCAATGGAACACAACAGAGAATCCAGAAATAAGCCTTCCCACATACAGTTGAATGATTTCTCACAAAAGTGTCAAGGCTTTACAATGGGGAAAGAATAGTCTCTTCAACAGATGGTGTTGGGAAACTGCATATCCACATGCAAAAGAGGTAAGGTGAAGTTGTACCTTCATCTTAACCTTCCAGGGATGTCCAACCTTTTGGCATCTCTGGGCCACACTAGAAGAAGAAGAGCTGTGTTGGGCCACCCATTAAATACACTGCAACATTTAATCACAAGAAAAAGTTTCATAATGTTTTAAGTAAATTTATGACTCTGTGTTGGGCTGCATTCTAGCCATCCTGAGCTGCATGTGGCCCACGGGCCGCAGGTCGGACACCCGCTGCCGGCTTTCACTGTATATAAAAATGAACTCAGAATAGATTACAGACCTAAATGTAGGACTTGGAACCAGAAAATTCTTAGAAGAAACATAGGGAGGAAAACTTTACATTGGCTTTGACCATTGTATCTTGGATATAACACTGAAAGCACAAGACCAAAAGCAAAAATAGACAAATAGGATGACATTAAACTTAACAATTTTGTTGCAAAACAATCAACAGAGTAGGAAGGCAACCTACAAAATGGGAGAAACTGTTTGCAAATGACATATCTGATAAGCAATTTACATCTATAATATATAAAGATCTCCAACTCAAACAAAAAATTATAGTTAAAAATAGGCAAAGGACTTCAATAAACATTTCTCCAAAGAAGATATAAAAATGACTAACAAACATATGAATAGATGTTTAACATCAAATAATCATTAGAGAAATGCAATTCAAAACCACAATGAGATACTGATAGCCGTTATCAAAACACCAGAAAATAAGAGTTGGTGAGAAGGTGAAGACATTGGAACCCTGTGCACTGTTGGCAGGAGTATAAAATGATTCAGCTGCTATGTAAAATAGTGTGCAATTTCCTTGAAAAAAATAAAAGTGGAATTATATGATCAAGCAACCCTACTTCGGGGTGTGTATCCAAACGAACTGAAGACAGCACCTGGAAGAGATACCTACACTCCCATTTCATGGCAGCGTTATTCACAATGGGCAAGAGGTGGAAGCTACCTAAGTGTCTGTCAGTAGATAAATGGAGAAAAAATTGGTAAATACACACAGTGGAATGCTACACTTGAAGAGAAGAAAATCTTGTCATATGTTACAACCGGGATGAACCTTCCGGACACTATGCTAAGCGAAAAGTGGAATAGACCATGACAAAAAGACAGATGCTGCCTGACTCCACCTACGTGAGGTATCAAAAATAGCGAAACTCTTGGAAACAGAAAGTAGAATTTGCCAGGGGCTGAAGTTCGGGGAAGAGGGAAGTTGTTGTTCAGTGAGTGTAGAGTTTCAGTTTTGTAAGATGAAAAACTTCTGGAGATTAGTTGCACAACACTGTGTGTGTAGTTAACACTAATTTACTCTACACTTAAAAATGGTTGAGATGGTAAATTTTATGTTATGTGTTTTTGATCACAATAAAAAAAAAAAGAACAAAAAATCCTGTATGCTGTGAATGTGATTTTTTTTACCTGATGGGACAAATTTGCCTTTATGAACAGGCATGAACCCTTTAAAAACTGTTTCGAAGTTTTGAAAATGAAAGAGCAGATGCACTTGAAGAGTTGAACTGGTTCTTTATCTTTTGTTAATAGTTTAAAACAGGAGCACTTTCCATATTTCATAAGAGTGAGAGCATGCACCCATTGAAACCTAAACCATCAGTATTTCCTTCTGAGATACGCATTAAAATAAGTCTGCTGGAAGGCAGAATCCTGTGGTGACTGGGAGCTCCGAATAGCATTTACATTTGGTGTGACCATGCACATAGCAGGAAAAGGGATTCAGTGATTTTCAAGCTCTCAAATCCCTAATGTGCTGAATAGACGTTTCTTTTAAAAATAAATAGACAAAATGGATCTGTGTGACTTGAAGTTTAAAAGAAATGTTCTTGCATTCCATAGTTAACAATTGTAATGGTATCACTTTCTCAAGTTTCTGTATTTTTAAAGTGGACTATCATGGTTTGGCTCAGCTACTAAATTAAATTATTGCTGGCTTGCACATTCCTGTTGGTTACACTATAATCTTTACCTCCATTGGAAAATATGCCCTATTTGAATGTTTATTTCGGGCTTCTTGGCTTGAAATACCTCTGTTTAGCAAGGAAGTGTGGATGTACGTGTGTGATCTGCACTGTGTATCCAGAAAGATATAGAAACGTGTCGCACTGTGTTACAAATACACATTACAAGAGCTGTGGGGCACTAAAAAGTGGTATGAAAAAATTTAGTGCAATTAATTTCTCAGTAATTGATAAGAATGTTTTTTTGTGCACACATATGTACATATATACATATGTGTGCCTATGCACATATACATGTGTACACACGTACACATATACATATAAATAATAAATGCACATGTATATATAGTATACACACATATTTTTATGTTATAGATTGAATTGTATCCAACCAAAATTGGTATGTTGGAAGTTCTAACCCCCAGTATCTCACTGTGCAACCTTTGGAGATAAGATCTTTAATAGGTAATCAAATTAAAGTTATTAGCATGGGCCCTTCAGGTGTTCATCAGTAGATGAGAGGATAAAACAACTATGGGCCATTTGCACAGTGGAATACTGCCTGACTGTAATAAGGAAAAAAATTACCCTTTGTGACAGCGTGGATGGACCTGGAGAACATTATGCTAAGTGAAATAAACCAGTCAGAGAAAGGAAATACTACATGACTTCACTCACATGTGGAACCTAATGAACAAACTGAACTAACAAGCAAAATAGAGACAGACTCATCGAGAGCAGGATGACAGCTGAGTGGGGGGTGTATTTTAGGGGGTGGAGGGATAGAGCAAAAAGGAAAAGGGACTCATGGACATGGACAACAGTGTGGTGATTGTGGGGGTGGGAGGGGGTGTAAAGGGACTAAATGGCAATGGAAAAAATACAAAAAAAATGGAATAAATAAGAAAAAGAAATTCAGTAGCATGGGCAATATGACTGGTGTCCTTATATATTATAAAAGGGGAAATTTGGACACAGTGACACATAGGGATAAGGTGATGTGAGGAGACATGGGGAGAACTTGGCCATCTTTCACAGCACCTTGACTTTGGACTTGTAGCCTCCAGAACTGAGACAGTGAATTTCTTTTAAGCCATCCAGTGTGTGGTACTCAGTATGGCAGCACTAACAAACCAATACAGTATGTTCCTCTATTATGCTGTAATCAGGACACACTCATTTAGCTGTAATAGATAATTATTAGTCTTTAAACAGTTTAACATTTCTTAGTATCTTGTAAGCACTCTTAAAAATCAGTTTTCCAGTTTCACAGGTTGAGAAATTAAGATTGGCCATGGTGATGAAGCAGTTAGATTGGCAGAGCCGATCCAGGCCCTCTCACCCTACTCTGCCCAAGTGCAAAGACCTTTTCTTATTAAGGGGTTTATGAGTTTGGGCAATTTGTAGCAGAGCCAGAGCCCAGCAGAGGAGATCTAATAGATTGGAAAGGTGAAATCAGAAGCAAACAAACCTACTCTTATCCAGCATCAAAATATTTAAAAATCCTTAAAATTACTCCATATTGGAATTACGTGATCTGGAGATTAGAAGCATGTCTGCAGATGGCTAGTTTTCCTACTGCCCAAAGGTGTAATGACTTTTTGCTGAGCTCCTCCTGTCCACTGCAGAGGGACACTTGAGTTCAGTGCGTAGTAAAGTGGCAGATAAAGCATGGCTTCAGCTGCACCCTCTGCATTCCAGAGCCTGTGAAAGTTTCCCGTGGCCGAGTAAACCCATGTCTCGGTTACTGCTTCCAGCCCCTGGGAGAACACACCTTGCCTGCCCAAACCTCCGACTGGGGAAGATTGGAGTTAGTCATAGAGAAGAAGAAAGCTATTTAAAAATGTTAGGTATTTTTGTTGTTGCTATGGAGGTTAGGAGAGGTTAATCTTTGGGCAAAAAAGTTGTCAACCTACTTGAATTTTTGTAAACTAAGGTAGTGAAAGCTATTAAACTGGGCTGACCAATAATTTTCCCAGTCATTTGTAATTAAGAAAACCAAAGAAACTATGATATATAAAGCTGACATTATTTCAGTCATGTTATGGCTGTTTAACTTGTCTCGTATTCTAGTAACTCAAAATTTACCAAGGTATGTCGTTTAAAAAGTCTTATGCTAGTGTTTAATATAAAACTGAACTTTTTGGAGTAACGAAGAACCCAAAGTTTTTGGAGAAATTGACTTTGTCATTGGTAAACTTTTATTATCTATTCCAAAATGTGAATTTCTATTTAGAAAACAGCTAATCAAGAGGCATTGTGTGATTTGTTATGCTTATGAGTTTGAGATTTTTTTGACATTTACTTTTGGGGATAGAATTATTCTGTGTATTATCACCACGAATACTCTTTCTAAATACACACATTTATTGTACTTTTATTATGACTATTTCTATCCTAACATTTTAAAAAGGATTTATTTATTTAGAGAGAGAGGAAGGGAGGGAGACAGAGGGAGAGAAACATTGATGTGTGAGACAAACACCGATCAGCTGGCCCACACCCCAGGCATGGGCCCTGACCAGAATTGAACCACCAACCTTTTGGTTTGCAGCGGGAGCTCAACCCCCTGAGCCACACCAGCCAAGGCTTTATCCTAACGTTTTTAAATCCACAGTGTTTAGTTATAAACTAATCTAGTCAGTCATTTCAGAGCAATTTTGTTTTTGTTTTTTTAAAATATTTTATTTATTTACTTTTAGAAATAGGAGAAGGGAGGGAGAACGAGAGGGAGAGAGACGTTGATGTGAGAGAGAAACATTGATTGGTTGCCTCTCACATGCCCCTACCAGGAACCTGGCCTGCAACCCAGGCATGTGCCCTGACTGGGAATTGAACCAACGACATTTTGCCTTGTGGGACAATGCCCAACCCCCTGAGCCACACCAGTCAGGGTTTGTTTTTGTTTTTAACATTTTACATTATGAAGTATAACACAGATACAACAATGTAGCAGAAATGAAAAAATCGTTTACGCCACTCAGGTCAAGAAAGACAATATTGTGAGTAGTGTTCCAGTAGCACTTCTTTCACGTCCAGCGCTCACTTTCAAAGGTGACAGCTCTCCTCATTTGTGTGGTCATATCTGTCTTAAGTTTGCCATATACTTTTACCACCTATGTGTCTATCAATCCTTACGTACCTTGTTGGGTTTTGCCTTCTTTTAAACTTCATGTAATTCAATATATTACCTGTTGGGTTGGGCCTCTGTCCCTCAAAATTTGAGATTCATCAGTATGTATATCGCTATAGCTTATTGGTTTCCATTACTGAATGTTTTATATGCCATTAACATACCATCGTTTATCCTTTCCATTATGACAGTCCTTGTCTTTTTAATTGAAGTGTTTAGTTCCGCATATATTTATCTGTATATATTAATTACTGCATCAGTAATTAATTACTGATATAGTTGGATTTAGATCTATAATTTTACTATGTGCTTTTTGTTTGTCACATCTGTTTTTATTTTAATTTTCAGTAGACGTTTTTTAGAGCAATTTTGGGTTCACAACAGACTTTTCCCGTATATTTTCTGCACATGCATAACCGTTACTGGAATCTCTTGGTGTTGTATATTCTTTAAGTTTGGACAAATACATGAGGTTTGTCCAGAAGGTATTCAGCCATGTCATGTGAAAAATAGAGATATTTGTTGAAGAAGTTACAAGATACAAGACACATTGTACATAGGACAGTGACGCCTGCGTCCCCTTCAAAGTAGGCACCTTGAGACCTCACACAGTTCTCCCATCAGCTGCCCCATCATATTTGCCTGAATAGAAATCGATGGTCTGAAATCTCTTTCCTTACAAAGGTGATTTCGTTTTTGGAAAAGCCAGAAGTTGAAGGGTGCCACACCTGGGCTGTAGGAGGGCTGAGTCATCTGGGTGATTTGATGAGTCACCAAAAACCTCTGCACGAGACATGATGCCTGAGCAGGCGTGTGTTGTCATGTGATGATGAAGCTGCCAATCACCAGTTGCCCACAGCTGCGGCCTTCTGAATCATCCAAAAAGTTTCTGCGGAGAAATGTTCAGACTTAACACAAAATTTGATGCAGAGTCATTGCTCTGCTCGCTCATTTCGAATGCAATGTCCATGCAGTACACATGCTCACTCACTGGCATCTACTGCCCTTACTGACTGGTACAGTGAAGTCATCATTGTTCACACACGTGCATTCCAGTCCACTCTCCTTGGCGGCCAGGTTACATCGATGTTGAGCAAACCATTCTTGTTGTATTAACAATGGCTGGACTTTTTCCAGACAGACCTTGTATAATTTCATGTTCTTTGATTTTTCCTGTCTAGCCTTCTTTTGGGTTAACTTATCCAGTACCTTTTTAGAAATAGCTTTTTTCTTATTTTCTCAATGGTTGCTGTAGGATTATGCTATATATCTTCATGTTGTCACAATTTATTTAGAGTTGTTACTGTATCACTTCATATAGAAGGAAAGTCCTTGGAACCATTTATATCCATTTACCACCATGTAGCACCCCTTGGGATATAGTTGTCATATGCGTTTTGTCCGTACTTTGTAAACCCCACAGTACATTGTTAAAGTTTATGTTTTAAACGGCTACATATATTTTAAAGAAATTCAGAAAAATGTATTTATGTATTGTTTATGTATTTACATTCCTTCTAGAACATTTAAGCTTCTCTGTAATATTTACCTTCATCCTGAAAAAATTTCTTTAATATTACTTGTAGCACAATTTGTACTGAGAGTAGTTTTCTTAGTTTTGACGGAACATGTCTATTACTGCACATTAGTTTCCTTCCCTCCCTCCCTCTTTCTCCTTTTCTCCCCTCTTTCCTCCATTTCTGCCTCCCTCCATTCCTCTCTCTCTCTCTTTTCCTTCCTTCCTTCTTCCCTTCCTTCCTGTCATCCATCTATCCATCCATCTTTCTCTCTCTCCCCCTTTCTTTTCCTTTCCTTTCTTTCCTACTATCTTTCTGTTCTGGAATATTCCATTATATGCATATGCCACAAATTATCTACTCTTCTGACAGTTATGTATGTTATTTTTATCTTTTGGCTGTTATGAATGAAGCTTCTATGAATGATGTTGGGCATGCCCTTTGGTGAACTAATTTTTTTTGGCTGTGCACCTGGGGTTGAAATGATATATAGTAACAATATGTTTAGTTTTAGAAGATTTTGTCAGAGACAAATAGATGGTGGAGGAGTAAGTGGAAGCTACACTAACCTCTTCCCAGGACCAATTTGGAATTACAATTAAATTATAGAAAAATCATCCTGAATAACCCTCCTGAAAAGTGTGGGCTCTGAACCCCAAGCTGGGTTCCCCAGCCTACAGCACCAGAACTGGTAAACAAACCCAAGTAACATATGGCTGTGAAAAGCAGTGGGGCTTCTGCCCACCAAAGAGAAGTAGTTGGAGATGCAGAGAGCCACTTCAAGGGCCAACACACAAAATTTCATCTGCAGCCACTTACCCTGGGCCCCAGCAGAGTGCATTAGAGTTGTGTGGGGAGAGTCTGGGGCTGGTGGCTCTGGGGAGAGAACTGAAGGAATAGCTGCCTGGATCCCTGTGCTGAGTCATTCCCCATGCAGAAGCCATCTTTCTCAGGCAGAGCACTCCTCTCTGAATGGCATCCATCAGCCTGAGGGGAAGCAATAGCATCCCCCCCGCCCCCCCCTGCCGCCACCGCCCACAGGAATTACTCTGTCCCACCCTGTGGTGCTTAAGCTCTGCTGCTGAGGAGTACAGCTGGAAGACATTTACTGGTTAACCCTACAGAAAGCCTATAGGCAAAGGTGGATCACTGGGAGCTCTGAGACTGGGCTGGGAGCCCTGGTGCTGATAAAAGTCGGCCTTGGTGCACAGCCTGTTTCCCTCTGCACACAAAGAGCTCCAAATAGGTTGCCCAGAGCCAGTCACAGGCAGGGTTTGACTCAGGCCTCCACCAGAGTTCTGCAGATCTTCCTGTTACTTAGAAACAAACACAAAGAGGCATCCAAAATGGGAAAACAAACAAACAGGCCCCAAAGAAAGAACAAGAGAATTCTCCAGAAGAAGAATTAGATGAAATGGAGGCAAGCAATTTAACAGATAGGGAGTTTAGAGTAATGATTATAAGGATACTCAACAGCATGAAAAAAGACATATAAACCATAAAAAGGACCAGTCAGAAATAAGGAATGCAATATCTGAAATAAATAATACATTGGAAGGAATGAATAGTAGGTTAGATGAAGCAGAGGATTGAATTAGTGATTTGGAAGACAAGGTACAAAAAAACACCCAAGCAGAGCAGCAAAAAGAAAAAAAAATTAAAAAAATGAAGAGAGTTTAAGTAACCTTAGGGACAACATGAAACAACAATATCAGCATCATGGGAATACCAGAAAGAGAAGGAAGTGAGCAAGGGATTGAGAATCTATTTGAAGAAATAATGATTGAAAACTTCCCTAATATGGTGAAGGAAAAAGACACACAAATCCAGGAAGCCCAGAAAATCCCAAACAAATTGAACCCAAAGAGGCCTATACCAAGACACATCATCATTAAAATGGCTAGGCCTAAAGACAAGGAGAGAACCTTAAAAGCTGCAAGAGAAAAGCAGGTAGTTACCTACAAGGGAGCACCAATTAGTCTGTCACCTGATTTCTCAACAGAAACATTTCAGGCCAGGAGGGAGTGGTGCGAAATATTCAAGGGGATGAAAAGCAAGGACCTTCAACTAAGGCTACTTTACCCAGCAAGGCTATCATTTAAAATCAAAGAAGAAATTAGGAGCTTCCCAGACAAGAAAAAGCTAAAGGAATTTTTTAATGTCAAATCAGTACTGCAACAAATGTTAAAGGGCTAGCTTTAAGAAGAAAAAGAAAAAGAGAAGAAAAAGAAAAAAAAACAAGAAGAAAATAGTCTAACAATAAAATAGCACTACATACATATCTATCAATAGTCACCTAAAATGTAAATGGCTTAAATGCTCCAACCAAAAGACATAGGGTAGCTGAATGGATAAGAATACAACCCCCTATATATGCTGCCTCCAAGAGACCCACCTCAGCTCAAAAGATACACACAAAGGGATGGACTTAGTGTATGATACATAAAGGGATTACATGAAGGGATGGAAAAAGATATTTCATGCAAGTGGGAAGGAAAAAAAACTGGGGTAGCAGTACTTATATCAGACAAAATGGACTTTGAAACCAAGGCTATATAGTAAAAGACAAAGAAGGACACGGCATAATGATAAAGGGAACAACCCAACAAGGACAGATTAGATCGAAGAGGATATAATCCTAGTAAACATTTACGCACCCAACACAGGAGCACCTAGATGTATGAAGCAAATCTTGATGCACGTAAAGGGAGGGATCGACAGAACTACAGCCATGGTCAGGGATTTTAACAGCCCTTTGACTTCACTGGACAGATCTTCCAGACACAAAATCAACAAGGAGAAGGTGGCCTTAAACGGCACACTGGATCAAATGCATGTAATTGATATCTTCAGAGCATTTCACCCCAAAGCAGCAGAATATATATACTTTTCAAGTGCACATGGATTGTTTTCTAGGAGAGACCACAGGCTAGGACATAAGTCTCAGTAAATTTAGAAGGTATTGCTAGTTAGTTTTCAGAAGTGGTCATACCACCTTGTACTCTATCTGTACTTTACAAGTTTTTCAGTTGCTCTATAACCTTGTCAAGAATAGGCATTGTCAGTCTCTTTCTGTGTAGCCTTTCTGGGGAGAATTTCACTGTGGTTTTAAATGTGCAGCAGTATTTGAATGTGGTTTTAATATGTATGTCCTTGATTACTGATGAGGTTGAGTATCTTTTCACATGTTTGCTGGCTGTTTGGATGGTCACTTTTGTGACAACACATGCATTCAATATAATGTAACCTCACATAACTCCAGTGCCTGGCTCTCTGGCTTCTGAGAGCTGAGTGGTTGTGAAGAGTGCAAATTGGGTTCTTGTTCCCATGGGAAAAGCCCCAGATGCTGCCCTCATCTCCCTGGTCTTCTGTTCCCCACTGTATCCTGGCTTGGCAATTCCTCAGTCTCTTGTAATTCTCCAGTGCCTTTGAGGATATTTTTCTTTTCTTTTTTTTAAGTATTTTCATCTTGTATAGTTAACCACAATGGGAGGGTCTATATTAGTTGGTCTGTCATTACTGGAAGTGAAATTTCTCAGAGATTTTTTTTTTAATCAAGTGATTTTATTTTTCTAATCTTTATTTTAAGATATGGGGGAAAACATAATGTTATGAAACATTAATTTTTACAGGGAATAACTTTTAAGGGAATTTATTTGGCACTTCATTTGTGGGTTTGTTACAAATCATTCCTTGGCTTTGAAGGAATTTCTCATAAAATGAGCTGTACTTACATTTTTGGTTTCCATTTTGCAATATTACTTCTTGATGTTTTTAGAAAGAAAACAACTTTGGTTAGAATTGATCTTTAAAATAGTCTAGATATATAATCATAGCAACAAGTAAAAAAGCATATTCTTTCACAATAAATTCTTAAATATCAAAATGTCTGTCCTTTGAGTTGATCTGATACAGTGCGCCTGTGTAGATGGACATGGGTCATGTTCCCAGAGAACTTAGAAGATGGGACAGGACGGCTTGGGGGAGCTGAGGGAAGACAGCAGAGCAGAAAGCACAAGGAATCTGCGTCTCCACCTGGACATCAGTCGTACCGGCAGGCCTGTCTGACGCCACTGTTTTGGAACCCTGGAGTCTGATTCCTGCTGCAGCACGGATGAACCTTGCAGATGCGGTGCCAAGTGAAATAAGCCAGTCACAATAGGACACATATTGTGTAATTCCTGTTATATGAGGCATCTAGAGTGGTCAAAGGCATAGAGACGGACAGTGGCATGGGGGTCGCCAGGGGTTGGTGGGGAAGGGAAGGTACCGGGTTAGTGTGTTTAACGGGTAGACTTTCAGATTGGGAGGATGGAGAATGGTGACGGTTGCACATCAGTGTGAATGTGCTTGATGCCAAATGAGCCGTTTTCTGAAAAATGGTTGAAATGGTAAATTGTATGTTATGTGTATTTAATCACAATTAAAAAGATAGAAGTTTTAAAAATGTAACGTCATGCATTGGGACACATTTTATTAACTATTGCTCCTCAAATATCTAAATTAAGCCATAATTTGAGTGTATTATATGATGTTGCTATTTAAAGCAATCATATAGTGAGTTATTTTTCTAAAGTGAAGCCTGCTTTTGGAATGTAAACACATGCCTAATTTTTGTGTTTCATAGATTTAGAGTTTTATATGTTTAGTTTCTTTTAGCGGGGCCCATGATCTTGGTATGACATACAGCTCTTTTGTGTGATGCAGCCTTCTTAATCTAATAAAATTAGTCCTTTTCTATTTGAAATTATTACAGAAAGCTCTCTCTAGGTTGCAAACTATCCACCGGATATGGTATGTGCACATTCTTGAAAATGGTGTGGCCACAGTGAATATTTCCTAACCTGCAAATATGCCACCTTAGTACTTTCTCTGGAGAAACTTTCTAGAGCCTAAGCAGATGAATAAGTGATTAAAAAAATTGGTTAATCCATACCAAATTATTTAGTGAATTAAAGGCTCAGAAACAATTTACTTTGAAAATATAACTGAATTATTGAAAGCGTCATTAGGTACTGCGGGCTTTTTATAAATGACACTTGTTTTTCTGTGAAAGTAACATATGGCTATTCTGCTTACTTTAGCTTTGCCTTTTAGATTACCATATCTGGCTGTGTATAATGCGCATCCATGTTTTTGGCCCAAACTTTCAGGAAACAAGTCTTTCGTTTTAATTTTTTAATTCAATTATTTCTTTATATTTAGATACTTGTTTTTTGTATTTTAAAGGGATTTTAGCATTTATTTTTGAACATACTATGATACAAGAAATTTTATGTAAAAAATAATTACAGAACACAAGAATAGGTACAAGGTGTTTCAGGTACTACCCACATATAATGCACATCCTTATTTTTCCTTCAAAATTTTGGGCAAAAAAAGTGCACATTATACACAGCAAAGTATGGTATTGTAGTCATATTTTACGTTAAGAAGTATAGGTGTTATTGTAGTATTGTTTTTTTAAGTAACACTTCTATTTACAGTTTCATAAATCTGCTCTTGCAGGTTGACTTAAAATTTATCCTTTTAAATATGGATATATTTTAAGAACAGTTTTACTCTTAAAGTTTAAAATAGAAAATTTCAGCCTTGATTTATCCTTAGAATATGTGTCACCATGGCTGTTAGTTGTTTTGGTATTTTGTGGCTCCTGTATTAGATCTAAAAGGGTAAGTTTTAGTTACAAATCATTCCTTGGCTTTGAAGGAATTTCTCATAAAATGAGCTGTACTTACATTTTTGGTTTCCATTTTGCAATATTACTTCTTGATGTTTTTAGAAAGAAAACAACTTTGGTTAGAATTGATCTTTAAAATAGTCTAGATATATAATCATAGCAACAAGTAAAAAAGCATATTCTTTCACAATAAATTCTTAAATATCAAAATGTCTGTCCTTTGAGTTGATCTGATACAGTGCGCCTGTGTAGATGGACATGGGTCATGTTCCCAGAGAACTTAGAAGATGGGACAGGACGGCTTGGGGGAGCTGAGGGAAGACAGCAGAGCAGAAAGCACAAGGAATCTGCGTCTCCACCTGGACATCAGTCGTACCGGCAGGCCTGTCTGACGCCACTGTTTTGGAACCCTGGAGTCTGATTCCTGCTGCAGCACGGATGAACCTTGCAGATGCGGTGCCAAGTGAAATAAGCCAGTCACAATAGGACACATATTGTGTAATTCCTGTTATATGAGGCATCTAGAGTGGTCAAAGGCATAGAGACGGACAGTGGCATGGGGGTCGCCGGGGGTTGGTGGGGAAGGGAAGGTACCGGGTTAGTGTGTTTAACGGGTAGACTTTCAGATTGGGAGGATGGAGAATGGTGACGGTTGCACATCAGTGTGAATGTGCTTGATGCCAAATGAGCCGTTTTCTGAAAAATGGTTGAAATGGTAAATTGTATGTTATGTGTATTTAATCACAATTAAAAAGATAGAAGTTTTAAAAATGTAACGTCATGCATTGGGACACATTTTATTAACTATTGCTCCTCAAATATCTAAATTAAGCCATAATTTGAGTGTATTATATGATGTTGCTATTTAAAGCAATCATATAGTGAGTTATTTTTCTAAAGTGAAGCCTGCTTTTGGAATGTAAACACATGCCTAATTTTTGTGTTTCATAGATTTAGAGTTTTATATGTTTAGTTTCTTTTAGCGGGGCCCATGATCTTGGTATGACATACAGCTCTTTTGTGTGATGCAGCCTTCTTAATCTAATAAAATTAGTCCTTTTCTATTTGAAATTATTACAGAAAGCTCTCTCTAGGTTGCAAACTATCCACCGGATATGGTATGTGCACATTCTTGAAAATGGTGTGGCCACAGTGAATATTTCCTAACCTGCAAATATGCCACCTTAGTACTTTCTCTGGAGAAACTTTCTAGAGCCTAAGCAGATGAATAAGTGATTAAAAAAATTGGTTAATCCATACCAAATTATTTAGTGAATTAAAGGCTCAGAAACAATTTACTTTGAAAATATAACTGAATTATTGAAAGCGTCATTAGGTACTGCGGGCTTTTTATAAATGACACTTGTTTTTCTGTGAAAGTAACATATGGCTATTCTGCTTACTTTAGCTTTGCCTTTTAGATTACCATATCTGGCTGTGTATAATGCGCATCCATGTTTTTGGCCCAAACTTTCAGGAAACAAGTCTTTCGTTTTAATTTTTTAATTCAATTATTTCTTTATATTTAGATACTTGTTTTTTGTATTTTAAAGGGATTTTAGCATTTATTTTTGAACATACTATGATACAAGAAATTTTATGTAAAAAATAATTACAGAACACAAGAATAGGTACAAGGTGTTTCAGGTACTACCCACATATAATGCACATCCTTATTTTTCCTTCAAAATTTTGGGCAAAAAAAGTGCACATTATACACAGCAAAGTATGGTATTGTAGTCATATTTTACGTTAAGAAGTATAGGTGTTATTGTAGTATTGTTTTTTTAAGTAACACTTCTATTTACAGTTTCATAAATCTGCTCTTGCAGGTTGACTTAAAATTTATCCTTTTAAATATGGATATATTTTAAGAACAGTTTTACTCTTAAAGTTTAAAATAGAAAATTTCAGCCTTGATTTATCCTTAGAATATGTGTCACCATGGCTGTTAGTTGTTTTGGTATTTTGTGGCTCCTGTATTAGATCTAAAAGGGTAAGTTTTAGTATTAACCTGCAGAGTTTTGCTGCATCTGAGATTTGCTCATGATCCTCTCCCTTAGTTTTGAATAGTTGTAACCAGCCTGAACTAGCTTGACTTCAAATGTGTTTTCTTTAAATTTGTTGAGTAATATAATGGAAATAGAAAATGTCAAGATAAGTGGGTGCCCCGCTCAGGTAATGATTTGGCTCATGTTCTTTAGATAATTGTTGGGCAAACATTGCCTGGAGAGGCGAGGCCCTGTGGGGGAAGGGTGGAGAAGTCAGCCCTCTGGTGGCAGCTCTGGGCCTTTTTGCTCTGTTCCAGGAATTTTGCTGCTGCTCCCCAAATTCACGTGTGCCCCCTCTCAAAACAAACCCGCCTGCCTATTTAACTAGTCCTGATCTCCCTACAAGACTCTTTAAAATGTCCTTTGTGGAATTCACTGTCTCTCCAAAGATGGTTATCAAGTTATTCTGTCTAAAATATACAGCATCCTCTCTGAGTCGGGTTCTGGTAGACACCATTTTCTCTGTTTTATTGCATTTGCTGATGTATTAGTGCACTAGAGGTTTTAGAGCCTCTGAGGGGGTAGCTAGCTCTCTAGGCAGCACCCAGTTTGGCTGCTCCTCATTTCAGCTCCAAGAGAAGAAGTATACACGAGTGCCTGCTGGAGTCCTATTCCTCTTGTCTCAGGACCGTCCCATGATTAGTTCTAGATTTCTAAAAGTTAGCAGAGTGTGTGTATTTGTATCTCGTTCTATCTATTATATACATATCTTATTTTTAAAAATATTTTATTTATTTAGTTTTAGAGAGAGGGAAAGGGAAAGGGAAAGAGAGGGAGAGAAACATCAATGTGTGGTTGGTTCTCACATGCCCCCAACTGGGAACCTGGCCTGCAACCCAGGCATGTGCCTTGACCGGGAATCAAACCAGTGACCCTTTGCTTTGCAGGCCAGCACTCAATCCACTGAGCCATACCAGCCAGGGCTTCCCTTTTATTCCTCTATTTAATCACACTTCTTTATTTTGCTGCTCAGATTGTTCTAGCTTTGGCTATTGGGAGCTTGCAGTTGGCTCCTGTGTCTTTTTAACATACCCCCATCATTGTGCCCTTTTAAAAAGCACTTTCTTACTTTCTGGCATTACAAGGTGGTCATGCTCATCTTTTGTATTTCGTACCCAGCCCTAGAATCAGCCATATTCTCCAAGGAGCTCTGGTTTCTCTCGTTGGCTAGAGTGGTATCAGCAGCCCAGGTCTGGTGTGCTCATTGCCACTGAGATGTGGTGCTTCTACGCTTTTTCAGCCGACACAGCAAAGCGCTATGTTGTGTATGGTAACCCATGTATATACACATATTGATAACTATTTCCATTCGTATCCACATATGCCTGTGTTAAGCTACACATAAACTTATACTGATCACTCCAACTCTAATCTGTTAGCACAGGGACCCTTGGAACTTTCTCCCCTTGCTTGTCTGTAAACTCCCACTCCGACAGTGGGAAACCTGGCTGCCACCACCCACCCTTCATTTCCTTGTTCAATTCCAGTACACAATATGTAGTGGTTCAGAGTTGCTTACTTATGCCCCTTGTGACACAGCTAATGAGCTTTGCCGTCAGCCATACTGTACATACTGCACTTATTTCTAAGGATACTTCTGTTGGCTCCTTCCCCCTTCCCACATCAGTGAGTTTATTTCATACATTTCTTAGATTCCCTTGTCACAGTCTGCATTCCATCCAGGGATTCTCCAACCTCCTAAGTACTTTAAAATTAGCATACATTCAGGTTTGCTCTGTTTGCTGAAATTTCTGTGGGTTTTGACAAATGTGCGATGTCACGTATCCATCACTGTAACACAGAGAATAGGTTGAGCATCTGAATAATTCAGTGTGCTACTCAGTCATCTCTCACCTCTTCCCAATGCCTTGTCAATAACTGTACTGTTTATTATCTTTATGATTTTGTTTTTCCCCCACAAGGTTGCCTAAGTGTATGCATGTAATATGTAGCCTTTTTAGACCGGCTTATTTTACTTAACTGCATGCATTTATGATTCATCAATGTTTTTGCACAGCTCGATATGGTTTCCTCTTTTTTCCCTGAGTAGTATTCCATTGATTGGAAGACTGCAATTTGTTTATACACTCACCAGTTGAGACTGTTTCCACTTTTTTACCATCACGAATAACGATTCTATAAACATTCCTATGTGGGTATTCATGTGTACATAAATTTTCTTTTTTAAGATTTTTAAAAATAAATTTTTATTCTTCATTACAGTTGACATGCCATATTATATTAGTTTCAGGTGTACAACACAGTGATTAGACATTTAACTTATGAAGTGATCAGCCCAGTAAGTCCAGTACCCATCTGATACCATGCATACTTATTAAAATATTATTAATTATATTTCCTATGCTGTACTTTACATCCCTGTAACTGATTTTATAATTGACAATTTGCACATCTTAACCCCTTCCCCTTTTTTACCCCTCTCCCATATTCCCCTCCTATTTTGCAACCATCAAAATGCTGTCTGTATATAAGAGTTTGTTTCTGTTTTGTTATTTTTTTGTTTGAGTTCCACATATAAGTGAAATCATGTGGCATTCGTCTTTCTCTAATTTAAAATTGTGTCTGTGTACTAATCCCGAGATCTGTGACCATGTTACCATGGCAAGGAGGAATTATGGTTGCAGGTAGAATTGTTTGCTAATCAGCTGACCGTTAAATAGGGGGATTACACTGGATTATCCTGGTCAGCCCAGAGTAATCACAAAGGTGATAGTGAGAGAGGGAGGCTGAGAACTAGAGTCAGTGTGAGAAACACTCTGACTGTACTTGGCTTTAAAGATGGAAAGGGCCACAAGCCAAGGAATGCAGGTGGCCTCTAGAAGCTGGAAAAGGCAAAGAAACAGATTATCCACTAGAGCATGCAGAATAAATGCAGCCCTGCCAACACCTTGATTTTGGACTTCCGTCCGTGACAACTGTAAGATAGTAGATTTGTGTGGTGTAAACCACTATGGTTGTGGTAATTGGTTACAGCAGCAATAGGAAACTAGTGCAACCTCACATGTCTCGTGCAAAGAGCACTGTGTAAATTAACATCTGAAAACACTTATAAAATATATCAGGACAATTTTATGGGGGAGTGGGACCCCTATTTTTAGTTTTCTTTGATGAACATCAAGAATTTTTATTTATTTATTTATTTATTTATTTATAACATTTTTATTGTTATTCAATTACAGTTGTATGCCTTTTCTCCCCATCCCTCCACCCCACCCCAGCTGAACCCACCTCCCTCCCCCACCTCCACCCTCCCCCTTGATTTGGTCCATGTGTCCTTTATAGTAGTTCCTGAAAACCCTTATCCCCAGTGTGCCCTCCCCACTCCCCCCTGGCTATTGTTAGATTGTTCTTAACTTCAATGTCTCTGGTTATATTTTGTTTGCTTTTTTCTTCTATTGATTATGTTCCAGTTGAAGGTGAGATTATATGGTATTTGTCCCTCACTGTCTGGCTTACTTCACTTAGCATAATGCTCTCCAGTTCCATCCATGCTGTTGCAAAGGGTATAGCTCCTTCTTTCTCTCTGCTGCATAGAATTCCATTGTGTAAATGTACCATAGTTTTTGGATCCATTCATTTGCTGATGGGCACTTAGGTTGCTTCCAGTACTTGGCTATTGTAAATTGTGCTGCTATGAACATTGGGGTGCATAGGTTCTTTTGGATTGGTGTTTCAGGGTTCTTAGGGTATAATCCCAGCAGTGGAATTACTGGGTCGAAGGGCAGTTCCATTTTTAGTTTTCTGAGGAAATTCCATACTGTTTTCCACAGTGGCCTCACCAGTCTGCATTCCCACCAACAGTGTACTAGGGTTCCCTTTTCTCCACATCCTCTCCAACATTTGTTTGTTGATTTGTTTATGTTGGCCACTCTGACTGGTGTGAGATGGTACCTCATTGTGGTTTTAATTTGCATCTCTCTGAATGCTAGTGATGCTGAGCATCTTTTCATATGTCTCTGGGCCCTCTGTATGTCTTCCTTGGAGAAGTGTCTGTTCAAGTCCTTTGCCCATTTTTTAATTGGGTTGTTTGTCTTCCTGGAGTGGAGTCGTGTGAGTTCTTTATATATTTTGGAGATGAGGCCCTTGTCTGAGGTATCATTGGCAAATATGTTTTCCCATACTGTTGGTTCTCTTTGTATTTTAGTGCTGTTTTCTTTAGCCATGCAGAAGCTTTTTATTTTGATGAGGTCCCCTTTGTTTATTCTTTCCTTTATGTCCCTTGCTTTAGGGGATGTGTCTGTGAGGATGTTGCTGCGTGGAATGTCTGAGATTTTCCTGCCAATGTTTTCCTCAAGGACTTTTATGGTGTTACGACTTATATTTAAGTCTTTTATCCATCTTGAGTTCATTTTTGTGTATGGTGTAAGTTGGTGATTGAGTTTCACTTTTTTGCACGTAGCTGTCCAGATCTCCCAACACTATTTGTTGAAGAGGCTGTTTTTGCTCCATTTTATGCTCCTGCCTCCTCTGTCAAATATTAATTGACCATAAAGACTTGAGTTTATTTCTGGGCTCTCTGTTCTGTTCCATTGGTCTATGTGCTTGTTTTTATGCCAGTACCAGGCTGTTTTGATTACAGTGGCCTTGTAATACAGTTTGATATCGGGTATTGTGATTCCTCCTGCCTTGTTCTTCTTTCTCAAAATTGCTGCAGCTATTCGGGGTTGTTTATGGTTCCATATAAATTTCTGAAATGTTTGTTCTATATCTGTGAAATATGTCATGGGTACTCTAATAGGGATTGCATTGAATCTATAAATTGCTTTGGGTAGTATGGCCATTTTGGTGATGTTAATTATTCCAATCCATGAGCATGGTACATGCTTCCATTTGTTTGTGTCTTCCTTAATTTCTTTCTTCAGTGTTGTGTGGTTTTCTGAGTACAGGTCTTTTACCTCCTCGGTTAGGTTTATTCCTAGGTACTTTATTTTTCTTGTTGCTATATCAAATGGGATTTTTTTCCTGATTTCTGTTTCTGCAGTTTCATTGTTTGTATACAGGAATGCCTTTGATTTCTGAGTATTGACTTTGTATCCAGCTGTTTTGCCAAATTCATTTACTAGGTCAAGTAGTTTTTTGGTAGAGTCTATAGGATTTTCCATGTACACTATCATGTCATCTGCAAACAGTGACAGTTTCATTTCCTCCTTTCCAATTTGGATGCCTTTTATTTCTTTTTCTTGTCTCATTGCTGTGGCTAGGACTTCCAGTACTATGTTGAATAGGAGTGGTGAGAGAGGGCATCCGTGTCTTATTCCTGGTCTTAGTGGGAAGGCTCTAAGTTTTTGTCCATTGAGTATGATGTTGGCTGTAGGTCTCTCATATATGGGCTTTATTATGTTGAGGAATGCTCCCTCTATTCCCACTTTGCTGAGTGTTTTTATCATAAATGGGTGCTGTATCTTATCAAATGCTTTTTCTGCATCTATTGATATGATCATGTGATTTTTGTCTTTGCTGTTGTTTATGTGATGTATTATGTTTATTGATTTGCGGATATTGTACCATCCTTGCATCCCTGGGATGAATCCCACTTGGTCATGGTGGATGATCTTTTTAATGTATTGCTGGATGCGGTTTGCCAATATTTTGTTGAGAATTTTAGCATCTGTGTTCATCAGCGATATTGGCCTGAAGTTTTCTTTCTTCGTTGTGTCTTTATCTGGTTTTGGGATTAGGATGATGCTGGCTTCATAAAAAGAGTTTGGGAGTCTTCCATCAGTTTGGATTTTTTGGAATAGTCTGTGAAGGATAAGGGTTAGCTCTTCCTTAAAGGCTTTGTAGAATTCTCCTGTGAAGCCATCTGGTCCAGGGCTTTTGTGTGTTGGGAGTTTTTTGATGACTGCTTCAATTTCCTCTGCTGTTATTGGTCTGTTCAGGCTTTCTGCTTCTTCTTCATTCAGTTTTGGAAGATTATATTTTTTTAGAAATGTGTCCATTTCACCTAGGTTTTCAAATTTCTTGGAGTACAGTTCTTTGTAGTAATTTCTTACAATCCTTTGTATTTCTGTGGTATCAGTTGTAATCTCTCCTCTTTCATTTCTAATTGTGTTTATTTGGATCCTCTCTCTTTTTTTCTTGATGAGCCTACTTAAAGGCTTGTCGATTTTGTTTATCTTTTCAAAGAACCAGCTCCTGGATTCATTGATCCTTAGAATTGTGCTTTTAGTCTCTATGTCATTTAACTCTGCTCTGATCTTGGTTATTTCCTTCCTTCTACTTGCTCTGTGCTGTCTTTGTTGTTGTTCCTCGAGTTCTTGTAGGCGTAGGGTTAGGTTGTTTGTTTGAAATGTTTCTATCTTTTTAAGGTAGGCCTGTATTACTATGAACTTCCCTCTCAGGACTGTCTTTGCTGTGTCCCATAGGTTTTGGGTTGTTGTGAGTTCATTTTCATTTGTTTCCAGAAAGCAAGGGAGAAACAGGAAGTAACATACAAGGGAGCCCCAATAAGGTTAGCAACTGACTTCTCAATGGAAACGCTCTAAGCCGGAAGAGAATGGCAAAAAATATTCCAAGTAATGAGAACCAGAGGCCTGCAACCAAGACTACTTTACCCAGTAAGGCTCTCAATCAAGATAGAAGGCCAAATAAAGAGTTTCCCAGACAAAAGAAGTCTAAAAGAATACACCTCCACCAAACCAGCTTTGCAAGAGATGCTAAAGGGACTGCTTTAAGGAAAGGAAGGAAAAGAGAAAGAGAGAGGAACACAGGTATGAAAAAATGGTAATGAATAACAACCTATCGATAATAACCTTAAATGTAAATGGATTAAATGCTCCAATCAAAAGACATAGAATAGCTGAATGGATAAGAAAACATGACCCACAAAAGGTCATGTTTTTTGTACCTGTGTAGGTACAAAAGACCTACACAGACTGAAAGTGAAGGGCTGGAAACAAATTTTCCAAGCAAATGGACAGGAAAAAAAAGCAGGGGTAGCAATACTCATATCAGACAAAATAGACTTCAAAAGAAGGGCCATAAAGAGAGACCCAGAAGGTCACTTCATAATACTCAAAGGAAGAATCCACTAAGAAGACATAAACATTGTAAATATATATGCACCCAGCATAGGAGCACCCAAATACATAAAGAAAATCTTGGAGGACTTCAAGAAATATATTGACAGCGACACAATAACACCCCACTATCAAAAATGGACAGGTCTTCCAAACAAAATATCAAGAAGGATATTGTGTCACTTAACAATACCCTAGATGAAATGGACTTAACTGATATATATAGAGCTTTACATCCCAAAGAAGCAAAATACACATTCTTTTCAAGTGTACATGGAAAATTTTCAAAGATAGACCACATGATAGGACACAAAGCAAGCCTCAACAAATTCAAGAAAATTGAAATCATATCAAGCATTTTCTCTGACCACAAGGGACTAAAACTAGAAACCAACTCCAAAGGAAAAAAACCAAAACCCTCAAAATCATGGAGACTGAATAGCATGCTATTAAACAATGAAAGGGTCAAGAACGAGATTAGGGAAGAAATCAAAAACATCAAGAATTTTTAATGCTCGTTGTGTATGCTGAAAATCTTTTTGTGTCATTTTCAAGGTGTAGCTTTTCAGGAGCTTGGTCAGTAAAGTACAAAAATTATAAGCAATTTGAATTTGTCAGCGTACTGGGTCTAGATAAGAGGGAGTTCACTACTTGTGTGATAATAGTTTTAGCTTCTTAGTTACCTGTGATATTTGAATTAAAAACATTGAATAATTTATGTTTGAATTTGGACTGTGTTGGGCAGTTTAGAATAAGGGTTTTATTTAAAAAATAATTCTAATTTTTATTATGTGTATTTAAAAATAGTTAATATTAAAATGAATTACATTTTTTTTGATATTTTAAATGGACAGGTTTTTTACTGGGTGACAAGTGGAAGGCAGGAATTGATTGAATTCAGACTTGCTAATCCCTGATTGAAATGAGCAGGAGAAATGCAGCCTTGTAGAGGTCATACTAATTCCATAGTTAAGGAAAACAGGTTCAGAGAACTAGCCTCAAGTTAGTTTGCCCGGCTGTTGTAGAACCCTGAGCAGAACTGAAGTCTCTGGGCTCCAAATACGGTCTTCCTGTCTTGCTGCACACGAAGGTAAGGTAAAGATTAGAAAATTTTAAGCTCTTAAAGTTGAACTTCGTTGCTTCAGTCAGTTCTGTAGTAAAGTACTTTTTATAAACAGCCTGCAGTATAGAGGTTCTATTTTTCATATATTTTTATAATGCAGGTGCCATTATAAACATCTCAGACAAATAGGCATTCTTATGGTTCAGTTTCTGAATTTTCTGCTCTTTTGGTTTTTTTTTTTTCCCTAGGATGTAACTGTAAGTAGCAATAGTTTTGAAAGTTTTAAAAGGCAAGAATCAGGCAAAATGCTTATTTGTTTCTTAGGACAACATATACAAAATAAAATTTACTTTGTGTTTTGGATTCATAAAACATGAACATTTGATATGACAACAATGAAGGACCTGATTTTAAAACTTAATATTAATGTTGGATTAAGTATCTGATTTTTAAAGTTGTTCCATGAATTACATGTGAATTCTTCGCTTCTCCAGCTTTGTTAGAATTATATTTAATTTGGGTATAAACTTTGCTTCATATACTTTTTTATAATACATATTAATATTAAACTATTTCCTTATAAGCTTCATTCTGTTGTTTTTTGTCTTTGTGTCTGATCTCAACCACAAGTAAATGTATAAATTCTGAACTCATTATTTTCAATTTGCATGGTTTCCAGATTTTGTGATAGATACTTCAAAGCCCTTCAAAAGTAAAAGAACTATCAACAAGTGACTCACACGTGGTGGGGAGAGTACATCATTAGTTTAGTTAAAATCGCTTAGATCTAGGATAATTACTTAGGGGAAAAGTGCATTTTTGAAATTTTTTCCGTAGTTTTGCTTGAATCACCTTTAGCTGGTGCAGACTTCTGGAACTTAGTGTAGTGCCCTTTCTTGATTTCCATGGTAGTGACTCCATGGATATCAGAATTCTGTTTTCCAGAAGGAAATGGAGGCCGCTGGGCTTTTTTCACCCAGGTGGTTGGCCCTAGGACAGGAGCAGTGTACTGAAAGTTGCAACTCCTGGTCCTGGATTTTTCACCTGTTTGATTGGATTCATTAGTCTGTAGCAGCGTCCCTGTGTGTACTGTCAGGGAGCCAGCTGACCACCCAGTTGCTGAAAAGTACGGTACTCAGTAACGCTGGCAGGAGTCCTAAAGTCATCAATGCACATAGGTAAAATTTCTCTTCTGATCCAGATCAGAAGAGGGGAAGCTAAGATCTAATTAATGAGATTCTCTGTATGTGGAGTCGGTTAATTTTAAGTGAGCTGATCGGCATTTCTTATCTCTTCTCATGATAATGATTAGCAGCCCTCGGTAAGGGAAGTTTCAGTGAGTGCTGGAAAACCACGGGTCAGTCAGATCTCTCATGTGAAACTAAATGTTGGTCTGGCATCTCTGGAACTCAAGGGATGACCCAATGGGCTTAGCCTCTGTTAAACAGTTTTAATCATTAAATGGAAATGGATGCAGTTGGCGAAAGAATACAGTGGCTTCAGAGCCATGGTTTGGGTTTTTAAATAGCCCCTAACTTTGATTGGAGGAGAGTCGAGGGAACTATTTCACCACAGGTGTTATCAATAAAGAAAATCAGTTCTGTAAATGGTCGTTTCCCTAAACATGGTGTTCTACACTAAGGGTCAGAGCTTCCATTTCCAATTAGGTAGCTTTGGGACGGAGACCCAAAACTGAATTGTATGTTTTTAAAAATGTCTTTCATTTATTTGCTTAATTATAGTTATTTAGATAATTTATAAATTATAGTATAAGAAAGCCTACTTGTAAGACTGTGGAACTTGTATTTATGTGTTTTGGGATGGTTAACATTTTGACAAATTATTAACTTGCGATGAAAGTTATACCTCCCAGGTTGTGTCCAACATTCGTCTTTTATTGCTGCGTGGGAAACATTGATTCTAATTTTTATTGGCAGGGGTGTATACGTGGAAATAGAAAAAAGATTAATTTTACTCATCTGTAGCTTTTTAAATTTGAAATTGCATTACTAGTTCTAAAATAAATATTATAATTGGTCAGTTTGGTCATGCATTGAAGCATTTCATGTAAGGGGAAAACTGTCTGTGTTAGCTATTGAAATTCTTGATGGCCCATAAACCCACTTAGCAGGAAAGTTTGCAACTTGGTTGAGAGTACGAAGGGGAAAAGGGACTTTATCAGGAAATATGACTTACAGAAGTAGAATTAAGTTAGCACGATTTCAAACTTGACCTTAGAATTAAGAGTAATTTGATTGAGAAACACTTGATTCAGGCAGGCAGGAACTTGGCTTTTTCCAGTCACTTTCCTCAGTGCTTGTGGGGTCTTCTTTAAAAAAAAGCAGCATTTACAACGTTATGATTATGTAAATATTGTCTTTTGCAGATTCAAGTAGTGTGCTCAGAGTGGTTAAGAAGGAAACAGTCTTAAATTACTAACTCTGCAGGTCAAAGGAGAATGCCCCAGGCTTTGATATCCAAATGAGTCTCACTTCATTGTTTCCATGTCTGTATCTTCTCAGTCGTTCTGTTTCCATTTTTTTAAATCACGTATTCTGTTGCATTATCTTTTTTGTTTGTTTGTTTTATGGAGTGTGCAGAGGCAAAATCATAACACCCCCCCAAGATGTCCTCATTCCTGGACCCTGTGAACGTTACCTTGCAGGTAGATGTTAAGGATCTTGAGGTGACAGGATTATCCTGGATAATTATTTTTTTTCTATTTGAAGAATTTCCTTTAATATTTCTTATCCTTTAACCTTTTTATTTTGTCTTCTTTTTTGAAAGATGTTTTTATTGGGTAAATAATCCTAGATTGACATTTTTTTCTTTCATTACTGCACAGATATTCCATTGTTTTCTGGCTTACTTTGTTTCTAATGAGAAATGCCCATCATCAATATGTTTATTGCTCTGTAAATAATATGTATTTTTCTCTAATTATTTTAAATATATTCTCTTGAACACTGGTTTTAAGCAATTTGATGATGATATATGTCAGTATTGTTTTATTTATGATTCTTAAGCTTCTTGTCTTTATGGGCTTACAGTTTTTATCTGATTTAGAAAACTTTCAGTCATCATTTCTTCAAACATTTTTCCCCCCTTTTGGTGACTTCATTTACATGCACATTAGATTGCTCAAGGTTGTTCCACAGCTTCCTGATGCTTCTTCATTTTTTCCAGTATTGTGTATCACTGTTTATTTTAGATAGTTTGTATTACTGTGATTTCAAATCCGCTAATCTTTTTTTCCCCTGGAACATCTAATGTACTATTAATTCTATCCAATGTGTTTTTCACCCCAGACATTATAGTTTGTTTCTTTGTTTATTTTATCCTTACCCGAGGACATTGCTTTCCGGGAGAGAAGAAGGGAGAGAGAAACATCTATGCAAGGGAGAAGCATCAATTGGTTGCCTCTCGTATGTGCCCTGACTGGGGATCTTATGCACCTGGACGGGGGATTGAACCTGCAATCCAGGTTTGTGCCCTGACCGGGAGTTGAACCTGCAGCCTGTGGATTACAGGAGGACACTCCAGCCATCTGAGCCACACCAGCCAGGGCACATTGGAATTTTTGTCTTTAGAAGTTCAGTTAGGATCTTTTGAGGATCTAAAAATTTTCAAATTTTCCTTGAGCTTTTTGAACACATAATAACCATTATGTGTCCTTGTGTTTCAGTTCTAACATGTGACAGATCTGGTTTGGTTTTACTTAATTGATTTGTCTCCCGATTATGGATTGTGTTTTCCTGCTTCTTTACATGATTAGATGCCAGACATTGTGAATTTTATCTTGTTGGGTGCTAGATATTTTTGTGTTTTCCAGCTATGTTATGGGATGTAGTTAAGTTTCTTGGGAAGTGGTTGAGCCTTTCATGTCTTGCTTTTAAGCTTTCTTAGGTATGACCAGAGCAACATTTAGTCTTTGGCTAATCTACTGAGGCAAAACCCTCTTAAATCTTTATCTGATGTGCTGTTAATTATGAGGTTTCCACTCTCATTAGTGGGAACAGGAGGAGCCATTCCCTGCCTATAGCAGCTTTGGGGGGTATAATCCCAAATTCTTTCAGGTGCTTCTTGGGTAGTTTTTTCACACACATGGGTTGGCCTGCTGAAGACTTGGGGAACCCCAGCACATTTCCACAGTTCCTTGTCTTTGCGGCTTTCTGCCCTGTGGTACAGTGCCCTGCAGACTCGAGTCATCTCTTAGCTCCTAGCTCCATCTCCTCATCAGGCCCTGCCCGAGTCCATGCTCTTTGTGCCACAGCCTGGATGCTCCCCAGGCAGGAAGCTTTGTGCAGTTACTCTGCTTGTTTCCTGTCTCTCATGAGTCACTGCCCTTTGTTGTTCAGTGTCCAGTGTTTTGAAACTGTCACTTAAAATATTTTGTCCAGCCCAGCAGGTGTGGTTTAGTTGGCTGGGCATCGTCCTGCAAAGGGAAAGGTCACCAGTTTGACTCTCTGTCAGCGCACATGCTTGGGTTGCAGGTTCAGTCCTGGTTGGGGCGCATATAAGAGGCAACCAATCGATGTTTCTCTTTCACATTGATGTTTCTCTCCCTCCCTTTCCCTCTCTCTAAAAATAAATAAATAAAGTCTTTAAAGTATTTTGTCTATTTTTTTCAGTTGTTTAAAATGTATGGATCTGTTCCCTGTTTCTTCATCTTGGCTGGGAGGGGGTGTCTCCTGCCTATGAGATCTCGTCATGTCCAAGCAACACCCTTTGCCTTTGGTTGTTGTTGTTAACGTCCTGGTGCATCGTGTTGGGTGAAAGCACCCCAACGTTTACTGGGGTCCTGAAAAATAATGTCTCTCCATATTTAGGATGATTTATTGTGCGTTACCTGAAGATCTATAAAATATAGAAAAATCTTCGGAATTCAGTCATAATGCTGAAATACATTAAATTTTGAGTTCTAAATGACTGATAAAACCAAAAAATGCTAGTATATCTATTTATTTTTTAAAATGTTAGTCTTGACATGCAGCCATTACGTGGGTTGAATCTGTTTTCTGCAATACATGAAATTTTAAATTCAGAAACAATGGAGTGTTTTCCAGTTTCCTTTGGTGGCTCTTAGCAACAGCAAACAAATAATTTTCTTTGGATTTCATTTTTATAAGTGATAAAACTTTTAGTGATGTGACAAGGTTATTGAAACTTCTTAAACAGTTGCCATTTTTTTCTAATGTTTGCTATAAAAAATAGGTTGTATATTTGAACCCCCAAAACATGCATTTAATTACTTATAAAATCCCGTGCCACATTTGTTACATACAACGTTTTTCTTTTGGCTTTGGTAGAAAAACTAAAAGCTCTGTGCTACTTTGTGATAACTATGCGATCAGTGTGTGAGGTGGGTGAAAGCTGACGACATGTTACCGATTTCAATGAAAAATCCCTTTGTTTTAGCTTTTATATTTTCGTTATATCTAGGCACGGCCCAGTAACTTTGGGTCATTTTCAATCTCCCTTTTTCCTTTCTCTTTGTAGGCTGTTTTAAAAATTAAACAGTTGTGAAACAAAGTCTTTCATAAAATGCTTTGCTCTCAGTTATTGTTTATTTGCCATGGCTCGAAATCAAGCCCATAAATGAGAAAATGGTTCGGTCCCTGGGTGAGTCCAGAAATGCCGACGGCAGCGTCTGTGCAGCGGGGCTCTCCTGGCTGTGCGGGTGGCAGGCACTTCGTATGGATCACCTTAAAAGCAACGCGGATGTGCCGCAGTCTCCACGTTACAGATGAAGGGCCTGATCGTCAGTGAGGTCACAGCATGCTGCCCCTGGAGTCACTGCACTAGTCAAGGGCTGACTCTGGACTCTGACACCCAGATCATTATGCTGGTGTCTACTTTTTTCCCTTGCACAGGGGTAGAGGCAATTAGTGGCTGTTCCGGCGAGGCCACTGTGTCCTCATTGAGGGGAGCACTGGCACAGTTGTGGGCTCAGCTAGTCTGTGGGAAGCCCCACAGTTTTACAGAAAGGGGCTACACTAACCATTGTCTGCAATTTTAGTGAATGTGGATGTGCACGGTCCTGGCTATTGATTTAGGAACAAATCCGTCAAATAATGTACTTTCAGGAATAACTGAAGAATTTCTATAAAATGACATGCTTTTAGGTATAATTTTTTCCTTTCTATTTTAAACAGCATTTGGTATAAAAAATAGGAAAGAAGGAATTATTCAAGAATCTGGTGCCCTTTTTTGATTCTTACTCAATTTACCTATTTATCAATTTTGGCTTCAACTCACCTACTGTTGGAAAAACTTTTGTCATAAACCAGATTTTCCAACACTTTTCAGAGTCATTAACTAATCCATCTTCTGGGTGCAGTGTGAAAGGTGATACAGTCGCCTATTGATAGAAAGGTCTGTTTTACATTTAGGATTTTATTGGCCCTTATACTTAATATATGGCATTCCAGAAGGTAAGCACATGTGAAGGACCTGTATCAATCAATTATTAGATATTTATTATGTGTCCATTGAGTCGCTGTGTCTAGGAACACGGTGTGAACAAGATAGATGTGGGCTCTCAGCTCAAAGACTTGTGGTCAAGGAGTACACGGGTATGGAGCTTGGAAGCGATGCTGAGCAGAGCCTTTTCCTGTCCTGTCCTCGGGAGCTGGTCAGCTGTATGGACCCAAGTGCCCTGCCTCTGTGCAGCCTGTCCCTTGGGGGTTTGGGAAACGGGGCAAGCCTCTGAGTGAGAAAGCAGACCACCCCTCCTCCTCATGGCACCTGGATACCACTGCCCCCTTGCCTCTCACTACCTGCCCAGGAGGACAGTACAAAATGGTAATGGAGAGACAGACTTCTTCAACTGGGAACGCTTTGTCGTACTAAGTAGATCTCTCTGCTTCGGGCTGTAAAACTGATGACCGTTCTGAGAGATCCTGAGAAGTCTTTGCTAGCTTTTTTGACTAACCTCTGAAGGAGGGGGGGAGATGGCATTTTTAAAATGAGGAGTTGTGGTATAGACTGGTCCAAGTTAAGTATCTGTGGCAAACCTTGATTTCTTTCTCTGTTGTTCCTTTTCCATTTTTCTTCTCCTTTTCCTCTTTTTCTTCCTTTTTTTCCTCTCTCTGTCCCTCCTTTTCTTCCCATAAAGCAAGAGGGATAGGAAATGCATGAGAAAATGTGTTATCTGTTTTGCAGTCCCCATCTGTGAATGGAGAAGTGTGAACATATGAATGAAATTTCAATGAGTTAAAAAGATGGGGGTTGATTTTATTATCTTTTGGGTAGTGGATATATTAATGCTAAGCTTACCTTTGAACTGTATTTATTAATTGACTGTGATTTATACACATATAGCTATTAAATACTGTGTATCTATGTGTACCTGTCTGATTATAATCATATTAATTTTTTTTATTTGTAAATGGTCAGTGATTAGAATACCAATTCCAGGTTCTCTGTTTCCCTGAAGCTCACAGATTCAATTAATAATCAGGATGTTGCTTGGTAACATTATAGAACAGATCTTTAAACATAAAATTGGAACAGTTGATAAACTGATGTGCCCTTAGAGCAGAAAAGGGTATTCTAATTTAATTGAATGTTTCCAGAGAATTGAAACTCTATACTTTTAACTACCAAATCATCAAACATTATATTTCAGCATATATTATTTTGGTTGTTAAGATAATACATGTTCATTATAGGAAGAATTAAAGAAGGTAAGAAGAAAATAAAAGTATCTTTATTTTCACTATTCAGCAATGCTTTTTAGCAAAATCTCTATTAAACCTTGATTTTTGCTTTATAGTCTTTAAAATTTTTTCTGTGTCTTTATAGATATACTTACGTACTTTAAACATCAGGATCCTATTGACCATATTGTAAAACATTAAAGATTTTTATTTGAGGTGCTTCTAATATTCTTTATACACATCTCCGTCTTCTTGAATACACTAACTTTCTTGGCGTTTTCGGATCACTATTTTGTACCGTGTTCGTGTTTCCTGCCCTGTGTTAATCTGACTCCTAACGCCAGGACCCTCACATACCTTCTTTTCCACTCCGCGGCTCACTTGTGCTGTGGCCTGGTTTAGCAGGTAACTAAGCTTTTTCGGAATGTTGAGTCAGTAAGATTCAGAGAAAGGACTTAAAGAATAAAGAGCAGAGTTCTTGCTGAGATTCGTGGTTTTATTTCCTTAAGTGTCCTTGTGGGAGTCTGAATAATGGTTGTCCAAGGACGTCCATGTTCTAATCCCCAGCCTGTGGCTGCGTTACTTCACGTGCAGGTGTGATTAAATAGGGGACTGTGAGCTGGGGAGATGGGCCTAGTGTAATCCTCAGTGTCCTTATAAGAAGAAAGGCAGTAGCAACAGGGAACAGGACGAAGACAGAAGCAGAGGTTGAAGGATAGGCTTTGAAGGTGAGGAGGAGGCCGTGAGCCAGGGCATATGGATGGCCTCCCGTGGCTGGAAAAGACAAAGCAACGGTTCTCCTTAGAGCCTCCAGAAGGAACATATCTCTGCCAACACTGTGATTTTGGCTATAAACTCCGTTTAGGATTTCTGACCTCTAAACCAGATAGGTAATAAATTTGTCTTGTTTCAGGCCACTAACTTTGTGGTGATTTTGGTACAGCAGCAATAAGAAACTAATATACCCTCCAAACAGTGAGGTTTTTGGAGGGAGAATATATCTCTTACGTTTTATCTATCTATCTATCTACCTATCAATCAATCAATCAATCAATCATCTATCTATCCATCCATGTATCCATCTGTCCATCCTTACCTGAGGATATGTTCTTTATTGATTTGAGAGAGAGAGAGAGATCTCGATCTGTTGCCCCCCACATGTACCCTGACTGGAGATCGAACCCGCACCCCAGGTGTGCGCCCTGACTGGGAATTGAACAGCAACCTTTTGGTGTACAGTTGGCTCCAACTGAGTAACTGGGCCACGGCTCTCTTGTATATTTTAGCATTCAGTGCAAAATAGAGTGCATGCTTAACTAAAGGTGCAAAAGAAAAAAATGAGCAAATAAATAATTGAACATTGTTTTCAACATGTGACTTTTTAAATTTGTAGTCTTGAGGATGTCAGAATTGACAAGAATGGAATTGTGCAGTAGTGGATTCCAGAAAAAGGCTTCCCTAAATTTAGAGGAATTAGTAACAGATATCTGTTAATTTATTAAAACTTAGCTGTGCTCAGGGATATAATTTCCCCATTTAATTAAATGACACTTATGTATTTTACAACACGCTCGCAGCACAGAAAGTGAAACACTTGTTTTAAAGGGAGAAAATTCATACTAATACTGACTTTTCTTCAGTCTTACCAAGAAGTGACTTGGGCCAGCAAGAACGGAACTTAGTTTGCCCTTGCCAGCTGGTGCATAATCACTATCAATAGCTTCAGCCGGAAAATGACTCTCAACACATTCTCTGATTTCATAGGTCAGTTGAATTACCTAAGCAAGGAGTTCTGTGCCTGTAGTCACCATCCGTGCCTTTGAGACCCTGGCTGCTGTGAGAAGTGATTAATGGGCAGTGGTGCCATCCTGGCAGGACCATTCTTCCTGGCACTCGTGTACTGTGTCTCCTCTGCTTGTCCTGTGGCAAGTAACCCTTCCCTATCCATCTACTTACGAGAAAGTCACTTACTTGGAACCTGTGTGTATTCTGTTACTCACAGTTTCAGCAAGTTTGTTTACTTTGTATTTAAGTCCATAGCCAACTAGAAGTGGCACATTAGAAGCCTGGAGAAGGGATACTTAGGCCAACTACTCTGACATCATCAGCACGAAACACAGTTGAAAACCTGATGGGAAAATTGTAAAAGGTGTGAACACTGGTGGAAGTCTGGGGCTGCTGCCGCTCCCTCCTCTGAAAGTCGCGCAGCCTCATCATTCGTGTTCACGATGATGACCTGGATTAGACCGTGTCTCTTGCAGCTTATGAAAGATGGGGAAAAAGTGTTCAACACATTCACAGAATAATTTCTATTCTTCATAGTTAATTTAAATGTTGTTGATTTGCTTGAGGGTATAAACTTTAGTTTTCTATGATGATCCATTTTCTATAAATCCCCCAAAGCTCTCATGAGTGCACCTTTACCATAAGCTCTCAAAAATGATTCGAACTCCTTTCTCCCCTGAGGAGAGCTATGAAGAGAAAAGAAATGATTTGTCATCTCCTAAAAATATATATTTTCTCTCCCTTCTATTATTGGCTTATTTGACATTAATGCTTCAGTATTTGACTGATTTGTTATTTACATTTTAAAGTTTTATTTCTTTATTTTTTTATGTCCTGCTTAATGCTATGACCAGAGTTGCATAGCCAGCTAAGACTTAAGACAGGCACTGGCAGTTTCAAGTTGAGATTTATGTCAATTGCTTTTAGGTAAAGACGTACCTAATAACAGCATTTTTCAAGTTCCTGGTGTCCAGGCATCCCCTGACCCCCTGTGTCTGGTGGGGCAGTGACTGCTGTCTGCAGGGAGGAGGTAACCTCATGTGATTCTGAAGTAAGCTTCTTAAGGACATTGAGGCGAGGCACCTTCAGGTGTAAGGACGTGAATGCTGGACAGGGCGTGGTCTGTTTGGAGAATACTGGGAGTCGTTAATGAGATCAGTGTCCTGCAGGGGGGAAATCAGCAGCAGCGGGAAAGGAAAGAATAAGTAAATCTCTCCTGGAGCGGGAGTTTCGCAGTCAGTGACATCTAATCCAACATCTTTTGGGCCATGTGTGTCTCTGCCTTGGTGTCCTCATATGTACAGTTGATGGTGCTACTAGTGTCTCTCTTCAGGAGAGCTTTTGTAAGGACTAGGTGAGAAGGTACAGAAGCCTCTAGCACACTACCCGGAATGAAGTCCTCTACACGGGTTATCTCTCCTTCTCCCCATTCTTCTCAGGACTCCTGGTGATGATCCTTGATGCTTTCAGCAGGCCAGACCTGAGCCCCAGGATGGGAAGGGTCTGGCTTGGGAATGCCCTTGTGTAAGCAATGTTCGGTTCCCCTCAAAGATGAGTTCCCCCAGGGAGCATCACACCCTAAACTCGGGTCAGCATGTTCCAAGGCTTTCTAAAGTGAGTTCTATATTGTATAGCATAGACTTAAATGTTCCAGCAGATTATCTCTTCACCCCAGAGTTTAAGCTGAGAAACCCTTCTGGCAAGGATGAAAGGAGAGGAAGGAGGACTGCTGGCCAGCAAAAACAGAGGAGAAGAGAGGCCTGTGCACAGGTCGCCCACATCAGCACACCACATCCACTCCAAGGAGGCAGGAGGTTTCTCAATCCCAAAAATCCAGCCAGGGTTTTTTTAGGTAAGGATTGGTCTTTGTGTTCGATGTTAGTCTTGGACTTCCTCACACTAATTCCTACTCTTGGTGCTCCATCCCCTTCTTCCCACATCACCCACCTTGGGAAGAGTGGTGTCTGAACACCCTCTGGAAGAACTACATGAAAACAGCAAAGCCTTTCTAAGGAAGGGGGATTTCGCCCCACACTGCCGGGCCACACAGTGGAATGCAGAGACTGCTCAGGCCTCCGTGACGCTACCTTTTGTGTTCCTAAAGAAAGAGTTTTGCAAAAAAGACAGATCAAGGCATTCCACTTGCTAGATTATGCTTATGAATTCTTAGTTTGAACTTTAAAAAATTTTCCCTTCTCCAAATAGCGCAGGTAGGGAAATGAACCTGAGTAGGACTGGGAAAAATGTAGTACAAGTGCTGTTTGTGTGTGTGTTTGCAGGAGGGAACGTAGCGTACTTAGCAAACTAGGTGTAGAACAATGTGGTTCATACAGCCGATAACGTTTGTCTGCACAGTGTCTTAGAGGTGCTCCAGTCTCAGACCTCCTTAATTGCACCCAGTTGCGTTTTCCTTCTTGTTGCCGCTCCCCTCACCCTAAGGAACATGTGTCCACTTCATACTATTTAAACATCTTTTGAGGGCTCTGTACTGCAATTGAAATGGAATGTCAGGAATCTTTAGGGGGAAATATTTATTTTTAGGCATATCCTTCAAGCCTATGGCGGTGGGAACTCTGACTTCTTCAGCATCTGTAGTAATCAGTAATCAGCAACGTGATTGCCTAGCAGACAGCAGTGAGATGAATGTCTGCGCATTTCTGGGTTCTGGGAAGTGCAGAGCAGCTTCGTAGGAAAATCTACTTAGAAACAATAGGTGCCGTGCCTAGCTCTCATGTCAGGGTTTGAGAAATCGCCTTTGTCTAAGGTTATCATCTGTCTTGTAGCTTTGAAATGCATGCTGTAGCGTGATGCCCACATGTGCTTTTCCTGGCTTGTGCTCTTGTAAGTTTGGCTCTGTCGGACTTAAAGGTTCTCCAAGTTGGCCAACCTTCAGGATGAACTCTTTGAGCGTGATAGGCTGGAATCGATGGCAGGAGCAGCCAAGATGACTGGAGCTATGACTCTGGTGTTGAAAGAGGATGAAATGGGGCTATTCAGAACAGATGCAGAGTCACTTACTTCAATTGATCCTGTCTTTGTAGGCTGCTTTTCAACTTTAGAACTGCTTCTTATTTTGGCTTTGTATGTTTATCTTTCCCTTAACTTTCTGGCCGTAACCTGTTTGAGCCAGAGGAACTTAAAATTTGTGCTTAATTTGTGTGAATAAAGTTTGGAAACTTAAAGGTCAAGAAACTTATGTGTCAATAGGAAATTTAACTTAAACCAGAACTGTGTGTGCATTTCCCAGACCTGAACCCATTTAACCTGGACTCACTAAGCCAACCGCTGATTTAGTATTAATACAGCCTAAGCAGAGACAAATGGGTAGCCAGTACAGTTTGGGCAGCTCTTCTAGATGCCCCTGCTTTATGTGAAATAAAAAAGGATCTTAATTACATTTGTTTGTCAAATGTTTCATGACACCATTCCTAGATTGGGTTTGTCAAAATACTGCTGTTGATCTTCTTTTGTTCTTCTTGCTTAGAAATGTTTGTCTTGAGTCTGATTATTTTTAGTACCCGGCAAAAGTATCTGCTCACGAATTTCTCATTTCTTTTATGTTCATTTGTCATTGCTGTGTATCCAGTACATTCTAGACTTGTTGGTAAGCAGTATGTCAAAAGTTTAATTTGTGAATCTGACTTCCCAGTTTTATTATTTCTGCTTCATGGACTGAAAGATTTTAGAAAGGCACTCTGATTGGTGGAAGCTGACCAATTCTGAATGAAGTCAGGATAATTCAGAAACATGCATGATTTTATTGGAAGCAACCTCTGTCTTTCTGCTGGGCCCATCAGAGTACCCAGCTAATGGAAAATGCTCAATTAAATACTGTTGAATTGAACCGATATAGTCAAACAGTGCATTATTTTTATAGATGTACTTGATGGAGGCCGGATTTATGGAGATTACCTGGAGGCTAGGATTATATTACTTCTGTGGCAATTCTAATTAATATTAAAAATTTTTTGATTTGAACAAATTTTATTAAAAATAATGTTATAATTCTCACTATAAAGGACACATGGATAAAACCAAGGAGGGGGGTGGAATCAGGAGGGAGGTGGAGATGGCTGGGGTTGAGGGGGAGGGGTGGGGGTAAAATGCAGACAACTGTACTTGAACAACAATAAAAAAAAGAAATATAAAACAGTAAAAAATGTATAATTCTTAACATAATGTACATAAAACTAAAGAGCACGAGTCTCCTGTAAGCATTTATCTCTTATCTATATTTAGATATAGATATTTAGCATATATATATCTGTATTTAAATATGTAGAGAAAGAGCTAGAGGGACAGAATATTCACAAAGATCATCTCCCGTATTGGGAAGTGTGAACAAAGATCATCTCCCATATTGGGAAGTGTGAACAAAACCGACAGTAAGAGGAAAAACACCCCCATGCTTTTTGTGAGGAGAGGAATAAAATGTAACCATTTCTCACTGTCATTCTTCGATGGCATGTTTTCCTATTATGTGGTATTCTGTCATGTGGATATTTGGTTTATTTTGGTTCTCTTCATCAGTGTGAATGGAATAAAACCAAAGCCGATCATTCACATCTGAGTTTTCATTCTGTATTACCTGAAGTTTTGCCTCAAACTAAATGGTGACACACCACCTTGGTGTGACTTGGATTTTGGAAGCTGCGTGTTTTCCCTGCTTGGCTTTCTTCCGCTCTGTCTCTGTTTTCCTTCTCCACTGCCTGCTTCCTTCAGTTGTAAGTAGGGCTGTCTCAGTGATGCCCTGAGCTGAACTGCCGTCTTCTGTGGCACTGGCTCCAGTTTTAGCACTGGACTGTAGGTTTTCTCAACAGCCTTCCTGCCGGGTAATGTGTAGCTACTAAAACAAATCTCACATGGAATTCTGCCTCACGTGCAAATACTTACAATGAGCAGGGGCCAGTATGACTATTCCATAAACTCAGTGAGGACCTAATCCTGTGTCCAAAAGGAGGCGTCAGGAAGTTGTTGTTTAGGAGTATGATTGACTTCCGATCGCCCTCTGCACTGGAAATCCTAAGCCTAGGGTGCCCATCCGGAAGGGGCTGGGCCATTGGACTTTCATGTGCTCTGCTTAGTCCAGGGCAGGAGTGCCCTGTAGTATTTCTAGCCCAGTCCACATTGAAAAACATCACAATTTCACCCATGAAAACATTTTTTAATTTTTTTATGTTTTATTATTTATGCTATTGAAGATGTCCCATTTTTTCCCCCTGTCACCCCCCTCCACCCAGCCTGCCCCCCACTTCCATAGGCAATCCCCACACTGTTGTCCATTTCCATGGGTCCTGCATGTATGTTCTTTGACTACTCCCTTCACCTTCTTTTAGTCAGTGTCCCCTCTCCCCTCCCCTCTTACAGCTGTCAGTCTATTATTCCATGATTCCACGCTTCTGGTTCCATTTTGTTCATTAGTTTATTTTGTTTATTAGATTCCTTTTATAAGTGAGATCGTATGATACTTGTCTTTCACTGCCTGGCTTATTGCACTTAGCATACTAGTCACCAGTTTCATCCATGCTGTCACAAAAGGCAGGGATTCCTTATTTCTTCTGCATAGTATTCCATTGTGTAAATGTACCACAGTTTTATCTACTGATGGGCACTTAGGCTGTTTCCAAATCTTGGCTATTGTAAATGGCACCGCTATGAACGTCGGGGTGCATGAGTTCTTTTGAATTGGTGTTTCAGATTTCTTAGGGTCTGTTCCCAGCAGTGGGATCGCTGGGTCAAAAGGCAGTTCCATTTTTAATTTTTCGAGGGACCTTCATACTGTTTTTCACACTGGCTACACCAGTCTGCATTCCCACCAGCAGTGCACTAGGGTTCCCTTTTCTCCACATCCTCGCCAGCACTTGTTGTTTGTTGATTTATTAATGATGGCCATTTAGGTAGGTATGAGATGATATCTTGTTGTGGGTTTTTTTTTTTTTACATCTTTCTGATGGCTAGTGATGTACAGCATATTTTCATATGTCTCTGGGCCCTCTGTATGTCCTCCTTGGAGAAGTGTCTGTTCAGGTCTTTTGCCCATTTTTTAATTGGGTTGTTTTTCCTCCTGGAGTTGAGTCATATGAGTTCTTTATAATTTTGGAGATTAAACCCTTGTCTGAGGTACCTTTGGTATATATGTTCTCTTACATGGTCAGTTCCCTTTTCATTTTGATGATGGTTTCTTTAGCTGTGCAGAAGCCTTTTAATTTGATGTAGTCCCAATTTGTTTATTTTTAACATCCACTTTGCTAACTAACAAAGACTCCCATATTTGTGAAAAGGAAGAAAAATCAGACTCCTGCTCTGGATTCTGGAGTGTGTCCTGAGTGGAGGCTTTCAGATGCTAATGAAGCTCCCTTGGGGTGTGTTCTCAGCCTGAGTGACCACCCATTCCTGGGATGGGGGTCACGACCAGCCAACACACATGTGTCACGTGAGTGGCGCTGAAGTATTTTAAATATAATTACAGACAGTACAATAGGAGGATGTTTTGTGATTACTCTAGTGTGAGAGAACCAGATTGGGAGATGCATTTGGACGCAAGAATGTTGAAATATAAGGAACATTTTTGTGGTTGATGGGAAAAATTGGAAACACATTTGACGCTAAGACTGGCCTGGGACACATGGTTGCCAGAGAACAGGCCCGTTCAGTGCTTTTTCCTGGGCAGAGACAACTTGGAAGTGAGAGAAAAGCACAGCGTACAGCCTAATACACTTCTTTGCATAAAATGTAGATGCATACTAAAGCAATATATATATTAATAAACACAAACTTGATTATATGTATGGATAGCGTATTAAAGAATACACAGTGCTTTCAACTTCAGCAGCAGTTTTCAAACATTTGGTCTTGTAAGTCTTTTACATTTTAAAAATTACTAGGGACCAACCCCCAGAGAGATTTCATTTGTCTAGGTTATAGCCATTGATACTGACTGTGGAAATTAAAATTCAGAAATTTTAATACTTATCAATATGGTTAAACACAAACTCATTCCTTTAACAAAAAATATTTTTTTCATGAAAAAGTCTGTATTTTTCCAAACAAGAAATTCAGTGAGATGCATGACCATTATTTTACATTTTTTCAAATCTCTTAAGGATATTTGTACTAGAAGACAGCTGGATTCTCATCCCTGCTTCTGCATTGAATCTGTTGCACTATTACTCTTCACGTAGCCTCTGAAAAACTCTAGTGTGCATTTGTGAGGAAATGAGAATGAAGAAGGCAAAGTGACTTGGTAGAATCATGAAAATCATTTTGGTCTCACAGACCCCCAGAAAGGCCAAGTACCCCCACGGGTCCTGGACAACACTTTGAGAACTCTGCTTCCACGTTTGAGAAGGTACACGCTGTTTCCCATAACTTGTGCCTGCCTTCTACTCGAACTGCGAGTTCAGGGAGAGTGGCACGTTGGTTGTCGTAAGAGATAAGTTGTTTGCCACGCCTTGTAGCTTTGGGTGATTTTTCAAACCCTCTCATTAAGTGTTCATTGCAGTATTTTAATGCTTGATGAGCATTTATGACAAGAATAGGAATAAGTGATAACTGTTCACAATGTGGTTTTTTTTTTTTTTGGTATGTGCTTTAAATAGGTTATTTGAGGACATTTTAATTTTTTTGCCTTTTGTGGATTGTGTTTCACACCTTAGGAGAGAGTGGTTTTGGCAGGGTGTCACCTAGCCCCTAAGTAATTATGTTTACACCCTCCACACACTTGTGCCCTCCATGGAGGTCAAAACAGGTCTCTCTCCCATGTCTTTCAGGAACATCTCTGTTGTGTAGGATCTGTGTTTTGAAACTTTTAAGTTGGAGTGGACTGATATTTTTTGTTCAATGATGATAAATTATGAGAAAAATGAAATTACTGGAAAAACAATAGACAAGCCCCAATTTTATTATTTTATTTTATATACATGCAACTACTCTTTCACGTTACTGTGAAAGTTTCTGAAGGCTTACCCTCAATTTCCATATCATCTGTATTATTCTGTACTATCCCCTCGCTCTCTGGGAACACGCAGTTCCCACGTGGGCGGTGGACCACACCTGGAGGACTGCTGATGTCCATCACAGCCATGTGCCTTCTCATGTAATCCAAACCTGGAATTTGACCTGTTTTACTTCCTGCCTCCCACCCTCAACCTCATTTTAAATGAGAGAATTCGTGTGTATTCTTTTCTGCCTCCTCAAGTAATATTTACATAGTGTCGTACTTTGGAAACTTGGTTACAAAAGTAAGGTACATGTATTTAAAGTGTGTCAAAGAGGATTATTAGTATTTCAAAAATACACTCAAACTAAGTTCAAATAACATTGTTCTGAACTGTGTTTTCTGACTTAACAAGATACTAGCTCTGACTTATTTGTTTGAAAGAACAAAATAACAAGTTAGAGGGAAAAAGAAGGTTGTTCCAGATGGCTTGAGTTAAGGGACAGAATGCGTGGTCTGTTCATTTTTCTTTACGGGGTTCTTACATGATGGTCTTGTCGAAGATTTGTGGATGAGGGGGAGAAAAGACTGCTGCAGGTCAGAAGGGGTAGCAGCTGAGAAAAAGAGGGGAACAGACACAAATAGGTCGGCCAGGGGCAGAGGAGGCTGTAGTAGAGAAAGCCGCTCTGGTGTCCAAGCCTCCAGCTGTCAGCTGGGTCTGTGGTTATCCCCATCAGTGCTGGGATTTCTTTGGGCACTTAGCACTTACTGGGTGCTTGCCCTGTGCCAGGTAGGGGCTGGTTCCTTTCCATAGAACCTCCCTTAATCCTCACAATAGACCCAGGAAGGAAGATAAGAGGGCACTGAGGCTCAACCAGGGAAAATACGTGTTCAAGGGCAGGCAGTTAGTACGTAGTGAGGCTGAGACTGGAGCCCGCAACAGCATGTTGCCAAAGCCTCTTGCTCTTTCCAGATCTGGTGCAGATTTGAAAGACCAGGAGAGGAGATTGAGGCAGGCCCACGTGAGAGCTGTAGTTGTCTGGAACTTAGTTGGGAGAGTATAGTTTCCCACCAGCTCCTACCTTACTTCTCCAGATAAAGAAGATGGAAGATGGTGAGGTATCTGTTTCCAGAAACATTTTTTAAGGAAATCAGAGAGAGGCCAAAAGGGACTTAAGTTTCTCCAGAGAGGAAGTTGAGAAACTCAAGTATAGCAAACCACTAATGCCAGATGTTATTTATCCAAAGGTTTTTGGCTACATTGCAATACTTTCTGGATCTCCGCTAGCTCTCTGCAATCTTTCTGAAGCTGCTTTGAGTTTTAAAAATATATGTACCTGAATTTGAAACCATGGTCATTTACTCCAAAATATGCTCTTAAAACCCTAAATTCTTATAATAACAATGGTGGAAGCACAGAAGGAATCTTTCCAAATGATTATTTGGAGTATTATTCTATTCCAAATAGAAAAACATGTTTCTGAACTGACCACTATTTCAGCTAGATTAAGCTAGGTTTTCGCTTTAAAAAAAAAATGACATTTCGCACTCTTTTACTACATACACATGGAATGTTTCCTACTTAAAGTTTTAATTATTATTCCTTACTGGAAGGCTAAAAGGAGGTTTTACTGTCTTTGACTTTTTTTCTTAACTGATAACAAAAGCTTTTATATTTGGTCATAGGCAAAAAATAGTCTTTATTACCCTGTAAAGGTGTGGAGAGGTGGATGGGTAAGCACAGTTAGAACTTTCTCTTGTAAAAAGGACTGTTGATTTGTGATCTCAATTCCCTCATTATCCTTCTTTTCCTGTATGACATTTGCAGCAACATTCCATCTTAAATGTTTTTACTTTTGACCATTTTTTCTCTTAATTTAGAGAGTATTTTCCAGTTGTTATTATTTTTTGTTTTTGAGACTTGAGTCAAAGAATCTCATCTAATTGTTTCTTTTTTTTTTTTTACCAGGACATTCTTCAGTCTGCCTTTCGGTTCTCCAGTACAACCAGTACAGCCCCTGGTCTAGGGCCCGTTTTGTATTCCAACACACCTCCCTAGTTGATAGAAAACTTGGAATGTGTTCTTCTGGTTAATCTATTTTCTTCTTAGTAAAGAGTGATGCAGAACCTTTTTTTTTCCTATTTGACTCTGGCTGTTGAAAATGTTCCTAAAATAATAGCCCACATTCCTGCCTTAGTAAGCACAGTGGAAATGATTGCCTCCTCATGGCTGAAAACCTTGTAGTGTCTGAGAGCAACTTTTCCAGATACCACTTTGCCTTAGATGTGTGGCAAATGGGGATTTGAAAGGAGTGGAGAGAAACGGTTTCTGACAAAATTGCAGGGAGGCACGGCAGCCAGATGGTTGCCGTGCCGCCCTCCCCTCCATCAGAGAAGCTCGAGAACTGTGTCTGTGCCGTGCAGCCTCCCACCTGTGTGTGCAGGAGTTGCAAGTGTGCAAAGTTCTCTTGGCTTCCCTTCGCTGCTGCTGCTGCTAATGGAGAGCTAGCATTACTGTCCCACCTGTGTTTGCATGGAGGAGGGGAGGCATACCTTGGCAGTGCCTTTTAAGACATTGAATAGCCAGCATGTGGTTATTTTAAAATAAATTTTCATGATACTGAGATTTCTTTTTTAAATATATTTTATTGATTATGCTATTACAATTGTTCCAATTTTTCCCTCTTTGACCCCCTCCATCTCCATTTCCTATACTGTTCTTAACATCCCCCTGTCTATTTTGTACCTACCAATTTGTACTTCTTGATCTCTGCACCTTTTCCCACATTCTCCCCCTTCTCCCTTCCAGCTGATTACCCTCCAAATGATCTCCATATCTATATGATTCTGTTCCTGTTTGGCTTATTTGCTTAGTTTGTTATTTGGATTCAATTATTGGTAGTTGTGGGTTTATTGCTATTTTAATGTTCATAGTTTTGATCTTTTTCTTATATAATGTCCTTTAACATTTCATATAATAATGGCTTGGTGATGATGGACTTCTTTAACTTTAGCTTATCTGGGAAGTACTTTATCTGCCCTTTGATTCTAAATGATAGCTTTGCTGGATAGAGTAATCTAGGTTGTAGGTCCTTGCTTTTCATCACTTTGAATACTCCTTGCCAGTCCTTTCTTGTCTTCAACGTTTCTTTTGAGAAAAGAGCTGACAGTCTTATGGGAAGTCCTTTGTAGGTAACTGCCTCCTTTTCTCTTGCTGCTTTTAAGATTCTCTTTATCTTTAACTTTTGGCATTTTAATTATTATGTGTCTTTGTGTGGTCCTTTTTGGGTCCATCTTGTTTGGGACTCTCTGTGCTTTCTGGACTTGTATGTCTGCTTCCTTCACCAAATTAGGGATGTTTTCTTCCATTATTTTTTCAAATAACTTTTCAATTTCTTGCTCTTTCTCTTCTCCTACTGGCATCCCTATGATTCAGATGTTGGTATGTTTGAAGATGTCCCAGAGGGTCCTTAGCCTCTCCTCATTTTTTTTTAATTCTTTTTTCTTCTTGCTGTTTTTATTATGTTCCAAATTATTGATTTGATTCTTGGCCTCTTCCCCTCCACCGTTGGTTCCCTGTTGATTTTTCTTTATTTCACTTAACCTTCATTTCTGCCTGGGTCTTTTTTAGCCATTGAAGTACCCAATGAGTTCCTGGAGCATCCTGATAACCAGTATTTTGAACTCTGTCTCTGATAGGTTGGCTATCCCTGTTTCGTTTCATTTGGGCCATATTTCTTTGTCTCCTCATTTTGGCAGTGTCCCTGTGTTTGTTTCTATGTATTAGGTAGAGCTACTTTGACTCCCTGACTTAGTAGTGTGGCCTATTGTAGAAAAGTGTGCCTGTAAGTTATTGGGATGGGGCCTTAGGTGATTGCCAGGGCAGGATAGCCTGTGTCACTGCACTGTGGCTCTGTGAGGGGGAGGGGGAGGAGAGGGAGTAAGGCTGCCACCTGGCCTCTGGAATTTTGCCTAGGAGGGTGCTGTCTCCCAGCACTCACCCTGATGCCAGTCACTTCAGTTTCTTTTCGTATGCCACTAGTACCCTTCCAGCTGCTGCCCTAGTGCTGAATCCCAGAGGGAGTGAGTCTGCGTAAGTCCTAAGTCCATTGTGGACCCTTTAACATGAGAGGCCTGAGAATCTTGCAGTTTCTTCCACCATCCCAACCTCCACTGGTTTTTATAGCCAGACGTATGCCAGTAAAAGGAGACTTTTCCTTGCTAAGAGGGTAGTAGTATGTGTGCAGGCACACACTGGTGGTAGACACTGTAACAGGTGACAGTGGTTATATCCCAGATCCTGGCCTGGTGGGGAGGAGTGTTTCCCTGCCTGCTTTGCTCCAGTTTTACAGTCCAGCCCCAGGCAGAGAAATCCAGGGCTCTTGCTGGATGTCAGCTGATACTTCCAGGTGATTGTTTCCTTCTTTCTGGAGGGAGGCTGGCTGGGAAGTTTTCTTTCTAATCCTTCCTATTTTTGAAGTGATGGAAGTTTTTTCTCCCCAGCTGTTGGGCCACTTGTGAAACACCACCTCTTCCTGCTTGCCACCTCCAGCAGCCTCTGGATTACTCTGCCCAGCTGGTTAAGTTGGCATTGTCCGGTGGGAATGCAGGTTAATTTTGCTTACAGGGAATGTGAGGGGAAAGATGGATCTACAGGGTAAAGAAAGCTCTGGATGTTTTCAAAGTCTAAAAGAACAGCTTTTTGGATTATCTATTATGTTGGATAACAGGGTGTATACAATGTCAGTCACTTTCAGTCATTCCATTTTAGTTCTGTGGCTGTGTGAGAATTGACGGTATTTTCCCCTGAATCTTATGCTTTGGATTTTTTAAAGCTCTCCCTGCCACCAGCCTTCCCTTCCAATTATCAAGCAAAATTTTGATTAAATTTGAAAATCTTAGTCACTGATGGAGTACAAACAAGAAAAATCAAGCTCAGTGTGTAAAAGAGCTAGTAGTTTCTCAAGATCAAACATTGTCAGAGGAATTGGGTGTTTAACTTTTAGGTTTGCTAGGATGTCAGTGTTGGGAGTAAGAAAAAGCAAGTGCATGTGATTACTGTTGTATTTGATCTGAGGGAATGTTTTAATCAGGGGAGAGAGGTGTGCCATTCAAAATCTGGAGTTGAGGACCATTGAGATCTACTCTCTTAGCAACTTACAAATGTATGCAATGCAGTGTTATTAACTGTAGTCACCATGCTGCGTTATTTTTCTTTAAAACATACATAGTAGCTATTTATTTATTTTTTATTTTTAGAGAGGGGGAGGGGAGGGAGAGAGAGAGGGAGAGAAACATTGATGTGTAAAAGAAATATCCATCGGTTGCCTCTCACATGTCCCTAGCTGGAGACCTGGCCTGCAACCCAGGCACGTGCCCCGACCAGAAATTGAACTGGTGACCTTTTGGTTTGTGGTACAACGCCCAACCTACTGAGCCACACCGGCCAGGGCCGTAGTGGCTTTATTTCTTGTTCTTTAAAATTTTTCTATTGTCCATACTTATTAATTAATGGAGGTAATATATCTTTATAGTCATGTTTTTATAAGAATAATACAAAGTCTCAGATAAATGTGCTTAATAATCTTGAAGGTTTTATACAGTGATGCATTTTTTAAAGTGTAAATTGAACTATTTTTACTAATAGTGTTTTCCCTAAATTTGAGTACTTCACAGAGCCACAATAAATTTAAGGTAATGGAAATATTTGTATTTAGAATATTTTTAGTTTATTATGATATTAAGTTATTCACGGTCAACTTCTTCATCGTCATAAATAAACATGCTTAATACTGTTTTTAAATGTTTCAGTTTTCTTGATCCACAAATACTGGTTGATACGGTCCTTGAGAAAATATACGAAAAATACTCAAGTGTTTTAGAGAAGTTGTTCAGCTTTTTACATGCCTCTGTTTTATGGTTCTTAAAAAAAAAATAAAAACAAGGATGGGCTTTGGCTATTCAGTGTACTATATTAGAAATAAGTGGGGGGGGAAAGTGTGGAGGGACCCTTTCCCCCTCATTTGGGGAGATAGAGAAAAGTACACCTTTTTGTTTTGAATGCACATGGCAGATTGCAAAAGATAAAAAATATATACATTAAAAAGTATGGTCTCTCCGAATTCCTTTAATGAACAAATTACTTAATCCTCCCCCCCTGCCCTTTGTTTGAGATAACCATTTTTATCAAGTACTTGTGCCCCTCCCCCCTCACAGGTCACCTGTGCCTATATAAGCATATGTTTGTATAACCTGCTTTGTTTTCATACAAAAGTCGTGGCATTCTCTGCACACCTTCCCTAGCTTTTTATTTTTCACTTAATATCTAGAATATTGTCCTTTCTCCGTACTCACTCTTTCTAATGTCTGGCTCGATAGACTAATATGACTTAACTAGTGCTCTGTTGGTGGACACTTCTGTTGGGTACAGTTGATTTTAGGGTATGTGCATAATGATTTCAAATGATACTACAGCATTGCTCCCCATGAACTCTCCACGTTATGTTCACGACCGCAGTAAGTGAGGTAGCCTGCGTTTCTGCATTCTCACCAGAACATGTCCCAGGGGCGTCCAATCTGTGGCCCGTGGGCCTCACGCAGCCCAGGATGGCTGTGAATGCGGCCCAACAGAATATTGTAAATTTACTTAAAACATCATCAGACTTTGTGTGATTACGTGTCGCGGTGTATTTAATGTGTGGCCCAAGACAACTCTTCTTCCAGTGGCGCAGAGATGCCGAAAGGTTGGACACCCCTGGTACTTCTCAACCTTTGTTAGTCCAGTAAATGGAAAATGGTATTTCAGTGTAGTTTAAGTTGGCGCTTCCTTTGAGTGAGTTTAAACATAAAAGAATCCCTTTGACTGTCAAGATATTAGATTTGATCACCAACCTCTTGGGCCCTTTCGTTTCTAGTTTATATTCTCTGTCTAGATGATGTTATATATTCTTACTCAATTACCATCGACTCAGATGTCTCAAAGGCCACTTGTTTCCTGTTGCTGCTGTAATGAATTACCACAAGCCTAGTGGTTTAAAATAACCCAAATTTATTATGTTACAGTTCTGTAGGTCAGAAATCCAAAACGGATCCCACTGGACTAAAATCAGGGCTATGTTTCTTGTAGAGGTTCTCAGGAGAACCTCCTCCTCCCCCTTTTTTTTTTCTTGCCTCTTCCAGCTTCTGGAGGCTCCTGCATTTCCTGGAGTGCGGCCCTACCTCCACTTTTAAAGCCAGTAATGGAGCCTGTCTGCATCTCCGACTCTGCCTTACTCCCATCTATAAGGACTCTTATGATTGCCTTGGGCCCACTCAGAATCCAGCATAATGGCTTTATTTTAAGGTCAGCTGTTAGCAATCTTAATTCCATCTGCAACCTTTATTTTCTCTCACTGTGGAACCTAACACATCACAGGTTTCAGGGAGAGGATTTGGGGGCATTGTTTTGCCTACCATACCACCTAAGCCCCACATAACCAAAACAGAATTCCCGGTTTTTCCACCCTACCCTTAGTCGTCTTCGAATATCGTGCCCTGTAAAGGGCTCCACTACCCATCAGTTGAGCAAATAGATACCTCAGAGTTATCCTTGACTCCATTTTTGTTTTCCTCACTCTTCATACCCAATCTATCAACTTTTGTGGGTTTTGCTCCCAGGATAGCTTTCACATCAAAGAAGGACATCTGTATCCACCACACCTATGCCAAGACACATTTTATCTCTTGCCTGAACCATTGTAGAGACTTCCTAACTGGTCTCCCCGGATGGCGGGGTATTTTTGTTGTTGTCATTTTGATTTCTTTCCTCCAACTACACTATATCATTTAAGAAATATTCTTACTATTTGAAGTTTCTACAATGGGAAAATGATAGTTTATACATGCTAGTAGTAAAAATATAGTCACATGCAGTTTTCTCTGAGGATTAAATCCATTGTAAGTAAAATAACTAAAAAATTATTTGTTAACCCATTTATGCATTCATTCAGCCATCCACTTAATGTGCATTGTATGTCTGCTACATTTCACATATTGTCATAGATTGGGAAATGGATGGGTAAAAAAATACAGTGATTAATTTGAATTCCTCTTGTTTGGATAAATTCAACCTCCACAGTTGAATATCCTTGGTAATGCCTTATTGAAGAGCAGGTGAGTCTGCACATATTGGCTGAGAGCTTTCTTTGTGTCAGGCTCCATTGTTAGGTGCGCAAATACAATGTATTGTGAGAGCTGCAGATTTCCTATCCCCACATGACACGTGGGAGAGATAGACACAACACACACACACGGATACACACACCACATGTATACACATGTACATATATACATAGGCACACAAGCATACAATTACATACCTATAAACATCTGTGTGTAATTTGGAAAGGTGTGTGTGTATGTGTAAATGGATGAGCTCATGGAATTGAGGGTGACTTAAGGAATCCGGCATCAACCAACATTATTGGTCTGCACCCAGGGTCTTTTCTGGTGTGGTCTCCCGGCTGTTCTCTGGTTTAGTTTGCCCACTTGTTCCCTGTGGGAGAGACACAGGGATCTAGCTGCCAGTTAGTCAGTTGACAGCTATAGGTTTAACTGTGTGTCTTGCGCCAAGGAAGAGAGTGGATGTTACCCAGCGTGGCCTATTTAAGACCTCATGAATATTGAGTGCCACGCGTGTCATGTATAATTCATGTGCCATGAATATTTAGTGCATTAGGTGCCTCTTGTATATTTAGTGCCTCATGAATTTTAGGTGCCTTTTTGTCTTCCTCCCTTTCTGTGTTCACACATGTATGTTCATCCTTATCTAACATGTCTTATTACTTATTAACTTATTACTAAGTTATTAACACAACTTAGGAGTTTCATCTACCCTTTTATTTTCCTGTGTTATTGGGCAGATTTGCCCGCCCTACTGAGCAGAATTGAAATTTCCCGAACAGTATAGCAATGCACATTATGGGTGTCCTGTTGTAAAGTTCCATTATGGGTATCCTGTTACCAAGTTCCAGGAGCCCACTGCCCAGAAGCTTCAGAGCCAGGAAAAGTATTCTTTATTTTCAAAATTTCAAGCCAGCCCATACACATGTAGATATTTTCCAACGTAGGAATTTTTATAAAAACTTGAGTATACTAAAGCTCAAAAAGGGAATTTCTATGAGAAAGGTAGTATCCTTGGCAGTTATTGATAAGATGGTTTGTACTTTCTGTGTGTTGTGGGAGGTAGTTCATTTCATTTTATTAGTAACTTGTCAGGAAGGGACCTAGGGTTTGCATCCTCTCTGCCATCTTCAGAGAGGGCTTCACGTAGATTGTTTTCGAGGGCGTCCTTGAACAGACACACCAGCCAGCCCCGCATACCGAGAGAAGTGGTACGGGAAGTGTTTGTATACAATAGAAGTGCTTTTCCAATGCATTTGAAGCCAGATAAACTTGGAATCATAAAACGTACACAAACTATAAATATTTTATTGTACTCTTGAAATATAAACAGACATTTATCTTTTGTTTTCTTATAAGGTCAAGGCGTTTTCTGAAATGGGGCGCTGATCAGAAACATTCATATTTTGGGGGTATTTGACAGACATATTTGGGAACAGATACAGCTGGCTTTCTGTAAACAGATGACCCCCTTGATGGGAGTGAGCCGCCCTGGGGTGCAGGGGTGTGTTTTGTCAGCCTCGAGGGTTAGGGTCCTCTGTGTGTCGCTGCCTTTGTGTTGCAGGAGGGAAGGGAAGGACGTTGGTGATGTGGAGGTATATTAGGAGAGCTGCTGCTACTGTTTTTGACACCTTTAGTTCTCTTTTGTGTCCCCCTCGAAGCTGAGATTCTCTGCTTCATGTTGATAACAGCAGGTAGGAATAGCGTTTCTTGTATTAGAGGCTCTCATTGCGGGCATCCTGGAGACCTTTAAGTAGGCGGGGCCTGGCCGCCTGAATGGAGTTCTCCAGCACACTGAGCTGGAGGGCATAGCACAGGCCCGGTGTGATGAGGCACGGGTACCATGAACCTCCTGTGCAGTAATGGCTCCTGTTCAGCACTGCCTGAGTGCCATGCCCTGGCTAAGCACTCTACACGGAGGAGCGCCTCAGCTCCTTATGACATCGGCTGACAGAGCAGATGCTGGCAGAGCCCTGCCCCTGCCTCTCACCACTCAAGCACCAGGTAGGGTGACCAGCCATCCTAGTTTGTGCGGGACTGTGGGTTTTCCTGGGAGCTTGGATTTCAGGGTGGACTTGGTCCACCTAACCCCTGTGAGTCCTGCCTCGTGACACCGCTGCCTGCAGAGCTTCTCCCAGTAGAGGCACCCCTTCAACCAGTGGTAGGCTATAACTGGTGGGTGAATAGCAGTGTCCGAGCCCCTCCAGGGGACAGCTTGGAGGCATCTCTCTGTCATCTCTGAGAGATTCCTCCAGAGGTGGCCCTGAGGCCTGCAGAGGGATGGCCCTGAGGCCTGCAGAGGGAACCTGCGTACACACCTATAGGAGCTTTCCTCTTCGCTGTATTCCCCATCCACTTTCCCACCTCCCTGTCAGTGACCCCTGGGATCAACTTCTGCATAAACTACTTCCACTCAAATACTTGTCACAGAGTCTTGTCACTTGCTTCTGGAGAATCCAGTAAAAAAAATATATGGGTAGGGACTATTTTTACCCCCATTTCACATGAAGAGGAAACCGAGGTGTGGGGAGGTTAAGTCATTTTGCTCACTTGGACAGCTGGTGCCTGGTACAGCTAAGAATGAGCTCCTAGTTACTACATTACATGCAGCTTTTGTCCACATCCTCATCCATTTGTCATTATTTTTAGATAATCTAAAACTTTACTTATTCAGATGGAATTAACAAGCAGCCATCAGTCTGGGAGGGTTGTGGATGGTATGTTATTCTATCACAGTTAACTTTATTGTCAGAGGATTGAGCATGGAGCAGAAGCCTGCTCTTAGTGGAGTTTGGGGCTCTTTTTACTGAGGAGAAATCATCTTTCACACAGAGTTTCCAAATCCAGTGTAGCTGCTGACTAAGGATGCAGTGCTGACCCCTCTCCCCAGGCTGCACGCAGGACTTGTGACATCTCTGATGTGACTGGATGTCACGGTCCGCTTGTGCGAAGGAGTTGTGTCTGCTGGTTCTTGGCTTTCATCCTAGAGCTCTCTTATCTATGAAATGACTCATTATAATGAAGTCCATTAAAAACAAATCTTTCCCTGTTTTAGAGCATCTCTTAACATTTTTTCCTTAATTAAAGAATTTTGGTGCTTTCAGTTCCCGTTACTGCCAAGAAATGTGGTATGCATTGAGGAAGACTGTGATGGTTATAGATGGTACTTGGATTTCTTGTAAACTTGGATGCTTTGGGACATGAGTGTATTTTCCTCCTCCTTGAAAAGCAGGAGGCTTGGGAATTACACCAGATGTTAAAAGAATTGTTCTTTATTTTTTATTTTTTCATGTAAACCCACGGCCTAACCGAAAGTGTTCCAAGTTTCTCTAATAGAAAAATAAAAGTGCCCTGGCTGGGTGGCTTGGTTGGATGGAGCAGCGTCCTATGCACCAAAAGGTTGTGAGTTTGATTCCCAGTCAGGGCACATGCCTGGGTTGAGGGTTCAACCCCTAATCAGGGTGTGTATGGGAGGCAATCAATCGATGCTTCTATTTCATATCGATGTCCCTACCTCCCTCCTTCCCTCTCTCATTCCCTCTCCTTCTCTCTCCTCTCTAAAGTCAATAAACATATCCTAGGTGAGGATTAAAATTAAAAAAAAAAGTGAGTCCACTTATTCGAACATTTAAGGTTCTTTTCCATTGTTCTCAATCTCTTACGGTTTTGTAAGTTCTTAGGCTATATATTTAAAAAAGGGGGGCAACTGCCTGGCAATCGATCCACAGAAATAAAATGAGGTGTGCAGAAGTGTAGAATATAACCATATGCCCATGTTTAGACGTCAGTGGGAAATAGTTTACTTAAAAAACCTTTACTTTAGAAGAATTTTGCTTTAGAGGAACTGATCTTTGACGAGATCTGCTAACTGATTGAAAATGGGCTCGCCTTTTGCACCTTGTGCTCTGAAGGTGCCACACACATGCACACACGTGCTCTTTCACATGGTGTTAGGTGCTGTGGAGTGATAAGAACAAATGCCAGGAAGGACTCAGTCCAGGGTGGGCATGACGTGGAGACCCCTCCATTGATCTTGACTGAAAAGCACATTTATTTTACCTGTTGCACGGTAAAAAGTGTGGGCAGTTAAGCTTAACTGGTGGGGAGGTTGTAAGATGCAGCGAGATAACTATATTGCCAGGTGCTCTGATTATTAGGCACCAAGACATACTATTTTGTAAAAACTGATGTGCCCTGAGGAGTCGAGGTGGGTGTTCTTTTCCCCCTGCAGACACGCAGCCTTTCCTCCCACATGCCCTGCCTCTGCGCACCGTGGACTGCGTGAACTGCTCTGCGTGCTTCTTGTACCTGGCTCTGTTTCTAGCCTCTGCCGTCCAGTTCCACAGGTTTGCTAACCACATAAAAAGGAGTGCTTAGTAAGGTTTCTCAGGATGAGGTGGTGCTATTTTTCTAAAATATATAGGATGTATTTTCTAGAACATGACAAACCTTTGTGTTCTCTCCGTATCTTTCATAATTTTACAAATGTGATTTTATTATGTCCTCAACTTCTCCTTACTAGAAAGAGAATTTCCACAGAAAGCTTTATTAGAGGGAAAATAGGCTCTAACACACACCTCTGGTATTGTATGAACTGCCCTTATCTGAACACAGTCCTTTCTGAAGGCTTTGTGATGAGAAATACTTGCAGTGTTTCGTGGGCGTGACTCTTGGTTTTGGCTAAAATGAGGGTAATGTTCTTTGCCTTCTCTTTTGTCATTGCCTATTTTTCCTTCTGTTTTGGGGAGGACAGTGGTGGAGAAAGTTGGGAACAGATTTTTAATATTCTTAGAGAATAACCTGCAATAATGTTGATTTTCTTTGTAACTCTAAGTCCTTCAAGTAATTTTAAAGCTATTCCTCTGAAATTTCTTTTACTTAACTGTTCCTCTTCCTTTCTCTTTCCCTTCATTCCCACCTGGAAAAGGGTTGGACACAATACCAGATCAATGTTAATTGATTGATCAAGGAGCATCTTCATTTAAAAATGGCGAGACCAGTTTTTCTCCCTTTCACGGGCAGGAGGGTGAAGAGTAAGAGGCTTTTCTTTTGCGAATATTTCTTCATAAACTCTAGCTACCTGTTTGCCTCCCAGCCAACACTCTTACTGTAACCAATGTAATTTTGATGGTCTTTCACAAAGTCTGGTAGAAGAGGATGGGAGGGAACACCTGCGTTTCTCTGTGTTTTGTGATTCATCACATTTTTGGAAGTTCTTTGGATAAAGATAGCTCAAGAATTGCTTCAAGATGCATCCACTGAAGCTCAAGTTACTGTTTCCTAATTGCTGGCGGTGAACTTTCTGCTACTCCCTCGCACTGCTTGTCTGTGTGTGTGAGTGTGAGGGGGTTTCTCATGCTTCATACAGCAGCACAATTTTGAGAAGCCGACTTCCAGCCCTTGCTGTTATAAGAGGCACGTAACATAGCACCCCATTTTTCAAAATCGTTTTTGTTGGCTTGTGATTGTGCTTGTAAAAGGTGCTTATTTGGAAACCCCGCAGCTGTAGCGTTCTGTTTCAGGCCTCTGAGTAGGTGTGGTTAAGCCGACTCGATTGCACGCCACGAGCGTTCCTATGGATTGAGGGCCAGGGCACGGGAGGCTGAGGCTATCTCTGCAGCACCGTGGGGGGAGAAGCTTGGCAGGACCTTCTGGAAGGCAAGCATTCTAGCTCGGGTAGATATTTGAAGAATTTGGGCAAGATCTGCTGTTTTGTATATTCATTTTGACTTTGAAAATATCCTTTGGAAATCAGACTTAACTGAGGCTAGCTAGATGAGAAACTATAAATTCATATAGCCCTTATTTTCTCACAGATACTTTTAAAAATGATTGACTTATGATAAAAACTCATAAGTGGTTTTTACTTTTATGGGTCCGCGTAGCTATATTGCAGGAAAATTTGGGAAATAAAATATAATATAATCTTACTCTTTCTTAGCATACACATTAGATCTTTTGATGAATGCCTCTACTTTTTGTGTGTTTTATTTAAATAATAACAGTTACAATCATGTGGCACATACAGTTTTATGAGCCACTTAAAGAGCCTACCTAATTTTCTTTTCTTAACTGGATATTTTATTATAATCATTTTTCTTACTATGTTTTTGCAAATCATGTAAACCACCTTTTTAAATGGTGGTAAAATGTTTGAATTACCATCTATCTAAATTTTCTTAATTCTCATATTGCTTTTCTCATGCATTTGCCTTTATAAATTTTACTCAAATGAACATATTCGTGTCATAGTTTTTGCTTTTTATTTAATGTTTTAGAATATATTCTTAGGACCTGGTGTCCTAGGTATAGAATTACTGGGTCAAGTACATGGAAATTATAGTTTTTCTTTCTGTATTCCAAATTATTTTTCAAAATGACTTTATGACTCTACACTGTACCACTGTACAAGTGCTGTATTCTTATTGGTGCTTATAGTGTTACTGAATTTTAGGGCTACTGTAATAACAAACTATAAAACCTTCACCTGATACAATTTTTCAAATTTCTCTGGAAAAGTACACAATTTTAAAAAAAGGGTGGATTCAAGGATGGTATCTGACCCATTCAAGATCAAGAATTTATTTTCAAACCTTTCTGACATGAAGCTGAACAGGTTTAGCAAAAGCAGAAAGATATTCTAGAGAATTTTTACAGTGTATTTTAGGGTAGGTGCCCCAAACATGGATATTCAGAACTTGACTGAACATTGCCAACTCTCAACCCAAACAGGAGAAGAGATTTTCGTGACCTCGTTCGGAAGGTTTGACTGTTTGGACACTGGTATATAATCTAGGTCTAAGACATTTCAGTTTCTTAAGCTTAAGAAAAATGATCTGAAACTTTCCAGAGTAAACACAGAGCAAAAAGCAGCTGAGAAGATGGAACTGTTCAAGAAAATGAATACTTACAGGCCCACCATACTATTAGAGCAGATCCGTTTTAATGGAGATAGAATGTGATTCCTGAACCAAAGTTCCAATTCTGGGAATAAGAAAAAAGCTATGACTTAGAATGTTCCTACTGTATTTGCATCATAAATATACACACATATTTTATGAAAGGAAATCGAGGTAATGATATCTGTTGCTACTTTTATCCTAGGCCAAAGACTATTACCTTAAAATTACTGTTCAAGCATTGTTGAGATGAAAACCACATTTAAAGGTGGTTTTCTGCCTACTGATGAAAAATGAATTCATGTTAACAAACCAAGAACTTTAAATGGAATAAATTATAATCAGATGTTAGGTTTCAATTAGCTTTAACAAAAACAAATGATTCTTTTCAGAAGAGAATTGATGGCTTAGCCCTCGAAGAGTTTATCATTTTTCAAACCAAACGTTTTGAGAGGAGGTGATCTGCTTAATTTCATAAAAGTAGGCTTGTGATTTATCAACTGCAGACTGCTGAGTTTAAGAAATAAGAGCTCCCCTAAATATTTTCCTAGGTCTTCTGAATGAGGGTGTCTTGATCTTTAATAACTTGATTGTGCAAAGCCACATTTTGTAGAGGGTGGACTTGTGCCGCTAGCTGTGGAAGCAGGAGTTGTTGGGAGCGTAGGTCGGATCCCCCTGAGGAAGCCCCTTTGCCGCCTTTCTTTTGCATGTCTGCACTCATTCCACAAGCCTTTAGGTCGTAGACTTGGTCCTTGCAAGTAGAGAAAAATGTCCCCCAGGACCACTATTTTTGTAGCCCTTAGGCCTCTTCTAATGAGATGTAGTGTGAGGCAGTTTGGGGTCAACAGGCCGTGAGTATAGGAAGTTTAGAAAGGGGCGGAAACAGTTTTAATGATAACATGTGAGTCAGTAACTGCATCCTTTGGGTAGTCCCGAAAAGCAGCTTCTCTAGCTGTAATAATTACATAATTGTAATGAATTACGTTAAATACCTAGAACACTGGCATGACCTTAACGCCTAGAATGATTTATATTATCATATTTAAACCCTTTACGTGCTTCAGAGTAGGTGTATTTCTTTGTAGTCCTGGGGTGAAGGTGGGATGCGTAGTCAGCCATGGGCAACTGGCTGGGGTTATAGAAAGCCATCTTGACTGAGACTTTGGAAATAAAGCCTTGATCTTATTGTGTGATTCCAGTGATGTCACGATGCCCAAGACTTAACTGTGTGTATGAATTATCTGGTGTGGTATGTGTATAACAATGCAGATTCCTGGACTCTCTTAAAAATTAAGATTCAGTGGGATCTGTGGGTGGGGCCCAGAATATGACTTTTTTGTGAGCACTCTCTCTCTAGTGCCATGCCTGCAGTCAACCGGAGTATTCGAGAACTCTTGTCCTGTTGGACGAGGCATGTTTGCTTAATCAGACCTATCACATTTGAGCTAGTGGAAGCAGCATGCAGTGAAAAAAAGATGAATTTCATGATAGTTAAATTTATCGACAACTTAAAAGAGTACGGAAAGATTCCGTGAATTGTCCATTGTAGCTCACTGACAGTGTAGAAAGGAGACATGGCACAGACACGTATATTTGGAAGATCACTGACTGAAGAAAGGCCATTTCTAGAAGAAACACCCTACCAGTATCCCTCGACCAGGGGCATTGGCGCAGTGGGCAGGACAGTCCTTTGTTCAGCTGGGCTCTTTGTGGCTGCCTTGCCCACGAAGACCCGAAGTCTGCGCACCCTGAATGTCTGCACCGAGGCCCTCCGAGAACGCCTCCTGTGACAGCAACCCATGCCGCCACTGCACACGCATATGTCCCAGCAGTCCTCTCAGGGGTGGTGCTTCCTCAAGTAAAGAATCATGTCCCCAGTCACTGGTGGGAGGGGTCCCCTTCTTCTCTGCTGTCCTGTACCTGTGGCTCCTTCTAGGAACAGGTGCTACTTAAAGTGCTCTCAGGCATATAAAGGGAAACTGAAGTTTTGGAAAGGCAGACTGACAGACAGACAGACATGGGTATTCACAGCCTCCTCCCTCCCCAGAAGTCATTTTTCGCATCTCTCCAGGTCTCGGTCCTGTCCCGCTTTAGGTAGTCAGCTTCGAAGCTCCCTGGGATGTTCATTCTTGGAATTCCTGTTGTCTGTGACTCTTATGTAACGTTCAACCTCTAAGAGTCTTGTCATTTTTATTACTGACCTCAAAGAACTTACTGTTCAGTAAGACTGTAAGTTCTTTGAAGTCAGGGTTGCTGGCTTCCACATATTAAATGCTTATAGAGTGCTTATTTGTATATTTTAGAGGTGAAAACAGAGCCTTAGGGAGGCTAACTCACTGCCTGGAGTTATGCTGCTAGTAAATGGCAAACCGAGTCGAACCCAGGTTTCTCTGACTCCACAGCTTTTATCTTCTCACCATGTGCTGCAAGTGCTAAATAAGTTTTGTTTAAATGAATCAGTGAGTCTTTTAGTGTTGAGTTGAGCTGGAGTAGTCCTCTTGAAAGCAGGCATATCTTCGTGCCCTCCTACCCCTGCACCCATTTGGTGGGGAGAACAGCAAACAGACCGGCTTGCCGTGGATTTCTGCATACAACCTGAACTTTAAACATGCCCGGGACACATTTGGTTCTGATTTAAAACCAGTTGGCTTGCCCCATTGCCATGTTATTACAAACACAAAAGAAATATAAACTTCATTCCATTAAATAACCATCCACATAAACTCTTAAATAGTTTCATGGTTTTGGACTGGGCCAACGCTGGATATTAAGGAAATGGTTATTAACATTATATATTTTATTCAAACTACTTTAATTCTTTAACCCTCCCATAACCCTTCCAAAATAACAGCCAACCTTTTCTTCCTCCCTCAAGATGTTCCCAGGAGGCTAAGACAGATACAGCTTTGAAGTCAGCTGCTGACTCTTGCTATTTCGAAACATTCCTTGTTTTCTGTAGCCTGTCACTGTGCTCTCTACTTGGATTTTTTCAGTCCTCTTTGGGGAGCAGCTAAATAAGTTATCTCTGATAGTAACACTGTACAGTGGAAATATAATGTGAACCACAAATGTAATCTGAAATTTTATTATCCCATGTAAAATACAACAGGTGAGATTAATTTTAATACAGTTTTTCTTTAACATAATGTGTAAAAATGGTAGCATTTCAACATATAGTCTAAAAAGTGAGATTTTTTAACTTTCTCTGTACTGAGTCTTTGGAATCCAGGATGTTTTTCGCTCCTACCGCACATCTGGATGCAGACTAGCCACATCTCCGCGGCCACAAGTGGCCGGTGGTTTTGTCCCAGACAGCGCAACTCGGTGGGAAGACCAACAGAAGCTCCCTGTGGTGTGTTAGGTATTCATAACTCCATTCAGCCGTGTGAAGGCCATGCACCCCTCCAGCTTTTGATAAAGCCAGAAGAGCGTTGTATTTAAACAAAATAATAATATGTGAATACTCAAAGTTGTCATATAGTCTGTGATCTCAGGCCAGACTCGGTGGTGCTACAGAGATTGCTTAGGTAAGAAGAAATAGGCTCTAAAAGCAAGATACCTGATGCGACCAAAGTACCTATTAATCAGCTGGGGTGAGATTCCATTGCTGTGTGTTAGGGTCATCAGCCAACAAGGAGGTCTTCGTTGTCAGGTCAACAAATTTGAAGCCTGAATAAACTCCTAGTCAGAGTTGCTTGAAGAGTTCAAGTTAAAAGTTGCTTGAAGCAATTCATAATGTAATTTAGATGTTCTCAGATTTTTGTGAATAATTGTTTTCCTACATTTGACGGTAACAGATGCTTTCTGAACGAAAAGGTGCTAGACTAGAGCAGTGATTTTCAACCTTTTTCATCTCACGTTACACATAACCTAATTACTAACATTCTGCAGCACACCAAAAAATATATTCTTGCCCATCTGACAAAAAAAAGTGTAATTTTGATTCAATCACACCAGATGGCTATTGTTGTGTTGGCTGTTGTCTTTTTTTTTATTTGACAATCTAAGGGAAAAGACGTCAGTGCCCCTGACTAAATAGTCAGGTATCTCATGTTTTAAAAATTCTTGTGGCACACGGTTGAAAATCGCTGGGCTCAAGAAAATGCTTTGCTTGAGGCTCTGAGTGTGGCGGGGCCACCACCATCTTATGTTGCGTGTCCCCTGCCCCCTACCACTGGAATGTTGGCAGAGCTTTACCTCCCTGAGAGATTTCGCATGTGACGAAAATCCCCTGCAGTTGCATTTGGAGAAGCGCCGTCTGCCAAGGAATTAATTGTTGGGGTTAGTACAGTGATTCTCAACTCATGTGCTGTCACACTTTTTAAAACATGCAACATGCAGTGAAGGGCACTGACCTCTTCTCCCTTAGGTTATCAAATAAAGAATGACAACAGCCGACACAACAATAGCCGTCCAGTGTGAGTGAATCAAAACTATACCTATCTTTTTGGGTAGATTAGCAAAAATACATATTTTGTTGGTGTGCCACAGAATTTTACTAATTAGTTTATGTGTGCCATGAGATGGATAAAGTGGAAAATCGCTGGTTTAGTAGATGTGAACCTTCAAGAGACAGCAGTGGTCCCCATTACTAGAACAAATAGATAGGACTCCTCCCCCTACTCCTGGAGGGTCTTTGTCTTTCCTATTAGCTGTTTAAAGATTTGGTGAGAAGTGAAATTTAAAAAAATTGCCTCAAAGGATGTCTTAGTGGTATAGTTCAGTTAAGACCCATGATCTTGGTCCAAATTATCAGAGATAATCCATCTCTTTTCTTTCACATTCTTAGTCATTGAGCCTTTTTAGAATGTGTACAATTAATAAGGTGTTATATGTATTTTATTTTGTCTGACTTGATGTGACCTTTTAGTAAACATGGTCTTATTTTAATTAGAAATGTATACATAAAATTTTTTCTCTTTTTGGTTTATGCATTTTAGAGAATGGCTCTTATTGTCTTTTGCTAGCTATTACATGTAGCTGTGAGTCACGGAAGTTTTCCAAATATTGGGTTATTTAGTGTTTTCGGCTAGAAATTTCTTATTCTAGGCCTAAGTTGTTAAAATGTCTCCACTGAGAGTTGCAGAAAGTCAGTACATCAGTCTCGAAGGTGCTGGGTTAATTGAGGCCTGTGGTGTTCTGCACTTGGTGTGGTTTTATTGGCTGTCCGTTATTCATCTCTGATAGTGCATTAGTCATTCTGTCTTTTTAGGTAGCTTATATCCACCTCTGACCTTCAGACTTTTGCTGGATTGTTTTATGTGCTGTGGACTGAAAATGATACTATGACAAACCAGTAATGGTAAAATTCGGTTCACTCTCAGACAAGAAGAAGGATTTAAAATGACTTTGATTTAATTAAAAAGTTCAAGCTATTTAAAGCATTCTGGACAACACAAAGGAGACAGTGATAAATGATCCAGTAATTTTACCACTCAAATAACAATTGTTAACATTTTGGTGTTGATAGTTTTTTTTCTGCCATATACCCTATGTGTAATACACACATACCTACTTACCTGTAGAACTGAGATGATTCCATACATCCTGTCTTACATTCTCCTCATACAACTTATTGCATTTTTAAAAAGATTTTTATTTATTTATTTTTAGAGAGAGGGGAAGGGAGGGAGAATGAGAGAAACATCAATGTGTGGTTGCCTCTCACGCACCCCCTACTGGAGGCCTGGCCTGCAGCCCAGGCATGTGCCCTGACTGGGAATCGTACCAGCGACCCTTTGGTTCACAGGCCAGCACTCAGTCTACTGAGTCACACCAGCCAGGGGAATTTATTGCAGTTTTGAACATGGGAATTTTTAACTGCAAAAATAAAGCAATATTTAAGAAAAAATTAGACTGAAGGAGAAAATCATTCTTAAGTAGTTACATTAACTTTTATCTGTTTCTTTTTGATTTTTCTCAACAGGCCACGTGATTTTTTCCCCCCAGGGCAGGTTTGATGTGTTCACAGTGGACTTGGAAAGCAGGCAGGGAGTTTCAGGAAAGAAGAGATCTGAGAATCCTTACGTCTACTGTGATACACAATATTCAAATGGCACTATTCACTACTGAAGTTTAAACTTGAAAGTGTTCTTCAGTTGTCTAGAGAATTTGAATGATTTTAATTGTGAATTGAAGAAACTTTAAAAATAGGCTTAGACCAGGCCGGTGTGGCTCAGTTGGCTGCAGCATTGTCCTATACACCAAAAGGTTGGGTTCAGTTCTCTGTCAGGGCACATACCTAGGTTGTGGGTTCGATCCCCGGTCGGGGCATGTATGGGAGGCGGCCAAGTGATGTTTTTCTTTCACATTGATGCTTCTCTCTCGCCCTCTTCCTCTTTATTTAGAAAATCAAGAAACATTAAAAAAAATAAAAATAGGCTTAAGATCTACTATTTATTCAGTAATTTCTCAGAGATTTGCATGCATCTCGAATGTTAGATATGATTAATGAACATAAGAATTTCTCTTGATGTATATAGACATTGCATCTTCTACATCTTTTGTTGGTTCCTCTTTCAGTGCCATTGGCCAGATTGTCAGAAAACTTTTCTGAAAACAGAAGTATACAGAATAAAGTATATGGCATAGCTCTTTTAGGATAAGGATTGCATTGCTACCTTAAGTGAATGTTTTAAATTTTTAGTAAAATATTTTTACAGGAGAATCAGGCTCTGTAATGATGAGAAATTTATCTTTCAGGCGACCTTAAGGTACCGTAGCCTTCTTAGTTACAAATGTGCTATAGTTGGGGTGTCTTTTAAAAAAGGAAGGAATGCCCTAAATCTGTACAGATTTGAAGATTTATTTCTGTATCGGTTTTATAATTTGAACTTGTTTTTTTCCTGCTCAGATTCCACAGGGGTGAAAAACCCATTGCTCATCAAGGGAGTATTTAATGACCTTCCATTCTATGTTTCAAGTATGAAATGCATAGGCCTTGTGCTTGTAGATCTGGCTTCATAAATCCTAATGTGTTATAATGGAAAAGCATTTCAGAATGAAAAGAATATTTAAACAAGTTTCCATGTGTCCTACAAAGAATTTAAAATTGAGCTCCCCCCCCCTTTAATTCGGTAATTAACTGGACTTGCCCCTGAAGTTTGGGGGACTGTAATAGTTTACACCTGTTTCAACTTCTGCTGTTTTTATTGGCCGTGGCTTTTGCCATCCCATATTTCTTGTGAAGCAAAAATATGAAATAAAATATGGCAAAGCACTGAATAAATTATAATAAACATAAAAAATGAGTTGTTCAGCTTAAAATATGAAATGCTTTACCTGCACAACCCATGAAGACATGTTTCAGTAGTATTGAAATAATTTATTCTGTGTCATGGAAGTAAAGACAATTGCTTGCATTGGCAAGAAGAATCCAGGGTTTATACAATCAAACGATTAAATTTTGGAACACCAAGCAGAAGTCATATTGTAAAGACAGAAAAAGGCTACTAAATCATTATGTGTGTTTATATTACTGTGGAATAAAAACGATGAGGGTGTATCAGTGTGCAGGAATGTGAGGACTCAATGGAACTGTTATACCACAGAATATAATCAGACTTCAAAGGTCAAAGAATGTCGTGACATCGAGTAGGGGTTGGCTCATTTCACAAGCAATGCTTCCCCTGCAAATATACTGAAGGGAAAGCCACTGAATCCAGATATTATCATACCTCCTATTTTTTCTTGAAATCCAACTCTCAAATGGACTCCCTAGAAGCAACCTTTATTCTTCAGGCCTAACGGTATAGCTGCCTAGCTCTAGTGTTGGGTTAGGAGTAAAGTGAGTCGCTTTTTAGCACGAGAATGAGAAGAGCTAAATGACAGTCCTATTCAGTTTAATTTGGGGAGAGTGGTGACTGTGAAAAGATCTTTTGGGAAAGTTGTCAGTAGAACTGAATTTTAATTTTGGCTTTCGCTCACTAGTTGGGTGGCTTTGGACATGTGGGTGACGGTTGTATAAAAGAGGGCATGGTCTTGCCTGTTTCATTCTGCCAGTATAGGACACGTGTTTGTGGGGTGAAAGAGTGAACTTCTCTGTGTTCTTTTCTGGGTCTCTAAAATGAACATTTTAAAATGCCTATGTTTATATTGAGAAAAAAGTATTCTACAAGCACCCCCGCCCCCAATCTTTTACTTCTTCAGAGTCGATATTTTGATACCGAGGATTTTAGAGTAAGTTTGAGAATTGAACTCTCACATTCGGGCACAGAAGTGTTCCTGTTTGTGGAGAGAGGATACTTCTGGTGAAATGTTGCTTTGCTCTCTCTAGATTGGCTTCTGTGGTCTTGACAGCTTTGCTTGGGTGTGGTCTGTAAAAGCCCTGCAGGAGACCCAGCCACCTGGGAATTAGATAAGGACATTCCCTGCAAAGTGCCAGTGACTGGGACCCGCCGTGGTGTCCACCTGAGACAATGATCTTGCCAGGAACTTTTATCAGGGCTCTAGTGGGCTTGGGAAATGACCACTTCTCAGGATTCAGGAGAAAATCAGACTCAGATTTGGAGTTTCTCAGCGTAAACATTTGTAATGAAAAAGGACAGTGATTTTTGGTGCTAATAAGTTTGCCATTTCGGGCGCCCTGCCTCCTCTTCCCGCTCAAGTCATAAGGTTGCTAAAAGGTTTAGGTTTCTGGTTAAATTTTAGATGTTTTCCTAGAACATAGTTAATTATAGTTTGGATCTAACTAAGGAAATTTCCCCCTTTTTATTCATTCTGCTATTGAATGGCCATTCTGTGAAGTCTGGTCAGATTTGGAATGAAGGGGCATTTCAAGGTTGTGATGTAATGAGTTTGTCATGAGCAAAATAAGTGTCCAAAAGGGAGTTTCTGTGATAAAATATAGTTGTATCATGAAATTTAAACTGGTGAATTCTAAGTTGTGTTAAGAGTTCTGTGTGTGTGAAAGGGGTGATTATCTGCCTTCCTTGATAAGCCTTTGACCGTATCTTTGATTCTAAACTTTCTTCTCGAAGAAGAGTTTCCTTGATGTCATAGAATTTTTTCACAGCTTTGTGCCCTGGTATGTAGTTTTCATTGCCAAGCTGTTGTGTTATTTATTAGGACCCCTTTAAACTATTTTTAGCTTTAGAGTTAAAGACAGCCAGGGAGGTGGCTGAACTGAAGTTCCTTCAAGGCAGTTGATACTAGGTTTGTGTCTTTGGGTTTGGGCCCTGACCATTTACCTTGCGTGGGTGGCCCCTCTAGCTCGGGTCCACCACATTTGCCAGTTTATTTAGAAAGAGTAAACTCTGCTTTTCTTCAAGTTTGCATTTAATGTTTTTAAAAAGGCTTTAATGCTGATATACTCCCAAGTTAGAGAGTGAAAAATCGTAATTCGTGGAGTTAACTGCATAGGGTCTTTTTGTGGAAGTGTGTGCCTCAGATGCTCACCTCAGCGTCCATACTTGGTTCACGCCGCTCATGGGTGTGGTGCGTGTGCAGAACGCCAAGTTACAGCGGCATTGGCAGTATGTGCTGCTGCGACAAATGGCCACAGACACAGCAGCTCACAACGTGACTTCATTATCTCACGTTTTGGAGGTCAGAGGTCTGACATGGGCCTCACTGGGCTGCATCAAGGAGCTGGCAGGGCCTGCTCCCTCCAGAGGCTCTAGAGGAGAATCCGTTTCCTTGGCGTGAGGCCTCTCTGCCATCTTCAGGGACGGCAGCACAGTGTCCCTGTCTCTCTCTCCTCCCTGAGCCTCTCCCTTTGTCATCACACACCCTTCGCCTTCAGTGTTTTGTTGTCACGTGGCCTTTTTGGACTCTGAGCTTCAGTGTCACGAGGACCCCTTGTGATTACATCGGCTGCCCCTGGCTAATTCAGGATTATCCTTCCATCTCAAGATTCTTAATTTAGTCACCTCCGCAAAATCCCTTTTGCCAGGTGAGGCGACAAATTGATCAGTTCCAGGGATCAGGACCAGAACAACCTTGGGGGGTGGGCAGTGTTATGTAGCCTGCCCAACATTAGAATACAATTTTTAATTTTTTATTTCTTTTTAGCTATTTTTCATGCATTTCCTCAAATTGTCCTTGGTAATCAGAGAAGCCTGTACTCTGTGTTCTCTTTTTTGGATGAAAACCTGCTGAAAAAAAACACATTTTTACAAAATTGTAAGTGTCTTGTCTTGTATTTAACTGTGTAATTTTTAAAAAGTTGGTGGAAAAACAATACCTATTATTTTGAAGGCAGAGAGAATTTCTTTGAATTTCAAATCCTCCTCCTAACAGACTGATCTGTCATACGTCTTGGGTCTTTAATCATTTTAACAAGTTCCAGGAGTTCTCACCCCAGCTCCTTTCTTTGTCTGGGCGAGGGGTGGCTGCTCCGGGTAACCACGGTCCCTCTGCGTTCCAGTCGGACACCTGTTGGGTGTTTGCCATCTGAAAGATGCACTTGGAGGCCTGTGGCAAGCAAGATGCTATTGGCTTTTGTCTTCTCTCCCTTTAGTCAAATGTCCCACCTCTCCTCTCAGATTGAAAGAAAAAATGTTAACAGTCTTAAGACATTTGAACATAGAACTGGATTTATCCTGTATTTATAGGCCACCATTTAGATACAAAAAAACTTCAAATACAACGACCTCTTAATTAATCTTACTTGAAGTTTTGTTGTCTGTGACTTCACCATTACTGTTTAATTCTCGTTTTCTCTCTCTCTCTTCATATAAGCCAATGAAGGAGTGAATTGCAGGCGTATATAATGCCAGCTGAAAGCCAAGTAGAGTGTATAGTCATTGCAGAATATAAAACTGACACAGCTCTGCAGGCCCTGTTCCACGAGCCCCGTGAAAAGGCAGCCTCGGGCCTGGGATTGATTACAGACAGGAAGTGCTCAGGGCGCTACAGCTGATTATATTGGTAGTTACTGTTGTTCATATAGTTCCTGAACTGTGGAAGGAGATTACTCTCATCTATGTGTGAACATAGAGATTTGTGAGTCCTTTAGACAGGAAAGGAGTGGGAAATTATCTAAAGATGTTTAATTGGGATTGGATTGGTGTTTTATTCTTTATCACGTTTGTGTCCCCGAGGACTGGCCGTCACTGAGCTTTGGGAGAACAAAAGTGGCATCTTGTTTACCTTGGTATTCTCCTACCTGACACTGGAGAGTTTTTGAGTACATAGGTTGAAAAAAAAAGAAACTATTTTAAATGTTTACATTTTTATTTACAGCTGCTGCTGAAGGAAAAGGCAAAAGTGGGGAAGACTTTTTTCAAAAGGTAAGTTGCTTTTTACTCCTGCCTTGGCGATAATTATGGAGAAAGGTACCTGTCTCACTAGCTACAGTAGAAGCTCCTGAAAGCACTCCTTTCCTGTGAAAGGAGATGGGCTCTTGATGAGACAGCTGGAGGTGCTCAGGGCTTGGAAAGGGTGGGCCTCTGTTTGTCACTGCACCTGTGTGAAAAGGCTCCTTCTCGGCAAACTTGATGAAGTTTTTGCTCGGAGACAAGGAGGGCTGCCAAATGTGTTGTCCTGATTGTCTCCTTTTACTCTTGCTCCCTATTTTCTTCTTCCCCACACACATTCCTGACCTCAGAGGTAGAGAGAAGGAATCCCCTCAAAGCTTTCCTCATTTCCAGTAAGCATAACTGTGGGCGGATAATGTAATCCACTAAGATGCGCCTTTGGACCTACTTGCTCACAGTTGGTAACCATGTCAGTTCTGTCCTGGGGTGTCCTCTGAAAGTCGTGATCTTCAGTGAAGACAGTCTGGCCAGTCATATATAGCAAAGGGAAATAGGAGTGGAGCTGATTAAAAAATGAATAGGAGAAACTAGGAAGAAGAGTTGATTAATTCTAATCAGCTTTATTTCTTAAAATAAATGTGTTATATAAGGGAAGATGCCAGCTGTGTCCAAGAAATTGGTTCAGGCTCATGTTCCTCTTTATTTATTCGGATTTATAGTGTTAGTATCTTTGCTGTTTGGGATCTAGAAAACGTGTGTAGGAACAAATGTACAGTTACCTCAAGGGTAGGGAAGAGTAAAAATATAGCAGCAACCATGTAGGAGATTAAATACTGCTGTAGAGGGTCATCAAGCCTTTGGAAAGCACCTATGTGTAACCAGACGTGGCCTTTACAAGCCTCTTTATTCTCTTGCCTTCTGTGTGATCTACTTTTTTTTTTTGTCTATCTCATCATTCATCTGCATACTCTGCCAAGAGTATTAAAAGCAAATATTTTCAGAGCAGATACTTATATTGCCATTTCTTCATTCTGAAAATATTTATTTACCACCTGCTGTGTGCTACACACTGGAGAGGCCAAAACGAGCACAGCATCAGCCCTGCCCTAAAGGAATTAGTCTGGTGTCTGGTGATATGATCACAGAAATAGCAGGAGAGTCTGGGGCCATAGAGGATTAAGCACTTAACTGGGACTTTGGGAGATTAGAGAGGGCTTCCGTGAGGTCTTCAGAAGAGTAGAAGTTAGCCACGGGAAGAGGTAGGCTTGGGTGGATTGAAAGACCCAGAATGTAAGGAGGCTCAGAGGTGGAAGAACTTATGTGGCATTCATACTTCAAATGTTTGGCTGGTATACAACATATTAGGGGTTCATAGTGCAAGGTGAGCTACAGTATCCTATATGATGAAGTGCCTTCTTTCAGTAGGGGGGGTGGGGATGGATTTCCTAAAGGGATTTAAATTTTAAAAAATTGAAAATGCTGGGTGGGCCAAATAGCATGTGCCAGACCACAGTTTTCCATCCCTGCTTTAGGTTCATGCTGTTGAAGTTTATATGCTATGCCTGAAGCCCTTTACTTGGCAATATCTGACATTGGTTAGTATCCAACTTGTCCTTAGTCCTTGGGCATTTCGGAATGCCCTGCCTTTAGCTGGGGCAGTCTTGCCACAAGGGGAAGAAGACAGAAGACAAGGGACAGATATTCAGGCTTGCCTTGGGTTGGCTGTGATGGGAAACATAGATGATATCTGTGGAAGGATTTTTTTTTCATTTTCTTTAACTTGCAGATAGATGTAAAAAGCAGACTATTGAGCTTTGTATGACTCAGACATTTTAAAAGCTGAATCAAAACACAGTGTATGTGGTCATAAAGGACCTTCATTCTTAGAAGATTTGCTAACATTTATCACTCTTGGTGGAGCCATATATACATTCCAGCAGTTTAAATGGAAACACATGTTTGAATCCAGGAACATGTGTGTCCCACAAACTATGGGTTAGAATTGCAGATCTGTTCTTGGTTACAGGTTAATGAGGTTCCTGAACAACTAAACGAGAATAGTTTTTATCTCCTCATTTTCTTTTTCAGTTCGTTAGAAAGTGTCTTCCTGATAGACAAGTGTCCATATAGGACTGGGACACTTACTCTGGAAAAAACCCTGCAACTTAAAGGCAAACATCCCAGATTCCAGAAGAGTAATTTTCAGTGTTTTGACCAGACAGAAATAGACATTATGGTTCATCTGCAGTAGAATGAAGTAATGGAGAAGTATTGAATTGTTCTCCAGGAACTTTCTTCTGGTCACACGTATTCCAGTTTCACATAATGACATTTGGGGAAACATTTAAGAACAAGAAAGAGGCCATATTGCTGGTCATTAGCATCTTTGAAAAATACTTTTCTGTTTCCAGAGTGATGAAAATTCAAGGGCTCTATATGCATATTAGAATGTGTTTTGGCTTTGACACTAGGTGTGTGTCACAAAGCAAAATTGAAACCTCTCTTGAGCTGAGTTTGAAATTTGACTACCCTTATTATTTAAAAGAAATGTTTAAGTCTGGAAGGATACCTTTCCAGCTTCGTACTGTCTCTCTGTAAAGAGTATATTGGAGGAGGAGTGTGAAACTTTTTATATGTTACTTCATTTTTCTTTTGTACCTTTAAAATATATGTAGAATTGTAGCGACATAATTATTAACCTAGATTAAATATTCTCACTGAAAAACTTTTGAAATTAAAAAATGAAAGAAAATTAAAAATATCTTTAAGAATACAAATTGGTAGGTTTCCACAAAGGGTTTACCGGTAACTGTAGTTTGCCAACTACTAAGATCATCAAATACATTGTCTTAAATTTGAAGCTGTAATTGTAGTTCAGCTTACTGTCTGTACACATAAGCTTTTCCCATTCAGTCCTAGTTATTGTTTCAGAGATCTACCTGGTTTTCTACGTACTGTTTTACTGCACGTGTTTGAAACATTTTATTTCCCCTGACACTCTGTTAGGGCAAAAAACGAGCCAGTTAGAGCAGAGAAACCCAATAATACAGTGGCTTTAAGGAACAGAGTTATTTTACTTTCACGTAACAGTCTAAGGTGAGTCTTCCCACTTGGTGGGTGGCATTGTCCCATACTGTCAGTGAGAGACCCAGATGCCTTCTGCGAAGTTGCTCTGCTGTTCCTTAAGTCATGGGCCTCATCTGTACAGTTGAAGGTGGGTCGCCATGTCCAAGTGTGAGCTGGTGCAGAACAAGAGAATGTGGAGGAGGTGGGCCATGGTCTTAAGGGTCAGGGCTGGATGTGGCATATGTCACCTCTTCTCACATTCCCTTGGAGAAAACTTATTTACGGGGCCTTATATAACTGTAGCAATGGGGGTGGAAAGAGGAAGAGGAACATAGGGATTTTGTAAGCACTATGTAGCAAAAGATTGTTAGGAAAAACGTATGTGGTTAAAGTTTTATGTCTTTGTGTGCCTTTGAAATCTTTTATATTACTTTGTTAGGGCTTCTGTAAAAATGTTCAACAAACTGGGTGGCTTCAAAAACAAAATTTTGTTGTCTCGCAGTTCTGGAGGCTAGAAGTCCAAGAGGAAGGTGCAACAGGGTTAGTTCCTTCTGAAGGCTCTGAGAGAGAATGTTTCCCTCTTTGTCCTGTGACAGAGTGCCATCCTGGTCTCCGCCTTCATCTTCATGTGAAGTTTTCTCTGTGTGTGTCTCTGTGTCCAAATTTCCTCGTTTTATAAGGACACCAGTCATACTGGATTAGGGCTCACCCTAGTGATCGCACCTCACCATTCATTAATTACATCTGTAGTGACTGTTTCCAAATAAGGCCATGTGCAGAGGTAGCGGGGTTAGGATCTTGCCATGGGAATTTGGGGGTGGCAGAGTTCAACCTCTAACACCCTTTAACGGAGGAAATGATTTTGTAGGAAAGTTTACTATAACCAGAAGAATTTGCCAAAACTGTAAATGTTATTTATTACATTTTGATACTCAATTCGATTTGTAGATTTTAACTGCCTAGTCATTTGTGCCAAATCTGTTTTTTTCTTATTACAAGTCATTTCGAAATTGTCTAAAATAAATATATAATTGACATGTAAGAAAGTGAAAAAAATCTAATTGTTACCCTACCTTTGAAAGACACTACTGCTTATACAACTGTAGTCCTTTCTGCCCATATTAGAAGTGTGCGAATAAAGTGCTTTTTAATATGCTCTGATCGGCTGATGAGATTACAAATAGACTTTTTGCATTAGCTTTATTCCAAATGCTTTCCTATGTGAAAGCTTCGTAAGTTGCCCAGTAATTGTACTTATTCTTTGCCTCTAACTACACTGACAAAGGGAGGGAACGGATACAACTTTATCAGTATTCTCTCTAGTTCTTTGTCCACCACTCATGGCGGCCTTAATTGAAACACATGGAAATGATCTGGCTTTTGCAGTGCTTTGGGCAGTTGTTCATGGCTTACTCACTGTCTGTCCTGTTTCCTTTTAATCAGTTCTTTTTTTTTTCCTCTTGTGAAATGACTATGGCCAGATCTTGGAGGGGAAAATGTGTTGCAGTATATTAGGTGGGGAGGGGTATAGTGATTGTATTACAGATGTGACTCATCAAAGCAAAAATGCTTTAGGAACCTCGAATCCCAATGGCTGGAGAAGACAAAATACAGTCAGCATCATAATTGAAGAAAGCCAATTTTCCATTGCATTGGGTTATATACATGCTTTCTCCACAGAGTACACAGCGCATATTTTAAATGTGGGGATGTTTTATGCTCTTAAAATATGTAGGCTTGCAACACCGACCTATAAACTATGGCTTTCACAAAGGCTAACAGTATGGCTGATATAAATAAGATAGAGTTTAGTGGTTTATGTGGTATATTTTTACTACCTTCAAACTTATCCTTCTTCGGAAAACATTAGTTTTGTTATTTTGAGACTGGAAAGTAGCAAGTATTTTCTTCTCGTGAGAATGGCTAGGAGGAATATTTGCTTTCATCTGTTCCTCAAAATGAGTGTACTAGGTGGTCTTAGGTGGGGTCCGCTTGGATCTTTTTACTGAAGGGGAGGCAGAAACCTCCACTTTAAATAAAATTGCTTCAACTTTCTCCCCTGGCCACTATTTTGTGTATGTTGAATAGAACACACTCCTTTGGTAGTAGAAATAATTTTAAATTATTTCAAGATGAATTCAGTAAACTATAGCCCATGGTATACTTTTTTTTTTTATGCCGAGTCTTTCTGCTTAAACATTTTAAGTCAAGTTGGATATAAATAAAATTAGTACTTTTTTTAAAAAAGATTTTATTTATTGATTCTAGAGAAAGGAGAAGGAAGGGAGAAGGAGAGAGAGAGAAACATAATGAAACATCAGTTGATTGCCTTTCTCATGTCCCCATCTGGGGACCTGGCCCACAACCCAGGCATGTGCCCCAACCAGGAACTGAACCTGTGACCTTTCCCTTTTCTAGACGATGCCCAACCCACTGAGCAACACCAGTCAGGGTGAAATTAGGGTATTTTAAAGTTTTAATCTTAGTATTTGTTTCAATAAGTAATGCACTCACGTGGTTCACAATTTAAATGTTACTGAAGGGTGTGTGTGTGTGTGTGTGTGTGCATGTAGAAGAGTATTCGACGTCATGGTTCCGAAGATGTGCTGAGAAGGCTATGCAGAAATACAGGGTTGATTCCAAACGTAGGCAAAGGTTATTTCCAGTGGATGTCATCACTAATGGATAGTTAGGCCTTAAAACTGACATTCAGGGACCCTGAGTTCTTATTCCATTATGGCCCTGAGAGTAAGTTTCAGTGTGAGAATCTGTGATCACGCTTCCCTTGGTCTGGCTACCTAGGAATACCTGAACACGTATAACACCTGGAAGAAGGGAACAATCCAAAAATGCAGATTGTCTGATCCTGTTCTAGAATGGTGTTAAGGATAAGAACTGACCCTATTTTATATCTAATCATTTGCTCTGCCTTCTATCAGGAGCCTGGCAAACACGGGTTAGTGAGCAGTCCACCAGCAGCAGGTGTCAGGTTGTGTAAGGGTGTGGCTGTTACATGCCCTTAGCATGGGAACAGCTGAACCAAGTAGTCAAGTGTTGGTTTCTGGGTCATGAGATTGAGCATAATAATATATAAAAATATTTAATTAAAATTTCTGGACAAAATGTGCATTTGCTTAATAAAAAGCCTACCAATATATAGAAACATGATTAAAAGTCTAATCGCTCCCTAAAATTCACAGAATTAAAGAAGGTTAGCTTGATAATGAACTGTCTGAATTAAGAAATTCTCAAAAGAAATGTGAATTTATTATTATTGAGCAAAATAAAGTAACAAACACAGTTTGCTTCCAGGATGAATGGCTACCAAGTTTGCTTTACTTATTACCATTAAAATTAACAGTTTAGATTTTTAAGAAATTGTGTTACATAGCATAACTATGCTTTAATCTGAGGATGATTTCTTTACACTTTTAGAGAGTCCTTCAAAAGAACACAAGTGAACCTCAATTCATTATACTCTGAATTACTACAAATTCTGAATTAGTTAATTTTAAATAGGTAAACTTCAGAAAAAAAAAGAAAAAGCCTTAGTGATTTGCTCACCCTGCATGCTCTTGCGCCTGAGTCCCCCGTTTGTGCTCCGTGAACGTGAGAAGCCCGGGGTCAGACTGCATTCTCACGCGTGCTGCGTGCCGCTCTGGAGTTCTGTCAGTGTTATACGCTTGGTTTTTATTTTGGCAGTGACTTCACACAACTGCTCTGTGAAAATCACACGATCACATTTGCTGTTTTATTACTTTCTGCAACCATGAAAGTAGAAGATGTCATTGAGAGCCCTTTAAAAAGTGTGTTTGATGGTAGTGAATACACCCTAATTGCTACTACAGGTTTTTATGTAGAATTTTTTTATCCTCACCAGAGGACATGCCTACTGATTTGAGAGGGGGTGGTGGGGGGAGGGAGGGGGAGAGAGAGAGAAGAGAAGGAGACATCGGTGTGAGAGAGAAACATCCATCGGTTGCCTCTTGTATGTGCCCGATAGGGGACTGAAGCCACAAGCCAGGCATGTGTCCTGACTTGGAATCGAACCTGCGACCTTTTGGTTTATGGTACGACACTCCAACCAACAGAACCATACCAACCAAGGCACTACTACAGTTTTTTAAGGTGAATAATAATTTTAAGTCAATATCTGATGAAAGTTGACTTGTTAATAGTTAAAATGGTCTTCTTTCTTCTTGAAACCAAACTCAAAGCATTGGATCATGTGGAAAATCAAACTAAAGTTATCAAAATAGGGCTTTTAAGAAGGGTCACAGTCAGGATTGTGGATTAAATAGCGGCATAGAGTCTGCCTGGGGTAGGATGACTGTGGGAAGGTCCAGTTAAATCATTTACTGGTCTTTGTTTAAAAAGCCTTGTATGTTATTTTGTAAAATGCTCTCACTGAATAGGTTTTCTTAATTCTGAAATTTCTGAATCTCTGAAGTCTTGTAGTTATCAGAATTTGTCTTAATTGAACAATATTAAGATACAAACATCGTTATTCATGGTTGATACTAAGATTTCAGAACAATTTTCTCTTTACATAGAGAAACCCAAGTTACACTAATGAACTGATAATGTATAAGTGTATATATTTCTGTTGGATCAGAAGCAAGTCTTTAAGATAACCATTTTTGAGGAAGGATAAAGTTTGGTGATTAGTTTCAATCACAGGAGCTCTGTGTTTGCTTTGGTAGTCTGTGTACGTGTGCATATTTAATTATGATTCAGATTATTATTATATCTAAGGATGCATAAGACAGATTCAGTCTTGTATGAACATAGAACATTATCAGAAATGTGTCTGAAGATGAATGGGTAAGGATAGTCATTGTGGTATTATTTGTAATAATTTAATAAGTTAAAAATGACCTAAGTGCTTACTGTAATGTTTGGAATATACTATATCCAAACTTTGGGTTAGTATGTAGGCATTAAAAGTCATGGTCTTTTATAAATATTTAATGATTGGGAAGTTGATTATCATGTAAATGCAAAAAATGAGAAAGGCATGTGAACAGTTTGATTCAAATGTTGTTACGCCTATATTTATCACTAGAAAAATGACTGGGGCAGAAATTATGCCAAAATATTAAGTGACTGTCTCAGTGATGAGATTATCCTTTGATTTTTATCCTTTCTCTGAAGTTTTCTATAGGGAACCTCTATTACTTTTAAAACCGCCTCATGGAGAAAAGCGGATCATAAGGGCTAAGGTAGGCTGTGGTTGCCCACGGATTCATGAATTCTTGCCAATGCATAGAGCACAAAAGAAGTCTAAGAGGTCCTCTGGTCCTGCTTCCGGTCAAGTGCCCAGGAACCCTCTGTGTCACCTGCAACAGCTATAAAGACAAAAGAGGTTTCAGATATACACAAGGCAACTTAGTGCTGATTTTTAGAAAATCCTCCCTCCCTTTTTAATCCGTTTGCCCTTGTTTTGCCATTTGGAGTTACAGGAAAATTTGAAGATAGTTTTTACATCTCTATGCCTTCTTTTCTTCAGACTAAAGATACTTATTTATCACAGGACTTAATGTTCAGACCCCTTACCATTTTTTTGACTGCCAGGAGCAAGATCAGTGTCCCATTTTAAATGTGGCAGCAGTGCGATGTTTTAGATGTAGCCTGACCAGTGGAGTTACGGACAGTGAGGCCATGATACCTGCAGTATGCGTGTGATCCAGAAGTAGCCAAAGATTGTATAATACTCAGGCACTGTGAATTGGTTACAGGCACAAAGAATTGGCATTTCATCCAACTGAAGAGGAAAGGTTGGCTCCAATGTCATTGCTAGGTACATAATAGAAAATAAGGAGACCTCATTTCAGACTGGCAGGTAAAGACCCACTTAGATACAACTCACATGTTCTGTCTCTCACTCTAAGCTCTTGCCTTGACATTGGGCTTGTAGACCATGTGGCAGTAATGGTTCCCAGCATATGAAACTGTGGCACGCATCCCTCTCAAAGATTTCACCTGGTTGTGTGACGTAACAGTCGGAACTCTTGTACGATTGGTTTTCTTCTCTGGGGACTCCATAGGGTTATCTAGGATGGAGGTTACCGGCCACAGGATGGTAGGCCATATATGAGGGGGTCTGTGCCATGCCTCATAGTGTGGCTTAAGTGGACACTATGACATTTAATAAGGAGCTTTAAGCTTTACTGATTTGCACCGGGTTCACAGAAGAATCAGTGCGTATGAGAGCTGGATGTGGTGGTGGTGTGTTTTTCTTCTAGACAACAATAGGAGTAATTTCAGATTGAGTGTTTTTCAAGGTGGGACAGCTAGTTTGTGGCAGCCAGGACTTGAAGAGTGCTGTTTTGACTTTGTTTGACTATTGTTAATAAAACATAAATTATTTTCTTTAAATCAGTCATGCACTTTTGAGTGGGCTAGGCTTCCATAATGAGAGAAATTCTGTCCAAAGCTTTGGTAAATTTGGTACATTAAAGGGACAACCACAAAGCTAGAGACAAATTAATACAGTAAAATGTCACGGGTTTATCCTTCATATTTTGCTTAAACACTCAAAATATCAAAATTACATTAAGGTTGGTTGTTCTGAAGTTTGTACCTCACGTTTTCCTCTTTTCTGCCTACAGAACTTAAAATAATGATTTGTTGTTGTCCCATGAATGGTCTTTTCTTCAATTTTGGGACTGTTTCTGTTTGTTTAAAGTCCAGCCTTTTTCTTGATGTGTTTAATATTTTCATTTTATGTAGGCAAAATAGAGTACTTTAGAATTTATCCTCAGGCTAATTAAACTCTTACCTTGCTTTTTGTCTCTGAATGCTACTTTTAAATTTATGTGCTTCGTCGTTTATGTGGTTCTGTGCCTGCCTTCTCACACAGTGGGACGTGGAGAAGGAGAGGAGTGAGCCATAGTTTGTACCACCTAGCTCTGCTGCCCAGCTCTTCTGGCCACAGCCAAGGGGCCTGGATGGGGCACCCGACCCAACAGTGGCCATCACCTGTGTGACTGGCTCTGAAAACTCACTGTGATTTATCTCTAATAAATTAGGAAACTAAGACCTAGGATGGTAGTGGGAATGGAATGGGAAGTAGGATGGGTCAAGTGAGAAGCCAGGAGGGACAGAGTTGGCCATGGGAAACCTGGGCTTATAAGGGAGAAGAAGCTGTGAGGAAACAGAAGGAACCCATCGTTGGAAGGGAACGTGGAGTAAAGCAGAGAGGACAGGTATGCCAGAAGTGAGGCACCCTCGCTGGAGCTGGCACAGTGTGCGATGCGTCTCAGGTTCGGATCTGCAGGTGTCCTTGCAGTTTTCTTCCCTTCTCCTGCTGTAGTTGACAACCACGATGAGGTCTGGTGATTAAGAATCAGACCAAAACTGCCCTAAGCCATGTGGCTCAGTTGGTTGGGCTTCATCCCTCAAAGCAGAAGGTTGCCAGCTCAATGCCTGGCACATGCCTGTGTTGCAGGTTCATCCCTGGTTGGGGTGTGTACAGGAGGCAACAGATGGATGTTTCTCTTGCTTCTTCCGCCCTCCCCCCCTCTCTAAAAAATAAATAAAATCTTAAAAAGGAATCAGACTAACATATAATCAGCATTCATTGACTTGAATAATTGCATAATCATCCTTTCTTCAAAAGCTTTATACATTCTCACTTTAACAAAATTTGGTGTGGTGAAATTAATTAGATCTTTAAAGGAGCAGTACTGGTAGATAAGACATAAGGCACTTTCCACAAGCCTGTCATTAAAATATGTATATAGCAGCGACACCATGTGTTCTGCACCATGAAAACATCATACATTGTTCCAGTGTATGATGAACGCCCTCTCTGTACATACTGTATAAATGTGCTAGTCTTATTCGGGGTGTGTTTCTTGTTGCTAGTCAGTTGCTAGTCAGTTGCCAGCATTATTCAAGGAATAATAGGCTCATTGCTATTAATACCTTAGGTGGAAAAGAATGTATTGCCCTTATTTTCCAAAAAGATTTTGTTATGGACTTTTATTCTACATATTATGATTTTCTCCTCCATGGCCATGGACGTTAATGTTGTTTTAGTCAATATTATACTTTTTGTGGGAAGTTTGTAGTCAGCCAACATGCAGAGAGATCAGTACAGTATAAAACATTTTCTGTTTTTCTTAATAGTAGTTAAGGGGAACACTTTGTTACTCTGAGCCTCTTTAAGTAACATGATCCTTGAATTAAATTACTAAATATCCTGAATGTTGTGCTCTCATTTTGTATATTTAGCAGTTGTGGCTTGTCCTAAACTAGTGCTTTTGCAGTTTTTAAATTTCTTTGGATATAAATTTCTTCAAAGGAGCTGCCTTTTGGCACTTTTAAGTGGTGGAAAGATAGATTTTATTACCCCCTTTTTTTTCTTGGTGAAATCAAAATTGTCTAGAAGTATTTAAGTATGTCTTTCCTTTGTTAGCAATTACCACTTTTAGTACTTTTTGTCAACTTAGATTATCAGTCATTCAGATTTTCTGCTGCTTACTGGTTAAAGTGATGATGGGTGGGGAATGAAGGAATTTAGCCAGGGATGAAACCAACTGTAGGCAAAAATACAGAGGCTTTTGTGTTTTCTCCTTGGTTTTCTTTCTTGAGTTCACCATCAATTACTTTTTGAGAGGGGAAAAAACCCAGCTTCACTTCCCATGTGCCTGTTTACTCTGGAGTTACCAGGAAACCTTGATCCCCTGTGAATAAGAAAACTTTCAACTCAGATAGTTGGAAGTTGTTTTCTTAAATAGAACGTCTTCCTGTTATGTTTTTCTATGGGATTTTCTGAGACAGTGGTCCAAATTCCTGGGTAAGTCAATAGGAGGTGCTGTTTGCGAAGCTCCGGGGCATATTCCTTGGGTTGGTGGGTTTGGAGAGCCTAAGTTTTACTTGGCTTCAGTTCGTACATTGAGAGGGAGGTAGTAACAGAATTGAGGGAAAAGTATTTTTCAGTACTTACTTGGAATGTGGCTCTGTCTTTTCATTTGAGCATCACTTCACTTTGTATCCCTCTCATAAGTTAAAAAATACGGTGAGCTGCCTCATGACCTGTGAACCTAAAAACTCTCCTGTTGTCTTGTAGGTTCCATGGGAATGCTAAAGAAGCAATAATTTCTACTTTCAAAGAGCTTTCAAGCTGAATGGGAAAGATGCTTGTGAGAAGGGGTTAGAGTGAAGGATTATGTACAGATTTTACAAAGACGCTACAGACACCACTCATGAGACATTCACTGTGAGCTTAACACTATGCCTGGTGCAGGATATAGAGAGGAAAAGGTGGTCGGTCGCATGGCCCTGTTTTCAGGAGGGTTAGAGTCCAGGGGAGAAGAGGCATACAAGAGCCACCCAGTGTGACAAGAGCGTGTAATAGAGGAAACAGGAGTGGTTTGTTCTACTCAGAGGAATCAAAAAGGCCGCCCTGAGCAGCAAGGGTCTGACTAGGGCCTGGAAGGGCAGGTTGAAAGAGTCTAACTAGTATGTTGGGTAGGATTAGGGGAGGTTTTGGAGAAGAGTTTCTGAGGAGACAGCAGAGTTAAGATTAGGTCAAGCTGTCTTCTACGTCTATGATTCATGACCTAAATGTCTTAATGGAGGCAGGATGGAAAGGCATTTTTGGCAGAAAGAACCAACTGCGTGCCTTTGCAAAGGCAAAATAAAGGACAGTGGAGATTGTTTCTCTGTCTTTTAGCCCTGAAAACAACTGAATTAAAAGTGATATATATCATTATATCATCTGAGCTAATTATTCACAGGTTCAAGTGAAATGTTGAGAAGATGAGTGGAAGGATTTGAAATCTAGATTAAGTTTAGGGGATTATATTGTTTGTATCCACTGTCTACTCAAAGACGATGAAAATTAAAAGTGATAGGATCACCAAACATTTTGCAGTGTGGTTGGTTTTGCAGCTTCTGACTTCCTTATGAATGCTGGGTTAAGGGTGTATTACTAGTTTTTTTCTTCCTACTGCTTTCCTGGATGATAAACGCATTCCCAGGAAGATTAACTTACAACTATGCTTTGAAACACGAGTTTTCAGCTATTATAATACCTTCATTGCATTTTGGATGATAGAAGTTCCAAGCTTGGAATGATGGCTGTAAAATAAATAGCATCATTTAACTAATTCCCGAGCCTTCTGTGATATGCCATTTTAAAATGTCTTTTCCAGGAAGACGGTTGGAAGTTTTGGCTCCACAGTTTACTTCTGGCTGTGTTTTATGGAAATCACACTTAAAACTTCTGAGAAATAGGTACCAGTAATTCAAGTTTGGAAAATAATAGAAGATTCGGTTCTGTTTGTATAAAATTAAAGAGTCTCTTAAAGAAGTTGTTGGCTATCAGCTTAGCATACACTAGTATTAGCATAAAGCCACCAGTAATGATGAATAAGTACAGAGAAGGGAAGGCCAACAATATTTGAGATCTGGTATCATGTGCAGAATAAATAAAGGCCATTCTCAGTTTTTCAGGGGCAGATTTTTCTAGCCGAATTATTAACTGGAATTCACATTCCCTTTCCCACGTCTCCAACTCTGCTGTTAACCATTTTAATGATAGTGAACTTCTAGCATATAGCAGTGTTCTTAACCCTCCTCCCTGCAGGTTTGCCTGAGTGTTACCGGCATTGGGGCCCCTGGGGTCCCCAAGATAGAAACCGAGAGGACACCCCAGAGGAGTTGGCAAACAGATTTTATTAAGCCAATGCTTGAGCACAAGGGAGGCAGCACAGAGGAAAGGAAGGTCCTCTGTACTGGCTGCTTTTATAAGCTGGGGGGTAAGGTGGGATGGCTTTCTGAAAAAGGCAGGCTTGCAGAATTTTCTGTTTTAGTGTCCGATGACTTCCTTTTCTGGCTGTCTGGCTTGGTAACTCTGTTCGGCCTATGCTGTGGGGGCAAGCTGGCAGCCCGCTCATTGCCGCTGCCCCAGGAAGGTTGGTTAAACGTTGATCAACTGCGTATTCAGGTCAGTAGTTTAAGCAGGCACGTAGAAGGAGGTAAAATAGCTACCTCTGTGTTTCTGAGTTACTAATAGAGGGGTGGTGACATTTTTGTGCTCCTTTTAGCCATCTGGTGTCCTTGGGGTCCCAAGCCTAAGTTCCAGTGCTGGGTCATCTGGACCTTTGAAAAACTATTGATGCCCAAACTAGAGATTCTGGTTTAATTGTTCTGGAAGTAAAGCTTGGGCATTAGTATTTTTTTTTTTAAGCTGCGGTGACTTTAATATGCAGCCAAGTTTGGAAACCACCAATGTGGAGTATGGACAAGTGTAAAGAGAAATTCTAAGCTTATGTTAGTCTCTCATGCTGATGTGGAAGGGCAGGAATTTTATGTATTTTGTGTGTACCTGTCATTACTAGTGGATTTCACTTTCTGCTGAGTTTCATTCTCTCAGGACTAAACGTTTCATTGTATGATTTATAAGAAGGTGTGCTGTGAAACACTAGTTCTGCATTATGTTAATAAGTCTCCTATTTTAAAAAGTTCTTTCCTGCACAACTGCTTACAGACTTTCAATGTGCTAGTTATTTGCATTTTGTGAATTTGTTAGAGGAATATATAATATGCACACTTCACAATATTTCTTGATCAAATCCTTTTTTTCTTGCTGAAAATCTAGTCTGTAGCAGCTATTTTGAACCTTTTTCATCTCATGGCAAACATTAACTAATTACTAAAATTCTGTGGCACACCAAAAAATAGATTTTTTGCCTATCTAACCAAAAGAAAGCTATAATTTTGATTCATTCACACTGGGCAGCTGTTGCTGTATTGGCTGTTGTCATTTTTTATTTGATAATTGAAGGGAAAAGAGGCCAGTGCCCCTGACTAAATAGTCAGGTATTGCATGTTTGAAAAATTCTTGAGGCACACTGGTGGTGAAAGTCACTGGTCTACAGAATTAAACAATCAGTGAATCATTTAAAAATTTCTTTTTTTTCTTTTAAAGATTTATTTACTTATTTATTTTCAGAGAGAGGGGAAGGGAAGGAGAAAGAGAGGGAGAGAAACATCAATGTGTGGTTGCCTCTCATGCGCCCCTAGCGGGGGACCTGGCCTGCAACCGAGGCATGTGCCTTTACTGGGAATTGAACTGGTGACCCTTTGGTTGGCAGGCTGGCACTCAGTCCACTGAGCCACACCAGCCAGGACTGAACATTTCTTTTTTTCATTAACCAAGCTCTGTGTGAGGGCTGGATGTGATGTAGTTACACAGAGGAGGCTTTCTCAAGTGATTGTCCGCACCTACCCTGTATTTCTTCAGTGACTCCTGTGGTAGGGATGAGAGTGTATTTCACTGTGCTGTACATGATTCTTTCCTGAAGTGCAACCGCTGGCAGTTTATTTCCAGGCTCAGAATTCCTGTAACCTCTCTCCATTGCCTCCCAGATGAAGCTCAGTGTCCACCTTTGGCATTGAGTGTTTATTACATTCCGGTTACTTCCTGCTGTTTGACTTTGTCTCCCATACTCTTCAAACCAATCCCCCCGGCTGGTGATAGCCTGAAGCCGCAATTATTCCAGTTTCTAGTGGCTATAGATAAAAGTATCTACCCACCTGGAAAGTCTTTCTCTTGTCTTTCTCTCTGATCCTGTCCAGCTGTGTATTGCTAAACATCCCACTCTTCTGTGGGGTTCTCTGGACTGGCCCAGTCTACGATGACAATCGCCATTTATTTATATACTGCCCTTTGTTTAGATTTTATTAAAAAGTTAATTTTCTCGCATTGTTGTTCTACTCTTTTGAGTTGACATATGAATAGTACAGAAGAACACAAAAGGGTTAAGGATGACTTCAAGGTTTCTAATATGAAAAAAGGACAGACATAGTAACATCTGGGAAGAGAGTTGTTTTGGAGAAAAATGTGACTTTGAAGTCAAGGTGGAGATGTTTACTTGTGTGCTTAGGAGGGAGGTCAGGCCTGGAAATAGTGACTTATTAGAAATCCCTTGCATTGCAGAAATAGTGAAGTGTTCATGTAAAATTGCCTATAAGCTGCCTTAATATTACAGAAAATAACAATGTGTTTTAATGTTAAGTAATTATGGAGGTGTTTTTGTTTGTGTTTTTTTTAAGACCATTTGAAAAATGGTCTAGAAAAAATGGCTAGAAAAATGGCTAGAAAATATCTAGTAGGATAGGTGGGCATGTATGTATTCTTTTTGAAATGCGGATCTGAATTTGGAATAACTCAAGCTGCAGTTAGAGGAAGAAACCTTCATTTATTTGGCCCTGGCCTTCTTTGCTCTCTTCTTGTCTCAGCCTCCTCTCCCCCAACTCTCCTGCCTCTTTCTGGTCTCAGTGCTTCTGCGAGGTAGACCAGTGTCTCGTTGCCACATATGCATCAATATATGGTCCTTCGGTTTACAGACTCGAAAACTCCTTCCAAAGAAACACAGTGGTTTTGTGGTATGGTGGTGATGATGGACCAGTTTTATTAGCAGCTAGTTGCTCTGAAAAGAGCATGCGATGAGGAGAAAGAAGAGGGAGATGACCCAGCTCTGAATATCTCTTCTAGGCCTCTGGTTTCTTTTTCATAAGGGAGGGGCAGAACCATCTGCTCTCTGAAGTTCTGATGTTCTGTTTTTTAGGGTACATATCTGTATCCATACTATGTATGTTCCCAATAAATCAAAACAGGGTTCCAAGTAGCAGCTCACAGAGAGTATTTGTTCTTCATGTGACATTTATGTAGCACTCTTATATTTGCCAAGACTTTTATTTTCCTAAACTCCACAGGAAGATAAGGCAACAGGAAGGTCTTCAACTGTTAAGGCAGCTGATAAGCAAGCCTGCCATTGAAATTAATCCAGGTTAATCTTCTCAGAAACCGTGTGGTAATGAGAAATGGGGTCAGGTACAGGAGAGTCATTCTTTGTCGTGAGCCTCATGGCTAGCCAGCTCTTGTTAATTAAATTTTGGACAGAAATGGTCATTTTTCATTAAGCATAAGAAAATATTATTTCGTTCTCCCTTTTCTGGGGGAAGCAATATATAGTAATTTAAGCACTGTAAGTGTCTCAGGAAGGATTGGGTTAGAAAGGAATTGGATCCACAGTGTAATTTTTGTTCCAGGTCTATATTATATGCCCCACTTTTGATTAGTGACAGCATTCCTTGCAGACTTCACTGTTTGGGTAGCGGAAGGTATTGGCTATATTGGCTTGGTAGAAAGAAACCAAAGTTACTGCAGAATGCCCGCACCAAATCGTTCACCTGCAATCAGGTAGGGCCATCGTGAAATGTGGCAACCAGCCTTTATTCAGATTGAAGAAAGCTGTATTGTGGCTTCTTTACATGTCAAATTCTAGGGTGTGGTAAGTCATTGGATTCTAAAGAAGTTATGTACTTCTATCCTGTCCTTTTTGTGAGTTCTTTCATTGCCGAGAACAAGAAGTTTACACGTGCAGTTTATAGACATGTGTTAAATCGTAAGATGGTCGTTGCAGCCACGGAATCGATTCACTCATTACCTAGTTGTGGATCAAATGAATGAAGTGATGAGTGTACTTACTGAAAACCTGAGCCTCAGTGTGTGCCAGCTTCTGTGTCGGGCCCGAAATACGGTGGTGAACCGTTTAGTCACAAGCTCTGCCATTATGGAGCAAATAGAAATTCTGCTGAAGGATAGAGATAAAATAAAAGGAAACAAGCAAGTAAAATAATTATAATACATGTAAGAATGAAATATACAAGGTACTGAAGCAGGGAAAGGCTTATTAAAGTGGATGAATACATCAAGTAAAAAAAAAAAACCTCTTAAACTTTTTAAATGAAGTAAGGTCAGGGGACTGCTAAATTTTAATCATTTGCTTTGAATGCACAAAAAGCTGTCTTAAATGTTTACTTCAGTTTTCAAAAGCAGTTCTTTACCCTCCCACTTAGACCCACACACTTAAGAAATCCTAGCCACTAAGGATCTGATTGTGTTTTCTTTCAGTTGTCTTCAATGGAATGCTTTCACAGTTCTTCCAAAACAATACTACATTCCTTAGAGCTCAGCCTCAGCAGGAATAACGAAGCATCTCAGTTGATGTGTTATTCCATTCCCTGTGATGTTAAGACAGTTGGTAAATAATTTCTTTTCATAGAGCAACTAAGGCAGGGGCGGGACAGCAGGAAAGGTTTAACGCAGTGGAAGCAGCCTGATCCCAGGAAGTGATTGAGGGCAGCCCTCTTGTGTGATGGCTGCTGGTCACTGGCAGCTCTGTTGGCCAGACGGGAGGTTTTGTTTGCCTTTTAAATCAGGGCAACACCAGTGGTGCGGCTCTGCTGTTTTGCCCTCTTTTTCAGATCAGAGTTTTTCTAGGGCTTGTTGCAAACTGAGAGGCAGATGTTTGCCTTCCAGAGGTTCGGGAATGATTTGGCGCCATCTAGGTTGATATTTTTGCTTTCCCTGAACACCGTTGCTGAATAGTTTCAAGCAGTGACAACAGCTGAAAGGAAATGTTATGGTGGTGACCTCATACCCTGGACTAGTCAAATATTGATGAGTCTTAAAGAGACCGATCATTTGTGATTTTAAGTTCTAATACAGTTCACTTAAGTGTAGTTGAGGAATGCCAGTAGCTGCTACACTTTGTAGTAAATAATGAGTAATGGGATTATATGGAGAGCATCTCACTTAAGGGATTCTTTGTTTTGTGTGTGTGTGTGTGTGTGTTTAATTGTGATAAAATATGCATTACAGAATTTACCATTTTTAACTACATTTACACGTACAGTTCTATGTCATTAAATACATTCATATTGTCGTGCTACCTGAGAGGTTCTTGCTGTGAAATAGCAACCCACCTGAATTGGTATTTTTACATTAAGAAGGCCACATGTTCATAGAGACAAAATGTAAAATTGAAACACAGATACAAAGGGGTTTGCTAGAAAGACGGATTTTGAATTGTAATAGAGTTGCTGTAAATCTGCAGTAAAACTGGAACGGCCAGGGCTCCTTGAGGCCAGCTTTGCACGCTTAAATAAATGGCAACCAGTCACTCCGAAGCGGGCATTCGGGCTTATTAAATAGCTGATAGGCACTGAATGCCTAGAAAGGAGCATGAGGAGGCCTCTGCATTTCGGGAGGGGTGCAGCAGCTCTGCTTGGGGGTGAGTGAAAATGAACAGCAGCTGCTCTCTGTGGTTTTTGTTCCCATGTTGTGAAAGCAAGATGTTAGTGGGCAAGGATAGGGTGCTGTTACTCGTAGGGTTCAGCCAGTGCTCCCTGAAAATGTTTCTTAAGTGCGTGTGTAATGTGTTCCAGGATGGAGAACAGTGACTTTGGTAGGGCAGAGGAGGAGGTCAGAGAGATGAGTTCTAGGTGCACGTCACTCCTGGAACTTCGTGGAACTTTTTCTGCTTTCCTGTCTGGCCCATGCGGTCATGATTCTGGCCTGTCGTCCTTCGTGTAGCCAGTGGTCTTGCTGGAAAGTGCAGTTGACCTCACAACTCATCATTTAATTGGACATATGAGCAAAAACACATACTCTTCTGAAAAAGTGGACCATTCGTCTGTGTTATTCTTCTGCCTTAATGCCTATGAGGTGATATTTACTAATGGGCCTCGTAAACCAGGTCTCTGTTCTCTCAGACACCCCAGAATGAAATCTGGTGTGCTCTGGCTTTCCCAACTAATCATTGCTTAAAGGAACGCTGAGTTGAATTCCCAGCTTAAAAACTGGGAAATTGAAGTCCCTGGGTTGGTGTGTCTTCTGAAGGCTTTGTGATGGAACCTCTGAGATCGGGGCGTGAGCATTTGAGACAGGGAGGATGATCTCGCTTACGGGACAGCTTCGTGCGTCAGGAGCATTTGGCTACATTCTGCGGCTTAAATCACCCTCCTTTGATTACAGAGCTCTTTGCTGTCTTCTTCCTTTGTGGCTAATTTTGTCAAACTTCCCAGTTATTTCCTGAAGCAGTTTCCTCTGTAGTCATCCATCACCATCTGTCCATTGGGAATATTTTTCAGTTACTGCTAAACTGTAGCTTGGCCGGATTAGACCGAACACAGAATTCTTGTATTTTTCACTTTGTAGGACAATGCCCAACCAACTGAGCCACACAGGTCAGGGCTAGAATTCTTGTATTTTTAGTGTGAATCCTGAATGGCAGAGTGGTCAAACTAAGATACATTATGTTATCCCTCCATGAGGGATTTGAGGTGCCTTAATAATCTATATGTAGTAGCACAGACTGACAACAAATGCAAGAGGAAATGGGCATGATGGGAAAATGTGAGTTGGAAAATAATTTGACCAGAGGACCAATAAGGTTTGTATACAACACACACATCAGATTCTGAGCTTCCCCACCAAGACCGGAGCTGAAAAAGAAACCTGGCCAGTTATAAGAATCACAAGGTCCATGAGATGAAACTGGAGTCAGTGGCTCAGAAAGCTCACAGGCTTTATTGCTACAGCAACCTTGGAAGAGCTTCTGTGATTTGCTAAAGGAGACACTGAAGTACACGTCTAGTAGAATACATTGTTGACAGCAGCTTCCCCGGCTGCAATTTGGTTGTTTCTTGTTATGTCTCAGTGTAGGAAAGACAGAGATATATCTTCTTATGCGATAATACGAGTTAAAGCAATTCTGCAAGAGTTGGAAATTTAGTATCGTAGGATGACCTATACAACTGTCAGACAATCTTCCATGGATATTCTTCCTCCCAGCTGAGTTAGATAATAAGGTGGTTATCTAGCCTTTATTATTTAATTTATTTTTGTCATTGCTACTACGTCTAACAATAGCACCACTTACAACACAGATACCTATAACATGTCAGACATGGTACTAAGGTACTTGCTGCAGAAGAGATCTCTTAATCCTTGTAGAAACCCTGTGGCTTTCTTCTTATGTGAGAGAAAGGAAATTGGCTCAGAGAATTCGATGGACTTGGCCAGGTTCCCCTGGCTGCTGCTGTCTGTGTGCCTTGTACTGCGCCCACTACCTGAAACCAAGAAGTTGTCAGGCAGGGAAGACAGTTTAGCTCTTTGGAGCCAAATCTCAAAAACAGCCGGGGAGCAGCTTTTTCTCACACGCGCCTGTGCAGCACAGAGACAGGCCCCTGGCCGCCCCCACCCCTGGGGTGCCTCTGTGTTTGGTGTGGCCCCCTGTGCGCTGCCAGCGCCCCCCAGCCGGCTCCCTGAGATGCTTAGCGTCGCGCATCCCAAGCCACTTCCGAGTGACTGGGAAAACCAAGTAAGAGCAAGTAGTTTCTTGCCTTGACTCTTAAGTATTCTCAAGCTCTAAACATATAATTGAATTGAATGTGGCTAATGTTATCAGGAAGGGAAATGTTATTAAAAAGAAAAAAAGCCTTCCATGTAAAGATATTTGAAATCTGATGATATTTCTGCCATGGCCTCCTGATTAGAAATTTAAGTTAAAAACAATTTATCAATTGTCTCCAAATTTAAGTTAAAAACAATGCGTAGATGATTTTTTCCATCATTTTGATAGTTTAGTACATGTTCAAAGGTATCTGTGAATTTTTAATAACAAAGTTAATGCAATAGTATTATGTCCCACATTCCAGAAGGTTTAGTCTGTGTTTAAACAAAGCATTTGCTTTACGTGGACAGAAAGGGAACAACAATCCCCCCCCCCATCCAAACACACAATTCGTTGTACCTTGGGTCAAGGTAGGGGAGCCGATGATACGTTTTAAAGAGGGAAAAGGTATGCAATTAGAACCATATTGGCATTTTGGCAGGTATTTGTTTTTCCAGGGTGAACGTGCTTTAAAAAATTGCCAGTAGTTGCTAAGCAGACTTCAACAAACACAAAGGACATTATCCCAGCATCCACCCTGGCTGGTTTCTCAATTTAAATTTTGTGAACCTGGCTCTCAATGTGGTAAACTCTATTACTATCTGAATTTAAATCGCAGAATATTGCCAGCAATCCCACTGGCATACTGAGACACTCGTGAAGTTAAATTTTCTTTTCCAGGCGGCCAGTTGACTGACTTTTAAGCAAGGGTCCGCCCTCCAAGATAGTGGGCCAGGCCACGGGCACTGACACAAAGTTGAAGAGAAAGTGTGGGGAGTAAACAGCCCCACCTCACCAGGAGCAGTTGTCTTTCTATTTGGTGCTCTCCCTTCTGTGTGCTGGGTGTTCCTGCCAAGGTTATGCTAGCTTTTGCATTTTTTTTTCTTCTGGCACATGAACAAACTTTTCACACTCAGTTAGTTATACTCAGTCCTTTCCTTAACTTTTCTAGATGAATTTGGAGCAATACCAGGGAAACGGAAGAAATGCATGCTTTACTGGACGAGTGATTAGATGTGTAAAGATTTTAAAAACTAATTGTTTCACCATAGGTCTCTTTATTTACTTACTGTTGTTTTTGTTTTGTTTTGCACAACTTCTCCAGGCCGACTGTTCCTAAGGACAGCACTGTGCCATTTACTGTTAGGTGGAAAACGCAGACCAATTATGAAAGCGAAAACTTTAAAAGACAGCACTTTCAAATGCATGTCATGTTGGGGGCAAAACACAGGTAATACCACTTTCCTTTCAGCTTTCCCAAGTAGAAGACACATGCTCCGTTAGGATGATAAGAATGGGAAAGATGAAATACGTGTTGATCTGTAGTGGGAGTGAGTAACCTATTGTCTGTCTGGGCTACGTTGTCCACAATACACTAACAGAAATAGTTTTACCACGCTTCCTAGGGAGGTCCGACTGTAACATATCGTTCCAGAAAGGCCGAGGGTCTTGCAGGCTGCCTGCCTTATCTGCCTGGGTACCATTACATAGAAATGATAGTACAGTGATTACTGTGAAGATGGGTTTCCTGCTGCTAATAACCTTTCTTATTTAGTTGCATGTGTCTGGACCATTTTGATATCTGTGTGCCTCCTGTACAGAACCTTTTAGGAAACTCACAGAGGAAATAATGGACGCAAAAATCTTATTTTAGGCTGTGTGAGATTGTCTAGTGAAAAATGCTACAGGTAGATTTGCCACTTGGGAGACATATGATATGGTGTCTTTGGCAAGCTCCTGAATTAAAAAAAATTTTTTTCAAACTGTCTGTTTTAGGGAATTTACGTGCTAGTTTGAAACCCAATAGGAAAGCCCTGGCCGGCGTGGCTTGCTTGGTTAGAGCATCATCCTGTGCACCGAAAGGTCACAAGATTGACTGCTGGTCAGGGGACGTATGTGGGTTGCGGATTTGGTCCCTGTTCCCGGTGCATAGGGGAGGCAACTATTGGTGTTTCTCTCTCTGTCTCTCCCTGTCTCTGCCTCTTTCTTTTTCTCTCCCTTCCTCTCTCCCTAAAATCAAGAAATGTATCCTTGGGTGAGGACTAAACAAATAAACAAACAAAAATACAGGAGAAAAGTTTTCTTTTATTAAGTTTATATTCTATTTGGAAAAATAGCCCTTTCTTTTCTTCCTGTCTTCTTTCCTTCTATCACTGAAAGCTGGTCTGGCTGCCTGCCACTGCAAAAGCCAATACTCGAGAGGCAGGTGCTGATGTAAAGGAAAGTGGTTTATTTTCAGATACAGGCCACCTGGAAGATGGGGGACTCATTTCACAAAGCCCATCCCCACCTCTCAGTGGAGGCAGAGGTTTTATAAGGAGGGGGAGGGGCCCAGAACAGAGAGATCCAGGGAGGGGCTGGAAAGTTCTCTGGGTGCAGACAAGCACAGTCCGATAAGGCGAGTGACGGTCCGGTGTGCGTCGCCCAGGTTTAGTCATCCTGGCTGCACTCAGTCCTGGCTGCATGGATGAAGGTCAGCCAGTCTCCCAGAGCTGGGATGCCTGAAGGTCAGCATTTCTGTTTTTTGAAGTTAGTTCTTAGGATTCTTATACAAACATGCTGTTCATCTATAAAAGCTACATATCAATCACTGTCCACACTGAACAGAAACAATGTCAAAAGAAGGGTGGGTGGGTTCCAATTTCCCACCCTTACAATTTTCTACTGTTATACTTCCTCACCTTCCTTTTTTAAAAAAAGATTTTGTTTATTTATTTTTAGAGGGGAAGGGAGAGAGAGAGGAAGGGAGAGAAGCATCGGGTGAGAGAGACATCGATTGGTTGTCTCTTAGATGTGCCCCAAACAGGGAATGAACACGTAACTCAGGCACGTGCCCCGACCTAGGGTCAAACTGCTGACCTTTTGCTTTATGGAAAGACGCCCAACCAACTGAGCCACACCAGTCAGGACATCTTTTTTGTTTTGTAAAAATGGTTTGTGCTCATTAAAAAAAGAGAGTACAGGAAAGTACAGAGCAGAAACTAAGAACAGCCAAATTCCTCCCCAAAGATACTGGTCACATTAGAGAGATGGAAACATCTCTCTAATCATCATCTTATTTGTGTGTGTGTGTACACATACACAATTTTTTAATTCTCTTTGACTCTGTAAACTAGTCTCTATTTGGCTTTTTCAGCCATCAACTTTTCTTTTTACTAAATTTCGATCTACAACATCCTGTCTGGTGATCATGGAATCACTTAATCATTTTCCCATTAAAATATGAAAATCTTTTCTGTAATCAGAGAAGTACCACCATTAAACATTGCCGTTTGCCTATAGTAACCATTGAAAAGAAAAGATGACACATTTTTGCTGTAAGAAATTTAGTTTATAAAGCACTGAAGTTATATCATTTTAGGAAGTTGCATGAATGTCAAAATCTCTTTGCTGCTTCAGAGAATCAGAACTCCGTGGCCTTTCACTTAATTCATAAGTTTGAAAGAACTTAAAGATAATTCATGAGTTTAGGAAGCATTTTAATACCATAAAATACTAGTTATCTGGGATCCAGAGGAATGAATCATAATGGTTAAGTACCATGGACTAAAGGAGTGATTCTTTTTTCCCCTAAGGTGATTTTCCACTCCCAAAAGCCATCATCTTCCCAATAATTACAAAACCTTCTTTGGCTGCTCACAACTGCTTCTCTGTCTTGTTGATGGGGTGTAAAGGGCTATCCTTCACTATTACAAGAATCTGTGCTTAAGGGATTGGAGGAGAGCTTTCTCAAAAAAAAAATTGTGTGTGTAATCACGGGAGAGAAGCACACATACCTCTGCAAGCATGAGGCTAGCTTAAGTTTTCTCCAGCTCTCTTTGTTGTTAAGCTTTGACTAGAATTACAGGGAAAAGTTGACAAGCATTGTAGCGACTGCGTGGTTTGGTGAGTGCTGTTAGCTGTTCGGAGGATACGCTGCATTCAGGAATGTAGTTCCAGAAACCAGATTTTACCCCCACAGCTTTTGGACATGCTGAGTTCTTTTTTCAACTTGATCTGATGTTTTCATGCGTCATTCTAATTTTAAACGGTTTTCAGCAGTAAACATGATACAATCAACTACATTAAAAAAAAAAAGCTACTTTGCTTCTTTGCCAAGCCGTTAGACCATCTCCAAGGACAGGGTCTTCACCTAGGACTCCACGCTCTCCTACTGTCAGACATGGCTGCCGTCATCGGCTTTAGGAGCCCGTGGTGCTTGGCAGTGTCAGATGCTCACTCTCTGTTCGAATGTTCCTGCAGCAGTTGTCTCCGAGCTCCGCTCTCACAGGCGTCACAGTGCATGGGGAGGCAGTGCTCCATTACACTGATCCTTCAACTTTTTCTTCTACTCAGCCCACTTTAAATGCCGCTTCCACCTGCCTTTTGCCAGAGAAACCTTTGCATCCAAGCCATAAAAGGCATGTATCACACACAGGTTTATTCTGTGGCGTGTACAACGCTCTCGTGTGCATGCCCCTCTCGCATGACTTCGTTTGTTACTATGGAGATGTCCTATGGTGGCAAAGGCTACGTTATGAGGAAAACAGTGCCATGCCAGGTTTATTGTCTCTGTCTCTCTCACACACACATATACACACATGATTCTCTGTCTTCACCTTCCAGAGAACTGAGATGCACAGTGCTTCTGCGTTGTGAGAAATCCTCCCCACCGTCTGATTATAAAACTACTTGCCACTCTGTCTCTCCTCCTAACATGATGAATTCTGATGACTTTGTTTCTCTCTCTCCTTTCTGCTTTTTTTTCTTGATGGTTTCACTACGCAGGATTTGAGTTGGACTGTTATTGTTATCCCATACTTGGCAAACCGGGCCCGGCGTGGGGGCTGTGTGGCTGTGGCATTCTGAAGAGAGCCTGGAAGAGCTGCCGACACTGGAGCACATGTGTTTCTCCTCCGCACTTACTCAGCGGTGGCCGAAACCGCTCTAATACCTGCAGCCGCCGCTGCACACCACCTTCATGTTCGGCACATCTTCTCCTCAATAACTCAAGTGAGAAGAAAGAGGTGGGGAGCTGTGGGGGATGTTGGGCTGGTGGGAAACGGAGTGGTCCCCATATGAGGTGGGAAGATAATCTCCTGGGAAAGGGGCCTTTCCAGGGAAATCTCTCATAAAGATTGGGTGTAGCTGCAAGAGGAGACTAGCATTTCCTTACCTGATGGCACAACCGCATAAGTGACAGACTTGCGGATGTGCCCCAATGCCTGTGTGAAATTTGAAAGGCAAACTGGGGAGGAAGTCTCCCATGGTTTAGTGTGGGTCAGGGCCACCCTGTAACCTGTATTATGTTCTGTCCCACCATCCAAGATCAAAAGAAGTGACTTTTTTTTTCTTTTTACTGTAAACAGCAGTAAAAAATCTGACCCACTACACACCTACATAAAAATGGTGAAAAAAATTTAATGGAATAAACTTACAGATCATACAACCTGATCTTTTCCTGTTATTTCCTCCTCTGTTTCATTTCAAAGAATGCCAGTTATCACCTACTAAATGGATGACCTGGAGCTCGGAAGAGTTTTGAAGGGAGGAGGGAACAGTACCCATTCCCGGTGTGGCTTCTCTGTCTCTCTTGCTTCCTCTCTCCCTTCTCCCATGCCACATGGGGTTTCCTGAGCTGTAAACCCAGCTGCTCCTGGAGAGTGGGCTGACTTTGAGTTGGTTATGAGAGTGGAGTGTTGCACTGCACTGGACTTTCTCACACCGGAAGTGATCAGACACTCATGGAGTCTTACCTTGGTGATAGGAGATGGGGGAGAGGAATTCCAGGCAGGACAAGCTGTGATGGGGAAAGTAGTGATGGCAGGGTTCACCGTGCTGCCCCCGCCCCTGGTGATTCCTTTGCAAGCCGGTTATATCTGCCTTCAACTGTTCGGACTGTGGGAGGAGCCAGGGCGACCATGTCCTCCACGGGTCATGCCTGGGTCACCCATGGGGCACAGGAGACCACACTCTTCATATTCACTGTTGACTTGCAGCCTTCGGGGTTCTGATTTCAAACCTCAAGCTGTTGGGTATCCCTAACCCAGAGTAACGTTTATTATACGGTTTATTATGCTAATTCAGACTTCTTTATTACTGCACTTATTGCTTAAAGCATGTCATATTCATTCATTCGTCCTTGGTTTATAATTTATTTTCAGTAAATATCAGCCTTTTTATATCTTTTTAATAAGCTTGTAAAGTCAACCTGGAGCTCCCTTTGTTAAAAGTAAACAAGTCAAGATGAAAAGCTATCTGAGCAGGAGAAGATGAAACCAGCTGCAGTTGGTCCTTGGAAATTTACAGGAGTGCAAATGTTAATGGCTGAACTTCTGTTAGAGTTTGTTGAATTATGCTTTCCAGAGACCAGAAAAAAAAGACTGGGTTCCCTCTTCACTTCGTCCCCAACTTATAAATTACTTTTGTAGGCGATGAGGAATGCTTGCCTTGAACACTTTCCAGGCTAAAATGGTTCTAACCAGGCTCTAAGCTTTGTGACCTTGGTCACCCATTTGTCTGTGAGTTGGAGGGCAGCCAGACTCTTCTGGGAGAGAGATTTTGGCTTTCCTCGCGTGCACTTCCATGCCTAGTGAGATGGGTTGTGTCTCTCTCCTTCTTTTTGGCGTGAGGCCATTGGCCTGTTTTGAGAGGCCGTGAGCAGAAAAGCCCAGCCCACACCATCCTCATGGAGGCCGTCCTCCGCATCCCAGACTGAACTGCGTGAGGAGCCGCCTGCAGGTCTCACCACCAGCAGGTCTCACTGCCAGCAGCCTCTGCGCTTCCACCCTGAACAGGTGGCTGCTGCTTAGTTTATGGACAGTGTGATCCTGTACAAAGGTGGTTTCTCTCTCTGTTTCAGGGCAGCAGGGATCAAATGTGGAGCCCAAGACAGTGGCCATTCCAGCCCTGAAATTTTGTGTTCCAGTCTTGCCTTTGACTTGTATTGTTCTCCCATTCTAATTTTTCCTCCTGGGGTCCTGTCGAGTCTTCATTTGCTGCTTTTGTCTCATACAAGCTTTTAAAGACACTTCAAGTCCTCATGGTGAAAACGTAACACCCGTGCTGTTGCCAATAAAGATAACATGGCTTTTGGGTTTTTTTTTAAGCTTTAGCCTTTTTAAGTCTACTGCCTTAAATAGTGGTTGTGGTTGAAAGTAGATTATGAGCCCAAATTTAGAGTTGAAGAGCGGGACCACAGCTTTTTACAAACCTTGAAATCTTGTTCTAGGGTAGGCACGAGTGAGATAAAAATGAATTTTTCTTGAGATAACAAGATTAACATGAATGAATGGTCATGTTAGGTACTCAGTACAGTTAGCTGTTACTAAATTTTCAGGGACCACCCAGAGGACCATTCCAAATTCATTAGAGAAGAGAAAGGTGGAATGAGAGGTGTTGATACTCGAAAGCAAGATGCTTATTAATTGTATTACTTTGAGAAGTCATTTTCCCTTTTTTAAATTTGTCATCTCATTTATAAAATGAAGGAACTGAACTAAAATGAACATAATTTTGTCAACTCTAAAGTTCCATGACTTCCCAAGTGCAGCTAAAATAGAACCTGGAAAAGAGGATCTACCTTCACTATGTGTGGAAATTTGGGAATTCCGAGTTTTGCGGCCCTCGGTGGCAGTTGAATTAACACATTAACCGGCAGGCCCTCCTTGCTGTCTCCTGACAAAGACTGGGGCCCAAGACGCAAATGCAGGTGTGTTTCTCGTAACACCGAGTGTGTCATAGGACTTTGTAGTAAAGCAAATCAAACCAGTTGTGTGTGTACACCAGGCAGGCTTGTGTGATTGCAGTAGTTACTTACTTCAGTCATGCTCTTGGTGAGTTTTAACGTGTCCATTGTAGGTAGTCAATAACTGCTCATTGTTTAGACTTGGAATTTTATAGCACTATCCATTTAAAGTGGTCAATTATGTAATGTCTTGTTACCTTCCTTGCAATTCATTTCTTAAAATGTTAGAGACACAATATTTTAAAGTTGGAAGGGACATCAGTGACTACCATGTTAACCTTTGTTGTTTCCTGATTTGGGGGAGAAGGATGTTTAATATTGATACTATCTGGCAGGATGTACTTATTTTTTATTACAGAACTGAAACATGGATTAAGGTGTAGTAGAAGAAACAAGCATTGTGCCCAGCACATAGTTGGAAGTTAGGATTAGTTTTTCCTTCCTTTTCTCAAATGAGTGTTTGCTGTTAATGGAAGGCTTCACAATTTGAAATTTGTACACATGGAGGCTGTGCCGAGGTTTCCTTGATACCCTGCTACACAGGCTAGGACATTTTGGCCATGCCAATAAAGACTTTAACCACCAATACAAGAGACATACAGAGAACAGATTAATAGACTTGTCACACAGTCGTGTTACAGCCAATGAGTGATTACTTTTAATAAGGTGAATGCGAACATTGTGTTTAAAAGGCCAGTTTTCCTTTACAGTGTGGAGTATATTTAGTCAAGGGGGATGCATTTTGATGGGTTGGCATGCTGATAGTAGCAGCCCTATTTCACCGAACAGAAGGCATTTTCGCTGAGATGGGCAGACAGAAACACTGTCTTGGGTTTGGCCAAGTAACCAGAAATAGTTTTGGGATTCATGGAGTTGTCTCCAAAATTCCAGGAATGTTGCATCATCTTCATGGGTCTGGTTTGTTTTCAGCTCTTTCTGAAACTGAGCCCCACTGGTGGGACAAACGCTCAAAAAGTCACACCCACGCTAGGACTGTGCTCACCAAAGGCAGTAGCAGAAAGTTAAAGCCCCTTTCATAAGTATCAAGCGTCTCTTCTAAAGTATGGCTTTGTTTTTGTGAAATCGTAGTTCAGCATTTCTTCAAGGTATGCGAAGTCTGAACTCACAATAGTCCAGCGTGGAAAACCTCCGAAGTCTCGCCTTCATGTGCCGCGTCTGTTGGAGTCGGACACTGCGATTCCTTTACCATCGGTCCTGCTTTGTTCCTGCAAGTACCTGTTCTGCCTGTTCAGGTACAGGCTTTGACCTCAGTAAGAAAACATCATTGTTTAAATCATTGAGGTTCTAATAAGTTTGGTCTTCCAGACTTTTTATTCCTTAAGTTCCTTGATCTGAGACTAAAACTCTATCAGTTTCTTCACGTTTTTATAACCAGCTGAACAAATTAAAATAAATGACATTTCCACACATTGCCAGGACTACTTCCAACCTTCAATATATTGCAGATGGTTAACTGCATTGCATCTGGGGACACAGACAGACACTTTATAACCTCAACAATGTCTCCATCATGACTTAGAATGTTAAACACTTGTTGAACATCTGTTATGAGCGATACAGTCACCTGGACCGGGATTTGCCTAATAACATAGGCACCTACACCTTCCACACTGGCCCACTTTCCAGCCTCTTCTGTCTCAACTTCTCTGGACTACCGCTTGCCATTGCCCAATGGGCTGCTCTCCAAACGCAGCTTAGCTATGCCATTCCCTCCGTCTGAATGCTCTACTATCCCAAACTTTGCCCGTTGATGCATTATTCTTGAAGAACAACTGAAGGGCCATCTTTTTCATGAAATCCTGCCTGGCCACTTGGAGCTGGAAGTGATTCTCAAAAGCTGTCTTGTGCACGATTAATCCCGGAGGGAGTTTTCCTAAGCGTGCAGCACTGCATTGCATTAGCGTAGATGTGCTATTCCCGGTAAAGGCGGCGTCACTGTTTTTGCGTCGTTTTGTATGTGCAGAGGAAGGTGCTCGGTGGTGGGAGTTGTATCACAGTAGGAGCTCAGTATTACTGAAGGAATGCATATTCCTGTGACTTCAGTGGCACCCATTTAATGTACACGGGAATTTTGGGAAAGAGTGGAGCCTCCAAAGTTACCTTAGTGTAGGACGATTTCTCGAATGTACAGTTATTTTGCGTACATGTTAGTTTAAATTTTGCTTAATTCATTTACAGGATTCAGGGTGCAAAATATACAAGAGTGTACATGTAATGTTAAAAGATCTTCACCTCTTTTTTCTGCCCAGCATGCAGTTAACATTGCCATTTGTGCTGCTTGCTTTATTGTTAACTTTAACAGTATATCTGGGAACTAATTACAGTAGAATATTTAAAGATTACCTTCATTTTTCTTCCTGATGCATATTACATGTTATTATTGGGTTGGCAAAGAAAATTCATTTAGTTTTTTCCATGTGATGGCTCTAGTAGTGCTTAGTTGTCCTTAACTGTATTAGAAACAATTTTGTTAGATCGTATTGTGATAGCTGTCATATCAGCGTACATTTAAAAAATTGTCAAAATTGGTGAATTTTTGTGCAGCCGTTTTCATATTGAAGGTGGAAGAAGATATGTAACATTTTTGGCATATTATGCTTTATTATTTCAAGAAAGAGAGAGACACAACTGAAATGCAAAAAAAGATTTGTGCGGTGTATGGAGAAGGTACTGTGACTGATGGAACGGGTCAAAGGCGGTTTGCAAAGTTTCTTGGTCCTCTTGACATTTTGGCCAAATAATTCTTTGCTGTGGGGCTGTTTTGTGCATTGGAAGATGTTTAACCGCACCCCTGGCTTCTACCCACTAGAAGCCAATAGCTAACAATCTTAAAATATCCAAGTCAGTGAAATTGTTGGTGATGATGAAAAGTGTGTTTTTTATTTTACGGAAACAACAGGACGGACTCTTTGGCCAACCCGATACATTGTACGGATGCAGCATATCTTATTCAACCCTCCCACACTTGGTAACCTGAGTCGTTTACACCTATTTATTGTTACAGAAATGAATTTTCAATTATTTGCAAAATAGAGGAGCGGGAATAAAACTGAAAGATGTATAAGATCCTAAAGAAAGAGGAGAGAATTCTCTGAACATATAAACAATTTCAGTAGGTCCAGCTTGTTTGGTATAAATTCTTTTTTTATTAAAAAAAATTAAACTTTAAGTTTTAAAAAGCTACTTAAAAACCCATTTGGCACAAGACAAGTAGATGTCAGTTACATTTGCTCTTTTGTTTCCTATTTAAATTGATATTTTATTTGTAATTTCTGAGGATCCTATGGGCAAATAATCTTTGTAATGATTATTATCTGAGATCAAGTGCTGTAATTGTTTTGTGATACTAATAAATTACATTCTTATCTGAGATCAAATTCAGTAGTTGTTTGTGATACTGATAAGCATTTGAGAGGTTAAAGACTTGCTTTCCCATCATTATTAATATTGATAATATTTTATTTACAATCTTTTTAATGCTGTCTCTGCTAATAGTATCAGCCTCATCACTTGTGGTGGACCTTTGCAGCTTAAGATAGGTTAGTTATTCAGGATTGTCTTGTTAAAAATGTCGGTATAAAGACTTACGTTCTGCATACAGACATGTTAAGTTGTGCTAATCCAACAGTTTCACCAGCAGTACTAGTTCTTTATTGAAAAGGTACTACATATTGTAGAATGGGAAGTCACTGGTTTCTCCTATGAGTTTTAAATACTGGTTCCTGATTCCTGCCTCCCAGAAATTTAATTGATGAAAGGGGTGGCCTGGGTATTGGGAATTTTAGCAGGCTCTTCAGTAATTCCCTATTAATAAGAAATTTTTTTAAAAAACAGTTTTTTGGACCTCCAAAAGTGTTGCAAAGAACTCTCCCACTCCCATCACCCAGATTCTCAATTGTTAACATTTTACTGAATTTTCTCCCTCTTCTGTTAATCTGTGTGGTATTTTTATGGCACATCCCATGTGCTGCAGTGTGTACCTCCTCCAAGGGGGGACCCTCCACTACAGACACGTGTATTTACAATGACCATCTGTAGCCTCTGTGCCCTTCACCTCTGTGCCTCACCTTCACTCCCCCGCCCCTTGGATCGCGAGACTGGAGCTCCCCTCCCGTGTTTGCTCTGTCAACATCTCCGTGCTGGGAGGGTGAGGCAAAGCCAAGTGACGGCAAGGCAGGGAACGTGCCTGTTAGCAGTCAGGAGGTAAATATTACACAAACCACTGTACGGTTCACACACCCTACTCAAACTTTACCACGTGGCCCGACAGTGTCTCTTTCCTTCTGGTCCAGGACCGCACCCAGGATCGCGTGTTGGACTTGGTTGTCATGCCCTTTAGTCTCCGTCAGTGCAAAACCCGGTGTTCAGTCCTTCCCTGTTTCTCCTGTCCTTGGCAGGCCTTTCATTCTGCAGCCCATCCATCCACTGAGACCACCAGTGCTTTCTCAGGACTAGACCCAGGCTTGCATTTGAGGCAGGAATGATGATGCCATGCTCTTTAAAGCCCGTCGAATAAGGAAACATACGGAGTCAATCCATCCCACCCCTGGTGACGTTAAGTAGGATCACTGGGTCACGTTGGTGAATGCAGTCTTTGTCCATGATGAAGTCACCGTTATCCTCTTTGTATTTAATTAGTATTTTGTCAGGAGAGCTTCCCATATTATGCTAATGCCCTGTTCACATCTCCACGTAGGAGCCCCAGCGTTCTTGAAGGACTCCTTGCTGTATGGACTGCCACTGTGGTAGTTGCCGAATGGTGACTATTTTCAGTATCCCATCTCCATGTATTAGTTACTGTTCTATTAAACAGAGCTTTCTTTTTGCTTTTCTTCATCAGTGTTTTTTTTTTTTTTTTTTTTTTTTTTACTTATATGTCGGTATGGATTTATGGATTCCCATTTTATTTGGTTGTAACCTGATAATCTCATTATTCTGACTCTCAAATTTGCCCAAATTTGTCCCAGATTTATACCCTTTTAGCTTGACTTTTATGTCCTATTGATGTGTTCCCATCATTCCTTGGGCATTTCTCTACTTTCTGGCAAAGCTAGGTGTTCCAGGCTTGTCTTGTACTTTCCCTGCCTGGCCCTGACCCTCGTTCTTTTGAATGGAAGCTGGCAGCCAGAGTTGCGTTCTGGGTCTCAGTGGTCCATTGCCCCTGGGCCTTCCCAGCAGACAGGATAGGGGCGGTAGATTTATACGCACCCACACACCTGTGTCTGCGACTACTATTTCTGTATCTCTCTGCATCCGTATACTTTAGAAAAATGAATTTATTCTGCTAGTTCAAATCTTAGTATCCTTTCTAGCCTTCCCTCTTCTTAGAAGTTGGGAAAACTGGCTTTCGTTATCCTCAATATATTAATTTTATGCTCAATTAATTCATTGATTTTGCTCAATGTAACCAGTATTCCAACCATGCAGGAGTCCTTTTTCCTCTGACACCTGCCCCTCTGCTGCCCCTCTCCTCTGCTGCCAGGCACACTGCCACCGAGGCCTCTAGGTGGCACCCGCCCTGCCATGCCAGGTCCCGCTTCCTTGGGTTTTAACATCTTCCTGCCAGGAGGGAGGCACAGGGAAGGGAAAGGTGATTTATTGTGCCTCCACGGTTGAAAACCACTGTATTTAACATGTTACATACATTATGTCTTGTTAAGAATTTCAAACCACATATTCTTATGAAGTAGCTGAGATTTAAGAAAAATATATTTTTGTTATCAGGTTCTCTTTTTATAATTTGTCCAATTCTCCCATAGGTGGAATAGAGGTAAATTCTTGTTAATTTTGAGACCGTAGTGTGGTATTGATAGCTGGACTTTATTCTAAAGGTTCAATTTCCTTGGTGGTGGTAGGACATAGTTTCCAAATTGGCATGATGGTAGCAGCCTGGTCTGTCACATATTTTGAGGGGGAGATTCTTTTCTTCAAATTTGTGGCTTTAAAAGGGCTCTACTGAGTTGCACTTTTCTTTTATTCTTTTAGGCTCTGAAGTCTCTTATGCAGTGTCTGCTTCTGCTTCTACACTAAGTTCAGAAGCACTGCTATCAATACAGTCTCCTGTCCGTCCTCCCTAGTGTTTAGAAAGGGCATTTAAAAGAGATCAGCGTCTCCTAGCCTAACCCCGCTCCCTTTAGGAAATCTGGAGGGAGAAGTGGCTGGGAGCCGCTGGCCTCAGTTATGAAATCAAAGCCCCAAACCCGACTGTAGTCAGAAGATCCTAGGAGTGACCTGAAGCCACATTCCATTGCTGTGTGACTCATGATGATTGAGGACTTCTCATCTGTTCTTCGTTTTCTGAAGATTGTTAAGTTGGCTGCTATTATCAACAGTGTTAGGTTTAAAAAATTAAAAGTCAAGGTGTAGAGTTACCTGCGTATGTTGTGTTCAGGTTTTGCTCATTCGCTGGCGCAAGTTCACTCTGCAGAGGTGACGCGGCACAAGTTTACCTCCGGTAATCTCTTGCACAGCGGAAAATACCTGAAGTCAGCTGGAGGGTCATGGAGACCCTTGAGTAGAAGTTCACTTAAAAGATTGGATTAAGTATTATTGAATTCATGCTACTTTCAAATCGGATTAATTTGGATTTTAAAATATGAAGCTTTGTAGTATTAGTGATATAAGCAAAGATTAAATTCCATAACTTTAGGATTTGATGTAGTTTTAGAAAATGAAATTAGGAAAGCAAAAGCATAGAAATTAGTGTATAGTTTGAGAAAAAATGCAGAAATACAGAAGTACTCTTCATTTATATTTTGAAATTCTAAAAATTATGAACCGTCGTCCCCTGTGTTTTGTCTGTGACGAGGGTCTAACGGCCACGGTGCAGTGTGTGCGCGTGTGTGGAGTGACACTGTTGGGCGGAGTGCCCGAGGAACACTGCGGTGACCGCGGAGTTGGTAGGCCTTCCGGGCCAGACACCGTGGGCCCATTCACGGGTACAGTCTCCTACAGGGGGTAAACGTCCCAGTAGCTTATTAGAAATACTAGGTTAGTGTTAAAGCACAAAGTTAATAATTTCTTTCTCAAGTTGTCTGCATGAGTTATACTGTCTAAAACAGCCTTTTCAACAAAAGGTTATTCCATTTTATATGTGTGTGTGTGTGTATTTAATTTTGGAAAGTATTTTCTAATAGGGATATTCCATTTTAAAGGCCTGAATGAAATAATTCTTTTTAGAAGAATTTTCATAGTTTTCCACTAATGATAAAGAATAAAGTTAAATACAAGACTTTTAACTAAAAACGGAAAGAATGTATTGTCTTTAGTTCTCACCTTAGAAATGTGAAACCAGAAGCCAGCTAAGTCTCCATAGCAGTCATTTCTATTTGTAACATTTCACTCTGGATGTTGGGAAGGTTCTTGAAACATAAAAGAATTCACCAAAAATATCAGGTGGTTTGACTAGAAATTCAGTCATTGATTATTTTGTGTTGAGAAGGTGACGTAACTGCTAATTACTGTTACAGATTTCTAAAGTTCTTGTCCGTGGAAGCGTTGGAAAGGACTGTTTCGTTGATTGCACTCCAGTTTCATATGGTGAAACCCTGATAAGTATGTAATAAACTGTCATGAGAAAGTAAAGGAAATTTTATAGCAATCTGGTGAGGTGGAAAAAACACTGAGCTCTGATTGATGACATTCAGTCAACATGTAGAAAATTTGTATTAGGTGAATTTTTATGCATTTGTTTTCAGTTAACTTTTCTGAAAATTCAGATTGTTCAACTAAGACAAAATTTTTTTTGCATTCTCTAGAGTAGTGCCTGCTACATTGTTGGCATTCAGTAAGTATTGGTTGAATAAATAAAGAAAACATATTTTTATTTGTAGTTGGTTTTGAAAGTTCAATTTCTGTTTTGTTTAGAAGAACAGTTTCTTGTCCCGTAACTCGGAGCCCCTGACCCTACTGATGTGCTTCTTGCCTACAGTTTTGCCTTTTGCAGAAGGTCATTTCAGTAGACTCGTACAGTGTTTAGTCTTCTGTGTCTTCTTTTACTTAAATCTTTTGAGACTCATCTACGTTGTTGGTATGTCAGTAGTTTATTGTCTTGGTCCTGAGTGGTAATCTGTTGTGTCTACGTCGATGGATATGCTGATGTTTCTGTTGTGCACGCACCAATGGATGGGCGTTTGCGTGGTTTACGTTACATGGCTATTCCATATGGAGGAGCTGCAAACCCGAGGGTCTTCTTGCGGGCCCATTTTTTTTATTTCTCTTGTGTAAGTCCCTTGGAGTGGAACTGCTGGCTCATAGGGTAAGTGCATGTTTCACTTTAGTAGAAGTCGCCACATGGCTTTTTAAAGTGTCCATACACATTGGGCTCCCGCCAGCAGTGTGTGAGCTGTGCTTGCTTCACATTCTTTCCAGCAGTTTGTACTGTGGTCTTGTTCGCCGTGCTAGGGATTCATAGTCCTTTCTCCTTCTGGGTTTGTGTACATTTTTCTGCTGACCGTGTTGTTGAACAGTTCGTTGTTCACGTGTCTGTGGATGATTTGTGTGGCTTCCTTTGTTAAATCTGTTGAAGATTTTGCTCATTTTTTATTGGGTTGTCTGTTGAGTGGTAAGAGTTCTACTTACAGGTTTCTTCATTGGATAGGCGTTCTAAATACTTCTTCCCAGTCTGTCATGTCTGTTGCTTTGTTCTGTATTTCACGTATTTTCAGTTGACTTTTCTAATATCTTTTTCCTCTTGCTGGTAAATCCCTGTGCCATCAAATGCACACGTTGATCAGTTTTTCAATTAGATCCTTATCATATTTATAACTATTTTAAATACCTGTTTGCTGTTTGCAATATCCGGGCTGCCTTGGAGTCTGATTCTGTTGTCTGTGTCATCTGTTAGCAATGGCTTTTTTTTTCATTTTGTGTCTTAATATTATTTTTAAATTGAATGTCAGGTATTGAGTGCTAAATAACAATAGGGTCTGAGGCAAACAATCTTAATACCCATCAATGATCACTTCTCTTTTTCCTTCTGGCCCTAAACATAGGTGATCGTGTCAGTAGTGTCAGTAGTTGAGCTAAATCTGAATTTTGTTGTGCTTTAGTTACTGTACAACAGAGACTTCTGGTTTCTCCAGGGGTAGGCTGCTGCCGTCTCGATCATGGAGTGCAGCAGTTTCCAGGTACTGCTGCATATCTGGGCCCCAGGGCTGTCTCTTGTGTTCTCGCCTGTTACCCAGTGGTAGGCGACTGCCGCTTGTTATTTGGTGCAAGGTTCAAGGTGGATGGAGGGTGGGTTGCTAGTCTCCCCCTCCCCCAGCTTCAGTTTTAGGCAGGCTCTGTGTGCGTGAGGAAGGGGGCTTTCTCAGTGTCCCTGCCTCTCTCATAATTACCTCCTTTTTGAAATTTGCATGATGGATTTTGATAGTGTCTTGTTCCTTCAACATACTTTTGGTAAGTCTTTTACATCTTTAAGCATAAATATTCTGTACCGTATTATAGTATCTGCATTATTGTGGTGGGCTTTGTCTGTAGCTTATTGTTTCTGTCGACTCTCATTGCTCATAGCTTTTCCCTTCATATCCTCAGTGATTTAACTTTTTACTGTGAGCTCATGTTCATTGAAATTTTATCCATGAGACTTCTTTGAAATTTGTTTAAATTGTTTTGCTCCAGAGAGTCTTTGTGACTTTATTGGCCTGGGAGCACAGCTTGGCCTAGGACTGCTTCACACTCATTGGTTTTGTTCGAGACTTCTGTCACCAAGAGTGTGCGATACAGACTTGTGTTTAGGAATTCTCAGGGGAGACTTCCTCCCCTCATTTCTTCCCCCCTCATTTACCCAGGCAAAGCCGGGCACTCCTCTGCTTGTTGGTCACTAAGGGGAAGTTTTATTTTATTTCAGCCTCTGGGGCTTCGTGTGAGTGTGTCTGATGTGAACTTTATTTTCTAGTCTCTGAACATGGTTTGTTAAAAATTCAGACTATAGGCCACCAGGTAATAACAGACATTTCTATGGCAGATGTTGAGTCCAGCCTTCGCTGACCATTTTATTCCTGTCTTATTTCTGATCTTTAAGGACTTTCCTCTCTTGCCAGAATACCTTTCTGTATCTTCCTAAGCATTTTAAGTTGTTTTCTACTCAAATGACTTTCTTTGAAGATTCGGTTTACCCTGTGCTGGAAGTACAAGTTCTATATGCTGTCTTCTCATATCTCTGGTGCAGTAGTTAATATACTTTTTTTTCTTAAGCTAAAACTAGAATTCTAATAAATTGCTGGATATGACATTTTAGTTTTTAATCCCTGGCCAAGACCAGAGAAGGTGGGAGGAGGTGGTATACAGAGCTTGATCTTATCATTCAAGTATATATTCAAATATATTTGAGCTGGAAATACATCACCCAGCATGTATAAACTGCGTGAGCTTGGGCAAATTAGCTAGCTTTTCAGTTCCTTCCTTCATCTGTTAAATGGGATAGCGATGCCTATCTTTTACAAGACTAAATAAATAAAGCGATTTACAAAAGCCCTCCCACCTGACGTGTCATGTAGCAGGCATTAAAATGTTAATACCAAACACTTTCTCTCTTAAATACCTGAAGAATGATCTGATATGCACTTGTTTTTCTCCTGAGTTGTCCCTTGAGAGGTATTTTTAAAAAGGTGGTAAAAATAGCTCGGCCACTTGTTCCTATTTAACCTGTTGTATCTATTTAATATTTAAACTCTTTTGACAAGTATGTTGCAAGCGATGGCTTATTCCGAAATTTCAGTAATGAACAAGATAAGAGAGGTTCACACTTAGGCTAGATGGGAAGATCTCAGTTCATTGCAGCTTGACAGTTTCAAGGAAGGCTCCAAGCTAGAACTGTATTTTCTAACTAATTACAGGGAGTTTTGTATCTCTGTGGGTTGTAAAAAAGGATACAAAAGGAACTACTTGCTTATTCTCCCAGGCCTTGTAGTCCTTCAGCTGGTAAAGAGCAACACTTCAGTCCAGATGTACCATTTCTTGTTAGCCATTAATGATGCTTCTTCACCAGACTTGTTATTATGAGAGTGCAGTAGTGACGACATAATGCATTTGAGGGAATTCTGGGAAGTCAGTTTTCATTGGTCACTAATCACCAACTGAACTAACAAGCAAAACAGAGACAGACTCACAGATAGAGAACAGAATGACTGCTAAGGGGGAAGAGTAGAAGGTAGAGGGATTGAGCAAAAGGGAAAAAGGACTCAGCCAGGACGCTCTGACAGCCACATGATGCTAAGTAACTTTGCTAATCTTGCTACACTGCCTTTTCAAGTGTCCAGAGGGGATCACGCCTGCTTTATAAGGTTGTGTAGATGAAGTGGAGATCATGTGTATGTGCTTATGAAGTGCTGATGTATGCCAGGTGCTCAATATTTTTCTTCTTTGTTGTGTCTTAGCTTACTATAAATCACTGTATTTTGCTGTGTATAATGCACACTTTTCTGCCCACATTTTTGAGGGAAAAATAAGGATGCACATTATACATGGGTAGTACTAATTCTGTCTCTATATAAATGTTTTTAATTCTTTTATTTATGCTTATGCATTAAAAGTGTTACGCTAGAAAGCAATAACAATATCTAAATGTAAAATAATACCCTGAAATATGATAACTGGTTTTGTTTCTAAATATAAATGCATAAAAAATTGAATTAAAAAAATTAAAAGGTTTTTTTCCCTGAAAGTTTGGACCAAAAATGTGGGAGTGCATTATACACAGCAAAGTACAGTACTTTTTTGAGAATATAATAAATAAAATAATTAGCAGTAAACACAGAATTAAATATTTTATCATCTTTCACTTTTTTAACAAAATATACAGGGTGCAGACTAGAAGTAAAATTTCTTTTGGAAGGTCCCCTGAGTCATTTCAGCTTGAAAAAAATGGAAGATTTAGGTCCCCTGTAGATGCCCTGGTGCCAGTGCATTATTGCCCTGGGTCAGGTACACCACTTTACACAAAAAGCAGTTTCGAAGGCTTTTTCTTGTCCTTTCTTTTATGAATTCCTCCTAGGTGAGCTTTTAACCCTCACTGAATGACCTTAAAAGAGAAAGGGAAAATATCAATAAAGTTTAAAACTTATACTTTCTACTCAATTTGTTTTCAGGTGAATTCACAGCATTCTGAATCTCACCTTTAGGTCTGACCCTGGTGGCAAAAAATCTCCAAATTTTGCTTTGGCACCATAACCAATTAGTACCCCGATAGTCACATTTGAGCTTTACACTGCTCCATGTACCTTTTTACCAAACACGTGGCCCAAAGATTGCATCACGTGGATGGAGTATGTAACTCACAGTCTCTTATTTGGGAAAACTCAGTTTCATCGATGACGTGGAGTTCTGGTGTTTGTTACCACATTTGTCGAAAGCACTTCGCTTCGGGCCGGCTGTGGTGTGCCAGCCAGTGCCCAGCACCTTGTAAAACAAGGCTTCTCTTCCTCTCGAAGACTGGTAGTGTGTGCCTAGGTCAGCATTTTTCCTGCTCAGACTAAGAAGAATTTAGAAACTGAAAACTTGGGACAAGCCTCGGGCTCATTTGGCTATTTCCTTTTTTCTTTACGGTAACAATGGGCTTGAAGAAGAGATAATGTCCAGATGTTTGCTTGAAGGATTAACAAACCTTTGTCTTGCAGTTTAGAGGGATTGTAAAAGTTTTGTATAGTAAAGGCCAAGCTGATAGCGTGCACAGTAAGCAAAGCTACTTGTCTTAGAATATTTATCAGGTTATATGTTAAAACTTCATCTGCTAACTATGAGTAATAAAATACAGTATCCCGAGCAGTGTATATGAATATGTAATTAAAATACTTGTGCTGCGAAATGAAAACTCTGTTCTAATACAGTATTTTTTAAAAAGAGTTTATTTATTTTTTTAGACAGAGGGGAAGGGAGGAAGAAAGAGAGGGAGAGAAACATCAATGTGTGGCTGCCTCTCACACACCTCCCACTGGGGACCTGGTCTGCAACCCAGGCATGTGCCCTGATTGGGAATCAAACTGGCGACACTTTGGTTCACAGGCTGGCACTCAGTCCACTGAGCCACACCAGCCAGGGCTCTAATATGGTATTTTTAATATGATTAGCGCTAAAGTAGTGCTTGCCACATAATAAACTCTCTGTAATTCTTGGTTGAATAAATAATTCAACCAATTATTTATTTCATTGAATTATTTATTCATAGTTCATTAATTATCATGAATTAAGAATAAATAATTCAACTGATATCATCAGGAAAGTTGATATTGAGAATTTTAATTTGTAGTTGGTTTTGAAAACACAGTTTTTAAGTTTTAATTAAAAGCACAAATTGAGCTAGGGCTTGAAGCATGGCCTATGGTCTGTTCAGCATTCATTACTAGCTTTCCTGAGAAGAGCCAAGGAGAGGAAGATGTAAAGAGGTTGGCTCCCCAGGGAAGGATTCCTTCTCTGCCTCATTCTCTACCTGCTGCTTCAAGGAAGAGGGAACATTTTCACCATCAGTCACTCAGGCTTTGACCAACATGGGGTAGCTCCTGCCGTGAAGCTGTGTTGACAGAAAGCCTCCTGTCTAGTCATCAGCCACAACATCCCCATACGTCACCATCTTCTTCACCCATCCTGTCCTCCTGGAAGTGGATGCACAGCTTTAGGTGGCTAAATATGACCCGGTACAATGCGTGCATGAGGTGGAACCTGAGGAATCGGGGCATCAGGAAGTTCAGTATGGCAACTGAGAACCTCTGGCTTCCAGACTTCTTCAAGGAATTCATGGAGGTGGACCAGCCACCTACAGGTCCAGTGTCAACAGTGACGCTCATATCAGATATGACGATAATCCAGTGAGGGTAGTCAGCATCTGTCTGCAACCTGGACATCGCCTGTTTCCCCTTTGATGGCCAGGACTGCGTGCTCACCTTTGGTTCCTTCATCTAAACAGGTAGCTGTTGGGCACAGGCTAGCCTATACCTGATGACCCTTCTAGCACCCAGTGGCTTCTGGGTTGTCATCCAGTTCTTCAGCTCCCACCTGTGGGCAGGAAGTGAGAATCATGTCCAATTCAAGATGACGGTTCTGCTGGGCTAGACTGTATTTCCCCTCCTGGTGAATGACTGATTCCCAGCCACTGCTCCCCCTCAACCCCCTCATTAGTGTCTGCTTTGCCTCGTGTCTGTCTTGGATAGTGGTCTCCCAGCTGGAGACCATCGTCATCATTTACCTGTTCTACCTGGCCATCACCAGCCCAAGGAAATGCTGCCTCAGAGCACTCCAGAAGGGAAATAAGGGTCTGGGCCTGCCCCCCCACCTGCCTGGCCTGGAGGGACCAGTGGGGGTGGTGGAGAAAGTGCCTGGTACCAGAGAGGTAGAGTTAAATGGATGCGCTGGATCAACAAGGGCCTGCAGGAACATGGAACTCAGAAGCAGCACTTAGTGGACCTGTGGGTGAAGTTCAGCCTCATGATGGACCCCCTCCTCTTCTACCTCTGCCTGCTCTTCACCGTTATCATGGTCATTGTCCTCTGGCGTACTCAGCAGATGATCACCCACAAACCCCAGTCTGGAGCTCCTATCACCTCTGGAAATGGGCTGTCATGCCCATTCCAATCCCAGCCTCACAGTCTGGGCAGCCACTTTGTTTTCAACCCTCTGTGCAGACCTGGCTAGATTCCTATGTCCTCCAAAGGTTGCGTCCTTGCTCACATGCCGCCAGTTCCCCTCAGTCCTGTGAGTTCTGCCTGACTTCTCAGGATACATGTTCCTGAAACACTGCCTTGAATGCACCACTCCCAATTAACCCCTTTGCAGGAAAAAAAAAAAAAAAAAAAGGACAATTTGGCTTTATGTTTTGGAGATAAATTTTTAGTAAAATTTAAACCTTTAATACATACTTTTTTTATTCTCACCTGCAGACATGATTATTGATTTTTAGAGAGGGGAAGGGAGAGTGAGAGAGAAGAATGTTGATGTGGGAGAGAAACATTGGTCAGTTGCCTCCCATACATTCCCTGATTGGGGATTGAACCCACAACCCAGGTATGTGCCCTGACTGGGTATTGAACCCACAACCTTTTGGTGTACTGGGTGATGCTCCAACCAACTGAGCCACCTGGCTAGGGCTAAACCTTTAAGATTTTTATGCTTTGTAATTTTTGCAAAGAAAGACCTAGGGGATTTTCTTTAAGTAAAAAATATGTTAATCATGGAAGTTAAGGATTTAAACAGTATTCCTAGGGAAACATTTAAAAATACATTAATGAGTAACATAATGAGACATTTGGTACTAGTGACAGTTACCTACTTATTAAATAGGTTCTAAACAGTTCCCAGAGTACAAAAATAGGAAAACAGATCCCTTAAAAATGTTACATAATTTAGAATTATTTTTCCTATGTTAGCTAGAACTTTCCCCATCTCCCCCCTGCCCCGAATTATCATGGTTAACATTGCTTAAAATGTGTTAAAGTATTTCTATGTAATTCTTTTGCTTCAAAGTACATATTTTGGCTTTAGGTAATGATTTCAAATGGCACTAAAATTTTAGTTTTCTTTGTGATTAAATTGGCTACAAATCTCTTAATAGTAAACATTCATGGATTCACAATGGAAGAGAAGATGTGAGGGAAAGGAAGGAAGAAGGGAGTGTCTGTCTATACATAATGGTTGTAAAGTTTTAGGTAATGCTTTTATTTTTATTTATATTTTTTCCATTACCATTTAGCCCCCTTACACCCCGTCTACCAGCAATCACCACACTGTTGTCCATGTCCATGAGTCCTTTTTCCTTTTTGCTCAATCCCACTGCCCCTTACCCCCGGCCCCCACTAGCTGTCATCTGCTCTCTATCTATGAGTCTGTCCCCATTTTCTTTGTTAGTTCAGTCTGTTCATTAGATTCCACGTGTGAGTGAATCATATGGTATTTGTCTTTCTCTGACTGGCTTATTTCACTTAGCAGAATGTTCTCCAGGCCCATCCATATTGTTGCAAAGGGTAAAATTTTCTTCTTTTTTTAAGGCCAAGTAGAATTCCATTGTGTAAATGCCCAAGTATCCATCAGTAGATGAGAGGATAAAGCAACTGTGGGACACTACACAAAGTTAATGCTTTTTAAAAAATGAAGTTTGGTTACTTAAGGTTTTTCTGACATTTTATTATAAAAATACAGAAAATTTGAAAGAATTATGCAGAGAATACCATATGTACACTGCTTAAATTCTACAGTCACTTTTTTGTATTTGCTTCATCACATATGGATGGGTCCTTCTATTTAGTCATCAACCCACCTTATTTTTTCATGCATTTCAAACTAACATGCAGACATCGGCACACCTCAGCTCTCACATGCGTACCGATAACGGGCATACAGTATCTATTTGTGGTGTTCTGCTGTTGTTGTTAAAGTAAATGTAGCATTCAGTGTTTTGACACATGTGTACAGCTGGGAACTCAGTGTAGGCCTTTACCATCACCTGAGAAGGTTTCTTGGTACCGCTTCCTGAAGTCCCATGCTGTCATGTCATGGAAACAAACAGCATGCACTCTTTTGGTGGAAGGCTTCTTTCACTCAGCGTAATGTCGTTGGGTTCCCTGTGTCTTGTGGCATAGATCAGCACCTCAGTCCTTTTTGATAATGAGTTGTACTGCATTGTGTGAAGCCTGCCACATCTACGCCCTCGGTTACAGACAGCTGGCTGTTGCCCTGCTTTGGGTATTATGAATAAAGCTGCTTGAAACAAGTCTTTTACTTTCTAGGTATTTCTACTTGATTATCTCTGGGAGGTAAAAATGAGAACGTTCAAAACTGAGCTCACTTAAGTGTGACTTTGCCTACAAGTCCCGGTTTCAGTGAATGGCGCCACCATCAGCGTTTGTTCAGGTCATAACCTTAGTGTCATCCGTGGCTGTTCCCCGCCCCTGGTTGCTCACATGTAATCGGATGCAAAGTCCTGCCAGTGCTGCCTTCTCCTCGTTCACTTACTTGGCCGCAGGGCCGTATTCACTGATGTGTCTGAAGCCGTCGCCATCTTTCATCTGGATTGCTGAAATAACCTCCTGAGTGGTCTTCCTCACCATCTCTCTCGGCCCTCATTCTGTTCCTTTCTCCAAACTACTGTCAGTGATCTTTGAAAAAATGTACTTTAGATCACTTACCAGTCGTTTCCCATTGCTCTTAGAATAAAGGAATCCTTATCCCAGCTTTCATGGAGGCCCCACATAGTTTGGTGGCTCCTGCATCTTCCCTGGTTCTCATGAGGGACACTGGGTTTGCTCGTCCCTCATGCTTCTCAGCTCAGGCCTTGTGCCCCTCTGCCTTGGATGAGTCTCTCGTGAAATCTTCCCCGTTTCCACACAGTTGTGTTCTAGTGTATCCTGTGTTAGGGACAGATAAAAATTGCCTGTGTTAGTTGAGGTCAGAGTTGTCTGCAGAAACAGAAAATCAAAGCAAAATAAAATAATTGTTGTGTAAGTTGGCAGATTACTTCTCATGAAGGAACTGTGTATCCGGGCAGCGCTCCTATGAGGCCTTGGCAAACCCAGTTGCTTCTGCCCACACAGCGGCCACTCCTAGGTTATGGCCTTTGTCTCCATAATCCAGATCGGAACTTCAGACACCACAGTCCAATCAGCAGGATGCGAGAAGGGACAGAAGACATTCAGCAGTTGATGATGAGATTTCCTAGAATCTAACATTGCTCTGGGCAGAACCTAGTTACCTGGCCACACCTATCTTCAAGGAAGCCAGAGTACCTATTTTAGGTGTCCACGTGCCCAGCTAAAAATTGGGGGTTCTAATTGGGAGAACGTGGACATTGAAGTAGGCTATTCATAACTGTCATACCTCCCCTGACATCGCATTTCCCTCCTGGCCACTGCCTTGTTTTTCTGCTTGCCTGATAGAGTCAGAACTTCTTGCAAGAGTTGTCTACTAGTGATATTCACTTCTTCCAACCTCCTTATCTACTCTGTCCAGCTCCTGTGCTTGCCCTTCCACTTAAGTGGTTGTGTCAGGGTTACCCATGATCTCGATGTTTCAAAATTCTAAGGGATTCTTTCAGGTCTTCATCTGATTTGATTTCTCAGTGGCTTTCAGTGTTTTCCTTTTCTCCTTGAGGAAGTCCCCTGTGTGGGGATCAGCCTTGAGTTTTGAGTCTTTCATTTGTGTTCTATGAGTTTATCATCATCTACCACCTTTCTGGAAGCTGATAGATTATTTTCCCTCTGATCCCTGGATTCTTATAACCTTAGCTTGATATTTCCACTTGGATGGAAGTCCACTTTGATGGCTCACAGACTTTAAAAATATAACTTATCTAAAGCTTAACTCTTATTTCCTGGGCCTCATTTGTTCTCCTTCCTTCCTTCCAGTCTCACTGGTGGCAGCTGCCATCCAGGTATTCAGAGCAGCAACTGGGCTGATGACTTGATCACTCCCTTCCCTTCCCCCTTCCTCAGTCAAACCTATCCGGTTTCAGTTCCGCCCTCAGTGTGTCGATTTGATTCACTCTCCTTCGTCTCTGCCACCCTAACCCTTCTCCACGCTCCCATCTTCTCTTGCCTGACGGTTACAGTGCCCTCCTACCTCCTGTCTCTGCTCCCTTCTGTGATCTTTCAAACACAAGTCCTGTTCCTTAATACTTAATAAATACCCTTCTTTGCCTTCCTAATGCTCTTAGAATAAGATCCAACATCCTTCTCATGGCTCTCCAGGCTTTGTATGACTTGGTTCTTATTTTCCTCTCCACCTCACCTGGCGCCGCTTTCTCCTGCTAGTCTGGCCTTTTTTCAAGTCCTTTAACACTGATTCCCTCACGTGTCAGGGCCTTCGTGCTCTTTTGGACTCTGCCTGCAGCGTTCTTGGCATCCTCCAGGCCTTGACGCCACTGCCCCGTCTTCACAGAGATCATCCAACCCAACATCAAGTACAACCTGTCTTTGTTATGACTCAGAACATCCTGTTTTCTTTTAACTCCTCCCCCACTTTTAAAAATTTCTTCCCCCCTTCCTTTCCTTCATTTCCCCCAGTAGTTTATTTAATTTTTTATTTGTTGGTTTTTCCCTGTATATTGTAGATGTGATCAGGGACTGTTTTACCTAGCAGATGTTTAACTCAATGACTGGTACATACTTGGCATGCAGTGAGCAATTGTCAGTGAACTGACCCCACTCCCTGGTGTAATTTGTTACTTCTGCAGTAACTACGCTTCATGTTGCAGCTCCCCTTTTTAAGGTAGCTGTCTGTGATGGACGGATACAGGGCTTCTCTCTGTTAGGTGATACTGCAACTCGTAAGTTTCTTTCATGAGACTCCTTATGCTTTGTAATTATGCGTCAGTAAGGGTGCTTGGGTTGACTGCTTCCCTGACTCTGCTGTCAGCCTGGGCAGAGCGGGGACTGTGGCCGTGTTTGCCCATGTTGTTTCCCACTGGTTGAGTGTGGTGTCTCCCCTCATTTTGTTTTGTAAGTGAATGCACAGTGGGAGAAACACACCCCAATGACTGGCCGCATTTCACAAGACAGGATAATTATGGGCCATTTGATCAGGTGTGAATAGGTGCTGGAAACTGAGGATATATTAAGAGAATCTTATTTTCTTTTTTGAAAGCAGAATTTGGAGACGTTAGTGGTTTTTAATTGGATCCTCCTTTGGATGTTAAGAACATAAACATTCACAGGGGAAAACTATTTTGAAACTTTAAGAATCACATGAAAACATCTGAAATATTGCCAAACCCAGTTCTGCACTACAGCACATTAATGAAATCCTTGTACAATCCATCTGCACGTCTGTCTTTCTGAGTCTCCTTTGTGACATCGGTAGTGCACTTAAGCCCCCAGAGGAACTTCTTTGGAAGCTTTCATAATCAATTAAATTCACTTTTGAAATGTATAAATTTTTTGAATATTACTCATAACTTTTTATGGGCTCCACATTTTTTCCTGTATCAGAGAGATGTGAAATGACTCTTCCAGTAAAGCACATTTAGAGTACAGCAGGTATCTTCTACCATGCTGGAGGAAAGCCAGCAGGGAGCACTTCATTTTCTGGCATCCTCTCGTTAGGAATCATTTTCAGCATTAATTCAGGAAAGTTTAGTGGTTCTTCAATTTTTACCCTGTGCAAAGGGATTTACATATGACCTTGTGTTGGGCTTGATGGGCCTCAGTTTCCCGGCAGCCTTTAGCCTGGGGCCTCCCCACTAAATACCCCAGATTCAAAGTCCTGTGCTGGGCTAGGTAGTACCCGGTTTCTTCTTCCTGATAGGACCAAAGCCCTAAAGGTAGTTATAAAATGCCTGAGGCACGGGATTTTCTGATTCTGGTAGAAGCACCTTGTACCCACTCTTTTTAGTATTACTACATTCCTGCTGTCTTTTTCTTTTGACTAATCTCAGGTAAACAGAAAGTAAACGAATAGTTGCGTGTTGTATTTGGCACACAAGCATTTTTCGTTTGGGTCATGTTGTATTCATCTGAGTAGTGATTTTGAAATAAATTTATTTAGCTGCCAGCATTTTAAAATTAAAGAGATTTTACATACCAATCTGATTTGGTAGCTCGTCTTGAAAAATCTGAAAGACTGGCTCCTCTGGGCCAGCTTCCATATAGGCTGTTGGAGCCAGCGAGGGCAGCCGTGGCCCGGACAGGCACCCTCCTGTTGGCTGCGCCCCACCACTCCCTGTTTTGTCCCTGACACGGAGGCCCAGTGTCAGTCACCATTCATCCCTGTTGTTGTGCTGTTGGTTTTCTCCGTACCCCCGAGGAAATAATTTGTGTACCCCTGTCTGTCGGCCAAGGGGAAATATGAGTGAGCGGGGCAGCGAATTCCAAGAAAATGAGAGGTGTATTTACTTGGGAAAGAAATACATTTTTTATCTCTATTTTTCCTTTTGTGGAATGTGTACTCGAATTAAAAACATACACTGTGCCCATTCCTAATTGTCCCTTGCCTGGCTCCTGTAAACATATGAGTCAGGGACGCTTGATTTAGATGCACGCTCCTATAAAAGGACAGTGAGTCCTCCTTCAGGTGCCTCAAAGGACAGGAGATTGTTCTCCTGGGAGCTTACAATTATCTTGCAAATGAAATGCCCAGGCGTCTTCTCTATGACGCGTCAAGATGGTAGCTGTCTATGACTTTCCCAGTAATTAGGCCTTGCAGACTTTGCCCTCAAGGATTGTATGTTCTAGAAGAGGGGCTGATCCAGTTCAAAAATAGTAATATAGTGTAACTGGAGTAAGAGAGACAGTGTAACAACTCTGAGAAAGGAAAGGTTACACTGAATTGAGGCGATCTTGAAGTCCTTTTTATGGTTGGTATCAAACAACAGGTAGAAATTCAGCAGCAGGAGACGATGGGAAAGTAGGACAATTTGACTTGGGAAAAAAAGTGGGGATTGAACGTGCATAGGACAGTGGACAGTGATGTAGGTCCAAGTAGAGGACAGTGAGGTAGATGCAAGTGGTGCACATGCGAGTAGAGGAGGCTAAGGAAAAGTAAAACCGGAAAGGTAAGCTGTGGCCTGGTTATGGACAGTCTTAAGTGTTAGGCCAAGAAATTCGTGCCTAGCTTTAAGAGATAATGAATAAGCACTGGCAGAATTTTGAACGAGGGGTGGGAAACATCAGAGCTCATGGCTGGAAGGGGAAAAGCTGAACGTGTTCCCAAGGCACAATTATCTGGATGGAAGCTTGTCCTAGATTCTGGACACCATTTTGGAGAGACAGTCACTAGGTCTGTGGGAAATAGCAGTGTGGGGGGTGAGGAGTGATGAGGGAGAAGCCGTAGGACGGGGGAGGAGACAAGGTTTTGCACACAGATACTGGAGAAAAGTGTGGAAGTCAGGAGGACCTGGTTTGGAAGGTGTACCTAGTAGAATGTTGTTTGTTTCAACTAACGGACTGGCTTCAACCATATGAACGTGCATTGGCTGTCATTACTGACGAGTACAGGGGTCAGTGAGCTTCAGGAATAGTTGATCAAGAAACTTCATGATGTCCTTGAGGACCCAGGCGTTCCCCCTCTCAGCCCTGCCTTCTGTGCTGATGGCTTTCTCTTTGAGCTGATTCTGCTTGTTATAGAATCCCCACCCCCCTGCCCCTGTGGTCTTGTTATTCTAGGTTCTTTACACCCACCGCCATATTAAGAACTGTGGCTCTCAGTGTCAGAGTTGGGTAAAAATGAAAGGAACTGTTTATTCAAAAGTTATACAGGTTTAGAATAATGGCACAATGTCCCTATTAAGTCCCTAAGTCCCTTTAAAACACCCATAAACACACACACACACAATCCTACCTCTCCTTGCCAAACTAGGCCAGTCAGGGGTACCATATCTCAGGAAAAGAAAATAGAAGTCTGTAGCTCAGGGAGGCTCCTGTTCTTAATCCAAAACCGCATGGCACTTCCTCTTGGTGGGCCAGTGGGAGTCCTTCTGCATTCTTTCAAACCGCATGGCCAAGAGACGGAGCTCTGCATGGCTGCTACATACTGCTTTCCTGCTTTCTAAGCCACATGGTCAAGAGAGCCCCCTCTTCTCTCCCAAGCCACGTGTTTAAGCCCCAGCATGGCTGCCTGGGGTTAAATCCTGGCACGGATCTTCTGCATAACCCCATTTCTGACTCCTCCCACACTGGGTTACACCTGCCAGTAGTCTGGTTTCTTCTGTCTTTCTCAGCTGCCATTGTTAGTCCGGGCAAGCAGGGTGCCATGATGCAGAAGCTGCCTCCAAGCCACTCAGGCAGGTGCAGGAAGCCCCTCTGGCTACATCATATCCTGGGTTAGAGTCACGCCCATCTCCCTGGCTCCAAGTGCAGGCACAGCTTTTTAACCTTATTTTAAAACACTGGCCAAGTTTTTCAGATCTGCAAAGTAGCTTTCAGTGGCCCTGCTCTGCTTCTCTCATCCCCCAAGTGATAACTGTGGGGGTTTTCTCCCTTTTGGGGGATCTTTAGCTCAGCATCCTGTTATATCCTTGCTGTTGCAGGAGGCAGCCTGAAGCTGCAGGACTCCATGTTCTCACCTTTACTCACATCTATGGGAGAGAGAAAACCTTTCCAGAAGTTTCTTTATACAAGCCAGAAAGCTTCATTCTCAAAGGCTTCCATCAAAGCTCTTCTTGTCTTTAGTCCAAATTGGATCACGTGCCTGCCTATTTTTATTAATTGTAGTAAAAAACACACATAACATAAAATACTATCTTAACCATTTTCAAGTGTACAGTTCAAATTACACCATGATAGTTCCAAGTTTAATCAATCTCTTTTATAACTACCCATGATAGGAATCTGGTTAATTCCTGTGAGGGATTATAATAAAGCGATTCTTTGAGCAACGAATAGACTTAAGAATCATAGACCCTTATGTTCCTGGGGAGTCAAGAAACTAGTTCTTCACTAACACCATAGGTCATGACAGATACCCACTCACACCCCATCCCCATGAAAACTCTCCTTGGTTTGGAGCACAGGCCAAAAAGTAGGGTTCATGCTTTCTTTGGCCTACATGGTGTTTTTTTTTACATAAATGAAATAGATGCCAACATTAAAAATCAGGAGACTTAACATAAAAATCTGGCTCATCTTTTAAAATGGAGAGGTGTGGCTCCCTGAGCTGGTGTCAGCCATAGGCTGGAGCAGAAATGCCAGAACTTGGGTCCTGCTATCAAAGGCCCATCCTTGGCCCAGCCAGCCACTCACTGGACTAACCCCACCACTTCACACAGTTGGGGTAGAGGAAGTCTTTCTCCTTTATAATGCATGTGTACCCTGGGAAATTAATCTTGTCGATGAATTAGAATTTACTGTCATTTAATGAATGTTCACTCAGTTCACTTATTCTGATAAACAGACTCCTGAATGAGTTCAAGGAGACTTTCTAGATCAGGGGTATCAAACTCATGTTCACCGGGAGCCACATCAGCCTCACGGTTGCCTTCAAAGGGCCAAAATAATTTCAGGACTATATAAATGTAACTACTCCTTAACTGTTAAGGAGTTGAAATTACATTTGGCCCTTTGAAGGCAAACTGCAGGGCTGATGTGGCCCCCGTGAACATGAGTGTGACCCCCCTGCTGTAGATGGAGCGGCTGTGAACTGTGCTACTCCAAGTGCCGCATAATTGGGAAGTCTTCGTAGTCATTGCCTGCCTGCGCCCTGCATGTTGTCTCCTTCGTCACTGTTACTTACGTTCACCATGCTTGCCAAGACCCGAAGTGCTGGATTCTGATATTTGAAAATGAATAAGATACAGGCGTTGGCCATCAGGAGCCCAACTCATTGGTGCATTGGTTAAAAAGAAAATTAAGCACTGTAATGTTGCCACAGCACAGCGAGAGCGGGGAAGGGGGGGGAAGAAAGGTGACCGTGGGGGGAGAGTGGGCGGAGTTTTCATCGTGGAGGGCACATTTGCACTAGGTTTTATTTGATAAGTAGTTCTCTGAACTTTTTGAAATAAATTAGCTAAGCCTGCCTGTACCGTGCAACAGCTTGAAATTCCTTACTAGTGACTCTCAGGGGAGTGTAAAAGGCAGCCCTCACCTAGCTCGGCAGCATGGGGCCATAAAAATGACCGTGCAAGCGGAAACTGTGCAAAGTGCTTGTTGTAGTCGATGGGAAAATCGAATGATCTGCAACATTTAAGAATTTTGTCAAAACATTGAAAATTCCTCTTACTAGCAGTCATAAATGTATAGGGATATGAAAAACTAGTGCAACTAATATTTGGTGCGCTGTATTTAAACAGTAGAGACATTGAGAATGAATGTGTTCCATTTCGTTGTTAAGAACTTGTCAAGCGTAGTTGGAGCAGCGCTGGCTTTTTGGGTTGTAGAAGCCCGGTATGGAGGGTGCGCCTTCCCTGGGCCTTGGTGAACTGCCATAATCATAAGTCTGGAGTGGATTCCCGCATTTCATCCTTTGTACTTTCAAAGTTGTGAAATACCTCCCAGAGTCTCTTTAATGTGAAATTTTTTTCCCAGCATCAATTCCTCTGGGACGCACAACTGCTTTTGTTATTGACGTCGGTAAGTTTGCCTTCCCTGAGCTTCCTCTGGCTGCATGTGAGCCTCTCAAACAGCCACAGTGTCAGCGTTCCCATGGGCAGCTGTTGATTTTGTACCCATTGACATTTGATTCAGATTTCACTGCCAGCAGTATAATTTTGTGTTTCTTTGCTGCACTTTTATCTCTGTTGGCCAGTTTCCACTTTAAGGATCCATTTTTGGAATATGTCCTTGGTTTTATCACTGAGATATAAGAGGTCAGCACAGCCCCTTGCGTTGTTGTCAATGCATGAACTGATTACAGATGTGCAGTGAGTTTCTGCCAACGGGCGTTGAAAGAAGCAACGTGATTGGGAAACAGATCATGGAGAGCATCTGTGGTACACGTAGTGAGTGATTTGTGTACCGAAGAGCTGGTAGTGGAATTTGTGTGTGATGCAGGTACTCACAATTAATGTGCATTGGTAGCTGGAATGTAAGCCAGCGTTGTTGAGATATGGGTGGTGGTACTGAAACTGTGGTAACTAAAATTCGTGCATGTCAGAATTGTGCAAAGCCAGGACTGTCTGTTTGGACATGGTGAGTGGTTTGTCCCACCCTTTGTTGGAAATTCAGCATCTGTAGCCCTGGACACTGAGCGCCAGTGTGGTCCTTTTTCTATCACTGTGACAGCTAAAATGCTTCCCTCATTCTCCTTTTGTGCATGGGGACAGGGATACTTCCCTGGATTGAACCACTCTGGGTCACTTCATCATTAATCAGAGAGCGCTGAGGGGCACCCACTCTGCTGCTTACATGTCCTTCATCTTCGTTCACGGCCGAGATTCTGGGCAGTTGAGCTTTCCCAGTGACATCCCCACAAGTCTGTGTGGCCTCCCACTTCCTTCATAAGCCAAGGAGGCAGAAATGGCCCTCTCCGGGGAGTCATGTGACTTAGACTCTAGCTGGTCTTCCACACATACCTATGTGCTTGCTTAACAACCTCTTTGACTCCTGATTTCCTCGTCTGTAAAATAGGGGTCATGTATCTGATCTACAGAGCACAGGGAAAGGCATATGAAAAGTGTATACGGTGAAGGTGATGAGTAGTCCGGAGACAGTGAGTAACTGAATCATCAAGATGCATTTCTTGGATTTATATGAAATACAACAGAGCTCTTTAACATCTCAGCAAAATAAACACCCTCAGGTTTTAGACACCCTCTCATGCGAGAAGCTCACTCCGTTTCCTTCTCCACTTTCTGGTGTTTTCTAGTAGGCTTTCTCATTTAGCTCCCTTCATGGTAAAATGCAGCATATTGACTCACAGTCCATTAAACAGCCGCCTGCATAGGACAGACCTTACTTCTCTATTGATACAAGTAACATAGAGCACGAATGAGTTGGTCTTTTGGAGAAGCAGGCGCAGATGGCTCCCAGCTGGTAGCCATTTTGAATGATGAATTTTCAATAGTTTAGAGTATAAATGTCAAGTTAGATTGTTCAGCCTTCTTTTCCTGGTCCAAGAATAAATATTTCAAGTAAAGTCAGCATAAATAGACATGTCTTGGGTTGAACTGAGATGCTGATTACTTACCTGTGGATTTTTAACTTTACGTCTGGATTGAAGAATTTGGTGAAATAAGCATGTTGGTAGAATGTTGTTGGTTTGGCAAAGGTTTCCTTCATCTGTAAAATATTATTCTAAAATTGCTTCAGACTTGCAAGATGTGTAGTGTAGTGAACACGGGTAGATATGTTCTCTTTCTACGTGGCCTGGAATTTGTTGGAGATGGAAAAAATCTATTATGACTTGAGCTTTGGAGAATAAATTATTTTCTGTTATGGATGAAACTACATGTAGAATTTGATTATACTTGGTTTTTTTTTTTCTAATTTTGGCAAGTTGTTTTAGGAAAGCAAAATTATTTAAATCCATGTACATCTGTGATGAAATTTTTGAATAGCTGATAGAGCTTTCTTCCAGTTACAAAAAAATGTTCCAAGTTCCAGCTTAGGTAAACTTTGCCCACCCTTCCCACCTCTCCCTCTATCACTCCCACAGAAACTAAAATCAGAACAGGAGCATAGGATTCCATGTTTATTAGGTACCTTTTTAATATGGGAAAAAGCAGTACTATTACTCTTTAGTCAGGGAACATTACTCCCTGTTTATGAAGTGCAAGTATGAAGTAGAAAGTTAAGGTGACTGTTTATCCTCCAAAGCTGTTACATGCCCATGGCGTGCTCTCTTCATCAGACTTTCCATGATGAAAATGTAACCTTTAAAGGTGAACTATAAAAATATATATTTTCTAATATCAACAATCTTAATTTTAATTGCTTCATGTATTTAAAAATTGATATTCTTAGGCCAAATACATTTGTTACTACGAATAGTTGCTATTCATCAGATGTGAGATTAGCATAAGGATTAAGCTACCTTCCAATTCTTAATCCCCTGTAAGTAATGAGTACAGTAAGTCTTTACAACAGAAAATTAAAATAGTTATTTTTCAAATAGTTATATTTTTAGGTGGACTTCTCCAGAATCTTCTCTCCCTTGTGACATAGGAGACTGCTGTCCATTATCAGAGAGCAGTTAAAGAAACCTAGATACATTGGTAGTATTGAGAAAAGATTCTTTTGATGATGAAGATATCCAGAATTTGGAAGATCTATTTGAAATGACATTAACATACAGCATCTAGAATTAAGAGTAGAACAAGTCATTAAAATACTTAAGGTGTCATCGAATGTTTTTTGAAAATGATTCAAAACCAGGTATTTGTGTCTTGAGGTTTGATTTTAGGAGAGTGAAAACCAGGACAATAATTAGATAAAACGAAACAAAACAAAACAACCCAGCCCTGGCCGGGTGGCTCGGTTGGTTGGAGCATCATTCTGTGCACCAAAAAGTCTCGGGTTTGATCCCTGGTCAGGACACACACCTAGGATGAAGGTTTGAACCCTCGTCAGTGCTAGTATGGGAGGCAACCTCTCAATGTTTCTCCCTCTCTCTCTCAAAAAGAAAAAATTGATAAACGTATCCTCAGGTAAGGATTAAAGAACAAGTACACAAACAAAGAAACAAACAAACAAACCAAACTAGCTAGGACTGAGTTTAGGATTCTTTTCTCCAGAGGCAGAAGACAGTCATTTTCTTCCCAGAGGTTTTGTGGCTTTGCATACTTGGGCATTCCTTAGCTTAACTGACATCATGGTATTTATAGTTTCAGTGCCACAAGGAAGCAATAGTCATTTTAAGCATGTTTCCTAAATTTCAGTTTATATTTCATACAACCGGCATGCATCAACATCTTAGTTTTTGAAAGGGGTTGGTCAGAGTTAGCCACTTAATTGAATTATTCCTTGAATGCAAACCCAACACTTTGGATGCTGTCCTGGCTTATTTAAGAATCGTGGGTTCCTGGAAATTGATTCCTTGTGAGGTTTTGCAGGAATTATTTGGGTTGTGGAAAATGTGTGATGTCCTCTTGAAAGGTGTGTTTTCATCTATTTGAGGATCCATAAAATTGACTTGCTTCAGCGTCCCCACTTCCATGGTTTTTGAAAAGTGTCCCTTTAATTCTTATGGCTTTGTAATTAAAACTGTCTGGATGTCAGTGAAGATGGTGAGAGAGTGCCAGCAGCTCCTGCTACGTTCGTCCCTGCTTGTCTCCTTTCTCAAGGTGCCAAGCGAGCCTCGAGGTAGCCTAGGAACTTCTTACCTCCACAACCCAGTCTGCTCAGCCAGTGACTTCTGCCTCACTATGTCCACATTCGACCTCCTGTCCAACTCAACTTCGCCTCTTTGAAAAGGAAAGTAAGCACTTCGGTTGGGGTTGTCCAGAAGCTCTGGGCATCTTTTTGAAAACATTTGGAACTCACCTGTAAGTTTTCTAGTTCTTTCTTGCCTCTAGGAGAAATCCCAGGTCTTTCTCTGACCTTCCTTCTGTAGCTGCTTTATTAATGTACAGCATCCAGAAATACGAGTTAAAACTAAATTCTTTGAAATATTTAAGGTATGATTTAATACTTATAGAAAATGATTCAAAAGTAGTAGTTCTTTGCACTTGGGTTTTGTGAAGGAGGAAACGGAGGCCGTAATAATATTAACCTAACAAACTAGCTAGAACTTACTTTAGGATTTTTTTCTGAGATATAAGATAGTCATTTTTTTCCTCAGAGGTTTTGTGGTTTCTTTGATTCCAACTCATGCTTTCTGACCTCACCTTGTCCAGTTCCTCTGTCCACCTTTATTTACCTATGTATTTGTCTTGATGGCCATTTAGGACATCTTTATCAGCATAGTTTTCTGGACATAGAGCCTCTGACTTGTTTAGCGCCCTGATTTCTGCCTCTGCACCCCCTGAGTCCCCCCGACTTTCTCCGACTTCTACCATGCCTCAGCCTCCTGCTCCAGGAAACCAGCTTCAGACTGAGGTTCCTGGGCCAGCGTCCACCCACACGCCCAGCAGAGAACTGTGCTTCCTCCTTTTCCTGGGGCAGCTTCACACCCTACCACTCTCATAATTGTCCAATACTAATCGTATATATACCACAGTGTTTATGCCATAGGACCTGACTTGGGGTCAGATGTTGGGTTGAAAAGCTTCACTGATAACATTTTAGGGAAATTTTGACTCCTGGAAAGTGAAGTAAGTATGGCTTCTTCCTATCTGTAGTTACTCGCTGGTTCTCGGCTTATTTGTAGCACACAACAGCCGAGCATAGATGCTAGGTGGCTTTGGTCTGTGCCACGTCTTCAAGTCTGTATTGAGCATGTCTGTGTGCCGACCCACAGGAGGGTGGAGACGAGACACACTCCCTGGCTTGCATGGGAAAGGTGAGCACTGAAGCACCTCAGCTACGCTAAATCAACGCCCTCAGGCCCTGTCTGGTACCTGCATGCCTGCCTTCTAGATCTTTCTTCATGCCTCCTCTTCTGCCTGGGACACTTTGTACACCTTTTCCCTAGCTAGCCCCCCTTTTCTCCTCCTCTAGGTCACAGCATTACTAGGCATGTCCTTGAGCTGACTTTCCTTGACTACCCATGACTGGGGTGGGATCTCTTCTACACACTCAGATGCCCTGCTCTGTTATGGTACTTGGGACTCAGTCCATAGTGAAGGGCTAACTTGTCTTTGCCCTTGTTAGGTCATGAGCTGTTGTATTCCTAGCATCTAGAACAGAGCCTGACCAGAGTAATCAACATGTATTTATTGGGTTAGCCAGAAAGTTTGTTTTTTTCCCATAAGGTGGTTCTAGCAGCACTTAGTTGTCTTTAACTTCATTTGAAACAATTTTGTTAGATTGGATTGTGCCAGCTGTTATATCAGTGTGCATTTAAAAATAACTTAACAAATTGGTAAATTTTTGTGTAGCCATTTTAATATTGAAGATGAAAGAAAATACTCAACTTTTTTGGCATATTATGCTTTATTATTTCAAGAAAGGTAAAAATGCAACTGAGATGCAAAAAAAGATTTGTGCAGTGTATGGAGAAGGTGCCGTGACTGATCAAATGTGTCAAAGTGGCTTGAAAAGTTTGTGCTTGGGTAGATCAGTTGCAGTTGATAGTGATCGAATTGAGACATTAATTGAGAACAATCAATGTTCTACCATGCGGCAGATAGCCAACATACTCAAAATACCCAAATCAATAATGTTATTGGTGAAAATGAAAAGCATGTTCTTTTTATTTTATGGAAAAACACCACACGACCTTTTTGGCCAGCCCAATACAAAAGTTAATATTATCGAGCACTCACTATGTGCTACTCTGTGCTTGGGTTTTCCTATAGAGACCTTACAGCAACTCTCTGAATAGCCACTACAGTTAATGGTACAGAGGAGAAAAGTGGGGTTGACCAGTTATTTGCCCAACGTGATAGCTCGAAAGTGGCAAGCTGGTACTTGACTCTAGCACCACCTGCCTGTAATGGCTAGATTACCACGACGACGAACAAGTAAAGAGATGTCTGAGGAGGCTCCTCGCAGGGACTGACAGGGGGCCTAGGGAATGACCAGGGTGGTTGGTGTTGGCTGGCCACAGATGGTGTTTATTGGAGTCAAATTCCAATAAGCAGTTTATTTTCTCTAAAGGGTGTGACGTTCACTGTGGCTCGTAGGACTTTGGAGATGATGTGGTATAGAAGATAGAGAGCTGACTTTAGCAGTAGGACCCTAAGCTCAGGCTAGCCTCTCTTCCACTCCCAGACAGTGTTGACGTGGGTCAGTTGCAAGCGAGTCTCTCTGAGTCCTGCCGCTTCATACACAGTAGTCACTGCACTGGTGTGAGGCTCCCTGGAGTGTGTGGAGCAGGCGCTTCGACTTCATGGCGATTGTCGCGTGTCTCTGGCATGTTATTTTCTGCCACGGGGCATCTAGTGGGGTTTAATAAAAAGAGATCATATGCAGGGTCATTTCTTAGAAGCTCTGCAAATGAGTTAAGATTTCAGAAGGTTATGTCTTCCAAGCATGTGCTGACAAGGGTGCGCTCCTGCATCCCTGGCATCAATTACTGGATTAAATGGCCAAATTATTTAAGGCAGAAAAAGCAAAGTCTTTAGATTATTTTCTTACTCCTTCCCTACCAACAGTCTTACACTAAGATCTCATTTTTTCATTTTTTCTCTTTAGGTGTCTTAGCTAATGGGAACTTTCTGAGTCTAATTTTATTCACTTTGCAGATGCAGGCATGTAATAGTAGCTAGAACTAATAGGTGATAAAATGGGACCAATGAGGAAACCCTTCTAACTGGGCCTTCCTGCCCTCATTTGGGGACTGATGAACGCATTTATAAATTTACTTGACGTTCAGAACCTGAGTGATTTTTCAGAGTATATTTTGGAGAACCCTTGACTAACCCTTCCCCTACTCTGACCTTTCAAAGTAGGGGCTGTGAGCTGCTCTTGTGAGCTGGGCCTGGGCCAGCTCCCAGCCAGCTGTCCGGCAGCTGCGTGTGTGTCTGTCTGTGTCCCTGACTTGCCTGTACGCTTGTGGACACCAGGAACTGTGTCTTATTCATGGCCGTGGGTCTCCACTTGTGGCACCTAAGGAGGCTTTTTATAAACATTTGTAGGGTGTTATAATCGGTTAGTATGCCCAGCTCCTAAAGCAAGTTTTCAGATTTGTATGTGCATGTTTAAAAAAGATAAAGGACCTGTATTCAGTATAGTATGGTGGTAAAAGTATGGTCTTTGCAAAACAGTCTGGGGATTTTATCCTCACTCTGCTGCTTCCCAGCTGTGTGAAGCATGAAGAAATCTACTTCATAGGGGTGTTACAAAGATTCATTTCCCCAAACATATCCTGTGCCTGTTGTGTGTAGAGTAGAGAGCTTACTTTTGTTTTGCAGAGGCAGACTATAAACAAACCCAGAAAGTAGGAAGATTTCAGGTTGTGGTAAGTATTAGGGAAATAAATGCAATGAAGTGGGAAGAATAATTCTGGTTCGGGTGGTGCAGGAGTGCAGGGGGAAGGTGTTGGAGAAGGTGGCAGCTGGGGACCTGAGAGTGAAGTCAAAGACCCAGAAGGGGTTGCCTGCTGGGCATATTCTCTGGGAGGCGGGGCGGGGGGAGGGGCTGGAGCAAGGGAAATTGAGGAAGGTAATTTATTCTATTCTTAAGTATGAAGATAGAGTTTACATTTTAATGATGAAGACAACTGAACCCATGCACAGGGACAGTGCGGGAGGAGAGGAGAAGAGGCAGGGGCCAGGTCCTGTGGGGCTGGGGTAGCAAGCACACTGACCTTCAGACCCAGGCCAGCACCTTGACTTAGTGCCCGCCCTCCGTTTTGCAGTTTGTAATAGAGGCGCACGTGTAGAGAAATATTTCTCTAAGAAAAACAGCAGTGTGAACTCTGTGATAAATGGCAAGTGAGGTAATGCAAGCATGAGGACGGTGATGGCAAGTGGCCTCTGACGTCACTGTGAGAGACCCGGTGGGGCGGGGTGGGGGGTGGCGGAGAGCGGGCCTGACGAGAGAGGGCATCTGTTTCTCCACGCTAGCCAAGTGTGGCCATGCGGGATGTGGGCTGCAGGAACTAAATCTGCCAAATTTACAGAGAGTCAGAGAGCTGATTTGTATGGGAAATTCCCAGATTTAAAAATGTTGGCTCACGTTTAAAAACAAAACACCTTGGGATGGATAGACAGAAGGCACATGTGGGCTGCCAGTCTAAAACAGCCGCTGAGAGCCCTTTGTGCAGGATGGACGGGGTTAAGTGAAGTCCGACGCCTGGCAACGTGGTCAACCTCTTAGCCTTCTGCCCAGTCCCTAGCCAACACTGAGGGGGGAGGAGGCACTGTTTTAGTAATTGCACTGTTAATGTGTTTAGTGTCTTCAACCATTAGTTTGTTTAATTAACTCTAGCTCCATATTAAAAAGTAAACATTACCCTACTCAAATTTAACTGATTAATGTATGGTAGTTGCTGTTTTTGCCTATTTAATTTGTTTAGTTGTTTGTTCTGTCAATTGGGAGAATGCTATATTCGCGGTAGGAAAGTAAGCATTAGTCTAATTCATGGGATCAAAGTAGAGAAGAGCAAAGGACGCACATTTTTTGGCCACTCATTCTTATGTATCATCTATCTCCTTCCTCTGTGCCGTAGTCTCGCTTCCCTCACTTGTGTTTGCGCTTCGGCACGTTTGGGTCTCCCAGTCTCCAGGCCAGTGTTGGCTGCATGTGAGAAAGAACTGTGGCAAAAATGCCCTTTTGGACCAAAGGATGATGGGGATGTGGCCTCATGCTGTGATGTCATGTTTAGAGGCTTTTCATCAGTTTTAATGAAATACAAATTCAAAGCAAGTTATTACTTTTTTTTCCAAAAAAAACACCTCATTTAGTATGGCCTAACCCACATAGTTTTGTATTACAAGGATTATGTTTGGTGTGTTGCAATCCATCGGCAGTTGTCTTGGGGAATTTTATTCAGCACAAGCATCTCTGACAGTTCTGGTATCAAGTTGGGTTAAGTACTTGTTCATGCACGTTTTGGTCTTGTCTCTGTGTTACAGTTCTGGGGCATCACAGAGAGGAACACTGGGGATAAAAGGATATACTTGAATATTTCTGATTAGAGAAAAGGCTTATAAAAATGCATCTCTTTTTTTCCAAGATTTTTTTTACATTGTTTTAACATGAGATCATTTTATTGTATCAACATGAGCCTAAAGACTTGAAATCATCTTTTTTTTTTCCAGAAAATCTTATCTGTAAATATAATTTCTTAATTGAGTCAATATGTCTCTTAATTTTTGTTACAGATCATGGAGGAAACAAATACACAGATTGCTTGGCCATCAAAGCTGAAGATCGGAGCCAAATCTAAGAAAGGTAAATTGTGAGAGGTGGAAAAATTGGTGGTTTTGATAATAGAGGCTGTGGAAGCACTACATGTTTGCCAGGGGGAAAAATCAACCTTTATTTTTATCATGTTTGTCCCCAAATATTTGTCAAATAGCAGTATTTGGGGAGGTTTATCATAATTAAAAATAATGTACAGCCTTTTATCCAACAACAGGAAAGATATTTTTAAGTATTTTCTTATAATAGAAATGTTATTAAAGAAGACACCAGAGCAACTTACGATTTCAAGGATGCCCGCTCATGTGACGGGCCCGAGTCACGGGGACTCCACGCGTAGTCACACATTCGCGGTGTGTAAACTCCCAGTGTGTACACTTGTTTATGAACCACGCTGATTTGTCTTCCCTTCTGTGTGAAACGAACCTTAGATTTTCTTTTTTGACTGATTGTTCTCCTCTTCTCCTACCAGGTGGTGAAAAACTCACTAGGTTTCCGTCTTTGGTGGAGCATTTCCCTTGTCTGTGCTCTGCTTTATCCTAGAGGACACTACCCAGTGCATGCATGGTGGTCAGAAATGAAAGTCTAGGCACCCTTAGTTTTCTCCCAAGATTACATAGTATTTTCAAATGTATTTTTATAGATGTTTTTGCTTTTCAAAGGATACTCAGTAAACCCTGTTGTGCATACTTCATTAAAGATGCATGGAGTCATTAGGAGATAATAAAAAACACCATCGAACAACTCAAAACACAGTGATTGTGAGCTCAGCCTCGGCCTTGTGGTCTAGCTTTTGGTGTTTAATTTTGCATTTGCTGCCCCTTCTTCCTATGTATGACTTTTATTGCTAACTGATGGGAAATGCTGCACGATCTCTCAAACTTCCTTTCTTATTTTAGTCCAGATTGCCTTCTTTTAATCTAATTTCATTAGAGTTACTCATCACATGGAATGTAAATTATTTTACACTTGTTCTTCTGAGTGTTATCAGCTGGACTTCGGTGGACTGGAATTCCTACAGAAACTTGATCTTGTTACTTCCTTATTTGTGATCATGGTGGCAAGAAAGGGTACTCCAGTGTGCTAGACGGTCGTAGAAGACATGATGGATATTCAAGTTTAATTCCATTGCTTTGTATAAGCCTTGCATTTGCCAAGTGCTGTAGGGTATATTCTCAGTTAATCTTCAGTGTGTTGAGACGTGTTATATTCATTATGCAGAAGAAGAAACTCATTATTATCTACTTGTTTGGTTGTTTGCAGCTACTTAAAAATCCCTGGCCAACTACAGCACTTGAACAAATCGGAACTTGAACATACACTGGATCCTCTTTTCCTATTAGGTATTTTACTTAAAGAATGAAATTAGTATAGTAATTTTTATTACTATCCTAATAAAATGTTATCTGTTCAGTGCCCAAAGAACCCTCCCCCCAGGAAATATGGACATTAAAAGAATTGCAGATAATTGCACACGGCTTATTCTCTTGCATTACCCATGCTGTAGTCTCCCCCCACCCCACTCTCACAGGAAACTGAGACTGTGGTTAATTTTTTATTTAAAATGTGATGACAAGTTTGGATATTTTAGATAATATGGAGATGAATAGGTTAGGTAACATTTTAGATTAGTTTCCAGCCATTGACACACTAAACGCATTCAGAATGGCCACAACTATATTCCACATTTTGATTATATGTTTTGCTTTGAAAATAAGAATATTTTAGCAGTACATTTGAGTGCATTTAGCATAGTTTCCACATGATTAAAGTTAACCTTTGGAATTGTGCCTAAGAATTGATCTTTCCAGGCCTCAGTCTACAGAGAACATTTTATTTTTGATACTTTATGAACTGCTGTGAATGTATACAATACTGTATGACTGTATCATGAGCAGAATGTGCCCAAAGAGAGGGGCTGAGCTCAGGAAAGAGAGAAAAAGTCAAGAATTTTTCTCAGAGGAATTTACTCTTCAGAATTTACTTGAATTGCTTATATTACTTAAGCACACAGCTGCTGAGTCGGTTCTTGGCTAACATCCCTGTTATGTATATTCCTGTATTACTTTTAAAATGGTTTGATTCAGAGATGAAATTTGTTTGACTATAATTTGTATTGAGTAAAAGGCAAAATGGAAATGGCAGGAAGAATTTTGGAAAGTAATTATTTGCCTTTTCGTCTGATGTGCCTATCTACCTCTGAAAGTTCTAGAGGAAAGAGTTGTGGGTCTTTATTTTAAGCCTTGTTCCTTCCAAACTTTTCTTATTCAAGAGAACAAAGACTATAAGTGTATATGTGGACTGGGTCCATGTTTTGGATGGTTATTACATTTTCAATGCCACGGTGACGTGAAGATTTGGAATACACAGATACTCCCCAGACTGAGCTTGGAGAGACAATGCGCCCATGGGTTTGTGTTGGGTTTTTCTTTCTAGATTTATGATGCTTATTGGTTGAATATTTGAGCCTAGACAAACATTTTTCATGGCTACTGTTACCACAGTCTGTCCACCCCCCCCTTTTTTTTTACCTTATTGGAATTTAGTTCTATGCTTTTGAAGTGAATTTCCAGTAGTCTTGTCCAGACTTTGTTTTTTAAGCCATCAATCCTTTATCAGAGCAGTGTTTGAGCAGCCGCACGGCTCCTTTGGTTCAAGTGCTGCCAGGATGCTGCCTGGCAGGAAGGCAAAAAGCCAGCAGCCTGAATTTGCCATCAGAAAGTTCAGATTCTTCTCTGGAGCTTAGGTTCATAGGTCTGGGGTGGACCTGGGGAGCGACATATTTAACAAGTTCCTCTGGTGATTCTTAATGGTTAAGCTGAGTTTGGGAATCAAAAATCTCACCATTTTGACATGGCAATGCGATTTAGTGACTAAGGAGACCACGTGCTCAAAAGACAGTGGATGATGACTGCAACTGAAAAGTAGGTAGAGCCCTTCAGCGCTCTCTTCTGGGTGGCGTCCATGCTGGTTTTCAAAGAACCGAACTTTTATGGATTCGTTCAGTTTTAGTTTGTGTCACCTTTGCAGTCAGGCAAGGTGGATAAGTTTAGCGTGATCAGAACTTGGTTGTTCTGTGCCTGTGGGAATGAACCTTTGGGTAAAAGACCGTCTGGTGTTTATCTTCCCTCTCTAGCCCCGGTCCTGCTTCACCATCCTTCTTACCCTTCCTTTTCCCCTCTCTCTGCTTCCCTTTCACTCCATCCCATCCCCTTTTAATCATACAGGATATTGTGAAAACTATAATAGCAACATTTTCATTTAGTAAGCAAGACATTTGGGGGAAATACTTGTTTTTTAAAAAAATAAACTCCAGGGATACAGATTTTTAAAAAAATTCTTGAGTGTTTGAAGTTATGGGAAGGTGGAACCTTCATGAGAGAGAGGCACCAAAAACTAAGAAATTAAGATTCGATGTAATGGACATTTAAATAGGCAACTCTAGGATTGACTTAACGAAGGTGATAATTAAGAAAAATAAAGCAATACATAGTATTTTTTCTGTATAGCACACATTTATTTTGAGTAAAAGTAAACAAAACTGTTTCTAACTCTTGGAGTCAGAATACTAGAGTGTTCCGCATTACCTAGAAAAACCCGGGTTTGTGCTCGTCAGACCCGCGTTATAAGGTGTTAATACTGCAGACCTTCCTAGCATAGGATAACTTCAGGCACGCATTAAAATTCCAAATATGCTGTTGTGAATCACAGCCTTTCTAAAATAAATTCAGTTTCATTAAAGTACAAACAGCGTTTTGAACAAGTTTGATTGTTTTGCCAAATAAAGGTCCTTACAGACATTCTTTAACAAATAAATAAAAGATTTGTAATGAGAATTTATTAAGCTTGTATAATTGTGCTATGTGCTCCACGGAGCTAGGTGAGTGTGTTCTCTTAAATAAGGTCAGCATTTTTCTTTTTCTTTCTTTCTTTCTTTTTTTTTTTTTGTCCTTACCCAAAGACATTTTTCATTGGTTTTAGAAAGAGATGGAGGTAGAGAGAGAGAGAGAGAGAGAGAGAGAGAGAGAGAGAGAGAGAGACATCTGTGTGAGAAAGAATTATCAATCAGTTGCCTTCTCGTACACACCCTGACCGGGGATTGAACCCGCAACTGGGTATGTGCCCTGACCAGGAGTCAAACCCATAACCTTTTGGTGTATGAGGCAGCACTCCAACCAACTGAGCCACACTGGCCAGGGCAAGTGAACATTTTTCATACTGTTGTCTTTTTGCTCTTAATTTGCTCATCAATCTTTTTCTTCTTAGACTGGCAAATGTAAATGTGGGTAAAAATTGTTTAAACTTTTTATGCCAAATTCCCAATAGACGAGGTCAGCATTAATGAAGCTTTATTGTTTTTTGTTCTGTGCAGGAGTTGTCCCGCAAACTTTAACTAAGTGATACAGCTGTGCTCGGAAAGTGCTTATTTGACAATGTAGGTGCCCAGGACTAGCAGGAGTGAAAGGTGTTGAGTGGATTGCTTGATGTATCCTAGTTTGGAGGTGGTTTGGCACCAAGTTTAGCCATTCTCTTTGTCCAAGAATAAACAAGAGAATCATCAAAATTCCATGAGGTTTTAATAATTTTGGTTGCATTTCACCAGAATAGAACATTTTTGCATGAGAAAAACTGTAGAGTGTTCACTTAATTTTTTTCAGGGGAAAATGTTTTGTTGAGGGTCCTTATAGTTTGGGTGTTCATGTGGGACAAGTTGTGGCCTTTAACACGGGATTATGACCTATTAGTGTATCAAAAATTAATTTTAGGTGGTCACAACCAGCATTTAAAAGATAGAACTGGATTAAAAAAAGGAAACATCAGCGTGTCAGAGTACGATGAAACTGTCAGTCTTACGTGCCCCTGTTTATGTGTATGCATACCAACATACACATTAGCAGGTCGTGACGCGAGGTGGGTGACGAGGTCAGAGAGGTCAGAGAACACTGTTCTGGGTGGTCAGTTCCCCAAAGAGTAAGGAGCACGTGCATTTTGTTCATCACTGTATGCATTGGAACTAGTACATCCTTGGCACTCAGTAAATATTTGTAGATTGTCTGACCCCTCTACCCAAGTCAACCATGGTTATAGCAGAGCCACAGATACGGATGGGAATATATAGCCACTAAGGGTTTATGCAGGAAAAAAGTTTAGAATCACAACCTTCACACAGAACTGGCATTCGCTGCTGTGAAATCTGTCAACTAATGATTTTTTGAAAATATGATCAGTAATTACTCTATAATGTGTAAATTTAAAAGCAGCGTGAGGTTTCTTAAGAACCAATGAAAAATTTTATAAAGTAAAGAAAGGAAGGGAGGGAGGAAGGAAGGAGGTTGAATGAAACAGTAAGTTACACTATCCTTCCCAGAGGGTAACTGGCGGCAGGTCTTGATCTGCCTTAGCTTTCCTGCCGTTACGACCACTGTTTCTGTTTTTGGAAGAGCTCCGTCCCCTTCAGCCGTCTTGTTTCCTGAGCAGATGCTTTTATATCTCTTGCCTTTAGTGAAGAAGGTGCCGTCCCAGGATCCCTTCCGTCTGTAGTTCGTTCCTCTGTTAAACGCCATGAAGACAAAGGGCGAAATGCATTTTATTTGCCTTCCTTATAGTAGGCAATGGGCTAGGTGTGTTAACCTGTGTTATCTCTGTTAACCCTCACAATAACCCAGTGAATGACCATGATTGTCCCCATTATACACATTAATAAGTGATGTGGAGAGATGATACATTTAAGGTCAGAAAGTTCGAAGTGGTGGAGTTAGCACAAATCCAGATTTCAAAGATCAAGTGTTTCCCTCAACTTGTAAGCACGCACATAGTGCACTGATGAATGATCACCAAAAGAATGTAGATTTACCAACACATTAATTTAAGAAGACTCAGGATATGTTTGTTTTCACGAACAAAGGCAATTCTACCCCCTTACATTTTTGAAGCTTGCTGGGCGTCTTGTCTTTAAAAATTTTTGACATAGATATATTTTTATCGTTCTTGTGCTTTTTGCAGTATCTTTCCTTTTCCCCTTTTTTGAGATTCATTAGTGGTTTTACTCGTATTTATTTACTGTTAGGTGGAGCAGTGGTTCTCAACCTGGGCCGATTTTATTCCCCAGGGGACGTTTGGCAGTATCTGGAGACATTTTTGGTTGTCACAACTGGGAGATGGTGCTACTGCTCATCGAGTGGGTGGAGGCCAGGGATGGTGCTAAACATCCTCCTTACATGCACGGGACAGCCCCCGCAACAAGAATTTCCCACTGTACAATGTTAGTAGTGTGAGGTAGAGAGACACTGAGCTGGAGGAGCAGGCATGATTTCAGGGACCGTTGTCTGCATGGCACCGGATTCTTACCAGAACATTTCATGAAGCCGGGGGCACTGTGTAACCGGCTTCCCTTTGCAGCATTAGAAACAGGATAGATTGCACATTAGTGACTCCCGAAGGATGAGTGTCCCTTGGTAACACATAGGTGAACTGACCGACTTTCGTAAAAGAGAAAATGTGGTAGGATGACAGGTCTACAGATTTAAAAAGACACTGGAATCAATTTTGAATTATATGATTTGTGCAGCTTCAGCTGCTTGTTCGTTCTTCACTGGTGGTTTAAGTTGTGCCTGCGGCTTCAGTGCCAGGGGGCAGACCGGCTGCCCTTCCGTTCCTGCTGCCTGTGTACCTGTGGTAACTGTGACCGTGTCTAAGGATTGTGACCACCTCTGATCACCAGGATGGTGCTGTGCACTACCGTCTTGCTCTGGTGATGGCACCAACGTTTGATAGTTTCCCGAACCACGTGGGGCCCTTCACTCATTTGTCCCTGCCCTGCCATGGCATTGCTGGGCAGAAGTAAGTGCCACCTGTCAGGCCTGTCAGTAGCAATTACATTATTTCCATGAAGCCGTTTTGCAGTGGCAGGCCTTGATGAGGCATTTCTCATTAGTTGAAGAAAACAGCTTAAATCGAAGTGGCATCTCATTTCTTCAAACGTCTTTTTGTGCCATTAAAGCGTGGTTTGTGGCTTAACACCTTGGTATTAACAGACATTTTTATCAAAAGATACCAGAGAGATTTCAGGAGGGAGTTGCATTCTCTTTATATCTTGTTGCCAGAAATTACTCTTAAAGCAGAATAAGTCCTGCCTGAAATAAAAATAAAATGAGACCATAGCATATGTTTGTTTTTAGCTGTTTGGTCTGTGCAGATAGTTGTGTGTTATTACTTTTTGAAAATGGGCTTATTCTATACACACGCATTTCTGCAATTGGATTTTTCCACTTAAAAAACTGAGAAGTCATCTGCCATATAAGCACATAAATAATAATGATACTGTTATTTTTGTAGCCATATGAAATACCATTGTGTGTATGTGGGGTATGAATATATCATATTTTGACAAATCTGTTTTGATGGACATTGGATTGGGTTCTATTTTTTCTACAAGGAATTCCAAATTTGTCTACTTGTACAAGCTTTCCTGTTACATAAATGCTTGCAAGTAGAATTCTTAGGTGACAGGTAATGAGGAACTTTCACATTTTTTAGGATTGCCACCTTGTCCTCTCCAATGACTGTTGCACTGCTAGCAGCAGGGACTGACTTTTGGAAGGGGAATGGCTCTTCCCATATCTTTGCCAACACTGCGCTTTTCTCTCCTTAGTCAGTTAAATAGTGAAAATATGTTGTCTCATGTACTGCCTTAATAGAAAAGTGAGCATTTTTCATCTTAATCTATGGAACACTTATCTGTAGTATTCTGTGAATTGTCTGTTCTTCCCTTTTTTTTTTAGTTCCTCACCTGAGAACATGTTCATTGACTTTAGTGGGGAGGAAAGGATGGAGGGAGAAACGTTGAAACATTGACTGGTTGCCTCCTGTCCGCACCCTGACCAGGGACCAAACCCACAATGTAGGCACGTGCCCTGACCCTGGATTGAATCCTCAACCTTTTGGTGAATGGGATGAATTCTAACCAGCTGAGCCACCCGGCCAGAGCTGTTACTCCCTTTTGTTGATTTATTCATATCCTTTCCCTATTCTAGTGAGTTGGTCATCTTTTTTCTAATGAAATAAAGACATCTAAATTATTTTTTCCTACTCAGAATTTTAGGATTACTTAATGCTTCTCTCTAATTGTATCATCCAAATGGCTCATTTCTCACCATTAATATTTATTCACAAGTAATATATGGATCATTTTTTCCTCAAACTAGAAAAAAGTGAATTGACCTTAAATAGTAATAATGTATTAATCTTTGGATGTAGAAAACTATGCGTTACCTTTTAGGATACTGGATTTCCAAAGTAAACTGCATAAAGATTATATCTTCAATATGAGTAGCATGGAAGTTTTATATGCACACACGTGTGTGGATGTGTGTGTGTGCTTGTGTGGCGAGGCATGACACATACGTGTAATATTATACAAGAACTATCAAATTTTTGAGTTTATGTAACAGAAACAAGACCCAGTAAGTTGTTTGGCTTTGGTTTTGTATTTTATTGGAAAATATTTCTGAATTTTTTCCCGCCCCTTATATTCAAGGCTAGGACACTGAAATACATTATTTGGGATTGACTTGGATTCCATTTCTAAACTGTCTCCATTTCTCGGGTGGGATCCATGAGTAAGAGTATTTAGTCTCTGGTATCATTTACTTCCTCTTCAGGAGTACACTTTGCTGTCTTTGTGCGTGCAGTCCGGTCTTTCTCAAATCTGACCCGGCGGCAAGGAGTCCTGACTGGTTTCACTTATCACGGAGGCGTGTGTGGACTCAGAAAATGAGGGACAGGAAAGCAAGGAGGGCTTCCAGCCACCACAGATGAAACAATATGTCCCTCTTTCTTCGGCTTTCACCATCGAATGAGTATATTCTAATCTAATCATCTTGGGTCAGATTTTCCTCCTTTGGTCAGTGCCTAATAGATTTTTACATCATAAACACATTATGTAACACTGTCTTTTCACACCTGCAACATGTAATATCTATATAGTCTAGGTTTGAAAGATCATTAAATGCCATTGCAAAATATTTTTAGTGTGGAGGGAAGTTGTTTTAGCAACGTTGACTCACGCTCTGTCCCCGACCCCTGTGCCATCTCACACAAGTCGCATCTGCTGCGTCCTCCACCTTTCTTTTTCCAGCGGGCGGCTCCTAGTCATCCTTCCAAATCCGTCTCAGATGACATGTCTCCCTGGAAAGCCTCACCCACCCTGCAGATGGGGTTCAATGCTCCATTCCTCGCACTGACCCAGTACCTCAGACATACATTTTAGCACTTTTCACACTTGTGCTGTATAAGCCTAGACGTTTGCCTTTCCTTCTGGACGGTGAGCTCATGGGCTCCTGTCAGAGACCCACATGTCTTACTCCCTTCTGTGAGGATGGTGCTTGCCAGGAAGGGGGAGTTCTCAATTATGAGTTAAGGTTTACATTACATTTAGGTTTAGAATAAATCTGAGGTTAATTCAACAATGACTTAAGTCATTCTGGTATCTTCTGATTAACTTTGAAGAAAGTGAAAAATAGCCCTGGCAGCTAGACCGCAGTCTTCCTAATTGGACATAAATCCCTCTCTCAGAATATAAATATTCAGACAACGCTACTCCTGAGTCCATCCAAGGCAGCAGTGAGGCAGAGACACTCTACAGCCGTGGAAGTGATTTCGCATCCCTCTCGTGACTGATGGGAGCGATTGCTGCTGCTTTACCAGTGGCGGCTCCAACTCTGCCGTAATCCTCTGCCTTCTAGATTAAATTTGCTAAAATACTCATTTAGTGATTTTCCTTCACTTCCTCACAGCTTCTATCCAAATGTGGTCTCTGCTTTCTTAAGCCCTCCTTGGGATCACCCGAATTCTATAATAACCTTTCTGAATTTTCGCTTAAGATGCCCCAGTTCCTTTGATGTACTATCCCTCTTGCTGTAGCAAACTAAAGAAAGCTCATTTTATTTACTAAAGATACGCCCCTGCGGTCTTTGGCTAGTGGGCACTATAGTGAGATTTGGACGAACTCAAGAAAGACGCACGGATCTCAGTCTCTGCCTCTTGGATACTTAGAGTTTGGCCAGGGCTTCCTTCCCCACTCTCTTCAAACAAATTTTTAAAACTGGCGTTGTCTTCTGTCAGGACTTGAATAGTTCAGAAGAGCAGGAGAGAAGTGCGAGCAATAGCCAAAGAAAATATCTTTTAGGGGTTGGTAGTTCCTAGTGTGGATCTTGAAAAGGTGGGTGGGAGTGTGGGGCACTTTGTATGGGAAAGGTGCAAAGCCAAGAAGGAGCATTGTGTGCTGGAGGAAGAAAGGGAGGGGGCTGGAAGAGTTGGTGGCCGACAAGCTTAGCCAGGCAGGGCAGATCGGTGAAGGCCATGACCTCATGAGAACCTCAGCCATCCTGGAGACAGGAGAAAGCCTGGGGTAGGAGGTGGTAGCCAGACATAGTTGATAGCTGTTGTAGGAAGAGGTTAAAGACTGGAACATGGGTGTAGTAAGTCGTGTTTGAAGACAGTGGGATCAAGGAGCCTTCCTGAAGGGTGAGTCAGCAGAACACGGTGGCTTGACAAAGCAAGGAATTGGGTAGTTGGTTGCTCTAGCAGGTGCTATTAATAAGCTGTTGGCCCACCTCTGAGTTTACCTGTGCTGGACATTTCTCATGCACACTGACACCTTCCCACCTCAAGGCTGGTCGCTGACCCTCTCTCCTGGGGCACTTTGTCCAGCACCGTGGGAGTTTACTCCTATTGTGCAGAGCAGCCGGGAAGTGCTGGCGATGGTGCTGGCCAGTGAACTCTCCCAGGGGCAGCCTTCAACCAGGGAAGGACTGGGGTCAGATGTCCAGTTTTCCCTTCTGTCTGTGGGACGACTCTAAGGCACATTAGTTATGTCTCCTCAGAGCACACCATGGGGATTGAGCCCCGGTAATGGCTGCTCCACACCGCTCCCTTCATGGCTTTCCTCTCTCCTCAGTCATGTTTTCCTTCCTTCCTAACTGTGCTCCCTGGGGTCACCTACCGAATGAATGATCTCAAGTAACAAACTAACCCAAGTCAAGTCACTATCTCAGTCTTCTGGGGGAGGGGAACAGATGAAGATGGGTGTCCTGGATGACTGGGGTAATCATTATGTGGTGGAAAAATGGACTTGGCATTCTTTACCAGTCATTAATTAACAACTTTGTTGTTTAGTGAAAAAAAAAAAAAAGACTGCAGTCATCTCAAGTGTATTTATATATTAGTAAAGAAATAAGGCAAAATGATTTAGAGTGCATGGCTCATTTTGAGAAAAAAATACTCCAGACCATCTGCAAAAGTATTAAAATGGTCCCAAGTGGAACACAGGCACTTGAAACAGTTTCCAGACACATTTGGTTATTGTCAACAAACAGAAAAATATGGGCTATAGGGGGAACGAGAAGTGAGAAAGGGTCTGGGAACCCATGAGTTCAGCAATTCAGGAAAAAGAATGTCAGTGGGGGAGCAGGTTGGGAGCCCTGAGCTCCCTCACCTGGGTATCATCCAGGTGGTTTAGGAATCCCAGGCCACTGGCAGCTGTGACGTGATTCTTGCCCAGTTAGGGAGCGCTGATGACCGATCACAGCGGAAAGGACCCGGCCGTAGGATCGTTTCCGTCTACTTGCACTCTGCTGAAAGTCATGGGTAGTGACTTGAGCCAAGTTAGGAAAAATATTTCCAGTACTAATAATGTAGTTCGTTCAGTGTGCTCTGTGGGGATTCAGAAGTATTTACTTGACAGTAATCATCTAAATTTCATCTTTTTTCTATTTTTCCTCATGATCACATTAGCATCCAGATATTTTAAAAGTGAGCACTTGATGAAGGTTTATAGATGAATGGCAGGAAAATTGCTTATAACTAAAGGAAGCAGTCAATGCATCCGGTTTCCATGAGCAACCATGCCTGCGTCCTTCAGCATTTGGAACTGATGCTCGACCGAAAGGATGCCCACACAGGGGCAGTCCTGTCCATTCTGTTCCCTTAGGACACGAAACCCTGGCTTTGCTTAGTCCTGTGTTCTGTCTTGAACTTTATTCTAGAAGGGAAGGAATAGTGTTTCTTTTTTTCTTTCTAAATCTGTTAGTTAGAGATTCTTAGTTCTGTTGAAATGAGCATAAAGCATGGATTGTTTTTCACCATTTAATAAATTTTGGAGAGTTCATATGTGCTATCACTTTATAATGTTCTCATGGATCATGTAATTAAGGAATAAAATAATAAAACTTGAATTATTTTAAGGAACATGTATTTTTTTTTCATCAGAAAATATTCACCTCTCTTAGAGAAAACATCACATGCAGGAAAGTAAAGTTAAGTAATGGCCGTGGTAGTGACCTTTGAGAGAGTAGTACAACCTAGAATATGGTGGCCAAGAAAGAGGCAGCAGCTAGTATTCAAGGGAGCCTGTCTCTGAAAGGAGACAGCGATAGATGGGTTGGTTGCTGGACGCGTCAGTGGGTTGAGGTGAAATGAGTTCATCTTTCTTTTATGGTTATGTTTTTTCCCCTTTCCTATAAGAAGCAAAGTCATTTGAATGAACTTCTAGGCTGGGAAAATATAAAGAAGAGATTGACTCTAGAGAAAATAGGACAGCAGAGTTTAGGATGGAGCTATCCCTTGGGAGGCTAAGTTTATGATAACAGACTGGAGTTAATTAGCCTTGGGTTCTTCACCTCACTTGTTGAGTCCTTCCATTGACACTCTGCTCATTTCACTGAAACACCTATTTTAATTTCTGGTTTCTGTAGTCCTCATTCGACTCTGCCAAGCATGGTTGTGGGTTTAATAACTTAGGTCATTGATTCTGCCAGGCACCTGCCCAGTAGAATTCTTGGTGTGTAGTCTGTCCTCAGTGAATGTTTATTGGACTGGTTTGAACACATTTTCCCGGGTTCGGTGAAAAGGAGAGAAGAGTAAAGACTATGATAGATTTAAGACAAAGGGGATAAAATTGAGTGTAAATTTCCTCTTTCTTAGTTTATTTGGAGATGACGTCAGCTCTTGGGGCCACAGGAGGGATGGTTTGGAGACTTGAAGCTGCAGATGGTTTAAAACAATTGCTTATGACAAATGCAATAGAGATGAATTAAAATCTTTCCAAACCAAATTAGTACCCAGCTTAGTATCCTGCGAAGTATGGATTTTTAGTCAAATTCCTTTGGACAGTTATAGGTCTTTTGCAGGTCACTCAGAAGCAGAGAACTCAGGGGGTTACCTATGGTGGAGGGTGGTGAGGTGGATATGGCAGGAAGCCAGAGCAGTGGGTATTGCAGGGTATGGGTGGAGAGGGTGGTGAGATGGTGAACCTTGGGATATGATGGTACAGGGAACACTGAAGCCAGCAGGGAAGCCAGAGAGGGCAGGGCACTGGATGTCCTGATAACCTGGAGAACTTGTAGGCTTGAGGGTGTTTAAGAGTGGCTCTCGTAGTCATGGAAGGAGACAAGTTAGGGGGAGTCTTGGAAGTGGAATGGTCTGAATTGTGATGAGGTCCAATTTATGGCGTGGTTTCTGAGTTACTGATATGTAATTAGTTTTCAGAGTTCAGTAATTCTCAGCATCTTGAGGATTGTTTAGCAAAATTAAATTGGATTCCTTAAACAAGCAAAGAAAAATTTGTTCATGAGTTAAAACCAAGTGAGATGGAATCAGCTGGTGTCAATATGACTTTGTTTACTATGTTCTATGTGATTTTAAAGCTGAGTAGCCAAGCTAATGCTCCTTTAGTAATTGACTTTCATGTATGGAAGAATGACTTATGTAATATCCGATCAGTGTGTTTGCTGGCCGGTTTTAAAATGTTACATGTGCAAACACCTCATAACTTATGCATGTTTTCCAGTGAGAATTACATCATAGGTCGAAAGAAAATAAATGCATCCATGGTTCTTAGATGTTACATAATCTAGGAACTTCATAACTTCCCAGTTACATAATCTGAAATTATTATATAATCTCATGGCTCCTTACAAGGGGGGGGAACATTATATTTTTATACAAATTCAATAGAATCATTGGATAAAGAGCTGTGTGTGCGTGTCTGTCATTCTGTAAATACCCAAGCACTTAAGTACTAGTTAGGGTTGGCCTTACTGTCTCTGTACCACCCCAGGGAGCATTTAGGTCTCCTTTCACTTCTGCAACATGGAAGTTGTGACCAGTGCCAGCCCAAAGCTATACACAGGATTCCCTGGAGTGACCAGGATTGTTCCCCACCCTCCAAGCCATTCCTTCTGTCCTTGGCCTTTGACTCTGCCTGAGGGCTGTTACGCTCAGTCCTCCTTGTCCCTTCAGCATCCCCTGAATTGGGTGCTGCAGAGCAGGGTCTCTTGAGGTCATCCAGGATGGGTAGCCTTTGGCTTACAGACTAGCGGTCTCCAGAACATGTCTGCCAAAGCCGTGGCCTCTGCCCTGGTGAGGCAGACAACCACCTCCAGCTAACTCTTTGTGGGGCTCGGCCTCACTGAGGATGCAGTGCAGGAGATGAAGGCAGGTAAGTCTCGGGTGCCTGTTGCCTGTCCTGGCTGGCTGGCTGGCTGGCTGATGAAGGTGTAGGCAGACGCACCTTGCCTCCCTTTGATATACAGTTTGCTCAAATCCCTCCCCTTTTTCAGTGAGAATCCAGAGTCCTCTGTAGTAATTTGGTGGGCGTGGGTTTTGAGAGACTTTCATCCAGTCATTTCTACCTTATTTAAAGGATGGCTTACTTTCCTCTGCTGTGCCTGTTAGTATGCTTTTGGCAAGGAACACAGCCTTTCCTTTTGAACTTTCCTCTTGCAAACATCAGCCATACAAGACGTGCATTTGTGGAAGACTTAATGTGTGGGGTAGCGAGAGATTTTGCTCAGGCCGTGCTTTGTGTCCAAGACCCTGGCTTCCTGGCAGCCCCCACCCCCTGCAATCCCCTACTCCAGGCTCTGCCCAAATTAATAAAGAAAACATTTTTTTTAATATATTTATTGATTATGCTATTACAGTTGTCCCATTCCCCCCCCACTCCACTCCATCCTGCCCACCCCCCTCCCTCCCACATTCCCCCCCCATAGTTCATGTCCATGGGTCATACTTATAAGTTCTTTGGCTTCTACATTTCCTACACTATTTTTACCCTCCCCCTGTCTATTTTCCACCTATCATCTATGCTACTTATTCTCTGTACCTTTACCCCCCTCTCCCCCTGCCACTCCCTTATTGACAACCCTCATGTTCTAGTTGTTTGCCTAGTTTGCTCTCGTTTTTGTTTTATGTGTGGTCGTTAATAACTGTGAGTTTGCTGTCATTTTTACTGTTCCTATTTTTGATCTTTTTCTTAGGTAACTCCCTTTAACATTTCATATAATAAGGGCTTGGTGATGATGAGCCTCTTCAACTTGACCGTATCTGAGAAGCACTTTATCCTCCCTTCCATTCTAAATGATAGCTTTGCTGGATATAGTAATCTTGGACGTAGGTCCTTGCGTTTAATCTTGGGTACTGTAATTATGATGTGTCTTGTTGTGTTCCTCCTTGGGTCCAGCTTCTTTGGGACTCTCTGAGCTTCCTGGACTTCCCGGAAGTCTATTTCCTTTGCCAGATCGGGGAAGTTCTCCATTATTTGTTCAAATAAGTTTTCAATTTTTTGTTCTTCCTCTTCTCCTTCTGGCACCCCTATAATTCGGATGTTGGAACGTTTCAAGGTGTCCTGGAGGTTCCTAAGCCTCTCCTCATTTTTCCAAGTTCTTGTTTCTTCATTCTTTTCTGGTTGAATGTTTGTTTCTTCCTTCTGGTCCATACCATTGATTTGAGTCCCAGTTTCCTTCTCATCACTATTGGTTCCCTGTACATTTTCCTTTGTTTCTGTTAGCATAGGCTTCATTTTTTCATCTGTTTTTCGAATAGATTCAACCAAGTCTGTGAGCATATTGATAACCAGTGCTTTGAACTGTGCATCCGATAGGTTGGCTATCTCTTCGTCGCTTAGTTGTATTTTTTCTGGAGCTTTGAAGTGTTCTGTCATTTGGGCCATTTTTTTTTGTTTGTTTGTCTTGGCGCGTCTGTTACTTTAAGGGGCGGAGCCTTAGGTGTTCACCGGGGCGGGGTAATGCTGGTCGCTGCGCTGTGACGCTGTACGTGGGGGCGGGGCCGAGAGGGAGCAACGGCGCCCGCCCCACTCTCCTCCGGATTTCAGTCTCCCACTCCGCTACCCACAATCAAACTGGGCCCCTCTGGTGCTGGTTCCCGAGTAAGTGGGCCCGTGCACACTCTAGGCCCCTGTGGGTCTCTCCAACAACCTCTCCTGTGAGGCTGGGAGTCTCTCCTGCCGCCCCAACCCCCAGGGGCGCTTTCAATCAGAGGTTTGAGGCTTTATTTCCCCGAGCTGGAGCCCTGGGTTGCCCAGCGGTCTGCTTCTCTGCCCGCCGTTCATCCGGTTTATCTGTGGGCGAATGTGGTGCCGCAATGTGCTATCCGCCACTCTGCCTGCCCCACTCTCCGCCACTCTGAGTCCGGCCCTCTGGGTTTATCTGTGCAAATGTGGGACCGCAGGGTCTGCTAGTGCTCGGACTGCCTGCGCCATTTGTCCCACACTCCGCCAGTCTCAGTCCCGCCACAGCCACGCGAGTCCTCTCCACCCCAGTGCCGTCTCCGCCCCTCCTACCAGTCTGGATGAATGATTATTTTCTGTTTCCTTGGTGTTGGTCCCCCTTGCTGTTCGATTCTCTGTCAGTTTTGGTTGTGCGAGGAGGCGCAGTGTGTCTACCTACGCCGCCATCTTGGTTCTCCCTAAAGAAAACATTTTAAAACGCCAAATTATCTCTGTGCTTCCTTGAGTCTGGTCCTCATTTGGGTTTCTCTGAAGTTTGGATCATCTCCTGTAGGTCCTAGCTTGCAGTTATTTTCTCGCTCCCTTGCCAGGTTTTGAGAGGGGAGTGGAGCTAGGTGGAAATGGCTTCACCACTGGTTCAGTGAGACATCATATCAGAAGGCAGAAATGGCTACTTCTGGAATTCAGCAGCATGTGATTTGGTTTGTGTGCGTGCTTGTTTTGCCTTTTCGTATCCACACGAATCTTTCCAACTGTGGACCTGTGGACCCTCATCTAATCCGAGGTGCCTTCCCAGACACCTCGGGCTGGTCAGGCGGCCTGGACTGTGGGCCTTGTCCCATACACGGGGCACTGTCTGAGCAGACGACCTGCAGGCTCTTGGTTTCCCAGAAACATGTCTTTAGGGAAGAGCTGGAGCAAGTTCTTGAAAACTTACTTTATTGTTGTTTTGGTTGACGTTTCTTAACAACTCTGTGGGGGAATGGTTGCACTCTCAGTGCATTAAAAATGCCCTCATTATCGGCGGATGCCAACATCATCAGCCGTAATACAGACTGTACGTACCGTTTTACTTACAAAATTTAATTGTTAAAAAATGTCTACCTCATCTCCACAAGGGATCAGAATCTCTTTCTTGTGTAATACAAGTTTAGTTAGACTGAAAATTCAGTAATTTGACCAATTCTTCCCTTCCCATTAAAATCAAATCTTTGCAACCTTGAGTGGGAAGAGTTAAAAATGAGGTCAGATGATAAGCATGTCTATTTTCATCCAGATAAAACTGCGTTACTCTCTGCAGTGGGTTGGATCTTTTAACCTGTTTTAATAATAGCAATAATAATGACAATGATGATGAACACCTATCAAGTCAGGTATTGGATTCCATGTGTTTAATAATCTACCCCACTCTTCTGAATAACGTTTCTGTGAGACGAGCGTCTCATCTCAATGCAAAAGCAGAGCCTCAGAGCACTTGTTACGGGGGTGGGCAAAGGTAGGTTTACAGTTGTTCCCATGGAAGATAATACAAGAATTAACCCATGACAATACAAGAACAAAGTCTGTTTCATGGACTCCCGGGTGTAAACCTACTTTTGCCCACCCCTGTGAGTGAGACACCTTGTAGGTGCCCTGACTGGCGTTTGCACCTGCAGTTCTTGCAGCTGGGTAGTCCATCTTCACAGTGCTTAGAGCTTCTAGAATAGGAGCCTGGACCTCCCATTGTATACTCAGGTAACACTTTTTTGAGTACTTGAATCGTTGAATCTTTCTGGATTGGGCAGTTAACTTTTTTATTATGTCACATGCACAGGCAGGAGATGGCTGTGCAGCCCCTGTCCATCCTATATTACTTCCACACTGAAGAGAAATTAACTGGTTGCATTTTCTTCTGAAACAACTGGAATTGCCCCCCCCACACACCTTTTTTTGCCATCACCTTAAAGATATACACCTGTTACCATGGTATGTTCTGCAGTTGCTTCTTAAGGTTGAAAAACTCAACTGTTGGTAAATATCCTTTAATTTCTGTACAAAAGAGCAAGTTTAGCCCAGGGAAAACTGTATCTTCAGACTTTTGTTACGTAAAATGAAACTGTTTTCTGCCTGTACTTGGCAGTGGTTAGAGTCCAGGAGGAGAAGAGTGTGTGTGTGGGTGGAGGTTGAGGAAATGTGGAGAGGGTGACTGAGAAATGTAAGCAATTGATTAAAAAGCAAGCACTAATGCGCATCTTGCAGAGATTTATAACTTTACCTCACTAATGTTAAAGTCTGTCTTTAAAAGATGGTAGAGTTTAGTGTTGCTCTTTTCGTTACAGAAGCCAATTGAATTTTACTGAGAAAGTGGAATGTTCCATGGGACAGTAGCAAAATAATGCATAAATGTCTAAAATGCTATCTGGGGGCTCTATTTTATGCATTTATTTCTTTTTGAGAAAGCACAATGCATGTGTCCAAAGTCTCTAACTAGATAGTTTAAAAGGGTTTTCATACTTTAGGATTGAAAAAGGGTTTATAGAAAAGTTCCATTAAAAAGTGGATCCCTTTTGTATTGAAAATATAATGTTTTGAAACTGGATTTATATTCATTTTTTTGTATTGAAATACAATCTTTAGAAACTGGTTTTATATTCATTTTGCAGCACACTTGAATAATATCAGTTAACAGTTTAAGTAATAAATTATTAATGTATGGGGAGATTAGTTAGTTAATTGTGGTGTAACAAAAGTAAGCAAAACTCTTTAAACACCGGTAATTCTTCTGATTTTTATGAATCACTGAGAATAGCACTCTGTGAACCAGTCCCCAGCCTTTGAGGCAGTGCCCAGTGCATGGCAGATGTTCACAACATTGTGTGTACATGGATGATCAGGCGCATGCGTGACTGATGCCTGGATCCACGAGTTGATCTGTGAATCTTGAGCTTAACACCTCCTTTTTGCTGCCAGTGCGATTTTGTATGATTCTCTTCTACAACAAGTTATTCTGCTTCTCTACCCTGTCCTTAGATTCATGCTCAGAGAACATGCTGGCTTAAAACTAGAATAATAATCCTAGGTACCGATTCCCAACACATTTCGGTGGAGATTAATGTTATGGGAGTGGTGTTGGTAGGAAACAGGTCTCACCTAGAAGAGCCTTAGTGCCCAAGACATGCTCAACCCCTGATGCCAGGGGATCCAGCCTGTTTCCGTGGCTTGCTGCTGATGGAGCTGTGGGTGCTGTTCTCTTGGTGACCTGTTTACCCACCTTCCTGGAAGTCAAATGGCTAAAGGACCACTGCAGTCCACGCAGGGTCAGGCCGCCTGGCAATGTGGATGTGCTTCTGGCTGGCCTGGATTATCTTAGAAATCCTTTCTTTTCCTCTATAGAGATCTTTCACTGGAGTACAGGGTCATGTTTAGGAGCATGGTGTCTCCATCCAGGACTGCATATGTTGGACTCCTGGCTTAGCCACTTACAAGCTGTGAAACAGTGGGCAGTGGGCTCGCTGTAAACTTCTAGATTCCTCATCTGTAAAATGGGATCACACGTAGTAGCTACCTCTTAAGGGATTTGTATTGATCTCTGCCTTAGATACTGTACGCTACACTTCTGTCCATGGGAACGGTCTTTGAGTATGGTCGCTAACCTGCACAGGAGTCTGGGCAAAAATGAGGAAGATTTTTCACATGTAACCAGGGCTGTGCTCATTCATTGGGCACCCTACCTCTGGTCATCTGTAGCTGTGCGGGAGCCAGCACCTCCTCTCTCTGACTTACCAGCTTCGCAAGGACTTTAGGTCGCTGTTTCCACCCAGGTGCCACTGTTTGTTTAAACTCTTCAGTCTGTGATCATTATGATACAAATGTTCATTCTGGAAAAGTTTTAAAATACTTTTTGGTTAGAATGAGGTTTTTGGCAAGTTTTCACTGTGGTCTTTGGCTATAAATTCCTGAAATGCTGACCTCGTTGAATTTATTTTTGTTCTAAACACAATTGCTAGCATTTCCAAGTGTCCATATGGACTCGATAAGTACTTTGCCTCTGCTTACTGTATATGTGGACTGGATGAACAGGAACAATTACGATTTGGGGGATCCTGAACATTTTTCTTCATTTAGCTTGATGCTGAAATGAGTTGGAAATATTTCTTTGTCATCATAATTTTGGGGTTTCAAAACTGTGTTTGGATTTTCAGGAAATCGGTGGTAACTTTATATTAGCTGAGAAAAGTGAATTTTAAAATTCTCAGTGAAGAGACAAATGATCCATTTTTCATAGGGAACACTTCTTTTTCAAGGGAATTTGCTATCAAGTTTTCAGCAGTGGCTTTAGGCACTACTTGACCTTTTGCATATCAAGAAATTGTTTTCTTTGGGTAAATATTAAGTCAGTATTTGGGGAGGGGTGGTACGCAGTGCTGGAGCGCAAAAACAGCCGGCCATGTGTGCTTTCACATCTGCAGGCAGATTCGGCTTCTGTACCTGTCAGTCAAGCAGAGCTTATGGAATGAATTTTCATTCCCTCACTAGTTGCCATACAAATTTTAGTTCTCCAGGAAAAAAATCACAAAGGTCTTTCTGACAAAGGTAGACAGTGAAAAATGGTATGATGATAGGGTACATCCACTCTTAAGCAGAATTGCTTTTTTGTTTTCTTTTATACTATAAAGAAGAAAAAAAATCCATGAAACAGTTCCTTTTAAACGTGACTTATCTCTGATGTGATGGACTATGCACTTTTCTTGGCTGTTTTCTTTATTTCTGACTGAAGCACCTTCTACTACAAGTTCTTTCTTAAAGGGACATCCTGACAGCATGCTCAGGGGCCACCACCATTGCCCCAATCTGTCCAGCCTCCACCCCCATTCCCCACCGCCCCACCCTAGTTTCTTCTCCCACGCCTGAGTCAGCTGTCTTCCCTATCTCCAGGACTACAATAGTCCCACTGGTGGGTCTCCATTCTCGCTCTACTTCAACACATCTGCTTCCTACAGCTATTTTCTTTTCTTTTGTATTTAATCTTTATTATATTTTTTTCCATTAGCATTAATCCCTTTATACCGCACAGCAATCACCACACTGTCGTCCATGCCCATGAGTCCTTTTTCCTTTTTGCTCAATCCCTCCACCCACTAACCTCCCACCGCCCCTTAGGTGTCATCCTGCCTCCATCTATGAGTCTGCCCCTATTTTCCTTGTTAGTTTAGTTTGTTCATTAGATTCCACATGTGAGTGAAATCATGTGGTATTTATCTTTCTCTGACTGCCTTATTTCACTTAATATAATGTTCTCCAGGTCCATCCATGCTGTCGAAAGGGTAAAATTTTCTTCTTTTTTATGGCCGAGTAGTATTCCACTGTGTAAATGTCCCATAGTTGTTTTATCTACTCATCTGTCGATGGGCACTTGGGCTGCTTCCATATCTTGGCAACTGTAAATAATTTTGCAGTGAACATAGGGTGCTTATGTTCTTTTGAATTAGTGTTTTGGGTTTCTTCGGATATATTCCCAGAAGTAGAATTGCTGGGTCAAAAGGCAGATCCATTTTAAATTTTTTGAGGTATCTCCATAGTGCTTTCCACAGTGGTAGCACCAGTCTACATTCCCACCAACAGTGCAAAAGGGTTCCCCTTTCTCCACATCCTCACCAGCACTTGTTTGTTGACTTATTGATGATAGCCCTTCTGACAGCTGTGAAGTGATATCTCATTGTGGTTTTAATTTGCATTTCTCTGAGGATTGGTGACATTGAGCATCTTTTCATATATCTATTGGCCATCTGTATGTCCTCTTTGGAGAAGTGACTATTAAGGTCCTTTGACTATTTTTTAATTGAGTTCTTTGGGTTTTTTTGGTTTTGAGTTTTGTAAGTACTTTATAAATTTTGGATTTTAACCCTTTATCAGATGTATCAGTGAATATATTCTATTCTTTGGGTTGTCTTTTTATTTTGTTGATGATTTCCTTTGCTGTGAAATGAAAAAACTTTTTAGTTTGATGTAGTTCCATTTGTTTATTTTCTCTTTTGTTTCCTTTGCCGGGGGAGATATATCCAATAAAAAATTAGCATAAGCATGTCCGAGATTTTGCTGCCTATGTTTTCTTCTGTGATTTTTATGGTTTCAGGTTTAACATTTAAGTCTTTGATGCATTTTCAGCTTATTCTTGTGTTTGGTGTAAGAAGGTGGTCTAGTTTCATTTTTCTGCACATATTTGTCCAACTCTCTCAAGACCACTTATTGAATAAACTCTCTTTAGCTCATTGTATGTGCTTGCTTCTCTGTCGAATATTAATTGACTGTAAAGGTGTGGGTTTATTTCTGGGTTCTCCATTCTGTTCCTTTGATCTCTATATCTGTCTTTATGCCAGTACCAGGGTGATTTGATTACTGTGGCCTTATAGTATAGTTTGATGTTAGCTAGTGTGATTCCTCCAACTTCATTCTTCTTTCTCAAAATCATTGTTGCTATGTGGGGCCTTTTGTGATTCCATATAAATTTTTGAAGTGTTTGTTCTAGCTCTGTGGAATACATCATTGGAATCTTGATAGGAGTTGCACTGAGTCTATAGATTGCTTTGGATAGTGTGGACATTTTAATGATGTTAATTCTTCCTGTACATGAACATGTATGTGCTTCCCCTTATTTGTATCTTCTTCAATTTCTTCAAGTGTCTTACAATTTTCTATGTACAGGTCTTCTACATTCTTGATTAGGTTTATTCCTAGGTATTTTATTCTTTTTGAAGCAGTTGTGAATGGGATTGTTTTCTTAATTTCCCTTTCTGTTAGTTCTTTATTGACATATAAAAATGCAACTGATTTCTGGATATTAATTTTGTATCCTGCTATTTTGCTGAATTCATCAGCTCTAGTAGTTTCTTGGTGGAATCTTTGGGGTTCCCGAGGTACAGTATCATGTCATCTGCAAGTAATGGCAGTTTTACTTCTTTCTTTCCAGTTTGGATGCCTTTTATTTCTTCCTCTTATCTGAGTGCTGTGGCTAGGACTTCCAGTACTGTGTTGAATAAAAGAGGTAAAAGCAGACATCTTGTCTTGTTCCCAGTAATAAGAAGAACACTTGTAGTTTTTGCCCATTAAGTATGATGCTGGCAGTGGGTTTGTCATATATGGCCTTTATTATGTTTTAGGTATGTTCCCTCTACTTCAACTTTTTAAATTATAAATGTGCTGGATTTTATCAAAAGCTTTTCCTGCATCTATTGATATGATTATGTGGCTTTTATCCTTCATTTTGTTTATGTGGTGAGTCACATTTTTTGACTTGTGAATGTTGTACCAACCTTGCATTCCTGGAATAAATCCCACTTGATCATGTTGTATGTTTTTGATGCATCGCTGTATCCAGTTTACTAATGCTTTGTTGAGGATTTTAGCATCTATGCTTATCAGGGATATTGGCCTATAATATTCTTTGTTTGAAGTGTCTTTATCTGGTTTTGGAATTAGGATAATGCTGGCCTCATAAAATGAGTTTGGGAGCCTTCCCTCCTCTTAAATTTTATGAAATAGTTTGAGAAGCAGAGGTGTTAGTTCTTGGAATTTTTGGTAAAATTCACCTGTAAAGCCATCTGGTGCAGGGCTTTTGTTTGGTGGGAGTTTCATGGTTATTGCTTCAGTTTCACTAGGTGGTATCTGTGTATTCAGCTTCTCTCGTTGTTTCTGATTTAGTTTTAAAAGAGTGTATGTTTCTAGGAATTTATCCATCTCAGTTTGACCAGTTTGTTGGCATACAGTTCATAATATTTTCTTACAATCCTTTGTATTTCTTCGGTGTCAGTTGTTATTTCTCCCCTTCCCTTTCTGATTTTATTTATTTGGATCCTTTCCCTTTTTTTCTTGATGAGTCTGGTTAAAGGTGTGTCAATCTTGTTTATCTTTTTAAAGAAGCAGCTCTTGGTTTTACTTCTCTTTTATATCATTTTTAGACTCTATTTTGTTTATTTGTGCTCTGATCTTTATTATTTCCTTCCTTATACTCACTTTGGGCTTTGTTGGTTGTTCTTTTTCAAGTTCCTTTAAGTGTAAAGTTAGATTGTTTATTTGCGCTTTTTCTTGTTTTTTTTTTTTTTTTTTTTTTTTTTTTTTTTTTTTTTTTGAGATAGGCCTGTAATGCTATGAATTTCCCTCTTAGGATTGCTTTCGCAGTGTCCCACAGATTTTGGATTGGTGTGTCCTCATTTTAATTTGTTTCATGGTATTTTTTAATTTCTTCTTTGATCATTGAGCCATTGATTGTTTAATAACATGTTATTTATCTTCCATGTCTTTCTGTGCTTTCCAGTGCTCGTTTTGTGAATGATTTCTATTTCATAGCATTGTGGTCAGAGAAGATGCTTGATATAATTTCAATCTTATTAAATTTATTGAGACTTGTTTTGTGTCGTAACTTGTGGTCTATCCTAGAAAACTTTCCATGTGCACTTGAAAAGTATATATATTCTGCTGCTTTGTGATGAAATGCTCTGAATATATAAATTAAATCCATTTGATCTAGTGTGTCATTTAAGGCTGCTGCCTCGTTACTGATTTTCTTCCTGGAAATCTATCCATTGAGGTCATTGGGGTGTTAAAATACCCAACTATGACTGTATTTTCATCAATCTCTCTTTTTATGTCCATCAAGATTTGCCTCACAAATTTAGATGCTCTTATGTTGGGTGTGTAAATGTTCACTAGGGTTATATCCTCTTGTTGGATTGTTCCCTTTATCATTATCTAGTGTCCTTTTTGTCTCTTACTATAGCCTTGGTTTTAAAGTCTATTTTGTCAGATATGTGTACCGCTCTCCCAGCATATTTTTTCTTTTCCATTTGCGTGAAATATCTTTTTCCATCCCTCTACTTTTAGACCATGTGTATCTTTTGATCTGACATGGATCTTTTGGAGACAGCATATATATGGGTCTTGTTTTCTTATCCAGTCAGCTACCCTACGTCTTTTGGTTGGAGCATTTAAGCCATTTACATTTAAGGTGATTTTTAATGGATATGTATGTGGCGCCATTTTATTGTTAGACTTTCTTTTCTCCTCCTTCTCCCTCTTTTTCCTCTTCCTCTTCTTCCTCCTCCTCTTCTTCCTCTTCTTCTTCTTCAGTGCTTTAACATTTGTAGCAGTAGTGATTTGGTGTTAACAGATTCCTTTAGCTTTTTCTTCTCTGGGAAGCTCCTTATTTCTCCTTCAATTTTAAATGACAGTCTTGCTGGGTAAAGTAGCCTTGGTTGTAGGTCCTTGCTTTTTAACACCACGAATATTTCACACCACTGCCTTCTGGCCTGAAGTGTTTCTGTTGAGAAATCAGATGACAGTTTAATTGGTGCTCCCTTGTGAGTAACTACCTGCTTTTCTCTTGTAGCTTTTAGGATTCTCTCCTTGTCTTCAAGCCTTGTCATTTTAATTATGATGTGTCTCAGTGTAGGCCTGTTTAAGTCCAACTTATTTTGGGACTCTGAGCTTCCTGTACTTGTGTGTGTGTTTCCTTCACAGATTAGGGAAATTTTTATTCATCGTTCTTAGATAGGTTCTCCATCCCTTGCTCACCCTCTTCTCCTTCTGGTATTCCCATGGTGCGGATGTTGTTGTGCTTTATGTTGTCCAAAATGTTTCTCAGGCTCTCCTCATTTTTTAAAATTCATTTTTCTTTTTGCTGCTCTGCCTGGGCATTTTATCCTACCTTATTTTCCAAATCACTGATTCGATCTTCTGCTTCATCTAGCCTGCTGTTCATTCCAGTGTATTATTTATTTCAGATATTGCATTCTTTATTTCTGACTGGTCCCTTTTTAATGGTCTCTATGTCTTTTTTTCATACTTTTGAGTTCCTTATAATCATTTCTCTAAACTCTCTGATAAACTGTTTGCCTCCATTATTTCATCTATATTTTCTTCTGGAGATTTCTCTTGTTCTTTCATTTGGGGTCTATTTCTTTGTTTTCTCATTTTTGGCTGCTTCTTTGTATTTTCCAACTTAGTTGTTAAACTGATCAGTCATTAAACTGATCAGTTGAGCTAATCAAGCTATAACCAGCAACCAGGCTCAAGCACCACAGGGTGGGGCAGGGTATTTCCTGTGGACACTCTATTGCTTTCCCTCAGGCTGACACCATTCAGAGAGGAGTGCTCTGCCTGAGAAAGCTGGCATCTGCAGTATGGGGGATGACTCAGCACAGGGACCTGGTGGTTATTCCTTCACTTCTCTCCCCAGAGTCACCAGCCCCAGACTTTCCTCACATGTCTCTAGTCCACTGTGCCCTCCTTCTGCTGAAGCCCAGGGTAAGTGGCTACAAACGAAATTTGGTGCCTTGCCACTTTAAGAGTCTCTCTGTGTCTGTAGCTGTCTCTCCCTGGCAGACAGAAACCCCACTGCTTTTCACAGCTGGGTATTAACTGTTTTGGGTTTTTTTCCAGCTCTGGTGCTGTTGGCTGGGGAGCCCTGCTTGGGGTTTAGACCCCAATTCTCAGGGCGAATCTCCCAGCTGCTGAAATATCCCTCCAGAACTTCAGCTGCTGCCCATGGGAGCCCAGCCAGCCCTCTCACTCCTCCTGCACACTCCCTACCAGTCATGTTGTGCTGAAGTGGTTTCTTCTGTCTGTCCATGGATGTAAGGCTTCTCTCCAGCTAGTGTTCAGTTGGTTATGCAGGATGATTTCTCTACAATTTAGTTGCGATTCCAGATTGGCCCTGGGAGGAGGTTAGTGTGGCTTCCACTTACTCCTCCACCAGTTTTGATCCAGCACCCACTTTCTTTTTCCTGGCAGCTCAAGACTCTCCCTGTGTCGGTCAGTTGGTTGGGCATCATCCTGCAAAGCAGAGGGTTGCTGGTTTGATCTCTGTCAGGGCCCATGCCTGGGTTGCGGGCTCCACCCGATCGATGTTTTTCTCTCACATCAACGTGTCTCACCCTCTCTCCTCTCCTCTCCAGATCCATACTCTTCCTCTGAGGCGCTGAACAAAGCTGTGTGCCAGGATCCCAGCTGATCAGCTGCTGGGCTTTGGCTGTGGCTCCCCTGGGCGAGACGCCTCTACAGCTATTTTTATTTTGTTTTGATTTTTAAGGAGGTGACTTTATTCAACAAAATGCAAATAAATTAAAAATTGCTTCTACTTGATAGGATACATCTAGAAGATAAGAGTGTATTGAAAATGGATTTGTACAAGTCATATTGAATAAATTAATTTTGGCAGGACTCTGGCTTATTTGCTCACACATTTTAGGGAACTCATAAACCAAGAAGTAGCACCCCCCTAAAGGAGTTAAATTCAAAAATACCAAATGACAACAACAGGGAGAAATTTTCACTAAATTTTCTCTGGTGCGACTTATACATTGCATGAGATATTAAAATTGCAAAGTCTTAACTTTAACATGAACGATTTTGTTTCTTTGTGTTTTTTTTTCTTGTTTTCTTTTTGTTACAGTGTTTCCACCAGGCAATAGTTGCTATCACACGTGGAATGGGATATGTTTTATTCAGGGTGTGTGGTTGCATATGTGATTTTTAAAAGTGAATACTGTCTTAGGTCTCCAGTGTTTCTAACCTGAGGCCCTTGAGCATCACAGTCTGTGAGACAACCGTGGCTGGGTGACGGCCAGTACACAAACTGAGGTATAGTCCTACTGTTTCAGGGTTTCGAGATCATTTCCTTTCCTAATGGGCTTCAGGGAGGTGCACCCTGATGATCACCAGGCCTCAAGACTTGGGGAGAGATTCCAAAGTAGGTGATTATTTATTTTTCTCTGATGTTCCCTCTTTGTATTCCCTTGGACTTGCCTTTAGTGTAATAATTAGTGATCTTATCACACCTTTATTGTAAACCGTTAGGTTGAATTTCAGATGGGATCCTGAATGAGCTGTTCTCTGTCCACCTTTTAGCCTCTCGTTCCAGCACACACTAGATCATGTGACTGGAAAACAGATGCAGAGAGGGAGCTTCACGTGCAAGACATTTGTTGGGGAAAGCCTTTGAGATCAACCTGTGTGGGAAGGAGGGGTGAAGAAGAAAGCAGGATTGGGTAGCAGAGAAGTCGAGCTGCGGTGCATCCCAAGAAGGTCTTCCCTCACCCCAAGGAAACTTCGGAGTTGGGAGGCCCTTCAGAGCTGTTCAGGTTGGGTCAAGGGGCCACGTTTTTATATCTGAGTTGAATAGTCCCAGAAAGCCGCTGGAAGGCGGCATGAGCAGGCAGCGTAGTTTTCTTCAGCAGAGGAAAACCCCAAAGGCGGTTGAAGGCTGTTGGCCAGCAGCCCTCCCAGCACCTTGGGTCTCCTTCCATTCCACAGGGAGATCTGCTGGGCTCACTGCACAAGCAAGTGAGCACTTCTCCAGCCTTGGTTGACTTCCTCCTCCAGCCTCTGGGCCTTTTGTGTGTACTTCTTGCATCTGGAAACTTTCTTATTTGCTATTTCCCCCCTGCTTTGCCTGCTTAACTCCTGTTCACTCTTCAGATCTTATCTCATAGGTCTCTTCCACAGGAGAACTCTTACCAGACTAAATTGTTTGTTATGCAAATCAAAAGTACTCTGTATTTCTCCTCCTTTGTGGTGTCCAGCACAGCACTCCTAAGATTATTTGTGTACTCTCTGTACGCTCTCCAACAGTTTCCTGTGTGAGGCAAGCTGGTGGCATAGCCCACTGCATTTCTGAAGGGTGGGGTGTGGAACACAAAAGGTACTCAACAAATAGAGCTTGACTCAACTGAAGTGTGAGAAAATACTAAAATATTTTTAAAAATTATTTCATGTATATATGATGCCAGGTGGGCACTACTAGATTTATTGGAGGGACCACTTCATAAATTATATAAATGTCTAACCACTATGCTATATGCCTGAAATTAATATAAAATATTGAATGTCAACTGTAATTTAAAACATTTTAAATAAAATAATTTTTGTTTAAAATTGTTTAAATTTAAACAATATGCAGAATTCTGCAATTGCATTTGATACCTGCTTTATTTGGCACTTCATCAAATGTAGCATGCTGTTTTTTCTTGAGCTGCTTATTGTGAAAAATGAAGTACCAGGTAACTCAGGTGAGTCTCACAGAGGTAAAAATTTGGGCCAGTTTAGAGTATTTATGACTGACTAAACTTCCGTAAATTTGAGAAACACTACAGTAACATCTTTCCATTGCATATTTTTGTGATTTAGTGGTGCATTTTTAGAAAGTGTAAACCAGTAAACAAATCTTAAAATTATCTCCATTCTTATTAAAGAAAGATTGTATGAAAACAAACATGAATTTACAAAGTAGTTAATAAATTCATGGTCTTTGTCATGGCATGGAATTCTGTGTTACCAGAAGACTTATTTAAGCATGGTACTTTTAAAAAAGATTTTATTTATTTATTTTTTAGAGAGAGGGTAAGGGAGGGAGAAAAACATTGATGTGAGAGAGAAACATCAATCAGTTGCCTCTCACACGCACCCCGACCGGGGACGGAACCCACAAGCCAGGCATGGGCTCTGACTTGGAATCAAACCAGTGAGCCTTTGATGGGTGGGAGGACGCCAGCCCACTGAGTCACACTGGTCAGGGCAAAGCACAGCACTCTTTATTTACGGTTGCCCAGCACTTGACATAGAGGAGGCAGTCAAATAATTTGACAGAAATGTAAATTTTAATTATTTTTCATGTTCAGCCAGGATGAGAATCATTAATTTAAGTGAAGAAAATAAAACTGGACTTACAGAACCTTGGTTTAGTATTTTATATAGTTTATTTCCAAATTCAATTGCTCTGCAACAATTCTTACATGAACGGAAAGATTTCCCGCTTCTTGTTCACTTTGAGATATTATACATAAATATAGCTTAAAAGGCTCCTTTGTTCTTAGAACCTATGCTTCTTAAATTGAGTTTACTGTTCTGTCAAATGAAAAATATATATGTATGTATGTATGTGTGTGTGTGAACATAATATACATAGCTGTCTTTCTAAAGGAATTTTGTAGTTTCTACCTTTATGAGGAAATAAAAATAGTCTTGGTAACTTCTTTTATATACTGACTTGGGAGATTAGTATATAAATCTTAGGTGAATGACTCATGTTAAACACCCCTGGTAAAAGAAGGCTGCCCAACAGTCTGAGCAAGTCTTTGGTTATTTGCTCTGTAGAGAGGTTGTCTAACCGCCCTAGATTTTGGTGCAGTATCGTAGTTCATAGAACGTGTGCATGGGCCGGGAAGACAGAGGGTCTGGATGTGCATCCGCACGGGACTGTGTCTCCCTGGGTTCACTTAACCTCTCTGGCCACCTTCCTTATCTGCGCAATAGTAGTGCTCCCTCCTACTTCATCGCGTGGCTGCAGGATTTAAATGCAGGAGTCTGCAGAGCGTGCCGTGAGGAGTGCTGGCACTAGGCCCCTAGCGAATGGTAGCTATTATTATTATCACCAGTGCCTGGAAATAGCATATGCTTTTATTTCCCAATTTCAAAGTTAATTTTTAAAATGAAGGTTTATTTCCCCATTGAATTCTAAAAGTTTTGCACATGTATAAAGAAAAGAGCGTTACAATTTAGAAATTATATTTTGGAAACTAATTAAGAGTGTTAAAGTTTTTGGCTGATCCCTGAAACTCCTTTGACGTTTAAAAGTTGTCAAGACACAATCAGGTATTTCAGAATGAGATCAGGTCTGATTCATTTGGATGAATCTGATAGTTTCAGAATTTATTTGATTACGTTGAGGCTTTTTGTTCCCATAATTTCCCCTGGTTTGTGTGTGTGTGTGTGTGTGTGTGTGTGTGTACATGTGTAATCAAGAGAAAGTACAGAGTGGCTGGGATTTGGATAAAAAAATCTCTTTAGGAATTAATAATTTATAAATCACTATTTAATATATTTTCACTTTGGTTCCCAAGTTTTACCAGATCTGAGAAGGAAGTGCCATGGGAACCCACAGAAGGAGTGACTAACACTCATTCTGGAAGACCTCACAGAAGAAGTGACATTTGGGTTGGCTTTGAAGGGTGAATTGTTTGCCAGATGGAGAAGGGGACGGGTGTGGAGGGGCTTTTCCAGAACAAGGGAGTGATATGTGAAAAGGCAGAGCCGTGAAAACATATACATTTCATTAGCCGTGATAAATCAGCTGCTGGCGCTGTAGGAAATTACAGTGTGGATGCTGCCGCAGAACTGCCCAAGAGTGGCCCCAAATGGAGAGGGTGGAGTGAGGTACTGGAAAAGGATTTGGGGCCAAACTGAGAAGAGTGTGTGTTCTAAGGAACTGGTTCTTTACCTGGAAGGTAGTGCTCATCTTTGTGTTTTAGAAAGGTTTCTGGGCAGAGGATGAACTGAAGAGGTGAGAGAGAGATGAATTGAATCCGTAATCCAGATGAGACATGAAACGTGGTGACAGAAATAGGAACAAAGGAGGTTCGGAGTGGGATTCTTAGGCGATAGAATTGATTTTCAGAAGGAGAAAGGATTTAATTAATATGTATGGAATGAACATGATATAACTTGAGCTTTAACTTCATAACAGCCCATGAAATAGGTTAGTGTTTTGCAGGTGATATTTTTAAGGAAAAATTTAATACATTCCTTTAAAAAAGAATAATTTGTAGTCAAACAAATTAGCGCAAGAGTAGATTAAACCAAGTGAAATACTTTTTGCTTTATGTTATTTCATAACCTTTAATCTGATATTTTTTGTGAATTCCAAATTCTAGAATAATAGAAGTATATCTCAAAACCTATGTTTTATTTTAAATAAATTTCTTATAGGACTCATTAAGAGAGCTTTTTTCCCCTTAAATCCTCACTGAGCATATGTTCGTTGATTTTTAGAGAGGAAGGGAGAGAGAAAGAGACAGACAGACACACCCACACATCGATGTGAGAAACATTGATCAGTTGCCTCCTGCACACGCCTGGACCAGGGATCCAACCAGCAACCTATGTATGTGCCCTGCCCGGGGATCAAACCCAAAACCTTTTGGTGTGCGGGATGATGCTCCAACCAACTGAGCCACCCGGCCAGGGCAAGAGAGCTTTGATATCCTCATTTTATAAACTGAGAACTGAGACTTAATAAGATGAAATTCTCCTGTCCAAGGATTTTACAATGAATAAGAATCCCTTTGTATTTAAATCCTTGCTGCTTATTTTACATGATACTCTCTCCTTGTTGAAATTGTTGGACTTAAATTTTAAGGCTAGGAAACAAGTTCGAGCCTAATTTAAAGGTTTCAATGACCACGTTGTTTGCATTTTTAACCGAAGTGGGGAGTGTGAGCCCCAGAGCAGTTTTGCTTCTGTTTTGCACCTGTGAGAAGGAGCGCGCAAGCGTTGTCAGCTTTGGACTTGTTGCATTTGAGGCTCTTGGTAGAGATGTCTAGCAAGCAATTGACATACCAAAAAATGAAAGGTATATTTTTGGACTTGACAAAACTGTAACTTTTTCTGTTATGAAATGGGCCATTAAAGTTTGGCTATTCAATTTTATTATGGCTTTAAATAAAAGTTGCTAAGTTGATGCCCACAATTGCCCAAGTAGTCACTTTGAAAAAGTTTGTTATTTTTCTAGATGCAATTATTACTTCAAGCCCAAGTATCCCATTTCATTTTGTGTGTGTTTGTGTGTGTTGTCAGAAAGCCGTCTGGAGAAAACTTAGGGGAAAAATAGCTCTAATTTTCTTTAGAGAAAATTATACTCTCTAGTTCTCACGGAGTATTTTAAGGGTTTCTTGACACCAGTAAGTGCCCATGTGAATGGACTGCTTATCAGAGTGCTTTTCTCAAGAGTTGTTCACCTTGACCCTTGTTATATGTATGATTTAAAAAAAAATCATGTTCTAACAGTGTGTCTCTTACGGTTTGGCTTGATTTATTTAAAGGTTTCTACTTTAATATTATTAGATGCTGAAAGTGGCATTTCTTAATTTATTGCCATCCCTTCTATTATTACTATTGTTGTCCCAGTTACTGTAGAATTCTTAGATCAAGAATTATACCCCCTCCTTAAATGGTCAATATTATGAAGAGATAAGTAGACACCTAATCCTCCAGGAAGCATAAAGTAAATGTCAAGTAAGCAGCATGAATAACATAGTTACATCAGTTACTATGTTACAAAAGAAGGCACTTTTGCTGGGTGGGAATTGATCATGCTTTCATAGGTGATTTATTCCTTGTAGGATGATGATGGCTCAAAGGGCACGCAGGTGGTGGGTATGGGGGGGGGACTCAGAAGGGCACTTGGCTTGCTGGTGGAGTGACCAGCAGGCCAATTTGGCTGGAGTGCAGAATTCATAGAATAGTGTAGTTGGAGATGGGTGTAAAATTAGATGGCTTGGGGCCACATTATGGAGGACTTTGTGATATCTGATTTCTTAAGAAAAGGTCTCTTAGTACATGTCTGCCTATCACCCTTCTGTGGACTAGTTTTAGTCTACAAGGCCAACAAAATGTAAGCTGATAAAAGGACGTACATATGCTTCCAACTAACGGGGAATCAGGGCCTCTTCCCTTCTCCCCACTTTGAATTTTTATTACTCTGATACCATTTAATTCCACGATTTGGGGAAAATTTTCTGATATTTGATGCTGATTTTCAGGTAAGCTTAAAGGAAAAGATGAAGCTAGCTAAATTGCTTTTAAAATACCAACCGAAGTAAAACAAGGAGACAGCAGCTGTAAAAACATACGTGACTTCTCAGTTACGGCTTATCATGCTAGCTTCAGTGCAGGCGCACAGTGTACTTCTGTTTCCATGGCTACCCTAGGCTGCAGAATCCCCCGGGTTAGGTATGCTCTAGCACCAGAATTTTTCATGGAAAGGAAACTCAAGACTTTACAAAAGGTGAAATCAAGACTTTTTTTTTAGTAGATGGGTTATACAATTTTAAGAAATAAAATTGGTTACTGTGGTATGTTGATTTCCAAGTTATAAGTGAAGCCAGACCTGAAGGCAGTGTTTTAAGGAGTTTGAAATTTGGCTTTTAAATCGTTTCTCCTAGATGGTCTCTATGACAACAAAACTCAGTGCAGGTACCGAATAGCATCTTTGCTGTGAAAATTCATGCCACAAAAATGCCTTTTGTCCTAATGCTACCCTAATATATTAAGGCAGGATAATTTAGCTTGTTCAAAGTGTTACATAGACAGATTCCAAAATTATTTTTTTAAGAGTTTAATGGAATGGCAGTTATACATGAGGTGTTAAAAATTGAATGATGCTATCAGGCTGTATTTCTAAATTGATGTTTTATTCACTTAAGAACAAGTAAATATTCCAATTGCCAATTGAAAAAAATAATATTTTTTATGATAGAAAAATTTAAATTTCCTAAGCCCTGCAGAGGATTGCTGTTTTAATAATGCTTACTTTGCAGTGTGGTAGATAACTTCTCTCAATGTTCTGGCGTGCACCCTCTCCCCCGAGTTTTTCTGCCAAAGAAACATTTTATTTTTAAGCTAACAACTGATGAAGCCAAACATTTGTTAAAATGTGTAATTAAAAAATAACTTTAGCATTTCAGTACCATGGCTATTACAGCGTGTGCTTTTTAAAGCTTTGTAAAGGACTAAACTGGTTCCCAGGTACAATGAGGTCTCATGTAAGAAGTAAGTTCTATGTACGACCCATGGCCATGAACTAAGGGGCATGAATGCTGGAGGGAGGGCAGTGCAGGGCGGAGGGGACAATGGGGAGAAAAAATGGGACAGCTGTAATAGCATAATCAATAAAATTAAAAAAATAAGGAGCTTCCCAAAGCTCCTTTGCACCCCTTTCAGTCACTCCCCAAAAGTAACTACCATCTCAACTTCTAACATCGTAAATAGTTGTGACTATTTTGGAACTTTATTTTAATGGAATCACACAGTATTTTTCTGTGTCTACTTATTTTAGACACAGGAGTTTATCCACATTTTTTCATGGGTGAGACATTTATTCTCATTCTTGTATAATAATGAATTTAATAGATAAAAGTTTGTTTATACATTAAAAAAAGAAATAAGCTTTTTAATCATTAACCTATATCACTTGAATTCTAATTGGATCATTTTTTCTACAGGTGATAATTATTATTCTTGTACTTGTTTGTTGTTAAATATTCTATTTTGTTTAATGGGCTATTGAGGGAAAAGCATGAAATCTTGAATTCCATGATGACCTTTTTATGATTGGACATTTTCATCATTATTTTTGGGTAAAAAAGCATTTGTTGATAAGCCCCTACTTTATGAAATCCAGATGTCTGTGTTGGGTGTTCAGTGCAGCCCCCACTTCCAGACGATGGTGGGAAGGGGGCGTAGGCGTGGAGGTCACAGCAAAGGCACTGCGGGTGAGCAGTGGTAACTTTACACAAACTGAACCAGGGAACGGAAGTTAGTTCCATCAAATGGGTGGCACTGATAGCCTGGAAGAAATGAGGCAGATTGACCAATCTTGACAGATCTTACAAGGGTATTTTTATGTGGTCCATTTCTACAGATTCGGTGGGGCCTTAAATTAGATTTTTTTCATACCTCCTGCTCTGACACTCTTCTGCTATATCCATATTCTTGATTAAATGTAACAACCACTTCATTTCCTTTGAGCCCATGATGGCTCTAACCTTTGAATGACACTGTCACAGAGCTTCACATTTTAACCACAGCATGTGGTTGTCCACAAGGTGTTCTCTGAGGCATTCTGTCTTCCTTAGTGTAAAGTGCTGACTGAGGGCGTGGGCCCTAGAGCCCCATTATCTGGGTTTCAATCCTGGCCCTGTCACTTAGCGGGATGGTGGCCTTGGGCAAGTTATTGACTTCTAATGGGAGTAACAAGAGCATCAGTTTCATAGGAATGATTACATAAGAATTGATATATCAGAAATTTCTAATGTGTTAGTTTTCAAATTAACTCCAACTTACTGGCTTAAAACAACACATTTATTATCTTACGGTTTTCAGAATTCCAACATAGGTCTTGCTGGGCTAAAATCAAGATGTTGGCTGGACTGTGTTCCCTTCTGGAGGCTCTAGCGGAGAATTTGTTTTCTTGCCTTTGGCAGTCCTTGGCTGCGGCCTCATTCCTCCATCCTCAGAGCCTTTTTTCTGTAGTCACGTCTCCCTCTGGCTCTCCTCCTCTGTCTCCCTCCTCTACTTTTAAGGACCTTTGTGATTATGTTGAGCCCACTTAGATGACCCAGAATAATCTCCCTATTTTGAGATTAGCTACTGGCAACCTTAACTCTACCAGCAACCTTAAATCTCCTTCGCTATGTACATTAACATATTCACGGGATCCAGGGAGTGATGACGTGGAAATTTTCGGGATGAGGGTCATTATTCTGTCCCCTTTCCCCTTTTTACCTCACGCTATCCTAGTGTTAATGGGTAGATGTCTATATTTTCCAATAATTCTGTTCTATTTTAGAGCAGACATGTTGCCCCAGGCAGATAAGAAGGGACAAAGAGAGGGAGAAGCAGGGAGAATTATGTGTTGATACTATTTATTGCGACCACATAGGCGAGAGATAATTCCTTTGTCATATTTTCATAGCTGTCCAAATTGGCCTGCCCTTTGGTTCGTGTCTCTGAAGGTTTGCTAACAGCAGTTAGGAAGATATGGACAGCATTTAATCCATTTATCCTTAAGAGGTTGCTTTCCTCCTGAAACTTTTTTTCCCCTTATCTTTATAAAATATGACCTAACTGTATCAAATATTATGATTTAGAGAGGGCAAAGGCTTCAAACATTTCAAACACTGAAGTAAAATTCATTAATGTTTGTGAGGTGCCTAACAGTTTATAAATGTTTTTATAAAAATTGCTTTATGAGGCTTGTCAGCATTTTGAGAAGTAAAGCAGCTCTAAATCTTTTAGACAACAAAGTCATCTGTAGAGATTTGCTTGCTCGTTGCTTCTGCCAAAGAAGACAGAGGCAAGAAAAACGTGCACCTTTTTCCTTAATTAAAATTTGGCAGAGCTGTGATTGGTGGGAAGAGGTAGGGATGAATGAATAGATGAGTTCCCATTTTTACAGCCTAGGAGACTCGGGACAAGGTGACGGCTGCCCATTGGTTGTGGCTGTGTTTTATCTCAGTCTCCGTCTCTTTGTTCCTTGGTGTGAACTCATTTGCAGGGGTGGGGTGGGAGAGGGGCATTCTTTGCCTTTCCTAAACCAGGCCATGAATGTATTAAGCCATTGTTTCTAGTTCAATGTACATTTACCAACACTCTCAATGATTACATTTAATAAAAAGAGGGTGGAGGGAAAAAATCTGTTCTCAGTTCATAAAACTTACTAAAGAAAAAACTCTTAAGTCAGCTGATATGTCAACAGCAGCAAAATAATTCATTCTCTTGGAAAAATGAATGCCAATAACAATAGCCAGGATTCTTTCTGGCAACAAAGCGGTGCTAAAGAAGGGTGACTCTCGGCTCTTGGCTCCCTCTTTTCTCCCATTTCCAAAGGACACTCTCCCCAGCAACAGACCCAAGTGATTTATCCGTGCTCACGCGCTGCCGAGGTTCACAGGACCACACAGTGCGGTTGGCGGGCCAGGTTCGTCTTCCTGTGGCTCTAATCGCAAAGGAAGTGTCTTTTTTAAAAAAGAGAAATATAAAGCAATATATTTATCTGTTACTAAAGCCTTTTTAGGTACTGTGGAGAAGATTAACTTTAGCCCTGAGGTGCCAGAGTAAACTTGCATTTAATAAAGTCGCAGTCATTTCTACTACCGTCTCCACTGCCCCCGAAATGTATGAGGTCAGTGAAACGAAGAAGGCAGCCTCTCCTCAATATTCGCCTTGATTGTGTCTCTGTATTAAAAGATAAATAAAAAGTCACAGGGATGAACTCGGTGTCGACCAACTTGAAGAAACTAGTAAGGAAAAAATATATAAATAATGGATGTATGATATGTCTGTACAACTTCTTCATTTTCTTAAGGGGTGTCAGTTTTAAAAATCATATACGTTCATGTGCTGTCTCTCTATCTGAAAGCTGCTTATGGCCTTTTGTTTGTAGCTGCGAACCTAACTCGATTTAAGAGATCAAACTAGTAATAGTTGCTAACTTTGTCGCTTTGCTCAGGGATTAGCAGACTGCATTCCACAGGCCAAGTCTGGCCCACTGCCTGGTTTTGTAAATAAAATATTATTGGAATACAACCATAGCCGTCGTTCACAGATCGTCTGTGGTTGGTGGTGTGCTGTTGAGGTAGAGTTGAGTAGTTGACACAGAGATCATATGTCCTACAAAGCCTAGATATTTATCATCGGGTCCTTTACAGAAAAAAAAATTTGCCAACCACTAGACAGGTAAGGTACATCCCACCATAACAGATGATGTGGGTTCAAACATTATTAAGGCTGAATCTCTAATAACTGATGATATAATGGCGTAAAAGACATCCCAGAGTTTAAGTGAGTATGAGTCAAGTGTAAATTCGTTTATTCATTGACCCCAACTGAGAGACTTGGGAGTGCCTTCTGCATGCCAGGCAGTGTCCTGAGCACGTGGGCATTTGGAAGTAAACAAGACAGAATTCCTGCCCTCCTGCAGCAGGGAGATTTAAGGAATGAACATGTTGCGTGATGTCTGGCGTGTGCTGTATTTTCATATTATATTGAGATTCAGGTCACGGTAATGGTATTGTCTTTAACAGTCAGTTTTAGTTAATTTTTCTAAATAGCTTAATATCCAATGAGCTTCATATTTTTAAAAAGGGGAAGGGGTGGAGAATGAAAATAATGTCAAACCAACAATCATTTCTCTGAGCTTTTTACACATTGTTCGAAGTTATATTTATGCATTGATAGAGAGGGGCAAATAATACATACATCTTCTGTAATGGTAGAAGAATATTTGGTTGGGCACCAGGAAACCTATGGATTAGTCCCTGTTTAGTCTCTTTTTGGTTAAATGGCCTTGTAAAGGTTATTAACTTCTCTGCAACATGTAGGGGGCTGTACTCTGTCAGCACTTCTCAAATTTGAGTGCGTATCAGAATCACCTTCAGGGTTTCTTAAAACGTAGGTTGCTGCCCCTGCCCTGGGAGTTTCTGGTTCGGCAGGTGTGGGGTGGGCCCTGGGAGTTTGCATCTCTGACACATTCCCAGGAAGGTCAGCTCTGCTGCTGGTCGGGGAACCACACGTAGAGAGCCCTGCCCTGTCTAATTGTGGAGGTCCTTCCAGTTCCTCTGTTATTCGTAAACTCCCTGAAAAAGCTTTACGCTCTTTGAACTAGACTAAGAAGATGCCACTAAATAATGGTTTGGCCAGGGTCACTACTTAATATGAGGGCTGTAGGAAGAGCTCCGAAGAAATGAGACTTTTTAAACACTTGTTATGGTCACATGGGTTGATATCCATTTAATGGACTTTATACGGTTTCCTTGGGAAAATTAGTATACACTACCTTCCAAGGGTGGAGGCCGTGGTTGCTCATGGTTTCCCCCCTTCATATCCAAGTCCACAGTGTGCAGCAGATGGTCAGTACTCATCTGTGTACAATCGACCTAAACGCAGAGACGGACAGAATCCTCCTTCAGGTCGTCTTCCAGAGTTGCTGTGGGGCGTCTGTTAAATTTCACTTAGAATTAAGAAGCGTCAATTCCACTTGTTGCCAAAACTCTAATACTATTTATAACACGTATTCTGTTTCTGCAGATCCTCGCATTGCTTTTTCCATAGCAATTCCCCAAACCCTCATCGATAGTCAGTCTGTTTCCTCCCTTGAGTCTGAATGTGCAGCAAAACAAACAAGCAAACACAGAACAACCACCATAACATTGCAAAAGATCACCACATTTTCCATTACATATAATAAGTTTTCCACTTAATTCAGTGTAATTCAAGACATTTAAAAAAATTGTAACTCTTATGGAGCATCCCCCAAAGCTGTAACATTATTAGAATGGGCTTTTTTATGTAAATATTCATTTCAACCTCTATTTATAAAATACCTACTATAGGTTTATAAATATGTGTGAAGGTAAACTTTTCACCAGTGAGAGACTTCCAGGCACCTAGCTGGATAAGTCAAGGTTTGCAAACTCAAATGTCTGTGGAGCCAGGCACTCCGCATTTGAAAATTTGGATTTTAAAAAATTTTTACTGTTGGCTCAGATTAAAAAGAAACAAAAAAAAAATAAAACATGATGTGGACCAACAAAAACTTGTTTCAGCTGAACTCTGACATCGGCCTTTGGTTTGTAATTCTTAAATATTGGTTTGTAATTCTTAAATATGGCTCATGCAGACACAATATTTGCGGTGTCTCATGGGCTGGGGGAGGACCTAGTCTAGGTGAAGGGATTAGAAAAGGCTGTTTAGAGAGAGTGGTATTTGACACGGACTTTGAAGAATGAAGGAAGGTTCAAAATCTAGAGCAATGTGAGCATAGTGAGACCTAGCAGGAGAACATGAGAAAATGCATAAGGCAGGCAGGTGGAGCACATGTCCAGGGCATCGTGACCAGTGTGTCCCGAGGCAGGACAGCAAGGACGGTAGCTGGTGAGGCTCAGCCTGTAAATGTGGCGGGGACTCTGTTGTGTGGGTCCATGATGGCTAATGGGAAAGCTTTAATGCTGGTTCATTAGACAACCAGAATCACCAGTAAACACAAGTACTGTTTGTTTACCTGGACTATGCTTAGGCCCTATTTCATCCACTCTACAATGCTCTTGAATGTTAGAAGCACATATAGTCCCAAGGGAGGAAAAAATCCGACCATTTTAAACGGTGACCGAGTGCCTTCTGGTCATTTGGAACTGCTATTTTAAACCTACAAGAACTCTTTTAGGTGAGTTCTGATGCAAGACATGTGAAACTATGGACCTTTGTGCACAGGCGGTGGGACAGTGTCATGTCAGCACAGGACCAAGAGCTACTGTAGCTGTCAGCTCTCAGGTGGCCCGCTCCTTCATCGGTGTCAAAGGTGCGTCTTACGACCAATGAAATCCAACAGGTGAAAATGCTACATGCTGAATATTATGCTTCTGCCCATAACCTGGATCAAGGAGATGATTTTTGAAACTAAACAGCTAGGTAATAACTACCGCTACCATTAGACCATTGTCACTTTTAAGTGAAAAGTTTTAAGAAAGACTCGAGTTCTAGAAATGTGAAGGATACCTGCTTTTTTAACTGGAATGTCTTTACTCTTCTGAAGCCACAAACATTTTTTTACATGAAGGCTTCTCACTGAACACAGCTATTCCTATTTCAGTTTGCATTCTTCACTGAAAAAGTATTTTGCTCCCTGCATTTTCCTCTTTTCCTCCCATCTCTCTGAAAAGAAATGCTAAGACTTTATGAAACAGAAGCACAGCCCTCGAGAATAAACTTAATCAGGGGCTGAGTGAAGAGGTTTGAAGTGGAAGATGCGTGCACCCAAACCAAAAGCAGTAGGAGTGTAGCAGGGCTTCGCTTCCCTGGAACTATTCCTCAGGATAAACAGCAAGGGCCACAGGCTCCAAATGATTACGGTGGTGTTTCTTTTCTCCACTTTTTTTATTGCTCATTCCTGTAACGTACCTGAAATCTCCTTCTTTACTTCTATGCTAGTAAAATAATTATAACGCGAGTGGTGCGGTTGCTGGAACACTGACCACAGTGTCCCTGCCGGTGCTGTCAACCTGGAGACCCCTCTGGAGGGTGTATGTAATAAAAATTAGATAATCAAAAAAATATGTAAATCATAGATTTACTTACTAACTAAGTCTTTTGTTAATAATACCTGGGATATATTTTATATTTCTGAAGTGACGTGTCTCATAGAAACTTTCATCCTTTTCTGTGTGTGTGTTAGAAACGCAATGCTTATCAGTTAGGCTGCAAAATATTTTACTGTTGGAGCAAGCAGATCAGTACAGCTGGAGAAGAATAATTCAAGACCCAGGAAATCATACAGCCCCAAATATATCTGGGGCTTATTACTAGTCAGACTATGTACTCTGATTTTCTTTTACTGAAGCATGATAACTTCAAATTTTGCTTCTAAGAAGCAATTAAAGTTCTGTTTTGTTTTTAAAGTGCCTGAAGCATTTATCCATTCCCATGTAGGTCTGGAACCAAAAATCTACAGGCTCAGTATTTTTAGGTGATCTAATTCATTTGGGAGTTGAAACTGTGCATGTAACATGCCTATAGGGTGAATTTACTTTTTCCAGAGAATCAAGTAAAAAGGCGTTAGGATGGAAACAAGCCTCCCTTTCTGTTATATTTCTCCTCAGTGTACTTCATGATGATTTAACACGAACCATTGCCTGTTTGCAATTTTGCTTATTTTTAGACTTAGAATTAAACGTGTGAGTGAGTTTTTTTTTTTTCTTTTCTGTCTCTTCAGGTAAGGAGGGAGAATGGCAAAACCAGAAAGCAAAACCCAGTTTTGGTAAAATTATAGTTGTGAATCTAAGGCATTTGTCAAAGGTATAAGGGGGTCTGAAAGGGCTCACCTGAGGTCTGGTTGCCCCACTGTGGCATTTGGGCCGTTGTGGAGTTGTCGATTTAGACATACAACCCTAAGATTTGTTATTAGCATTGATGGTATTTTCAGTGTATTGGTACGCAGTTCTCTGATTGTAGAAATGCTCTGGGCGCCGAGTTTGAATACCTGTTTGCAAAAGATCTCAGTAGGTGAACCTGATTATCTTGTACAAGTGCTAGGTTTAGACCTTCCTCAACTGTCCTCCTGTCCTCGCCTGAGGCTGGCTTTGTCCTGAATGTCACCAGAGCCTGGGTCAGCAGAAGTTGAGACAGGCCTTGACAAGGCTGATGAAAGAACATTTCCCCTAACAGCATTATCCTACTTGGCTGCTGGATTCCTTCCTTTCTCGCATCTCTTCCTTCTGAATCTCCCTCTGATGCTCAGACCCTATGGTGATTATTTTAGGGGTACCACTGGTTATAGAATTAGTTTCGATTATTTTCAAATGCACACCTGCTCTGCATTTTGGGGGACATTTTCAAAAACAAAGCAATGAGCATTGTTTTGTTATGTCGGGCACACGGCATTTACTGAAATCGTGCACTTTTAATTATGGCTGCGAGGACCAGAAACCTCATCACTGGTAGTTTGCAACAGCACGGGTTTCCTCACACCACAAAGGATCTGGAGGTCCACAGCCCGGGGCTCATTCCACTGACCAGTGGCGTGTGTGGCCAGAGACCCAGGTGCCTACTCTCTCTGCGTCCTGCACCGACTTTCCTTGTGCCAGTCCTGTGGGCATCTCTGCGCGGTCAGGAAGGAGTGGGAGGATGAAGGGCTGCGTGGTGCTCCTGCCTTCTTCCTTAGCGGATGGAAATTTGGACTCTGGTGCTCTCCTATGAGTCCCGGTGGCTCAAAGTCATCTTCGTTTTGTTTCTATTTGATTTTACCTTTCACGTGTAGATATTTGATCCATCTGGCATTTGTGTGTGTATGTAACAGGAGACAGAGGCCCACATTATTTCCATAAAAGGAGTCAGTTTTCTTAGAACCAGTGTCCAGATAACCCATCCGTTCCCACTGATGTGTGAAACCCTTTCTCTTGCTAACTAAGTCGGTGTGCAGGCATGTGCGTGCGCGCGCACACACACACACACATACACACTTCCCCTTCCTCCCTCATATTTTTCTGGAATTTCTGTTTTTCTTGTCTCTTAGACTTTGTGATACATCTGAATATATGATAAACAAAGGTCTCATTCTTTTTTCCTGTCCTTCCCTGTCCTTTCCATTTTCTATTCTATTCAGTCCTAATGTTTTCTTTGTGTTTTCCTTTATTTTTCTTTTTCTTGCCTTTCCTGTCTTAAAGTTGATAGTGTGGTAGTAGATGGTATCATAACATACTCACTATGTGATAGGGCTTAACCTTTCTGTTTCTCTTTCACTGGTCACCAATTTAAAAACCAATTTTGAGGTATTAGGTGTATAAGAAGCCTAGAGTCAACAATAACACCCCAAAAACAGCAATGTGAAAATTACAATATATTGGCTACTGTGGAAGCCTTTCGTTTGGTTTACTTGTTTTTTAATTTCAAATGGATCAGAGTGTTCACCTAAGGCTGTAAATAGCTCTGTACAGCATTGCTGTTTCTGACTGTTGTCTTCTCTCATCACTTCTCTGACTAAAAATTAGTGTATTGAGAATGTAGAGTGAGTAACTCTGAGAGGAAGCATTTAGTTCTTATATTCCAAATATAAAGAAGCCTTTTGGTTTGGTTGAATAGTTCTTGAAAGACTCTGAATGAATCTAGTAAATTCCATAGCAAACTGGGTAATCCAGAAGCTGAAAGCACAAGGGTCCGCAAAAATCAGTCACAGAGGATGAAAGCACCGTTGGTCACAGTTGCTAAAAAACCGAAAAACAACACAAAACCTGCAGCTGCTTGAAAGTGGGCGTTTCCTCTTGGAGAGAAGTCCAAAGTCTCTTGGAGTTCTATTCTCATTTCTTCCTAACTTGCCAAAGGTTGGCAACCTACTCAGCTGATGTCCCGGACTGCAGCGAGCAGAAGGAATGTCTCATCTGTCTCTGGAGTGGGTGGTCCCCCCCAGGGGAGCTCAGGGACGCCTCAGGCGTGGCTGGGAAATTTTCCTTCTGTGGCCATCTGTATACTGTACACAGGCTTTAGAGACGTGTGTGTGTGTGTTGTGTGTGTGTGTGTGTGTGTGAGAGAGAGAGAGAGAGAGAGAGACAGAGAGAGAGAGAGACAGAGAGAGAGACAGAGACAGAGACAGAGAGAGAGAGGCCGAGAGAGACCCGGTACTTGAGCTTCAGTTTCCAAGCTGAAATTGTTTACCTCGCAAATAACCAAGGTGGGGGGGGGGCGGGAAGTGGAAGCCTGAAAAGGGACTTTGAATATGAAAGCATTTTCTTGTGGCAGATCAAAATTGCAAGTGGGTCCCCTACCGGCCTGAGGGTTAGTGCTTGCAATACCAGATGAATTACAGTATGTATTGCAGTCATTGTATTTTAGGTTACATCTGCTTTCTCTTAAAGTTCCTTGGTAAACCGAAACTGTTAGTGACTCGAAGCTCGACTCTGAAAATTTGGAACAGTAACTATGTCCAGATCACAAGATTTCTCTTTGTTTTTGTTTTCATGGAGGGGTGGTTCTCCCTGGGTTTGGTGACTCTTTTATTTAAACCAAATACAAATGCAGGGAGCTAAATAGACAACCTTATTTTAGCCTTATGAACTTTGGCTTGATTTTTTTTTTTAAACAAACTGCCATGTAGACATTTTCGTGTCTCCCCTGCTTTCTGTCTCCAGTTCCTATGTCTTGCTTTTGGTCGTACTGGGGGAAGATGGAGGTGCAAGGATTTCTCCTCAGGTCGTACACTCAGCCTGCAGCGTCCGCATGCCAGGGTCCCAAAGGCAGTGGGGCTGTCACGGGGCTGTCAGGTCGAAAGGGGAAGAGGAATGTAGTCAGTGATATTGCGATAAGTTTGGTGACAGATGATGAGTAGAATCAGTGGGGTGATCACATTGTAAAAATGTCTCTTCATTATATTGTACACCTGAAACTGATATAACCAATCCAAGATTGTATACCAACTATACTTACATTAAAAAAATAAAACAACCTGAGAAAAGCTCGTTCCTTAGGGGACAGCTGAGGCTCCTCCTATGGTGTTGGTTCTCATTTGGTTGGGTTTCACATTACAGGACATTTGGTGAATTACTTCTTGGGCTTTGGCAACTCTGTCCCGCTTCCTCTGTGTTAGCGATCTTCTGTCTGAGGTCTTCAGGGAAAATTGTGGAGTTTGTGGAAACCCAACATTTTAATGGAAACCCAACATTTAAATGAAGAAACACCTTAGATCTGAAAGATTGTTTTTCAATTACATTCCTGGATTACATAAATATATGTATCTTTCTTACCCCCCCCTTTGTTGTGGATATTAAATGACATTCCAGAAGGGGAATTTAAATTGGGTTTTGGGAACATCTTCTCAGCACCAGTTGAGTCTGGATTAGGTCCCACAGCCAGCAGTGGGAGCGTGTCTGCACCGGCCACTGCACCTGCTCCCATGAGCAACCCCGGAGACACTGCTGGTGGGCATTTTCCATGACTTGGTGATTAGTCACCTCTCGGGTCTGCTGTTTTCGCCATGAGATAATTTCACTTCCCCCTTTGGTACTCATGAGCAAGCCCTCTGTGTCTTCTTTCTCCCACCTTTGCTCTTTCCTTTTGCCCCTAAATTGGCTTCCCTCACTTTTCTTTATACTTTTGCTTCTTCTCACCCTCTGAATATTATACCTCTCTTTGTTCTATTTTCACTTGTTCCTTAAAGTTTTGTGTCTTTTTCTTTGAAACGTTTCTTTTTTTCTTATGTGACCTGTTCTGACATCATCAAGGTGGAGACCTTTTTTCCCAGTTCCCTTTCATATCTTAGAAATAGTTGCTCTTTCTTTAAAGAGCAACTAGAAGAGCTGCATTCTGCTTTTTCTGCCTTCTGCTTTCCCACGGTAGGCTGGATTGTTGCTTACTTGAGAAACCACAAGCATTCCTGTGAGAAAGTTAACTCACTGTTTGGAGACGTGTGTGCAGGTGGAAGCCGGGCCATGGTAGTATTTAGAGTCACTGGCCTGGCCTTTACCTCTCAAGGGTTTTTGTTAACATCTGTTGGTTTTAAGCTGTTCCTATATTTCGGACTAGTTTAGTGAGTTTACCTCTTATTCCCTTTCTAGCAGGACGCCCAAGGGGACCATTGTTTTCTTCCTCTTGCTCTGGCCCCACTCCAAACATTTTCTAGATGATCACACCCCTTCTCACAGAGGTTTTTGGTATTCAGGACCCTTTAGCACCTACTCATGTTTTTGCTAGAATGTTCTCCATAGTAATAGTAATGACATACTAAGTTAGCAGTTAATGCTTTTAGGAGGAAAAGCAGAATTTAATAAACAAAATTATAATGGAGGAAATATTTCTGATTTAACCCTTTGGTAATATTGAGATGCCTTTAAAAATAGATCCGTCTCACCAACAAAAGAAAAGAAATAACTGTGTGGACTTTGTACAGTGCTGTGCAGATCACGCATGTCGAACTTGCACTGTCTGAAACTCAGGGGTGTAATAGATTTAGGTCACATGCTGTCACTTGCAGTAGGGTTTCGGCCCTTCACGGGCTTCCATAGTGAGGGATGTTGGGTGGTGCATGCATGTGCCCCGTGGGCTTTGAGAAAGGACACTATGCAGGAGCCCTCGCTGTTGGTAGCTACAGGTTGCTGGAGGATTTCTGTTACCCTCCTCTCCTACGAAAATGACAGTTTATTCTGCTGGGTTAAAAAACGGTGTTTGTGGTGAATCCTGGTAGAGGCAGTCCTGTATCTACCACGAGCATCATATTCAGTAACAGAGCGACTCCTGTCACACAGCTGATCTCGTTTTCCCCCTCCCTGCTGGGGCTGTGTGTGACAGAGGGTGAGCCCTGTATTTCTCTTGTCCCCATCTGGCAAAGGCAAGGGGCGTCCTAATAACCAGCCTGTCAGACTAGGTGGTAATCCTATTTTGACCCTGTGATCATTACCCATCGCTGTCAAGCATCAGAAGCAATTTGTCAGCCATTTCTTTTCATCATCTACTTGTGGGTCCGAGATAATGAAGTACATGGGGCCAGCTTCTTTTATTTATTACTTGCTAAAAATTTGTGTTGCTCTTGGGGATAAAAGCATGATCATTGAAAGGAAACTGAAATTAAAATAAAATATGAGCCTGTGTTCCAATGAGTTTTCTCTTCTTAAGCTGCCATTTGCTGAAATCCCACTTAGGACAATAGCTTCAGCCATTAAAATATGTAGTGCGCTGTACACATATTTCAGTATAAGTTTAAAACTCTGTAAAACCTAAAATGTTTATAAACTTTTCTGGAGAAAGAACATCAAGCTAAATACCTGGGAAGTCGGCATTCGAGGGCTTTTTGCTGGCACTTGGAAAAGATGAAGCGAGAGAACCCGTGTTGGGTATTTACCGTGTGTGTTTGCGTGGTGCCTTGAAGCGCTCTCCACGAGGTTCCGAAGCACGGCAGGACTGAACACCGCCGCGCTGTCCTTGCCTGGTTAGGGCACTTCTCTGTTTACCCCTGTTCTGCGGTGTGAAGGAAGCTCAGTCTTGACTTTCTCTTTTGTGAGACCGAAAAATAGACTTGTATTAAGAAGGGTAAAGGAGTGAGAAAGATCGTTCACTTTTGAGAGAGTTGTGGTCATTTGAAATATGACATAATGTTAGCTGTTTTCCATAAACACGTGTTAAGCAATGTGCTCTTAGCTCTGTTTGGGGTTTTAATAGTAAGTCCACTGTGAATTTGTGTGTTGTGGAAAGAGCGAATGGTGTTAAAAGAAGCCTGGTGGCTGCCAGGTCTGAGAAGGGGAATGGTTTTCTCCAGGACCCTCATTCCATCCAGGGTGTTAAATTACTGCGAATCACATTCCTGCAGCGCATTGGTGAGTCCCCAAATGACAGTTTCCACTATTTTCTGGCTCCTTCGTGTATCCGTACCTAATAGTTTTTCCTCTTCTTAAACCATACAACTCAAAAACATATATTATGTTCTCTTCCACAGAGAAGCTCAGTGTACGTTTTAGGTAAAATCTCAGGACAGTAACTACACCCCCATCAAACACCACAAAATAGATTTTCTAAGCCATTTATTTAAACTAATATCCAACACAGAGACATTACTGTGAGGAAAGGAAAAAAAAAACACTTTTTGGAATTTATGGTAATGAGATTTAAATTGTCCTTAGTAGTGGCTTTGGGAATTATTTGTTTTAGCGTTAAAGGATAGCTTTCCAAAAAAAGGGAAAATTATGAGTTTCATACAGATGTAAGTACACGTGTTAAAGATTTTATGTCATTTTAATGAGAGACCCAGGCAGGTGTGATAATTATTCAAAGGAAAAGCACAAATTTATATGGACTAAAGAAATAAATGAATTTACAAATGGACCCAAAGCCGGCTTTTTCTAATGGGAAGGGAAGTCCGCTGAAGCACAGGGGAGAGAATTTATTCGCCTGTCTGCAGACAACACTTATTTTTCTTTGCTCTTACTTTACTAACACATCGAGGGTTATAAAGTAATTGAAAGGCATTGAAAGGCTAGAATCAGAGCACCTGGAAGGATGTGGTCTAAACGATGTATAGTTTTTATTAGAGCAATCTTTTTTGCTGATCATATCCCTCCATTAACTTTGAGTGATATAAATAATGGTGCCAGAGGAATAGTCGAAAAGTAACATACAGCATTTCTTTGGTTACTTCTGAAAGGTCAAAGGTTTTTGAAATTCTTTTATAGACAGAGGCTTCTTCGTTCTCTGTTATGAAAGATGTAAAGTTCATTTTTTAAGGGTATGATTTAAGGTTTTCTAAGCTAAGAGACTGAGCGAGTCTGACGGGAATGATGGGATTGTGTGGAACTAGACAAGGTCACTGACTGGGTACCAGCTGTCTGTAGAAGGAGAAGGACGGGGCTGGGGAAAGTTGATTTCTTTCCAACTGAAAGAGGAGGTGTACAGATCTTAGGGGGCAGGTCTGTGACAAGGTTTAAAATCTGCCCAAGAGAAACAGTAAGACATGAGTTTGCGAACAGCTTTGAGCCCCATGGGGCCTACGTCGATCTCCATGTGAAGGAGCTGGCAGAGATCCCCACCAATGCAGGGTTTTAGAGATCGTTTATTGTGACTTGCCTTATGTGTTAACTAGTTCCATCCGTCTCCCTTTGTTTATGTTGATAAGGTTGCTTAGAAAAATGTAGATGTATTTGCATGCCTAAATATTATAATACAGAGGGAAAAGGAGTCATGCTCCTATAGATATGGGTCATCGAGAATGGAGACTCACAGTTCAGGCTGCCAGTTCCTTCAGCGTGTGTAAGAGAAAAATAATAATAGAAGAAGGTGATCGGGGCTACTCTTCTGGGTACCGGCTGCAAAGCAGGCGCTGGCATGGGGATATTTGATTTGTGGGACCATGTCATCATCTTCCAGGAGTCCGGAGTGAGTGCCTGTGTGATCCTTTCCCTGAGCACATCTCAAGAACTGATGGGTTGGAAGTTCCCATCAGTCACGAATAAAAGTATCCACTTCCTTAATGACTTTTGTGGGAAAAACTCTTACGAAACATTTCTATCAGGAAAGAACTCGGGGCCTAAAGTCAGATGCAAATCGGTCAAATTGTAGAGGATAGCTTTGTTTTGTAGGCCAGGGTTCCGTGTGAAAAGCAAATTCCTTGTCCAGTGTTTGTTTTAACTGGGCACTGCCCTCCCTCATGACACTCGTTTCCCTGCACGTCTTTGTGGTTGATCTGTGTCGGGAGGAGCCTGCGTTGCTGCACACCCAGCCTGCCTTGGGCCCGTTCCTTCTCATGCTGACAGAGCTTTGTGGCCAGGAGACTCTCAGAGCTGATCAAGTCCAAGGCCAAGTAAGTGAAAGCTGCAGAATGTATAAACATAGAAAAATAAAAGTCATGAACACTTGAAGAGAACAAAACAAGAGAATGTAAAGGTGCCACCAGAGTGAGGAAAAACGGTTAAACATTGAGATCTGATTTGCAGCCAAGCTTGATGGGAATGTCTATGAAATATCAGAGCGTGTAGCTGTCAGGTTTGCTGAATACAGCAAAAAATGTCTACGTATATAATGGAAGTGCCAAAATCGAGATCTATAACGTTTTCTATGACATATTATGTAGTAGTATCTGGCCAAAAATGTAGTCACTTTATGCTTTCTTTTGTTCCACCACTGAATGATAATAGAGCAAGGACAGGGTTATAAAGTGGCCACATTCGTCTTCACCGACTCTGGAGTCTGAGTCAGCTCTGCAGCGCGCGGGCGAGGTCCAGCCTGTCCCGTTAAGTGACTCAACTGTTGGTTGTGTGATGGGCCATTTCAGGGTGCCTGGTGAAAAACGTGACGTTAGGCTTCTGGACATTCTCTTTTCAAAATGTTCCTTACATGGCAACGGATGTGCATTCTTATTGTGAAGTGGAAGTCCATAGCCATGGGCCAAAGTGTACTTTTGGGAAACCTTAAAAAACAAGAAATATTCATTTCTTTTCACATTAGTTTTCCAAGTACAGTACTTGAATGCTTTGTTCTTTAAACAAAGGGTGTTCAGTCAGCACCTTTTTTTCCCTTGCTGTAGCAAGTCCCCATATAGGGTCAGCCTCAAAGGAATAGAAAGTCTATTGATCTACTAGAGTTTCATACTCCCTAAATGTGAAATGGAGCGGCTGTATGATGTTTGGTTCAGGGCCCCGATCTTTTATCTTTGGGAATGAGGGAAAACCAGGGAACCCACCGAGTGTCGGATTGTTACCATGGTAGGATTTTCCTCCTAATACTCGGGTGCAGGTCTGTCAGATCCACAGTGCTACTGTTTTTAAAAACATTGGAAACTCTGGGAAAAGCATTCCTAAGACAGCATCTTAAATGCAAATGGAATCTGGTTTAGATGGATGAAGAAAACATTTTCAAATATAAGTAAACTCAATACATTTTGGACTAACTCAAAGGAAAAATAAGCACGGTGATTGTTAATAGCAGATGGCGCCACACTGGCCACACCTGCTGAGGTTGAATCACGCACCTGGGGAGAGACCTAGGAGGGGTGGACCAGTGTCTGCATTATCGTAGGACAAGATCACATGCCGTTTGTGATCTGATTGGGATCTTTGGATTGCTTTTGGCACCGTTTAGGACCCCCTAAACTGTGGACATCCCTGGTTCTCCCAGAAGTAGAGAGGACAGTAATGAATTTTGGGTCTGCCGTCACGTTGAAATGTTAGATCGTGAGGACAGCGAGAACCTGTTTACCAGGTGTCTGGAACGACAGAGAGGCCAAAACTGAGAAACGGGAATTGGAGAGCATCAGCTATTGGGTGGGAAGTGGAGCTACATGAGGAGATGGATTGTCCAGGTAAATGACAGAGGAGAATGAATGCCAGACAGGTACCGTGGGAGCAGAGGCAGAGAAGGCAGGAAAAGAGACTGAGAAGGATGCCGAGGGAAGGCTCAAAGCCATACAATTGCTGTAAGTTCAGTGCTGTTCTGGGCTCCCAGAAGGTACAGCTGCAGTAACACACACTAATATTTACTGAGCACTTACGATGAAATAGGCAGTGTTACGAAAACCAGCGTGTAAGTGAGGAACCCGAGTTCACGTCAGTCGGACCAGGACTCATACCTGTTTTACTTTGATAATAACCAGGTGCCTTCATTAGGCTTTTGAATGTTTAATTAGACAAATGATCAAACAAAGAGAGCTAGAAGTGACTACAAATGGCCAGAAACACCATTCCATCAAGGAGCTATAATAAGTCAGCTTACATACCCAGAGACCTTAGACTGAGCAGCAGAAGTGGAAAAAATCTGGTTTATATGACTGTGGAGAAAATTCTGTAGTACTTGGAATCTCGTTCCGGACACTTCACTGGCAGAGAGATCTACTAGTTTGGAAAGAACCTGAAGTTCTTACGTGGATAAAAAAGCAAAAGAAATAAATGCTTAAACGAGTATGTAGAAAGCGATAGGTGATACATGTGTCTGTGCTGATGGGGCAGAAGGGCAAAAAGATCTACGTGGGCATCACACCACTCCAGACTCAGAAGAGAAACACAGGCCTGGAGGTTGATCTGTAATTTCCTTTTTGTTTGTTTGTTTGTTTCAGGTCCGGTGTTTCCTACTTTCTTTCTCCTAAACCGGGGAAAAGGATTGGTTTTAAATTTTATGCCTTTAATTTTCTTTAAGCTCTGCCTGATGGAGATAAAAATGTAAAATCAGTGGGCTGCAGTCAGGGACTCTGAGGAAATGGAAATGGAATAATAATCCCAGGTATGTTCATTAGCCTGCCTGGAAATAATAATCAATAGGTTATGTGAGAACAAACATTTCAGTCCATCATTATTAATCTGCAGTAATCAAGGTGTTATCTGTGTTAATTAGGAGAAATTTTGAATCCAGAGCTGTTACTAGAAGAAAATTTTCTTTCACGCCTTTGGATTATATAACCAAATTGTGGTGTAATATTCCTGAAGAGGCCAGTTTAATGATTATTTTTTTGACAGCTAGTGTTTGGTTTCAAATATATAAATGTTACTTATAAAGGAACTGATGGTGTTCAAATATCATTTTTTCTATCCAAACATTTTAATTTACATTTATTTCTTTATCAAGCACTTTCTTCATATTCAAAGTAAAGGTAAATCCCAGACTCGCTCAGAACTTTGATGCTATAAATTAGTGATGTTCATATTAATGAATTGCACATAATAAACTCCCAGCGTGAATTATGAAACGTGTTCTCCATCAAGGGCAGGAGAATCCCATTAATATCTTGAGATTGGAAACCTTACCTAAGCAATAGTTCCAGAAAGGCCAGAGCACAAGTGAAGCAGTCTAGAATTTGGGTTCTAAAATAAAGACCTAGAAAGGGCAAAAGACTTTTTCTCTTACTTCAAAAGGTTACTTCTGATGCTTCTGTACTTATTACTAATCATGTCAGAACAGCCGATGCCCAATCCATTTCTCTTCCTGAACTCTTTTCGGAAAGAAAATCCTGTGAAAATTCAGTCACCAAATGCTGGTGCTACAGAGAAGGGTAGGTCCGTGGAAAGCTGCAGTGACTCCAGCCCCCCTCCCTTTTCCAGGCGCGCCGTAGAGCTGGTCCACAGGGCACGTGGAATCTGTCCAGCCCACAGTCACACGAGCCTACGCAGTGCATTATTGCATGCAGCTCAGAAACACCTTCCCTTTTGGTTCCGTGTAGTTTCTAGTCACCCCACAACACTCCCTCCCCCGCCCAAAATGCAAAAAAGCTGCCTCTTTCTAGTTTGAAAATCTTGACAGTTTCTGGCAAGACAGTAGTACAGCTCTCCAATTATATAGTTGAAGAGGTGGTTCATGCTGCATTATGTTCCACCAGAAACTGACCTGTGAACCAGATTAAGGCCAAATCTAGTCTCGGGCGTAGTACCCTGGGGTAGGGGTGGAGGGGCCGGCAGGGGCACTGGCTAGCCAGAAAGCTGGAATTAGATGTAGTAATGTAGTAGAAGAATGACCCCATGTATGTAGTATGTAGTGTGTGTGTGTGTGTGTGTGTGTGTTTTGTCTTATTGTTCTCCTTGAAGTGCAGTGTGGAAAGTAAATGGTGTGTGTGAATGAAAATGTTTTACTTCCTTAACATATACATTTGTATTTTATTTAGTAATATAAATCATAATGAAATTTGGATCAAGAATTAATTGAAGGAGCCAGTAAGATACCTTTTCAACAATAAAGCTCATCGATTTCAAAGTATTCCTCTCTTGGATGCCTGTATTTCATTAGGGAAAGATTGTATACCACTGCGAGTAAAAGTACCATGCCTCGTATTTTCTTTGATGTTTAAATTTCGTTTGTCTCTATCCCTTACCTGGTAGTCTCCGAACTGCTGTTGGCCCGCCTGTGTTTACTAAACAGCTCTGAACTCAGTGCTTTAATAATGATTTTTCTTTGGAAAATATTTTTGTGAATATACTTTTTAGTTTTTGTGGATATTAATGGCTTTTTATTTAGCAGTCTTACCTTCATCATATATTGTACTCCACTAACTCTACCATGTGTATATGTATCAGCTCTGGGGTTGAGAAGATCCAAAAATATTTGAGATGTGGGGCCCGTATTCCTAGAAGAGGGCAGTGCAGTCGGAAGTACGAAAGGTGTGCAGTTGGGGGCTTCTGTCCTGATTGGTGCGAACGTCCGAAAGCCTGAAAGTAGAAGTGCAGAGTGTTTAGAATTTACATGTCTTTATTGTATGTTTATTCAAAGCTGTCTAAACCCGCTCTTATGTTTTTAATTACAAGAGTGAAATGCACATTCCACAAATTTTTCTGAGTAATCTTTTATAATGTCTAGCAGATATGACCTAGTTTAATTTTCTGAGTAGTCCTGCGTAACTCTTTCTCTGTGCTTTCTAACGTGTAAGCGCCGTAGGGGCTCTGCTGTGAAGAACCAGTACTGCAGAGACGGTAGGGGTTTACGCTGAGTTAGGCCAGCGATTCTCAGGTTTTAGAATGACTGTCGTGGTCAGAAGGATCTCATCTGATCTTTTGCTTTGTTTTTCTGTCTTTTTTTCCTTTTTGAGAGGAATAGCGAGGCGATGGCAGAGAGAATCCATACCACTTTCATTCTTGCCGTCCTCTCTTCAAATGTGTCCTCTCACAAGCTGCAGAGAGGACCTGCCTTCACTGAGGAGTCGCCGGCTGATACTCTGTATATCCCTAATGCTCCTTAATAGTGAGGGAAATAAACATATCAGATGTCAAATAACACATAAAAATTTCTCTAATGAGCCAAGAATAAAAGTTGTTCCTCATTCTCATTTATCCTATCTTTATGAGGATGATACTAACAGCCTACAGGAGTTGCCCATTAAAAGACACAAAAAACACAAGCACTAACTTCATAAAGCTAGCCTGGAACATTTTAATATAACTTACGGGGGGGACTGGAAAAAACCTGGAATATATTTATTAAAAAATTGTGTATTTATTTTTACATGTTTAAACGTTAGTGACCTTCAAAGTGCTCTCCATTTGATGCAGTACACCTATTGAGACGTTTTTTCCACTGCTCAAAGCAGTTTTTAAACTCGTTGATTTTGATGCCTTTTAGTGCTTCTGCCATTTTTTTTTTTTGGTTTCACCTTTTCCACATCAGCAAAATGTTTCCCTTTGAGGACTTTTTTTTTTTTTTTTTTAAATCCAGGGAAACAAAGAAAAGTTGCTTGGCTTGAGACTGAGTGAATAGGGAGGGTGGGCATGGGGTCGTGCCGTTTTTGGTCAAAAACTGCTGAGCACTCAGCATGGTATGGGCAGATATGCTGATAAATCAATCACCCATCATGAAATGGGCAAACAGGTTGAAAGAGTCTTCAAAAAACATTTACTGGGGCCTAATGCTGCCTCTCACAACAACACCAGCTGGCACACTGATACAGATGGGTTCCTAGAATACTGAGCTAACAGGGGAAACCTGTACTACAAGGTGCTGGCCCTCTAGAAGATAATTCTGGTTTTTGTTTTTTGTTTTTTTTGGGGGGGTCCCCTCTTATACTAAAACTGTAGTAAAAAAGAAGGGAAGTAGTTTGCACTTGATGGAACAGGACAGTCCAGGGAGGGAAAATGCAGGGCTCTTTACTGGTTGGTGAGCGGGCTCTGGGGTCTTGGCTGTTCTGAGTCACTGCACCAGCCGTGGATGGGGCTGTGATGCTTCTGTGAATCCGTCTTGGGGAGCTTTAACGGAGGGATCAGGAAGTTACATAGACTTTTTGGATTCTAATCAGAGCACATCTCTACGAGAGATAAGGGCCAATGAAAGTATGTCTAGAGAATAGCTAGAGTGGCAACTGTCGTGTAATCCTTCATTCAGTAATAATAACTAACATTTATGGAGTAGTTTCTTTGTCAGAGGTACTACTAAGCCCATTACGTTATCAACTATCTATGTGTACGGGACACCTACTTTATTCTATAACCTGTGCCAGAGATGGAGGATTCCAGAAACCAAAGTTGCTTCACTCAAAGCCTGTTCATAGCAAGACCAGCTGAAGCTAGCAGGAGTGATTGCCCTAGGACCAACAGTCGGAAGCATAGTTGGTGGCTGTGTAATTGGTGGCTGTGCCAGATCTGAACGGCTGTCCTGGACGTGCCAAGTGGAGTGGGCTTTGTTGTGGGGAGGCGGAGGGGCTAAATGCATAAAAAAGATGGGGAAGCAGATATCAGCCACTCTAGTGAAATCCAGATAGTTGTCTAAGGTCTGTATTCTAAGCTTCAGTTAAATAGTATGTTCTGTGGTGGTTATAAAAATTGGATACAGTGTCTCTAATCAGAGCAAGGAGCCTACAGACTCAAGGAGGATGGTGGGTGTGTAGCGACGAGGGTAGCATGTGGTAGGGCTATAGAGGACTGAGCAGGGACAGGAGAAGCCAGCAGAGGTTTACTTTGTGCTGGATGGACCTGTGAAATGTGACCTTTAGGTTGACTTTGAGGTGGTGAAGATTGGACAGATGAAGACAAAAGTGGGAAATGTGCAGTGTCCCACGGTGTTAGGCACAGAGGCATGGGGACAGGGAACCATGGGATGTTTTGGTGCAGTGGTTGGAGTATAGGTTTGGCTGTAGTGTGGGGCACATGATGGGAAGTAGGAAGTGAAAGCAGAACAGCTGGCCACGGTTCAGAAAAGGGCTTTGAAAACCATGGCGAACCGTTTGAATGTTTAATTCTGTAAGGTCAGGGAATCCTTGGAGGTTTATACTGTATTAGAAGGATGGGTGTAGGAAATAATTTTTAGCAGCAAGCTTTTGCTTTTTGGTAAAATAGTACACTTGCTGTCACTAAAGCTGTCTAGGTGACAGTTTGGGAGGAATGTTACATAGAAGAAAGCATCCCAGGGGCGGGAGTTCTAACGTCTGTGGTCACTCACACAGTGCCATTCAGACTGTGGTGTCACTTTGCAGTGGCTGAACTTGGCAGGGTGTGCCTGGCCCACCATGGGCACTTGGTGAACCTGGATGAAGGAAGGGAAGGAAGACCAGAACCCCGTTCCATTCCAGGTCTGAAGTGTTTGGATATAATTCTAGGAGTTATTCTGAAATAAGATTTCCTATCATCTGTTGAATAAGGATCCATTTCTGTGGCAAAATGATAAAGTTACAGGGTTTAACTCAAATAAAATATATATAGGATTTTTTAAAAAAGAAAGTCAAACAATCCTGGCCAGGTAGCTCAGGTGGGTAGAGCATCATCCCATCCTGAAAAGCCAAGGTTATGGGTTCTATCCCCAGACGGGGCACATACAAGAATCAACCAGCGAATGCATAAAAAAATGGAACAACAAATCATCGTTTCTTTCCCTCCTCACTCCCCCACCCCTCTCCCTCTCTCTTCAATCAATAGAAGAAAGTTAAACAGCTTGATTCAATTGTGACTTTTCTCACAGACCTTCTAATCTTCCTATTTGTTACTGTTTTCTCCTGTGTCTCTTATAATAACTGGAAAAAAGTGATGCATACGAATTTGGCATCACCTTACTGGTTAAGCATTCATCTTTAAACATAATTGCTGAAGTCATATTCAAAAAGTAGTTGTTGAAAATTTCTGAATAGAAGTATATGTCAGCCTGCAATAATGCCAAACCAAAATGGAATCCTTAAAGTATTTTAAAATATGCTCTCTTTAATATCTTTATAAAATTCTATACTGCTTAGATGAAGACTTCTTAACCTTTTCAGCCTTTTTGGGAATCTATAGATGCGTTCAGAAAATTGTACCAGTACTCACGTACACAGTCTTCGAATGCAGTTATAGCCCGGCTCACAGACTTCACAAAAATAATCACAGACTTCCCCCACCCCAGTGAGATACTCTGACTTTAGAATGATGCTGGGGTTTTCAGAAATCCCACATTGCAGATTTGAAGTTGGCATAAAAAATGTTTGTTTGTATATGTATATATTTAAAATGGTGGGGGTTTTTGGATGGAACATACAAACAAATGCCTTTAGAGGTAAAAGTTGTATGGAAGCCAGGAAAATATTAAAGAAACTTAAAAATGCTGCTGAATGCACACATATTTCTCAAAGGTCCTATAAACATTGCAACACATTTATCAGGGAACATCTGAAGGTGCCAAGATACTTCCAGTAATGAACCAGAAGATGATGAAAAATGCGTTTGCATGGTCTGTGGAGAGGTGGGGTGGGAGGAGGGAAGAAGGGAGAGAAGAGAGAAAATAAAGAGAAAAAGTGCATTACAGTTCTCTCCTGTAGTTGTGAAGTTGACTTGTGTTGAACAATAAGAAGAAATCAATCTTTTAAAAAAAAACTGCGAAGATCTGAGGAATAATATCATTAACCTATATAAGGTATGGAGTCCACGCCCTAAAAAGTAGTGCTTTTGTGGAGAAAAGTGACAACACAAATACTGGATATGGAGTTCTCCACTTTATCACCCCAGCCATGGGCACACTTGTTCGTCACAAGGAGAAAAGGAATTGGTGGGAAAAGCGTTTATATCCGTCTTGGACTGACAGAAATCAGAATTAACTCCAAAAGATTTAAGAAGGAGCTATTTACACTAGATAGGGTAAAGAGATGAGCAGGTAGTTATCAATAAATGATAAGGCATAAAACTGGCAGTAGCTGGAAACCACTGTCACCGAGAGGCCAGAAGAGTAAGGGGGGGGACAGAGTGTTTGGGGAGCACTGTGAGAAGGGGCCTGACTGGGCAGGAGGGTGCTCAGTGGAGCTGCAGCCCCGGGCCCTGCGGCTGTGTGGGAGATGCTGGTGCAGCCTCCGGGGCAGGTGCAGTGGCCGGGTGAAAAAGGGAGGGGCCAATGGAGCATATCCAGGTACTGTTTTCAATTCTTGGACTTCTCTGCTGAGAAGACAGAGAAATTGTTACTGCCGTCCTGTTGAAACAGTTGGTTATCAGGGCACTGTCCCTTCAGGTGGTTATTTACTTATATTCCTGTGTGTTTTAATTGTGCCCAGAGAAGGATATGTACATACTGGTTCAGCTTTTCTAAACGTCCTTGCTTGGGGGTACTTTGGGAATTCTTTCAAGAAAGAGCACGGTACCCCGCCGGCAAGGATTGCTCTTGTTTCCATTCATTTTGAAAACAATGGCTGAAGAAAAGGGGGGATGTGGCTATAGGCGCTTGAAAGAATTTCATGAGTAGTTAGTGGTGGCCGTAGCATGCGGCCTGCACCCAGTGTTTGAACTCTGCTCCAACCTTGGCTGTCAGCTGCAGCTCACCCCGTCGTTGCGGAGGTTTTGCTCCAGTTTCACTGGGAAGTCTGGGTCTGGAGCCAAAGCATGTTAATAAAATGTTAAGAGCAATGGCACAACAAATAGAAAACTAAAGTTCAAAACCGCGTGGCAAAAAGCCTGCCACAGAGTTGTGGATGAGGAAGAAGGAATTTTGTAACTGAGAAAGCACCCTGTCGTTATTGTTAACATTATTAAACGTCCAAGTTTTTAAAGGGATTCTTGAAACATTGTGCTTGGGAAGCACATGTGCTTAGGAGGCGTTGGGACTTAAATGCAGTTTCCTTTTGAAGCATAAAGATGTAACTTGTGCAGGTTGATCTCAGACTTGAGCGATACAGATAATCTTTTAAGGTACGAGTATTTTCCACATTATAAACGTGTACTTTTCATGGTAGAACATCCAAAAGAGCTTGAAGATAAAAGAAAATAAAAATTATCTGTGACCCTGTGACTTAGAAGTAATCACTATTAACTTGGTTGTTTTCCTTTTTATTCTGTTGATTGCATAGGTGTCCTTAAAATGCAATTGTGATGTTGTGATTCCTAAATATTTTCATGTTGCTCTCCACTTCCCACCGATTTTTATTTCCGTCAAGAGTGTTAGCTTGTCTCATTATATCTTTGTTAGCCTTATATAAAATTTAGTAAAATCTTTCCCAATTTTATAAATAAAAATGATTAGTAAAGTTGAACTTTATTCATGTTTATATACTTATTGACTTTTCCTGTTGAATTATTTATCCATCTCTTTTGCTTATTTTTTATGGGATAATTTTTTCCCTTGATTCATAGGATCTCTTTGTACAAAAACAAGTTTATTTAAGAGCAAATCCTTGTTAGAAAGGGTTAGGTCAATTTGGTAACCCTTATCAGATGATGTTTATTTCTGCAATTTTTGGTGAGAAGCCCCTGCCTTCTTGTTCTCGGAAGAAAAGCTAGTTTTAAAATACGGACCTCTCAGACCTTTTTATTATTTAATTTAAGCAGAAGTATTACCTTTAGTGAATCCTGCTTTAGAAATTTTTAGAATTTAAGGCAACTTTAGATATTTTTATTAAGAAAAATAAAGAACCATTTTTGAAGTTAATTCATAATTATATTTCTCCTCAAAAGATATAGAACTCTTACAACTGAGAGATTAAGATCTTTGTTTCCTAACTACTCCAAACAGTTACTAAAAAGGTATGAGTGAAATGGATAACACACTGTTGGAGACGGGACAGGACTGTTCGTGGTGTGTGTGGCTGCATAAGACAACTATTCCTAGCTTTTCAGCCAGTCAAGGAAAGTGGGAGTGAGAAGGAAGGATCGGCAGAAAAGCATTTTCTAAGTAATTGTCTTTGAGGCTCATTTACCTCTAGGTACTTTTTGTGAAAATGACTGCCTTCTGAGTTATGAACGCTCCTGAAACACTCAGGCCCAGAGTTGCATGAGCCCTCAGGTAACTGCTCTTGGTGCTGTCGGTAACCTTACAACAAAGATGAGAAAGGTGGAGGATTTTAATGCTGGTCTCAGGCTGCTAAGTTGTTTTTAGAACTGAATTCCTGAGTATTTGACTGTTTCTTATGTATACCCTTAATGGTGCCTCAAATATCTTGAAAAGACAGAATTTCTGGCTTTTTAAATGTCTTCTCTTAGTAGGCCGGAAGTCAAACAAAGAGATCATGCATGTGGTATGATTGGGTCAAGTCTTCATTTCCAGGACTTTTCTTGTCTAATGTGTGTGAACCCTTAAACACATGGTAGTTTTCTGTGCTGGCAGCCAGCAGTGGCATGTCACAATGTTTCACAAGTAGTCCCAGCTGTTGCAAAGCGGGACAGTCTGCCCTGGCTGCAGATTACAGTGCTTTGAGCTTAGACCACAGGCGTACCGCTGGGAACTGCCCTGTGCACTGCGAGCATCAGTGTTCTTTGGAGAGAGAAGGGAGATTAGTCACTTCTGGCTCCTAGAAATTCTTGCATAACACGCTGTTATCTCAGCAGAGTTTCCCGAGGATGCTTTATCCTGGCAGGCGCCTCTGGCCTGGCGTCAGTGCCCCCTCCTTTGTCAGGCGGACCCTGTGTGCAGCTTCGGGCCTTCCGTTCCATCCCAGGGGCCTGTGTCCAGGTCTCCTCTCTCGTACGTGCTCCTCACTCGTCCTGGGTCCCTACATGATTGCTTTCATCCTGCCACGTGGCGTGGACTTGGTTCCCACTGTTACAGGAGTTGTCCGTCTGTAGCTCATGCACATGTGAACATTCTCCCTCGCAGTAACCTAGCACAGCCCATGCTTTATGTAGAATTGTTATACAAACCATTCAGTGATTCCAGATTTCCTCCTGACATGTAGTGTCCCTTCCTCCCCCTTCCCAGAATCCTCTTCCTTATCTCTGAAACATAGATCCTGGATGCCAAAGGGTTCAAGAAACTGATTGAGTTAGGCTTCGTGTTTTTAGATTTCTGTTTCCACCCTTCCCACTCTCCATGTTCCATTTCTCCTGTGCTTTGGATTTTTTCTGCCCTCCTTCTACCTGAACAGCAACTCTGTGGTTCCTCTTGGAGTTTAGTTTACACTGCTTTAGATAAGGTGGTTTATAAGATAAGGTGGTTATCCTTTTTCCAATTCTCACACTCCTTAAATACATCTGTTCTTGATTATTTCATCTGTTATGCCTTGAGTTTGCTTATTATGTTGTTTGCATTTGGTTGTTCATCTCTGAGATTATTTCTAGGTTTTTGCTGAGTTCCTGTAACTCTGTTTCTGATTAAATAAACAGCTTTGATAAGGAACATAAGGAATCTTAACAGAGAAGAGGCATGTGCCCAATTTACTTCTTCCCTGTCATGCCTCCTTTCCTCCTAAAGTTGAAACATCAGCAGAGAACCATTGTAATAGCTTATTATTGTATTTTGAACTCTTTTATTTCTGATTATGTTGGACATGTTGGTAATCCATCCGCAAGAGCTCTTGTGTATCTTCTAGCTAGCTTTGCATTTTCCCAAGCTGATAGCTCTTACCTACCTAATCTATAAGTGTGTCCACAGGCTCCTTCTCAGTCTGAACACACCCTTTCCTTTCATTCAGTAAGAACTTGCCGAGGTGTTGATTGCCAGAGCGGTGCGGGCAGCTGGTCTCCGATCACTGCCCATAGTCACACGGAAAAGCATCTTGAACTCGCCATACTTCCGTCTTTCGATTTGCTCCTGTGCTCGTGCCACTGTGGCGTGCAACGTGCTCGTCCTCCAGTGGGCACTGAGTTTCCTTCTGCCAAACGGAATTTTGACAGGAATTTATCTCGGGACATTATGGTATGTAAACTGATTGTGGGTGCCTGTGGAAATATTTTTTCTCATAAAAACTAGGTTTTTGAATTTAAAACACACTTGCTTTTGCACTTCTTCATTCTCCTTCTCCCTTCTCTTTCTGTTAACTAGTAAGGAGAGTAATGTTTTCAGGGTTGAGACAGGGTAAGTAAGGATGATTTAATGCCTTATCTTAAACAGCATAGCTTGTGTAGGGATCACCTGCAACAGGTGGGCTTGCTGCTTCTTGACCCCAGTGGTAATATCAGACGTGTTGTGTCTGCTCACCAACATCCTGCCCTAACTATGTGTAGCCCGGGCTCTCCACCACCTCTCCGGATACACCCTGTGCCTTTTTATTCTAAGTCAGTTTATTGGAATTCTTGTTGTCAAACAGCATTCCTGAAAGAATCTGGATTCTATATTACTTACTGACTGTAAAATAAGCTGAAAGCATATTGACGTCCTGCCATTTTGTTTCATTCTTTTAAAATCATTTCCAGTACATTTAGTGAGTCAGTTCATGTTTTCTCTGTCTCTTGATGAAGTATATATCTTCCCTTACAGAATGTGATATTGGTCTGTTATTTGACCTGTATAACTCTTTTTTTTGTTTATAAGGGACAGTCTGTTTCTCAAGAGGTCAGAGAGAAATGCTTGTTTCACAGGAAAATAGGGGCTGTGACCAGCTGACTGTGAGTTGAATTCACTTTTGCTGATCAGCAAAGGGACTTGCCAACCCAAAGCAAAAGTGTTCAGAATAGCAGATGCATTGCAGCGTATCGGCTGTGAACTGTGACAGGGCTCGGGCAGGACTGGAAGTGGATCTCATCTCTGGGCGGGGCTGTCGCTGTATTTGTTCTGGGCCTGCAAGCACCTTATTTGGGAAATGCCAGTGGGGTGAACCCTGAGTTCCATCCACTTTGATACAAAACTGCCCATTCTAGAGTGTGCAAAGCAGAGGGACAGCAGCCCCAGCCGCCACCTCTGAAGCCAGCTGTGGGGCCCACCACCAAGGTGCGGGGGCGGCTCTTCCTCTGTGGGGGACCAGCTTGCTGTTTCAGACTTCGTGCTTACTGCCTGCAGCTCAAGGTTCTTGGAAACGTTTTAGAGTGTGGTATCTTTGGTGAGCTACTACTTAGCATGAGATACCAAAAGATTGGGAAATAAAGTTGTTTGTCATGTTTTATTTAAGAACCTTATAGTAAGTACTACTTTATATTAAAGAAATTTAGCTCCTCATTTTTTTGGAAGCTATACTCCAGAGGTTCAGCAAGTTTTCTGTGGTAACAGAGCTCTTTATGGCTTACTTGAGATTCAGACCTTGTTGTCACAACTGTGGAATCTCCACATTTCCCCCACAGCATGAAGAGAACCGGTAGCCTTTGGCAGAGCCGTTCCTATGCCAGAGCAAAGTCTATAGAAAGCAGTCACTTCGGCCATCGCACTGTATTTACTGTGCCGCGGAAGGTAACGTCGACTGACACGTGATGAACTGAAGCCTTCAGTGTTTCTCCCGTGATCCGTGGCGGGCTTTCTGTAGCGTTTCCCACTGTGGTCCAAGTCGGCCAGGGCCCCCGGCACGTCTGGGGCCTTTTCTGAGACTTACGCTAGAGCCCCAGTAGTTCTTGCATGAAGAAGTGGTCCTTCCAGCTTTGGAACCGCTCGCCAGCTGCGGGCGCATCCACAGCGGCTGCAGGGCTTTCAGCGGAGGCTGGAGATGCCGCTCTGCCAGTGCTCGGACCATTCTTAGCAGTGTCGGCGGGCCCAGCCCCAGCCCCAGCCCCAGCCCCATCCTTCTTGTTTAGATAGGTTTGAAGTCTAAGACTCGTTAGAAAGAACTTGAAATAAAAGTGAAAACAGCTCCAAGTGAGGAGAAAGTGAATTCTGCCCACTGGCCTGTTCTTAAGGATGTAAGGCCAGTTTGGCAGTTTTGTTTATGTGCATGAAATGTACCCAAACCATCCTCATTTCAGGAACTTTTCCCCACAAACAAACATGCAACTCTAAGATGACCTCTTTTATTTGTGGGCATCGTGGGTGGGAGGGGTTGGGTTAGTCAAACAAAGAATTTGCTGTTGTTTCTCTCTCTGAGAACATGCTGAGAACGAAAGCATTGGTTTGGATTTTGGGGCTGGAATCTTGCTCAACAGCACTCAGTCTTGGAGACAGGAAAGTAGCTGCAAACAGATCATAGGAGAGACACTGAAGGGTTCATCCTGTGTCAGTCGGACGTTACTTTCTGTAGCACAGGAAACACAGTGAAATGACTAACATGACTGTTTTCTGTAGATTTTGCTGTGGGATCGGAATGAAATGGGAAGGAGGTTTAAGCTTGAGGAGAGGGGCAGAAAGGCAATAAAATATTTACTAGTATTTCCAGGAATGGGAAGGTTTCTAAGGATGGGAAACTACAGAGTGGAAACCAGGGTACCAAGATAATCTTTTGTAACCATAACTAAAATTTCACTAAAGTTCGTGTAAACATCCCAATTATTTTTACTCAAAAAAGGTGGTTTTTAGCATGTGTTCTTACGGAAACAATAGTTGCCTCATCAAGTCCTTATGAATACATGGAAGAAATAGAAGCGTTTTTGCACACAGGTTTAGCCCTTTTTCCAGTACACACATACCCAATACCCATTTCATGCTCTTGTCCACACCCAGGGCCACGCAGCTGCTGACGGCCCAGTGAGGGTCGGATCGCCGTCCACTCTTCCTCTCTCCCACAGAGATGTGAGCGGATTGATAGGGCAGGAATTTAAAAATCTAGATGAATATCTGGAAGTTCTCTGTATTTTTGTAGAGATAACAAGATCAGGATATTTGCAGTCAAGACTGTTTGGGGAAGTGCAGGACACTGTGGAGCTGAGGTTTAGCCTCTTCCCACAGATTTCCGTCCCCTTGCTCTGTCCCAACTCTCTCCCCAAGCAGGGGTGCCATCCCATTCACAAGAGTCTGCTGGGTGTCTGGTACTTGGCTTGGCACCGTGGCAGTTACAGAACTGTTCAGGCAGTGTGAGGGGTGATTATGAAGCAATGAATACTATTTTTGGAGCAAAGGTCTCAAACCTTGCCTGCCCCAATTGGAGCTGTCTTTCAAAGCCATTGATGCCGGAGAGGGGGAGATATACACTTATTGCCTGTTTGTCTGTCATCTTCCAACAGTCTCCACAGCTGACATTTTCTTCGTTTTTATATTTACTCATGTGGTTGGCACTTTGCTTTCCTTTTCTCCATCAAGTGTTTCCAGAGTGGGTCAGAAAGAAACCTGAGTCCCTTGTGGTGTCACACGGACGCATTTGAACTGTCCGCTGTAACACCCCGAAAGCACAGAGCTGTGTTTCAGGTTTTGAAATGAGCACGTTAGGCTCAACCTGGAACAAGAGCTGACACCTCGTAGATATCTTTGTAAGCCAGGGCAAAAGAGGGAATGAAAAATACACGACTGTTGGCCGCTTTGCAGTCTAAACCAGAACTTTGTCATGTTTGTTCTTCTCTGTATTTGTGAGATTTGATTCTTTAAAGAACCATTTTCAAACGAGTGCTGATTTGGGTCCTTGGAGACAGTCTGATGTTCCATGTTGGTGGCTATATGTTGTTTGCATCCCTGTTTGTAGCCTTTGATGATTTAAATTTTCGCTCACTAGATGGTGCTCTTTCACTTTGAAATAAAATATATTTTCTTTTATTTTTAAAATTTTGTATTGAATTTATTAGGGTGACATTGGTTCAGAAAATTATATAGGTTTCAGGTGCACAATGCTATAATACATCATCTATATATTGTATTGTGTATTTACCACCCCAAATCAAGTCCCCTTCCCTCCTCACTGATCCCCCCTTTACCCTCTTCTACCTAATCCCACTCCTTTTCCCTCTGGCAATCACTCTACTGTTGTCTGCGTCTGTGAGGGTTTTTTGTTTGCTTAATCTCTTCACCTTTTTCACCCAATCTGGCAGACTCCCGTCTCTCCCTGGTGGACAGAATCTCCGCTGATTTGCACAGCCAGATGTTATGTGGGCACCTCTTCCTGGCCTGGTGCTCTGGGCTGAGGGGTCCAGCTTGCATCTTATGTTATATGTCCTTGGCCATACATAAGAGACCACAGTTACATCTTTTTAATGGGGTTTAATCTGTTCTGTCCTCTACTTGATGTAAAAATCACATGGGAAACCAACAAATGCTGATTGCTGGGTCCTGGAGACCCAGGAACTTAGTAAGTATTTTAGCAAGTTCCAGTTCTGATGAGCAAGCATGTTCTGAGCAACACTGGGTTTTAGTCCTGTAGTGGTGAGTGTTTTCAGTGGAGACTAACATGCCAGTCAGCCATTCAAACTGAAGTCGAAGACAGTTGAGACCAAAATGTTGAATGCAGAGACAGCTCTTTTTGTACATATTGCCTAGAGAAGTTATAATGGCCATACTAATAATTATTGAAGAAAGTGCTTTGTTTGTTTACATAAGTGTGTTCAAGTTGGCAGAGTATCTTAACAGAGAAAATGCCTCCCTGTTAGGGTGCATTAGGGAGCAAGCGCTGTGAACACAACACCCAAACCCTAGCCTTACTGTGGAGGCTGTCCCAGCCTGTGGTGTTTGGACATTCATTTTGTCAGACTTTTAAGCCCCCAGCCTTATAATACCTGACACTTAAAGGTTTTAGAGAGTTTTAACCAATCTTAAGGTATTTGATCTTCACGGTGTCCCTTTGACAGGGCAAATGTCAGAGGAGGGACTCAGGAACAGGGTGAGGAGAAGTGCCTAAGGCCAAGAGCAGCCACCAGGAGACTCAGTTTGGGAGATGGCTGGCGGGGCCGGAGGTGATGGCAGGGACTCAAACTAAGCACAGCTGCTGGGATGACTCCCCAGGAGGCCACATGCATTCCTGAACGCTGAAGCTATTGCTCCATCCTGGTCCTGAGAGTGGGTAGCTTAAAAAAGTATGCTTTCTCCCTCCCATTCTTCTTCCCTTTCTCTCTCTCTCTCTCTCTCTTCAGGAGCTCAATTGCACCTTGTGAATATGACCTGCTCTTGATGCCATCTTGATTCTCAAAAGCACGGTGGGAAGGGGGTGGGTAAATCACATGAGGAGGGCAGTATGTGTAATTTGACTAAAACCCCCGCCAGAGGATTCTGATGTTTCATCCCAGAGACTTGATTGTTTAGAAGGACTCTGGCAGAATTGCTTGTTGCTCGTGAAAGATGCTCAGCAAACGTTTTCTGATGCTGCCCCTGACCTGAGGTGAAGTACAGTACGTGAAGGACTTAGCAGAGAAGGCACGTGTCGGAGGCAGTCAGTAAGATTGGCGTTGTTAACGGTTGTGATGATGAAGAATTGTCTCTGTTATTCAGCTCTACCACTAAAGCTAGTGGTAGAGAACTTTTGGCTTATCCCAGGAAGGTCTTGGCCTCTGTCAGGCTGACCTATGAGGTAACAGGACAGACACCTAGATTGCCGGGGGGACTTGAGAACCCGACTGAAGAGAGAGCTGCAGAGGCAAGTCCCCACCCTGGGGCCTGGGCTCTGAGCCTCCCTTCCCCCGCTGTAGGAGTCCAGTGTGGCCAACTGCCTCGCCTCCCTTTGCTCACACCTCACTCGTCAGTGAGGCTAATGCCCCTACCCCTGTCCCATCGCTGGCACTTTCGATCCTTTTGTTGTTTTCCCTCAGCAGTTATGCTCTAATATACTGGATAATTTATTCATTTGATTCTTTTCTGTCTCCCTGCACAAGACTGTGAATTCCATGTGGACAGAGGTCTTTTTTCTTCCCTGACAAGTCCCCTAGCCCCTAGAATAATGCACTGGTACAGAGAGGGTTCAGAAAATAAGTGCTGAATGAATGAATGCTTTCCTATATAACATCCCACGGCATGAGTAAGCAATGGATGTAGCAGATATGAGTGCGGGTCTATCCAGAAAGTATCCAGCCACATACTATGAAAAGTTGAGGCATTTATTGAAGAAGATACAAGAAACATTGTAGGTGGGACCATGACACCTCAGTCCCCCTCAAAGTGGGCACCTTGGGACCTCACACAGTTCTCTCAACATGTCTTCCACGGTTCAAAATGCATCAAAAGCCTTAGTTGGAATTGCCATCAGCTGCCCTGTCGTATTTCCTGAATCTCATGGATGGTCTGAAATCTCTTCCCTTTCAAAGATGATTTTACTTTAGGGAAAAGCCAGGAGTCTCAGGACACCAAATCTGGGCTGTATGGGGGCTGAGTCACCTGAGTGATTTGGTGTTTTGCCAAAAAGCTCTGCACAAGACATGGTGCATGAACGGGCACGCTGTTGTAATGAAGCTGCCGATCACCAGTTGCCCACAGCTGCATCTGTTTTGTCATATTGCATCTCTTAACGGACAAAGACCATTGAGAAAGTACTCCTTATTCATTGTTTGGCCTGGAGGGGCATACTCATGATGGACAACACCTTCCCAATCAAAAAACACAGTTAACCTGGTCTTGATCTTGCTGCGACTTTGGAGAACTAGGCAACTTCCATTGGGACAACTGAGCCTTCGTTTCCATATCATTGCCGTAGACCCACCACTGACCTCCAGTTATGACTTTCTTGAGGAAATCTGGTTCATCGGTAGTGGTTTGAATCAAATCATTAGCAACTGCAGCACGATGCTCCTTCTGCTCTGGTAGCAGAAGCCGCAGAACAGACTTTGCCACGACATGTTTCATGCCAAGATCCTGTGTAAAAATCGCAGACACAGTAGTTTTGGAATCCGCAGATCAGCTTCTAGTTCTCGCAGTGTCAGTCACTATCTTTGTTGATTGCAGCCCACACACGTTCAACATTCTTGGGTTTTCTGCATGTTGCAGGCCTTCCAGAACATGGATCACTTTCAACAGATTCTCGACTGTCTTTGAAGCATTTGTGCTACAATTTTATTTATGCTGCACTCATTACATCATCCCCTAAAGCCTTCTGAATCATCTGCATAGTTTCTGTGGAGGAACGTTAAAGCTTAATGCAAAATTTTGTGCAAATTTGTTGCTCTACTCGCACAGTCATTTTGAATGTGATGACCACACAGTACACATGCTCACTCAATGGTGTCTACTGCCTCCACTGACTAGTACAGTGAAGTCATCATTGTTCACACACACACATTTCTGTCCACTCTCCTTGGCTGTCAGGTTACATGATGTCATGCAAACCATTCTCGTTATATTAACAATGGCTGGACTTTTTCCGGAGAGACCTCATATAAGTCTCTTAATACTAATTTTTAATAAATATTAAATATTTCTGAAGGGAGATTAAGTTTTTTTTCTATTAACAGTAGTTTCCTCTGTAAACAACCGCACAAAGAAAGCTCCGGTGTAGATTAAATGGGCTAATGCACTTAAAGTTTTAGAATAGGACCTGGAATGCAGCGAGTAATCGGTTAATAAGTGGAATTTGCAGACTTGTTACTTGTTTAAAATGTATTTACATGGTATACTTATTTTTTAGTTACATTTAAAGCTAAATGGTTTGATCAGTTTTAAGAAGGAAGAATACAGATGAATGCAAGATTTGGATATTTTTTATACTCTTTATTGATCTGCATCACTGCATCAGTGATAACACACTTAGAAAGAATCAAATATTTAATTTACTATCGAATCTCTTTTCTTATATTGTAACATCAGTTTTAAAACAAGAGTTTGGCCCTGGCTGGTTTGGCTCAGTGGATTGAGTGCCAGCCTGTGAACCAAAGGGCTACGGGTTGGATTCCCAGTCAGGGCACATGCCTGGGTTGCAAGCCAGGTCCCCAGCAGGGGGCATGTGAGAGGCAACCACACCAACGTTTCTCTCCCTCTCTTTCTCCTTCCCTTCCCCTCTCTAAAAATAAATAAAATAGTTGAAAAATATAAGTAAAACAAGAGTTTAGAGGTTTCACATGAGCTGTTTGTTTTTGATTTCTTACAGATCCCCACATTAAGGTTTCTGGAAAGAAAGAAGATGTTAAAGAAGCCAAGGAAATGATCATGTCTGTCTTAGACACAAAAGTAAGTGAATGTTAAGGACACTCAGATGTCAGAACCTTGTCTCTGCAAGGGCTGCCTCATGCTGTTATGAAAGACCATTTGGAGAAGAAAAACCAGGAGAAAGTAATGGTGGGTTTTAAAATAAGCATGTGTGATTCTACACTGGGTGTAAAGTTCTGTTGAAAATCTAATAGGTTCTTTCTTACTGGGTAACTGAATAATGTATATCTACATGGGTGTATATACACACACATACATATACATGTGTGTGTAAATGTACACACGTGTGTATGTGCCATCTTTAGAAGTGGACACTGATCCTGATTTGTATAGGACAAGTAATGAAGAACTGTGAGAATCAGCATATCGGCCTTCACGCTGCCGGTAGAACACGGAAGATAACCTTCCGTAGAGCTCTGTGTGTGATGCCCTGTGATCTGACACTTTCTCCCGTGCATTCTTTCTCTGCAACTACATGTAGCAATGATAGGGGAGTTTCAGTGTATAAAAGTGCGCACTCATTTGTGAGGATTAATTTTAATAAACACTTTAAATCACTTACTATATGCTAGGCACTTTGCTAAGCACTTTTAAAACATTAATTTTTTAAATTCTCATGACTAACTTAGCACAGAGATGTCAGGGAATTTAACCAGGATCCCATCGCGGAGAAGTGGGGAGGTGGGATTTAAATCCAGGCTTTCTGGTTCCTAACCACCCACAGTTCACTGAAATGCTTTCTGATCTCTTCCTCTGTCTTTTCTTTTCTTGTTGTTTTTTGGTTTTTATTCTTGAGAATTATTTACTTTATAATTACTAACTATTTCAGAAATTTCTCTAAAGAAGAATATCTTCCTGTATTTCTAAGGTCAAACTAAAAGAACTAAGTTTAAAAACCTAAGTATTTAGTAGGTATGTTTCACACTTAAGAATTCAGAAGATGTACAACTATTGATATTTTTTACATCTGGTTGTCTTTGGACTTTTAAATTTTACTTCCTAAGGACTGAAGAATTTCAGTGTCAGTCTTATAAATGAGAAAAGATTTCGTATCTTTCTTTATCATTTTATAACACTAAATTTCCCAAAATTAAACACATGGCTTCCATATGACCACATTTCATTATGTCTTTCATTAGTTTTACATTTTGCTCTAATTTAATCTCACATGTTGTGTTGTTTTACTTAAGCCATTTTACTGTTGGAGATCTGTGCTTCGTGGTCTCTTCTTCACTCCTCTTCCCACCAGAGAGAATAGCAGACCTACTGTGTAATGTTTGACACGCAGCAATGTAGAAGTTGTGAAAATGCTTGTAAATACTTTATTCAGATTGAGATTGATTTTTATTGCCACTTCCCTATCATCTTAGTTCTCCAGTCCTACTAGCATGCATATATACATACATACATATGTGCATAAACATGTATGTATGTATAGTCAGTCTTGTAATGGTGTTTCCATCTGTTTTCTAGTTATTTGAATTAAATATTTCATGAATAATGTATATTAAAGAAAAAAAGTAATTTATTTGTAATTGTAGCTGATTTTATTTAAAAATTACTTTCCAAAAATTATCTTGGTAAAGATTATATCTTTCTATTTCATATGACAAATTTGTCTTGAAATAAGAATTCTTTTTTTATAGCCAACGAGAAGTAGACAGACATTGAACCTTTTTAGATTAAGGTGACTTTACGGAGAGACCTGTGTGGCCTGCTGTGGCTCACTATTGTTCATACCGTGCCCTTGGGAGGGAATGTTTTAGGGAGTCGTTCCTTCCCTTTTCCTGCGCCAAGAATTAACACATTATTTCCACATAGAGCAATCGGGTCACCTTGAAGATGGATGTGTCACATACAGAACATTCTCATGTAATCGGCAAAGGTGGCAACAATATTAAAAAAGTGATGGAAGAGACAGGATGCCACATCCACTTTCCAGATTCCAACCGGAATAACCAAGCAGAAAAAAGCAACCAGGTGCTTTCTCTTTTCACATGAATTTGTATGTAACAGCGTTTATAATTTTCCATGTGCATATCTTTTTTGGGAGATGAGAGCAAAAAAGTAACCATGGAGATGACATGTAGTGGAGATTGAAAGTGCTCTGCTTCTTTAAGGGGATGAGTTGTTGGCGGGCCTTAAACTCTTGATCTCCTAAGTGGTTGGTTGGTAGTAGAGGGGGGAAGAAGTGATGGCAACATACAAGAAAGTCCCTAAGGGAAGGACGGGAGAGCATGTGAGTTAGGCAAGGACCTGAGGCTTGCCTAGTCTCACCCATGCTGGGCTTCTCTGTGCAGCGACCCAGGCTACACCACCTCACCTTCTGAGAGGCAATCCGTGAGCACCCAGCTTCCTCACATTGAATTACATCTTTCTCTTAAAAAAATCATTTATTTTTGAATTGCAGTTGACCTGTACTACTATATTAGTTTCAGGTGTACAGGGCCCGGATTAGACGTTTGTATAACTTACAAAGTGTTAACCCTGATAAATCTCTCGCCCACCGGGCACCACACATAGTTATTACAATGTTACTGACTGCATTCCCTGTGCTGCACTTCACATCCCTGTGACTGCTCTGTAACTGTCAGTTTGTGCTTCTAAATTATGTCTCTCTTTCGTTCGTACACATTTTTCGTGGTTCTTATGTTTAGAAGCAAATGGAACTCACCTGTCCCCATGAAAGCATTTGAAGTGCATACTTGAAGAACAGATACTATTATTTGTGTTATGTAGAAGTTTTCCCTCTTCGAAGCTAATCAGGATACTAGAAACTGGTCTGTCACAAAGGTGAATAAATGGAGACTGTGTGACAGTGGGACAGACCTGGGAACTAGACCCCAAGCCATGGTGCAAAGCAAGGGCGGTACTCAGAACATTTGACCCCTGGTACGGCATAAGCATGCGTTCTGAGAGCAGTGTCCTGGGGCGCCCCACACATACCCTGATGCAGATTAATTCTTTAGTTGATGGACCCTGGGAAAGTTCAGGTATCCCAGGGGGCTGGAGGTGGATGTTAGAGCAACAGTTTTTACCAGCCAGCTCGGGAGTAGTTCAGCATCTTAAGAACCTAGTGCAGCAGTATCCTTGCGTACTGATACTCCTCTAGTCTGCAAGGAGTTTAAACGAAAGGGAGAAAATCCAGTGAATGGGGAGAAATTATGAAGGAGGCAGGACGGCCTCGTGGGGGCTGCGAGGTTTCAGGTAAGCCCAGGGGGTGATGTAGACCAATTGACACAAATTACCCGAGGAGCTCATTAAAATGCAGATTCTGATTAAGTAGGTCTGGGTTGGTACCTGAGATCCTTTTATTTTTTAAATTGAATTTATTGGGGTGAAATTGATTTGCAAAACCATACAAGTTTCAAGTGTACAACTCAGTAAAACATCGTCTGCGTGCTGCACCATGCGCCCATCATCCCAGATAAAGTCTCTTTCCATGCCCATCCCCCGCCTTTGCCTACCTCCAGGTGCCCTCACCCCCTTTCCCTCTGGCTGTCACCACAGGTTGTCTGTGTCTGTCATGCATATATGATTTTTTGCTTAATCCCTTCCCCTTCTTTCATCCAGTCCCCTCACCACACTCCCCTCTGGCAGCTTGTCAGTGTGTTTCACGTGTTCATGCCTCTGTTTCTATTTTGTTCGTCAGTTTATTTTGTTCATTAGGTTCCACACGTGAGATCAGATGGTATTCGTGTTTCTCTGATTGGCTTATTTCACTTAGCATAATAATCTCCAGGTCCATCCCTGCTGTCACAACAGGAGAGATTTTGTCTACAATTGAGTAATACCCCATTGTGTAAATGTACCTCAGCTTTTTTATCCACTCACCTACTGACGGGCACTTGGGCTGTTTCCAGATCTTGGCGATTGTAAATAATGCTCCTGTAAACACGGAGGTGCATACATTCTTTCAAATTAGTGTTTTGAGTTTCTTAGGATGGATTTCCAGCAGTGGGATTGCTGGGCCAACATGCCGTTTTTCCTGGAGAACACTTTGAGTAGCAAGGATGTAGGTAACTTGAAAAGCAGGTGTAGGGTCAATAACTCTGACTCTGTGTTGCCTTGTCTTCGCAGGTTTCTATAGCAGGACAGCCAGCAGGAGTGGAGTCTGCTCGAGTTAGAATTCGGGTAACTACTTACTACTTTAATACTGTGAATCACTGGCAGCAATATTTCCCCTATGGAGTATTAAAAATATCATAATTGATCAATTTATGATAAAATCGTGTGTTCAGTGTGTGGGATATACTGACAGAAGTTGGTTTAATGTGTTAAAGAAGCTTCTTAGAAACATTCGGGATGTTACCTGACTCAGTTTCTCTGGTGATTTTGAAATCAGAATCCCAAAGGAAAGGCCACAGGCAGTTAAAGTTACAAACTTTCCGGTTTCATAAAAGGCTCCTTTCATTTAAGAAACTTTACATATTCTACCCAAGCTTATGTCTATAATGAAAGCAATTTATGTTTTAAAATTCGATCGTTAGAAAAGAATAAATGAGTTATACATGTTTCTAAACATATGAACCTTTAACTGTCTGCTTTGGGTTTTCATAATCTCATTATAGGAGCTGCTTCCTTTGGTGCTGATGTTTGAGCTACCGATCGCTGGGATTCTCCAGCCAGTCCCCGATCCCAATTCCCCCTCCATCCAGCACATATCCCAAACATACAACATTTCAGTGTCATTTAAGCAGCGTTCCCGAATGTATGGTGCTACCGTCATAGTGCGAGGGTCCCAGAACAACACCAGTGCTGTGAAGGTACGTGATGGAGATAATTCCGAACATCGTGAGGGTACAGTGATTCAAGTTGGATTTGGAAAGTGTTTTAGACCTGTTTGTTCTCCAGAATTTTCCCTAGTATTACATTCTGGTTTATTGAATTTGCTGTATTTTTCCGTGGTTGTTAGTAGTGCACTGGACTCTTTCCCTATATGTGGATGGTTACTTTATACGAGTGTTTCTCTCCCACGGTTTCTCCTAGGAGGGAACTGCCATGCTGTTGGAACACCTTGCAGGGAGCTTGGCGTCTGCTATTCCTGTGAGCACACAACTAGATATCGCAGCTCAGCATCATCTCTTCATGATGGGTCGAAACGGAAGTAACATCAAACATATCATGCAGAGGACAGGTGCTCAGATCCACTTTCCCGACCCTAGCAACCCACAGAAGAAATCCACCGTCTACCTCCAGGGCACCATTGAGTCTGTCTGTCTTGCAAGGCAGTATCTCATGGTAGGTTTAGTGATATCAGTGTCACAGGTTTTTTCCTTCTTTGGGTGCAGCATGTGTGGCTGCACACACCTGAATACGCGGTATTAAGGAAAGCACTTTGGAAGCCTGGCCAAATCAGGAAGGTTCTTGGTGTAAGGACATACACGAGTAAGGCAGGTAGTGCCTCATGGGCCGAGTTTCATTGTATGGGTGAGAAATTTCCTTGCAGTACTTTGCTTTTTTAAAACTTAGACTGCCCACAGAAGAGGTTCAAATGAAATAACTGTATTTTGAAGAAGGTGATTATTTTCATGGGAGCTATGTTGGTTTGCAGTTTTCACTCAACAAAGAAAGTCTTCTATTTAAACAGGAAAGTAAAAATACATTTTAAATATAACCCTCAAAGACAAATTCTGGTAGCATGAAATGTTTGGCTATTTCATAAATCTCTGACATCATTTTAAAAATGCTGTTTGAGCTGTGAATTTTAATGTTACACATTGAAGAAAAATAGCAGAGTTATCTCATTCAGTACTGCTTCCAACTTATAATTTGCCATATATTTATATCCTTCCTATCTTCATTAAAAAACCCAATGTGAAGGTTGATATATAGTTTCCACATGAACTGAGATAATATGGACTAACAAATATCTTTATTAAAAACACTGTAGTCTTTTTCTGTTTACAAACTGCCCTTTAGTGTGACATTTGAGTCATTAAAGCTTCAGGATGGCCTTTGCTGTGATTAACTTGCAGAATTTGTTTTTGAGAAACTTACAAAATCCAATTTTGTGTGGTTGACTCCGTATCTCTGATAGATGAAAACTTGTTTTAATCATTAAAGAATATAGTACATCATTTAATGAAATTTTTTTGTTGTGAATGCTATTTTTTAGCCAAATTTACTTTATCACACTATGTTTAATATACTACTAATCACATGGCATATTCATATCCAAAGATTATTATGCTTACTCTTCATATTTTTTTCTTGCTTTTCAAATTCTTTAGGTATTATTTTGAGTTCAGTGAACTTTTTCATGCTGTGGCTCTACCTGCCAAAACTGTAGGTGTGCAGTGAAACATTATTACACGATATCAAAAGAAGTAGGGAAAGGAGGGATAAATTGAAAGGGTTTAACCTGTATTTTAGATACCATCCCCTTTTTTAAATAGACATGTCCTTACAAAAATCATTTCTATCCACAAGAGAAATGAAACACAGTAATTTCATTTTCGTTCTAGTATGTCTCATAATACTGTCTCCCAATACTTATGTACAAACCTCATCAGTCGTTAGGCTAGCACTGGGCACGCTGTGCGGCAGGGGGTGTGCGTGATGCGGCTCCTTTACTCAGTAGATGAGGAGCCGGGAAGAAGGCATCAGAGAAAAAAACAAGCACCAAACCCTGCAGGGCTAAATAGTGCAGTAATTAAAAGAAGGGACAATAGTAGCAATTGACCTGAGGGAGGAGGTAAAGTTTGAGCCACAGCAGAAGAGAAGTAGGCTTTGGGTTGCTGAAGAAGCCTTCTGATGAGTGAAGATACCGGCATAGAGAATCTGTAAAGGGTAGTGAAGAGGCTGGTTGGCCTGGGGGAGGGGCTGACACGTGGACGTGCAGACCTGCAATTGTGCGGACAAAGCCAGGCCGAGATGGGGAGACCTTTAAACGCAGATGCATGTTTAGATCTCATTCAGGAGACAATAAAAGCCCCCACTGTCAGTCTTAGGGCGAAGGGGCTCGATGAGTGCCCTTCATGTGGTAAGAATCTGGCTCACTTCTGGCGCCACTCACACAGTTGGAGTCAGGAAAGAGAGGGGTTTTCCCAGGTGGAGAATGAGTGAAAATTCAGAGCCAAAAGCAAAAACGTAAGAAATACACAATTTTGTCACCCAAAAAGTAGTTCCTGCCACTCAATGTTATTTTCACGCAGCCCTCTGAGCTGTGCGCGATAACCTGGCAAATCATTCCGCCCAATTCAGTGTTGACTTGAGGTGGGAAGAATACTCTCAGCAGTCTTTAGTTTTTCCTAATAGCTATTCATGCCCTGAAAAAACAAGTCTTAGATGTGACGGTATGTAATTTAGCTTTAATACTTTGGTTTACTCTTTAGACCTGTGAAGTACTGCATTATTTGTAGGCATGTTAAATTATTAGATGTTTAAATGAGTAACTTTTTAACTTCCTACACTTGCTATTGTGACATTTCCTAGGGCTGTCTTCCTCTTGTGTTGATGTTTGATATGAAGGAAGAAATTGATGTCGATCCACAATTTATCGCTCAGTTGATGGAACAGCTGGATGTCTTCGTTAGTATCAAACCAAAGCCGAAACAGCCGAGCAAGGTCGGTTCAGAGTCTGGGTCCAGAGAACCACGTGTCACATTATGTTATCTTGTATTTACATATTCACGGAACTAAATACCCTATATAATGCATATGTCATTATATATCATATTTAGTTATTTTGTGCAAGTTTAAACCTGTAACAACATTCATTATTGATCACCATTTTCTCATGTATATTGGTGTTTGGAGTCCATTTTTAGTGACCATTATTTCTCAATAAATATAGGAGAAAGAGAAAACCTTTTTAAATTAATTTGCAAGCTGGTAACTTTAAGCATCACTAAGCTACCAGGTAGTTGATAAGGCTAAATATTGTATGTGTACATGTCAGTATAGTTCCGAAATAGTCATTTCTGAGCCACTCTGCTCGCCCTGGAGATTTAAAGAAGAAATCCCCATCTCTTTAATAATAAATGTTCTAGTAATGAGTTACACCCAGTTCAGCCTTCTTGGAACCTTTCCCTTAGGATGTTGCAAAATTTCACGTATACAGTAAAAATTTAATGAGATAACGCCAGTGACGTTGAGTGCTAGTGAGAAAGTGTGGAAACAGGAATAGTCCAATATGAATATTGTGTAAATTGGCACAACCACTTTGAAGAGCAATTTAAGGCCATCCGATCACACTAAAAGGAATGATACATTACCGCCCCCCCCCGCAATTCTGCTTCTCGTTATACACTCTGAAGAAAGCTGTGTACCAGAAATTGAAGAATAAGAATGGTATTTAAAAAAAAAAGCAAGTTGCATAATAATAGCATGTACTTGATGGTAATATTTCTGCATATATTTATTATGGTAGGTAAAACACCAAAGAGTCCTGCCTTCTGTTTTTAAACCTCTAAGCTGTAAGTTTTATCAAATATGCTTAATGGTATATGCATAACATGTATTAGATACATTTTTGCATATGTAAATAATGTGATATTCAGTGCTCAGCTTAAGACAAACTCACGCCTCCTTCAAAAGAAAACTTGAAATGAAAAAATAGCATTGATTCTAAGTGAACTTGATACAGTGAGTTTAAAGATAGAGACTAGGGCATTAATTTTCTGTATAGAGAGGCATCACACATGCTCGACTAGGGCAGTTGGCTTAGCGTCACTGTAGACACCAGGACTAAAGGATGAAGGTGCATAGACTTTTGAGGACTTGTGCATGTAAGAGGGACAAACACAAGAAGAACTCCTGGCGTTCGGCAAGAAAGGAGCAGAAGTCAGGGGAAAATAGATGGTAAGTGAGAACTCGAAGCCTCGCAGCGTCCTGGGGCCATTGATTGATGCCTTGCTGCTGCACATGCCCACTGCTGCTTTAACTGCTTTCTCAGCCACAGATTTTCTTTATTGTTCATTGGAGGCTTTCCCCCTGGGGTTCACACTTCCAATTTTCTAGATGAGTCCATTGATAAAAAAGATTTATTGTTTAGGAATTTATTTTGCTATGAGCTTTGCCATAGATATGTCATCATTGAGGAATAGTGGTACCGCAAGGCCTATTAGTTAACTAGTAGACCATAAATGTCAAGTGTAAGTGACGATTACTATGCAGTATATATACTGTAGGGAGACACGTTTGATTTACTCTGCAAAAATGAGATGAAGGTGGGAAAGCTTTAATGTAAAGACCAGGATGTAAACGGGAATGGGCTGGTGAGATGGTTCGCACTCCAGGTCACTGGCTGCCCCTACAGCTGTGCTGTGACGTTGGGTAAGTCCCTAGTCCTCACTGAATGTGAATAATAATTTCCACCCCATCATAAGGTTTTGGTGGGAAGTGGAATATATTTTCAGCTGCCATCACTGTTCTTGGAACACAGGACACACCCAGTAAATGGTAACTAGCGTTTTATGGTTTTACCAAAAGGAGGAAATGTAATAAGTGGTTGGAATTTGCAGTTGACTTTAAAGTGGCATTAATAAATTCCCTAAGTGGAATTTCTATGACCATATTCATTTCTCGCACACCTCCCCAACTCATTGTGGACTACTTGCATGTCACTGTTTTCTTTCTCATTGTGTGTTTCCATAGTCTGTGATTGTGAAAAGTGTTGAACGAAATGCCTTAAATATGTATGAAGCAAGGAAATGTCTCCTCGGACTTGAAAGCAGTGGGGTTACCATAGCAACCAGGCCTTCCCCAGCATCATGCCCTGCCGGCCTGGCGTGTCCCAGCCTGGATATCTTAGCCTCGGCAGGCCTCGGACTCACTGGACTAGGTATAAAATTTATTATTATAGCACTTCTCAGTCACTGGGGGATTGCATATCCAGTTCCCTTTCTTTCTGCCATGCGGGACTACATTTTAAAGGCTATGTTTTCCCCTCTTTAGGCCCTCAGGTCAGGTGAAAAGCGACAAAACTCGATTAATCCATTTCGGTTTTTTGTTAGACTCTGTGGATTTGTTTCCCAGATTCTTCTTATTTCAGCATAAATAATCAACGTCTGACTGTTTTATTTTCGGCTGTGATTGTTCTCCTAAATTAGGAATGCTACTGCGAGGGGAGTCAGCAGGCCGACTGTAATTTATGTGTTCGTTCTCTCTGGCGTTTGCAATATTGCCATCAGTCCCTAGAGATACAGATTATCCAGTTTGCTTTTGGAAAGTAATTGCAGATCTGTGTGAGGGGTGTGCAGAGGGGGAGGTGAGAGCAAGCAGAGCCCCCACTCCCAGTGGTTAGGCCTGCTGCGTCCCTGAGACACAGAGGAAACCTAGCCTGCAGCCACCCAGGGAACCGATGGACCTATATTCACAGCCAAGGCAAAGCACAGGAAGATGAAAGAACAGCATCACCTCAGTGCTCTAGTTCTGTAAGGTAGCAGAGTCAGCCACTCAATAGCCGTGGTGGTATGTATTGCCTCCTAACGAAGTCCCATCGTATAGGCTGAAGTGAGTAGCTCTATGAAATTATGCTAGGTTCCCTACTTCGTTGTACATTTTCCCAGTAGCCTTTATATAAAATGTTAATGCAATAACCTAGCAAATCATTCTGCCCAATTCAATGTTGACTTGAGATAGGAAAAATACTCTCAGCAAGCAGTCTTTAGTTTTTTCTAATAACTATTCTTGCTTTAAAAAAATAAAATCTGACAAAAATAACATCTTTAGGTAATATGATTAGTGCACCAACTAGCCGTGCTTAGGCACCATTACACTAAAGGCAGATTTTTTTTTTCTGCTTGGGAAAGTTGTCCCTCCCACTGGGGGTCTGCACAGTCACGCCAACACAGCACTGCATCTGGAAATGCCAGTCACATGACTTGGCAGGAACTGAGTTCTTGCTGCACCAGAGAGAAAAAGAAAAGTGAGCAGAGACTCATAACTACTCAATTTCCAAAATGTTTTTATGGCTCTATGTAACCTATAATACCTAATGCATTAAGGATTCCTGGAAACTTGTATAAAAATCCACATTTTACTTTAGAACATATTTTAAATGCCGGAAGGAAAATTGCATTATCTAAATCAAGCATTAAATCCCTAAAACAAGGGAAAAAAATTTTTTTCTCCCGAGAAAAGTTTCTGTGTACATTGAGAGAGAGTGCAAAGAAATCACGTATGTGTTTTGACATGGAATGAAAACTGTTGCAAGCAGTCAGGCCCATCTGCAGTGGCCAAACGGAGCCATTCTGCTGCGGGAAACATTCCCTTAGTCACTGCTAATTGTCAGTGGTTCTCAGTGTTTGTCTGAAAGCATATGACAGCTGCGTGACACAGGGAAATGGGCAGGATTTTGTTCATCTCGGCCAGTGGAATGAGCGCAGAGCCACTGGCGCTGCCCAGCGCCCCCGCCGCCTGCCCTCCTGGTTCAGACGCACACCTACCTTCCATGTCCTCGTCAGCATCTGTGTGTGGGTAAGCTAGGTGCTGTGTTGACATCGTATCCTGCAGTATTTCATGTGAATATTTGAAAGAAGGTAATCTATCACTCAGGTTATATCAACGTGCATTTCAAAGGGCAGTATTGGTGCCATCTGTTACTTTAAAATCTTGGATGTATGCATATTATTGACTTTACATCCATTTATTACAGGTCTTTTGGGCCCCACCACCTTATCTCTGAACACTTCGACAACCCCGAACTCACTCCTGAATGCTCTTAATAGCTCAGTCAGTCCTTTGCAAAGTCCGAGTTCTGGCACTCCCAGCCCCACATTGTGGGCACCCCCACTCGCTAATGCTTCAAGTGCCACAGGTCAGTATCATTGAAGTACAACCACAGGCATGTCTTTGTAGGTATATACAGTTTTTAAATAAAATTTACTAGCGGTTCTTGTCCTTAGGGAAAAATTATGGTTCCAAGCGTACTGCAACCTAATAGAAATTCCCTGATGTGTAAATTAGTTAAAATGACTCACAGTAAAGCAGTGACTTTTCCATAAAAGTAACAGATCATCTTCAAATGTGACCAGCCGATCAGGAAAGAGAGCATCATGAGCAGGGAGCAGTGGCAAAGTCACATGCAGGTCACTGACCTGAACGTGAGGAAGCGTAGGTTCTAGTTGGAGAGGTTGGAATTGCTTGGGAGACATATGCGCACGCTGGGTCTCGCTCGTTTCTTCTTCTGCACAGTGAGGAGCTTGGATTCAATGTTCTCGAGTGCTGTTCCATTTTAACATTGTTTTGTGTAGTGATGCTTAACCTACTTGCAGGGAGGTATCAAAATTAAATTCTGTTCTGAATTTACAGCAACAAAAATGATGTTTTTTATTGCTACCAGAAACAACATAGTGCTTGTTGATTCTGAGTTTTCTCCTGTCTAATACCTGTCTTCATGAAATGTTGGTCTAGGCTTTTCTGCTGTTCCACACCTTATGATTCCGTCTACTGCCCAAGCCACGTTAACCAACATTTTGTTGTCTGGAGTACCCACCTACGGGCACACAGCCCCATCTCCCCCGCCTGGCTTGACTCCTGTCGACGTCCGTATCGGCAGTATGCAGACAGAAGGCAAGAAAATCTCTGCTGCTTTAAACGGGCACGCACAGGTAATGTCCCTCAGACAGAATAACGTGACTTATGCTGTTTGTAAGACATAAGCCACAGCTAGTAAAACTTTCAGCTGAATGAATTTTAGAATTGCAATGACAACTGCATGTTATTTTCTATTATTATTTCAGTCTCCAAATATAAAATATGGTGTAATAACCACTTCATCACTTGGGGAAAAAGTGCTGAGTGCGAATCACGGTGATCCATCCAGACAAACGAGTGGATCTGAGCAGGCATCTCCTAAAGCAAACCCCGCAGAAGGTATCTTTCCTTCGGAACTTCAGCCTGGTCTGTTACTTTAATTGAGGGGGTGGAAGAAAGTCCATGCAGTGATCTCGAATTGGTTTTGCTAACGAGTTATGACTCATCCTGCCTCGCATACAGAAAGACATCTTGAATAATTCAATTCCGAAGAGCATGGTGAAAGATACACTGAAAAGCAGATTAACTTTTTACAGAAAGAATCACTTTCCCATTACATCGGAACTTCCTAAATTTAAGTGAATGTAATTGTATAGCAGGAAAGCATCAACCTACTAAATGTGTGTGTGTGTGTGTGTGTGTGTGTGTGTATATATATATATATATATATGTATATAATTTGTTTCTAAGGAGAGTATATCTTTTTTTCTGTTCATCCCTAACAACCTTTGAAAAATATGAGGATCTTCTCTTTGGGTTTCATTTTGAGTTTTGGAGGCAGCCTGGCCTTGTTAAGGTCTCACATCGGCAGCCGAAAGCAGCTGTGTCTCTGTCTCCCTAGCATTGGCTTCTGCTGTGTTTCTGTTGTAGGTGGTTGTTGATGGGAAGCTGGTGGTTTGGGTTTTCACTGTGCTCTCTTCTCTGCAGGTTGCAATGATGCTTTTGTTGAAGTAGGCATGCCTCGAAGCCCTTCCCACTCTGGGAATGCCGGTGACTTGAAACAGATGCTGGGTCCCTCCAAAGTTTCCTGTGCCAAGAGGCAGACAGTAGAACTACTGCAAGGCACCAAAAACTCCCACCTACAGTAGGTATTTTCATCTTTAAAGGCCGTGATGCTTTGAAAGAAATTGTATAACAGGCTAGATTTGTTGTAGTCAGTGGAACAAAGCTGGATTTGTTCAGCAGTTAGTGCTGTTTGGCTTCAGTGAATTTGATCTTACCCATATATTTTTTTTTCATTTCTCTCTATGCTTTCTTTTTCCCTTTAAAGTTTTTTTTATATTGAAGAAACACTATTTTATAAGATTATATAACTTTCAGGTGTGTAACGTCATAATCTGACATCTGTTTATACTGCCAAAAGTCCAGTCTCCATCTGTCACCCACAGTTGACCCTCTTCACCCATTCTGCCCCTCCTCCGCTCAGCTTCCCTCTGGTGACCGTAGGTCTGTTGTCTGCCTCTGAATGTGTTTTTGTGTTTGATGTCGTTTGTCCGTCTGTGTGGTTTGTCTCTGTATTCCACATAGGAGTGAAGTGGTAGGGTGCTTGTCTTTTTCCTCTGATTTTCTTCACTTAGCATAATACCCTCGAGGCCCATACTCGTCTCAAATGGCAGGCTTTCATCTGTTATGGCTGAGTAGTATCCCATTTCAATCTTAGTGATGTTTTTGTGGGTAAAATTTTTATTAAGGAGTAATAATCTGATAATTTCACCCTTATATTTTATCTGGAGCCCTTCCCTTCTTCCTGAGCCTTGGGTTTACCTCTGGGTCCTCCAAACTATCTCAGTGCTCTGAACCTGCTAACGTTCTCTCTGCTCTTCAGTAATCAGCAGGGAAATTTCACCCTTCCCTTATTGCTGTCAGGTGTTTTCTGGCTGTGAATTCTTCATTTGCCTTTGAATTTCTAATTTAAACTATGGCTCCCTTGTTCCAAGGTAGTTAACTGCTAGCTTTGGTAATAAACACTTGACAGTCTCATGATTTCATTGATTCCAAATCAGTGAATAGAAATGCCTGCAGTGTATTAAATGTCTCCCGCACCATGGGATAGTTACAATGTGTTTTCCTTACTTTTTTTTTACATTTTTGTTTGTTTGTTTGTTTCAAATAGGCAGCCATGTTTTTTAAAAGAAAAACAATGGAATGCTTCTATATTGAAAGGTTTTGCTCCCATCCACCTCCATTTCCCCAGTTTCCTCTACCATCTTACTAGTTTTCTTATACTGTTGATCCTTGAACAGTGCGGAGTTAGGGGCACTGCCCCCCTGCACAGTCAAAAATGTGCATCTAACTTAGACTTCCCCCAAACTTAACTATAGTTGTCCCTTGGTATCTTTAAGGGATTGATTCCAGGACCCCATGTGGTGCCAGTATCCAGGAGTGCTCAAGGGCATTATATGAAATGCCATAGAACAATGCATACAGTTGGCCCTCTGCTTCTGCAGATTCCCAGCTGTGGATTGAAAATACTGTTTTCAATCTGTAGTTGGTTGAATCTGCTGATATGAAACCCAGGGATACGGTGGGCCACCTGTCTATGTACTGGGAAAACCTGCGTGTAAGTGAACCAGTGTAGTTCACAACCATGTTGTAATATGGCATAGACACTTTTATTTCCTCTTTTTCTTTCCAGAATCTGATTTGCTTTTATGAACTCTTTGGTGGATTAGTTACCATTGTTACCATTTTGTCCAAATCTGCTTTATCTGCATTATTTTTTTCATGGCACTAATACCCAAAATTAACATCATTTACTACAGGTTAGATAACTGATTTTGCTTTTTCTCTATATTGAAGCATTCGAAGTATCTATCTATTCCTTTCATCAAGTGTAGTGTGGACTTGCATTGTATCTCATCTGAACGAGTCAGCCCCTCCAGAGTGTCTGCCTGCCTCCAGCCTCTCATCATCTCAGTCAGTCCTGTGCTTGGTGCCAGTGATTATGTGGAACACAGGAGTCTGATTCAGCCCACTCTGGCTGTGAACCACCAGTGGTCCGCATGGTGTGCCTCCTTTCCTCTGCGTGTGCTCTTCCCTCCTAGTTGCTGTTCTCCTGGCCTTTTGCACTCGTGGACCTGCACATGTCCTTTAAATGCCAGTTGAAATGTCTTCAGTGAAACCTCTGTGAACTCTTGTCAGGCAAACAAAGTTCATTGCTCCTCCTTTTGTTTCCAATAGCCTTTCCTAAATTCCTCCAAGTTTCCCCAGCACAACTTAATGAATGATAAAAGAATGAATGAATAAATCAGCTCTTTGACTAATACTGTTTCTTATGTCTTCTGTACCTGAGCTTACATGTAGTTGGGTTTGAACTTGAAGTGCACGTATAGAGCATTATCAATTGTTGTAGTTCAGATCATTGGTCCCCACTTTAAGAAGCACTTCTTGCTCTGGCCAGGTAGCTTAGTTGTTTAGAGCATCGTCCTGATATGCTGTGGTTGTGGTTTTGATCCCCAGTCAGGTCACAAACAAGAATCAGCCACAGAGTGCAGAAATAAGGGGAACGAGTCAGTGTCTCCCTCTCACACACTCTCTCTCTCTCCCTCTCACATTCTCTCTGATCAATCAATAAACATTTTTAAAAGGAAGAAGTGCTTTCATGCTCCTCTCGTTACCCCTGAACAGGTGTTGGAAAACATTTCCTACTTTTCCGCCACCCCTAGCAATGCAGACGTTACACACCTGAAGTGGACCATCAGTGTGCTTTCAGATCAGCTCAGTCTTGTTTCCACCGTGTGTGCACGGGCCACTGATGTCTCCTTGGTGTGTGCGAATTTAGAAATCTTGGTTGTATGTCTATTCCATATGTACCATTCATAATGTACTATATGTCATGTGTATGAATATATGTCATGAAATAGTTTCAGCTATGGCTCTTAGAGTCAAACGCCTGGGTTTAAATACCATTCACTAGACGATGACCTTGGATAAAGTACTTCCTTCCTCTGTGATACAGGGACAATAATACCACCTACCTCATAGTGGTGGTGTGGGGATTAAATGAGATAATATGGGTAAATGGGTGACAGTGGTTGACATCCAGAGTAAATGTGGCACATGGGAACCATTCGGTTCGTTTGTGTATGATAGTGGGGTGTTAAATTCCAAACTCTGTTTCACAGCAGCACTGACAGGTTGCTCTCAGATCCTGAACTGAGCGCGGCTGAAAGCCCTCTGACTGACAAGAAGGCTCCCGGGAGTGAGCGTGCTGCAGAGAGGGCCGCAGCTGCTCAGCAAAACTCCGAAAGGGCCCGCATGGCCTCGCGGCCATCGTATGTCAACATGCAGGTAATGATAAAAAAATGGGAATATCATCCAAATGGAGTGTGCTTGGGCTAGGGAGTGGCGAATTCAGTGAGTGTAGAGCAATAGAGGAGAAAGTAGAGGTTCTCTTTCTGCACTCCAGTCGAAATTAAATTTAAATATATAGGCAGTTAGGAATTGATTTTGCTATGAACTTTAAAAATGAAATGCAGGATTCAGCTTAAGTGATTAAATTATTTAAAATATAATATGAAAAATGACATAAATGGTCTTTGTCACTATGTGTTATGTAAATGACATTCATCTGTTGTTTTATAAAGTTTTAGATAAATGTCAGAGCTGTTATTTCTAAGTATTACTGCTCATGACATAGTCTTGGATAAATAGATATAATATCCTTATGTCTATCAAATGGAGATGACAGATCTGTTTGGTGTCATTCAGACAGTTATAGAAATAGCTGATGCGAAGCTTTAGTGTTTTGGAGAGTAGATGATAAATACTTGATTATATCAGGTCACAGACTTTTATGATTATTTTAAACACTTTCCTCAGCAGGAATTATTTTTTCTATATCCCTTCTGAAAGTATGAGGCTAATTACTGAAAATAGGCTGTTGGCCATGGAGTGCAGAACCCTGATTTCCATAGAGATGACAGTACGAAAGAGAAGGGTTTTGTGCTTTGTGCTTTGTGCTTCTAGAGATTTCTGTAAGCATTCGATTTCAGTGTCAGAATTACTGGGTAGACTTACGTACCTCTCAGTAAGAGATTTATCAATCTCTCCATCCCCCCACCTCCAAAAGAAGGGAAAATGTTTCACAGAATCCAAGAAACAAAGCTGTCGCAGATATGTCAAAGAAATTAATTCATGGTACTAAGTTATACTTCTATAACTCCAGCTTATCAGTTCTTTTAATCCTTTACATTTGAACATTACCATGAGTTTTTAAATGAATGTTTTTACAAAAGCCATGGCCTATATAAAGTGTCAAAGTTTAAAAAAAAAAAGATACTTATTACATTTTCTCTGGTGGATTCATTTTCAGTTAATACAGATTAAAATTCTTTCATCTAGGAAGTGTCAGATCTGCTTTATGATCCATTTGTGGTTTTCGTCCATCTTGTGGATCTTACCTTTTCCATCAGTTTTATACCTAGAGTGAGCCATTCATGTATTCCTTTCTTTTAGGCTGGGTGAGAAATGTTAGTGGTAGTTTTAATTTAGATAGATGTATTCATGCCAGCTGACTGTTAACATCACTAAGGAATCGATGACAATAGTCACGGAGCATTGACAGGGAGAAAGATTGGAGACTTCCCCGATTCCATCAGCTAAAAATCATCTGCTTGGTCTCTGATGTTCTTGGAATGCTACGTCTCCAATTCTCCTCCCACACTTACCTCACTTCCTAATTTATTTTGTAGTTACTTCTTTGACCCTTCCCTGCTAAGACTCTCCATGCTTCAAGGCTGTACTCTTCTTCTGGTTAATCATTGTCTTCTTCCGCAAAGGGCAGCCCAGTCTCTAACCAGCGGCACTCAATAAATATTTACTGAGCGAGTGAACTCCGGATCTTCTCACACCTTGCCCTTAGACATTAATCAGTAAAAGTTGAGCCTAATGTCCAGTGCCATTTTGGACCTAAGATTTAAAAACACCACCCAGTTGTGTTCTCTAAAATCCTGGCTCTCCCGATTTACTGCCATGCTCTTAGCGTTAATGGTTTGTCTGGGCCAGCCGATTTCCTTGCATTGTCCTGACCTAATTATTATTTCTAGCACAGTCACTCTCAGAAGTGCTGTTTCAGACGGTAAAGTACCTGGGCACGCACCCTGCATGTGGTGATCTAGTGCTCCCGGGAAGAGGGTCAAAAGTGGTCTGGCCAGGTGGTTCTCAACTCTCCAGGTAGGCCTTTAAGACATTGTTAAATCACATCCTAGCTGGTCCCTAAACTGGGGAGTTGAGAACGCTGTGTTAGCCTTTGAGATGTAGCTGCATCTAGGCTACTTCTTCAAAACGGCCTGCCTTGGTTTCTGTGCGACCTGACTCCGTCATTTGTCACTTACTCACTGTGAATGAAAAGAATGGATAGTGCCACCCTACTCCTGTGCAATAAAAGGTAACTAGGCTTACTTTTATTGTAATGCTTAATGCTGTTGTAGCTTAAAGGTAGACATTTGCCATTTATCTCGTTTCCAAAGCAAAGACTATTTCAGCCAGGCCAATTTCCTGTGTTGTCTGGACATTGCGCCATGCCAGGCCATGTACTGAAGGGGCATTTTGAGAGAGACCTGAGGCTAGGGGATAGCCTGAAAGCAGTTTTGTAATGCATTATTTTGAAACTTAGCATAATTATTATTAAGTTATTCACTATATTTTAGCATATACTTGCCCTGGGGTTTCAAATATTTGTAGTAAATAGGTATTTTTTTACTTTTGAAGGAAAATGTCTAACTCTTGTCACTGTCAGGACTTAAAGTCAGAAGTAGTGACTTAGTGTTCTAATTAATTAGTTTCGAAAACATGTTTAAATTGATCAGACTTGCACCGAATTAATGCCACATTACAGTGCAAAACTTAGCTTGTGTCCCAGGTGGATCCATGGGCTGTAGTTAAACCTCTGTTTTCTCATCATGGAATATTGGCATGGCATTTGGATAAACTGTCAATAAATCTGTTTTATTTTTAGGCATTTGACTATGAACAAAAGAAGCTATTAGCAACCAAAGGTATGTGATATGTTAATGATCTATACTTTTTTTTCCCCCCATAGATGCTTAAAAGGTTTTCCAGTATTCACATTGAATTGTGAAATTGGACCTTCATTAAAAAAAATGTTTCAGTTCAAAGTTTCACAAATTTCACTGAGCCCGAATGTACTTTATTGACTAGATTAGCATTAGGTCAACTATGAGATAACTTAGCATTTCAAAATTCACCATTAGTTTGTATAAAATGTTATATGAAGATCATTTAAGGCATTTTGTGTTAAGACATAATATTAAGTTCTGATCTCTTTACATATATAAAACAATACTCGTCAGTATTTTAAGAACCATATTTAAAATGACAAGCGTTGTTTCACATTCTGTTTTCTGTAGCTATGTTAAAGAAACCAGTGGTGACCGAGGTCAGGACACCTACCAACACCTGGAGTGGACTTGGGTTTTCTAAATCCATGCCTGCGGAGACCATCAAGGAGCTGAGGAGGGCCAACCACGTGTCCTACAAGCCCACAATGACAACCACTTTCGAGGTCTGTGGCGTCCTCCCTACACATTCTTCCCGTCTGGTCTCTCGGCAGAGGACAGCGGTCGTCTCTTCCGTCCCATTCTTTATTTACTTAAGGAAACTCATTAATGGGGGTTTAACTTCTGTTCTTACAAACATATTGCTATAAAATCGATGCAGTCTAAGGCAATATGTTCTTTTCTGTATCTTCTCTCAACGTCGTCGTTCGGCTGTTACAGAGATGTAAATGCAGATAAGTGTGTTTTGTTAGGGGGAATGTCATAAATGCTAGAGCGAGGCTGAGATGAGGCGAAGGGCAGATGCAATAATATCCCATAAACTACATAAAGAATCCCTTTATCCAAGGCTGTCACTAGCAAGCCCACCATAGGGAGAAAAGGCAAATATTCAATAAAAACAAGTGTTCAGATATGAGTTAAAAATCGAGTGTGTCTGATGTGCCAGGCACACAGCAGGAAGTGTCACAAACAAGAGCTCCAGAATTTTATGTGTCCCAGATGTTGGCTGCCCTGCTCAGAGTGAGACTGGGAAGCTGGCATCCGTACCACATGGCAAAGGGATCCAGAGTTCCTGCTTCCCGGCCAGCCAGGCTGCACGTGACTCACTCGGCGAGGCCTTCTCAGTTGCAGAGTATCAGATTTTGGCTATCAGCCTTTGGGGAGTGGGGGCAGAGTAAGAGAGAGAGCACACGCGTGCACACACAACCCTGGGGAGACTGCAGACCCAAGCACGGGGGGAAGCGGTCGATCCAAGAATCACAGTGTTCAACCAGAGCACAGTAGACGGCAAAACACATACTGGGGACGGGTTTCATAGTTGTCAGACTAATGTCAGACGGCATTCGTCGATTGGCCTTCTCTTCTCTACCAGTTTTCTTTGTAATAAATTAGACTGTTGATGAAGGGTAAAAGCAAACGTGCGTGTTTTTCTTTGTCTCTCTGAGTAAGTGAAAAAGAAAATACTGTTGAAATACTGGAAAGAACAGTCTCCTGTGAGTGTCATTGTCGGACCTACAGTAGCAGCCTGGCAGGCTGTACGTAAAGATGAAGCTACTGTCAGCAGCTAGGTGTAGGCACTGTTACAAAACGTTTTGAGGCTCTGGGAGGTACACTCCTCTTCCTACCACTATAGCTCCAGTGGCAGAAAGCATCTTCTTTCGTTGGCTGAGACCTTAAGACTGCCGTGCTAATTCTTTCATCCGAGACACCTACAGTCTCGCCTTTTCCACTCTCCTTTGTTTGGCAGAGTGTTAGGTGGCTGATTGTGTTTGTGCGCTTTCAGAGATGAAATACTTCACTGTAGAACTGCTAATTCAGTTCTGTTCTCGGAGACCAACAGTACGGGGTTTGAAGGGATGATCATTCTGATAATGGCGTGGTCAAGTGCAGGGGCTGCGGGGTCCGACAGCCACCACTGGTTGTGGCTTCACTCCTCTGAGCCTGTTTTCTCATTTGAGTTGTTGTGCGGATGACAGGGGAGAGGGCATCCAGTGCGCAGCCTGGTGTACGGTGAGTTCTGCGTGATATTGAGCTGTCCCTGTTATTTCCACTGGAGGAAAGGGGGCCCAGGATAGTTAAGTGTCTTACTTGAGGTCATGGCAGTAAGTGTCAAAGGACTTGAATTCAGTTTACAAGATTTCCTTATACTCCTCTTCCTAATGGTTTAACCCAAGAGGGCACATAGCAGAGATGATATGTAGATGATCTAGAGCCACGTTGCCATACCTTAACAGACAAAAGAGGCCCTTGGAGAACTTGGTAAAAATGCAGATTCTTCCTCCAGGATCTCATTCATCAGGTAGGGAGTGGAGCCAGGAATCTGCATTTTCAGCAAAAGCCTCGTACAATTCTAACTCGGCACCCTTCTCTGCCCCGCTGCTGTACAGATATGTAAATGAAGGGGAACAATGCACAAAGGGGGGTGTCAGAACCCGACTCTTCTGCTCGGGCACTTACCCAAGGACGGGAGGACATCCTTCTGTGCCGCAGGGGCCTGACTCAGTGACTGAACACCCTCCGGTGGCTTTTCTTGCTTTGTCCATCATGGGCTGCCCTTTTGCACCATCCTGGCTGAGGTCTCCCGGCCCAGTCCTACTGCAAGGCTAGCTCAGTGTTCACCATGTAACCCGCGTTTATTTATGGCCTCTTTAAACACTACTGACGAAAAGATAAAAATCAAGCTTTCTTTGGGAATGGTGGTCTAATTCTCCCTGGCATGTAGGACTTGAACTTTTCCTCATGCATCACAAATCCATGAAAAGGGGTGCAAGGGCCCCTCAGCCCTTCCATAGCCTCTGATATTCTGCAGCAGTTGCTGTCTATTCTGCTAGTGCCCAGAGGGGTCAGAAACCGGGCAGTGCGTGAGGATAGCTTGTTTGGGTTAGGACACGGGGCCAAGGGGGGGATGGAGAAGGTCCTAGGGAAAATAGACATTAATTTTTACTAAAAGGTTGAATATCTCTGCTTATAGAAAAAATATCTCTGCTTATAGCACTGATATTTTTAAATTAGAGGGTGCTAGAAACACTGTTTGCCCTTACTCTTTTCCAAAGAAAACAACCAAATGGATAAGTAGAATGCTGTGCGAGGAAGTATGTTCGGTCAGTAGGTCCTGATGGGTATGGGCTGCTCCCCCGGTGAGCCAGGGATCAGGGCTCACGGAATTCCCTGTTCTGGGAAACTTGCTTGAGGCAAGAAGTTGATGCTTTGAGCTCCTCATTCAGATTACCCGGAAGCTAGATTTGATCGAGTTTTAGGGCAGCTTTGAGAAATTAGCCTGTTCCAAAAAGGAGTTTGAGGCTTTGTTTTGTTTTGTTCTCTTCAAGGCTCAAAAATATGATCCTATCTCCTTCATATACTGTGACACCAAAGGTCAGGCACAAGGCTGCTTGGACCTGCGATGGATGTCACATCCACAGAACTACAAAGGGTTTGGGATCTTCCTTTTCTCTTTGCCACTCAAATCTTAAAAGCATGAACCAAGGTCACATTCCCTGGAGCAAATAAGAGCCTGCATTGGGAGTCAGAGATGGTTTTTAATTTCTCAGTACTGAGAGTAATGAGGTTGTCCAATTACTTTAAATCTTACAAATCTAAGAGTGTAGGTGAGCTTAGATTAATCAGATAACAAACTAGTAGATGTCACAAGAGTGTATTTTACTTACTGTTTTTAGAAATCACTGTGTTTAGGCAAGTCTGAGGTAGTGTTTGAATTGTCAGCTTAGATCTTAAATTAATGGTTTTTTAATGCTCAGAAGAGTTTAGATGCAGAATCTTTAAAATATATACAAGTAACATACAATGATCTCATTAATGCCTCTGGTAATCACCAGTTTTGAGCATGCTGTTATTTCCCTCGCTGCACTGGATTTATCTGGTGGAAATACAATGTTCAGATGGTTTTAATTGAAAAGCTGGGGGGGCGGTTTGTTTGTTTTTTTGGTCTTAGGAGCCATCCTTTCCCTATACCCCTCTCCAAAAATCAGCAAATAACATTTGATAGATGTAGGAAGATGTACCTATGAGATTCTGTAATTCTACAGATATTTATTAAGCAACATCTGTGTTCCAGACACAATTCTAGGCATTAAAGATACATTAAAGTACTTGAATCCAGGCTCTTGCTTTCATGAATAGAGCTTGCTTTTTGGTGGGTAGGGAGTGATACAAAACAAGTTAATAAGAACATTTGGTTAATAAAAGTCCCTGATAGATATGAAACAGTCTGCTTTAGATTGGGTTGTGATAGCAGGTCTTAACGAGGTGGCATTCTAGCTAAGACCTAGATGGCAAGACAGGGCAAGCCTTGTGAGGATCTAGGGAAGGAGGGTTAGGCCAGGGGCATAACCGGCGGGCTCATCCTTGAAGTCAGGACCATCGGTAAGTTCCTGGTGCCCAGGTGATAGGGTGGTAGGGCGTCGCAGATGAGCTTGGAGAGAGGGGCTCAGTTATGGAGCATCTCAGCCCATTGTAAAGTACCGGAGAAGCATTGTAGGACTTTATTCAGAGGCATGATTTGTTCTAATTTGCATTAAAAAAATGAACCTAGTTGCTTTATGGAAAATGGATTATTGGGGTGGGAGGGAAGAATAGAATTGGAATGTTCATTAAGGAGGCTGTTGGTAACAGTTGTGGAAATGGAGAGACACAGGTAGATTTGAGGTCTGTTTAGAGAGAACGTCAATAGTACTTGCCAGTGGACTGGGTGTGGTGAAGGAGGGACGGGGACGACGTGATCAGCTGGGTGAACGGTAGAGTCGCTTACTGAGATGTAGGGATTCTGAGAGGAGTAGGTTTGGGTGTAGCTGGTGGGGACAGGTTTACAACAATTCGATTTCAAGGACTCTACACTTGAAATGCCTGTGAGGCAGGAGCACGGAGGTGTCAGATTGGAAGCTCCACGCACTCAGTTTGAACAGAAAAGTCAAATCTGGAGGTAAAAATTGGGGAGTCATGGATTTAGTTGAAAGAGATGGAGATTACTTAATAAGAAAGTGGAGAGAGAGGGAGGGGGGAGAGAGAGGGAGAGAAAGGCAAGCTGGGATCAAGCCCCAGGGTGATAGGATGTCTGGAGGGCAAATGTGGAGGGAGACCCTGAGAGGCTACAGTGAGGCTGGTGGGAGACCTGGGGCGGGTGGGGCCGTGATGCCTTGCGAAAGGAGGTGTTAAAGGAGGCCACAGCCGGCTGTGGTGACGCTGCCGGGAGAAGGAATGAAGAGAGATTATTGGATGAATCGTACAGGGTGCTCTTGGATTTTTTCAGTGAACATGCAACTTTGAAAATCAGAGAGTCCTGACTTTAATACTCTCGACATAGTACAAAAGCAAGGTATCTGTAATAATGGTGATTAAATAAAAGAACGGATAAGTGCAAGTTCAGTGCAGACTTTGAGATCTTTTAAATTATTATTTTTGTTTTGACTTGGGAGAATTAAATAATATTTATTTAGACTCCTTTATTTAAGGAGTAAGTCTGTACTGAGGAGTCTCAGAACCCTGCTGGGCACCCTCATGAGGAACAGAAACTTCACTGTGTGTATTACCAAGTCCTTGGTGGCTGGAAGACAAGGACGGAGACAGGTACCACAGCCGGCTCCCGAGAATCAGCATTCGTGGCTAACTGCAGTGGTTTGATCCACTGGGAATTCTTTCCCCTCCCAGCCCAGGAACCCCCCTTATTACACATTTCCTTACCTGGCTTCGATTGTTTACAGGGCTCATCAATGTCCCTCTCGAGGTCCAACAGTCGTGAGCACTTGGGGAGTGGGAGTGAATCTGACAACTGGAGAGACCGAAATGGAATAGGATCCACGAGTCATGGTGAATTTGCCACTTCTATTGGCAGCCCCAAGCGCAAACAAAACAAATCAAGTGAGCTTTGACTTTTAATCATACGTTTAGATGTAATCAGCTTGAAATTTGTTTATTTGGTTAAGGGTGATGTACACATATAAAGTCTGGACTCCATGCCTTCAAGTGTCTGTTGTAGCTCACCTGCCACCTCCTCTGTGAAGCCTCCCTTATTTTTCCCGGTGGAGCAGACCAGGTCGTTTCCTGTTTTCACCCCATTTTGTATATGCTCTTACTGTAGCACTTGTCATGCTGAAGTGTAATTACACACTTACATTATTGTGTCTCCCTGTAGAATTTGAGCTCTATAGCCAGGGACCATATTTATTCATTTCGTAAACAGTAAGTCCCCACATACTGGACACTCTGTTCAGCTGTGCCTTATTTGCTATTTCTCCCCAAATATCTAACAGTGTTTGACACCTAGTAGGTGCTCAGTAAATGCTTGTTGAATGAACATATGAGTGAGTGAGTCATGGGCACACAAACATTCAGAAAATGCTTTCTCTCATCAGGAAAAGACAGGGACATAAAGAGATTGAGCAGAATGTGATCACGTTTGCATGCTGGGCAATAGAAGAAAGTACCCAGTGGGTAGCGACTCAAGGTGAAAAGCAGCATTTGATATTTTACATTGACAAGATGTAACTGATTGACATAAATATAAAAAGAAGTGTGAAGCCTAAGGTTCTGGCTTTAAACATTACATGGTTAAGACTCAGCATGAGTCCAGTGCTTTTGTCTGTAACAGAACCCACACTTTTGGGCTGTGTAAAAAAGGTAAACAGACAAGAATTGACAATAGTTATCACAATAAATGCTTTTCTTCAGGGTTTTGGACAAATCTGGAATCCTGAAATGTGCAGCTGGGAGTATTTGAAGACTCTGTAAAGAAAAGTAATCTAACTGAGCATAGTAGACACTCACTCAGTAAGTCAGTGGTTACCATCGATTAAGTTGGCCCTATGTCAAGAGTCTCAGATTGGAAAAGACCAGTGCGGTGTCAGCCAAGTCTAAATAAGAAAGCATGGTCCACTCTTTCTTTCCCAAGGGCACTTTTCGCTATACTCTGAGCACTTCCTGTCAGCTTGGGCTGGACCCTCCATCACTGACAGGAGGACAGAGCTGAGGGGTGGGCTGCTGGCAGGTGCAGGTCTGGGGAGAAAACGATCTCAGTTTTGTGCCTCTCCTTTCCCATCTTTCTTTCCTTTCACTTAATGCTGGATAATTAAAATTGACTGTAAGTTTAGCTGCACTAAAGTTTAGGATTAGGGTTAAAATACAGGGATTCACTAATAAAAAAGAATCATTAAAGAATCACAGTTATTTTGCTTTTGTCAGATGTTTTAAGAAAGTAGGGGGTTTAAAAGAGAATACAGAATCTATTAGTAGTTAAAATGAAATGTAAAGAAAGTTATGTACTTTAATCAATATCACTAAGAATATTTTTGCACATTTTTTACAAATTTTATTTATGTATTTGCTTACACTATATGCAAAATATTATTTAATCATGTAATCTATATAAAGACATTTTAATGCATTATTTTACATTTTTTTGTACTAAGTCTTTAAAATGTGTGCATTTCATTTATAGGACATTTTAATTGCTAATAGTCACAGATGGCCAATGGCTATTACACTAAACAGCACAATGGTAAATAATTTTTTGACACCCTTGTCAACGTTACCAATGGCTGGGTTTTACCCGGACATCCTTTCTTATACCAGTTGTTCCAGTGTTAATTTTTAATAATTTACACTTTTACTCTCAAAAAAGTAAGTTTATCATTTGGACAATGAGTTGTACGGTCAGCCTGCCACACTGCCAAGCCCTGTGGTTCCTCCCACGTGCTCACCACATTCTGCTCTGCCTCCCCCTTGACCCTGGACCCTCCTCAGTCTTTTTTTTTAATGACATTGGGGCCTTACCTTCCATTGGTGGAGTGGTCCAGGGCTGAAGGCCTTCGGGACTTGGTCCTGGAACCTTGCCTCCACACGTTGTCTCCACAAGAGATAAAACATCTATTTTTAATGGAAAGAGAACCCTAATCAAGAAATTCCTTCCACTTGTGATATATAAAGGATCTCTCAATAGGGAGTTGAAACTGAAGGAAGTAAATAGTGGCACCTGAAACAGTGCCGAGTGCAGTTCTTAGACTTGGTGACTGCAGTGATCCCAGAGGGGATTGGATGCATCTGCTGGGCTAGGGGAGTGTCCTCCTTCCCTCCTCATCCTCCCCCTGGGAATCCGTTGTGAAGCTGCAGCTTTGGTGTAAGAGGATCGAATTCCCACAGGGACAAGAAGGGTCAGTGGTTGGGTGGGGGTGTAGGACTGGCTGCACAGCTCTGCCGGAATCTCCGAAGCAGAGCTTTGAAGGGTGTTTAAGTATTTGGTGCTTGGCATGGCTCACTAGTAGTCCGCAACACAGCTGTGGAGGCCACTGTGCCTGAGAGCCGTAGACAGTGTGGAGAAATCTTTGCAAATCGGTTGCAGAGCCAGGGCCAAGCTTGGCATTGCTGTCTTAGAATTTTTCTCAGGAGACAGATTTATTTCTGTCATAAATTAAATCTGGGAACTCCAGCATCATTCTTATCTCACTTCATGGTATTCTTAATTTTGGAAGCGCTCTTATTTGTGAGCCTACAGCCCAGTTGTGTTTTTATAGGGAAGGAGATTTATATGGTGCACTATCATAGAATTCCTTTGACCCCAAGTGAGCACAGGTGTGGAGACAGAGAGCCATCCAGCCATGCAGATGGAGCCTGGACTTACAGTAACTTCCATACCTTTATTGTTTCTAAAGGACCTTCCTCCCAATTCCTTTTAATTCATACGCAATCAGTTACAAAGAGCAAATGTTTCTGAATGCTCCAGTTGAAAATAATTAATGATTATTAACTGCCGTGGCACTGTTGCTAAATTGCTGTCTCCCAAGTGTAACCTTTTAAATGGCAAGAGTCACTCAGAAAGCAATAGCCAGCATTTCCTTAGTAAAAAGCCAATGTTTCATCCAGTAAAGGGTTGCTCTATTTCTGCAGCTACTGTTCTGTTCATCCCAACAATGAAGTTGAGATATTTGAGTGATTAAAACTTTTAATTAAACCTTGTTCTCTGCGGGCATTTGCACTTCAAGACTGTCTCTCGTTTGCCCTTCAGCGGAACACTATCTCAGCAGCAGCAATTACATGGACTGCATTTCCTCGCTAACAGGAAGCAATGGCTGCAACCTAAACAGCTCTTTCAAAGGCTCTGACCTTCCTGAGCTCTTCAGCAAACTGGGTCTGGGCAAATACACCGACGTCTTCCAGCAACAAGAGGTCAGTCACTCTTTCTTTATTTTTCCTGGGTTTGTTTGGGTTGCGTGTATGACGACTTCTAGAATGAAATCACTCATTGACCTATGACTGCTTTCACTGAGCATTTTTCAAGTCTCATAGCCTGCTTTTGCTGCTAGGAAAAACATGATCTCATTTCCTATTTATTTAGTGCAACTGGTAAATACAAGATAGCAGAAATATAGGAAATAGAGTTGACAAAAACACACCTTCAGCAGTTTTAGCTAAAAGACCTATTCATAGGAACTTTTTTAAAAATATGTTTTATTGATTGTTATTACAGTTGTCCCATTTTCCCCCCTTTATTCCCCTGTGCCGTGCATCGCCCCCCCCCCCCACCTTAGTTCATGTCCATGATCAGACATATAAGTTTTCTGGCTTCCCCATTTCCAATACCGTTCTTAACCTCCCCCTGTCTATTTTGTACCTACCATTTATGCTCCTTATTCTCTGTACCTTTTCCCCCATTGTCTCCCCTCCCCTTCCCTGCTGATAACCCTCCATGTGATCTCCATTTCTGATTCTGTTCCTATTTTAGCTGTTTGCTTAGTTTGTTTTTGTTTTTGTTTTTTAGGTTCAGTTGTTGATAGTTGTGAGTTTGTTATTTTACTGTTCATATTTTTGATTATCTTCTTTTTCTCAGATAAGTTCCTTTAACATTTCATATAATAAAGGCTTGGTGATGATGAACTCCTTTAACTTTACCTTATCTGGGAAGCTCTTTAGCTACCCTTCCATTCTAAATGATAGTAGCTTTGCTGGATGGAGTAATCTTGGATGTAGGTCCTTGCCTTTCAAGATTTTGAATACTTCTTTCCAGCCTCCTCTTGCCTGCAAGGTTTCTTTTGAGAAATCAGCTGACAGTCTTATGGGAACTCCTTTGTAGGTAACTCTCTCCTTTCCTCATGGTGCTTTTAAGATTCTCTCCTTCTCTTTAATCTTGGGTAATGTAATTATGATGTGCCTTGGTGTGTGCTTCCTTGGGTCCAACTTCTTTGGGACTCTCACAGTTTCCTGGATTTCCTTGAAGTCCATTTCCTTTGCCAGATTGGGGAAGTTCTCCTTCATTATGTTTTCAAGTAAGTTTTAATTTCTTGTTCTTTCTCTTCTCCTTCTGGCACCCATATGATTCGGATGTTGGAATGTTTAAAGCTGTCCAGGAGGTTCCTAAGCCTCTCCTATTTTTGAATTCTTGTTTCTTCGTTCTCTTCTGGTTGAATGTGTATTTCTTCCTTCTTGTCCAAATCGTTGATTTGAGTCCCAGTTTCCTTCCCTTCACTGTTGGTTGCCTGTACATTTTCCTTTATTTCACTTTGCATTGCCTTCACTTCTTCCTCTTATTTTGTGACCATACTCAACCATTTCTGTGAGCATCCTGATTACCAGTGTTTTGAACTCTGTATCTGATAGGCTGGCTATCTCTTCATTGCTTAGTTCTATTTTTGGAGCTTTGTTCTGTTCTTTTATTTAGGCCATATTTTTTGCCTCGGTGCACCTGTTACATAGTAAGGGGTGGAGCCTTAGGGATTTGCCAGACGGGGCAACCCACATCGCTGCATTGTGGCCCTGTCTGTGGGGGAGGGGTCAGAGAGGGAGCAGTGCCGCTTGCTCAGCTCTCTGGCAGCTTTCAGTCACTTCCCCCACTACCCACAAGCAAATTGGGCCCTTCTGGTGTTGATTCCTGGACGGGTGGGTTTGTGTACATTCTAGGACCCTGTGGGTCTCTCCAGCAGATTCTCCTGTGAGTCTGGGAGTTTCTCCTGCCTCCACAACCTCCACAAGTTTTTACTGCCAGAGGTTTTGAGGCTTCATTGCCCTGTTCTGGAACCCTGGGTCTCACTGTCTCTCTTGCTCCCAGTTGTTCCTCCTGGTTTATCCCCATGCAAGTGTGGGATCGCTGGGTCTGCCAGCCGCCACCTCACCTGCCTGGTCCTCTAGCCACCGCCTTGCCTCACATCCTCTCTGCTGCAGCTGCCTATCTCCGCCCCTCCTATCAGTCTGAATGAATGTTTCTTCTTTAATTCCCTGGTTGTGGGACTTCCATATGGTTTGATCTTCTGGCAGTTCTGGTTGTTTTTTGTTTTTAAATTGGTTGTTGTCCTTCTCTTGGTTGGGTGAAGGGGCAAAGTATATGTACCTACACCTCCATCTTGGCCAGAAGTCCGCTGTTCACAGGAACTTTTGATTCATAGCTCTATTAAGGTCAGCTACAAGTCTGTATTTGATATGATTTCACTGTTATATTTATAGCACTTACAAGTAAATAACAGTATCTGAAATAAATGCGTGGTTGTTTTTGACCCCATCCTCGTCATGTTACTGATGTTTGAATATAAAACTAAATCACAGTATCAGAAATAAATGTGTGGTTATTTTGACCCTATCCTAGTTTTGTAACTGAAGTCTGTTCTCACAGAATATAATGTATTCTTTATACATGTTAATTTATTAATTAATGTACTGTTTGGGTTTTGCCCAAACTGAGACAGAACTAAAATGGCTCTGAACCGTTGTTACAGGTGAGACGAGACCTCGGTTCTTGTCTTCTTGAGGGAAAGACTGCAGTCAAGAGACAAGGTGCAGTGAAGCAAGAATGTATTGGCCACAGCACAAGCACACTCGGGACAGTGAAACAAGGGATGGCTTAGCACAGAACAAACAGCAGGGGCTCCAGGCTGGGCTGCTTGCCTGGGCCTGGGGCTGAAATGTGACTGCAGCCTGGATGTTATCTCTAGGGAGGGAAGGTCAGAGGGTCCAAGCTGCATGACCAGCAATATGCTAGGGAGGAAAGGTTACCCTGGGGGCGAGGTCCTTGCTTCCCAGTTTTGCTTCCCCTTGCTAGGCACCCAGGGCTTTCCACCTGGCGACCTTCTGTACCTGGCTCATTGTCCTTGCTCTCTCCTCATGACTTGTTTGCAACAGTTCCTGCCATGGGTTTTGGTCTAACTGACCAGCCATGGCCATTATGCACTGGCATAAAGGAAAGAGCTTGATTCTTTCCTGGTGGTCGTTTTACCAGGGCACAGCTAACCCAATGCAACAGAAAGTTAGAATAGCTCTCTATATAAATATCTATTTGATCTAGGTTTGGCTTTATTTTATCTTAGAGAATATCTAACTAAGCTATGCATTAATGAATGAAGAATCTAGAATTTTTGTTAGGTACTTTGTATCATAAACTTAAGGTATTGCCGTAGGCCCAATAATTTCACTTTGATTGCTGAACTTTTTTTCTTTCTTTATACCACAGAAAAAGGTATTATGTGTATATTGGATCTTAGGGTATTTTGTTTTCCCTACATCTAAATCAGTGTTAATTTAATTAAGGATTTTGTAAGTTGAATAACATTTTCATCTTCAACACATCAAGGAATTGCAGTATTTAGTCTTTTACTTAGTTTTGCTGGTTAGATGAGGGTAGCTGATTGAGAAGTTCAAGGGCAGAGTATTTTAACTTGTCCAGAAACAGCAGGTCTCCATGTAAGTGATTAGATATTATTCAGTAATATTCTGGGTTTATTTATTTATTTCCTATTTGAAGAAGCATAGAAATAAATTTACTATAGGTACTTCTCACCAGTTATTTCCAAAAGAAAGAAAATGTAATACAAAGCCAGGGAGGCTTCATCTAACATTAACTGGAGCGGGGTCAGCGGACTACAGCCTGCAGACCTTCTACCTGATTTTGGAAACATAATCTTACTGGAACACAGCTACTCATTTACATATTGTCTATGGTTGCTTTCGAGCTAAAACAGCAGAGTTGAGTAGCAGCAACAGAGACAATGTGGCCCACAAAGCCTAAAATATTTACCGTGTGGTCCTTTTAGAGGAGTTTGGGTATGCCTAAAATAGAGCCTCCATTAAATAGAATTTTTAAAAACATCGCTTTAAACCTATGGTAAATTATAACTATGGTAAATGATAAAAAGGTTTTACGAGATCTGGATGTAACTTCTAAATCAAAACAATTTCAAATAAGTTCTTATAATTGAATGAAAAGTATATTTTACTCTTTTTGGATGTGTTGAAATTTGGTACTGCTTCCTTCATTTAGGGTATTTTCCAATATTCAGATGTGAGTTAATAAGAATCCCCCATCATGTAACCTTATGAGATTTATTTTAAACAGGTTGAAGATTTATTTAGTAACTTTTCCCAGATATGTCTATATACATTATTATTAACCGTTGCTGCCCATTATTTTACCCTCTTGGTGAGCCTGTGGCTTTATATTTACAATCATTTAATACCCACAACGGCCCTGCAAGGTATACCATTGTCAACCTGTGTGCACACAGTATTGTCAGAGTCAGAATCTGAGCCCATGTCTCTCTGGTCTCAGAGCCCATTGCCTTTCTGTACTTCCACACTGTCTTCAAGGGCAGGGTGGGATCCTTGTGCAGCTTCCCTCCACACTTTGTTGCCGGTGCCAAAGAGTACAATTACGCTGTTCCTGGAAACACTCTTGTGTGCCACTTCCTGATGGTCTGCCAGGCTCAGCCAGGGGAGTCATGGGTCCGGTGTAGTCTGGGAGTTCTTCTGTCGTTCTTATGTAGAACACAGTGGAATATATCTGTGGTATTTATTACTCAGCTTCTCTTTATAGAGGCATACTTGACCAATTCAGAATTCAAAACTAAGAAGTATTTTCTCCCTCCTGGATAGATATGTATTCTTCCTTTTATCAGTTCACAAAAACCATGCAATTTGAACTTCCCTTTCTTGTCTTGGCTGCCAGCATGCTCAGACCTGAGTTTTATCTCAGGTGCAGTAAATCATTGGCTTAGATGAAGTCTTCAGCTAGAATAAACGCTTTTATTTCATCACCTTAATTACTTAAGTGTTGTCCCTTAGGTTTGTGACACCACTGTTCTTTTTGGGAAGTAGGCAGAGCATAATTAATAAAGTACATATAAGAACTGAGTTGAACCTACAGTGAAGTAGAAAGTAGGTATTTATGATGTTGGTTAAAGATTACTTTTTCACCCACAGATCGACCTGCAGACATTCCTCACTCTCACAGATCAGGATCTGAAGGAGCTGGGAATTACTACTTTTGGTGCCAGGAGGAAAATGCTGCTCGCAATCTCAGGTGAATATAAATAATACTCATCTTTGAAAGTCTGAATAACCTCTGGCAGCGGTCTCAGCCCTTGGGGCTGGTCCTACCCATTCACCGCTTGCTTACTGCCCTGGCACCTTGGTGCTTATGGCTTCAGAGTGTTTTCCCACGAACGGTGTGACAAATGCTGAGACCATCCCCACTATTTCATCAAGACATGGCCTGAAAACCTTCCGTGACAGTGTCATTCCTTAAACAGCTTTCTTCAGCAAGATCTAACTAAAATTGCCCTTTGCAGAACATGAGGCTGCGGAGCAGTTTTTCTCCTTTTCCCGTGGTTCTGTGCATCAGTGAGCGTTGGGTTAGTGCATGATCATTGTGGATCGGCTATCGTGTTCCCAGTGCACGTGTCCTTGTACACCAGCTCAGGTCATTGCACCAGTGGAGAAAAGGATGTTCCTTGGTATAGCTGGAACTTGGCAGTATTAGTTGCCTTAATGCTTTATTTTTTCCTAAAGTTTTAGTAGAACTAGTGAGTCACAGAAGGGTGTAGGATCCTGAAAGTAGTCACAGAATGAAGGAAAATAATGTCGTCTCCCAGACTGCGTTCTGTGCACATTGGTTTATATTCTGTGTGTTGCAAAGTGCTCTATACATGTTTACGGGGGTTCCTCCTGTTTGAAAGGAATTAACCAGATGATGAGTCAGGAGTTGGCAAATACATAACAGTGTCCCTGCGACAGGTATTTAGAGAAATATGAGGAAGCAATTTGGGGTCAAAAAATGGGGTTACTTTTTGAAGACTTTCTGATGAAGTTCATGAGTGTCGATTATACATACGTGTGCCAGGCTCTCAAAAAGAGAGAGACCCCAAGAGCAGAAGCCAAGTGCCAGGGGCGGTGAGAAAACCACGTGGCTTTTTCAGAACACTGGAGTGGCAGGCTGTGCTTTTCGAGGTTAGCAGTAGCCTCCAGCTGGTGAAAGTCCTTTGCAAACAGTATTCACTAATCAGATCAGCAATTAAAAGTAAACCTCAGTGGTTTTCCGTTTCTTTAAGTAGCAGATTGCATCCCCCACCTGCTTCCCTACAGGAAATCTTATCTAGAAACCTAATGTCTGAAGCAGACAGGCAGAGCAGCTTTTTTTTTTTTTTTTTTTTTTTTTTTTTTTTTTTTAATTTATTTATTGTTATTTAATTACAGTTGTATGCCTTTTCCCCCATCCCTTCACCCCACCCCAGGTGAACCCACTTCCCTCCCCCCTCTCCACCCTCCCCCTTGGATTTGTTCATGTGTCCTTTATAGTAGTTCCTGTAATCCCCTCTACCCACTGTCCCCGCCCCCGCCCCGAAAGAGGGGTAGGAATTCAGCCATTGAGCAGCTGGTTAGGTTCCTCTGTGGATAAATAGGGTTCTGCACACATCAGTTGGCGACGTCTTCCTCCACCCTGTGTACCCAGGCGGCTGTATAATGGAGCTTCAAAGGGCAGGCGCTGTTTCTTCTTCACTCATAAGATCAGCTTGATATAGCGCAAAGGACACTGTTCAAACAAAGAGATTGGGACTTTGCCTCTGCCAGCTCATAAGTCCTTGGCTGAGTTTCCAAACCATGAAGATGGATTGGAATAGATGATCACGTGAGGTTACCTTCTGTGTCTTCGTCTGCCCTTCCACGTGGTACATCATTAGTTTTTACAGGATACGTTATTCAGGGGTCTCCCACGGTTTTTTCTTTTCCACTGTGTATGGCAATAGGATAGTTTTTTAAACTTGTTTACCCTATAACTCAGCCTTAGATGGCTGTTCCTAGAACCAAATTAACTGTACACATGTGCATATTCTTTTGTTAATTTGAAAATATTTATACTCCTTGAAATTTTATCAACTCACATAATCTCCACACCTACATTGTTAAAATAGGCCTTTAGGCCAGCCCGTTTATCCCAGAGAAGCGTATGTTCTGGAACTCCATAATCTTTCACTAGAGGTTCATGGAATGCCAGTGACAGTGTAATGAAAATTAAGTCCTTTCTTTGTGCACCAACCCAATTCCAAACTCCGTAAGGCTTCCAGCAACAAGCAGATACCTCTAAATACTTTCACAGGTTCCAGATGGATGGTTAGGATCTTTACTTGGAACACATTTGTGATGAATTCCGGGTGGGTTTGGAATCCTCTTTTTTAAAAAAAAAAACAAACATTTTCTCCAACCCTCATCTTCATTGTGGTTCTGTGGAGGTTGTGTATTCTATTTCTACAGCCAGCCTCTCTCAATGGGACTCACAGTCCTTGCTTTTCAAGGGAATTAGACTTTGAATAAGATGCCTTCTGAATGTTCTGCCTAGCAAGAAGTATTTGATTATTTTAATGATTTCACCTTACTTTGTTGAGTGCATTTGTTTGAACCAAGGAAATTGTTTTCTCTGCAGGTTTTTTATCAAGAAGCCCTTTATCAAAAAGCTTCTTTTTCCAATTCAGCTCATGAGAAATACACCCATTTATAGTCTCACAGCAGTCCGTTTCCAGACAGGTGCGAGATAGCCGGGCAGACTCGACGTAACGTTTGTCTTGTGGTTACATAGTTTGGTTAGGTACAGATTTTGCTCATACTTCTTAAAATTTTGTAGAGTTTTATTTTTACTTATAATCAGAGTTCTTTCAGTGTAAGGTTTGGTTCTTCTTAAAATTTGGGGCCAGAAGACATTTATTTTAGTGTTATAGGAGGAGATAAGAGTTATCTCTGGTAGAAATGGATCAGAGAAAAAAATGATTTTTTAAAAAAATCCATGTTTTTTGGAATTTAAAAAAATTTCTCCGAGTATTTTAGTCAGTACCTAAATGCACAGGGCCTAAGGGAAAGGAGATTTAGCATCCTGTGGACAGGCTTCCCACCACGGCCTCAGGGAGATCTAACATTTCCTGACCTATTCTTTTAGTTTGTGACTCTGTTCAGATCCGCAACAAGACCCTGAGAGCTGCCAGGATTGTGTGAGCCTTGGAATGTCAAAGAAAAAGGTTGGTATTTCCCAAACTGTCCTTTAGGGCTACTGGAAAGAAGGAAAAATCAGAGGAGGGAGTTTGATTTTTACTTTAAAAAACAGTAACAAAAAGTAAACACTCCTCACTAGGACTTGATCCTTGATCATCTCTCTAGAAGATTTAGCTCTGCCTCACATTCGGAACTATGTAACTTAGCAATTACATGCTTTATGGGATGGCCAGATTCCTTCATAATCATTGTATTCTCTCAAAAATCTAGTGGATAGGACTTTCCAGAATAAACTTTTCAATGTCTATTAAAAACTTCGTCTTCTTCAATGGCCCGATTGTTGTCCTGTGCTCAGTTGGTCATGTCCTGTGTGGTGGGGGAGAACAGTGGTTGGCCTCAGTCATTCCTTTCCTTCTCTGTAGGATGGGAATGCATGTCCTGCTCGGGGGGGGGGGGGGGGGGGTGTTATTCGCCCACGAGAAAATGAAGGCCAGAGAAAGTGTTTTACCTTGAAGGTGATTAAACTTTCCCAGGCTGTGGACTTGAGAGGATTCATTTATTCTCAACTCTCCTACAATATTGCCTTTAATTATATTAAATTCTGTCTTGATTTTTGAATTTTAAGAAAATAAGATACATGTGTTCATCTTTTACTAGGCATGTCGTCGCTACGTGTTTCTGCAGGAACGTGAAAGAACAGCCAATCTTATAAGCATGTCTGCATGTTTTAAGCTACAATTTAATATTTGTTTAAAAATTGGAGAGCTGTGAAGTAAAACACTGCTATCTGGCATCCGTGGAGCTACCAGTTCCCCACATTTGTATTCCTGGTGCTCTGATTGGATCTCTGCAGCCCAGGGCGTGGCCCTTTGCCTCAGGCAGGATTATAGCTTGTACGGACAGCTGACTTGGGCTATTTTTAAAACTCAATTTCTTTATCTACATAATGGAGAATGGTAAAATTATCTACCCCTTAAGGAGCACTTAAATAGAACAAAACACATGTAAAGTGCTTGTCACGTAATAAGCTCTAATAAATCACCATTATTTGTTTCTCTCCTAAGACCTTAATAAATCACCATTATTTGTTGCTCCCCTAAGACCTAAAGGTGAACGAAAGAGATGTCTCCATTCCTGCATTGCCGCTGTGGGGCAGGCATTTTTATTTTGCAAGGCAGTGAGGTGAAATGCTAAGGGTATTGGTCCGTCTGAACTCAGGAGACAGGAGTCACAGCCTTCTGGCCACATGGCTGTCCCTGGCCACCTGTGACTCCCTGCAGCCGGAGACTGTGTTCCCAGTCTCAGCGTTCCTGTGGCAGGCCAAAGCTTGCAGTGCGGCTTCAGAATTCCAAAAGGGACTGTATCTGTGTGTGGGTGAGAAAGTGCCAAGTACTGTGCCAATATAAGGTGCTGCATAACTGGCACCACCCTGCTCAAGAAAAAGAGAGACAACTTTAAGCACATTCATTATATCATAGCTCTGTTTGAAATTGAGTAAGTTTGGAGATACTTGCATTTGGTGGCTATCGGAACCCTAATTTCCAGACTCTTCCAGAGTGTGGCCATTCTGTGTCCTTGTGTGAGTTCACTAGCACGAGTCCCGTCAGTTGGTTGAGGACCTATACTTGTGTGTGGCAGTGGGAATAGGGTGGTTGCATAGTCATAACCAAGGTAGGCTGCTTCAGTTACGTTTTACTTGGAAAAAGACAAATTAAACAGTGTTTTCTAAGTACTCTGGTTTCATTGAAATTGAGCATCTTGGATTTTTCCTTGAAAATTTAGATTCAAGTATTGCTTGTTTACCGTTGTATTTATTTCCTCAATGGTTGCTGTGTTTACTAAGTTAATTTTTTATTCAAGGAAACCTCCCGCTGATACACTTCTTCACGCAGCTCTCCTGACTCGAGGTGCACAGGCCTCTGGAGCTGGGGGAGCGGCGGCTGAACGTCACTGTGCTCCTCATTCTTCTCGTGTTGGGGGGGTCTCCTTCTCACATGTGACTTTATAATTTAATGCTTGCTGTATTTGACATGGGTGAGCTTGACAGCTATAATAGTTTTCTGTGTCGTTGGTAATTCATCCTCTCATGCCTTTCACTGGCATTGAGGATTCCCCTCCCTTTGCCTCTGAAATGACATTTGCGATGGGTCAAACTGTTTAATTCATATTAGAGTTTGGAGGGCTCTGAGAAGGACATATCCCCCAGGTAGTCTACAAACTACAATAAAAGCTAGTTGCTGCCCTTGGTTCTCTCGGCTAACAACATGTTGTCTTTAAAATCAGACTTTCTAGCATTTCAGAAATGTCTTGACCATTAGCTAAAGATTTTCCTCTGGCTGCCAGACTTGACCCCACCCCCACCCCCCAAAAAAACCCCTACAGTTTCATCATTTTCCAAGCTCTACTGCTCTATCCTGTAGTTTTTAGAAGTTCTCCACTGAGCTTCTAACAATTCTCTCTTTCTCTCTCTAGAACTAAATAAAAACCGAAGAAAGCTTTTTGAACCGCCAAATGCACGCACCTCCTTCCTGGAAGGCGGAGCCAGTGGGAGGCTGCCCCGCCAGTACCACTCGGACATCGCCAGCGTCAGTGGTCGCTGGTAGCGGTGCTTTCCAGGCGCACACCCGCCAACGCCCTTGTCAAGTTGGACGCAGGAGATCTGTGAACGGCCTTCGCTGCACCCCGTCCTTAGCACTCTGGTGTCTGGTATCAGGACCAAAGCATCTTATTCACACCTGAAGTTTGTGCCCAAAAGGAAGAAGAGAGAAGATGTTTTTATGTCATCGTACAGAACACCACACATGGATTATTTTTTTATAAAACGGTAATTGGACAGAATTTGCAATATGGGGGTAGGGCTTCATTTCCTGTTTTTATTGACCTATATAACATATGCACTGATTTTTTTTTTACCTAAAATGAAGGATGATTTGACATCTGGGATGCCAGAAAACGTTGACGTTATTGTTTGCTTGTTTTGTTTTGGTATTTGGGGATTTTTTTTTTAATAATCAAAATGGAATTTTCTGGTACTGCTTTAAAGTGAGTATTGAGGTCTTTCAGCACTTTACATTTTCTAATTTCTTGTCCTGTGGAAATTCTCTCTCTTTCTCTCATTTTTGTGTTACCTGAGGTAATGGTGCAGATCAGATTTAGTCTCCTTTTTCTGACTGCGTTAAATCTTTATGTGAAATGGTACTGGATGATTAGTTTTTGTTCAGAATGTTCTGGACCAGTTCTGTTCATTTATGTCAGCATCCTAGAAACAAATAGCAATGAACCTCGTTCACAGTAACAGGTGCAAAGAAAGACCAAATGGACTTTGCAATAGTAACCCTTTGCAGTCATATTTAGCTGCTGCATATATTGCTAAAATGATTTTCATGGTTGTCTAAAGGCAAAGGGCTATTTTTAGTATACTGGCACTAAAGGACACTTATTTATATCAAACTTTTTATTTTTAGATATTATAAGCATACAGTACATTGATTAAATTGATATCTACTAGAGATTTATGGTAGAGGATGGACGGCATTCAATAACCGACTGGAGCCCTAGATCGTCACTTTATTTAAAAAAGACAAATAATCCTCTGACAAGACAGCACTGTTGCCATTAGGAAGAGAAATAGGTTACTGTTCTTATCATGTACACATTAGCTGTGCTCCATATGGTCCCAGGACTTTCCTAAAACCATATATGTCTGTTTGAAGTAGACCTGCGTTTGTTGAGAACAGAAAGGCTTTATTTAGGTCTCTAGGGTGACAGTTTATAAAGACAGCAGAGTTCTGAAGTAGGGGAAAAATGACTATTTTCTAAGTTGCTAGACTCATTGCTAAAATCTTATACTGTGAAAGGTCAAGTAATCGGGCAACATTGTTTCCTAGGTCTTTTCAGACATCTTATTGTGGATTTATGAAGGGTTTTCAATATATGAAGAAAATCACTAAGTGCCTCTCTTTCTTCAAAGCAATATTATTTCCAAGTGTATTAATTTGTTGGAAAACTTTCCCATAGGAAATATTGTGAATTACTTGTACTGTAATGACTTATTTATGCTCATTCTTTAAGACTTTCTACATGGACATAAACCACTGTTGCATGCTCTTAGCAGAAGGCATTAGATAAGCATACATAACAATTGGGGACTTTCGTACAAATGCCAGATCAGAAATACCTTCCTGACATTTTTCCATGGCTCGGTCTTACCATGAAAGAAAAGAAGAGAAATTTTGCACACAGAAAAATTTTCACTTTAAAAAATTGTATTGGTTACTTTGAAGGCATAGATGATGGACCTGTCATAGAATGATCAGTTATAATGGCACTAAGCGGATGTCCATTCCTAAACTGTATCTGCTGAAGGATGTAAAACTAAATCTGTTTTACAGATTTAAAACAGGGTGACTCCCTGTTTTACAGGGAGACTCCACTCCTTTGCAAGCGCAGTGGAGTCACCCTGCGCACACCACATGCACACCTTGTCGCGGTGAGCTCCCCATCCTTTGTGGCTGCTGTGCCCACACGTCGTGCTGCACGCAAATTCCGGAGTGGCTTCCCGTTCAGCAGCTCAGTTCTCTAAAATGTATCATTTCCTTAACAAGACTTTCCCAAGTAAAAGTCATTTGGAGCCCTTTTCCCAGCCCTCTACCACGCACCTGAAACACGAGGGAGACGGAATGAATTTGTGGTATTAAGTTAACGGAGGTTTTATGAACAGTGCTTTACGCCAAAGGGAAAACTGTCCCAATTAAACTAGATTAAATAGGGTGTTCAAAAATGAAAACACTGGAAGTTGCTTTTCTCACTTTCTGTTGAGGTAAGGAAGGGAATGTGACACTGCAATATACAGTGTTGTCAGTGTTGTGTGATGCACAAAATATTTGGATTATTTTAATAAATGGTAGTTTTTAATCAGTCTGTGCCTTAATAGTGACCAACTATCTGTAAATATAGAACAGATGCAGATTGTATTTTTGTGTGGGTTTTTGTCCTTTTAGTAATTTTGTTTAAAAAAAGATGGAATTAAACATTGAAAATGGGAATTTTTCTAAACTAATCAATTGTTATATGAAAAATAAATTTATATAACCCCTTTGTATTGCCCTTGCTAAATGAAATGCCTTTTCTGAAAAAAAAATATTTACACAAATTCTATACCTGTCTTTGTTTTCTTAAATTTTTTTCTATTGCGTCTATTTTCAGCAGAATTGAAAGATGTTTCTGCCGTAGAGTTGAATATGTACTCTTTGTCCTGTTGATTTGCATTGACAGTCCTCATTTCACCCAGAAGCTCAGGCACTTTATTTTAGCCAGTGAATCCATGGCCTATAATCAATCATTGTTGCCATGGCCACCCATAGGTATACACAGAAAGTGATATGATGGAACAGGTTACATTCTTGTTCATTCTTTTACACAGACGCAAATGTAGGACCACTTTGACAACCTCATCCATCAGCACAGGGGCTCCTGATTCAAGGGACACCAGGCTTCCTGACCCCGGTTTCAGAGGCTGACCACTGAGCGGTCACACTGAACGCTCACTGTGCTCGCCCTGAGATTCTGTCTGGACTCACAAACGGAACTGAGACCGTATTACTAATCCTGAGATTTGCCTAAATCTCAAAGAAAACCTGACCACCGTTATGCACCCAGCAATATCCCCACTTGGATTATCTGTGGCAGTGGTTCTTAAAAATTGTTTCTAGTACAAGAGTTCATTTAATACCTGAAATCTTACCTGGGAACCCAATATTAAATTATCATTCATTCACTTATCCATTATGTAAATACTTAATGAGGGCTTAGTCCCAGGAGTTCTGGGAACAACGGTGAACAAAACACAGACCCCTGCCCTCGCTAACAGACAGCAGTGCGGTGATTACCAGAGGGAAAGGGGTGGGGAGGGCAGTAAGTGGTAAAGGGCGGGCAAGTAGTGATGGCAGGAGACTTGTTTTGTAAACACACAATACAACATAAAGATTTTGTATTACAGAATTGTACACCTGAAACCTATCTGATTTTATTAACAAATATCATTCCAATAAATTCAATTAAAAAATTCTCAACAAAATATCAAATAAAAGGATCATACACCATGATCAAGTTGGATTTATTTACAAATGCAAGCTGGGTTCAATATCCAGAAATCAATTAATGTTATATACCACATAAACAAAATGAAAGATAAAAATCACATGTTCATATCAGTAGATGTATAAAAAGTATTGGACAAAATCCAACACCTGCTTATGATAAGACTCAGCAAAGTGCAGAGAGAGGAAATAAACCAACATAATAAAGGCTGTTATGCCCTGGATGGTGTAGCTCAGTGGATTGAGCACTGGCCTGTGAACCAAAGGGTTGCTGATTCAATTCCCAGTCAAGGCACTTGCCTGGGTTGCAGACCTGGTCCCCCAGTAGGGGGCACTCAAGAGGCAACCACACATTAATGTTTCTCTCCCTTTCTCCTTCCCCTCCCCTCTCTCTAAAAAATAAAATCTTTTAAAAAATTCATGTAAAAAAAATAAAGGCTGTTATGACAAACCCATAGCTAACATTATACTCAATAGTAAAAACCTCAAAGCTCTTTTTTTAATCCTCACACCTAAGGACAATTTTTAAATTGCTTTTAGAGAGAGGAAGGCAGAGAGAAAAACATCAATGAGAGAGAGAAGTATCATTCATTGCCTTATATACCCAGACTTGGGATCTTATGTGTCCGGACCAGGGTTCAAATCCTCAACCTAATAAGTAGGTGCCCTGACTGGGAACCAAACCCTCAACCTTTTGGTTACAGGATGATGCTCCCAACTGAGCCACACTAGCCCAGGCTTTTTCATTAAGATCAGAAACAATACAAGGATGTCCACTTTCACCACTCTTATTTAACATAGTATTGGAGGTCCCGGCCACAGGAATCAGATTTAAACAAGAAAAAAGAAATAAAATGCATCCAAATTGGAAAGAAAGAAATTAAACAAACTCATTATTTGCAAATGAAATGGTACTATAGAGAACCCGAAAAAAATCTGACAATAACTATTAGAACTAATAAATGAATTCAGTAAAGTAGCAAGATACAAAATTAACATAAAAAATTGGTTGCATTTTTATACACCAATAACAAAATATCAGAAAGAGAAATGAAGAAAACAACCCCTTTTAAAAATGCATCAAAAAGAATAAAACACTTAGAGAGAAATTTAACCACGGAGGGAAAAGGCCTGTACTGGGAAAATTATCAAACATTGGAGAAAGAAATTAAAGAAGATACAAATAAATGGAAGAATATATTGTGCTCATGGGTAGGAGGAATTAAGATTGTTAAATAAAACATCCATAATGCCTAAAGCAATTTACAGATTCACTGTAATCCCTATCTAAATACCAATAACATTTTTCACAGAACTAGAAGAAATAGTCCTAAATTTATATGGAACCACAAAAGGCCCTGAGTAGCCAAAACAATCCTGAGAAAGAAAAACGAAGTTGGAGGTATCACACTACCTGATATCAGACTATAACACAAGGCTTAAAGTAATCAAAAAGCATGGTACTGGCATAAAAACAGACATCTAGCTCAATGGAAATAAAATCACATCTATATGATCGATTAATCTATGACAAAGGGGGCAAGAATATAGAATGGGGTAAGGCAGTCTCTTCAATAAACAGTGCTGGGAAAACTGGACAGACACATGCAAAAGAGTGAAACTGGACCACTTTCTTACACCACATACAAGAACAAACTCAAAGTGGATTAAAGTCAAATGCAAAACCCTAAATTGTAAAACTCCTAGGAGAAAACAATAAACTCTTGGAAGTCACTGTTAGTAATACTTTTTTGCATATGTCTCCCTGGGTAAGGGAAGCGAATTAAAAAATAAACAAGTGAGCCTACATCAAGCTGAAGAGTTTTTACACAACAAAGGAAATCATCAACAAAATGAAAAGACTGAATCACAGAGCATATTTACCAATGACACACCCGATAAGGGATTAATATCCCAAATTTATAAAGAACTGACACAACACCGATCCCCTCACACCCTCCAATTAAAAAGTGGGCAGGAGACCTGAATAGACATCTCTTCCAAGAGGACGTACAGATGGCCAACAGACGTATCAGAAGATGGCCAGCATCACTAATCTTCGGGGAAACACAAATTAAAACGCAATGAGATACCCCCTGTCACCTGTCAGAATGGCTACCATCGATTAACAAACAACAGGTGCTGACAAGGATGTGGAGAAAAGGAAGCCCTACCGCACTGTTGGTGGGAGTCTAAATTGATGCAGCCACGATGGAAAATCTTGTGGAGGCTCCTCACAACATTAAAAATAGAGCTACCATGTGACCCAGCAATTTCACTTCTGGGTATTTGAAGAAATCCAAAACACTAATTTGAAAAGATAGATGCATCCTTACGTTCATTGCAACATTATTTATAATAATCAAGATATGGAAGCAACCTGAATGCCCATCAACAGAAAATGTATAAGGAAGAAGTGCCACATAGATATGATGGAATACTACTCAGCCATAAAAAAGAATGAACTCTTGCCATTGCAACATGGACAAACCAGAGGGTATTATGCTAAGTAAAATAAGTGAGACACAGAAAGACAAGTATCATAGTATTTCACTTATATGTGGAATCTAAAAAAAAAAACACTAACAAAGCAGAAACAAACTCATAGATACAGAGAACAAATTGCTTGTTGCCAGATGGAATGGGGTCGGGGGATGGGTGAAAAAGGTGAAGAGGTTGAGAAGTACAAATTGCCAGTTACAGAAATGTAGAGCACAGCGTAGGGAAGGAAGACAGTCAATAATACTGCACTAACTATGTACGGTGTCACATGGGTGCTAGGCTTTGGGGACGGTCACGTCATAAGTGATAGAAATGTGCATCCGTATGTCGCCTACCTGAAACTAATACATGGTATGTGAACTGCAATTTAAAAGCATTTTAAATTTAAGTTTGGGTATTCAGCCATAAGCAACGAGGAACTCCTGTCACTTGTAAAAACACGGACGGACCTGGACAGTATCATATTAAGTAAAATAACTCAAAGGCATATACTGTATACTCTCACTTATATGTGAAATCGAGTAAAGAAAAACGAAAACAAAACTGAACTCACAGAAAAAGAGAAGAGATTTGTGTTTCCCAGTGGTGGGGTAGGGGTGTGCAGAGGGAGCGGGGATTGGAGGATGGTGGTTAAAAGGTACACACTCCCATCTATGCGTACTAGTGATGTGATGTACAGTATGAGGACTACAGTTACACTGCTGTGTGGTGTATATGAAAGTGGTTAAGAGTAAGTCCTGAGTTCTCATTACACACAATATTTTTTGGCTTTTAATCAAATCTAAATGAGATAATGGATGCTAACTAAACTTATTGCATAATCGTTCCACAATATATCTATGTTAAACCACTGTGCTGTACCCTTAAGTTTATACAGTGATGCATGTCAGTTATATCTCAATAAGACTGGGGAGAAAAGAATGTGGTAATACTTGGGACTTTATTCTAAAAGTAGACACCCCCCCTAAAAAAGGACACTCAACAATGAAATAAATGGTAGTCTCCTTAGATGACTGTTTCTAAGGGAACTTCACTCTCTTGTGTATAAATCCTAGTATACATTATTAAATTAGCTCAGAAAGTGTCCTGAGTACTTACTAATTGTATGTAATCAAATATGTTAGAGTGCTTTAACCTAACTTTGTAATAAACTGATATTCAATATTACATAATTCCAGTCATCACCAGGGGACCTGATTCTGGTTTCTCCCACAGTCCTGCTCCATGTCAGTCAGCTTTCTCCACCTTAAATAGACTCCCAGAAAACTTTCAGGTGATCTGGCTGAGAATGAAGAGGCGAGACTTATATCTTGACAAACGTGCATTTAGATCTTGGGTTTAGACCTCAGCACTATCATCTGTGCCGCAGAGACCTCATTTATACAAGGGGAATAATACCCACCTCCCAGGACAGTTGAAAGGGCAATTAGAAGCCATGTGTAAATTCCCCACGTGGCCCAGGGCACACAGTGGGCCCTGCCTGAGTAGCAGGTACTAATCCGGTGTTCCTTATGCACCGTGTTCCTTGGCTCAGCAGGGTGCTTCCTGCATTCATCTGTCCTTTGCATCGCAAGGGGAGCCCGAGTGCTATGCCGCAATGGTAGTCATGAGGAGAGCGGTCAATCCCCTCTCAGGGGCCTGCCTCCAGACTGATAAGAGTAGAAATTGGAACACTTCCCTGAAGGTGAAGGTCAAGGGCCTCACCTTTTGTACACAAATCTGCACTGTAGTTGGTGGCTTTCTACTGATTCTTTTAAATATCTGACTCACCAGAGCATCAATAACGGTTGTCCATGGTGGAGAGGGTGAGTAGCTAATTCTAACAGTCATACATTTTGTGTCTAATTATCATGTTCCCAGAGAGTTTTCATTACTTTCAGATGGCATGATTTCCCCCTAAAGTCACCTCAATCCGACCCCCTGGTTTTGCCTAATTTCTCCCACTTTCATTCCTTGCAAATTAATACCAGTTTTCTTCGTGTGTGTATAATGAACTTTTATTTTCTTTTGGAAGGAGCATATATTTGCCTATATATGTGCTAAGTTTAGTTGTTTTCCACTTTAAAAAGTTAACTGAGAAGATAATATTTGACCATTCCTACAGACGTGGCCAGGACACTTCAAAAACACTTCATTAAGGGATTTCATATTTTTGTTGCTTTTAAAAATACCTTGACTCAATCTTGAAGTCCTCTTTCTCAAGCGTTAGGCCGTGGATGTGTTTTGGAACAGGTCTGGAGAACTGGATTTTGAATATAACTTTGGAGGCAGAATTTCAGTGTGGGAACCAGAACGTTTAGGAAAAAATTACAGTAATTGAAATATTTCAGCTTCATAATAGAATGTTTGGATTCGTTTGCATGAGGGAAAGAAGAGTAGCTCAATAATTTGGTGTGTGGCCTTATTTTTTTTTCAAGGCCAGAGAAAACAAATGACTCGGAACTCACTATGTTTAGTATTTCTTAATCCTGAGTAGAAAGGCTGTGGGAATTAGACATTAAAAGAGTTCAGCAAAACATCTAGAAAACAATTTATGTTCAAATAAAATTTTCACTGAAGCCCAACTATTTGTCCTAAGTGCTGACGCAATTTGATACAAAGTCACTATGAATAAAGATTTCCAGCTTTTTAAGTTTGGAGACGTGGGTGAGTGACTTCCTATTTTCCCCCACTCTTTGCCAGGATCTTAAACTGGTGTTAATAACAGCCAAATTAAGTTTTCAATTCTCCCAGCGAGTTGAAAAAGGCCCACAATGGAAAGTTATGCTACCATCTGTTTCACAAATCCGAATTACATTCCTAGATGAAGAAGGGAAATTCCATCACGTTACCTTATATATTCAAAAACTTTTAAATACATAGAACTACCTTAAATATTTCCATCAGAAATATGTGAGGAAAAAGTGGCTGTAAGGAAAATTATATCTGTCATGTGATGTATTTTAAATCAGGCATTCCAATATAATAAAGATGTCTTTAAAGAACTGGTGTGCCAGATGGGAGGGGGGGTGGGGGAATGAGTGAAGAGGTGAATGGCATTAAGAAGTACGAATAGGTAGTCACAGAATAGCCATGGGGATGTAAAGTACAGTATAGGAAACGGAGTAGCCAAAGAACTTACACGCGTGACCTGTGGACATGAACAGTGGTGTGGGGATTGCCTGAGGGAGTGGTGGGTGCCGGGTGGAGGAGGGCAAAGGGAATAAAATTGGGACGACTGTAATAGTATAATCAGTAAAATATAATTTAACAATATCAGGACATAGAATTGCGTTAGAAAAGAGTATCATAGGAATAAGGATAATACTTATCTCCCATGTATCTTTATAAGACCAGTATAAACAAACTTTTTGAAATATTTAAATAGGAGAAGTGGATCCATTACTTTCCGGTCACACTACTTACAAGGCAGTGATAAGTTAATAGACAGAGAAGCCAGGCAAAGAGTTAAAATAATTTCAAAGCAAATTTTTTATGACCTCTTCAGTATTCTGTATTTCTGCCAGTTTTTTTTTTTAAAACAATTAAATCTAGGTGATGCAAATATGCTTGTCCTTCTCAAACTGGGATAAAAGGTCACTTTTTTCCCCAATGTATTTCAGACTGATACATTGGAAAACAGAGTAAAAACGTTGTGGCAGTATAAAATTGCTATAAAGGGTTCTAAGTGCGTACTCTCACTTCCTGCACTTACCACAGACCAGGAACAAACAGTTCACAGACTCACACCCACCCAAAGACCACTCTTAGAGGAGTACTCAGTGATGCGTTGTTCATAATAGAAAGACGCGATTTCCAACCTTTTTCATCTCATGGCGCACAAAGTAATTATTAAAATTCTGCAGCATACCAAAAATATATTTTTTGCTGATCTGACAAAAAATAGGTATCATTTTGATTCCTCTGCACCAGAAGGCTACTGTTGTGTTGGCTGTTGTCGTTTTTTTATTTGCCAATCTAAGGGAAAGAGGTCAGTGCCCCTGACCAAATAGTCAGGTATTGCATGTTTTAAAAATTCTTGTGGCACATCAGTTGAAAATCGCTGATGTAAAGCTTAAAAATGTATTCCAAAGTATATACACGGAATGATTGTCATCCACATGCTTCATTAGAAGCACCAGTTTAGAAAGAACTTGAATGTGCTTTCAAGTGCCTTTAAGGTGTAGTAAATTGTATCAATCTCCTAGAGAAATATCAAAATGTGCCTCCCACGTGTGCCCAATGAAAATGTGCTTCTCTTTTGATTTCTGTTCTTTTGCCAGCCCTGGGTCTGCTACTGCAGCTTCCTGTGTGTTTAATGCATCAAATTCTCACTCTGCTAGTCTCTCCATTTCAAGCTGTACCATTTATTTAGTTTTCCCACAGCTGAGAGGAAATAGCATTTTCAGTCATTTGGAGGAGACTTTATTTTGTGTGGCGGTTTCTCTAGGATCTGGCATTCCCCACAAATGGAAAATATTTCTTTGATGTTCTCAAGATGGCGGTCTGCAGGGCTCCCGGGAAGAGGCAAGCAGGGCGCGCAGGTACTATTACAGCACTTTGGAGGGGAGGCGGCCCTTCGCCATTTCCACCCTTGCAAGGCTAATCCTGGCTACTTCCTTCCAAGTCTGGCTTTATTAGCAGATGTGAGGACTTGACCTCTTTCGGATGCTCTTAGAAATTGATTTTAACGTTCTGCTAAAGCAGAGGAATCATCCCAATACTGAGAGCAGATGGCGATAAAGATACACTTTCAGCAGCTGAAAGGGAAACCAAATCCCAAACAGTGGCCCTTTCAGCCTGCAGCCTAGACAACGAGGTGACAGCTACGTGAAGAGGATGTCCAAACCGATGTGCTGCTGGAGCCGCACAGAGTGACCACAGGGAGTGACAGTAACAAACCAATTACAAACTGCTTGGGGAGCATGAAGACCAACTGTTCACACTGAAGGGAAAGAAACCAAATAAAATACTAAAAACGGGAAAGAGAAATTGGGGGGAGAGGAGACAGCAAGGAGTGCAGGCCACAGCACAGAAGGATGAAATGCCTGGGTTTGTGTCTGTGTTCTTGGACGCGTCCTGCTTTCAGATCCTCCAGCCACTCAGAGGAAACCGCTTCGGCCCAGAACAGGGACTCCTGAGAGGACAAGGCTCTGTGGAGTGGCTTCATGTCCAAGGGCTGCTCAGGCCTTCCAGGATTTCTCCCGGCTGGCTGGGGGAGAGAGGACAGACGAGAGCACCACTGTCACGATGATGGAAGGAACTGGGGAGACATGGGAGTTTGAACGTGAGCCATTGTCAAAGACTGGGCACAAAATCTTCCATCATAAATAGGTTCACAGTCCTGCCCAGCTGCGTGGACCCGTGGGCACAGGGCACCTGTGCCAGGCTGGTGGGTCTTATATGATGGCACACTCAGTCCTGCCTCTCAGCCCCAGGGCTGCCTGTGTGTTACAGATTCATTGCAACTTTGTCCTTGGTTTTTTTGGCTTGTGGTGCTTCTGCCCCTACATTTATTTTTGATGTTAATCAAATTAAAAACAAGGTTTCTAGAAGTACAGGTTCCCGAGTTTCACCCACGTGACTAAAAAATTTCTAGGGAAGGTTCAGGAACTCTGTGTTTCCCAGGAGCCTCCCAGATGGTCCAGTTGCATCGGGGCTAGAAGCCCAGTCTTTGGAACTGTTGGACCGGACCACGGTTACAGGTTCATTCCCAATTTGACACTTCTTTGTGATTCTAAATTCATCTAAACCCCATTGTTTAGATACTGTTTAAGTCTCTAGGTAGGGAATGAATTACAATTTGTGTTGGTTTGGCAAATCCATTCCTCAAAACGAAATGTCAGAGAGGGCATATAAGAGCTCTGAATGGGGTAATCCTAAGGAAAACACACTTTAAGCTCCCTCAAGCTTTAAAAACATCCACTGTCTGTCTATACATCAGTTTTAAGATAATCTAAAACCATTCACAGATTCCCTAAGGATTTGCATAAGGCAGTGGTCTAAAGAATAGATTAGCAGGTTGGACATTGTACAATACTTGGAAGAATAAAATTACATCATTAGAATTCTGCTGTTCAGACTGGCCTCTTCTCTACCATTGAAGCCTATGCTACTAAAGTTCCTCTTGCATGCTCAAATCTAAAACTCCATATCTTTAAATTCATCACAGAAGTAATTATTTGCCATATTCTACCATAGCCATATTCTTTCCCTCCTTTTTGTAAACCAACACATTTCTTCCTGATGAAGGGGAGATGTTAGTAGTGACTTACAGAAGAAAGGGGGCATTAGGAGCTGAAGACACCAGAGAGGCAGCTGCCATTGTGGATCTGGGAACCCGCCTTCTGCTGGGGCCTAAAACATACCTCTTCCAGGACTGTCATGTACCTGAAGTCCACCATTAAATCCCCCTCTTCGGGCTCAGACAGGCATGTCCCCTAACATTCAAACACAGGAAGTAGAAATGGGAAGCTGGGCCTTGAGCCTGCCTTGGTCCTGCCTACCTTCATTCTTCGTGGACATGTGGCCAGTGTAGCCCCACAAGGTCCCATGTCTAGACAGACCCTGTGCTTGGTTTATGCTTTGCTGTTGCCATCTTGAAATTCTTAATTCTGAACAGGAGACCCCACATTTTCATTTTGCCCTGGGCCTGCAAATTAGGCAGCTGTTCCTGCCTCTAAGGTTCACCCAGCTTCCCATGAAGGCTCAGAAGCACTTGGCCAGTCCAACTTCCTTTCCATTTTGTGGCTGTCACATTAAACTGTGCAGCAAGATGAATGAGGAGAGGTGACCTGATCCATAGTATTAGATCCTCTCAGTGGAGCAGTGACAGGTCATGCTGGAATGGGGATGGGGAGAATGCTTCCTTTGGCCCACTGCCCCCCTTGGCAGACTCAGAGCCCTCTCTGAGCCACACTTGGCCCCCAGACTGGGCTCCATTTAATGAACAGCCTATTCAGCATATAACTTTATCATCATTGTTTTTGTGGAGAGTTTTAGGGAAGCTCGAATCATAAAAGGACCATTTTTCCCTGGCCTCCCGCTTTGGCTGGGCCATGGCATGTGTGTGTGAAGTAAATGACATACTTGAGGTGCATGTGGTCTGGCCAGTGACTGTCATCCAACTCTCGTGCTCACTCTGCCAGCCTTTGCCCAGGAGCCTGCAGGTTTACTCTGCTCCCTTCTTGGGTCATCTGCCTGCCTCTTGGGTGTTCTTTAAGCTAAAACTCACTTCATTTCCTATAACCAGCCTCATACTCCCATGAAATGGGACCTCAGGAATAAAATTAGAGGTGAGAGTACAGGGAGAAACAAGACGTTGGACTAAGAGCAGGTCAAAGGAGAAGGAACATTGTTTCCTTCTGCTTAGGGTGTCAGGCAGGAAGCCGGTGGGGCTTCACTAATCGAATGAAGGTTAACACTCTCACCCAGAGTTGCTTCCTGAATTCTCTGCCCACAACTTGTGTTCTAAGATGCCCTGGATTTGGCATGATGCATGTCGGGTGGGGTGGGGAGAAAGGTCAGATGAGATAGCGTCACAAGGAGGCAGGGCATTTGGAGGAATAGTGCCTAGTTAAATCCTGAGAGCTGCAGAGATCAGAAGCAACTCAAAGGAGAAAAGAATGGTGTAGGTGTATTTGTGTTTATCAAAGGGGAGTCAATCCCTTCCATCACACTTTATACTCATTGAGACCTGAAAACGGGCTGGCAGCGATTTATGGAGCTCTTACCACGGGCCGTGTGTGCGCTGTGCTAAGTATTTTATGTAGGTTACCTCACTCACGCCTCACAATAACCATAAGAAATAGTGTATTAGTCAGCACTTCTTAGGTTGCAAGTGACAGAAACTTGTCTCAATTACATTCAAGCAAAAAAGGGGGACTATGTTAGCTCATAGAACAGAACACCACGGCAGGCTTCAGGGATGGCTAGATCCCTTTATTCAATGTTCGTAGGAATCTATTTTTCTCCAGCTTTCAGTTTTGCCTTTCTTTTTGGTGGCTTTATTCATCAGCTCTCCCCCAAAGGGTCACTAGCAGCTCCACACTTAGAGCTTATGGAAAGAAGATGTCTTTCCCAATATTCCAGCAGAAGTCCCGAAGCAGGTGTATTGGTTTACGTTGGATCCCGTGGTGGTCCCTGACCCAGCCTTTGACTCTGATTGGCCAGTCTGGGATTACGCACCCACCCATGAAGCCTTGCACTGATGCGGCCCAAAGCGCCACACGGACAAGCGGGTAGGGGTGGCTCCCCAGGGGAAAAGGAGGTGCTGTTATTGGGAGAAGGTAAAATGAATTACAGTTGGGAAAACAAAATACCTTCCATTATAGGGAAGCACTATTGTGCTTCTTTCAGGTGGTAAAACTGGTGTAGAGTCACGTTACCTAATTTGCCCAAGGTCATATAGTTAGTGGCTGTCAGCTGGGGTTCAGACTAAGCTTTTTGGCTCTAGAAGCAGAGCTCTTCCTCACTATGCTGATCTGCAAAAGATCTGAGGCAAGTTGGTCACAAGCTGCTGATTTGTGATCTTCTGATTTAGAGGGGAATCAGAAGATTGGAAAATGACCTGGAAATAGAACCTCTTTCTGTCTCCGGGAATAGACAGGAGAGTGGAATCGTATGCAGCCTGCTCCAGACAAGGCCGAGAAGTGTTGAGGAGAGCATCTTATACAGGCAAGGGTCATGGTTGAGTGTGCACAGCTGAGAAGCAGCTGCACCTCCCCTGGACTGTGGGTTGAAAGCCCTTGACCTGGGAGCTACATGGTGGGTAAATGTGCAAATGTGTTGTCCTGGCACTTGAGCGCTCCTGGGGAACTCCCATGCTCTGCTTTCTCTAATTGCGACAGAACCTAAAGAAGCCTCGACGTGGAAAACAGTGTGAGGGCTGCAGCTCCTACGTGCAATGTTTTCAACCAACCAAAAAGACTTGTAATTATCACAGGAAGGAGGATAAAGGCAGGGAATGAATCGGTCTCCCTGATCCCACTTCTACCCCACTCTTCATTCCCATCCCTCCTTTGGGGTGGGGAACATGTCTCATGTATCTTTGAATTCCACCAGTGGCATTGCTATGAAAGTAATCGCAAATATTCTGTGGTGCATCTGATTCTGCTAGACACCTGCTGGAATTTAGCCTTACTAGTGAGGAAATATTGACTCTTAGACGTAGCCGACTTCTCAGCTCTTCACTGCTTTGGACAAGGTATTTGGCTTCTCTGACACTCAACCTCTGCATCTGTAAAATGTAGTTAACCACTGTCTGCCGCCCAAGGTTATCCTGAAGATTAAGTAAGACAATTTGCGTTATGAACCTCAACCAGTGTCTTTTGATTAACAGGTGCTCAGTAAGTGTTCCTTTCCTCTTCCCTCTTCTTTCCTCCTGCCCTAATTCAATGATATCTCTGGGGCAACACTTCAAACACTGTTGGGGGAAAAACAATTACTGGAGTTATTTGCATAGAAATGACATGCTTTATAATATGACATGCAGGATTCCTTGCCTCTTCTGAAGTCAACTTTCCACGTTAAGGTGCTGATGCCCTCCAGCCAGAGCCCCCCAGGAAGACCCATGTAGCTGACAACTTGGGCTTATTCCCTATTGCAGGGAGAGAGAACACACCATGGGGAACCGCGAGGATGCCTCAGGGACGGGTTAGAAAGGCCTTCTCATATTCCGGCTGGTGTTAGAAATTGGAGGATGAATTTAAAGGAAGAGAGATTTTGTTCTGGTTGGATCCACTCAGGAACCAGGGGTAATTCTGAATTCTGAACACTTCTCATCTAGAAGAATATAGGATAAAGCTGTAATGTGTAAAGAAACAACAAGCAGTTAATCATAGGAGAGCGGGGTGAGGGGGTGTTTGGAATTTTGAGGTTTGGACAATGTTCAGATTTTGTGTGTTCCGACATGATTATGGCATGCTCTTGTTTTTGTCTTGATCTGTCAGTCACACAATGGCCTTGCCTGGTATTGATGTGCCAACTTGTCTGTATTCAACAGAACACCAAAGTGTGGCTGTACACGCCAGGCCGGCTCCCAGATAGTCAGGGCCGCCTTTCTCTTTCTGAGAGCTTCACAGATATGAACACGTTTAATGCTCACCATACCCATTAGAGGATAGTATTTTTGTTACCCCATTTTACAGATGAGGAAACTGAGGACCAGAGAGGTGAAATAACTTGCCTAAGGTCCCACAGATCCTGGGTAACAGAGCCAGGATTCAACCTCAGGCAAGCTGGTTCCTGAGTCAGAGCTCCGATGAATCCTCAGGAAGGTAAGAGAGTGTTTATTGTGTCTGTCCTAGAAGACAGTGATCAGGGTCCTTTTCAGCAGCCTTTCTCCTCTGCACTACCCCGTGAGCTTTACTGCAAACCCTTCTGATGGCTGGCACAGTGTGTCCAGGAGGGAAGAAATTCTGAGTTGGCATTGCCGGAGTGTCCTGATTTGTGGGAAGAAACCCTCAGAACCCGGTCTGGAACAGCTTTGGAGAGAGAGGTCAGAGAAGGACAGGAGAGCCAATCACAAACAGTTCTCATGGTCCACTCAGGGGTTTTTAAAGTTATTCTTTGAATTTTGCTCTTCTTTGAGCCATCCTATTCCATTATTGATCCCAATTTTCTGCATTTTTTAATGAAAAAATCTTGTCCAAATACTTACTGGGAGCATATGGATGGGTGTGTGTGTGTGTGCAGCCCAGATGTTGGCAGGCCTTCTGTGGGCAGCTCCATTCTCTGCTGCACCCTTGTGGAAGAATTTATAAACCAACACCTGGTTATACTAAAGCAAGAGGCAGGTCTCTCTCTTGTTTAGTTGCTGGCAAGGGGAGATAGTGAATCTTGGGGACATGTCAAGTAACAGAACCCCTCCCAGCACTTTGCTGTATTGCCAACACCTGAACACAGTGGGTGAAGTGTTCGCATCCCAGAAAGCACTACAACAATTACAGGTGTTGCTCAACCACAGCAACAGAGTGGAAGGTGGATTTATTAGGTTGGCTGATGCAAAGCTCACTAGGATTTTGATGTCGGGGTCAGAGACACTGGAAAGGGGCTGCACAGTCTTCCTATGTGATTCGTGGGCACAGTGATGTTTGCTTGAGATTTCTCTTGGCAGTGCACCCTCCAAAGGAATTAAAATGGAGACTGCTGCTAAGGCTATAATCAGTAAGACCATCAGTGATTCTTCTTGTTTGTATTATTTCTCTAGAACAGAAAATGCAGGCAAAGACCCAAAAGGAAATAGGAAATACATGTGGAAATGGGAAAGATAAACTCAAAGCTCACAAAGCCTTGGGCTATTTGCTAGTGCGTCAACATCAGTGAACAGAAAGCTCACCCTCCTTCCAATAGCTCATCTAGTCGCAACTACTAGGAGGGAGCTTTTATATCCCATGTAAGTCTTTCATGTTATAGTTAAGCCTCTGTGCATGCTTTGTCATAGGAGAAAAGCAATACTTTCTGTATAAAAAACAAGAATAAGTTCTTAATCCCCGATAGGCTCTGCACTCACCTTTTCTTCAGTCTTCTAGGAGCCTCCAGTTTCCCCTTTTTTTAAAATTTTTATTTTTATTTTTTAAATAATATATTTTATTGATTATGCTATTAGTTGTCCCATTTCCCCCCGTCTATTCTCCTCTGCCCTGCACACCCCCTCCCACCCACATTCCCCCCCTTTAGTTTATGTCCATGGGTCATACAGATAAGTTCTTTGGCTTCTACATTTCCTATACTATTCTTACCCTCCCCCTGTCTATTTTCTACCTACCATTTATGCTACTTATTCTCTCTACTTTTCCTCCTCTCTCCCCCTCCCACTCCCCTGCTGATAACCCTCCATGTGATCTCCATTTCTGTGATTCTTTCCTGTTCTAGTTGTTTGCTTAGTTTGCTTTTGTTTTTGTTTTAGGTATGGTTGTTAATAACTGTGAGTTTGCTGTCATTTTTACTGTTCATATTTTTATCTTCTTTTTCTTAGATAAATCCCTTCAACATTTCATATAATAAGGGCTTGGTGATGATGAACTCCTTGAACTTGACCTTACCTGGGAAGCACTTTATCTTCCCTTCCATTCTAAATGAAAGCTTTGCTGGATAGAGCAGTCTTGGATGTAGGTCCTTGCCTTTCATGACTTGGAATACTTCTTATCAGCCCCTTCTTGCCTGCAAGGTCTCTTTTGAGAAAGCAGCTGACAGTCTTATGGGAACTCCTTTGTAGGTAACTGTCTCCTGTTCTCTTGTGGCTTTTAAGATTCTCTCCTTATCTTTAATCTTGGGTAATGTAATTATGATGTGCCTTTGGTGTGTTTCTCTTGGGTCCGACTTCTTTGGGACTCTCTGAGCTTCCTGGACTTCCTGGAAGTCTATTTCCTTTGCCAGATTGGGAAAGTTCTCCTTCATTATTTGTTCAAATAAGTTTTCAATTTGTTGCTCTTCCTGTTCTCCTTCTGCTACCCCTATGATTAGGATGTTGGAACATTTAAAGATGTCCTGGAGGTTCCTAAGCCTCTTCTCATTTTTTTGAATTCTTGTTTCTTCATTCTTTTCTCGTTGAATGTTTCTTTCTTCCTTCTGGTCCACACCATTGATTTGAGTCCCAGTTTCCTTCCCATCACTGTTGGTTCCCTGTACATTTTCCTTCATTTCACTCAGCATAGCCTTCATTTTTTCATCTAATTTGCGACCAAATTCAGCCAATTCTGTGAGCATCCTGATTACCAGTGTTTTGAACTGTGTATCTGATAGGTTGGCTATCTCTTCATCGCTTAGTTGTATTTTTTCTGGAGGTTTGATCTGTTCTTTCATTCGGGCCTTTTTTTTTTTTTTGTCTTGGGGTGTCTGAGCCATGCAAGGTTAAGTCCCTAAGGCAGGTTCTGCTGAAAGGACTGATGCACCCGACTGTCTCGCAATGTGCAGGTAAAATGCTGGAAGAACTTGTCCCCGTGTAAAAAGTCTACCCGCATCCACACAACTGCGGTTCTTCGGAAAAAACCACGTTCTTGGTGGAAGGGATTACTGCTCTTTTCTTTTCAAGTTTTCCACCTGCCACATTCCTTCCCTCCTGTCTCCCCTTTTAGATCTACTTTCACAGGCTCCCCACACGTGTTCCCTTCCCCAACAAATTAGTTTTTCTTTCAGGTCAAATTGGCATTTGGGGAAGAAATGGGGAAGAAATTCCTGCTTAGGTAATGAATAGCCAAGAAATGCTTTTAATTCTCAAAGTTGCTGTAGGTATCTTGTCCAGAAATATTGACTTAATCCAAAGGGAAGGGCCAATGGTGAACTATCAGGCATCAGCTGTTGTCCTTTCTAGAAAAAAGTTTTCAATCTAATTTTCATAAGCCTTTGTGTGGTACCAAGGAACCGGGCACCTGCTCTGTCTCCATAAGAGGCGTTGGTCCTCGGTGGAGGACTGATGATCATCACTAAGTTAAACAATGCACATACAAAATACTTACCACAGATTCTATCAGGGTTAGTGCTCAGTGAAAGAAGTCATAATTATTATGGTCTATTAAATCACTCTTCACATACTTTGGCTAATACCAACATGGGAAGGGCAGTCACAGGCAATAGAACTTATAACTTGAAGCCATGGTCTTTTAGAAGAAGAGATTCCGGTTGGGTTTTGTCTCTTAGGAGTGCTGTTTGCCCCTCCTCCACTCCAGGGTATCCCTTTTTCCACAGGACAATGGAGTGCGTGTTTGCGCCTTGCTGTGCTTTCTGTAACCAAGCATGGTGATCCAAATTGCTTTGTATTAGTATATGACCCTGGTAACTTACACTTTGGCAGTTTGAGTTCAAATATTGTGGGACACCATCCAGGACAGAAGTTGAAAGAGCTGCCATTACTCACACTGTACATACACCAAAGATGTCTGGACCCAGACACTTGTATAGAGAGATGTGGGGATTTGGGCCAAGTCATGGACCAATTCTGACATATTTATCAGAGATGTGAGGCTGTCACATTTGGGGAAGTGAAGCCCCGCTTATCGTTCTCTTGGGGGTTGGAGTGGTGACCCTGAACAAGGCTCTCGGGTCACTCAACAAGTCCTATAACTAAGGATATAAAGAAGCCACATAGAGACTGGTAGGAGGGGCAGAGGTGCTAAAGGGGCTGGTCTCGTTCCCACCTGTGGCAGTTAAAAATCAGGAGGTATACCTTGGCTGTGGAGGTCCTCTCTGAGGAGTGACGGGTCCCGGTCTGGGGCTCCAGTGCCAGCAAGAGAGGTCCCCATAACTTCTGGCTGTAAAAACTAGTGGGGATTGTGGCTGAGTGAGACAAAGGGCTTCTGGACTCCCAGGCAGTTCCTCTTAAAGGGCACAGGCAAAGGCTTATTTGGACTTACTCCTTCTGAGCTCTGTCATGGGGGCAGCTGCTTGAAAGGCACCAGGGACATACAGGGAGGAACTGAATTGTTTGTCATCAGGGTGAGAGCTTGAGGGACAGCTTTCTCCCAGACAGAAGTGCTGGCACAGGCTACTGTTTCTCTGTTGAGTCCTCTGCTCACAGAGCCACAAAGCCAGCAGGTGGGGCCATGTCTGAGTCTCCATTAACCTCACTAACACTGTAGCCTCACCCTGGTGATTCCCTGAGGCCCTACCCCACCCAACTTGTGGGCCCACTCAAGCCTTTTCCAGTGGTTTTCACATACAAATGGCCTCTCTTGCCTCATGCCTCAGACTTCCCTAAAATCTCTCAAACAAGCAGCATCTAGCCTTTGCATACTCTGTACCTCTTGCAAAGTGGCCCCAGGTCCGGCATTAATGGCAGCTGGTCTTGGTTTACAGCTTGCCCTCCCTTGGGCACATCTGAGCCCAGTACAAGTAATAGCCATATGCTGGTCACTCTGTAGCTGGTGCCAAGTGGCCCCACTCAGGGTACAGGAAGTGGCTGACCTTTTATCTTCAGTGTCGGTACACACAGTGAATAGCTTCAGACTGTGCCAGATTACAACCCGACCACCTCCACAAGTGAGACATTCAAGGGATAGGATCAGTGGGCACCAAAACCCCACTGAAGCAAGTCCTGTTCCATAGGATTGGCTCCTGCCCAACAGCTCGATCTTGGTAGTTGCAGCTGGTCCTCGAAGCTGATCCACTAGGGGTCAGTCCTTCCCACTGACTACCCATGTTGTGGTTAATCATGGCTTAACTACCACAGGGCAGTGCACACAATCCACACAGGGGGCACACTTGGAGCACCCAGCTTAGGTGACTGGGATACTATACCACTGAACCCTGCAGAATGCCTACTACGTAAGGCCACTCTACCAAGTCTGGGAGATGTAGCAGCTCTACCTAATACATAGAAACAAACACAGAGAAGCAGCCAAATGGGGAGACAAAGAAACAGGTCCAAAATGAAAGAATGGGAGACATCTCCAGAAAAAGAACTAAATGAATGGAGGCAAGCAAAATACCAGATACAGAGTTCAAAACAATAGTTATAAAGGTACTCAAGGAACTTAGTGAGAACTTCAATAGTATAAAAAAGGGTATGGAAATCATAAAAAAGAACCAGTCGGAAATTAAGGATACACTAACTGATATGAAGAATAAATTACAGGGAATCAACAGTAGAGTAGATGAAGCAGAGAATATGACAGTGTAAGGAGCCTCTGAGACAATGTCAAGTGCACCAACATTCAATCACAGCGGTGCTGAAAGGGGGAGAGAACAAGGAATTGAAAACATATTTCAGAAAATAATGACAGGAAACTTCCCTAACCTGGTGAAGGAAATAAACATAAAAGTCCAGGAAGAAGAGAGAGTCCCAAACAAGAGGAACCCAAAGAGGCACACTCCAAGGCACAGCATAATTAAAATGCTAAATGTTCAATATAGAGAGAGAATCTGAAAAGCAAGAGAGAAGCAGTTAGTTAACTCCAAAGGAGCTCGCATAACACCATCAGCTGATTTCTCAACAGAAGCTTTGCATGCCAGAAGGAATTGGCAAAAAAATATTCAAAGTGATGAAAAGCTATCATTTAGAATCAGAGGACAGATGAAGAGTTTCCCTGACAAGAAAAAGCTAAAGAAGTTCATTACCACCAAGCCAGTATTACAAGAAATGATGTGTCTTCTTTAAGGAGAAAAAGGATAAAAAATATGAATAATACATGGCCATAAAAAAGAATGAAATCTTACTCTTTGCAACAGGTATTGTGCTAAGGGAAATAAGTCAGTCAGAGAAAGACAAATACCACATGATTTCACTTATATGTGGAACATAAAGAACATAAATGAACAAATAAAACAGAAAGTGACTCATAGATACAGAGAACAGACTGATGGTTGCCAGAGGGGAGGGTGGTTGAGGGACCGGGTGAAAAAGGTGAAGGGACTGAGAAGTACAGATTAGTACTTACAAAATAGTCATGGGGATGCAAACTACAGCACAGGAAACACAGTCAACAATATTGTACTAACTGTGTATGGTGCCAGTTGGGTACTGGAAATGTCAGGGATACACTTTGTAAAGTATATGGTTGTCTAACCACTATGCTGTATACCTGAAACTAATACAAAATAATATTAAATGTAAACAGTAATACAAATTAAAATAAAGGAATTAAACTAAAAAAAGGATTATTAGGGATGTGACATGAAGACAATCACACAAATATATTGGTGATTATAGTAAGAATGATATAAAATTACAAGTAGGAGAGGGGCTAAGTACATAGTGGTTGTCATTTCTTAGGCTGGGTCCCCTGGACAATAGAGGAAAACCCTTTCACGTTAATGCTTGACTGGGAGTGCATTCGCAGGCAAGGAGGAGTGAAAATAAAAGGGTGAGTCAGAGAAGGCAGGATGGCAACGCTGACCGCAGTTTTGTGACAAGATGACTGCACAGTCTTAAAGGAAGCTTCCAAGAGGCCATATGGATCTCCTGCCTGTCTGAACTAGCCTTTGGAGACAGGGGACAGAGAAAGAGAAAAGACTTTATCTTCTTGCTGTTAGTTAGATTTATGTTCCCCTGAGCACACACTCCATAAGCTTCTGTTACACATGCATGGGTGTCAAGAGAGTTCTTTGGTGTCTCATACCTCAAGGGTGGCAAGCAACCCCAAGCAGATGGTATGCAAGGTGTTCATAAGCAAGAGACTGCCATGACATACTCGAGAGAGACAGAAGGATCAGGACCAGATGACCCAGCAGGACCTGCCGTCAGTAGCAGGAGAGATGGTGGCGGCAGACACCTGGCTCCTTGACCACTGGAAGAATGCAAACAGATGTTAGGGCTGCTCAAGCCAGAAAGCAAGGAAGGGTGCAGATGTAGGGTGGTATGTTTCCCATCTTCTCTCAGCAGGCACTTCTCTCAGTAGGCACTTCTCTAGAAGGCACTAAAATGAAATGAAAACAAGAAAGTTTGCCTTTCAACCCCCAGGTAGCCAAGAGTCAAGAAACTTAAGTTCAAAAGCAATGACCCAACAATTAAAAGCACTGAGCAATGGCAGAACATTCATTGTTCAGAACAATGGGATAAAAAAAAAAGATCAAAGCTATTGAAGCCAAAGATACAGCTTTCAATGCACCAGAAGATGCATAAAAGACGTCATCATTTGGAAGAAGGGATTTGCACACTTATTATTTTAAACAGTTTAGAGGGAGGGATTATAATAATAGAATCTTCATAATTCTCCTATTAGTATTGTATTCTTTATACAATGTAATATAAGAGGAAAAAGACAACAAGTACAGTAGATAGGAAACATATCATGAATGGCCCTTCTTGGAGAAAACTAAGATATTTAGGAAGACAGGTGGGGGGCTATCGAGAAGGGAGTATTGGTCAGACTGGTAAGTCAGAGTTGGAAGGGGAAATGCACCAGGGTTAGTAAGAAGAAACTCACGGGTGGAGTGGGTAGATTCAGAGTACTGCGTACAGATTTTAAAAAGAACCTGTGGAGAAACAAAACGAGGAGAGGGATCTGCAGGACGTTTGAACTGTGTAACCACAGAGGAAAGTATGCTAAGAGCACTATGGAGGCTAAGGGAATAGAGGTGCTTCTGCAGTACGGGCAGAGCATGCCTGACAGCGACATCGCAGATACTGTCATGACAATAGGGCCCACATGCAAATGAAGTAAACGGTCAACAGAGGTGGGAATTCTAGTGATGGATTTGAGAGCTGTTTATCCACAGATATAAAGAATGAGGTTAGGGGAAGAATATGAGTTCTATAGAGCTCAAGGGAGCGTGCGTCAGGGCAGGTATTAAAATATCATGTAGTTGCATACCCACATTGCATTCCTGTGGGGAAGGCCCTGGGTACTTACCTCGTAGACACAAGAGGTAGGAAGAGGAAGTGAAAAGAGAGCCCAATGAGCAGGGAGACCAGAAATGACAGGAGGCAGGCTGAAGCCTGGATTCTGTCTGTGAAGCTCAGCACCAGCCTACTCCGAAAAACAGATTGGGTGAATGCTATAGGCTTTGCCGGTTAGACTTGCAACTTTTCCTTTTGTTTGGAGGAGCCATACAGAGAGATGGGTAGTGGAAAAGAACATTCATTAACACTTCTTCCCTAGATGTGGTCCTACCTAGAAATATGAGGTGACACAGAAAATTGACCCCATCTCAACGCTCCCTAGTTCCTCAGATCAAGGTCCAAGTCCCTCATCACAGTTTTCAAGACCACCCATTTTCCATTTCCAGCCTCATCATCCAAGACTCATGACACACTGTCTGTCCAGCCTAATTAAACTGTTAGACCTTAAGCACATTCTCCGTGTTTGTGAGTTTGCTTGTCTTGTCTCCTCAGCCTGGAATGCTCTCCCTGACTCTCTTGTTGTAGAAATCTTACCCATCTCTGCAGGCCCAGTTCAAATGGCAGCTCAACCATGCAGCTTACTTTTTCTTAAATCCTTATCTGAGGATATGTTTATTGATGAAAGAGAGAGAGAGAGAGAGAGAGAGAGAGAGAGATGTGAGAGAGAAACATTGACAGGTTGCCTCTTACACACTCCCCAACCGGGGATTGAACCCACAACTCAGGTATGTGTCCAGACCAGGAATTGTACCCACAACCCTTTGGTGTACAGAAAATGCTCCAGCCAACTGCAAAACCTGGCCAAGGCCCATGCAGCTTTCTTGATTACCCAGGTAGAAGTATCTTGTTCCTCCTTTGAATTTCTGTAGCTCTGTGTACCTTTCACATAGTCAAACGCTGCCTAGTCATACAGACAGAAAATATACACTAGAGTTCACTCTTCTTTCTATTACCTCATTGGTAACTAGGATGGAATCTAAAATAATAATTGTGGAATAGTAGGAGTCCAGCAAATATTTGCCAACATAAATTGAGTTAAAGGGTACTTGATGGGCAAATAGGAGAGGATAGAAAATAAAGGCAGACAAGTATAAATAACCAACATTTCTTTCTCCTCTGCTGCTGCTTAATGAATGTCACTTCATACCCAGTCATAGTGGAGGAGGTCCTGGAGGTGACTAAACTAAGGCAGGAAGTGGAAGGATGGAAGACATCTGAGATCCAATTATGTTATTTCCAAATGCAGAATCTGTTTTCTTAAATTGGGCAGAAAGCGTGCTCCGCTGCAGCTCAGTGTCATTTCACAGCATGACCCATCTGTTACAATTGCTCTGTGCACATTTGTTCTGATATTTGATTTGACGCGTGTGTCAAAGACCAGATAATGAAACCGATAAGAATTAGTGGGATAGCCTCAAACTAAAAGGGAGAATGGCACTTAGAATAAAAATGAAACATAAGTGGGAGCATTTGGGGAACTAGCTGGCAGTTGAAGATCATTCTGTAGTATATTAGGTGTCAGATATGCTAAATAACACACTTAGCAATGAGGACTTTCATTGTCCCGAGAAGAGGTTTTGACACTAGAAACCAGGAAGTCTAAGTTGTTTTCATAACCCTAATCTCTAGCAAGTAGCTTCAACTGGCCTCAATTTTTTCCATCTATGAAATGTTTCTCAGATACTGCAAAGCACCCATTTCCCAGAGAGTATGGGAGCATGCAAAAGACACGCCTCTTCCAATTCACATCCTTAGAACCACTGGCCCTTTAATTCAATTAGAACAACAGTTTATCTGGGACAATATATTTGTGTCTGTCCATTCCAAAATTACTTCATAAGTAGCTACTGTGTGACAGGCTCAGCAATATGTTATGTGAATGGAAAAATGAACAAGATAGATACCTTTTGAGGTCAAATAACATTTGATGTGGTTCTAGCCAAGTCTGCTTTAGATATGTGACCTTGAGCACCTGATTTCCACCTCTAAGCCTGTTTTCCTCATCTGTAAAAGTGAAAGAACAGAACCCAACTGAAAAAATTGCTGTGAGGATCATATAATATAAAGGTGTGCAAAGCCCTCGGCACAAGGTCTGGCACATAGGAGCCACTAACAAATGTGAGCAATGATGACAGTGATGATGATAATGATTGATTACATCACAGTGACAGAGCAGTTGCAAGTTGGAGGGAGGCATATAGACCAATTTAAATCAATCTTGACATGACAGCTTTAACAAAGTGCAGATAAACTGTGGTGCTTTCAGACAGTGGGGTATTATTCAGTGCTAAAAAAGAAAACGAGCTGGAGTATGACATCACCAAGATGGCAATGCTGGTCATTCCTGACATCTCTCCTTTGTAAGAAGAACTGACAACTATTCATGTACAAGACAGTACAGGGAGAATCACAGAATGTGGGGGTGAGGCTGAAGCACCCCCTGTACCACAGAGACCAAGACAGACTTCATTAGGAGGTAAGAGAAGGGGCTACACACTGACTTCATTGCCCTCCCCCATGCTGGCATTACACCTTGCAGAAAGGTCTTTCCTGAGGCTATGGTTCCTCCAGTGAGAAAAAACCCCAGAGGGACCTCCAACCCCCACAGGGCTGTGGGTAGCTCTGTGGGAGCCCCTACTTGGGCTTGTCCCATGGAGATTGCAGGGGAGTCTTGAAACAATGAGCACTCAGATTTTGGTGAGTGGTGTTTGTACCTGCAGAGCCCAAGTAGTAATCGCAGCCAGCAACTCTGCTCATCTACAGAACCAAATTGGTGGTGCACTATGACCAGGGAGCTGAGTGCAGTGTAGGTCTGCTTAATTCAGATTGTCATACAAAGAGCTTTGCTGGCCCTAGAGACTGGATTACCCATGTCCAGGTAGGAGAGCTGCCAGAGACCCTGCTTTGGAGATTGACTCTTGGTCCTATTTGACCAGAAGGGTTAGTGAGAAAACCTGGAAGTTGCATAATCCAGCAATGCTCAAGCTGAGAGGCGTGGACAGAAAAGATGGGCCCAGGAGCAAAGCCATTACAAGGTGTGGAGGGTTCCCCTGCTACACAGGGGTGGAGAATTAATCTGTAGCCTTGCCTGAGGCAGAGCGTAGCTCTTGGCCTCTCCTGACTGTAAAGCCTGTTCAGAAAAATTGAAAGTAACTTGCGGTGGTCCCTCCTCACCCCACCCAGCAAGGGTGCGAAGTCATAACCCCACAAGCTAAGGAGCCTGGCTCCCAAACCCATCTAACCAGAAGGCCTACCAAGAATACCTGGAAGCTGTGTAACCCAGCAGCAATTCTTGAGCCCAGAGGTGAACAGGCAGAGCTGTTGTTTTGCAGAGTGAAGCCAGTGGTCCTGCTTAGCCAGGGAGCATAGGGTAAGAGTTGACTTAAGACCACACACAAAAAACCTTATTGGCTTTAGCTCCTTCTCCTGCGGTGTCCAGGTAGAGAAACTAATTCATAGCTTCACTTAGTGCTGAACATAGCCTTCAGACTACCCAGCCAGGAATCCAATCCAGAGCACGTGGGAAACTGCATAGCCATGCTTCCATTGACACTTGAACAGAGAGCACAGCCTGTGACTTTTCCCATCTACAAAGCAAAACCAGTAGCCTCACCTGACCAGGGAATTCAGTGCATACCCTTTTTCATTCCATTCCTCAAACAATGATATATACAAGCCCTAGGTCTTGTCCTGCTGCTCTGACAGGACAGGCAAGCTAATTAATAGCTCCACGTATTGTCAAGTACAGTACCTAGTCACAATCATTTAGTAAGCTTGACCAGAGAACCCAGGCAACTATAGAGCCCTTCCTATAGTCTCATGTGGGCAGGGAACAAAGCCAGCAGTGTGTCCAACTATGCTCAGTCACTAGCACACCCCCCGACCCCTGACCTCAGAGTTCAAAGTGTTAGGTGCCTTACCCCCAAATAAACCTTAACAGTCCAAGAACATTACTAGCAGGCATGTTCAGAAACCCAACTAGGCTGACTGGTGAATAACTGTTTCTGCCAAAGCAAGCCTGTAAAGTGTATAAAAGGATCCCACTTACTCAACAGCATAGATACAGTGTAATACATCAAGGGTTACACCAAAAAATAAGGTAAACGTGACACCACCAAAGGAAACTAAGGAATCTCCAATAACTGACTCTAGAGAAATAGAGATCCATGGCTCGTCAGAAAAGAATTCAGAATAATTCTCTTAAAGAAGTTAACTACGAAAACACACAGACTGACAACTAAATGAAATTAGGAAAACAATGCATGAACAAATATAAGAAATTCAGCAAAGAAATAAAAGCGATCAAAACAAGCAAATCCTAGATTTAAAACTATAGTAACTGAACTGGTAAATTTAATAAAGAGCTTCAAAAGTGGACTAGACTATGCAAAAGAGAGAATCAGTGACCTGGAATATAGAACATTAATAATGATTCAATCAGAGGAGCAATTGAGAAAAAATAGAGTTAAAAACAGTGTAGAAAGTCTATGGGACTTAATGGACAGAATGAAAACAGTCAATATTTGCATTATAGGAAATCTAGGAGAAAAGAAAGTGACTACAAGTATATTTAAAGATAATAATTACTGCAAATTTCCCAAACCTGGAGAAAGGGTGCACACCCAGATGCATGAGGTCTGAACAACACCAAATAGGTTGAACCTGAATAGGGCCACAATGAAACATATTATAATTAAATTGTCAGAAGCCAAGGGAAAAACTTTTAAAACTGAAGGAAGAGAGAAGTAACCAACCAATACAAGGGAACCAGCATAATGCTGTTAGTGGATCTGTCAACAGAAAATTTTAAGCCAGGATAAAATGGAATCACATATTCAAAATATTGAAAGAAAAAAAAACTGTCAACCAAAATTTCTATACCCAGTGAAGCTGTACTTCAGAAATAAAAGAATGATGAGATTTTGCCAAACAAACAAAAAAAAGCTGAGGGAGTTTGGCCTAAGGAGAAATGCTAAAGGAAATTTTTTGAGTGGAAGTAACAACACACTAATTAACGTCATAAAAACATATGAGGGTACCTTGTGTAAAACTGGTCATGTTAAAATATAGTCAAACTATACTCTGTACTATGTTAATGGTGATTAAATAGTCACTTACAACTCTACTTTGCAAATTAAGAACTTGCAAAAAAGTTCTTAATTTTGACTTGGAAAAAATTCCATAACTAGAATATTATTAGTTATACAATATAAAAATATGAAAATTATAGTATCATAACCTAAATTATGATGGGGAGATGTAATAAAATGTAAAGCTTTGGCATGCTATGAATGTTGTTATTAGTTTAAATTAGGGTGTGATAAGTTTAAGATAATTTATGTAAGCCCCATGGTAATCACAAAGGAAAAACTTGTAGTGAAATAATTACAAATGAACATGACACAGGAGTCAAAGCACACTGACAGGGCAACACATCGAACACGCAAAAGAGAGCAGGATAAGAAACAAGGAACAACGGACCTACTAAACAGCCAGAAAACAATGAACAATGTAGCAATAGTTAAGTCCTTACCTGTCAATAATTACTTTAAATGTAAATGGGTTGAACTCTCCATTCAAAACACAGAATGGCTGAATGGATAAAAACAACAACAACATGTTGCCTACAAGAGACTTACTTTAGCCTTAAAGACACACATAGACCGAAAGTAAAGGGATGGAAAAAGATATTTTAAGCAAATGATAATCTATAAAAACCAGGGGTAGCTATACTTATTTCAGACACAATAGATTTCCAACTAAAAATGTTTGAAAAATGAAGAAAAGAGGTCATTATATAATGATAATGAGGTCAATTCATCAAGAGGATATAACAATTGTAAATATGCACTCAAATCAGTGCACTTACATATATAAAGTAAAAACTAAGAACTAAAAGGAGAAATAAACAGCAATACAATAATTCTAGGGGACTTTAATATACCACTCTCAGTAATGAATGATTTAGACAGAATTAATATGGAAACAGTAATTGTGAATAACACCACACATCAAATAGATTAAACATATATAACATTCTGTTCAGCAAGAGCAAAATGCACATTCTTCTCAAGTGCACATAGAACAGTTTCTAGGATAAGCCACATGTTAGGCCACAAAACAGGTCTTAGCAAATTCAAGAAGATTGAAATCATACCAAGAATCTTCTCTGACCATACTTGTATAAAACTAGAAATCATTAAGAAGATGAAAACCAGAAAATTCACTAAACATGGAATTTAACACTCTCCTGAACAACCACGGATCAAATAATAAAAGGGAAATAAAAACATCTTGATAGTAATACAAATGGAAACAGAACATACTGAAACTTCTGGGATGTAGCAAAAGCAGTTCTAAAAGTTCATAGCAATAAATACCTACATTAAGAAGCAAGAAATATCCCAAATAAACAAACTAATTCTATGTCTAAGGAACAAGAAAAACAAAATTACACTGAACCCAAAGTTAGCAGAAGAAAGAAAAATAAAGAGTAGAGCAGAAATAAATGAAATAAAAATCAGAAAAACAATAGAAAAGATTAACTGAACTAAGAGTTAATTCTTTTAAAATATAAACAACACTAACAAAACGTTAGCTAGGCTAACCAAGGGAAAAAAAAAAGAGGACCTAAATCAACAAAATTATAAATGAATAAGGAGACATTACAATAGATACCACATAAATACAAAGGATTACAAGATACTATGAACAATTATGTGCCAACAAACTGGACAAGGAAGAATGTAAATGGTATTTGGAAAACTAGATATTCACATGTAAAAGAATGAAATTAGACCTCTATTTTATAACACTGACAAAAATTGACTGGAAATGGATTAAAGACTTAACTGAAAGACCAGAAACATGGTCTGGGTGATGATTAACTGTTGATATGACACCTAAAGTACAAGCAACAAAATAAAAATAAACAAGTGGAATTATATTAAATTAAAAAGTTTCTGTACAGCAAAAGAAACTATCAACAAAGTGAAAGATCATACTATGAAATGGGAAAAATATTTGCAAACTATATACCTGATAAGGTGTTAACATCCAAAATATATGAAGAACTCATACAACTCAATGGCAAAAAAACAAACAATCCAATTTAAAAAACAGCAAAGGACATGAATAGACATTTTTCCAAAGAAGATAAATGAATGGCCAACAAGCACATGAAAAGATGCTCAACATCACTAATTATCAGGGAAATGCAAATCAAAACCACATTGAGATATCGTGTCATACTTGTTAGAATGGCTATCATCCAAAAGACAAGAAATAACAAGTATTGGCAAGAATGTGGAAAGGGAACCCTGTGCACTGTTGGTGGGGTTGTAACTGGTACAGCCACTAGGGAAAACAGCATGAAGGATCCCCCCCAAATAAGAAATACAACTATCATATGATCCAACAATTTGACTTCTGGGGATATATACAAAGGAAATAAGCCCAATAACTTGAAAAGGTATTCTCACCTCATGTTCATAGCAGCATTATTTATAATAGCCGAGCCATGGAAACAACTTAAGTGTTCATCGATGGATGAATGGATAAAGCAGTTGTAACACACACACACACAATGGAATAATATTCACTCACGAGAAATAAAGAAAGCCTGCCATTTGAGACTGCATGGATGAAGCTTGAGGGCGTTCTGCTAAGTAAAATAAGTCAGACTGAGACATATACGGTGTGATCTCAGTTACCATGGAAACTCAATAAACAATCTAAAAATCCTCCAAACTCGGAGAGAAAGATCAGATTTGTAGTTGTCATTCTTGGAGCTGGGGGTGTTGTGGGGATGAAGGGAGCTTGGAGGAAAGTGGTAAAAAGTACAAATTTCCAATTGAAGATAAATATTAGGGATATAACGCACAACATAAAACTATAGTTACCACTGATGTGTCATATTACAAAGTTGTTGAGAGTAAATCTTAAGTGTTCTCACTAATAAATGGAAAGAGCTAACAAGCCATGGAAAGACATGAGGAACTTTAAATGCACATTACTAAGTGAAATAAGCCAATCTAAAAACACTACATACTGTATGATTCATTCCAAATATGTGACTTACTGAAAAAATCAAAAATAAATAGAATAGATCAGTGTTTGCCAGTGATGGGGAGGAGGAGGGAGGGATAAACAGGTGGAGCACAGAGGATTTTGAGGGCAGTGAAAACACTTTGTCTAATAGAATAATGATGGATATTTGTAACTATACACTTGTCCGAAACCACAGAATGTACATCACCAAGAATGAACGCTAGAATGAACGCTACATTCACCAAGAATGAAGGTAAAATACGACTTTGGGTGGTTATAACGTGTCAGTGGTGGTTCATCCTTGGTAACAAATGTATCGTTCTGGTGAGAGATATTGATAATGGGGAGGCTATTCATGTTGGGGGGTGGGCAGGGAGTACATGGGAAATCTCTCTACCTTCCTCTCAGTTTTCTTGTGAACCTAAAACTACTCTAACAGTCTATTTAAAAAAATTCCAACACCATGAAGAGAATCCTTTTCTTGGGTTTGGTGGCTTAGAAATTCTAAACAGTCCTACTCTTGTGTGGTCCTTGCCACTGCTCTGTTAGTAGGTGTGAGTTCCAAGATTCATGCTTCAGTGTTGAGCCTCCAGCTTCTGCTGTTGGGACTTGGGCTGGGCAGACGTGACCAGGGTTCACGACAGCTTCCCATCCTGGGGAAGACTGGGGAAGGTGAAGAAGTGAGCAGGGACATCCCTCGAGGGACACTTTCCAGCTTCCAGCTTCCCCAAGGCGCCATTCTCTGTATATGAGAAAAATATACTGCTAGGATGAGAAACTAAGGTTCAGAGAGAGTAAGTGAAACTCATTAGTGCCAGTATCGGTACTCAAACCTAGGTTTGGTAACTCTAACTGAGATGCTCTATTATGGCACCTTTCACCGAGCTTGTTGCATGGTGAATGATGGAAAAAGAGCAAGGAGAATTTGGTGGCCTTAAGTCTGTAGCTCTCTTGATTATTTCTCATCATCAACAAGTTCAAATAACTTCTGAGATTAACTTTGTATAGCATTCAAAATGGTATGGTCCTACTCTGCATTCTAGTGGATCTGCCCAGTGTCCTACTGTGCACTCCCAAAGCACTTGTGTGTTTCTTTTTATGGAGCAGCAACGTGCTAAGTAAGGCAAGGTGGGACCATCCTCCGGGTGCAAGGAATGCCCAGTGATGTGTATAAAGCTGACCACAATAATCCCAAAGATTGACTTAGTTCTGGCAAATGAAATGCAATAACATACCTGTTGAGGACTTGTGGAACAAAATTTCCTCTCTGACAAAAAGAGAAAAAGCCTCATAATCAAATTTCCTCGTATATTCCCAGTAAGGGAGAGGCAGAGAGGCTCTCCTTTACTTGCCGCCCTTGGATATTTTCATGATGAGAAGATGCTGTGGCAGCCATTTTTTAACCATGAGACAAACACCAAGAGAATTGGCGAGAAGTCACTGTGCTGTTTAATTGCTCAACTCTGGAACTCTACCTTAAGATTTCTTTATTCCATGAGATAAGACCATTAATTGTTTTAAAACCTCCACTATTGCAGCCACTAACATTCTAGATGATCTTGAAAGCTTCCTGGAAGAGATGAGAATAGGCCTTGAAAGAGAGTAAGATATTTAGGTAGGCAGAAAGGAGATGGGGAGTCCTCCTAATGAGGATAAGCAAAGGCAAAGAAATGAAAATTAGCCTGGCACATGTAGCTAGTGGGGAGGGGACTCTAGGCTGCTATAGAATGTCAACTGGAATAATTATACATTTCTCCAAATTCATGGTATTTACTCTTAGTGTGTGTATATGGATTTGCAAATATTTCCTCGCAGATTTTTGTCAATAGAAGGAGAAAAGTGGTTGGCTCAGGTGTCCAGAATATAGTCTTTCCCAGCTCTTGTTCTCCTGGCCAGGCCCCACAGATGTGCACTGGAGTCTATGGAGAGTGGCTACAGTGAGGCAGAAGCTGGAGAAAACTTTCTCACTGGGTATTCTGTGAGATGGGCCAACTGCACCGCTTTGGTTTCCAGGTAACTTGACTCCACAGAGTGGTAGTGATGTTGGAAACATGAGCACAGCGTTAGCTAGCTCTGTGGCAACAGGGGGCAGTGTACGGGGCTGCCTCAGCCAGCCCTGGAGGGCATGAGCACCTGTGCAGGGTGAGTCACTCTTCCAGAGGCACTGCTCTCTGAGTTGGCACAACATGGGTAGGAGCCAAGGGAGACAGCCTACCTGAACCCCACAGGGATTCCCTTGAGACAGCCCTCAAGACAGAGAAAGGACAGCACGAGATTCTGAGGAGAGTGAAGTCCTTCACTGCCCAACTGGGGGCCACTTCTATGAAACGGCAGTCATTACAGTTAATATGGCTCCACTGGGGTCCCTGACAAATGAGGCAGAGCAGGGTTTCTCGTAATCAACACTGTTGATTCTTTGAGCTGGATGGTTCTTTCTTGTGAGGGCTGTCCTGTGCAGTGTGGGATATTCAGTAGCATCTCTGACCTCCACCCACTAGATGCCAGTAACACACCTTCTCCCAAGCTGTGACAACTAAAAATGTCTCCAGACATTTTGGGAACCACTGGTCTAGAGAAACACGGATGATAGTGTGTGTATGTGTGAGAGAGAGAGAGACACAGAAGGAATGTAATAACATATCTATCAGTAATTTATGTTTGTATTTGTTGACCATTTAGATTTCTAGCTTTTCATTTTAAAAAAGCTTCAGAGAACATTTCCCTAGTTTATTTGTCAATATCTTTAATTATTTTCTTGGATAAAAATCTTTACAGAGCTTAAGACCTAGCTTTGCACTTGGCGGGGCTCAATAAACACTTGCTGGTTAGTTGATTGACTGTGGTTGTGAATCTCCGTCCCTCTTTTTCCCCAACAAAGGTGGCACTTCACAACAATTTCTACCTGGGCTGGGTCTGCAGAGGGCATTTGTAATTATATATAAAAATACATTTGATATAGAATTACTTCCTGTAGACCCATGCCTCTCACAGTGGGGTGCCTGAACCTATGGTCCCCCACCAGGGAAGGGTTAGATATGCAAATTCTCTGATCCCAGTAGACCTACTCTGTGTTTTCAAGTCCCTCCAGGGGACCCTCTCAAACCTAAAGTTTGAGAATGACTGCAATAGACAGTAAAAATGAATAAACACTGCTCTCACAGCATGGAAATTGCAATTCCCTCAACATTCCCCCTTTAATGGCATCTCCCTGGTGGGAGATGGCCAGCCTGTCCTTTGTTCATAAGAAGTCAGGAGCCTTCAGAATCTAATTGTGTGTAATGCTATCTAACTCCATCTGGGTCCCTGGTTGGTCTTTGAAAGGCTCTTCCCATGCCATTTACCTTACACGTAGGCCCAACTCAGCCTGCCTGATGGCCCGTGGCCTGGGAGCCAACAGCTGGTGTGTTTAAATGAAGAATGATGCTAACATGTTCAACCTCATTTGCTAGATTGCTCATTAGATAGATAATGCCCTATCTTGGCCGGATATGAAGTCCATTGTAAGTGAGGGGGCCATCTGTTCAGGGCTGGATCCTTCTGATATAATCAGAGATTGTGGGGCTCCAGCAGGCACCTGTGCCAGAGAAAAGAGCAGCAAGCTCCCTGGGGCTAAACCACATAGGTGGCTGTGAGCAAAGGTGCTGGAGAAGATGGGAGTTACACCCATCTTTGAATGCTGAGTAAGCTTTTACTCCATATGGGACAACCCCAGGGCAACCAGATGCCTTCCCAAAGTGTAGAAGACACAGTCAGGAGGCCAATTTGGGAGAGAACAGCTGTAGCTGGCAGGGACTTTGGTGCTTGAATTCACACCTGGTTTCCCTTCTCCTCTGTGGGTCAGAAATCAGCTTCCGTACTAACAGTTCTTGACATCTGTAATCCCTGGGGCTTGCAGGAGTGTGTGTGCGCACGTGATTAGACTGCAGCATCCCTTAAAGACAGGAACCGTGCCTCTCGCCACATGCTCAGCCTTGCTTAACATGGGGATTTTAAAATGGGACTGCAGTTTAAACGCTCGTGCACAAAGGCACTTCATCTCCAAGTTTCCCAGGGAACATTGCTGGTCCTGCCCACAGGACACATTCTTCTCAGAAGCTAATTATATAAGGGATTAAAAAATATAATGCAATAACAATTAGTCAAAACTCTTCATTGTGGCCAGTGCCAGGTACTGCTTCCTAATGGAGAATTTTTTTAAATGGTGAAATGCATCATTATTCATGGTTGACATCTCCATCTCTGTTCAAAAGCAGTTTGGTGAACAATTCAGAAATTGAGCAGCCTAAGGAAACAGGGTTACATTTAAACAAGCCAGGAACCTCTACGTCTCTTCTGGCTGGGAAGGCAGCAACTAGTGAAAATAATTCCATTAGATTTAAGCAGACCAGCAGCTAGTGAAAATAATTCCATTACATTTAAGCAGAACAGGTCAGCGAATAAAGCAGCCATTCAATGGAAATGGGTGCTGAGCTTACAGCAGTAAGAGCTGAAGTGGGAGTCAAAATAGAATGCTCACAGTTGGAACATGTTTGCATGACTGGATGCCTGTGTAGCCTGAATGGCATAGCTTGGCATGAATGGAATGTGCTGGAATCAAGAGGAAGTCCAGCTTTCACACAGTATCACATTTTCTATTTGCTTCTCTTGCTCTTAAATTGGTTTGGCTAAAAAGTTTGTTTAGTTTTTTCCTCACGATGGCTCTAGTAGCCCTTAGTTGTCTTTAAGTTCATTCGAAACTATTTTGTTGGATTGTTTTGTGACAGCTGTCATATCAGCGTGCACTTAAAACAAAACACTTACCAAAATTGGTGAATTTTTGTGCAGCCTTCTTCCATATTGAAGATGGAAGAAGATATGCAACAGTTTGGGTGTATTATGTCTTATCATTTCAAGAAAGGTAAAAATGCAACTGAAATGCAAAAAAGATTTGTGCAGTGCAGGAGAAGGTGCTGTGAATCAGTCAAAAGTAGTTGGCCAAGTTTCTTGGTACTATTGACATTTTGGCCAAATGAGTCTTTGCTGTGTGGCTGTCTTATGCATTGGAAGATGTTTAGCAGCACCCCGGAACTCTACCCACTAGAAGCCAATAGTGGGAGATAGCTGGCATACTCAAAATATCCAAATCAATAAAGTTATTGGCAAAAATGAAAAATGTGTCTTTTACTTTACAGAAAAAAACATAATGGACTTTTTGGGCAACCCAGTACCTTGGGAGTACCGAGCTTTCAGGCTTGATCTCTCACGCCTGAGGGGCCAAGCCATGAGACCCTTCGTGACCTACAAGTAAGATTCGTGCCTCTACCCTGGTTCCAACGAAAGCCCAGAGCTGTCCTGGGGCAGCCCTGAAGCATGAAGGAGCCCAGCCAGTCAGCACTCAGTAGAGAATCCAAATCATGGATTCTAGACAATTGTAAGCCACACTCCTGAGACTTCGATAGAGCGTGTTGTATCATTTGCATCTTTTTATTACCTGAAACAGTTCACACTTATGGTTATCTAATATGAATGCAAAACTAAAGAAACAACACGGTTGCTTCCTGGGTGTGAGATCAGGCCTCCGTAATCACTGTTCGACTGAGCACTTATTAGTCACCTACAGTGTGCCATACCTGTGCCAGGCCCTGTGAGAGGAGGTCAAGTAAGACCTCTTTGCAGCCTTTTCCCATGACACTATGTCCCTTTGCCTTCTGTCCCTTCTGATATTGTCACTGTGGCCTGTGCTTCACTCCTGCTCTATGCATCAGGAACTCTGGAAGTATCCGGTGAAGGGACACACTTTCTCATAGTGCAATAAAAAAATGTAAAATCTTTATTCTTTAGAAAACAATGACACCGTTTTGGGTAGGTTGCTCCACCTTACATTCAGGCATGACCTGTAATTTCAGCCTTTGATTCGTTCCCCACTAACCCTCCGTGAAACCACGGCTGCAGCTGCAGTCAATTACCCTGGGTCTCTGTGCTCTGGAAGACACACCATTTGTACGTTGCCCCATATCTTGGCCCTGCTCAGAAAGCCTTGCATCATGGGAACAGGGCACACAAATTTCATGAGGGAAGCATTTTCTGCTTGGAGAGGTCAGGCCTGTGTAAATGTTAGGAGAAGTGGCTGGGCAGCCAGGGAACAATACAAGGATTTGGGATGCCAGAAGAACATAGGAAGAGAGGAGAAGGGGGCTCATAAGGGAAATAAGGCAGCTTCAAATACAAACCTATACTTCCTTGGGGCTCTGATTATGTCTAGCTAAGTTATTCTGGACAACAAGAAAGGAGACAAGAAAGCCTTAGCAACATCAACACTTGTAGTGGAATTGCAAGGACTCCCATCCAAATTACCAGCTACTTTCTGGAAATATTTATTGTTCCTAGAAAACTAAAAGCCCTCGGCAATCTTGTGGGGCTGGTCCTGATTGGGTCTGCAGTTTCCATGCTGTCGAGCTACAGGTCAGGATGGATGCTGTAGACATGCCTAGCAGCGGGGCGTGGGGCACCACTGCTCTTTGGGGTTCGATTTTACACAAAGTTCTTTAACACCAGGTTCTTGCCCAGACTTCACTGGCTGTTCGTAATTATAACCAACCATTATTTGAGTCTCAGAACCTCAAATGACCTTACCCAAAATTCATAGCTGGGATGTAATTTTGAGTCCAGCGTTAGAATTTCATACAAGGGCCAATTAGAAAAAAAATGTTGCGTCACCTCTCACAGTTTATACTTCAGGGAAGTCCAAAACAAAACCACAGGCCGTTTGTGATTATTTAATAGTGTTCTGGTACATGGTCTACTCAAATGCAAAACAAAATATAATTTATCCCATTACGTTGAGAAATAAAATAAAACATTTTGCAATTATTAGCAGAATGTGTTGGGAGAAAAGGTTTAAAGGAATTTTTTTTCTTTTAGTTAGCGTCATCCTTTCCAGTGTATGTAACTCCAAAACGATGTAACTGATACCTATTCTAATTCTCTGAGGCAAAACAGGGAGGGAACAGTGGATGAAAAAATAGTTTCCCCTTTGGAGAATAATCCAATCAAAAGAATGTTACACAATAATATTGATATCACTGAAATCACTTGCGATAACAAATTTAAAGTGCTGTAAATTTAAGCTAGTAAGATTACGCAAGAAGAAAAGAGAAATGAGAGAAAGAGTCGGTCACATTATTTCTGTAAGGATTTTTTCAAAGGATGTTTCAAAAACAGAATCATGGATATCAATCTAAGGGATAGTTACAGCTGACATTTCAGCACCTCCAGAAGCGGTTCTGCTGTTTTTTACTTCTGTCAGAGTCTATCCTTGAGACAAAATAAAGATTTCATTCCCTCTTCTAATTACCTATTTATTTATCTGAAGAGAAGCCTGGAGGCTAGCTGGCCATTAGGAAGGGAGTGACCTCCAAAAGAAGATGAGTCAGGAAATAAAATGGGGAGCACCTTGAATCAAGACAGAAATATATCCACTAAGGAAATTTAAGCAGCTTCTCCTCAGACATAGAAAACTTCAGGCCCCATCAGTTATCGTTAGTGAACTGGTCTCCCAAACGCAGCCTGATGGATCTGGGAAAGTTGAATTCTCACTGCATGTTCTCTCTTTCCTTCTCATGTGTCAAGAGCTCGCTCATAGGCCTAAACTATTGGGTTGGATGGAAAGTCCATTACGCTTCTTTCCGTACTATGGCTCTAGGGCTTAGTTGTCTTTACCTTCATTCAAAACGATTTTATTAGATTGTATTGTGACAGCTGTCATATCAGCATGCATTTAAAAAACATTAAATTGGTAGATTTTTGTGCAGACATTTTAATATTGAGATGGAAGAAGATACACAACAATTTTGGCGTATTATGCTTTATTATTTCAAGAAAGGTAAAAACACAACTGAAACATGCAAAAAAAGCTTTGTGCAGTGTATAGAGAAGGTGCTGTGACTGATAGAACATCACAGAAGTGGTTTGTGAAGTTTCTGGGTACTATTGACATTTTGGCCAAATAACTCTTTGCTGTGGGGCTGTCTTTGCATGGGAAGATGTTGAGCAGCACCCCTGGCCTCCACCCACTAGAAAAGCCAATAGCAGGAGATAGCCGACATACTCAGAATATTCAAATCAGTAAAATTATTGGTGAAAATGAAAAATGTGTCCTTTTTTATGGAAAAAAATGTAATGGGCTTTTTGGCCAATGCAGTACCTTTCTTCTTGGCTGGTGGCCTCTGGGAGTTACGACACCTTGAGGAGGATTCAGCTGCAGTTCCTGTCAGCCCCCTGCTTGTCAGAGTCACTGTGACTGACGTGGCTGGCATGTCCTTTTCTCTCTCCTCACACCACAAGAAAGCCTCCTGAAATTCTGAGAGGACGATTTCCCAAATGGAGAATTATTATTCCAAAAAACCCCCAAAACAGGCTATCAAAGCACTTGACTACAGTTGAATCATCACTTTAAGAAGAAACCATAAATATAAGCAGGAAAATATAAAAGAATATTTTTGTGATCTTAGGAACGGTGAGGAAAGATTTCTTATGTAAGACACAAGCACAAACTATGCAAGATGATTGGTAAATCTGCCTACATTGGAACATAATGAAAAATCTGTGTATATAAAGATAGCAGAAGAAAAGTAAAATCAACCATAAACCTTAGGAAAATATTTGCAAAACATACTCAATAGACGATTAGTGTCTACAATGTGTAAAGAACTCCTAACAATCAGTAAGAAACAATATACTTCGCTTTCTCCCCTTGACTTTTGAGCAATTGTCATACATTCACTTCGTCATATGTTCTAACCACACACTGCCTTGTTGTTTCCTTCAAAAGTCAACTATCTTTTGTTGAAAAGAGAAAAAAGTATTATTTATTTACGTACATATTGCCATTTTTAGTGCTCTTCATTTCTTTGCTCAGAGACCTGGTATTATCTTGGATCATTTTCTTTGTGCCCAAAGGACTTCTTTTGACACTTCTTGTAGTGTGGGTCTATTTTTTAAAAAACAGCTTTTGTATGACCCAACAGATCTTTGTTTCACCTTTGTTCCCAAAATATATAGTTACTAGATATAGAATTCTAGGTTGTCAGGTTTTTCAAAGGACTTTAACAGAGTTGCTCCGATGTATTGTTTGCATTGTTTCCAAGGGGAATCTGCCGTCATCTTTATCTTTGTTCCTCTGGAGATAAGACATGTTTTTACTTGGATGCTTTTAGGATATTTTGTGTCTTATTATGGTTTCCTTCCTGTTTCTTGTACTTGGGGTTTGTTGATCATCTTGGATCTGAGAGTTTATAATTTTCATCAAATTTGGAGAATTCCAGTTATTAGGTCTGTAAGTATTGTTTTTCTTTCCTTTCTTCTCTCATCCAGGGACCCCAAATACACATACAGTAGGTTGCTTGAAATTGTTACACAGCTTTTTTTTTTCAATGAGCCTTTTCTTTCTGCTTTCTTTTAGGTAGTTCCTATTGTTAGGTCTTTAATCAACTAATCTCGTTGCCCACAACGTCCAGTCTGCCATTAATGCCAGCAAGTGCATATTTCATCTTCTGCATTATAGTTTTCATCTCTAGAATTTTAATCAGGAAAATCTTTATGCATTCCATGCTTATAATTTTCCTCGAGCTTTGTGAACACATGGAACAGTTATAAAAGCTTCTAAAAAGTGCCTGTATACTAATTGAAACATTTATGTGTGGGTCAGTTTCAATTTTTAATTTTTCTTTTTCTCGAAGAAAATTTTTCATGTTGTTTCTCTTTATTGCCTGGACATTATTTAATCAGATTAGATTTAATTTTAATAGATTTAATTTTAGGTGTTGCTTTAAAATTTTTAGGCTTGACCATAACAACATTATTCCAGGGACAATTACTACCCACTGCTGGGGTCAGAGTCTTCTGATTACGTTACCCAGTTTCCTCTGAATTATAAGGTTTTCTAGTCTGGCTGGTGGGAATAGGAGTCAGGAAACAATGCTACATAAAACAATGTGAAACCATCAGGGCTTTCTGAGCAAAGATTGCTGGTGCCTGGATGAAAGGATGTTTGAATGCCAAACAAGCCTTGGGAGTTAAAGATAAAGTCTCCTGAAATACTTTCTGTATTTGATTAGGGAACTTCCCCCTTTATCTCCCAAACAACATTTGTTTATATTAAAAAGCTACAGTCTCTTTCCCTCCCCCTGGAGGAGAGGGAGGAAGGGGTGGTTAGGTCGTCAGCACTCTTGTGCAAGCCCCATGCAAACACAGGTGATTTCTGTCCCCACTGCGTTGCCCTTCGAGGTATCAAAGCAGGAGGGACTGACAAAATATATCCTCTGAGTAATTAAAAATTTTGTGTCTGATCCAGGAACCACATGTTTTCTGTCAGAAAATTATTAATAAGTATAGTTATAAGAACTTAATCGCAGGCACTATTCCCAGTCCCGTGTGAAATCTAGTATTTTTTTTTCTAATCTTTCTGTATGGTTCATTCCCCAGCCTTAAATATTTTAATCACAAGCATATGCTGATCAGTACTCTGCTGCATCCCTCTGCAAATCCCCAGAGTTCTCTCTCTGTTAGTATTTCTGTCATTTCTCCCCTCTGTCATTCTGTCCTGTGAATTTTAGTTTCTTTGGATCTTCTTGGGCTCTCAGCTGGTTTCGCAGCTTAGAGGGCGCACCCAGCTTTTCCTGAGAGGTACCCGTTACTGTGCCACGGCAGAAAAACTCTCTGAAGGCAGTAAATCAGAACACTGGACAGATTGCCTCATTTTTCCCCTTGTCTCTCAGGGATCACAGTTCTTTGTTGGATGATATCCAAAGTCATATGCTGTTTTACATATTTTGTCTAGCGTTTTAGTTGTTACAGAGAAAGGGTAAAGCTAGTATTCCATTTTGGATGAAAGCAGAAGGGATAGTGCATCATTTTTAATAGAGAAAATTATAAAAGAACCAACTGCCTATGTCAGGAGAATAAGTAAATGAGTTTTTGGATAATCTTACTGTGATTTACAATACAGCATGAATTTTAATAAAAATTTCACATACATAATGTTGAGCTTCCAAGACATATATACAACTGCCTCCCTAATCTCTCCACTTAGTGAAAGTGCAAATGTAAGTTGTAGAATAATATATAAGTTATTATACAAGATAAATCTGATTTAGAAAGATGCAAATCAATGCTATATATTAATTTTGAATATGCACACATGGTGAATGAGTATAAAAACTTATTTTAGAATAAGCTTCCAATTGAAACATGGTGATCAGTTACCTGTTGGGAACAGCATGTATGACAGTGTTATTTGCCAGGATAATTGGTCAGTACATAAATATCTCACTGGGGCCAAAGCAGCAGCTCTCTTCAAACTGCAGCTTTGTGGTGCTTTTTTGGAAAATGATTCCAGGAAGTGCAGATTGTAATCTGTTTCTTTAACAATGCGTGCTATTGTAATCCGTCTAATAGCCTATCAAAACCCCTTTCTGCTTAAACTAGCTGGAGTAGATTTAGATCACTGCAATTAAAACCTGACTCATATAAAATATCTAAAAAAAGAAAAAGGAAAGAAATGGACCATGAAGGATGTGTAAACTTAAATAGGTAGAGATGGGGGTAAAATATTTTAGGTAGAGACAACAGTAGGAACAAAGGAACTGGAACCTTTCCATTCACATTTAAATATTCTCAATTCATTCACATCTGAGGAGAAAGGCCCATTTCCCCTCAATACACATACACCTGCTTTTTCCAACTAACCTCCATTCCATTAAAATTATTGGACAATTTCAATCTTTAATTTTCTTGACCTCTAAGAGTGTTTATTATTTCCACTTACAACATTCTTTTCTTTGAGCTTATAACGCTACACTCTGCTGGTTTTGCTCTTTTCCTCTGGCCTTTCCTTCTCAGCTTTCAATGCAGAATGCCGGCGGCTCATGTACTGGGCCACGTAATATTAGAATTCCTAGAATTCTGGTGGTTGCTCCTTTTCTCACCTTACTCTATACTCCTCCCTGAGGAACTGATTTATGCCCACGGTCTCAAATGTATTTATGTTTAAGTGAATTTCAAGTTTCTACTTCCTGCCATGAGAACTTACGACACACACACAACTACTTACTTAGTAATTGTCTGCCCTTAGCAAAGGCTCCTCAAACTCAGCATGTCAAAAATTGAAAACACAACACACACACACACACACACACATCTTGTCAGTATCGGTGTGTGTGTGTATGATAGACCTTAACATTTGTTTTATTGGATACATATATTATATAATGAATATATACATTAAAACCTCATTCAGAACTAATCATCACCCTAAACAGTAAAATTATGGGTGCAATGATAAGAAAAGTTACTGAAATTCTGATATCTACAAGTGAATCTGGTGGGAATTATAATTGTTAAGTGAGTGAAAGTAATTACAAGACAAATGCATACATCTTTCAGGGAACACCTTTAGGATGCCCGCTTCCTCCACTTTTGTTAGACATGGTATTAAATGACCTAGCTAGAGCAACTAGGCAAGAATAAGAAATAAAAGGCATCTAAATTGGAAAGAAAGAAGTGAATCTCTCACTATTTCCAGATGACATATTATAGAGAGAGAACACTAAAGACGCCACCAGAAAAATGGGTAGAATAAACAAATTCATAAAGCTGTAGGATACAAAATCACTATAGAAGAAAGTATTGCATTTCTATATACTAATAACAAGCTATCAGAAAGAGAAATAAAAAAACCAATCCATAGTCAACTAATCTATGAACAGGGAGGTAAGAACATAGAATGGGGTAAAGACAGTGTCCTCAATAAATGGTATTGTGAAAACTGGACAGATATTTAAAAGAATAAAGCTGGATCACCTTCTAATAACACATACAAGAATAAACTAAAAATGGACTAAAGACTTAAGTGTATGACTGCAATCATAAAACTCTTAAAAAAACATAGGCAGTACTTGACATCACTTAGTAATATTTTTTTGGATATGTCTCCTTGGGCAGGAAACAAAAGAAAAATAAATGGGACTACATCAGACTAAAGAGTTTTTTTGCACAGTGAAGTAAACTATTAACAAAATGAAAAGATAACCTACTATATGAGAGATGTTCACCAATGATACATCTGATAAAAGGTGAATATCCAAAATATACTTAAAAACTCATACAATTTAACACCACCCCCTCCAAACTATCTGATTAGAAATGGGCAGTGGACTTGAGTTCATTTGTCCCAAGAGCACATACAAATGGCCAATAGACACATGAGAAGATGCTCAACATCACTAATCATCAAGGAAATGCAAATTAAAGCCACATTGAGCTATCACTTCACCTCTGTCAGAATGGCTATAAATAAATCAATAATCAACAAGTGTTGGTGAGGGTGTGGAGAAAAAAATCCTCCTGCACTATTAGTGGGATTGTAAATTGGTGCAGCAACTATGGAAAACGGTTTGAAGATTCCTCAAAAAATTAGAAATAGAACTATCATATGACCCAGCAATTCCACTTCTGAGTATTTATCCAAAGAAACTGAAACGAATTTGAAATATATATGCACCTCTATGTTCATTGCAACATTATTTATAATAGCCAAAATATAGAAGCAGAGTAAGTGTCCATCCCTAGACAAATAGATAAAGAAAAAGTGGTACATATGTGCAGTGGAGTATCAGCCATAAAGAGGATGAAATCTTGCCATTTGCAACAACATGGACAAACCAGAGGGCATTTTGTCTGCCTGTTAAGTCAGGCAGAGAAAAACAAACAACACATGATGTCACTTATATGTAGAATCTAAAGACAAAACAAAACAAAATAAATGAACAAGCAAAATAGGAATACACTCATACATACAGAAGAAAAATTGATGATTTCTGAATAGGAGGGTGGTTGAGGGGAAGGGTAAAAAAAGAAGAGTGGATTAAGAAACTACAAAGTGGCAGTTATAACAACAGTTACAGGAATATAAAGTACAGCATAGGGAATATAGTCAATTATGCTGTAATAACTCTGTATGGTATCAGATAGGTATTAGACTTATCAGGTGATCACTTAGTTATATAAATATCTAATCACTATGTTGTCTATCTGAAACTCATATAATGTTGTATATCAACTGTCATTGAAAAATAAATAATTAAAAAATAAAGCAATCCAACTTGTAATTATATCAAAATGGATGAAATACCTAGGAATAAATTTAAACAAGGAGCTGAAAGATCTGTACACTGAAAACTATAAGACATGAATAAAAGAAATTGAAGAAGGCACAAATAAATGGAAAGATATTCAATGCTCATGGATTGAAAGAATTAATATTGTTAAAGCGTCCATACAACCCAAAGAAATGTACAGATTCAATAAAATCCCTTTCAAAATCCCAAGGACTTTTTTGACAGAAGTAGAAAATATCCTAAAATTTGTATGGAACCACAAAATTCTTGAGGGCTAATGTATTCCTGGGGCAACTTGTGTTCTGATTTCCAACTATATTGCAAAGCTATAGTTATCAAAACAATATGGTGTTGGCATAAAAACATACACATGGTTTCATGGAACAGAATAGAGAGCTCAGAAATAAACCCACACATTTTTGGTCATTTTATGACAAAGGAGCTGGGAATACACAATTTGAAAAGAACAGTCTCTGGAATAAATGGTGTTGGAAAAATTGGACAACCACAGGCAAAGGAATGAAACTGGACCACTATCTTGCATCGTGGACAAAAATTAACTCAAAATGGATTAAAAACTTGAACATTAGACCTGAAACCATAAAACTTCTAGAAGAAAACATAGGCAGTAAGCTCCTGGATATAGATTGTGATGATAATTTTTTGAATCTGGCAGTAAAAATACCAAAAGCAAAAATAAACAAATGGGACTCTCCCAAATTAAAAAGCTTCTACATTGCAAAGGAAATCATTAGCAAAATGAAAAAGCTAATGATGGAGTGAGAGAAAATATTTGCAAATAATATATCTGATAAGGGGTTCATATTTGAAATATATAAAGAACTCATACAACTTAGTAACAAAACCCCCAAATAACCCAATTAAAAAATTGGCAGGAGATCTGAATAGAATTTTTTTTAAAGACAACATACAGGTAGCACACAGATACATGGAATGGTGTTCACCATCACTAATTATCAGGGAAATGCTAATCAAAACCACAAGATATGACAGCATACCTGTTAGAATGGCTATTATAAAAAAGACAGAAAGTAACAAATGTTGGCAATGATGCAGAAAAAAGGGAACCCTTGTACACTTTTAGTGAGAATGTAAATTGGTACAGTCACTGTGGACAAGAATAAAAACAATTCCATAAAAAATTAAAAATAGAACCACCATATGATGTAGTATTTTCAACTTCTGAGTACTTAGCCATAGAAAATCAAACAGAGTATTGAAAAAATACACATACTCTCGTGGTCATTGCAGCCTTATTTACAATAGCCAAGACATCGAAGCAACCTAAGTGGCCAGATGGATGAATGGATAAAGAAACCGTATATATACACACAATGGAGTATTAAATAAACTCATGCAGTTGGTGACAACATGGATGAACCATAAGGATATTATGCTAGGTAAAATAAGCCATACAGAGAAAGACAAATACTATACGATCTCACTTATATGTAGACTCTCAAAAAGAACCAAACGAATCCCCAAACTGAGCTCATAGAGAACAAATTGGTGGTTGGAAGAGGCAGGAGTTGGGGGGGTGGGAGAAATGGGTGGAGGTATTCAAAATGTACAAACTCCCAGTTACAAAATGAGTAAGTCCTGGAGATGTAATGTACACTGTGGCTGCTGTGGTGAATAATAATGCCCTGTATGTTGGAAAGCTGCTAAGCCCAACCACCCTTGACCATGCTCCATCTCAGAGGCCTGTCAGCTTCAAACGCTTTGCCATTGTCTGCTACCTCATGCCCAAGCAACTTTTAGTATTATTATAAAAGTCCAAATTTTCATCTAGAAAATGAGAAAGTTTTTCTTTAAGTGCAATAAATTCTTTTCTGAGGATGACAAAAAAAAGTTGCTAAATGAGTAAATCTTAAAAGTTCTAATCAGAAGAAAAATTTCTGGATGTATGGTGATGGATGGTTATGGTTAACTAGACTCTCTGTGATGATCATTTGCAATGTATACCAATAGTGAATCGTTCTGTAGTACATCTGAAACTAATATATGTAAATTGTATCTCAATAAAAAAGAAACATTCTTAGGGCAGGTTCAATATTGGGGAAATTATTAATAAAGTAGGGATTGTACAGGGAAAAATGAGAAGACAGGCAAGAATGGATATTAGACTACTTCTTAAATATGGGGGTATAATAGTTGTTTTCTGTGTTGGGCTGACAAATAGCTTTCTGTCACAAATGGTTGTTCAATTTGTAGTCAAGTAATAGAGAAGTAACTTAGGTTCCATATAAATATTAGATTTTTTGAGGAAGAAGGTATAAAAAATTAAAAATTACAAGGCACAATTACACTAACTATATTTCATAACATATGATTAACAAAAATTAATGTTTCATCATATTTGCTTTTTTTCATTTTAAAATAAACAATATAGATAAAACTAATATCCTTGGGTATGTCAGGTTCTTTTGCAGACAACAGCATCCACTCTATTGACCTAACTGGAGAGGTGTTTAAGGGTAATAAGGTAAAACACAGAATCTTGGGTAGGGCAGACGGCCAGGCTTGGATGCGACATAGGCAAGATCAGTGCAGCTAGAGGACCCGATCAACTGAACCATAGGGTTCTTGCAGCACAGATACCACTGCAATTGCCATGCATTACTCAGCACCTCAGATGCTAGGTTTGGGAAGCTACAATTTGCCGCAATGCCTCAGAAGAATCAGATGCTTTCCCATCATGCATCTCCCCAGGCAGAACCATCATCTCTCAATGCTCACTTCGCTGATGCAGTTACTCACTGGGGCTGTGCCTGGCGGAACCTAGGCTATATGAAGAGTCAATCCCAGCTGCAAGACAAACTGGAAAGGGATGGCGTGAGCGTGGAGCAGCCAGTCAACAGTGTTTTCCCCAGGCTCCCTGACCATCCTGACCGGTCCCTTTTCTCTCTAAGCCTTTATCCTCTACCCCCAGAAGCAACCCATGTACATTTGTCTGTACGCGATGTATGTATTTTAGTTTATATACATTGTATTTCCTCTACATGGTTCTACAACTTGATATTTATTTTTCACATATTTGAGACCTATTCATTCTCTTATATTATTCATTGGTACCTTCCATTTGAATATATACAATACCTTTTTTTCATTTACTTTTTATGGATACCTAGTTTGTTTTCATGTTTTTACTATTATGAAGGCTAGCAAAATCACTATCACTTATTTCCTTGGATACACTTTCACAGATTATTCTAGGACAGAGTTTTCCAAAATTCCCTGGAGGTAAAATTACCTGGAAACACTTATTACCAATATAGCTTCTCAGGCTCCTCAATAGTCAATGGCCGAGTAGGAAACTTGGAAAACTCAAAACAAAATAACTGAAGCAGGTATAATTACAAGGGGCCTATTTATAAAAATATGGGTATAGGTCATGGGTGGGAACACTTTTTCTGTAAAGGGACAACTAGTAAATATTTTAAGCTTTGGGGGAGCACATGCAGTCTGCTGCCTATTCTCCATTGTCTTCTTTTTTACAACTCTTTGAAAATGTGAAAACCATTCTAAACATAGGGGCTACAGAGAAACAGACTGGCAGTTTGTGGACCCCTGGCTTGGTGAAGCAAGGAATAGTTCAGTCACTTGGACTTAGTAGTAGCCGAGCTTTTACTACCCAGACCTGGGGGAAGAGAGAGGGCACTGGGACTTGAAAGGAGAGAGGCTGCCCTGTAGAGTGAGATGCACAGCTTGAGGGAAACAGTGGGAGTGAGCCTACTGAAACCTTCAAGGAAGGACCTAAATATCCCAACCTCACTCCTCTGAGTTCCTGCCCGGGCTCTCCGTTTGGCAAAGCTAACCCTGCAGCCAAGGGAAATGGAGCCGTGTTGTGACATCAGCATGTAGTCCAGCCTCCGGGACAGAGAGTAGCATAGGTGAGGTGGGGAGTGACTGGTTTGGAGTCAACAGAAGGTATCTAGGAGGCTTCGGATGGAGATTCTGGTGTGGGAAAGCTGGGATGGAACCTGGGAATGGGTGTTTAACAATAACTCAGATGATTGTGACCAAAGCTTGAGAAACACTGTTAAAGGAGGGGTGTACAGCTCAACGTTAAATCGCTACATCACAGTGTATGTAAGTTGCCCATTTTAGAGACAAATTGTTCTCCAAAGTGATCATATCAATTTAATCTACACCAGCAGTATACAAAAACTATCAATAATTTCCCCCTCAATTTGACTAAATACTTGATATTGTCAAGCTTTCCCATTTTTGCTAACTTAAAAGATGAAAATAGACTTTTCTTTGGTTTAGTTATAAGTAGAATTTATCTGATTTCCAGTGAAGGTGAACATATTTTCATATATTTGTATTTTAATACCCCTCACTTTCTGAATTTATGTTTTTTGTCCATTTGACTATTGTATTATTTTTCTTGTTTTTATTAGTAAAAATTCTTTATATATTCTGGATATTAACCTATGTCTAATATACACTACAAACCCCTTTTCCTAGTCTTTTGCCTATTTTTTCATTCTGTTTGTTACCTTTTTCTATACATAATTGTATAGCTAAATTTCTCTGAATACTTTTGAGGAATAAATATTTTGATCTCATTGATTTATACTTTTTATGACCAATGACTTTACCACTTAAAAGCTCTTCGGTATGTGTTCCACTACTTTCCTATAATAATTTCATAGATTTATTTTTCATGGTTAATATATCTGGAATTTGGAATTTTTTTCCTAAACATAAGAATATACTAAAATGCATATAAAATTATGTTGAATTATACTATAGATAAGTTAGTATACCTTTGATTTAAAATTCATTTAAAGAACTTACATTTTTCTCAGCACCACCACGAACAAATTAGTAGACAGATGTTTGAAATGCTAATAAATAGAATTTCAAAAGAAAGGATATATTCAGGTTTGGCAGTTTTTGGTTAACATAGAGTGTTGAACTAAAGTCAAAGAATGTACAAGCAATTTAGTCTAGTTAGTATTAATAATGAAATGTTTCTTAATGTAATGTTATTGTGTATTATAAGAACAATCTAATAAAAATGTTCCATTCTAGTGATCTGGCTCATAAATACACTGTTAAAATTATGGAAAAAGGGTGCTTTTAAGAGGTGGAAAATGATTAATATTGTTTGAATCGTGCCAAAATGGTGCCAGGAGAACATACATCTACTTCAAACATCCCCAAATTTCTGTTGAAACAAGAGACTAAATTTGAATATGTGTGATAACAGGTGTTCTGGAATACAAAAAGATAATTATCAATAAACCTGGAAAATATAAAGTAGATGGAACTATATATATATATATATTTTTTTTACTTATGTATTTATTTATTTTTATTCAGTTACAATTGTCTGCATTTTCTCCCCATCCCACTACTCCACCCCAGCCAGTCCCACCTCCCTCCCCCACCTCTACCCTCCCCCTTGATTTTGTCGTTGTGTCCTTTATAGTAGCTCCTATAGACCCCTCTCCCCACTATCCCCTCCCCACTCCTCTCTGGCTATTGTTACATTGTTCTTAATTTCAATGTCTCTGGTTATATTTTGTCTGCTTTATTCTTTTGTTGATTATGTTCCAGTTAAAGGTGAGATCATATGGTATTTGTCCCTCACTGCCTGGCTTATTTCACTTAGCATAATGCACTCCAGTCCCATCCATGCTGTTGCAAAGGGTATAAGCTCCTTCTTTCTCTCTGCTGCATAGAATTCCATTGTGTAAACGTATCATAGTTTTTGGATCCACTCATTAGCTGATGGGCACTTAGGTTACTTCCAGTACTTGGCTATTGTAAATTGTGCTGCTATGAACATTGGGGTGCATAGGTTTTCTTGGATTGGTGTTTCAGGGTTCTTAGGGTATAATCCCAGCAGAGGAATTGCTGGGTCAAAGGGCAGTTCCATTTTTAGTTTTCTGAGGAAATTCCATACTGTTTTCCACAGTGGCCTCACCAGTCTGCATTCCCACCAACAATATACTAGGGTTCCCTTTTCTCTGCATCCTCTCCAACATTTGTTTGTTGATTTGTTTATGTTGGCCACTCTGACCGGTGTAAGATGGTACCTCATTGTGGTTTTAATTTGTATCTCTCTGATGACTAGTGATGCTGAGCATCTTTTCATATGTCTCTGGGTCCTAGAGTGTCTGTTCAAGTCCTTTGCCCATTTTTTAATTGGGTTGTTTGTCTTCCTGGAGTGGAGTCGTGTGAGTTCTTTATATATTGTGGAGATCAGGCCCTTGTCTGAGGTATCATTAGCAAATATGTTTTCCCATACTGTTGGTTCTCTTTGTATTTTAGTGCTGTTTTCTTTAGCCATGCAGAAGCTTTTTATTTTGATGAGGTCCCATTTGTTTATTCTTTCCTTTATGTCCCTTGCTTTAGTGGACATGCCTGTGAGGATGTTGCTGCATTGAATGTCTGAGATCTTCCTGCCAATGTTTTCCTCTAGGATTTTTATGGTGTTACGACTTATATTTAAGTCTTTTACCCACCTTGAATTTATTTTTCTGTATGGTGTAAGTTGGTGATCGAGTTTCATTTTTTTGCACGTAGCTGTCCAGGTCTCCCAACACCATTTGTTGAAGAGGCTATTTTTGCTCCATTTTATGCTCCTGCCTCCTTTGTCAAATATTAATTGACTGTAAACCCTTGGGTTTATTTCTGGGCTCTCTGTTCTGTTCCATCAGTTTATGTGCCCGTTTTTATGCCAGTACCAGACTGTTTTGATTACAGTGGCCTTGTAATACAGTTTGATATCAGGTATTGTGATCCCTCCTACTTTGTTCTTCATTCTCAAAATTACTGCAGCTATTCAGGGTCACTTATGGTTCCATATAAATTTTTGAAATATTTTTTCTATATCTGTGAAATATGTCTTAAGTACTTTAAAAGGGATTGCATTGAATCTATAAATCGCTTTGGGTAGTATGGCCATTTTGATGATGTTAATTCTTCCAGTCCATGAGCATGGTACATGCTTCCATTTGTTTGTGTCTTCCTTAATTTCTTTCTTCAGTGTTGTGTAATTTTCTGAGTACAGGTCCTTTACCTCCTTGGTTAGGTTTATTCCTAGGTACTTTATTTTTCTTGTTGCTATATCAAATGGGATTTTTTTTCTGATTTCTGTTTCTGATGTTTCATTGTTGGTATACAGGAATGCCTTTGATTTCTTAGTATTGACTTTGTATCTGGCTGTTTTGCCAAATTCATTTATTAGGTCAAGTAGTTTTTTGGTGGAGTCTATAGGATTTTCCATGTACACTATCATGTCATCTGCAAACAGTGACAGTTTCATTTCCTCCTTTCCAATTTGGATGCCTTTTATTTCTTTTTCTTGTCTGATTGCTGTGGCTAGGACTCCCAATACTATGTTGAATAGGAGTGGTGAGAGAGGGCATCCTTGTCTTGTTCCTGATCTTAGTGGGAAAGCTCTAAGTTTTTGTCTATTGAGTATGATGTTGGCTGTAGGTCTCTCATATATGGCCTTTATTATGCTGAGGAATGCTCCCTCTATTCCCACTTTGCTGAGTGTTTTAATCATAAATGGGTGCTGTACCTTATCAAATGCTTTTTCTGCATCTATTGATATGATCAAGTGGATTTTGTCTTTGCTTTTGTTTATGTGGTGTATTATGTTTATTGATTTATGAATATTGTACCATCCTTGCATCCCTGGGATGAATCCCACTTGATCATGGTGTATGATCTTTTTAATGTATTGCTGGATGCAGTTTGCCAATATTTTGTTGAGAATTTTAGCGTCTATGTTCATCAGTGATATTGGCCTGAAGTTTTCTTTCTTTGTTATGTCTTTATCTGGTTTTGGGATTAGGATGATGTTGGCTTCATAAAACGAGTTTGGGAGTCTTCCATTTTCTTGGCTTTTTTGAAATAATCTGTGGAGGATGGGGATTAGCTCCCCCTTAAATGCTCTGTAGAATTTTCCTGTGAAACCGTCTGGTCCAGGGCTTTTGTGTGTCAGAATCTTTTTGATTACTGTTTCAATTTCATCAGGTGTTACTGGTCTGTTCAGGCTTTCTGCTTCTTCATTCAGTTTTGGAAGGTTATATTTTTCTAGAAATTTGTCCATTTCATCTAGGTTTTCAAATTTTTTGGCATACAGTTCTTTGTAGTAATTTATTACAATCCTTTGTATTTCAGTGGTATCAGTTGTAATCTCTCCTCTTTCATTTCTGATTGTGTTTATTTGGGTCCTCTCTCTTTTTTTCTTGATGAGCCTGCTTAAGAACTTGTCGATTTTGTTTATCCTTTCAAAGAACCAGCTCCTGGATTCGTTGATCCTTACAATAGATGGAACTGTATTAATGAAAAAAAAAATAAAATTAAGAAAGATTCAGGGATGCTAGAGTTTCTCCCAAAGAGATGCAGGAATACCCATTGTCTAGGAAGAACCATTAACACTCAAAGTCAGGGAGGTGCTGGATATTAAAGACCTACTGTCTTACTCCATTGGGGCTGCTCAGCCTACTGGGACTCAAACCTCAAACACTTATTCCTCCCAGTCTGGAGGCAGGGAGTCCAGAATCAAGGCACCTGCAGATCTGGTGTCCAGTGAGGGCACACTGCCTGGTTAATGGTAAAAGGAGGGAGCTCTCTGGGGTCTCTCTCCACCCTCACAACTGGTCACCTTCAAAGGCCCCACCTCCAAATACCACCACAAGATGTGAATTTGGGGGTGGTACACAAATATTCAGTCTATAATACCCATAGTCTGAAAGGCCAGGCCAGTGAAGACTTCCACTTACCCCTAGCAAAGGCCTCTAAGAGAAGGCCTTATTAACTTATTAGCGAAAATGTTAAAGCTCAAGGATTCCTCCCTAAAAAAATTGATTAATCAGCCTGAGGAGAATCTCTAGAATAGATGTTATGGGCTGAGAGAAAAACAGAGCAAAACACAGGCAACTGAGTAACTACATATAGTAAATTATATTTTTTCAATTACAGTTGACATATTCAATATTATTCATTAGTTTTAGATGAATGGCATATGCTTTATGGACTAATCCCTCTGATAAGTCTGGTACCCACCTGGCACCGCATATAGTTATTATAGTATTACTGACTATATTCTCTATGCTGCACTCTACATCCCTGTGACTAATCTGTAACTACCAATTTGTACCTTTTTACTTATTTTTTTAGAGAGGAGAAGGGAGGGAGAGAAACATCAGTGTGTGGTTGCCTCTCATGCGCCCCCTACTGGAGAGCTGGCCCACAATCCAGGCATGTTCCCTGACTGGGAATCAAACCAGAGACCCTTTGGTTCTCAGACTGGCACTCAATCCACTGAGCCACACCAGTTAGGGGTCCAACTTGTACCTTTTAATCCCTTCACCTTTTCACCCATCCCCCCAGCCCTGCCTCTATATGACAACCACCAATTTGTTCTCCGTGTCTATGAGTCTGAAGAAACTGTATTTTTAAAGTCAGTTCTTCAGGAGAAAAATACTTTAGTTCTTCTAACATGGAGTAAAGTGCTTCTGTTTTGGCAATTTGGGGGTCCAGGGTTGGCCTGTCTTCTCCATTCTTGCCAATATGTTCCACTCACTTACTTAAAGCTCACAATATGTCATTTTTTTCATTTCACAAACATGTTTTGAGTGCCTACCAGGCATAGAGCAGGAAATGAGATGAACTTGTCCCTGTTCTCAAGGTACTTACACTTCAGAGGGGAAAGACAGATCATAATCAAAGAAGTCCATTATATAAACTAGAAATTCAAACTCTGAAATCTGCTAAGAAGGAAATAATTGGGATAAGATGTAAGGTAGTGTGGGGGCTGCTCCAGAGTGCAGGTCAGAGCAGGCCTTTCCGAGGGGACATATGATCTAAGACCTGGAAAAGGAATCAGGCATGAGAAAAGCATCATGGAGGGACATTCTGGGCAGCTGGATGGGACAGACGAACCAGCTGTCCTATTTTTAAGGGTATGTTGAAAAACATACCCACACAAATGAAGGGGAAAAATGTGTCGGACTTCTGTTTTTCTGTCAACTTTCCTTTTACCCCCTTTAGTTTTACACTTTGGAGAAGGTTACACACACCCACCCCCAGCCCTACACACACACATTTATTGGTGGGATTGTCAACCACAGGTGGGATTGTCTCATCCTGCTACGAGGTGAATCTATGGCCCAAACTGAAGCTTTCGCTAGGATTTGTATCTGGAGTGCAGTGACCCGAGAAGTGTGTGCAGCTGTCATTCACAAGGCAGCTACTTTGAACGGGCTGCCCATTACTCTCTGCTCTCTGGGGGTCCCTGGCTGCCTGGTACCTTTCATCCAGAGGTGATTCTCTATCTTCAGTGCTGCATTTCACTCTGAATCCTCCCAGTGAATTCCTTCTCTGCTTAAGTTAGCCAGAGTTGATTTCTGGGTGTTTTTTTGTTTTGTTTTTTTTGTAGCAAAATGACCCTAACCTGACAGAAAACCAATACAGGCACCTATGGTAATCAGTCCAGCACTTCAATCATAAAAACAAACAAAAACCAAAGCCTGACAACCACAGATCACATGACACTTGGAGAAAACTAAACAACAGAAAAGATAATAACAAAGATGAGCAGACAGAAAAACTGACCTCAGAGTTAACAGAAGCACCAAATACAGTTATGACCATGAAACACAAATATAACCTTGACCATAAAATATATACATAACTAATAAAAATAAGGCTAGAGAGGTGGAAGTGGTTGGATGTATGATGTGTTCAATTTCTTATCTTTCATAGTGGGAAGTCAACAAACTCCTTAAAATTGATAATTCAAGCCAGAGAATCTAAAAACCAGGAACTACTTAAAGCAAACATTTCAGGGAGCATGGATTTGAAGGTGGAAAAATTTTAGACTCTTCTACGTAGTTTTAGTTTTTCAAAGTACATCTAGGCATTAAATTAATGAAAAATTAAACCTAGTTTAAATTTTAAAATAAAATTTGTATTATACGAATGATGCATATTATTACTTAATGCCTGCCTGTGTTTAATTTTTAAATAAGAAATTACATCCTTTTAGGCTAGAATATGCAGGAACCTCCAGATCTCGCTCTTGACCAATGCCTTCCCCGAGGGCCCACAGGTATGAAGCACGCACACAGGGGGCAGAGCCAGGCGGGCAGAAGGCAAAGCAACACTTTAGTCTTGGCTGTGGCCTTACTCGGCAAACCAATGCTCAACACAGTGACACTAGCTACCTAGTGTCACTAATTGTGGCATACTTGGTAGGCACTTACTTCCTTAAATAACCTGGGAGTCAGTCAGGCAGCCAATGAGGCAGGCTCGGTCTGTTTTCCCGACCTATGCCCGGGTCATATCATACGTGCTGATGGGACAGAAGTTGAATACCAAGCCCACCTGCCAACGCCAAAGAATTTGAAACCTCAGAACAAACCTAGAAGAGAAATAATTCCTCTCCTGCCAAACTTACGCAGGGAGAGGAAACTTACCTAAGGATAGTGAGCAGCCCCCAGCCCTTCCAGTTTCAGTCCCATGGAAGTAAACAACCAGAGAGAAAGGCAAGAAAGATCCCACCCACTCATGTTGACATTTAACCCAACGGCTCTCAGCCTGGCTGTGCACTGAAATCACCTGGGAAACTCTAAGACTGCTAAGGCCTGGGCTGCATCCCCAGAAACCGATATAATTGTTCTCAGGTGACTTGAACATTAAACGGTTCAACATTTCTCCAGGTGGGAGGTGGATTAACAATTCCGAAATGGCTTTTTTTATGTACTGGAGTCAAAAAGAAGTAATGGATGGTGGATGGTGGCAGTGTGTTTTCTCCGTTAGAGAGAAGTTACGGACAAGCAGGAAGGATGGCTGGAGTGAACCGTGTGGTGCAGGAGTTGGAGATGTCAGTGTGAAGTCATATTTACACACACAGCTACAGGGTTGCAGATGTGCTTGTACAGAGGCTAATACATAAACGGATATTACTGCCTCGCTCTGCTCGCTGGAAGTGATGGCCCTCTACCAGCAATGAACATTCCCAGTTCCTAGACAATGGCTTCTAACATTCCCCAATACAAGGGATCACCTCTCTTTGGAGAAATGGCTGATTCTGGGACCAGGGCATGGAAAATGCAAAATAACCTTGGAACATCTTCTACTACTGGGAAATAACGCGGTGTTCAAAAAAAGAAACGAATGAAAGGATGGGGTCACATCAAAGAGACACAGGAACCAAGCTGCAAGAGCTCCCAACAGTCAAAGCTGGAACTATCTGAGCAACAAAATAAATAACATAGTATTGGGTTATAACCCAAAGTATAAAATAAATACGTGAGTCCAAACAGATGTAGTTAAATGACTAAATTAATAAATGGGGAGAAAGAGACATATCTTTCTTATAGAATAGTTTCAAGTAATTTATGTTGCTACTTCCCATTCCACGAGGTGGAGCTCAGCTCTTCCCTCGCCTGCCTAAGAGTGGGCTAGACTTTGTGACCTGCTTCTGAAGAATAAAGCAGGAAAAGGGAATGATAATAACTTTATGGTCGAGGAACCTGGAAAACACTAACCAAGTGATGAAGGTTAACATCGCCTGTGATGTCATGTGACTATCATGGACCCCTGAAGAGATGAGAAGGGCATTTCACTTCTGTGAAATAAATGTATAATTCCAGTATAACTATGAAAAGCACCAGACATACCCATATTGAAGAACATGCTACAAAATACTTAGTAGGACTACTCACGGTTGTCAAGGAAAACTAGGAAAAATTGAGAAGCTCTTTCAGAGCAGAGGAGATTGGAAGATATACGAGTAAAATGTCAATGCAATGTGGTACCCTGGACTGGATCCTAAAGGAGAAAAAAGACGTAACGGAAAAACAGGTGAAATCTGAATAAAGGCTGGAGTATAGAGAATAACAATGTACCGACGCTGGTTTGTTAGTTTTGACAAGTGTACTGCAATGATGTAAGATGATATAGAGAGGAAACTGAGACTGGTTCGGGGTACATGAGAATTCTGCATTGCATTCTCAACTTTTCTGTAAATCTAAAATTATTCCAAAATACAATTTTATTTTAAACATCAACAACAAAAACAGCCACAAAACAAGCAGATACAGTGTTGGCCAATAATGCCCAGGACAGAAGTGGAGATGTGCAGATTGATTTTAATAAAATAAAGCTCTGGCAATTGGGGAAAAACAAATTCGAATTGCAGCCAAATTTAGAATCACTGTTTTAACCCCTTTGAAAGTGTTCTCTCTAACAGGGGTGTCCGACCTTTTGGCATCTCTGTGTCACACTGGAAGAAGACTTGTCTTGGGCCACACATTAATACATCGTGACACATAATCACAAAAGTATCTCGTACTGTTTTAAGTGATTTTGTGTTGGGGCACATTCACAGCTATCCCGGGCCACGTGTGGCCTGCGGGCCACCCATTGGACACCCCTGCTCTAGAACATATGACCAAATTGGAGTCTGATTTTCATGAAAGATTCCCCCTCTTGTAGAAGTGGAAAAGAGGAGGCGGCTTGGGGAAGTGAAAACAAGGTCTTTGAACTACTTCTCATACAGGACAGTGGCCTGTATCAGAGCTGTGGAGGAACACTGAGGGTTGTGGATACTTGATTTTTCTTATTTTTCATTAAATAGGTTCTTTGAGCACACTTGGGAAAACAGAAGGAGAACTCAGGATTAAATTAGCAGTGGCTGAGAGTGGGAAACAGTGTTGGTAGTTAGGAGGTGCACGTTTCATCGGTGTAAGTTGATTCTAGAGAAACAATGCAAGGGCATGCTATGCACATTCACTAGTTAACATTTCCTTGTCGTGGCCCATTGAAAGATTCACTGTATATTTATTGAATAAATGGCTTAATGTCTTCTAGTGGCCAGAGCAAGAGAGTAGAAAAAAAAGTCTTGATCCTGAATCACAACATTACTTTTGAGATAAAATGGTAGCATGCCCTTTAAAATTTTAAAAGATGTACACTTCTGGCATAAGTTAAATAGCATAATAATCTCCCATTTATGTTACTTTAACCAATCTTCATAACTATGTACTGTGCCATGAAGAAAAGAAAAAATGCTCCTAAGATGAGAAAAGGCTACTTTTTGTTTCTCAAGGATTTATTTAATTTCATTTCCTGAGGTACAGAGGTATATTGAGAAAGCACGACCTTCCCTAGTTACATATCAGTGAAAAATACACTTTCTTAGAGCTCAAGAATTCTTGCCATCTCCGGGGAAATGTGGTAGGGCACTTAAAATCTTTATTCTTAAGGCCAAATCCATCTTGGCGGATGATCTCATGGCTTATGTTTTCTGTGGGAGAAACAAGACTGAAAATATCAGAGAGAGGAAAGCCGAAAGAGGAGGGAGAGTGATTAGGAATGAGTGGTGAGCTGCAAAGCAGGAAGGACCAGATGGTTCCAAACAAGAACTAAAGAATCCGCCTTTAGTTCCTATCTCAGGGAAACTTGTTCTGGCCTAAGAGGAGGTCTGGACAGGACAGAGGCAAAGAAATGCCTTAAGATTTGGTCCAGGACCTCTCCAAGGAAAATATTTTTAAAAAGTTAAACATCTGAGATTTGTCATTCCCTCTGGGGCCTTTCATTTTGTTGTTTTGAACTCAGAAAAAAAGGATGGAGGCCAGGTAGGCTCACCACAAATAGAAGGCCTCACAGGCTGCCCACTCCCAGAATTCCTGAGCACATAGGGCAGAGGTGGGAAGCTGGAGTGATGGAAAACGCAGCCCAAGGATGAACCGAGAGAACAAGGGGTGTATTTATCAACCTCAGACTAAGTGTTGAAGAATGCCTTTCCAGATCCTGCCCATAATGGAAAAATCTTTCATCATTGTAAATAAAATCTAATAAGTGGTTCCTGTTTTTCATTATTGGCAAAATTTTTCTTGACATACAAAAAGCTGCACATAATTAATGTGCTCAGCTAGATGAGTTTGGAGTAAGTGTGTGTACATTCATGAAACCATTGGCACAATTTAGGCCGTGAACCCACCCATCACCTCCAAAAGCTTCCTCCTTCCCTCTTTATTAATATTTTGTGATAAAAACACTTAATATTAGGTTTACCCTCTTAGCAAATTTTTTAAGTAATAAGAGATTCTTCATAGGCCAGGGAACTAAGTTGAATGGAGGGCTGGGTGCTAGCTAAAGGATTCTGCTAACTGCATGGAAACGCTGGTGAAATCTCAATAACAATATGAGAATCCACCAGACATGAGCCAGTGTCTTTCAAAGGAAGATAAACTGAGAGCGGGTAGTTTCTCTCCTAAACAAAGCTGAAAACTCAACTCCCTTTTTCCTAATATCCTATCTCCCTCCGCCTTTTTTGAAGGTAATATGGCATGCTTAAAAATTCAAGAGAAGATTATATTAAATCACAACAGAGCTTAAATATTACTCTGAATTTATTAGGCTTTATTAATCAATAATTATTTACTGGTCTCGGGTACTGAATGAGGCACTGGGGATACCAGGGCAAATAGGAAAGAACATCACTTCTGCTTTCCCACCTTGAAGTTATCTCCCGAGCAGCCGCAGATTCTTTGAGAACGACATGGATTTAGCTCTTATTTCAGAATCTATAAAAAGCACAGCTCCAAATTTTGGGTAATGCAAATTAGGGCTTCTGACCTAATCATACGGTAGGATGGAGACAAGGGTTATATTCGGAGACAAGGTTTGAGTTATAAAAAGATGAAACATGTGCCTCTATTCATCTGCAATAAGAACATAGACATGTAGGAAATTGTGCAAGTGGTAAGAAACTTGACAGCCTCTGACATTTGACAGTGAGTATATCACTTTTGAAGATCTCTGCTGTTTTAAATAAATCTGTGGGAGCATGTGGAAGTATTTAACCTCTGAGCCTCAGTTTCCTGGTCTGTAACATTGGGATCATACGTGTTTACACAATAGTCATATGAATAATTATAATAGTGCCGAGTATACAGTTGATCCACAAAGGGGTTGATTTTTCCCTTTTTAAAAATTTTTCACAGTTAAATGGCTGATTGATGAAGTGGCAATTCCTCTATATTTGGAATGTTCATTCCGCAGAGGCTGAAATGAGTAGTAACTGACAGACGCTGCAGAGACAAATCATTCATCAGGAGGGACTGGGACACATCTGAACTGTTTTCCAACTCCGAGATTCGAGAAAAGCCTTGATTAGATGTTACCATGGAGCTGTGGCTTCCTCCTCCGTAATAAACAAGTTGGGACACCAAATCTACATTAGAGGAGCAGATGGGTTTGGTGATTTATTAAGCACCTATGTGGGAGGCATATTCCAGGTGCCTCCAATGTTATGGCGTTAAATCCTTCCAACACCTGGTGGGGAAGGGCTTTTAAAGATGTGAGAAAAAAGGCTGAGATAAAAATTCAGTGTAAGTTCAATATAGTCATCATATTTCATGTAAAAACACAATATTAACTCAATGCATGAAAGAGTGAGGGTTCAACTCAAGACTTTCTGTCAATTCAAATCCACTTCGTTTCCCCTCTACAATATTCAGATTGAGATGCGGTTAAACTGGAACTTGATTTGGCAGGAGAGTCCATAGGTAACGGGTATTTTTTAACTTTTGGGCCCTGGTAACCAGACTTTGCATATTCCCAGCTAATTTCACATAAGCAAGAGCCACCTGTGTTTCTGCCTATTGCTGAGGCCACTTGGACAGCATTTTACCTTTTAGGTTCTGGGAGCACAGGTGTGGGAATAAGAGTAGAGCCAAAAATCTAGCAATTTTGAACTCCCAAAGCACAGGGCTCTGGGCTCTCAAGCCCTCAGTTGAAGACAGTGGAAATAATGAGAAGCAGCTGCATCGTTTTCCATCTTTTTAGGTGTTTAAAAGGGAACAGGGCAAAGGAGGTTATTGTAAGTCATTTTTTTTTGTAAGTCACTGGCTTACTAGAGGAGACCTCTAAATATTTTTTCATGTCATAGTTGAATGTGAAATGTGAGTTGCATTTAAATTTTCTCATCCAGCCTGAAGAAAACAATTTTGCCCAGAGGCATCCATCTGTAAGTTTAGCAAACCAGGTACCAGTTACGTTACATAACAGGCTGAGAGATATCCCAGAAAACAAGGACACTCTGGCAGAACTGCTAATTCTCATTAGGTCAACTGGGAATTATAAGAATTCCTCTGTGAGCCTGCGTGGCCCATTTATCCACAAAAGCAGCTCAGTCTAACGCTCTCTTTTCCTAAGTGACCAACAGAGGCTGGGAGAGTTCAAAACAGAGGAAACCAGCTCCTTTCTTAAAGGTCTGTTGGTCTCTAGCTGTTAAAGCGACAACATCTAGCAGATTATTTAGACACTATTTTGCATACTGAACTCAAGCTTCACCTTAAATATTTGCAGCATTGGAAGGCATTGTATGTACAAGATAAAGCTCCCCCAACAAGAAATTCTCTCCTTCCATCTGTCGAAGAAATAAATGAATCCTACTCCGGTATTTGGTATGATCTGTGTATTGTTGGGATCTTGTGCAGTTACTATGGAAATGCCAGGTCTAAAAAAAAGCTGTAATTTCTGTTAGTATTGCAAAAATGACCCCACTTAGCACTATGAATTGATTGCACCCTGCCCTGTAATTTGGTAGAAGGTGTAAAGGTCTCCAATTTCTTTCACGGCTCTTAGGAAAAGCAGTTGGCTCAAATAGCTTGTGTTAGAGTATTAAAGAAATACAGTGGTCTAGATAAAAGCTAGAGCATGTATTTAAGGCAGCATATTTCCTTCGAATTATGATATCAAATGATGATTTGTTTATATTTATAGGAAGCGTAGGAATGTGAAATGGTTAGCCAGCCTCAACTGGTAGTATGTCATGTAATTTACTTCTTAATGAGAATTAACATTTGTTATCCATTGCCAAGTTATTCTGAGGCTCCAAGGTAAGCAGAGAAAACAATGTTTAGAGTCTGTGTCACATTTGCATTGGATAGGAATTTATAGTAGCAAAATAGATGAGTTATCATATTTGATATTTTCACCATTTGAAATATGTCTAAACTCATTACTGTTCTTACTACACTTTTTATCAAAGGAATTGACATAAATTATACACCATGGTGACTTGAATATTAGAGAGCTGAGATTCATACTTCCCTATTTGTTGATGGGTGGTGAGCTGTCAGGGAGGCAAAGAACTCTGATGGGGAGTGAGGGGAGAAATGTTTTGTTCGAGTTGTGCTGTTTGCTTCCACACCTGGACCCCACGACGGCCTCCCTACTTGCTTTAATGGTGTGATTCTTCTTTGCCCTTCCTTTCATCACAACCTCCCCCGCCAACTTGTCCCACGTCCCACACCTCCCCGCTCAACATGGATCTATTCAAATTCTACCCCATCTATAAATCCCAGATCAGATTGGAAGACCTTTGTTTAGCTGTCTCAGCTGGTCCAGCCAGCATCATTAAATTTCTACAAATAAAACTTTTTTCCAAACCACTAACCCACTCATACTCTATGGCATTCACTGATTTTTCCCCCCAATGAATCCAATGGCCTCTTTTTAGTTTTCAGTCCATCAGTATTTAGCACCATTCACCAGACATCTCTGCCCATGTTGTGATTCTGTCCTCTCTTGGTTATCCCCATCTCTGCTAACGTCCTTCTCAGGCCCCTTGCTGCCTTACTTTTCTTTACACGTGTTCATTTTTAATTAAACAAACATCATTCATTTATTCATTAAACAAACATTTACAGGGCACTCATCAATTGCTGAGAATCTGCGGACACAATGATTAATAAGGTGTGTTCCCCTTCATCAGGAAGTTTCTAGCTTAATGGAGAAAAAAGGTCAGCAAACCAGCAACTGTAGTTTGATGATGCCTTTTGTAGACAGGCGTAAATTCCACTGCTTATGCGAGCATAGAAGAAAAGCTTCTATAATCCAGGTAGAAGAAGGAAACATGGAAGGCTTCCTAGAGGAGGTGACCCTTGAGATGAGTCTTGATGAAGGAGTAAAGCTTATTCAGATGAAGGAGAGAGTGAGTTTTTCAGGCAGAAGGAAGAGCATGTAACATGGCATAGATATACAAAATAGAATGTTTGGAGAAATACGGAGCTTATGTATTGGGAGGAAGTAAGGTATAGTGGGAAGGATTATAGATCCTGAAGTGGGATATGGGATTGTATCTTGGCCATGTGACCATGGGCAAATTACTTAATTTCTGAGAACCTCAGTTTCATCACCAATACAATGGGAATAATAATATCTAGCTTGTGTTTTGGAGGGTAGTTTAAAGATAACTAACATAAGGCTCCTTCATCATACCTCAAAACACAAGTAGATACCCAGTAAATTATATCTATGTTATTATGGTGATGATGGCATGATAGCTAATTTTATGCTTCAGCTTGGCTGGGCCTCAGTGCCTAGATATTTGGACAAACATTATTCTGGATGTTTTCTGTGACGGTATTTTTTTGGATGAGATTAACATTCAAATTGGTGGACTTGAGAAAAGCAGATCAGTCTCCATAATGTGGGTGGGCCTCATCCAATCACTTGAAAGCCTTAAGAGAATGAAGTCTGACATCACCTGAGCAAGAAGGAATTCTGACAGCAGACTACCTTTGGACTTGAACTGAAACTGTTCCTTGAGCCTCCAGCCTGCTTGTCTCCCCTATTAGAGTTCGAACTCATCAAGCTTCCACAGTCATGTGAGCCAATTCCTTAAAATAAATTATTCTCTCTCTCTCTCTCTCTCTCTCTCTCTCTCTCTCTGTCACACACACACACACACACACACACACACACACACACACACACACACACATCCTGTTGGTCTTGTTTCTCTGCAGAACCCTGCTATTACAAATGGCTTACATGACTCCATATCCAACTGCCTATTTGAAATCTCTACTTGAATATACTACTAGGCATTTCTAGTTTAATATGTCCTACCTAAACTGAGCTTCAGATTTATTCCCTTTGAACCCTACATCTTTCCCATCTCAGCAAAAATCACCTCCATTCTTATAGTTGTTTGGGCCCCAAACCTTGATGTCATTCTGGACTCCTTTTTCTCTCACACTCTACATCTTACTCATTGGCAAGTCATATTACTAGCTCTACACTCAAAAAACATCTGGAATTTAGCCATTTTTCATGACCTGCACCATTATCCCCATGGTTGAAACCACCTGAATTATTGGACTAACTTCCAAAATGATCATTCTTCACTCTCTTCTCAGGAGCCATAGAGACGACTGCCTTTGCTCACAACCTCCCACGGTGTCTTTGAGAACAAAGGGGCTGAATCCTTTCCTGGCCCACAAGGTCCTACGTAGTCTGACCCCTTTCTCTTTCTCCTCATCTTCTACTACCCTTCTCTTGCTCACCATTCTCAACCACTCTGTCCTCCATGTTGTTCCGGGAACTCACCACATCGCAAATGTCTGAGGTCCCTTTCCCCTGCTATTCCCTCTGTCTGGAATGTTTTTCCCCAGACTTTCCCATGGATCTTCAGACCTTGGCTCAAGGCCTTCTCTGAAAATTCTGCTTAGAATTGCAAACCCTTTCTCTCAATACTGTCTCTATCCACAATTCCTATCCTCCTTTTACGCTTTATTTTTCTCCTTAGCATTTATCATCATCTAACCCACTAGATTTTACTTATTTCCTTCTTTACTCTTTCCCTACTAGAATTAGGCTGCATGAGAGCAGGAGTTACACCATCTTTTGTTCAGTGCTGCATCCTCAGTGCCTAGAACAGAGCCTGGCACACAATAGGAGTTCAATAAGTATGTGATAAGTGGTTAAATGCTCAAGATGATGAAAATGAGGAGGACAAGGAGAGGAAGAGGAGCAGGAAGAGGAAGAAGGTGGAGGAGGGGGAGGAATTTCTAAAATAAAGGCCAGAGAGCTCATGTGATGTGTTATTTGTGATGTGGGAACCTTTCAGAAAATTCAATGCCTCAGTGTTGGGCCATGTTCCCATTCATTTCTACCAACAATGCTTACTTACAAGTCCTAATCCCCAGGTCTTACTTCTGGAGATTCTGATTAAGCAGGTTTAGAGTCGGCCTATAAATCTCCATTTAAAAAAATGACATTGATGCAGGTGGTCCTTGGACCACACCTCGGGAAACATTGACTAGGACTGAGTCCCAAATTTCTAAGCCATGCCTGGCTCGTAGATGTGTTTTATTTGGTTGAGAAAGTGTTGGCTCACAAAATGCTTGTGAAAAAGTACATTACTTACCAACCTTTACGAATTAAAATATTTTCTATATTATTCTTATTTCCAGGTTTCTGTTTTAATTTGATGACTTGGCAACACTGGACTTCTATTCTAATATGGCAATAGTTGGCTAAAGGTGTGTGGCAGTTGCAGATTTCATTTAAAAGGGACATGTGAACTCCAGGTTACCACAGATGCCACACCTTCTTATTATGTTTTAAGGACAGCATTCATCTACATTACTCACGAAGCCCCAGAAGACATTTGAGTCTGGAACACTCTGCCTAACCAAACCAAGCCCAGGATGGGAGTAGTCTCAAGTGGACACAACTCCATATGCATCTCAAACTCAAAAAGGCTGTTGGCCACTGCCTGAAGCCAGGAGCCCCAGAAGAGGAAACACAAAGACCATTTCTGTAAGGAGGATAAAGAAAATAACCTTTTTATTATTTTGCTGATGATTCTGTTTGAGAGGAAAAATAAACCGCTGGGTAATTTCTATACCAAACTTTTAATATATTAGCCAGTAGTTTCATTGGTAAGGAGCAATTCGTTTTATATAAAGATGTAAAAGTTGTACATAAAGATGTGCATTGAGTTTTTTGTCATTCATCCATAAGAGATAAGTGATTCGTTCCTGGCTCTTCAGGACTGACTAGCTCACCAGAAGAAAGCCAGGCACACTTTGAAATAAAACTCCAGAAGAACCAGCCTGATTGGATCAGGTACCTGCCCTGAAGTACTGGAGTTCTCTCCCTGGACACTGTCTTTGGTCAGCTGGGAAGTACAGTTTTGGTTGTGATGGGCTTGCTACTGAAATATAATCCAAACCGGTTTTAAGTAAACTTGTCCTAATTGCCTCAGGAGTGGGTTAGAAGAAAACAGGTGACTACCCATTAGAGAGCCAACATAAACACATACACACCCCAGCCTGGGAGTCCTAGCTCCGAGGGAGTGGCAGTCCTGCGGCAGTGCAGCCACAGCTGTGATACTGAAGGACCACCGCTGGCAGAACCGGTGGCTCACCGATCAGGCTGGCAGGCGGTCTGGTAAAATGTGACTTTGAGATCTCCAGCAAACAAAGATAATTGGCTCCCAAGGAGCACACTGGGGCATCTGGGACCATGCTAAAGGAAGGGAGGATAGTCTAACTTACAGTGATTGTAATTGATGGAGACTAGAGGTATTTTCCATTGTCATTGTTATCCCTGACCTTGATTCTCTACCCCTAAGGCCTAGGAAGTGGTGGTTGCATAGACAGTGGAGCCAGACTTAAACATGACTTCAAATATCACTCCTTCTCTGTTTGAAGGTAAAGACCCTGAAGATCCTTGTTCCTTCATTTCTGCAGTAGCGTTAAAACACTATTGGTCCTTGTCGAAGCCACTGTATTACAGTGGTTACTACATTTTCACCATCCACATGTGTGTTGTAGGACTCCCTGAAGCTACTGCAAGTGCATTAGACGAGTGTCCAGCCTGCTCTGGTCCTCCGCCACAGGCAACCGATTTGTAGATCAATGCCTTTTTAGTATCGTTATTGGTCACAAAAGCAGCCCAGAAGAGTGCAGACCAATGAGAGGGAAGGCATTCCACTGCTGGAAAACCATCTGAGGATGAATGACTTATTTCCTGTTTCCATATGAAAGAGCAGCATATTGGAAAGAGCATAGGCTTTGAAGGTTAAAGGAATCAGGTTAAGATTCAACCTCAGCCACTTCCTAGAAGTATAGCCTCCAGCACTTGATTTGCCCTCCTGAGCTTCAGTTTTCTTATCTGTAAAATAGGGCCAATAATAAGGACATCAGGTTGGAAATGGAGATTCACACTAACTAGTTCTTTGAATGGAAAATGCCTCATTTTCTTTTCTTATTATACAATCCCATGAATAAAAACATCCTATTAAATTTCAGTAGCTATTGCAGATAACAATACTATAAGGAAAGGTGTTTCCCAGCCCAAACGGCTGGAGAATACTTTTGGCTTTGTCGATGAAACGCATCTAGCACAAACCTTGTCTTTGGTATTTTTTTTTTTTCTCTCTTCTGCTTTTAACCTTAGAAAGTGGTGTCACATGGGGCTTGAGGCCAACCTCCTGGTGGTCATAGGGATAAGAAGGCCTGGGGAGAATGCTGTTTGACAGTAAAGAATGTCTAAGGTTTATTCTTTCTGAATGTGCTGCTGTGTATGGAGCAATTATGCTACACCCTGCCGACTCTTTTTGCTTGAATTATGGCTTGGCTTGCCTAGTCTGATGTTTATCTGCATTAAGCCTCCCTATCTCCCTCATGCTCACTTTTGTTTCTTTCATAAGTAAAATATCTGAAGAAAGCAGAGGTGAAGAATGGGGGTGGGAGAAACGTGTCTGGAGATTTTTCTGTATGATTACTATAATTTGAGGAACAGATGTCGGGGAACATTCCACTGCTTTCTGTGGAATCTAAAATTCAGTTTGGAATCCATGTAATCTCCATTTTTAAAGAATAAAGTCCTGATGTTGCCACCAGTCCCGTTTTATAGTGAAATCTCCATACTAGAGGTTAGGAGTGACCAGAGTTCCAAGGATGGAGTAGTAGGTCTGGCTGTTTGCTTCCTCTTGGTTTTGCTTCCTGCCTCATCTTCCTCTCTCCAGGGTGTTCCTGTCCTCATCAAGTCCTCCCCCCAGGGAGGAACTTACATCAGGCATTTGTACCTTAATGTGAATGAAAGTCTCTGTGTTGGCATTTGTCAGCATTCTGAACCTCGTGTCTCATTCTGTATCAAAAGATAGTACTCTGAGAAAGCAGTAAGGAAAGGTTAAGAGTCAAGTCTGATGAAAGTGGATTAACTCCCCCAAACCTTTTGTCTGTTAAAGCAGCACCTATCAGAGGTCCCAAGGGAGCAATGGGCAGGTTTTGCTCCAGTGTGGAGAAGTGAGGAAGGCAAGGCTGGAACATACTCTCATGTGTTTTTGTACACAAAATTATTACATATTAAGAAAAAGATACATGTTTATTAACTTATGTTTCCCGATCACAAGCTAAGTACAAGAGCAAAAACTAAAGGAAATGTAAACCTTATATACAACCTAGAGTTTTTGTTTCTTTTGTTTTTCTGCTTCAAAGTGATAAGCAACACCAAGCTAAATATTTTTACATCTATAAAAAGGCTATCTATACACATATATACCCATCTCTGTATCTATGTATGTTTTGTCAGGGATAATAATAATTAATATGTTTCCCTTTCCTCCTTACCTGCTGAAGAAATTTTATTTGCCCATTCCATCTCTGTCTCTCTCTCTGTCTCTCTCTCTCTGTCTCTGTCTCTGTCTCTCTCTCTTTCTCTCCAGGCCTCTGATAAAATTATCTTTGGGTGTTGAGTTCCTTGATAGCAAGGAACTGCATCAAAAATGGCTAGTTTCACTTTCAAGAGTAATTATTTCAAGAAAAAGGATCAAAGACAAAGGAGGGAGAAATGAGAAACACTGAGGGGAAAAGGAAGAATAGGGACAGGTCGAGGAAAAGGTTTGAAAGCATAGAATGGGGAAAGAGAACTTTAAGTAAATTGGGATTATGCAGGGTCCGGCAGAACTAACGCCTGCTTGAGTGTGGTTGTAGGGTAATAATATGGGTGTAATAATCTAGTTTCAATTTGAACAATTCACCTAAAATGTCCTATGGTGTGCTTGAGTGTGATATTGTTATGTTACCGAATTACATGCTTATGGTTTTGTAATAAAGGATTTTGTAATAAAAAGGGGGCATTATTTGTGCCAGACCCTATATATTTATGTTCTTTGAGAGAATGGAATAAAGATTTTGATTCATTTCGGTAGCTAGGAGATCTCCTTTGAATACAAAATAGTAATAAGAAAGAACCACGGTAAATCCTCCTAAATATAATTAAAGCTTCACAAACGCACGCATATATATTCTGTATTTCATATAATTTGAAATGACCATCTAATCTGTGATAATATATTTTAAAATGCACCATTATTTCATATACCTGCATTTAAGAGAGATAAGCTCTTCCGATGATTATTTTAACAAGTCATTGATTATAAGATGCATCTTTTTCAGAGATTTTAAACTGCAAAAAATAGGTGTATCCACCAAAGAATAGATAATATTCCAGAATAAGATACGCCAAAATATTAAGAGTACTTAGCCACTGGATTTTGAAATTGCAAGCTGCTTTCGTTTTCTTTATACTTTTATGTGTTTTCAAGGTGTTTTAATCTGATCATGAATTATTTTCCTAATTAGAATGCAAAACATGGTTCAGATGTAATTTTGCTAGAAATTCACAAAGAATAAAGCCCTTTGCTTCTGAGATCTTCTGGTCCCATTGGCAAAATCCTACCACTCTCAGGTAATTCAGTTTTGAGGTAAAACAAACGAGCCTTTGAAGTTATTGTTACAACATGTTGTGTTGATTTCCTAGGATCTAGAGGTTGTCTCTGCCAATAAAACAAACATAACTTTACTTAGCATAAGTTATTTGAGTGAATCTATAAGTGTAGGTGTATCCATTTACAAGTATAATAGTGCGTCAATTTCCGAACAGTGCACAATTTCCTTTCAATGGCCAGTAAAATGGGAGTTTATCAATGCTCGTCAGGCATCTCGGCCTCTCATGCTCTCGCTGGCTCATCTGACGGCACTGTGAATGCCAGGTCTGAGGGTTCTGCCACGTAACCTAAACGTTTACCTGCAGCCCCCTCCCACACTGATGGACTCTTCAGGACGACTGGGATCAGGAGTTAAAGAGGAAACGTGCCATTTACTGCCATCCCTTAGGTGCACAGACCGATGCGAAAGAGAAACACAACCAGAAAAAAGCTTTCTTGTTTCCTATGGCAGGGTTCTCAGCTTGAGCCAGGCCCCAGACTACTGATGAATATGAGTCAAAAGGGTAGCCTGGGAGTGGGGAGGATAGCAACTGCTTTTCTGGAAAACTTTCTCCAAAATCCTCATCTTTAAATGATTTTTAAAGATTATCATCAAAATCGCTGTAGAAAAAGCTATCTGAAATGTGCCATAAAACCCTCACAGTCAGCCAGTGAGATACACAGTTAGCAGCGGTGGCTTTTTTACGGGCTTGATCCCGCCCAGAAGCGCTCTCATTCCCGGGACTGTCGGCGCCTCTCTTCGCCCACGGTCTGAGCACGTCTGGAGGGAGCACGTCTGGAGGGCCTGGGGGCTGCTTCTCCGATCCATCTGGAACAGGGAGTCAGGCTCGTAAGTTCAAGCCAAGAAAAATAGGTTGGAGTTAGAGGGCAGAGGTAACTTTGAGTACAGTGTAGCGTCTGCCTCTCAGTATGTCCTCTGGTCATCCCTTGCAGAGTCATGGATCATTTCTAGAAAAAGACTACTCGAATAAGGAGGAAGTTTAAAGAAAAAACCCAACTGTAATAAAACTTCAGTAAGAGCAGGAAAGCAGAAGGCGATGCTATTTAGCAGGGCATGTGCAGGTTGGGGTGAAGGGAACCGTTCTGACTTGAGGAGGCCTTAGGAACATGGAACAGACAGGCTTACATTTCGAAGGTGGGTGAGAAGCTGGGGGCAGCATTGGGGTGGCCGCCACACAAGAAGCTCTGCCGGACAAAAGAGTTAATCTCAATAAGTTGGACAGCAACAGAGAGGATGGAACTTACCCCCTGGAGGGTAGGCTAGTGAGCAAGCGATGAGTTCCCTCAGCAAGTTTTGAGAGGCAGTCAGGGGTGGTCAGGGCAGGCTGGCATTGTATAAATAACAGTGAGGGTCGAACCAGAGAAATACTGTTTGCCACTCATTTACTTATTTGTTTAGTTTCTCTCCTCACCCGAGGACATTTTTTCATTGCTTTTAGAGGGAGTGGCAGGTGAGAGAGTTTAGAGAGAGGGGAAGGGAGGGACAAAGAGAGGGAGATAAACACGGATTGGTTGCCTTTCAGATGCACCCTGACCTGGGAGGAATTTGCAACCTAAGCACCAGCCCCGACCAGAAATCAAACTGGAGACCTTTTGGTTTGTGGCATGATGCCCAACCAACTAAGCCACCTCGACCAGGGCGGTCTGCTACTCTTTTAATGATGCTGTTGTGACACACAGAATTTGGGTTACACACTTGCACTACTCCGCTGAACTGGGCATAAAATGACTCCTGATTTTGCAGTTAATCTCTGAGGCTACAAACTGTATCTGTCCAGTGCCGTTATCCTGGGGCGGTATTCCGTGTCAGAGATAAGATTCATTGCTGGGCACTGCTCCTCTTCTAATGCACGAGGCTGTAGGACTCCACAACTGTAAACTCGGCCTATATAATTAAGTGTCCCAGATTTCCATGGGTTCCCCAGCCTTCGGAAGGAATCCCTTTCCCAAACCAGTATTCTAAGTTTCCATCTGGTGAACCATGGGAAATTCTCTTTTTTTTTCCCCCTCATGGTTTTCTATTTTCAAGCATTTCCTGGGAATTTCCAAGGAACAGTTAAATACTCTAAAATCTGGCTCTAGCTGTTTGTCACCTGAGAAGAGAGCTATGATACAGAAAAAAAAGTTTAGAACCCACTATAGAAATCACTCTTTCTAGAGCTTTTGGAAATGCCCCATCCATAGGGCTATTTTCTTGACATATGCCTGCCGCCAGGTTCCAGAGCTAAGCCTACCTTCTCTCAGAACAAAGCCTTCATCAGAAGTTCCCAATATTCAGGCTCAACAGCTCACAGCCCCAGGGAAGAGAATGCCATGTGCTTTTAGGGATAATGAAGAACACACAAAACTTTACACAACTTTTAAAAGAGGTCTATTTTGCCCTGGCCAATGTGGCTCAGTTGGCTGGGCATCATCCTGCAAACCCAAAGGTCTCGGGTTTGATTCATGGTCAGGCACACACCATCTTCTCTCTTCAAATGACTGACAGAGGAGACAGATATTCTTTAGCGGAATGTCCCACTCTTGTTTATAGGATGTGGTCTGGCCCCCAAACCGTGGGATAAGGCGAGTGAAGTATTTGATGAGTTATATAGCCACTTTTGAAAGACGTTATACTAACAGAGAGTGCAAGCTGGCGAATCCCATTCAGCCTGTTTTGTGATCCAGCCGCCAGCGTGAAGTGAGCACGTGCCAGATTCGGCACTTCATTTTTCCTGCCGTCACCTGGGCTCAGCTTCGAATTCTTAAAGATTGTCCTTAGATATAAAACACATACACATGTGCACGGGCACCCCTCACAAGAACAACACGGTGCATTTCTATAGATAAGGGTATCTAGAAGAAAACAAAACAGTCTTAATCTGTAAAAGTACAATTATACATCTAATTTATATTACTAATTGCTTGTCAGCAACAGTGTTCCCCAAGAGAAATGGGTGGGTGCTTGTGTTGTATCTGCTTACCTAAAAGTACCTGCCCAGGTGCACTTTCCCAAAGATAAACTCTGTTTTTTTTTTTTGCTGTGGAATTTTAAAAATGCACTCAAAACAGCAGTTTCTAGCTTTGATCATTTAAATTTTCATCCTCCACTGGCATCTTCTTTGAAAATATATAAATTAATAAATATGTCAAATAAGGCCTTGAGAGGCTGTTCATTTTCAAACAATTCTAAGGTATACTTGAACGATACTGGTTAAGGATATTCTAAGATAAATATTTGGATAAAGGTATAAAAGTTGTGCCCTTCTGGCCTCCTTCATTTCCATTATATTCTGAGTTAGGATCTATGAGGAGGAAAAGAATAAGCATCTGGATTTCATTCTGTAATAACTTTCTCATAAGGTAGCAGAATTCTGTGAACTAATGAATATTTCTATAGCTACTACTTTTACATTAGAAAGAGCTTTCTTCTTGTCTTTTGAATGTTTCTTTGGGAAAAAATATTTTAAATCTTCCTGTATCTTTTTAAATATTCCAAATCTTAGCTTAACCGTTCGAATCTCTACTTTCTGGCTTATCTTTGGGATCATGTTTTTTTGCTTGATTATCCACAGTTCCAATCTAGTAAAAACTTTATCCAGACCGAAGTAGTCAAAACTCTAGAAACGGCTCCATAAGGTGCAGTTCTCCAGTTTAATGCTCAGCAGGGCATGAAGGGAACTTCGGAGGTTATGCCACCTGGACCCCTCATGGCCTTGGAGATAAAGTCTTTGAATCTTATTTTTATTCACTCTCCTAAATTTCCCTGTACTTCCATTTTTATTCCCTCAGGTCTCTTTCACTTCTGTGGTTTCTGCCTATCATTTACACAATGATATATATCCTAGACAATTATGTATCTCCTAGACATTATCTCCCAGACAATTATATAGCTGCCCAATTTTACTGTGTTAAATAAACACTTACATATATGTTTTGCTCATTACCCCCTCCCCTAAGAAAGTACATTAGTTTTTCCTTTTTTCTCCTTTATCTAGTAAAGACCTAAAAGAGACAAAGGAACCAGCCATATGAATGCATATCTGGTGAGAAAACTTTCAGAAGAGGAGTGAGCAAGTTCAAATCACCCTTGAAAATGAGCATGGTATGGCTGGCCTGGACTGGGCAAGGATGAAGGGGTGAAAAGATGAAGTCAGAGATTAGCCAGTCCTTTGAAAGCCACGTAAGGGCTTTGGTTTTTACTGTGAGATGAAAAGCCACTGGAGGATGTTGATCAGGTTTAGCCTTTCGATTTTAAGAGGCCCATGCAGGCAGATATATTGAGAATATACTATGAGCAACAATGATGGAAAAGTATGACTGGGAGCCACACATCCACGAGAATTGATCCAGACAAAGGTATGTGTTTGCCTGTGTACATTTAATTTCGAGATGTTGAGTGTGCTGGATTGACTGGAAGGGTAATGTATGGAAGGAGCAAAATATAACAAGAATCGTTAGAAGGAATAAAGTAAGTGAATTCATAAATCTAGAAGAAAGTGTACAACAGTCTCTGAGTCTTTGCGGAGAAACTGATGATATAGAGGGTGAGACTCTGCTGAACGTTTACTTCCCGCCACCACAAGACTGGGATGAGCGAGAACGCTCTTGCAGCCTGACCTGATGGAGGAAACCATTGGCTGACTGCACAAGGGCCACTCCTGGTTGCCTTGGTTACGGGCAACACACAGCACATGCAAATGAAGTAAATGGTAATTAGCAGTGGAGCCACAGGTGACTTAGCTAGCATTACCTTGGGGGAAGGTGGTGTGGCAGGAAAAGAATGAGGACAGGTGACAAGGAATTCAATGTAAATAACAAGGGCAATATTCAGGCTGCTGGTTCAGGAACCTCTTGGTGTGACCTGACTTCTTATATCTTCCATGAACTTTAGTCAGCCTCAGGGTAGAAAACCTGTGGCATTGCCACTCTGGTCCTGTCTGATGCCATTGCTGAAGAGAAGGGCACCCTAGGGAGAACAGGGTGGGTGGGTAAACGAAGTTGTTTTTACAAGTCTTCTTTCTACTTACTACATGAAAGAGAACAGTCTGAAATGCACGCAAGCATTTTAGCATTAATTCCTTGTAAATCTCTGCGGGTACATACGCCCAGACATTAGCTAAGTATGATTCCAAGGAAAAATGAAATGGAAAATAAACCATTTAATAGAATCTATGCTCGTGGTTCTCATTGCTTAAACCTTTATAATAAATTTATAGCTCACAAGTAACGTAGGTAAAGTTTAAGGCATGAGAATGTTACTCCCAATATAAAGATGTGGTAGGTTGGTCTGAAACAACTCAGAACCTCTTTGGAAGACTGGCCGTGAAATTAGCTCTTTCGTCCTTGCCTGGCTGGCCTCCCTGGGTTCCTGTCGCCTCAGGAAGAAGCCTGACACTTACTGGGATGGTCATGGCACAATTTTCCAGTCTGGAGCTATCCAAAGCCACACGAGCAGTGTAACAGCTGTGGCTCCTCCTTAAAGCATGCAGAGCCAATTTGATTTTTATTTTTCTTCCTGGCACAAAGGTACTTTGGAAGCTATAATTTGGACATTCCGATATCAGATTTACAGGAATCTTAAAATGCTTTGTGGGTTGGATTGAGGAAATAAAGGAAGCAAGAAAAAAAGAAAGCATATTTCTGTTTCTGATGTTGATTTTCTGCCACCTGGAGAGAGCATTCGTGAGAGGGAAATGGCAGTTTAGACTGGGGCCAGCAAAACGGGAAAGTCAATTATTTTGTCCCATTGGTTTCATCAGGGGAGGAAGAAGAGCTAGTTAAGGAGCGCCAGGAGAGAACGCCAGGTCTGAAACATGCATCACAGGTGACGGTCACACTGGTCCTGCATTCGAGCAGGGGCAGATGCGCCAGCTATTAGCACAAGGGGAGGGCATTTCCGTGTCTATTCTTGCCAAAATAATAAAGTCAACACTTCAAAGCTTTAAAAGCTTCCAAATTATTCATCTTCAGGTACTCACCCAAACATCAATGCTTCCTGTTACTGTGTGTACCAATAGGAGAAAATACCTTGTAGTGAATGAAATAAAGCCCACCGGTAGACAAGTACCACAGTACATACGTTAGGGATGCTCTGATTACGGGAATACTTTAAATAATGCGTGTCTCTCTGCCCCAGTATGATACATGGTTTCCTACTGTATGATCTGAACAAAAATACCAACAACCTGCTTTCTCAGAAATGGCATTAATAACTGCTTGAAAAAGAAATCCACACGTGTAGCAGCTAACTGCTTTGAAAAGACATATTTTTAGTCAGAGAGAACAAAAGCATTTGGAAATCAAAGGCAAAGTCTCACTTTCTTTCGGGGTCTGTACCATTCACTTTGTAATTAGCTTTCATGTGAATTGCCTTTTTCCACCTTCTTGTTGTCCAAGAGAACTTAGTATAGATAGTTTTCTAAATAAATCAAGGGAGAAAATTATGCAAGTGTTTCCTATTCAGAAATGACTATAGTTCAGTACTTAGAAATTGCCATAAATAGTTGTTATTTAGAGCTTGTTGTTTAGATTTATATGTAATTCTTATTATTTAGCATGTTAAACATATATCACTATATCATGAATTTGATTTTTTACATAATTTGTTTTTGACTAAAATGGGATTCCTTTGTGCTTTTACATGTTTTACTGTATGTATTTAAGAACTGTATTCTGAGAAAGTGTTATTGGTTAAGAACTCTGATAGTCTTTTTTGTAGTTTTGTTTGAAAATGTCTTCTTCTTGCCTTTGTTTTGTGAGGCCTTTTTTTTTTTTTTTTTTTTTTGCTGGATGTTAGGCTCTAGATTGACCATTGTTTTCTTTCAGCATATTGAGTATATCCATCCACTGTCTTTGGTTTTCATTATTGCTATGGAGAAATCACCGCTAATGTAATTGTCGCCACTTTAAAGATATTCTCCTTTTGCTAACTGCTTTTTTAAAAAAAGATTTTATTTATGTATTTTTAGAGAGGGGAAAGGAGGGAGAAAGAGAGGGAGAGAAAGATCAATATGTGGTTGCCTCTTGTGTGCCCCCTACTGGGGACATGGCCCTATGTTGGGAATTGAACCAGTGACCCTTTGGTTCACAGGCTGGCACTCAATCCACTGAGCCACACCAGCCAGGGCTCTAACTGCTTTTTAAGATTTATTTTTCACTTTCAGTGTAATGGGTTTAGATGTGTTTTTATTCGTTTATTTGTGTGTCTTCTTAAAGCTATGGCTTGATGTCTTTCAATCGTCCTAGGAAAACTCTGAAAATTATCTTCAAATTTTGCCTCTGTTCCATTATCTTATTTCTTTCAGGGACCTTCTCACTCTGTGCCTTTCATTCTTCTGTGTTTTCCATGTTCTTGTCTGCTTTTGCATTATTTGGTTATTTTCTTCTGGTTTACCTCCATAGTCCAATTATTTCCTCAACCATGACTAATCTGATGTTATCACTGCCCATTGAATTCTTAACTTGGGTTGGGTTATTATATTTTACAAGTCTTTGTTCTAGAATTTCTATTTGGTTTATTTTTAAATCCATTATATCAACTATCCTAGAGGCCTTGAGTTACAGCATGTGTACCCTTCCACTTTCTCTTTTCCAGTCGTGTTTCCTTTCCCTACATTACTGATCACAGTTACATGTACATTAAAAGGCACAATTAAGCTTTACTCTAAAAATAAGTTTACAAGCTTTGAAGCATTATATTAAGTAGAATTTGGGTTAGTGGAACTTCTCTCTGGACCTCAATCTTTCCTCCTGCAAAGTGAGGGGATGGGGAAAGATCAGTGGATTTTACAAGCCAGTAAGCCATGCATTAAAGGGCTGCCAAATGTTTATGTTTCTAAGTGAGAATATTTGCAAAACAACCATTACCACTATTCAGAAAAAAAGGGCATTTATTCCAATAGTATAAATAAATTTTAAAATAACAATTGATCCTTTCAAGAGAAAATCAGCTTGTATCTGCTACATTGTCCTTATTCTTATTTTTCTGCAGATCAGTCCTGACAAGAACAAGTTCTTAGACCCAAAGGAACCAGAGGAATTAAAAATATGCAGTTCCTTCCAGAGTTTACATTCTCTGATTTCTAAAATAAAGTACTAATTATGTAGAATTGTTAAGGAACACAACAAAAGAGATACGGAAGAGAGGAAATGTGGCCTCATTTTGTTGAGGAAAGTTTCCTTGTGAAGTCAGGGTTTTCACTGAAAGTGGTCTAGTTTGGCCTAAGAATGATCTGCACCATTTTAAAAACTATCAAGGCTCAGGCCAATGCGATTCTCATTTAATGGGTCTGGGTTGGATCCCAGCATGTATAATATTTTTTTCTTTTAGGTTATTTTTTGTTGTTGTTGTTTATAACAGTTCCCCAGGTATTGAGAACCACTGTGGAAACCTCATGGGCTTCAAAATCAGAGAGTTTGAATTTTAGGCCTAATCCCATTTCTTACTTATGAGGTGACATGGCAAGTTAATGGAACTTTCTGGCCCTTAGTTTCCTCATCTGCAAAAGACGGATTATAGAACCTGTATCACTGGATCAAATAAGATGAAATGAGATAATATATGAAAACCCTTTGTATACTTTAGAATACAGTGTAACAAATGATGTGATAATGATGGTCTTCATTATCATTTATTGTCTTAATGAAGGCACACAGGCCAAAAAGAGCCAAGTGTGTGTATAAAGTCGACTGTAAAGGGAAATGGCAAAAAAACGAAGATTTATTGGACCTTGAGTGTCTGGCAGACAGGTTTCAACTTAAAGCAAAAGTTTTGTGTTACTCACTAAGGTGTTGAAAATCTTCATGCATAGGAGCTATGATTGGGTACATTTTAAAATCTGGGTAACTAATACCCAATTTGGTGCTAGGTGCTTTACCTATGTTACTTATAATCCTCAAAAATAACCCTACGAAATGGATCTTATTATCATCATTTTACAAATGAGGAAACACCACAGAAAGAAAAAAAAATCATCAGCCAAAGGCTACCCAGCACATAAAGAGCAGAACAGAATTTGAACTCCGGGCTCTCTTGCTCTGATCTTGTGCTGTGTACGTCAGGACACAGTGTGGCAACTCTGGGTTTGGTCAACAGTCACTTTAACACCTTATTTTGTAAGCTCAGTTATTCACTTGTACAAGAGGGTAATGTATTTTAAGCCAGACGATGCAAATTAGGTGAGAGCATGACCTGCAGGTGGACAGAGCGCTGGTGTTTGGTGCGGCCAAAGTTTATAGGATGGAGCTGGTCTAGGAGACGCCATCAGACTATCTTCCAATTAGAGAAGTTTTTTCCTCTCATTTCCAAGAGTTTCACTAGCAACTAAACAAAATAAGGGATTGCTTGGCAGGAGTTCAAAATGTTCCCCTTCCAGGTGTACTTGCTTTTAACAGGCATTCACCAAGCTTGAAATGCCTTCAGGACACAAACAAATGAATCACCTGTCATAGAATTCAAGAAACTATGGTCAGCAGCTGGGGAAACTATCTGAGGACAACAAACTTTTATTGAGAGCCTTTTGAATCAAACCCCTGCTGTACAGGAAAATGCATGGTTTATTTTTATTAATAGTGGTTTGTTAAAAGGGGAAAGAGAAGAGACACGAGGAACATTTCAGGACTGAATGGTTAGGCTTCAACAAAAGGAAAGATGTCATCCTTACCATTTAACATCCATGAGTAGCCACAGGAGTTTGATGTCAGTGTCGTGATTGAAACACGACTATAATAAAGAGCAAACTGACACTGGCCAGAGGGGAGGGGGGAGGAGGGTAACCCGGGCAAAATGGGGAAGGGCCAAGTCAAGGAACATGTATACGGGACCCATGGACAAAGACAACAGTGGTGGGGAGGATTGAATGTGGGAGGTGGGGGGCAGATAGGGCAGGGGAGAGTGGTGGGAGAAAAATGGGGATAACTGTAACTGAACAACAATAAAAAGAAAACATACAAAGCCTAATTTTTAGGGAAGAGAACCTTTCAGCAAACATACAGCCTTCTCTCTGTACATAAGGTTCAGTTATTCCAGTCATTCCCCCTTCAAAACACATGTATTACTTCCTCAGAAGGAGACAACCTAATTCCCTGCCAGCTATGATGCTTCTAGAAGCAATGTCGTAAGATCACTATTGTTCCAATCCAATGTCTCTTAGTTTTACCTTTGATTGAGTCTTAGTCTGGTCCAGTTTTAACATTTCATGATCCTGCAGCCTTAGACTAAATCATAAATGTGAGTCCTATCAACAACCACCTCTATGTACCACAATGCTGAGCAGATACGACTACAGTGAAAACTTCCATAAAGCATGGAAAAAGGAGAAAAACCCATAGGATATGTACAAACTGCTGCTGGACGGAGTTAGTGAAGTAAAGCGGAGAAGAGAAAGTAAAGTGCTAATTATGACTCAAGTGTTCAGTGCTAGAGGGAACCCTTCAATACTGCCGCTCTCCATGGGTTGCTACCAACTAACTCTCTCTTGACTCTCTCTCTCTACCTGTCTCTTTCTACTTGCACTTTCTCTCTCTGGGGTTTCCTACTTGGTGCTACTTTGCTCTCTGCTTACTCTCACTGTAAATCCTATTTGAATTCTCCAAAAGATGATTAGACGGATTTGAGCTCTTATCATCTGCTATGAAATGCCCCTTCTGGGAAGAGGTCCCAAGGTAGACCACCTCAAAGGCACAGGTCATAGATAACTCTCTAGCTCAGATGTCAGTCCCTGGTCAAATTGGGTACGACCAGATGAGCTAGAACCCATGATACAAAGTGGGTGACTTCTGGGTGAACAATCACTAAAAAGGGACTTCTAAGAATGGCAGGCACTTAGTATGAATTGTGAAATACATACTCCACGCAGACACAAGCCTGTTCCACATAATTCACATTTGATTCCTGCACAGATGCCCTACTGAGCTGGGCTGGGATCAGGATGAGTCCAGAGAGGCTCGGGTGCAGAATTTTAGGAGGCGCTCATTCTCAGGGTCGTGCCAGGGTAGAGTCGTCACCTGAGAGTGAGGGCCTCCTTCAGTTTTGTACCTCAGCCCTTCATTTGCCTCGCCCTGGTCCTGGCCCTGCTACTGAGGGGCAGTTTCCTTTGTTTTAATTTCCTCTTACCTTTTATTACTTGAATTTTAGTGGTGTGTCTACCACTAATAATGCTATTTCCCATATAAAAATCCATAGAAATTCCAATACTTGTCCATAGGATTGCATTTTCTATGGAGAGGTAATCTCCATAGAAGTAGTAGTCTTTCTTAAAAAAAAAAAAATATATATATATATATATGTGTGTGTGTGTGTGTGTGTGTGTGTTCAACCACAGGTTTTATTTCACCTTGATAAGGGTTAATTAACAATAATAGTTTGGAAATTTTACCACCAATTTTGTTTTGTTTCCTCCTATATTGAAATGAGTATACCAAACAGCCTATCTGGTTATTTTCTGAGCTGAGCTTCAGTGAATTGCGTAATCTTGATCTCTCTTTCAGAGGTGAAGAATGAAATATCTTGTGGGTGAAGGGGTCAGCTCTTCTTCACAGAACGGAAAAATAAGGATAGTTTTTTATTATTCACAGAACAGAAAAACAAGGCTAATTTTTCCAATGGATTGCTTCAGATATTTGAATCACGTGATCTGCAACTAGCATTATTTGCATCTAGACTATAAACTGTTGGCTGTAACTGTTGAATTCCCAAACTTTTGGTGTCTCTTCACCACACTGGAAGAAGAAGAGCTGTCTCAGACCACACATTAAATACACTGCAACATATAATCACAAAAAAATCTCATAATGTTTTAAGTAAATTTACAGTTTTGTGTTGGGCCGCATTCATGAAGTAAACCAAATGGCAATTATAGGAAAAGCACTAAAGGTAAATGATAATTTTCTTTCCTAGTAAATTAAATGCGGATCATAAAAGCCTTCTTTGGTCACGTAAGACCTACAGTGGACGCTCCAACCAGATCCCTCCTTAGGCATTCATTCCTCCAGCTGGCAGGGTTAGCTGCTGAAGGCCCATGACGACGTCCTTAATTTGGGAATTGCCGGCAGCCTGCTGAAACTGTCTTGCCCAGGGTTCCAGCCCCTCCAAGGGAGCAGCGTGTATTCAATAACTGGGTGATGCAGGGATACGAAAGCCTGAACCTCTTGCTTCTATTACAGGCAACTCCAAAGGGCCATCCCATCTTCTGAGCTCTCAGTAGGGTCCACTGAGAGTGCAGCTGCATCACAGTTCAAGTCACTGCTCTGTCCAGTCCTCCTGACCTCACACCTCAGAGGTGTTGTCGTTGACAGCATTTCTCCAAAACAAAAAAATCTCTCACATGCGAATCTTAGAATTGCAGTGTCTGTCTCCTGGTAAAAAGCTTAGTTATGACCCTCCTCTGTCAGCCCTGGGTGATGGCGTGAGAGGCTGTGTGGAACCTGGCCCCTGACAGCAATGGAATTGGTAGGAGTGTGATGTCTAGAGAGTGATTAGGACATTACTAGCTTCCTTTTAATGTCAGTGATAAAAAAATACTGCGAGTATTAAATTAGATAAAATGTCAGTGTTTTCATAAACGGTAAATGCTATTCATATAAAAGTCCAGGATTGTTAACTCTGTATCCTAGTCAAACGGCACAGTGTGTAGAACCTGGAAGGTTTGTTGATAAAAGACTATGAAGATCAACCATTAATATGCCCCCAAATCTCAAATATGTTGATGACCTGAAAGAGGTATAACACATTTTACTATTAAAGTTACCTGCAACAGCCAATCCACAGGCTTATCACAGTAGACTCAATTTAATAAAAAATAAACATACAAGTGTTTTCTCTCTACCTTTGAAAACAAGCTATAGTTGAAGACTATACTTGGGGAAACTAGACTCGCAGGAGAAGCAAGAAAAGAACAAGACAAGAGAGCGTATTAGCTGTTCTGCATTTCAGAGACTACGGCAGGTTGAATGGCTATGAAGGCTTCTAGGAGAAATCGGGATTTGGGTTGGATTGAAATGAGAAGGGAGAACATGGGGCAGCATGGGCGAGGTTGGGGCAGTGGTGGGGAAAAAGAGTGGGAGGTGAACTAGATTGAAGGCCTAGAAGCAATGTTGAGCCAGAGGAGTTTAGGGAAAGAGAGAAAACAGGTTCCACTAGAAACTCTGGCAGATTATAGGCTGAAGAGTAGTGGAGGGTTTGCTATGGTGTGAAATGAGGAGTCATTGGAAATGTTTTAGCATTGGAGGTAGCCGTGTGCTGGTTTAGCTCAATCTTTTTAAAAAAATTTTTTCATTGCTTTTCAATTACGGTTGTCTCTGTTTTTCCCCCATTACTCTCACCTGCCCTACCCACCCCCACCACCCACATTTAATCCTCCCCTCCTCTTGTCTTTGTCCATGGGTCCTTTATACGTGTTCCTTGACTTGATCCTCCCCCTTCTTTCTCTTATTATCCCCCTTCCCCACCCTCACCCTGTCCTTGCATAATATTTCTCAGGCAACTCAAGTCACTGAGATAAATCATTCAGCGCATTTCAAGATTTCTCTGTATTTTTCCTTTATGTGAAAAGTCCCAGATTTTATGATGAAGCTTAGTCCTATATCATTCAAAGATAAAATTAATGTATTTTCTCCATTTTTTCTGTATCTTGCAGCTCATCTGTAAAGATGTGAAAGAAATGGCACTAAGCATCCATCTCTGACCTGCTTCACCAGATCTTTCTTCACCGGCTGGGTACATTCCTATTTATAACTGATCATTACTTTACAAATGCAATGAACTCATTTTGATTTAGTTATTATTCTTCCTTTTGCACATTTTCACTGGATTTTTCTGGGGTAAAGTATTAAAAGGGTTTTTGAAATTTAGAATGGTCAATGTCTGAAACAATTATTTGAAATTATAGAAATTATTTCATTAGCCAAATTGGCTCTTTATCATATATTTAAAATATAAATCTCATTAATTCAATTCTTCAGGCTTGCAAATTCTATAGAATATATAATTCATGAATAAAAATATTCTTTTATAAATATCCTGCAACTTAACAGCAGCTTTTGCTTAAAAGGAAAAAGTTAAAGAAGGAAAGGAGGGAGGAGGGAAGGAAGGAAGGAAGGAAGGAAGAAAGGAAGGAAGGAAGGAAAAAGGGGAAGTAGGGGGGGAGGGAGAGAAAAAGAAGAGTCATATTTGACATGGAATCTGTTAAGTCACTGCTATTTTTCCTTCTGTGTAGCTGTATGTTGGTCCTTATATATTAAGGTTGCATTTAGAGGATTTATCCTTCGGAGATCTGGTGAGCCCTGGCTGGTGTGGCTCAATGGGTTGAGCATTGGACTGTGAACCAAAAGTTCAACTCCCAGTCAGGGCACAAGGCCTGGGTTGGGGGCCAGAACCCCGGTTGGGAGTGTGTGAGAGGCAACCAGTGTTTCTCTCCCTCTCTTTCTCCCTCCCTTCCCCTCTCTTAAAAAAATAAATAAAATACTCTTTAAAAAAAGAGAGAGACATCTGGTGAAAGATTCTGTCTTTTTAAGGTAGAATACATTTCTCTTTTCAAATTATTCCAAGCATGAAGGGTAACTGAAAGAAACCAAGTGCTCAAGCATATCTTTACAAAAATTAAAATGTAGCCCTTTATTATTTGAACACTATTAAACTGAGAAAAGATAGAACATGACTTAAAGAAATGTCACTAGGAGGCACAAATTTGCATACTCTCTAATCTCAACCAATTAAATTATTGATCATCTAAAACTGGTAGTCCCTGTGAGTTAAGCTATAAACTGCTAAACCTCTATGGTTATTACTCTGGAATAGGTTTTCTTCAGTGGGCGGGTGACAGAGTTCCTTCCAGCTCCCTGGTCACTTGCGTTTCTTTTGTTTACTTAATCGCCTAGCGTGGGTCCTGTCTGTATGCATCGTGTTAGAGTGCGGATCCTAGTGGTCTGCTGGAGGGAAATGCAATTTCACGAATGCCCTATTTCTGCAGCCTCTAATTGAAAGTTGCCATTTTGCTGCTTGCCACCTCAAATAATATGGCAATCTACAGAGAGGGAGGCAAAGAATAAGGAAACTCTAGGCTGAAAAAGACCTTTAGACATCTATAGTTTGCATCTTTTATTTATAATGATAAATGAGAGTCCAAGATCTGTAGATTTACCCACAGAGTTTAGAGAACAACTCAGCTCCTGTCTTTATCTCTCCTCTATGCACTAAATGTTGCTTCCTTCAATTCGTTCTCATTTGCACCCCGCCCTACATGTAAACATCACTCTGGGATGATTCTGTTGAAACATTCATCTTGGCACATTCTAACATGGTCTTATCAAATGTCAGTGGGTCAGATAAATTGATAAATTTCTATTGAAATATTTTCTGGAAAGGGCCTTCCTGGCCACCATAATTCAAGTATACACAATTTATAAACAATATACAATAATATATGAGGGGTTATATGTGGCTTTTTTTTTTTTTTTACATCAGTCTACTCACTGAAAACTGCTTTTTGATTCTGAAGCCCTCAGATAATATTTTACTTTTTATTTTTAGGGTCCTATATTAACTAATCTTTATAAGTTTAACATGTTTCAGTTACCAAAACGAAAGTGCTTTTATATTTACTTGCCTAACCCTGATGACCCTTCCACACCAAGCGTAAAAGTTGGATTATTGATTTTTGGCTGTGAATCTCCTTTTATAAAACTTTCTCCCCTCTCAACTTTAACCATTATTAAGGACTGGTTAAATAGATGGATCTTTAGAATTTTAGTATTACTGACGGAGACAAATAGCTTTTCATTAACTCCACTGTTCTGGAATAGCTAGCTCTTCTGTGATTGCCTTTTGTGTCTAGCAGAGAACTTTTTCATTTTTACTTTCAGTCCCATTAACCTTGAATCACACTGGCCCAGGTCAACCATGTTGACAATTCAGTGAATGCCAAATTATACCTCGCAGCCAGACTGGAGGAACATTAACTGAAATAAAGTACCCTGAGGTTACAGATCCCAAAGGGGAGACCAAGCAAAATGTCACAGTTCTATTCCAGGTACAGGTCCAAAGAGCCTCCTTGACTGAAATTCTATCAGGTTGTTCTGCCCACACCAAAGACCATTTGGCTGGGGAAATAAAACAGCTAAAGTATGTATAAAGCCATATTTTCAAATGCCTCCCTGCTGTCTAATAGTTTAACACCATAATGTTTTCCGGTAGAGTTAGGGTTTAAGTTAAACTTTTATTTACCAGTTTCACAGGCGTTTCTATTATTTTGGACGTAATATATTTTCTTTGTACGATGCTAACAATAGTTTACTGAAAAACATTAAATAAACCCCGTGCAATTCTATCACTCAGAGACAACAACTGGCGATATTTTGGTGCAGAGCCTTTCAGACTTTTTCTAGGCACACACGCATGTATGCGCATTACAGACGCTGAATCAGGCCACAACAACACTGTCTCCACTTTATCCCCTTTCTGTATCAAAACTGCTGTCTCCATGAATGATCCCGTGGGATGCTATGTTATGGACATGGTCTAGTATGATTATCTTGTACCCATTTTAAGTAGCTTCTAATTTGAAGCTGTTATAAATAACAGTGCAGTGATCATCCCGTTTATTCATCTTTGCCCATTTGTCTAATGCTTTCTTCAGCTTCAATTCTGCATGTTGAATTTCTGTATCAAGGGGAATATACATTTTAAGGGTTTGGACATCTACTGCCAAATTGCCTTCCCGGACATTTGTGCCAATTTAGACCCCTGGCAATAGAAGAGGATCTTCTTAACTTCACAGTGTATGCTGCCCCCATGGAGAGTTAGCATTCCTTTCACCTTTGCTGATCTGAGAGGTAATTAGGAGACCTTCCGGTGCTGAGCCTGTTACAATAATAGGTGATGTTTATTGAGTATTGTTTGATGCTAGAAATTTTTTCACATTTGTTGAATTTAGTTTTCCTAACAACACTGCATTTCCTCCACCTGTCAATGACGAAACTGCGGGACAAAGAAGGTAACTTAGCCAAGATCAGTGGCTGACTCAAGAACTGAACTCTGGTCCTGCCTGCTCAGTTGGTGAGAGCAGCAATTTTAAACATTTTTCTTCTCATGGAACACAGGAAATAGTTACTAAAATTCTGTGGCACATCAAAAAAATATATTTTTTTGCCAATCTGACAAAAATTAGGTATAATTTTGATTCATTTATACTGGATGGCTATTATTGTGTTGGTTGTTGTCATTTTTCAATTTGACAATCTAAGGGGAAAGGGTCTGCCCCTAACCAAATAGCCAGGTATTGCATGTTTTAAAAATTCTTGTGGCAAACCAGTGTGCTTTTTGTGGCACACCGGTTAAAAACTGCTGGGTTAGAGCATCATCTGGATACACCAGGATTGTGGGTTGGATCTCCGGTCCAGGTACATACAAGAAGCAATCAGTGGATGCACGAATAAGTGAAACAACAAGTCTCTCCCTCCTCTCTCTCTCTCCCCCTCAAATCAATACAAGTAAAATGAAAGCTAATGTTCTTAAGTTCTATGTTTTTCTAGCCTTTTATATGCACATATACACAAACAACCCTTGTGGAAAATTGTAAATAGTGTTTTCCTTTATATTATATGTTATTAATACATATGTTTTATTAAAATAAATTTAATAAAATGATTTCTTAGAAAACTCTTCAGAAAATATTTAAAATAATTTAATTTTCATTCTGATTTAAATATATACACTTATATGTATGTATATGTCTGCATAGTGTAACTAAAATCTATAGTGTGCATTTGGGGTTGACTACTGAAAGTTTCAGATATACAGATTTTAACTTTCACAAATTTAGGTAGTTTACACTAAGTGCTGAAGCCTTCCCTGGAAAACAAAGGCCTTTGTTTTTTGCTGACTTCTCTTCTGCCCACTAATGAGCTAGCTTTCTCTTTATATAAGCACCTGAAATTCCAAGCTGAACTGCTATTTCTTGAGATTTGGACTACATACCAAGAGTACAAGATTGGATATATAAAACAAGTTTATGCTTAAAAATTTTTTAAATGCATAAGCAAATGTGCGTGTAGTTGGTGATATGTAAGTAATGAAAAGGCTGCTACAGTAAATGACAGGAAACTGACTTAGTATTGGCTTATGGTAATGAGGATTAACAAGTAAATAACATGGTTTTGATTTAGAAGACCAATCATACAACAAACACCAGAAATACTACTTATCAACCCTAACGCAGAACAAAGTGAGAGACCCGAATTCAGATGGGCAAAGACCTCCTTATTTTTGGTAAGATGAAGCTGTACAGTGCATGTCATTCAGGCCTCACTGAGTGCATTAGTGCTTCCCACACTCCTGGAAATCGATGTTGTCTTTGGGTTTAGGAGGCTTTGATCTCACCTCTAGCCTGACCTTGATTGGATTACTTATTCATTATAACGGGGTTCTGGTCTTTTGTGCCAGCGATGCTTCATTTTCTAAGTTTGATTTACAGATCTGAGGAAGGCAGCAGGTGATATCTTTTGAGTACCAAACAGTAGGGTATTGAACCTCCACTAACTCCATGGGTAGGTCACAGCACCCTCATTTACATATGTAGACACTCCAGTTGCAGAGATGAGGTCCCTGCGTTCCTGGAGCAGAAAGTTCACTTGAGAGAATGACAGGTAGTCCCTCCCTGCTAACTTTTAAATACTCAATGCTAAAAAGCTTAGCCACAAGAATGTGATAAATGTAGCGGAAAAAAAAAGAGAGAACTCTACTGATACCCTTGGAGATGTTGTCATTATCTTACTGAGCTCAGAAGAGGTGAATGATATGCAAGGACTGTCGTTTTAAAAATTCGGTTCTTTATAAGATGTAAATTTCAGCTAAGCTATGAGTTTCATACAAATTCCCTTCCAAACCGCAGTTAATTCTCCCTTTTTCATGCCACGAAACTAGTTAAAATGTGAAATTTACACAGTCATCTCCTGTTCTCTCCTTTTTATAGAGTAAGAATTCCTTTTTTCAGTCTTAATATTACAAAATAGTGAATTTTACTGTTTTCCTTTATTATTACGATGAGATAGACATCGTAATTGTGAGCACATACAGAAACTGGACATATAGAAATTGTGAGTATCAGCCACTACACTGTGGCTACTTTTCTCCCAGAGCACCAACAATGAGGGCAGTAACCAACAGCTGTGTATGTAGTGCTACTCTATATTAAGTGCTTTATTTACATATAACCTCAAAATCTTTCTCTAATGCAGTTATTGGGGTCCAAACAATTCAATATGCCAGAGAAGCATTATTAAATGGTTATTGTTAGCTGGCTAGAAATTATCTGGGCCATTTACAACCCATAACCCATCCTGGTTCTGACTAGGTATTCATGCCACCTTGGAACAATGATTCTGGGTCCTAAAAACTTGGCCGAGGCTTCCAAGACCCATTCCAGGAATCTCCCAGTTAGGCGACACCATTTCTTCAGCCCAATCCTGGGGTATGTGGCCAGTAGAATTCTGGGGACATGGGCAGGACTAGGACTTCAAGGATGGGACTGAAGCAGGTTATATGTGAATATGCATTATCCTGGGGAGTGATATTCCCGACATTGTTTTCTGTATTAACTCACTAATATCCTTTTTCATCCCTGTTTTTCAGACTAGGAAACTGAGGCACTGAAGGCTGAGCAATTTGCTCCCATAGCAAGTAAGTAGAGGAGCTGGGATTCTAACCCACGCAGTCTGGCTCTATTTCCTGCCCCATTTATCATCCTCTAACCTATGACACCTAAGGAGAAACCGTGCATTTACTGTGTAAATTGCTATCCAGGACCCACCCACCTGCACAGGGTTTTGGTAATGGCAGAGGGATTTACTACTGATTTAGGTAACAAGATGCCTGCATCTCTGAGAGAAGAAAGAGAAGAGGGGGAAACAGTCGCCTCCCTAATACTAATACCTGAATGGAGCTTCAGGAGGGCTAGCGGAGGGGGAAGGACTGACGCAGGAAGTCTGTAAAAGCTAATCTGTAGTTTATGGAAGGTCATGATTCTGTCATTGGTCAGACCAAAGTCCCCACAGTCAGTCCCATCGATATCCTTACTGTGCAAACCCAGAATGCTAATCAGGTAATTAGTACCGAGCTAGGGCTATTTTGGTTTTCTTTCTTTGCCTGAAAAACATAAATGAAAGTACATTGCTATTCATTTTATTCTTTATGTCTTCTTACTGTTGGATTCTGTCTTTTTAGTCTTTCCCTGCTGTTAGCAAGTTGAAAAAGGCTGTGTAGTCCAAGGCTTTCTATTGACCTTTGAGACTTAAAAGTCTCTCCACAAGAGAAAGAAAGCATCCCTGAAATAAACGCGGATTCAAGAAATATCTCAGGCTTGTTGAAGAAACAAATGACTAGGTTCTTTTCAACTCACAGCACACAGCAGGCAGAAAAGCAGTGATTTGAGATTTCAGTGAGTCTGGGAGTCTCGCGAAGACAATGCTGACAGTTGGCAGTCAAAGGCGCTGTGAGGTATTAGTGCTGCAGGTTTAAGATGTTCATACTTTCCAGGGTTTGCAAAAACACGGCAGCAATAAGCTCATTAAGTTCAGGCTGCATCCCTGGCCAGTTCAGTTGGTTAGAACGTCATCCCCGTAGGCCAAGATGCGGGTTCAATCCCTGGCCAGGGCACATACAAGAAGCAACTAATAAATGCATAAATAAGTGGAACAACAAATCAGTCTCTCTCTCTCTCCCTCTCCCCTTTCCTTTGTGTTTCTAAAATCAATAAATAAAATTTTAAAAATTCAGGCTATCAATGAAATTTCTTTTTAATTTGTCAATTTGGGGTAACTTCCCGTGTTTTTCTTATTTTAATTTGACAAAGAGATATCACCGATTGTACATGTTCATAAAGAGTTCTATAGAAATGAAAATGTTACACTGTTAAGGAAAGGCAGCGTAACACGGTCCAAAGATCAGCAGACTGGAAGGAAGGCAGACTTGTGTCTGAAGAGTGGATTGAACAATGGTAATTCTGTTTTCTTGGGAGAGTCATTCAATCCCGGCATTGTTCCTGAATTAGTGCAGTGGACTCCCAACTTGTACTCTTCTACGCTCACCTGTCACACTTATTATTAAACCTAAAGTTGCATATGAAGTCCTCACTGTGGTCTATGAGAATCTCTCTCTCTTAACTTATTCCCGATTATCTCCCTTCTCCCCCACTCTGCTCTAGCCACATCGATTTCCTTGTACTTTACACACCAAGCACAAATCCACTCTGGGGCTGTGGGCCTGGAATTATTCACCCAGCTGGTGCCTTTATTGCATTCAATTCTTTTCTCAATTTCATGTCTTAAGAGCCGGCTTCCCAAAACTAGATACCTAAAAAGGTACTTCTTATCATTCTCAATTCCCTTACTTTGCTTTGTTTTTCTCCTCAGCTCTTATCTATGTCTGAAGCTGTATTGGTTTATATTGTTGCCAGTCTCCCCCACTAAAATATAAACTCCACATGGGCACGTATCTAGTCTGTTTTATTCACTACTCTGTCCCAAGTGTCTAGAACAGTGCCTAGCACATACAAGGCACACAGTAATTATTTATCAAATGTGTCTCGGTTTCTCGTTCTTTAAAGTGAAGACAGAAAAAAACCTCCTTGCAGTGTTTATAAAGATTATAAATAATATATTCAATGCAATTTCTAAGTCCCCTAGCACATTGCAGCAGAATCTGCCTGTTTCATCCTTTCCCCCAGCTTTACCAACTGCGTGTACTCTGGTGGACTTCTAACTGCCAGCGTATGCTGCTCTTTGCCTGAGGGCTATTTCTGAAATCTTGGAAGGGCACAGGTGCCTGGGAATTAACACTCTCATTCCAGAAGCCCTCAAATTGTGACTCTGTGATGGTGATGCATAAATATCCAGTTTCCTACCTGCTCAGGATAACTGGGAGGCTTGTGTTTTGCATCCTTCCCTGGGTTTCTCCACAGGATCAAGCTCTAGCCAATCACAGTGCTGGCTAGCTCAGTAACATTTACTGGCTGCCTTTCCTTTCCTTTATCATTTCTCTACTCCCCTGCTGCTTCCCAATAAAATAACTGCATTGAGTCATTGTCTCAGGGTCTGCTTCTGGGGGAACTCAAGCTAAGATATTTAAAAATGGTAGTTATTAATATATAATGACTTCTGGCCTACCATGTAGAAGTCAGACCTTTTATTATTAAATACCTATGTCTGTGTAAATGTGTGCCATTCTATTAATAATTCTTAATAACTAGTAAAAGTAATAGTGTATTTCTCTGATACTTAGCACATTCCCAAATATCTTACATTGCAGTCCCTACTTCTGTATTGCATATTCATTTTCTTATGCTTCTGCCACAATGATTAAGCATGTTTGATCATTTATATCTGGAAATCCATTTGGTGGCTGTGTGGTTCTCAAATGTAGCCCTGTTCCAAAATAATCCATGTCTTTGGGGTTGGGAACCAGGGATTGGTACTTTTAAAAATTTCCCTGATTTCTCCTGCACAACTAATGTGGCCAACTCTCAAAGTTTTCTATGAATTTCCCCTTTTCACAATTTCAATAACTTTCTTTTTTTCTCTGCAGTTCTATATGATCATAGAGATTTATTTTCATCTTAAAAGCCTCTTTTCTCTGTTTTGTAAGCCCTTGTTTATGAGTTATCAGAGTTTTACATTTGGCAATTTTTTAAATGTTACATTAGTCACTTAAATCTTAAGAATTTGTAGCTCAATAAACTATTGATTTCAAAGTATTGAAATGCATTTAAAGTTAATTTATTGATATTTTAACCTTCATTTAAAGATGTTAATCATGAGTACAGTGGTACTGGCATGAGGATAGAAATATAGATCAACCGAAAAGAAGAGTCAAGAAACAAATCAATATGATATCTGACAAAGATATCAGGCAATGCTGTGGAGAAAAGAGAGTCTTTTAAATGAGTGGTGCATAAACAGTTGGATATCTATCTATATGTCTGTCTGTCTATCTATCTATCTATCTATCTATCCAGCCAGCCAGCCAGCCATCCAGGTGTGGCCCTGGCAAAAGGCTGCTACTGGGGGAGACCACCAAAGACTTTGGTATTCATGCAGGACTACTGAGTTGAGATGCCTCAAACACACTGTTGGTGTTCCCCTCAAACATTTCACAAATTTGAAGCTATGTCAGGAGGCTAAGGAGTGAAACTGAAAAACTCTGAAGGATAGAACTCACGACATCTTTGCAAAACTGAAGTCCAGCGAGGACCCATCTCAATTCCTGAATGGATTCAGGTGAGCAGTTCCTTACCTTGTTTAATAAAGGAAGGAAAAAACTCTATGGTAGGATGTAACATCATCGGGGGACTCTATGGTTCCTTCATACACACTTTGTGGCATACAAGAGGAAGTATGAGACCTCTGAAGAAGAAATATCATGGAATGGATAAGCTAAAAAAACAGACAATAAAAGATCAGATACTGAAGTTAGCAGATGAGAATATAAATGAACTGTAATTAATATGTTCAAGAAAAATGAGAAAAAAGAGAGATAAAATACATGAAAAGATGGACAATTTCACCAGAGAATTGTAATTTTATTTTTTAAAAGATTTTATATATTTATTTTTTTAGAGAGACAGGAAGGGAGGGAGAAAGAGAGGGAGAGAAACATCAATGTGTTTCTCTCGTGCGCCCCCTACTGGGGACCTGGCCTGCAACCCAGGCATGTGTCCTGACTGGGAATCAAATTGGCCACCCTTTGTTTTGCAGGCCTGCGCTCAATCCACTGAGCCACACCAGCTGGGGAGAGTACTGTAATTTTAAAAAGTGAAGTCTAATGTCTATTTTAGAACTAGAACTATAAAATATAATTACTGTAATTAAGAACTTATGAATAGATTTAACAGCAGCTGGACAAAGAAGAACCCAGGATCAATGAATAAAACGTGTCAGTAGAAATGTCCAAATGGAACCAAAGAGAGAAAAAAGGAGAACAACTCAGATATAACAGGAAAGTAGACGAGACACACTGAAAAGGTCTAACGTACATGTAATTGAAGTCCCAGAGCAGAGAAAAGCAGAGTGAAATGGTAGCAATATTCTGAGGCATTTTATCCGAAAACTTCTGTAAACTGATAAAAATCATCAACTCACAGGTTTAAGAGCAAATGTCTGGCAGGATTTGAAAAAAGAAACCTAGAAATATCATAGTCAAATTCCTGAAAAACAAAGGGAAGGAGAAATTTTAAAAACTTGTTGGAACTTAAAAGATAAAATAACTGCAAGGATTGACAAGCTTAATAGTTAATTTCTAAACAGAAACAATGGAAGCCAGAAAAAAATGAGAAAAAGCTCTTTAAAGTGCTGAAAGAATTAACTGCCAACCTGGAATTACATGCTTAGCAAAATATCCTTCAAAAATGGAAGTAAACTGAAAACATTTTCTGACAAACTCTGAAGGAAACCACTGGTAGTATGACAGTATTTTTTTTTTAATTTTTTATTGGTGTTCAAATACAGTTTTCTCCATTTTTCCGCCACCACTTTCCCCTGCCCTACCCATGCCCTGTATTTAAAAAAAATAACAAAAGGGGATTTCCCAACAGGAGGAAAATAATCATAAACAAAAACATGGAAATGCAGGGGAAAATGAAGAATACCAAAAAAAGTAAATATGCAGCAAATAAATAAATAGTGACTATTATGAAATAATTGCGATAGTTACATAATTTAAAATGTGATTAAAACTAAATTCATGACAACAATAGTGAAAGAACTAATGTGGGATTAAATGAGTGAAAATATTCTAACATAGAACTGGGAAATGATAATTATTTGAGTTAGCCATACTAAGTAGCTAGAATAGATACTGTAATGTAGAAGGTAATCATTAAATGAATAACAAAGTAATGTTATTTTATGTATCTAAAAAGATACATACTGAAAGAGGAAAACTGAAAGAATATAAAAGTGATTGATCCAAAAGGACAGGAAGAAGAAAAAAGAAATATACAATAAAACATGTGAGAAATGTAAACAAATAGGAAAATTATAGCTATAAAGTCGGTTATATCAATATATTAAGTGTAAATGGATTAATACTTTAAATAAATAATGAAGATTAATTGATTAAAAGCACAAAAGCCAACTACATGCTTCTTCTGAGTGAAAGAGCGTGTTTTCAATAACACTACAGAAAAATGGGTGAAAGGAGGGACGTAGGCATCTAGAGGCACAGGCAGCGCTACTTCCACAGTTACAATAAGAATAAGAAAAGCTGGGCAACTTGCAAGTTCACAACTTTCCTTGAACTCATGAGAGTGCTAAGGTTGCAGGGTCAAAAACTAACCTGAAATATGGACAGAGAAGGAACAGGAGAGCTTGCTTACCTGAGTAGAGGCAGCCAGACAGCAGTAAGGAGAATTCAGCTACAACAGCTGAATTGGCAAAGTCAAGCGTGGGCTACAGGGAGAGTTGGAAGACCCTGAGGTCCACAGATATGGGAGAGGGGAGGAGTTTACACTCTCTTGCAATTTTTTTCCCTCCACATCTCTGCAAATCATAGGCAGTCACCAGGAAGACTAGGGAGACTCTGAGCCAGACTTCATGAGGTATACCAGGGAAAGGGGAGACGATGCTGTGCACGGGGCACAAAACTCTGCCTGGATCTTTCTTCTCCACCTCCCGTACCTCCTCTATGGAACAAAGTCTTAACATATGGAATGGGGGGAGGCAGCACAAATTATTTTCTCTAGGGTAGTGATAGAAACTCCTTGCAACTGGAGGAAAGAAATTAAAAAAAAAAAAAAAAGCCTTCTATTCCTGTGGGAGGAACAGGAATACTGTGCTTTGTACTATGACATCTTATACAAGGGGTCTGACTGTCCTCAGATTTGGGTGTCCACAGGGGTTCCTGGAACCAATGTCTGAAGGAGACTGCGACTACTGTATATGCGGGGCCCAGAACCAGAGCTGGAGCACAGGAAGAGGATTTTAAAGGCCACATCCCCCAAACTCGGGGAAATAGTGCCTGACTGAGACTGAGGTTTAAATGGACTATCAGAGCGTTTGCTTTGGTGGCACACGCACTGAAGAGAACATCAGAGAATGCCAGCCCTGCCCCACTCCCTGCACAATGCTAACAATCATTGATTAAAAGAAACGGTGGGTCACTGGTGAGAGAGCTGCAATATTCAGACCCTCTTAGTATAAAGGGAAGATCTAAAGCTGAGGGTAGAGTAACAATGGGAAACACACTGGCCAACCAGCCCCCAACCTAAACACAAGTTATCATTAGGGGCATTTGAAGTCTGACACGCACTGAGAGTAAACAAAGCAAAACTAACCTCAGACCCAAGCTGACTCTGACTAGCACAAACCCCCATACTAAAGGCCTCACAGAAGGAAAGGAGTGTCTATTTCCAAGCCCCAAACCTACTTAGTCTCTATTGTCCTACACACACATACACCCCCGCAAGAGGCAAAGTAATCAACAGAATCAGGTGTGGCTATTAGAGAAATGTTGGAATTGTGTAGCAGGAAATTTCAAATAATCGTGATTAATGTGGAAAAACTTCAGTGGAAAAGTTGGACAATGTGTAAGACTATGTGGATAATTTTATTCAAGGTACAGAAACTGTAAGAATCAAAACTGAAATGATGCAAATCAGAAACACAATGACAGAGATGAAGACTGCTCTGTATGGAGATACAGTAGACTGGACACAGTAGACTGGACACAGCCCAGGAGAATTAGTAAACTTGCAGAGATGTCAATAGAAATTACACATACTGGAACAAAAGAGTAAAAGGTACAAAGAGAAAAACAAACAAGCAAACCGGACACCTAAGAACCGTAGAAGAATCTCAAACTGTTACATGCACTATTGGAATGCCAGAAGGAGACAAGGGAGAAATGGACAGAAGAAATACTTGAAGAAGTAGTAGCTGACAATTTTCCAGAATTAATGACACTGAACCACAGATTCAAGAAGTTCAGAGAACACCAAGCAAGATAAATAACAAGCGAACAAAAAAAAACATCACATACCTACACACATTGTAACAGAAAAGGTTGAAAACAAAAGACAAGAGAAAATTAGAAGTTAAAAGAAATGCTTTCCATACAGTTGTATGTTGATAGGCAAAAAGAAAAGACAACTCAAAACCCTATCATATGTCTTATACAAAAGCTAAGCCAAAATGTTTAATAGATACAAATGGAAAACATAAAACTATAAAACTTCTAGAAGAAAACTTAGGAAAAAAATATTTGTGGCCTCAGGTTAAGCAAAGAATTTTTTAGGTATTATACCAAAAACATGATACGTAAAAGAAAAAATTTGTAAGTTGGATATTATCAAATTTAAAAACTTTTGGTCTGTGAAACACATCAAAAGATAAACTTGAGATTGGGAGAAAATATTTGCACATCACATTTCTGACAAAGGTCCCGTATCTAGAAAAACAAATAACTCACAAAACTCAACAATAAGCCCCCTCTTTTTAAATCTCTCCAGGTGATGCAAACATATAACCAAATTTGGAAGCCTCTCTTCCATGACATCCTATTACACTTCCTGAGAAACATAATTCTCCTTCTGTCTTTGATTAGAGTTGGTTATGGAACATACATATAAAGCCCAGTCTCAGTCATTCACAGTCCCTTGAATTTGGGTGGCTTTCAGGTGTGTGCATCAGCAGCCTATAGGCTGTTGGACTGATGTTTCTCTTCTGGTTCTTCTGTCACTTCTGTTTATTCTATTCTTTCTTGGAGCCTGTAGATTTAAATACGGCTTTAGATATCAGGCAAGCATATCTCATGAAAGGCAAAAATATACAAAGTAAAACACTGATATTTACTTCAAAGGATCATTAAATGAAAATGCATTTCAACATGTCCATGTAACTTCTAAATTAATGAAGTTAATACACCTTTGAGCATCTCTCTAGGAGCAACTGGGGCATGCCTTTTTCATATCCACAGAAGGAGGATAAAAGTTGCAATAAGTTAATTCTTCTAATATTGATTTTTGTGATCTGCCCACCGTTCGTTTCTAAGGAAAATTTTCTATTAGACGGGTGCCTATTCACATTTTGGTAGGCATGAAAATCCTCTAGGGAAGAAGATTTTTAAAATGTAGATTCTTAACCTCCTACCTACAGACATATGTGTAGCTAATGTTGGGGTAAATGCCCCAAACAGATATTTTTAAATAAGTCCCTTTCTGTGATTCTAATAGAGCTGGAGCAATAGAACACCCCTTAGACGTCCTGGGTAATAACATCATCTCTGAGAATTTTACATGTTTATGTGTATCCTGTAACTGAAAACTATCACAGACATTGAACTTCAACAACGCAGGCATTCTGAGGCCAAATAAAACTGGCTAAAGTATAAGGGGAGAAAATCTAGCTTTGAAAATGAACCTCCCTTTCCCTGCCATTATTATTGTTATAATATTATTATTTTATGTAAATGACAACTTCTGTGAATGACTAACTTGGAGAGTTATTACGCATCAAGTATAACAGTCACTGATATTCTGGCCACAAATGTAATTCATTTGGTAAATCCCAGGCTCTTTGAAGCACGAACTACCTAACGTCATTGCATTTTGCAGCTAGGGTGTGCCCTAGACCCCGGGATGGCCATGGAGATCTTTCCTCTGAAACACTGGACAGGAAGAAACCTCAGTGTGTGGCCCTGAAGCGGAGCCCTTTCAGTTCCCGTTCTTCCCCCAACCCCATTTTCTTTTAGACTACTGAGCTATATTCAGAACCAAACAGGAAAGAATATTTTTTATGCCTTTTCATATTATGCTCCTGACTAAAGGTGAAAATATTCTGGCTGTGTAGAAGGGTAGTGTAAAAAAAATTAGTTTCTTGTATGTTTGTAGCAGTTATTATAAAACCGGCAAGGGGTAGTGTGAAGGCAATTTGGTTATCACCACAGTACTTGCATTAACTTTTTCCTTTTCCTCAGATTTTTATCCTTTTCTTTAGTGAAGAATTGCGGGAGACACTGTCATTATATTCACTCCTAAAGAGCTTCCTCATCAAATGCATTTTCTTTTTCCCTTCATTTGCCATTTAGCTTTCGCTAAGTGCAATAGGGAATGGCATTATGGTCTCGCATAATAGAAGAAAAATTAAATGTTTGTTGAAAAGCTCTCTGGCGCCTTTTCTAGAAGGGTGAGACTCATTGTCATGCATGAGCCTATTGGTTGACTTCTAATGGAGGACCCGGGAGTGTGATTCTAGAAAATCCTATTGAGAGTTTTGGGATCGCCAGCCAGCCAGCCACACAGTGCCACTGCTCAGGCATCCCATCCTTTGCATTTGTGAAATTGTATTTCTCATTAGAGATAACGCTTGTAACAAGCCAGAGGAAAGTGGGTCTTGCTGCAGCTTAATTTGAGGAAATTGATTAAGATAAATTTAAGATTTTTCTTATTTCAGAGGGGAAAAAAACCTCATTATGAAAAGAATGGACTGCCTGCTATTATTCTCATAGAGAGCAATTTAACAAGCAAATTTATGCACCGTTGAAGCCAACTGCTTGGCATTTGCATTTTGCTTGGTGGTTCCTAAAGACAAAAATTAACCCACTTTAGGAAGTAAGCAGATTTGGCATAGAAAAATTTGGAAAATATACAAAATTACAAAGGTAAATTAATGTTATTGTTAACATTTGATGTACTACTTTCAGTCTGCTTACTATGTGTGAGGATGATTTGGGGACCAAAGAAGTGTATAAAATATGATCTGTATACTGCCTTTTTTTAACCTACTCTTGGATTGTAAGCATTTCCCAGTAATATTAATATTTTTTCATAAACATAAATTTAATGTTTGTATAATCTACCTTTATTTATGCACTATAATTTAACTAATCACTCTTTTATAATTGGACATTAATACTCTAACAATCTTGATTCATCATAGAAGGCCTGAAATATATGTGGAAGATCCCATATTTCCACAAGTAAATTAAATGGCAGATGGTAGATTCTGGATCTCTCTGTTTATAGTAATTAACTCACTACTTGATAACATTTAAAATGCTGATTAGGACTGCAAGCTTTAGGAACTGGTTATTTGGGGAATGTCTTTGTGTTACCTATAGGGTAGTTTGTTTCCAGAGTTGCCTGGAAGTTTGAGGTCAGTGGATTAAAGCAAGGGTTCAGTCTTTTCTGCCCCAAGGGCAGGAAGGCAGGCAGGGGAGGAGGGAGGGGTTTATAGCTCCAAGCGTGCGAAGTTGTGAACATTCATTGTGAAGTCTGCACTGGGCTGCGAGGAATCCTGGTCTCAGTAACGCTGACTAGGTAGTGAAAAGGAGCCGTGTCTATGGTGAAAGCATGGAAGTAGGCCAAGTGACCCAGAGCTACTTGGGGGAGAGAAGTGATAACATCAACTTTTTACCAGACGAAACTTTGAGATTTCCTGACTTGACAGACGTTTGGCTGGCCATGCTAGAGGCTAATTTTGGAGTGGGGAGGAGGACTCCACTAGAGTTCCGAACTTACAGTCTGAGTCAAGTGTTGAGTATCATGAATAAATGAATGAGTGAATGTCTCTCATACAAGCGGAGTGGCTAGCATTTCAATTCAGACCCCACAGGTTAAGGCTTCAGTCTCACAAGATTGTCCCCACTTCAGATGCCAGTGTAAGGAGGTACCCAGGCTATCTGTGTTCTTGTCCAACTTGGCTACAAATTCAGGGATTCCCATAACCCCCTCTTCAGATTTGATAATTTTCTGGAACAACACACAGAGCTTAAGAAAATTCTATACTTGCAATTGTAGTTTATTATGAAGGATAAAAATAAGTAGCTGGGTAAAGAAGTATGTAAGGGGAGGTACAGAAAGGCTTTTAAGTACAGGAGCTCCTGTATTCATGGATTTGGGGGACCATCCTCCCCATGCCTCAGTGTGTGCATCGACTTGGAGCTCTAAGAACCCCCTCATTTAGGAATTTTTACACACATTTCATTATGTAGGAATGATTGACTAAATAATTGGTCATTGGGGATTGAACTCAGTCTGCAGCCCCTGTCTCCACCTTTCAAAGGGAATTCATTGAGCAAATAGCTGAAGTCAGTGAAGCCTCACCCTATCAAAAGTCCCTGAGACTGCCCTATAGCTAGGAGGGGATCTTCTCCCTCTCAAACCCATTTGCTCTGACCAGAGGCAGCAGTTCCTGCTTTGATCTATCTCAAATAGACATCTTGATAGTAACACACTTTTTTAAAATTTGTTTTTTTACTTTCTTTTACTTTTCTTTTATTTTTGTATTAAATTTATTGGGGTGGCATTGGTTCATAAAACCATACAGATTTCAAGTGTGCAACTCAATAAGACATCACCTGCACACTACACCAAGTGTTTACTGTCCCAAATAATGTCTCTTTCCATGCCATTTATCCACACGTGGCCCACTTCCGCTCCCCACCGCCTTTCCCTCTGGCTATCACCATACTGGTGTCTATGTCTATGAGTCTGTGTGATATACATATAAATACCCAGAAACTATCCAGCCATGTAATATGAAAAACAGAGACATTCAGTGAAGAAGATGCAAGATACAAAAAACACTGTACATAGGACAATGACACCTTAGTCCCCTTCAAAGTAGGCACCTTGAGACCTCACATAGTTCTCCCATCAGCTGCCTCATTAATCGTATTTTCCTGAATGTCATCGGTGGTCTGAAATCTCTTCCCTTTCAAAGGTTATTTTAGTTTTGGGAGAAGTCAGAAGGTGCCAGGTGCCAAATCTGGGTTGTAGGGGGGCTGAGTCACCTAGGTGACTTGATGTTTCACAAAAAAACTCTGTATGAAATGTGATGCAAGAGTGGGCACATTGTCATGATGTAGCTGCCAATCAGCAGTTGCTCACAGCTGCGGCCTTCTGAATCATGCGAATAGTTTCTTCAGAGGAATGTTCCAGCTTAATACAATATTTGATGCAGATTCCGTGTTCTATTCACTCAGTCATTTTGAATGTTATGGCCACACAGTACACATGCTCACTCAATGGCATCTAAGGTCTCCACTGACTAGTAAAGTCATCATTATTCACACATATGCATTCCAGTCCACGCACCTTGGTTGCCAGGTTACATCGATGTAGCACAAACCATTCTCATTATATTAACAATGGTTGGACATTTTCCAGATAGATCTCTCGCTCTCTCTCTCTCTCTCTCTCTCTCTCTATATATATATATATATATATGAAAAAATGTATATATATAGGGAAAATGTATGTGTGTATATATTTGTATATCTATTATATAATCACTTAAAACTCAGATATTATTGTGGTGGGAAGATACTTTTTAAATTGGGAACTAAAAACAAAGCAATTTATCAGATTCTATGTGTCATCTGAAAGTCCCTTAAAATGGGATATTGTGGATTTCTTTCTTTTTAATTTTTTTTTAAAGTAGAAGACTTTTACAGTACTTTTTTTAAATCACTAGTAGAACTGGGTAAAGTCTGAAGCCTAGTCTTTTGGGCTCCTGCTTTCTACAAGTCACAGGGTGGGGATGTTTGTGTTTGCCAAAATTGAAAGGGCCAGAATTTTAAAAAAATCACATGTTGCAATACTCTGTTCTCTTGCCCACTCTTGAGAGTAGGCTCAGTTCCTTCCTGATCAGATGAGGTCAAATGGAGACCTCCTACCATGTCACTTCCGGAAAAAGCTGTTTGCACTCTCCACATATTTTCAGGGAGTAGATGATGCTAATGATGCTGCTGCTGCTGGTGATGATGATAATAATTAAGCTTTTCTAAGTAATCCTTGGAACAGTTTCCTGCTGCACAAAATGGACGAAAGATACAGTATTTGGATTCAGAATAGAGCCCCAGTGTGGCATGATGGCTCGCAAGGCAGAAAGCATCACAGGACTCATGCACAAGAGGGAACAGTGGGATATGATAAGCATGTCTCTCCTTTCATCGCCGTCACGACTGAAAGTTCACCAAACTGCCGTCCAGTCCTGAGTCTCTGTGCTCTGGAAGTTGTGGATATGTTGGGGGAGGGGGAGGTACAGATGCAAGCAGTCAGAAGTTGAGTCTGTAAGGGTTTTAAAGAAGGAATCAGAGTACCTAAGAGTACTAAGGGGAATGGAATGTCTGTGGGTCACAGCACTGGGTAAGGAAGATTTCTCGACAATTACGACTTCTAGGACTTCTGTTTCTGGCATGATGGAAAGGCTTGGATCAAACTAACTCTCTTGCCAAGACAAACGATAAAAAACTAGAAAAAACAACACTTTGAAAGCACTGAGGAGCAGCCAAGTCAGACAGGAAGAAGTGAGGTGCACAGGGGAGAGGCTACATTAATTCCATATATTCCCTTGGATCATTTGCTAATTTAAAGATCAGGGAATAGAAACATCACAAGTAGAGGTAGATTAGCGTTTTGACATTCTCGCCAAGTGAGGAATTACTCAGGTGTTGGAGCTTGAGGTTACCAAGGCAGCAAAGAACTGAAGACCCAAAATCTTGGAAAGGAAGGAATTTTGGAGAAATAAGTCTGAAATTCAGTGTGAAATGTCCTCTGAGGCGTTCACAAAATTCTAACTGTACTCACATGAGATAAATAAGGCAAATCTCTGATGAAAACAGTGGATAGCAGCAGCTGGGAAGCTAAGTAGCTGAGTGGAGATGTTTGGCAGTCATCTAACACTTAGTAGACAGAGGCTGGGGTTCAGGGCTCAACAAGATGGAGAAATCTTGGGAAACATCTTCATGTTTTTTAGCTGAGACTCCAGCAGAGGAATGCACTAAGCATTTGGGCTAAGCCATAGCATTATAGGCAATCCTGAAAGAGACAATGTTTTTATTATCTCTTACTGTTTTACAAATCATATCAAAGCTTAGAGGCTTAAGACAATAACAACTTATTATCTCTCACAGTTTTCGAGGTTGACAGACTCAGCTGGGTGGTTCTTGTTTGGTGTCCTTTAAGTATAGCCAGAGTTTAAGGCTGGACTCATTTGAAAGCTTCTTCACTCAAGTATCTGGAACCTGGGCTGGGAGGTCTGGAATAGCTGGGGAGTGAATGAGTTGAGCATTTGTCTAAGAGTCATCACCATGTGACTAATATGGGCTTGTCCACACACAGGGGTCTCAGTGTAGCTGGACTTTTTATGAAATGGCTGGCTTCTTCCAGACTGGGCATTTCAAAAAGAGGGCAAGTAGAGCTGGAAGTCTTTTAAGACATGGGTTCCAAAATGATACAGTATCAATCTGCCATAGTAAATTGGTCAAAGCAGTCTCAGAGATGATCCAGTTGTTAAAGAAGGAGACCTAACTCACTCAGCTCAGTGGGAGGACTGTCAAAGAATGTAAGGTCATCTGTAATATGCCACAAACTAGCCCTAGTAAAGCTTTGAGTCAGGCCTTGACTGGATGAATTTGATCCTGCCTGTCAGAAAAAATTAAGTCCTCCAAGGGGAAAGATTACTTCATTGAGAGGTCCTACAAATTGTTCATACACAATGTTTGACATTCAATGAAAAATTACTAGGAAGGTCAAGAAATAAAACCAGACCAAAAAGAAAATGAAAAATCAAACAGTAGAAGCAGGTCCAGATGTTGGAGTTATAATGTAGGGAATTTAAAATAACTGTTACTAACACGATAAAGAAAAAAATGTTAAAAGATAGTTTTGTCAGAAAACGGGATCTATAAAAAGTAATAGAGTCATCCCTGACTGGTGTGGCTCAGGGGGTTGAGCGTCGTCCCACAAATTGAAAGGTTGCCAGTTTGATTCCTGGTTAGTGCACATGCGTAGGTTGCAGGCCAGGTCCACAGCTGGGGCTCTGAGAAAGAGGCAACCGATCAATGCCTCTCTTGCACATCGATGTTTCTCTCCCTCTCTTCTTCCCTCCCTTCCCCTCTCTCTGGAAATAAATGCCTAAAATCTTTAAAAGAATAATAGATTCAAGTGGAAATTCTAAACCTTGAAAACACAATATTAGATGTTATGAATTCAGCAGATCAAACACAGAATAAGAATGGATCAATAAACTAAAATATAGAATAATAAAAAAAATCCAGATGTAAACATACAGAGAATAAAAGGATTAAATATAAAGAATTAGTGTTAAGAAATATATGATGGGTGGTTAAAATGACTACCATATGTCATTAGAATTCCAGGAAAAGAAGAGATAAAAAGAAACAGAAATAATTCATTTAAAGGAAAACTGGCAGGAATTTTCCATAAGTTGGAAAATATCAAGCTTACACAAGACAAGTGTTATACAGCTCAAGAAGGATTAACAGAAAGGAGATCACATTTAGACACAAAGTATTCAAACTAATAAAAAAATATAAAGACACAAAGTATTCAAACTAATAAAAAATATATAAAGAGAAAAATCTTTAAAGTAATAAAAACTCACCCTCCTTCAAAACAGCAAGACTGACAGTTGATTTTTCTTTCTTTTTTAAATAACATATATATATCACTTAAAAATTTTTCACAAAAGCTAATCATTACCTGTTTTAGAAATATTTGTACATTTCCAATGGGTAGATTCCAGAAATATTTTTATTTTGAGAGATGAGATGATGACTATAGTCAGGATTTTTATGTCAGCTGACTTTTAAAGTTAAAGTTATAATTTAAAGTTATATTATGGTGAAGCTATCCTCATAAAATAAAGCAACATAAAGACAGATTTAGACCAGTAAAACATAAGAGAATTTGTCTCCAGAAGACTTACATTCAAAGAATACTAGAAAGAAAACTTTATGCAGAAAAAGAAATATATGACCTCATATGAAAAAATAATAATGCAGGAAGGAAATGAAGATCACTATGAGTGGGGAGATAGTGGGCAAATCTAAACAAATATTGATGATTAAGAAAAATAATTACAAAATATTATGTGGTTTAAAATACATAGAAAGTTATAATATATGAGAACAACAGTATAGAAGGATGGGGTATGATAAAGAGAGGTGAAATGTTTAGATTGCATTGTCTGGGAAGCAGTGAAAGAACTAATGTTAGGAAGACTCATAAATTACGACTGCATCTTGAAATGTCTAAGATAATGACTAAGGTCACTGCTAAGGGAGAAAATAGAAACATAGTTGTAAAGATACTTGATTGATTCAAAAGAAGACAAGAAAGTATAATAGTAAAAAAATAGACTCAATTAATATAAAACGAATAATCCGATAACAGATTTAAACCCAAATGTATTAGTAATTACAGTAAATGTAAATGAACTGAAACACTAATTAAATGGCAAAGATTGCTAGAGTGTATACAGAAAAATGAGATCCAACTATACATTTCTTACAAGGTGAAAACATTAAATATAAAACACAGAGTAAAGAATGTATTAAGAATAACATGCAACACTAACCAAAAAAAAGCTCATATGATGATTCCATTATAGGACAAAGTAAATGTCAGGCAATAGATTACTAAAGAGGTATTGTACCATAAAAAGATAAGCACACACTATACAAGGCAAAAGTCAACAAATAAAAGAAGAAATCGAGAAATCCAAAATTATGGTTGAATATTTTAAGTCAGTAGTGTCAGTGATAAAAAGAACATGCCTAGAAAAAAACAACAACAACAAAAACCAGAACAGATCAAAACTCCAGAAAAAATACAACTAAGTGATGAAGAGATAGCCAACCTATCAGATGCAGAGTTTCAAACACTGGGAATCAGGATGTTCACAGAAATGGTTGAGTATGGTTGCAAAATAGAGGAAAAAGTGAAGGTTATGAAAAGTGAAATAAAGAAAAATGTACAGGGAACCAATGGTGACGAGAAGGAAACCGGGACTCACATCAACAGTTTGGAGCAGAAGGAAGAAAGAAACATTCACCCAGAACAGAATGAAGAAACAACAACTCAAAAAAATCAAGAAAGGCTCAGGAACCTTCGGGACAAATTTAAACATTCCAACACCTGAATCATAGGGGTGCCAGAAGGAGAAGAGGAAGAGCAAGAAATGGAAAACTTATCTGAAAACACAATGAAGGAGAACTTCCCCAATCTGGCAAAGGAAATAGACATCCAGGAAGTCCAGGAAGCTCAGAGAGTTCCCAAGAAGTTGGACCCAAGGAAGCACACACCAAGGCACATCATAATTACATTACCCAAGATTAAAGAGAAGGAGAGAATCTTAAAAGCAGCAAGAGGAAAGGAGAAAATTACCTACAAAACAGTTCCCATAAGGCTATCAGCTGATTTCTCAAAAGAAGTCTTACAGGAAAGAAGGGGATGAAAAGAAGTATTCAAAGTCATCAAAGGCAAGGACTTACATCCAAGATTACTCTATCTAGCAAAGCTATCATTTAGAATGGGAGGGTAGATAAAGTGCTTCCCAGATAAGGTCAAGTTAAAGGAGTTCCTCATCACCCAGCCCTTATTATATGAAATGTTAAAGGGACTTATCTAAGGAAAAGAAGATGATCAAAAATAAGAACTGTAAAATGACAACAAACTGACAACTATCAACAACCGAACCTAAAAAAACAAAAACAAAAACGAACTAAGCAAACAAGTAGACCAGAAACAGACTCATAGAAATGGAGATCACATGGAGGGTTATCAGGGGGGAGAATGGGGGAAAAGGTACAGGGAATAAGAAACATAATTGGTAGGTACAAAATAGACAGGTGGAGGTTAGGAATAGCATGGGAAATGGAGAAGCCAAAGAACTTATATGTACGACCCGTGGACATGAACTAAGGTGGGGGAATGATGGTGGGAGGGGGTACAAAGCAGAGGGGAATAAAGGGGAGAAAAAATGGGACAACTGTAATAGTATAATCTATAAAATACATTAAAAAAACCCTCAAACTAATTGGCCTATATAGAACAATACATCACAAACTACAAAAAAATGTAATGTTTCCATACACATATGAGATATTTGCCAAAACACACATACATCAACTATAAAGAAAATCATAATTTTCAAAAAGATAAAAATTTAATACTATATACTCTGATAGGGGTGGAGTTAAGCTTGAAACCAAAGCCAGATAAAACCAAAATTTAAGAAATTAACTAATATACTTCTAAACATGTATGGGTCAAAGAAGAAATTAAAATTTGTTAGAATATATTTTCAACTGAATAATTAAAAACAGAGCATATCAAGACATAAGGGTGTGGTCAAAGCAAAAAAAATGTATTGCCTTAAAGGTTTGTCTTAGAAAAGAAGATGTTGAAAATCAATCATCTAAGCAAATATCTCAGGAAGAAAAGGAAGAGCAAACAAAACTTAAAGAAGGTGAAAAGGTGTAAATAAAAAGGAAAAGTCTAGAAATCAATGAAACAATAAACAAATACACAAAAGAAAAAATCAATAAAGTCAAAAAATGGTTCTTTGAAATATTAAAAATTGAGAAGCCCCAGCAAGACTGACCCTGAGACAGCACAAATCATCAATATCAGCAACAAAGAGGGAGGCTCCACACAGATTCTAAAGACATTCAAAAATAATAAAATATTTAATATCTTTTATATTATTTGGCAACTTTGTGTTGAAAAATTTCACAATATGGATAAAATGTGCAAATTTCTTGATAAAAAGTGGTAGAAAATATGGACCTTCCTATAACTAAAAAAATCCAGAGCCAAATGGTTTCACAGACAAATTCTACCAAAAACTGAAAAAAAATAGCATTGCTGTTACCCAAACTCTTCTACTAATGCCTAGGACTCTGTTAAATGCTAAAAACATGAAGAAGAATAAGACAAGGTGCATACCCTCAAAACTCTGACAGGGCAACAGACCTGCAAACAAATAATTACAACAGAATGTGTAGAGCATCACCGAAGAGGCATAAGAATAGTGTTTTGACTGCATGTAACCGATTTGTTTTGGAGGACTCTGGACAACTTTGCAGAGAAGGTACAATGGAGTTGGGTTTTTAATGTTGCGTAGCAGAACCTGCCAAAGACAAGGAAGAAGAGCTGGCATCCCAGGAAAGAGAAAATAAAAAGAGCAAAAGGATTATCTTGAGTGATCATGATGTGTTAAGGTTAGGGTGAGCAGCTTGATGTAGCAGACGTAGTTGCAAGAAGCAGGGGATTGTAAGGAAAGGTGGTCAGTGAGCCACCCCTCGTCTTATTTCCTTCACTTGGACTCCCTAGACTGCTATAGTTGGGTTCATTGCTTTTTTCTCTATGCTAGTTTCAGGTGAAGCAAGCAGCATTTAAATAGCCTTGGCTGGAGGCAGGGGTGTAGTTAGCAGTAAAGGGGAAACGTAGCACGAGGGTGGAGGGACTCTCGGAAGTAGGGAAAAGACAGCTCGCAAACAAACGCCGTTGTCCCAGATACTGGATCCAGTAACGACTATTGCGCTCTGGTGTTGAAGCAGAGTCCTAGCTGTTCTCACTCCTGTATGTTGCAGTTCTGTAACTTGGCTTCCAGGTTTGTTTTTTTTCCTCTTTCTTTCTACTGATTCATGATCTTTTCATGCCCAGTCTCCTGAGAACGAGGGCACAATCAGCCAGGGTGGGGCTGAAGGTGACCTGTTATCGGGTAGATCACTGGGATGACAACCATCAAGGCCCCCAAACTTCAGCACCGTATTTGCACTTTGTCCTTAAGTCATAGCAAGAAGATCAATGGTGCTGGGGAAACCAGACCGATAACCACTAGAGGACAAAACAAGGCATCCTATAATTAAGCTATTATATTGTTGATCTATGATTCCAGTCATATGGAGCAAAATCACGAAGGAGAACAATAAAGCCTTTTGCAGTCAGGGAAGCCTTCAAATGGGTGATGTATGTATTTTTTATCATGACTACCCAGAAAAGAACACAGCCTACACAAAGGTAGAACCCAATGGGGAAAATCCTGGGAGGGGGACGTGTTGGCTACTCATGTCACTTAGGCTATATTGATAGAAAACCAAAACAACCTACCAATGTTGTTGGTGCAGCGTTAAAGGAGAACATCAAACTTGCTGCTTAATCCATTTTGTTCTTTGACTGAGTTTGTCACAGTGTTGAAGAATCTCTCGTCTTCAGAAAATTGAGGTATGTTTATCAGTCATTCAAAAGGGTTAGTTTCAAACAAAGTTTGAAAGTCTCAGAAATGAGGGTGGTAGTAGGGCCAAAGACCTTGAATGCCCTGTGATTCTTCCCTTGATTAACTGGCCTCGGCCAGACTTCTGTTGTGTTTCTGTCTGGGGTTATTTTGGATGACATTTCACTTGCCGCATATAAGACATCTAGTGGGATGCGCTGGGTTCTTACTAGTATCTCCTCAAATGCCTTCTGTTTGACATCATTTTCTCTTCCTCTCAAAGATGAATTCAGTAAGCCAAATGAAATGTCAAGAATATTGTGTGTAATTGACATTAGGGAATGCTTGGCTCCTTTTTGACTAGTTGGCACTCAGCTCTGGACCAAAGCAGTCTGTCTAGCTCCCTGCAAACATTTTGCTGACCTGAGAAAATTTTGTTGACTTGAGGAAAAATAGGTGCATGGAATCAAGTTGCATTTTCTGATAGAGGAACATTGTGGTAAAAGATTTGGGTTGGTCATTCTGGAAATTTTGGTTCCCATTCACTGGTCAAATGGTTATTGAGAGCCTACTACATTTCAGTACAATACGCTTTATGGGAATATTTAGGGCAGTGATTTCCAAACTGAACATCAAAGAGGTTAATAGATGTTCTTTTGACAAAATGGTTTCTGGCTAAATGAGTTTGCAACATAAACCTTCCTGTTTGAATATAGAGTTTACTGGAATGGTAAAGTTTCAGATAAGTCTTGCAGCAAAGAAACCAGCCTCATTTTTCTTTGATTAACCCAGCTTTTAAAAAATTATTTCTGAACATGAACATTTCCTCATTTTGGAACATTCATTAAATTTCATGGGATACAGGGATTCTGGGAAAGGGGGGTTGAATTAGCTCTCTCTGCTTCTTCCTCCCACCGCTGTATTTATTGGGGAGTGGAAATTGGAGACCTTTCATGATACATCACATATCAGACAAGTGCCCAACAGAAAATGGCTGCGACAAAGAAATTGTAGTAAAATATGTTAATGGCAGAAAAAGATCCATGCAAACATTTAGCCAAATTATTTTTTCACTCTCATTTTTCTCTCTTTGTCTCTTTCTTTTAATGTTACCCTTTAAGGCTTTAGCCACAAAGAGGCAGTATCTTCTTCCTAAACTGTCTTATTGGTAACTATACTGCCCCTCCTCTTTTTTCCAGTTTCTTAGATGACTTTTGATGCTGTACCTACAACATATAGATGTTAACTAGAGGGTTGGCTTTACCTTCTCATTCGTGATGTACGACCAAACCTCCTCAAGTCAAAAGCTGACTAACAAGCATGAAGGAGATGGTTTTGCAGGCAGATGCCTAGTGTGGCTGGTTGGGTGTGAAGCTGGGAAATCTGTTCCATTTGGGAAGAATGTCTTGAGAGTGGGTAGAAGACCAGAGAATTGCCCCAAGGGCAAGATTAGGTTAGTTATTCCAACAGTCAAGGGGATCATTAAAATCCTAGGGGTGTGAGTCAAATGATTGGGTGCCCTGGGAGCAAAGGGCATGTTGAATGGAGAAGAAAGCCTAAGCCAAAAAGGAGAACATTGGTAGCTCCCATAGTTGTGAGAGAGTGAACAAATTTCTCTGGAAACAAAAATGTCTCAGTTTAATTTTTTTCAACTTTGGATTTAAAATGTAAACTCTAAAAATATCTGCTTATTAAAATGTGCTCTTTCTGTGAATGTTCAGGTGCCTCCAAGCATGAGGGTGGTGATATCTTGGCTTCTAATGACGTTCAAAGTCAAATATAGCTGTACTGAGCAATTGCTTTGAAATGTAAAATAAAACAAAACAACCCACCCCCTACCTTAACTAATAGAATGTAGTATTGCTAGCAAAGTGGGAGTATTTAACATCCATTACTCATTTGATTTGAGGATATAATTAAAAATACATGTTTCCCCAAGCTTGGTTCTTATTCTGGTTTCACCACGGACCTACTGATGGGCAGATTGCTAGGATCCCAGCTCTAGAAGGGCATCCTTCCTAGGAAGAGGAGACAGACCATAAACAGACACACACTTTCAATACAGTGCTTTAATAGGACTTTGCACATAGTCTGGTGAGAGCATGGGGAGTGGGGTTGGAATCTACCCTGGGTTTGGGGAAGAGATAGTTTTGGGTATTTAGTAATGACTCTCTAGAGAAGAGGATGCTTGAACTAAGTTTTAATAGAAGAACAGTTTAGGTTGCAGGGATGAAAAGAAGAGATTGGCAAAGACACTCAGGGTAGAGGAAGCAACATGGGTCAAACACAGAAGCAGGAAATCTAGCAGTCCTAAGGCTGTGCCTAGAAAAATGCATTAGTTTCTAATCCTGCATACCAAAGCCCCACAAATTTAGTGGCTTAAAATAACTCAAATTATTATCTTACAGTTCTGAGGGTCAGATCTGGCAGGGATGTCACTGGGCTGAAATCAAGGTGTGTCTGGGCTGCATTTCCTTCTGGAGGCTCTGGGGGAGAATTGATTTCCTTGTGTTCTCCAGTTTCTTGAAGCTGCTCACATTCCTTGGCTAGTGGCCCCCTTCTTAGATTTTCAAAGTCTGCAATGTAGTATCTTGTGACCCTGACTTTCTGCACATCTTTTCTCTGACAAAACTGAGAAAGGTTCTCCACTTTAATGATTGATGTGATTAGAATGGGCCTACCTGGACCAACATGGATAATATCCTTATTTCAATGTCTGTAATCACATCTGCGAAACCCCTTTTGCGGGTGAGATTACATATTCACAGGTTCTGGGGACTAGGGTGTGGGCATCTTTGGGTGTTGGGGGGTGGTCATTATTCTGCCTACCACGGGCAGGATGACTCTGATGAGGTAGGCAAGGACCACATCATGGATGGAAAGCCCTGTGTGCCTGCTGTGCACTGGAGCAAGTTTCTTATTTCCCTTCTAGTTTGGACTGACTCACTTGCCAGTGCTCTGCTATTTGGGGGCTGGAGCTGGTCTGTGTGGTTCATCAACAAAGAAAGTGATTGAGGACTGATTGCTGTTCATTACCGCCAGTGGTCCCCCTGACCCTGTGAAACTTAACCTCTGTACAACAATAATTAAAAAATTATTTGTCTCCTCTTCACTGTTTACCTGAATACACACACCAAGATGAAACGGACTTTGACTTCCTACATCCGTTCTACCAAGGCTTTGTTTCCGCTAACTATTGCTATCCTTTTTTTTTAACATTTGATTTTCAGTTAAGTGCATATTTAAAAAAAAGATACAGCAGAGTCTACATATATTTTCTTGAACTGACCTAATTATATAAATTTATAAAGGCAAAATTGGTCCAAGACCAGTTCTTTAAATTATCTTATTATGTATCTTATAGAAGAAATCTTTGAGAAACGCCAGTATTTCTCAAGCTTTTCCTCTCTTTCCAAACTGTTCCCATGATCAGTCAATCTTCCCCAGTAACATCTCATTAAAATGAATGATTCTTAATGGAACATGAACCACGTTTTGAGAATAGCTGATCTAGTCAATCCTCAAAATTTTATGAACTAGGAAACGGATACTCAAATAGGGTAAGCGTGACTTGACCAATATCACACAGCTACTTACCTGAAAATCCAGGATTTGACCTCAGTATCAAGTTTAATTTTACCTCAGGCCTTCCAATTATTACTTTGCTAAAAGCAAAAATAATTTTTACATCGCAGTCTCTTAATTTTTACCCCCTTAGTTCTGTATTTTAGAGGCTTCACTATCTTTACCAGAAAAGTAACAAAGACTGAACATTGACATGCAGTTTCTTTTTATGTTGCACATCACTCTTTCTTTTTTTTTGACAAGGAGAGATTTAGCCTCGTTGGTTCATCTTTCTCTCTTTTTTAGCTCATTCTTTGTATCTTCCTCGTAAGATTCACACTCCTCTCACTTCCTCTCTACTTCCAGCTCTCCTTCCTTTAACAATATCCCAGACTCTACACGCCTCCTGTGTCCTCCAAAGGGCAGACACAAATAGCTGCAGCGGTGGAGGTTGATTTAATTGCTTCGTCATGTTTTTTACTTAGGTCTTCTTTGAGTCTTTCCTCCAGATGCTTGTCCAATTTTCCTCCTTTTTGCTCTATTTTTTTCCTTCTATATAAACTGTACCCAGCTCCATCCCCATCACAGGTTTCTGTCAGCACAAACAGGGAGTTAGCTTCCCAAAAAAGATGACTATATTGAGCATTTATGTAGCATCTTCCCCCTCAGCAATTGAAAACCTTCCGTAGGGAAGAGATATGACATCTCTGTTACACTGCGGATGAGAATCGGAGGCAGAGAGTAGGAGGAGGAGGGAAGAAGATATATTATAAGTTACCCTTTACACATGCAACAACCAAACAGTACAGGTTAGGTTGATCCAACTATTTCCCTTTATTATTTGAGGGCTTAGGTTAAGTCATGATATTGGAGCATTGATCAACAGATTGGCTTGCCAAGTAATCAATCCATTCCTCTAGTGGAGATGCCTAAAATAGAGAGATCTACAGCCCACGGCTTAACGTTTAGGCAGAGCCAGCTGCTGTAGAACATAACGTGGCATCAAAATGAAAGGCACTGTGTATGGCTGTAATGTTCTGGGCTTGAACCATGTTCAACCCCTTTCTCCTTAATCTCCATGAGCCTCTATTTTCTCGTCTGTGAAATGGGGAAAAGCAGATATGCATTTCAGTCTTGTTTCTAGGTTTAAGAGATGAAGACGTCTTGAGTGTATTTAAAAGTTGATGGGACAGAGACAATATAGAGCAAAAGATTTAACATAGAAGAGAGAGGATAATTTATAAAGCAAGGGCCCTCCCTGATAAAGCAGGCAGGGACTGGTGGAGGGACAAGCCTTAGAAAGAAAGGCACCTATTTTATGCTGGCGGGAAGCAAGGTGGAACAAAGGCTGCAAATGTGGTGGTGGAAAGTTGAAGGATGTCCCTTCTGAGGACATCACCTTCTCTGAGAAGTTGGAGTTAATGCCACCCATTTTGAGTATTGAGGAACGTGTGGATGTTGGAAGACTGGGTTCAGTGGAGAAACTACGGAGTCCTCACTGTGGAGAGTAGGGGAGAGAACTGATCAAACTCAGCAGGATTTCTTGGCCGTGTTTCATGTCCTGCGGAGGATGCTGACCATGAACCCAGTGACCATCTGCCCTGCTGCCTTCTCTGCAGTGACGTTCAGCAACCTGGGCCAGCGGATAGATTCACTTGAGAAGGGTCAGTTCGGTATGAGGAAAGGACAGTGGAGCATGGGAATTGAGGAAGTTGAGGAGACTGGTCAAAGAAACAGACTATTGACTCTCAGTAGGATAGGGAAGGCAGTGAAGGAAGGACACTGATCAGTGAGAAACTGTGAGGGTGGTCAAATGAATTCAAGCAGCTGGTAGCCTCATTCATTGTTTTCATTAAGCAGGCAGTCTAAAGCCAGAGCCCGCACTATTAAATACTCTTATACTATTTTTGCTGTGACAACAGCTGTATCACATTGTCTGTGTGAGTGAACATAAGATATGAATTTATTCTGAAATCATTTGTTAAACCTAAGTTAAGTCAAGCTAAACTTCTTGGTAAATATGAAAATTCTCAAATGTGTAGCATAAAAATCCCACTACCATCATACACTCCTCGCAGGGCCAGGAAGGTGGATGAGGCCAATAAGCAGTTTTTTGAGGCTGGTGTCTCAAGGCAAGTCTACAAGGCTATTTTGGATTGTTTTATCTTGACTGTTGACTTGAAATAACAGGGTGAATAAGGGGAGAGATGAAAACGAATTTGGAGTTAATGTAGCTAATAATTGAAATAGGTGGAAATGAAAGGAATTATGTTGGCAGGTGTGGAATTATGGGACGGCTATGAAGGGAGGACGAGGCCTTGGTTACCTGCATCTCCTGGGGATCAGAGACAGGATGGTGGAGGGGGCTGAGTGCTGATAGGACCCTCAAGGGTGTTGCAAGGGGAGAGCTGTCACTTGCACTGAACACTGTATCTAGCTTATCAGGGACATCGGAGTATAATTTAGAGTCCAATAGCTCTGAGTTTATTCCTAAGAGGGAAATTGGGGTGGTGGTAATAACCAAATCACAGGAACATTTACCTGGCCTGAGCACTCATTTGGACCTCCGAGTCCTCATGTAACTCCACACTGAAGTTTGGGATAAACATCCTCATTCTTTCTTTCTCTGAGGAGAGTACTTCTATGCAATGCCCTATAAGTCTGCAATCAGGACAGTGCCACTGCCCTCAGCCCCGGGCACTGTGTTGAGATGAAAAGGGTACATAGAGTTTCAGGTTCAAACTAAGGACATTCCAGACCTCCTCGGGGGTGGGCGTTGGTGACCATCAGTGTGGCTGACACCAGAGGTGAGATTATCATGGGGAAGGGATGAGTGAATGCTGACATGACATTTCCCTGAGCATTTTCTTTTTTTTTTTTTTTTCCTCCAAGGGGAAGATTCTTTTTGTCCCAAACTTGAAGGGACTAAAATGATACCTCAATGGATTTTTAACCCACTGGGGACCCTGCCCTATTATCTTTATCAGGTTGGTCCCAGGGGGATGAAGTAAAGGTGTTAATTTTCCAACTTATGAAGCAAAATGACCGGCCTGAACATGTTCATTAGCTGTTGGTACTATCTTGGGTACAGAAGACTTTAAAAAGTTCATTGAGAGCCAAAAAGTTCCAGGGAAATTTTTCCAAAGTACCCAGTAAGAGAGTTCAGACAGCCACATCTTTCTTTCATTTCAGCAGCCGGCTCCGAAGTGCTTGGTTCTGAGAATCATTAGGGAAAGACAAAAGTCTTCCTGGCAGGTACTGAGATGTTTGGTTTGTTTTAACTTTTCATTGATCCCAGGAATGTTAAGGGGCATGTTTTCATGCAAACCACACTTTAATAAAAAGATGACTATGGTTAAATCCAGTCCCATGGGTAGCTAAAAAACAGAAATATGTATGCATTGGAAAATACAGTGCTTCTGTAGCCAATTCTGCCAGGTTCACAGAGCCGGCCTTTCTGGAAGATTTTATGCCACTCCTGTCTATTCTGATTAGGATGGAAGTTCCCAGCTTCTTCAATTATAATTTGTCAGTGTTTCCATCGAAGATCACAGCTTCTTGGAACACAGGCTTCTGGTGTGTTTCTAATCCCCGTGAGTCCTGCTGATGGCATGCAACCCAATGGCATGCAACCCGTGTCCTGCACCGTGTCTGTGCCTAACTTTTTGGTGTGAAATTCCAAGTTTTGTAAGCCTCGTCTTTCCCACATGACCCTGTACAGCTGTCTTCAGGTCCAGGAAATACTTGGACAGAAAACAGAAAATCAGACCCTGTGCTTTCTGGAACGCGAGGAGCTTTATACAAGGGGTAAAAGATTCCTGGCATGTGGACTAGAACAAGTCTCAACTGTTCCACTTCATTTTGGGAAAAGTCAGCATTGTTGACCAGATGTACGTCTGTTAGCATCCAGAATTACAATCAACAAAATAAGAATAAAAGAGCCTGATTTTGTCAGGAAGCCTAGATAGATAACAGTCCCAGCCCTTCCACCGACTAGCTGCATGGCCCTGGGTGATCATATACTCTCCATGGGAAATGGCTTACCCTTCTGTAAAATGAAATGGTTTGGGGTGTTGGAATCTAAGCCCCTCCTAGCTTTCAAATCCAGAAGATTCTGAGGAAAATGAAAATGGCTCCTCATAGGTCTCACAGTACTACCCCATATCACCAGTAGATGGCAGATGCGCATTGTAATCAGAAATTGATACCACAATGTGATACAGGTAGTCCCATAGTGATGAAGCTTATCAAGATAGGTACAGAATAAAGACCATTACAAAGAATGTTGTCCTTAACCAGCAGATAGATTCATGGACCTCTATGCAAAGATACTCTGTTTCCATTAAACCCGATGGGGTTTCCACATTTGCATTTGACCTCCTTTGAAATGACATTTTGAAAGGCAATATATCCACTGGAACAAACCATGCATTTCTTCTCTCATCCTTATTTATTAATTAATTCAACAACTATTTGTTAAGTCCACTATTTTCCAGATCCTGGACTAAGTGCTAAGGATACAGAGATAAACAAAAATGATTCAGTGCCAGTATTCAGGAAGCTCATCCTTCAGATGCAGAGACGTGCCATCAAACCAGTGATGGAGAAGTACACAGCAGACCACGTAACACGCTGAGAGGGAATGACTGCTTAGGTGAAATACTGCGTATTCAAGAATGAATGAAGTTTGGTCTAACAAACAGGAAATTAGTTGGTGAAAGAGGTGGTCCGGGCAAAAGAACAGTGTGTTCAAAGAGTCGTAGTCAAGAGAGAGTGAGGAGTATTCCAGGAGCTAAAAGAAGCCAGAATGATTGTATCACAGGACCAGGCAGAGAGTGGTGTGAGGCCTTCTAGGCCATGGAAAGGAGAAAGCTGGTTTTCATAAAATTCTTGATTTCTTCGTGACTCCATTAATAAGGGCAACTGTTTTCAGACTAGTTAGCTGACATCTTGGTGGGCAGAGAAGCCTGCTCCAATAGTAAAAGAAAGAACAGGCTCATTTGACTGGGAAGTAGAGGAGAGAGGCGTGGAGATCTGAGACTCAAAACTGGCTTGGATCAGTTTAAATCCAAAGAATATTCACTGCCCTGGCCAGGTGGCTCAGGGGGTTGGAGCGTCCTCCAAGAAGTTTTGGGGCTCGATTCCCAGTTGGGGTGTGCATGGTAGGCAGCCAATCGATGTTTCTCTCTCACATCGATGTTTCTCTCTCTCCCTTCCTCTCTAAAAATCAATAAACATATCCTCAGGTGAGGTCTAAAAAAAAGGAACATTCATTGCATTTCTAGGATTAATTAATCTCTCCCCTGCTGGCTAGCTGCACCCAGAGTGACGCTCTGTCACATCTATGCACCACGGGCTCTACCCCCCTTACCACTAGTCTTAGCAACCTGTGGGCCAGACACCGACGTTGCCACTTCCACTAAAAGAATTTGCAACACCATGTAACCACAGAGTGTGACGAAGAGGCCTGTGTTACCCCTCATTTGCCTACCAGCCCCTCACTCGTCATGGTTCTGTATCAATTCAATGATTGTTTTTCTCCGAAAATCTCAGCTCTTCAATAACATGGCCGCTCAGCAAAAGACACTGTGAATTAGCGTCTGGAGTGCTTCTGCACAGTAGAGGGAACGAATAACACGTCATTATGGATTTTCTGGCTATAACACACCACGGCAGATATTGGATTTTAAGAATTATAGTCTGAAGACAGGTCATCACTTCATTTGAAAAGCGAAGTTAGGTGTGTGATCTGTTGTAAATCTCGCAGTGCCCATGAAGTGGAAGGCAGGCAAAATTATATCTTTGAACTCAGATGGCTAGTCCATACGCTGCTCTCTCCTCCAGTTCTGCTTGAAATGCCCAGAAAAGTGACTGTTGTGCATCTAGACACTTACTTTAAAGCATGCGAAACCCCAAGTCAGTGACTTTTTCTCACCGCTTTCATGTGGAGCTAAGCACAGGAACATAAATCAGCTCTGTGTGCCACAAATCAGAGATGCGTTGGGGCCACTGGAAATTTTTCATTTAGCTTGTCGTGACATTCTTAGACCACCCAGCAAAAAAATGAAGAACTATTTATTTTCCCAAAGGTCCTGGCTGCAGGTTGGCAGAACATGGTGGCCAGACATTTATTTTCGCCCATCTTATTGCCTGAGGTAACCATATGTCGAACTGCTGGTTACTGTAAATGTAATGAGGATCTGTTTAGGCATGTGAGCCCAGAGTCTTAGATAGTTCTATTATTATTCATAAGTATTTGTGCTCTAGATATAATCATATTATTATAGTTTTGTATGTAGGCACACATAAAATTCAAGAGGCTACTTATTTTATCAACTCAACCTCGCCACCGGTCCCACGCAGCAAAACAGAGTCCGGCACAAATAATGCCCCCCTTTTATTACAAAATCATAAGCATGTAAGTCTGTAACCTAACAATATCACACTCAAGCACACCATGTGACATTTTAGGTGAAATGTTCACGTGAAAACTATAATTATACCCATGTTATTTATTACCCTACCAACCACACTCAAGCAGGCCTTACTTCTGCTGGACCCTGTATGTTAGAGATGATAAAAATCAGCACCTGTCAGTAGCTTGGCTACATTCTTCAAATAGGACCCATTTTCCTAGGACCATAATGCTGAGGGTTACCCTGGCCCACTGGTGGGTCGAAATGCCCTTCCACCCCCACAGAACTCTTTTCTCCTCCTGGTCTAAAACCCCCACCTTTAGAGACAGTCATAGGTGGTACCATCAGTTCAGAGACTGGTTTCCATTTGAGGAGACATGACACAAGGCCTTCTCGTACACTAGCCTCTACCATGGGCTACCCAAAGTTATTCATAATTCTTAGCATTAATTAAACTCCATTCTCTTTCTTCTCCACTCAAAAAATACAATTGTATCCACTGTAATTTATATAAAAAGTGAACTATCAGCAAACCAATACAAAAAGTGGTAGTAGTAACAAATAATCGCTGGCATATCTCACGCTATTGATGACAAGACATAGTCTGCAAGGCTCAGGGTAAGATTCCAGAAAGGATCCTAAGGGCCCGGACTAACCGTCTAAAGAATAAGGAACTTTGTTGCAGTTACTGTGGCTGGGATGCTGAGGGGCAGGGAGAGAAGCGGCACAGAAGGCTTCTTAAGAAGTAGAAATGAAGCTGAGAGCACTTCCCAACAGCATGGCGATCACTCAGACAGTGGGGTTCTCTCTGCACGTGTCCCTGTGCCCCTGGCTGCACAGAATGGGGCCACCGGTATGGACTAGATGGCTTTGAAAAGTCAGATGCGGAGGGACCAGGAGAGCCATTTTCTATGTTTTGTTCCACAGACCTCACAGAATGTTAGAGCAAGGAGAGACTTATTTTAAGAAGTTCCCTTTAGTTCCAGGTATTGAACCAAATCCAAAGAAGCTGAAGGTCACACGGGAGTTTATGACACAGATCTGCTGGGGCTATGGCTGGAATCCACGTCTTCTAATCACCAATAAAGTCCAATTTCCTCTGTACTGCATAGTGAAGCAAGTGGAGAAGCATGGGAAACAAAGAAACAACAGTTTAGTTGCATGCCTAGGAACCCCTTAGCTTGCTGAAATGGATACTTTCAGGAAACCAATTCTCCTGAGAAGAAACAGTACGCTGCTATCCTCAGATTACCTTGCCTAAATGATGTAATGGACACCGGGCCTTTGGCGTGACCTGTTGGATGTGGTCCTATCTTTGAGATGGTCTGTGGCCAAGGATCTGTTCTCTTGGCCCATCTGTTTCACACACAGACACAATCCTGGACTCCTTGTGCCTGTTATAATTCTTCACCCACGCCTGATCTCTTCCTTCTTTTGGCCAAAACAAGTATTTACAAATGAAACATACATCTTTTAAATTTTGTCTTTCAAGGCCAGCTGTCTTTTTTCCAACAGTTTCTAGCTCTATAACCTATTAAACCTACCAAAGCCACCGTGCTGAGGGGCTCTAAAAGCACTCACCGGGCTATCTTTCCCCACCTAGACACCGTGCCCTGCCTATCGGTCCAGCAGCACAATGGAAAGGGAACTGGAGAGATAGGACTTGGGTCTTAGGGATATGGCCTTGGGCAAGATTTAACGTCTTGAGCTCCAATGTCCTCATCTATAAAACATAGATTAAAATCCCCATTGTCCATGCCTCACCCAGTGATGAGATCCAAATGTGGAGAGGTAGGAAAGAGCTTGATAGGGTTAAAACACATTTTACATTCAATGCATTGTTAGTAGCCCCGATGAGCGACACTGTGGTAGGAATGCAAAGCCAGGTGTGGAGAAGTCCAGGTGTTCTGAAGATCCACCTGCTGAACCTGCCCAGGGAATCAGCTGTGCCACTAGGTTTTACAGGAGAATCTCTGTCTTCATGGAGACACACAATTTTACGTGGTCTTTAACACATCATAGATATGAGCTCTTCCCACTGCTGCTACTAACGCAAAAGGAGAGAGAGTTCAGAAAAGAATCAAGGTTGCTTTTTCTTCATCAGGCAACCATGTGGGTCATCCTGATGGGATGTTTCCAAAAGAGTTTCTGGTTTCTCTTAACTTCCCTGTGGCCTCCTTGAGTACTTGCTAATACCTCCACAGAATACTTCATCTGGTATCCCCACTTTTTTACTTGCACTCTGCAAAAGAAAAATGTTTTCTCTTATTGCCTTTTGAGCCAAGAGTAACAAAGTTTGGTCCCTGCATTTTCTGAATGTATTCCCCCTGAAACAAACCTTTGTGGTAAATCTCTCTTGAACCTGGCATATCCGCTTCTTGAAACTGGCATATCATTTTCTTTGTACACATTTACCTCATAAATTCACATCTCTGTTTTCTCACTGCTCTGACATCCTGAGAGACAGTATAATACACACAGTGAATTAAAGCTGCTCCGCCTCTGCTCTCCATGGGGTGCCACCTGAGCACCAGCTAGACACCTGCCCTTTCTCACCTGTGACGTTTATGGCAAGAGCTCCATCAATTGGTCACGTTTGCCTCCTTCTGGACTCAGGTTATGCTTGATCATCTTGGAATACAAATTAGGTTGCGCATGTGGCAGACCATTTGAACTGCCAGCTCTGTCTTGGGAAACGGGTACTTATAGGCAGAGAAAGGGTTTGAAAAACATTAACAGTTTAGGTAAGTGGACACACTCTATATGCCCAGTAGACACTGGAGAAGGCCTGGTGAGGCTCGGGCAGCCCAAGTTGCTGGGGGCACGCCATATGTCCTGCTGCCTTCAGCCAAAGTTCTTCTGAGACTATGATGGTTTACACATTTTGCTCCCTCGAAAGGATAAACAAAATATTCCATAATAAAACATTTTAGAGGGATTGGTTATTTCTAATTACAACAAACTAGCAAGAATGCGCAGTGGTAGTTCATTTCAGTTTTCATTCTTATTGAGAATATGATGGCTAAGGGGATGGTTTTTAAAATTAGTATTGTGATTTATTTTTACCCAAGCTTATTATTTTGAAAATTTTTACAGGAAAATTTATTAAAAAATTCAGTGAACTGCTGTCTCCCCTTCACACACGTCAACAAGTGTTAAGCTTTGCTGCATTTGCTTAATCAGTCTGCATTTCATTGTTTCCCTCAGAACCACAGCAAATAAGCCACAGACCTCAAGGTCCTTCACCCACAAACATTTCAGGGTGTTTCTCCTAACCACAATTTCATCATTACACCTACAGAATGGAGTGTTGATATAATTTTTAAATAAATTTTTATTACGCTGTGATTTACCTAGATAGATTATAAGCATACAGTTCAACTGGTTTTGAAAAATGCATATAACGTGCCCCTACCAGGACATGCTCCTATCAAGAAAAAGGGCATTTCCATCACCCCAGAAGGTTCCCTCATGCTCCTTCCCAATCTTCTTCACTCCCAGAAGCAACCCTCATGTGATCCAATCTCTCATCATAGACCCATTTTGCCTCTTCTAGAGCTTAATATAAATGGAATCATATAGTCTGCATATTTTAGTTTAGCTTTTTGCCTCTCGTAATATTTCTGAAATGGTCATTCCAGTTGTAGGTTGTGTCAGTAGTTTTTACTGTTGATTAGTATTATATTATCTATATATAACAATTTGTTATCCATATCATCTGGGCTGTTCTGAGTTTTTGCTTATTACGAACATTGTTGTACAAAGTTCTGTGGACATATTGATACAATAATATTGCATAATATACAATTTATATTGAGATTATCCCAATGGTCCCCCAAATGTCCTTTATAGATTTTTTTTTTCATTCCAGGGTCAAATAAAGGATCATTTGTTACATTTGGCTGTCTTTTATCTTTGGTGTCTTTTCGTTGAGAACAATCCCACTTTTTAAAAATATCTTTTATTAGCTTTTTTAAAAAGCTTGAGATAATTGTGTTGTAGCGTGTTAGGCATTCTGGATTTGTTGATTATTTCCTCAGGATTAGGTTGAGTTTAAATCTCTCTGAGAGAGAGAGATTTAAAAAACACAGGATGAATGATAGTGAAAGCCACCCTCTAAATATCCCCCCGTGACCCTGAGCTCCTGGTGGTCCTGCCTTTGTGTAGTGCCACCCACACTGAGTCAGGTCCGGTCTGTGTGACAACAGAATACTGTGGATGTGAGGGTGTGTGATTCCCAAACCTAGGTTATAAAGACAGTGCAACTTCCACCTTGAACTTTTGACCCCCTAGCTCTACGGAAGCCAGCTGTGATATGAAGAGGACGCTCAAGCAGCTCTGCACAGGGACCCAGGTGGGGAAGAACCAACTCTGCAACACCAACTGGCAAGCCATGTAGCATTTTGAAAGTAGATAATCCATGTCCACTTAAGCCTTCAGATGACTATATTTCCGGCTGACATCTCATTGAGACCACCTGAGAAACCCCAAAGTAGATCTTCTTAGCCAAAACCTTCCTATACTCCTTACAGAAATATGAGAAATAATAAATAGTTACTGTTGTTTCAATCCACAAAGTTCTTGAGGTATTTATTATGTACCCGTAGATAACTTATATAGCAACACCATCTATTTCCCACTGAGTGACAACAAGCAACACATTCCATTGTTGGTGGGACTAAGTGTGATCATTTGGTTAGATTAGAATCCACCCGACATCTCCACTGTAGTTACTTTTCTCCTTTGGAATAAATAAGAAATCTGTGGGGTGACGTCTAAGACTACCTGAATATGCTAATTTCTAACAACACTTCCCCCAATGATTTTAGAAACATGTACGATCTGTGTCCCAATAATTAAACTGAAGTTTGAAAATGCAGATTTTTCTAATTCAATCATTCCTTTTACATCTATGACCTGGCATTCTTCTATAAAGAAGCCTTCTTTGCACCTTGCCAACCCCCACGCCTCCATTTCTTTTTTTCCTCTTGAGTATCACCATCATTAAATCATGAGTATGAACTTATGGATTAATTTTTATTCAATATAGTATAATTCCAAACCATTATTTTTCTCCACTTATTTAAATTTGGTTATTTGGAGCCCCTTCAAGGTATCTCCTGAGGCATTTGGAATATCCACACTGGCCTCTGAGCATTTTGAGGGAATAATCTCCACGCTAGCACAGTTGGCATCGCTCTGTGGACCCCACATTCTGCACAGCACTCGGTTTATGCTTCTTGTGACAGGTCCCTTATTAGTAATTGCAGAATTCACATAAACAAATATTTATTGAGCACCTACCAGCTCCAAGCATTGTTCTGAGCACTGGGAATATAGGCCTAGATAAAAGTGTGAACAAAGAAGAAAAAATCCCTGCCCTTACAGAATCTACATTGTAGTGAGAATGTTCTTGTATTTTGCTTTTGTAAATTACCGGGTTGTGTAAAGACCAGGCCTTCATCTCCTGCTTCTGTGAGGATTTTGTTTTCTGCTCTTTCGTGGTTCACAACCTGTTTGCTTCTTTTCTTAATTAAGACGGCTGCTAATCGCCACGGATCTCTCAGCTTCTGAGTGCTTACATCTGAGTTCACGTTGGCAGTTACGTTTTCTCCATGGGATCAGCCAGTCTTTGGTGCATTATTAAAATGAAAAATAATATTTGAACCTTTTGGACACGTGAAAACTCATTTTCATCTCAGAGTCTAGCTGAAACTAACTTCTGTGTTATGCTTCTTTTTCTTGGTACCTACTGTGTGACACCATTAACTCTCTCCCAGGAGCAGTAGCTTGGGTCATTATTGTTTAACCAAATAATTCTGAAAGTGTGTGGGCTTAAGAATACTAAGTGCACAGTCAAAGCTGAGACAGTGCCTCCTGGAGGTAATTTAATAAACAGTTGGGCTAATGACTGAACAGCCTGACTATAAACATGGCCTGCTCTTTTAGTGTTACATAGGTTTTTTATTTCATGTTGAAAGTTAAAATCCCACCCAAGCCCATTGTCATTTGAGGCTTCTTTCATGTATGGAAACTGCTAATTCTAAGAGATAAAGACTGTCAATCCCTCTTCTGTTTTCTTTAAAGATTTGTATCAGTACCTCCTTCCACCTTTCCTTTATACCAGTGTTTTTCAACTGGGGGCGATTTTGCCCCCAGGGAACACATGGCAATGCCTGGAGACATTTTCAGCTGCATGACTATGGGTGCTGTTAGCATCGACTGGGCAGAGGCCAAGGATGCTACTAAACATGCCATAATGCACAGGACAGCCACCCGCAGCAAAGCATTATATGGTCCAAAGTGTCAAGAGGTCTGAGGTTGAATAACCCTGCTCTATAAACTTGGTCTAATTTACCCTAAAGTATGTAAAAGTGCTAGTCTCCAGTGTATAAGGGGGAGTCGATTGATGCCTGAGTAACATAAGCAGCGTCATTGGCAGTGGTGGCAGAGTCAAATTACAGGTGCAAATGAACAATACATGAGTTACTGGGAGAACTGAATTCCTCAAAGAATGACCTAGAAATATGTTTGATTTTTTTTCTGCTTTCTATAGGCTTTGCGAGGGAAATCTACCTTTCTACTCGTGCTCTTTCTTCACTGTTTTCCTCTGGGGTACACCTGGAGAGGAATGGTCCAAGGACCCAGCAAAACGTGTCTTTATTTTCTTCTTGCTTTGCAAAGTCTTTGTTTCCTTAACCTGGTTTGGACTAATAGTCCTCACCTTGTGGGTTATAGAGTACCAACTCCACTGCCAACCCCACTCTACTTGGGACCCTGCTTCTGTCACTGGGCCATCAGCTGCCTCCATAGGCAGTGAGCAAATGAGGTCACACAAGCTGTGGTGGCAGAGATTACCCCAGTTTTTTTGCATTTGGCCTGGAATCCCATGGGGGTATTCAGTCCCCTCTCCTTTGGTGTCTTTGTGGGCCATCCCCTAATAAATGCCTACTTGTTCTTCCTCAAAGCTCACAGGGTGTCAGAAGCCAAGACTGAGCTCTTGTTTGCATTCCCAGCGTTCACTGGCATGACCTCAGGAATCCTGCAGCTGCAGCATGAATGGGACCATTTGATGGTTTAGCTGAAGGCTTAAGTGGAGTTGGATGGCACAGAATCTTCCTATTAACGGCATTGTCAAACCTTCAACCAGACTCAAACAAATATTTTTTGGAAAAATCACTTGGTTGTCTGACTCCTCCAACTTGCAACTCTTTGCAAAGGGATCAGGATTCTGCTCCCCCAGCACCAGCACCGGTTATGGTACACAGTGTTTAGTAAATATTGGTTGAACCAAATGATGGAAACCGAAGTGCCAAAATGAAGTCTTATGAGATTGGTTGGCACTGTAGGGGAGGGGAATAAGAAGCTTTCCCCTACCCATTTTAGCTTTTCTGGCTGGGGCCCTATAAATTAGACCGAGAAAAGACAGATTAGCAACAGAAAAACAAGCAAGTTTATTACCATGTGCATCGTGCATACACACGGAGGACTCAGAGAAGAGTAACTCAGAGAGGTGGTTAAAAATTGGGCTTACATAGCATCTTAACAAAGGAGCATTACATATTAAGAGAAGGAACCAAACAAGGGGAAAAGACTGAGTTTCTAAGGGGTGGCAAATTATGGGAAGGCAAATACATGGAGACTCTATTGACAGATAAGGACTAATCTTAGTAGATTCCCCTAGTGCTGCCTCTGGGCTGATAAGGGTCTAGAGTCTTCTCCGGCAATTTACTTATATCCTGCTTGGTGGAGACAGGAGAGGAGACACCTTTACGTATTTATGTCCCACTTTCAGGCAAACAGGGAGAGGGCAGAGAGCTTTTCTCGTATCTGATTCCTCTCAATTGCTTTCAACTCAAAATAATCCTCATGCCAAAGTGGCATATTTTAGGGTGACATATTCTGCTACCCTTCAGTACTATTTTTACTGGTCACTGTACCCATCCTTTTGCTCCCATCTTTAGTTAAAAAGCAGCATTTTCGGAAAGGAATAATTTTCAATAGGAGAAATAACATGCTTTTCTATAGTCAAAGAGCTCCCGGATTTAACATCAGGCACGTTGTTCCCACACTCCCAAGCTTATTTCTGAAGGGCCACAGACTGATCTCTTTTTTTAAAATTGCAAACTGAGTGTGTCCAACCCTCAAGGAAAACCCAAAGGCCTTAGGTTCTGGATAGTCTTCCACCAATGGCTTCTGTAATCCCTTAGCCTCTAGCTCATCACTTCTTTCTCTGTGACACTACACTCTGAGCTTACTAAACTCTTTATTCACTGAACCCACTTTGCTCTCTCTGTCACTGAGCCTTTGCACATTCTCTTTCCCATAACACTCTTCCTGCCTTTTTTGGTGGTACTAACTCCTACTCAGGCTGCATTTTGCTTAGGCACGTGATTCTAAAATTTGCTGAACGACCTGGGGAAGCTTTTTACACCCTATCCCAATAAGACCAGAAACTGTGAGTGTGGAAGCTAGGCATCACTATTTTTTCTTTTTGAATTGCCAAGATGACTCCGATGTGCAACCAGTGGTTAAATTCCAATTGGAGAACCAGCGGTTAAAGAGGTATTTCTCAAGCCTTAATGTACATTGGTATCACCCTGATTCAGCAGATGACATGAGACTTAATATCCCACCTTTCTAACATGTTCCCAGGTGAGGTCCATGTGATACTGCTGGTCTGCAGACCATACTTGGAATAGCAAAGGCTGAAACTTTGATTCCTCTGGGACAGTGGTTCCCAAAGTGTGGCCCCTGGACTATCAGCTATTACCTGGAAAAATGTTGAAAGTGTAAATTACCAGCCCTTACCCTGCATCTAAATCAGACCCATGGGGCGAGGGCCTGTGGTTTGTGTTTTAACAAGCTCTCCAGGCGATCCTGTGCACACGTATGTTTGAGAACGGCAGTTCTAGGAAGTGTGCCTGAGACCCCGAAACTAAGTTGCTTTATCTCTCTCCAGCCCCCTCTGCTTTTCCGAAGCACTCTCTGCTCTTCTCTGCTGTATTGGTTAGCACCTTGCATACGTATTGGTTAGTTGTTCACTGGCCTATATCCCAGTCAGTTGGGCCAATGGGATCCCCATGACCTAGCACGTTGGCTGTCACCTAATAAGCACTCAGGAAATATTTGTTGAGTGTATTAGAGAACAGAAAGTTAAACAACACCTTACTGCACTGTTCTTTCCAGGTAATTCCCTTTGTGGCTAGACATAAAGAATGGGGAAAAGAGGAAGAACAAGGTTATAAGATACCATCAAGGGCAGCTTAGTGGCTGCACTCCGTCCCACAGAGTGACTTTTAGAGGGCAGGGTCCAGGTTTCCATGATTTTTCTTCCTAGCAAAACAACAAATGTCTGTTTAATAAATGCTTTTCTCCGGGAAGGCTGAGCCTTGCAAAATAAAAAACTGGGGAAGGGGGAACGGTTGTTGTCTGGTAGATTCTTTGCAAAATTAACTGGTAGTAGTTTTTTTCCCTGTTATGCTGTGACATGATGAAAAGAGAAGGCAATTCAGATTCCTTTCAATCTCCACTCTCCCGGGTTGTTTTCTCCTTATCCGAAGGGGTCATCCCCCTGATATTCCTCTCAGGAGTAACATCTCCAGTTCCGCTAGGGAACAAGGTAAGACATGCGGGTTGCGAGGGCCACTTCCCATACAGCTATCCGCAGGTTTCAGGCAGTATCCCTAGCACATTCATTTTGGTTGGTGTAGTTCTGTTGGAAGATGTAAAGTTGGTTCTAATCTAGTAGGAGATGCACAGCATCCACAATTCCCCTTCCTGGAATCACAGAATCCCAAGGCAAATGTCCAGGTCCAACGCTAGACTAATGAAATCAGAACTTCTGAGAATAGGGCCTGGGCATCTGCACTTTTAAAGTGGCCCAGATGATTCTAATGTGCAGCTGGAAGACCACTGGTTGGGTGTTAAGACCAGGTGGGGCTCAGAAATCATGCACCCAATGCCATACGGTTATTACAGAGACTGAACCAAACGTCTACACAGAACAAAACATCACAGCACTGGGTGGGAACCACCCCCCCGCAACAGATCACAGAATGGAAGTGCAGAAAGACACAAAATAATGCACCCTCAATATTATACTCTCTGTATTGTTTACGTGTAGGTAAAAGTCGGCAATAGGATTAGAAGGAAGTACTTTAATTTCTTTCTGGTAGTAGCCTCTCTGGGAGATGAAGGAAGGATTGAGGAAGGAAGATAAAGGTGCTAAAAGAGGCATCCATCTTCTCAGGCTGTATGTACTTCACTTATATTTTTAAAACAGGTTTTGAAACAAACATTACAAAATGTTAACAGTGGTCTCTTTTTGGCTGGAAGGTATGTACTAATTATATTCTTTTGTGCTTCTCTATTTAAAAAAAATCTCAACATAAAAAAGTAATTAATTAAAAAAATAGATGTCTAGCATCCGTGCTTTTCTAAATGCCAACGATGAATCACAGAAGCATCGGGGACGGAGGCTCTGTGCTCCCTCCTGCCCCAGGGCTCTGCCCCTGGCTTCTGCTGAGTCACACATAGCCCTGCCTGGAAAGTCTTTCTCAGCGTGCCCACTCAGCATCCCCTTAAGCTTCCCTGACAGAGGTTCACAGCCTCCACCACGCAGGGACTCGCGGCTCGGCGGCTGCTTGCTGCTTTCCCTGTCTCGGCCCCTTTCCAGCGTGGGGCGAGGGGGTAGGGGATGGGCAGTGGCTGTGCCTGGAGACCACCGGCTCAGAGGCCGGCTAGCCTCCCGGGCACGGGGTGTGACTCGGCAAGCCGCTGCAGAGCTTGCTCTCAGGTGGGTGTTCCCGAGCTGAAACCCTGCAAGGAAGGCTAATCAGCCGGCTTGTAACCAGGCTGAAAAGCCCCCTCTGAAGGCAGCGACTCAGACGCGAAGCTTGGATGAATGTGCTTCACTGCAGAACGTGCAGCTGCATTATTGACTGGAGCTGAGGAAGGCATTGCTTGAAATCAGGAGACTGAAAAGATCTGCTCCTTTGATTCAGGCTCTCCCAGGATTTTGCAGGCTCCAGATGGCCTTGGTCCACAACAAAAAATCTCCCTGTGATCTTAGCTAAAATTTTGGGAACTCATCTGTGTCATTGTCTCTTAATAAAAAGCAAGCACAGAGTTGCCCATGCTGTTTTTTCCCCCCTCCCAAGTTCTGATGTGGCTGGCTCACCTGTCACTGAGCTGTTTGAATGACCTGGGTTTTTCCTCTTCCCTAGCAAGCCCTGGTGTAAAAGCAAGCCGGTGCCTGAGAGAAACTGAGGGTAGGAGTGCAGTCTGCAATCACGCCCGGCAATCAGAGGCTTCATGGAGGAATAGCTGTCAAAGCACGCTGGGGTGTGTGATAACCTCTAGGGCTGCTTATTGTGAGTGGAAACCAGAAGGTGGAAGAAGAGACAGAGATGGATGAGCTTGTCTTTCCTCCCCCTCCTTGCCTTTCCAGAGTTTGGCAATACTGGCAAGTACTCCCTGGGGAGGGTGCTCTTGGGGGCCCAGCAGGATTCCGGTTTGAGGAAAGAGGAAGAGAGCCACGTAATTAAGGAAGAAAAAGCAAAACTTGGGGGCTCGGGTGCTCATTTAATGCAGGAATTCAAAGCACAGAAGCACTGTAGAAAGAAAGGGGGAAGAAGCCCCATTCTCCAGTATCCCAGAGGAGGAGCTAGAGTCAGTAAGGTAGGGGCCAACCTCACCCCCACCCCAAGGTCTCCAAACAGAAAATAGGGAGATGGAATCATCTGCTTCACTTTCGAATCAGTCTCTCTCAGGGTTTTGTCAGCTCCAGAAATTGAGCTCCAAGTGGTGTTCTAGGCATCAGAGTGTTTTACTGCTTGCTTGCAGTAGGAGGAATTTTCCTTAATGACTGGAAACAGGAGGGCATTGACTCTATAATGCAGGAACATAAGATAGAGCTCCATTTGTTTGCCAAGTCTAGTTTAGTGGCAGTAGCTGGCTGGAACATTCAGTTGGGAAGGGTTTTAAGGCCAGATCCAGGACCTGTGGAGGAAGAACAGGGTTTGATTGATTTGTGACGCCTGTGTTAGGTGAGGAATGGTTAGGGAAGTACGTGTGCTTCCTATTTGTCATCTCTGCTCTCAGTGCTTTCCCTTCTGTGGGGGCACCGCCACCACTGACATGCATGTAATGATATCAGTGTAACGATCTTTGCTTTAGACTCCTTTGCTAAGGAGTCCTTTCAACCAAAAACAGAAGGCAAAATAAGTCAGCAATGATATGTTTTTTTCTAGATCCTCTGGGTCCTATGGAATTGACCAAATGCACGATTCAGTTCACACTGAAATGCTCTTCCACTGGCTTGTCTCAGTTACCAAAACACCTATAGACCTTATATCAGAGAGAACAGACCTTTACACTTAGATTCGTCCTCTGAAAATTAATCAGATCTCATCTTCCCAAATTAAACAACCACACATTTGCAATTAAATGGCTAAAATAAAAATGTTCAGTGACTAAGACTTTTTTTAAGGTAGTTTTGAGCTTCTCAAGCACTAATAGTGCTTATGGTGAAATAAATAAGGAAGAGTAGCTGGAATGGAACCCTGACACCAATGTCTTGCCGTCTGCGGAAAGATGTAAGAGCCCCGAAAAAAATGACTCAGACCTTGAATCCAGACAGCGCTGAGTGGAAGGACAGGAGGATTGTGGAGAGATGAGAGAGAAAAGAGTGCGGGAGTGACTCAAATCCTTTTGGTACATAGCCCAAGCTCAACGCAGATGTCAAATACTTAAGGTTATCTTTAGAGCCTCTGGGAAAGCTAAATGAACCCTTCCCCCACCCCTCCTTCCTTCCCCCACACCCCCAGCAGAAGACATCCACATCCTAACCCCTGATCCTTGTAAGAAGTAAAAGGGACTTTGCTGATGTAATTAAATCAAGGTTCTTGAGATGAAATTATCTGGACTAGCTGAGTGGACCCAAAGTCAGCAGGGGTGTTTGTAAAAGGGATGCAGAAAGACCACAGTTGATAAAGGGGATGTGACAATGGAAGCAGAGGTCAGAGTGACTGGAGCCAGGAGCCATGGAATGTGGGCAGCCTCTAGAAGCTGGAAAAGGCAAGAAGAGATTCTCTGCTACAGCCTCCGGGTGGAACACAGTCCTGAAGACCCATTGTAGACTTCTGACCTCTAGAACTATAAGAGAATAAATGTGTATTGGTTTAAGCCAATAAACTTATGTCAATTTGTTATAGCAGAAATAGAAACCTGAGACAGAGCTCCTGGCTGACTGATGAAGTGTCTCCTCCCTTCCCACAGGTTTTAGGCTTCCTGAAGTCTCACTCCAGTAAAAAATTGTTCTTAGGAGAGTAGACCCCATCATGTGTTATTTATAATGAGTATTAGTCACACATTTCAATCAACCTCTGCAGTGTTTAACTAATGGCAAATTTTGTCTATGTTATAGGAATTCCAAGTACAGGAGCCCATTACTAATCCCTCTACATGTAAATCTACCAGTTTAGTTTCAAGGGAATATTTATGCCCTGGATAGGAGGAATCTTAAAGTGGTAAATCCCTAAAATCCCAGCTTGTGAGTTATGCTTGCCATGATATGGTATCAGACCCACAATTTTAAATAATGTTTTATTGTTCTGTGTCAGTCACAAGGCTATGAGACTTGTCATTATATCAGCCCTCCATCTATCATGATGAAAATAATTATTTCAATTGGGCACATGGACTAAAAGTGTCTGCATCTTTTGAGGCTAGTTAAGGTGAAATGCACTGAACACTTTTAGAGAATTAGGCTCTGGGTTCCATGAGGCCAGGAACAGGGCCTGCCTTAAACCATCAGGGAGCTCCAGCAAGTGGCATAGCACCTGGTACAGAGTAGACATTCAAGCAATAGATCTCAGTTGAGTACACGAATGATCTAAAGAGTAAATAATCTTTGATGGTGGTTGTTCACTACTTGAATTTCCCTACAGCTAAATGACACATGTAGAAAGGTTATGCTGATTTTTGCAAGAAATACAAGTACGGTAGTCTTTAAAATAGAAGAAAAAATAGATTTCCCTGCATGTGATTTTTGGTATAATTACAGATTTTAATTTTCTCCTTTATCTTTGCCTGTGTTTTAAAATGTTGCATATTGAACATGATTTACATTTATTATCAAAAATATTTTTTAAAAAGTAGATTCTTAGAGAATATGGTTAGTTGGTGATAACTGGATCATTTTCTTTGGGGATGGCTTTGGCTATCAGAGGGAAGCATTAAGCTCATGAGTATAGCTGATTATTGATCCCTGGTTTTCTTATAGGGAAGTGAGACATGGAAATGGCCAAGAGATATGATTTAATATTACTGTAAGAAGTGATGAGTTGAGTCAGACCCTGAGTCTGTCCCTTTCTAGTTGCTTGATGGTAAACAAGTCACCTAGCTTCTTCCAACTCTGATGTTCTCATCTGTAAAATGGGATAAACAAATCTTACAGGACTATTTGGAGGTCAAGTGAGATACAGGTTGTAAAGCATTTAGCCCCATGCCTGGCACATTATAAGTACTCAATACATGTCAGGTCTTATTATTTTTATTATGAACAAATTAAACACCCTTGGCCTTGGTGCTGACATTTCCTGCTGATATGCAAAATGATTTTTCCGTGCACACAAATGGAGGGCACTGGGAATTCCTGGGATTTTTCCTAGCAATAATTAGAAATGACAGAGTCATTAGGCGGTTAGAGGACATAATTAACCTCTCTGGCTCTCAGCGCTCTTTTGTGAGAGAAGGGGATAGAATTGGAAGACCTTTAAGAATTCTCCCTGCTCTAAGATATTATGTTTATAAGATTTGTTTTTGCATTGGAAACTTTCATTTGCACGTTTGACTTTTTGTAAAAACTAACCATTTTAAGGTAAATAATGCCTAACTTTGTGATGGAGAAATTTCAGATTGTATCTGGCTAAAACAAGTAGTAATTTTTTATTTTATAGATGACTGCCCCACGGCTACCCAGGGCTATCAATTATGGTGCCACCTTGGCTAGCCTCTATTTACTCTGTCCCTTTTCTTCCTCATCAAATCTTACCTGCCGGATGTTTCATTGCCCCCAGGGCCTTGCTTACAGTTGCTATGGCAACAGCTAGCAAATCCAAGCTTAATGTGCCCTTCCTGCCTTCTCAAGCAAGGGAGACTTCTGGAGACAATCTCTTCCTGGAAGTGAAATGACACTAATGGTCAAATATCAAACAAATACTTAAGACTGATATTTTGAAACAGGTAGCTTGTGGTACCTCTCAAATTACAACATGGAAGCAGTCTTTCTCCCTACCCACTTTGTTATTTTTGTTCTTTCTTTTTGGTAAACATCTATCTCCTGTCTGCTGTGATAACAGTGACATGCTGGCTGTGGTCTGTCTTATGGAGAACTATTGAGTACTGTGACTGCAAAGTGATAATAAAATCCAACCAGCCAGCACCTTTTCCTGGACTCTCACTAGTGCAGAAAAAAAATGACATTGGAGAAAAAAAAGTGAAAAAAACCTCTGGCAATTTCTCATCTTGTGTCTGATTGACTTCTTTCACACCGAGGGAAGTACTGTCAAACCACCAATCCCCAGACCTGCGCTGTCTTGGAGATGCTAAATTGCACAGGGAAAACATCTCAGTGTGGGAGGCAGGGAATCAACAAAAACAGGTATAATATAATTTCAAGCAGTGATAAGTACTGTAAGAAATAAGCAGAAGAAGAGGATAAAGAGTGCTATGGAGGGGGCTACTTTGGATAGGATGGTCAGGGAAGATGTCCCTCAGGAGGGGACATATGCTTTACATGAAATGAGTGAGTCAGATAAGGCTATGTTGGAAGGAATCAATAAATTGGTCATGGTTTTTTTGGACTATTTGCTTTTCTGGGAATTTCTTGTAACTTGTAAAATTATATCAATAGATGGAAATTTACTTAGCTAAAGATAAAATCAATTTTGAGTATGTGATTAGGGCTAGATGAAAGAAGGAAAACAGAATTTGCTGAGTTCTTATTATGTGCCAGGGACTGTACTCCCTTCTTTAAACAGGTTCATTTTGTCCTCCAAATTCCTAATCAATCTGTCATTTTCATAACAGCCCATGATGAGATAGTTACTCTCCCAATGTGGAAACTGAGTTTTAAGAATTCTCAGTACTTGACCCTAAATTACAAGGGGGTGAAATGGAATTCAAACAGAATTCACTGACTACAAGTAAACTCTTCAAATAGTACCATGGCAGAGGAGGACTATGCCTTGGAAAAGCAGCCCTCCATTCCCTCCACCCCAACACTTACACATAAAGTCTTTAGGAGATGTTAGTCCCCATACGGTCACTGAAAATGTATCCAAAAGCTCCAAGCTTAAATTGTTCACTGAGCACAAGCAGAGATCACAGTAATCTGACACTGAGCCATCTTTATAAAGAGTATGGTTCCTACTTGAAGGCCTAGGACTGCCCGTTTCTCAATTCGCAGAGCTAGAAGGTAGGCATTCTAGTGCTGCAGGCGACATTCTCTTTGCTACCCTCCAGCCCCAATATATGACATCGGTAGGCTCAAAAAATTCCACAGACCAGCCGTTTTGCTCTATGGAGGGTTTCAGATGAGTTTATGATTTTTTTTATGTGCAGTTAAGTGATAGATTGCCAACATATTGATCTTTGGTCACCTGCAGGAGGCAGAGCTATAAAGAATATCACTTTTTAATTGTGTAAATGAACACACAAGGAAGTAATTGTGAAATAGAAGGTTCACTCTTGGGAAACTTTACACTTATTTAAGATGCTACCTTTGTTTAAAATATTCTATCTGCCCTTTAATCTGATCTATTTAATCTATAAGGTAGGTGATTTTATCTCCTTTATGCATATGGGGAATCTGAGAGTTGGAAATATTTGCTAAGTTTTGTGATATTAGCCACTGGCAAGCTTAGATTTGAGCTCGTATTGGTCCAAGTGTGCCAAAGTCTATGCTCTTTCAATTAAAGCAGCTATCTCTTTTGGAATTTATCTATAGAATTGGCAGCACATTCTTTCAAACAAGCTCACTGGTAGTTGACCATTGTCCTTTCAAGGTAGATTTAATTTTTAAGAGTCAAATAAATTCATTTGAAGCCAAGACTGAGTGGATGACTTCATTGCATGATCATTTCAACTAGAAAAAAGTAAGAGAGAAGGACAAGACAGCTGACCCTTTGTCTACTTTTGCTTTCCTCTAAACCAAGTATTATATTTCATTCAATCAGTGTATATTTTTTATTTAAAAGTACTTGTTGAAATGTAACATATTTACCTATCATCAGCCATCTATACTTAGTATTAACTTGGTGATAAGATTTTCTATTAGAAAGGAGAACCCTGATAGAATAAGATATAAGGCAGGTAAGTTTTGATGGTGGCATGAGGATGCATGAAAGTTGAACCTCGGTGAAGTAGTTCCAGGAAAGCAGGCAGGGAATCTGGGGGGTGAAGGGTAGGGAAGCATAGGGAGTGAAGGGCTGGAATCTGGGGTTGGCGGAGTGTGGGGAAGCTGTGGGGAAGGTGGAGGGTAGGCAGATTGGGGTGGAGGGTGAGGAAGCTATGAGAGTGAAGCCTGAGGGGTGAAGACTGGGGAGGCTGGAAGTGGTGGAGGTTGGGGAGTCTATGGGTGGTGGAAGGGGATAAACTTGGGGTAATAGAAGATGGAATGGCTGGGGAGAGTGGAGGGTAGGGAGGTTGAGTGGTGAAAGTTGGGGAGGCTAGGGTGTTGGAACTTGAGGGGTGAGGCTGGGATGGTGGAAGTGGGGGAATGTATAGTAGAGGATGGGAAACTGTGAGTGGTAGAGGATGGGAAGGCTGGAGGTAGGAGATAGGTAGTTTGGGAGTAGAGGTAGAGAGTATGAGAACAATGGATACTTGAGATATGGGATTAGACCCCAGAAATGGGGCTGGAGGGGAGAGCATAGAAGGAATAGGGAAACCTGCTTTCACAATATTGAGAGAAAAGAACTCTGGGAGTAAAATATAATAAAATGTTACATAAAATTATACTTTTAGGAAACACTTAGCAACTCAGAAGAGGTCATGGTAACCTCATTTGCCTCAGGGAGAGCTGAGTATTTTTCTAACTTGATTCATCACGTATTAACTCCAGCTAAAATATAAATCCCTCTGTTTTTTGAGAGCCTTAATAACCTCCCCGCCTCAAATGTAGTTATGGCCATTGAAGAATGATGATCTACCTTTAACCTCATCCATCACCAATAACTAGCATAGGAAAGTAATTAATAAATGTCTGAATATACTTTAATTTATTCAGGCCACTCAGCTTTATGAGGTAAAGATATGCAGGCTTCTCTTCCAGTTAAATATTTGCTGACAGTAAGTTGGTCATGTTAAATCATGGAATTCTAAAAATACACATATGAAACATGTACATTTTACCTTAAGTAGGGGATAATTCTCAGAAATGGAACTTCAATAACATAGCTACCCTCATTTGTGCATCTATAAAAAGCAGCTCCAATGTTAGTGAGGCAACTAAAATATGTAATAAAATGTCGGCATATAATTAATTCAAAATACTCTGTCATTAAATTGTGTAATGATTCCTTGTGAGCTTACATGAGCTTAATTGGGAGTGATGAAACTAAGGGAATTGAGATCCAGAGTGCCATAAATAAAATAACTGTTAGCAGCTCCTGTAGTATAAATTTAGATCATCGGGGAATCTTGTAAAGTGCCCAGGATTTGTGCTTGGCTGACAGTCTCTCTCTCCTATGTGAAGACAAAGATTACTAAGACTCCTAATTAGAATATCTGAATAGTTTCAGGCTGTGGGATCACTGTGTTATTAGCAGGTAGAGGATTTGTATGGCAGCTGCCCCAACAATCAATGAGCTTCTTTGAGTGTGCAGTGGGTGGGTGGGGATGGCACACTCAGAGGCCCCTTGAGGGTGGCACATGATACAGGAGAAAGAAGGGGGAGGGTCAAGTTAAGGAACATGTATAAAGGACCCATGGACAAAGACAATGGGGGTGGAGGGAAGATTGAATGTGGGAGGTGGGTAGTGGGTAGGTCAGGGGAGAGTAATAGGAGAAAAATGGGGACAACTGTAATTGAACAACAATAAAAAATAAAAAATAATAAACAGCAACACATTTGACTTCAATAATTTCAGTTTCCTCATCTGTAAAATGGGCAGAGTGATACCTGCTTCGCGGAGTTTTTTGAAGATGAAATGAAGAGGCTCACAGGTGCCGGACATAGTGCCTAACATGAAGGAGGTATTCAATAAATGCTTTTGGCTTTCCTATGCCCCCAGCACAGAGTGCCCTGCACAATGTAAGAACAATAGATCATTGTTTACCTGACTGAAGTGTGCCCAAAGGGGTGGCCCTGTATTTCTAATCAGATACTGAAAGAATAAATGTAACTCAAATCCAATTTAAGACACGATCAGCCCGATGGCAACAGAAAAAACTGGAGGAAAAATCACTGGGTCGATAGTGGTAGCAGGTCAACTCCTTGCTTTCCCACGATGGCATCCCCAAAGCTGAGGGCAGAAAACAGACACGTGGCATTAATTCTGCTTCTCATGCTCATGCAGCCATTGCTGAGTGCGGCCATCTGCTCTCCCTACCCAGATGGGTCCTCAGACTCCTCAACATGGAATGTGGGCAGACACTCATTATCTGTTTGTGTTGGCACTTGCGATACAGCCTGTTTGATATGCCAGCAGGATAGGACAACCTTCTGCCTGACTGACCATATCAGCTGAATAACAAGAGATCAGCTACTCTTCTCTTTCTTCCCTCTTTTGTAATCCCTTCTAGAACAAGAGGAAAGGGCTCTGTTTCTTTCTCCTTGTGGAGTGATGTTTTAGTCTGTGGTTCCTTACACTTGATATTTGATGTTTGGTTATTACTTCAGTCTATTCATTCTGATAATAACCATGGGTGAGAAATGGGTTACCTACTATTATTGTTACCGTACATAGGAGAAAACTGAGGCTCTGAGAAGGTAATGAACTTATCTAAGATGATAGAATCAGTAAGTGGCATAGCTAGAACTTGAAGACTGAGATGCCTGACTTCAAAATATGGCAATTATTTAGAGACAAATGCTTCTATTAATAAGTAATGTCAGAGAGAAGACTATAGACAGTGATAGCACATGACTGCTTCATAGAGGAGACATTGCCTTCAACGAGAAGGTAAGATTTAGAGTTGACAAGACATAGCAGGATGGCCTTCCAGGCAAGGGGTCATAAGTAGTAGTATGGAACTTTGACTCTGTAGGCATGGCAGGCAGTGGTGGTGTGTAGTCACAGGGTGGAGATGGCCATGACTGGTATGGGAGGCCATGTAGTGATGCTCAGGAGCATTACGAGGTGAGTCAATCAGACAGCTATATCCTCCAAGAGGAGACCTGAAATTCAAGGCTAAGCACATTGCATTAATTTTTCCAATTTTTGAGCTATCATCTATAATTTTATCTATAACCTTTGGAACCAATCATAAATTCAGTTTGTCAAGTATGGTCCCTGTCTGAATTTTCTTTCCTTGATCCTAAAATAATACCTTTTAAGACTCAAGGTGGAAATGAGAAAGCTGATATTAATATGAGTTGGCAAAAAATGTCTGTATCCTTTTCCTCCCACTCCCTGAGTGACTTTTCATACTGCTGTTACTTGGGGCCATTGGTCTTTCATGGAAAATACTAAATACTGAATATAAATTTGACATATAAAACAATAAGTTTTATATATACAAATCCCAGCAAGTTAAATTTTATAAGGGAAGAAAAGATATCTTTCAAAATATCAAAGAGAAAAAGACAACAAACCTATGAAATAAATAAAAACTAGTCTTCAACAAGAAATCTGCAAGATTTGTGTGAAGAACATTTTTAAATGGTAGTGAGTGATATAAAATATGACTTAACAAATGAAAATACCATGTTTTGGGAATGATTCATCATAAATGTATTTATGATATCCTTTACTGTAATTTAATCATGATCAAAATACCTTCAGGTTTGGGAGAACACTTTGTAAAATATATAATTATCTACCCACTATGCTGTACACCTAAAACTCTGAAACTAATACAGAATAATACTGACTGTATACTGCATTTGAAAAATAAAATAACACAAAATAAAAAATACTTTCAGAATTTCTTTTTAGAACAGATATGCTTATGCTAAATTCATATGGAAAATTAGGAAGCAATAATGGCCACAAAAATTATGAAATAGAAGAGTAATGAGTTAGGGCTAGTCCTATCAGATAGCAAGTTATAAAAAGATAGTAATTAAAATAGACCAATTAATGGACTAAAGCATAGTGAGAAGTAGATATAAATACATATTTAGTACATAATAACAGTGGCATTCATAATTATCACTGGGGAAAATGGACTTCATTCATTAAGCATTTTTTTTAAGTAGAAAAAGAAAGAAATTAGAGAGGTAAGTGTGAGAGAGAGAAAGGTTTTTCTAGGTATGACATAAAAATCCAGAAATCAAAAAACTATCAATATATTTATTGATATAAATCTTTAATCTGCAAGAAAAAACAGCACAAATAATGTTAAATGGACATCTAAGAAAAAGTATTTGCATCATATATCATAGATAGCAGATTCATTTTCTCAATTGATTAAATATAAGTAAATATGAGAAAATAAAAATGTGATGGGAAAAAATTGGAAAAGATAAAGAAATAAATAGTTCATAGGAAAATAAAATGTTCTTAAACATATGAAATGATGTCCAATCTCACTGACCACTAGAGAAATGCAAATTAAAACCACAGTGATATTCCATCTTCACCCATCAGAATGGCAAAGATAAACTAGTATGATACTTCATTGCATTAGCAAGATATGAGGACTAGTCCATATCAGACAGACATCAGTGGTGGGACAGTGATTGGTGCAACTCTGTGGAAGGTAATTTCAAAGTTATAAAGTTATAGTCCCTCTATCTCAGAAATTCAATGTCCAAGTACTCCTACAGGTACACGAACACATACATAGATAGCATACATAAGAAACGTTCATTTCATTATTGTTTATGAGAGTAAAAGACTGAAACAACTGTCTGTCAGTTTGGTGCTGGTCACTAAACTCGGTAAATGCATATGAAATGTTGTGCAGCTATTAAAAATTAGAAGTAATTAGTTTTTAATGTTAGCTCTGTTTTGACCACTGCACAGCAATAAGGTCTCTTTTCTTTATGGCAAAATCTCAAAAAATTGTCAGGAAAATGAGAGTGACTGTGAGTGGTGAGTTCTTTCTCCAGTTAAATTCATTATAATAAAGAATAATTCATTATAAGGATAACTCATTACATTTTAGACAGGCAGAGTGAAGAGATTGTGACTTGCCTTTAATGCACGTCCCTGAAAGTGAAAACAAAAGGATGAAAAAGACAGTTGTATGTCATAGTCAGGAATGTTCCTGGAAGATCTTAAGGAGATATAAATAGAAAACTCTTAGGTACAGTTGTAGAAGAGATTGTATAGCCTGCAACACAGACACAGAGCAAGAGACATGTCCTCAAAATGTCAGGACCAAGACCCCAGAAGTTAGGCCTGGGAACAATGGCTTGCTGAAAGCATAATTCATGCCTTCCTCGTGGTCTAAGATGCATTGGGTGCTAATATAGGCGGGAGGAGGGGCAGGGGTAAAAGTCTGAAAGCCCTTTGCTGAGAGCTTCTGAGCCTTGGTGGATTCCTTACTCTCCAACATCTGTCCATTGTCACCACTGGGAGCATCCCTGTGACAAACTCATTTGGGTTTCTCATCAGGCTTAAGATGGAGGGAAAGAGAGAGGCAAACAGAAAGAGAAGGAATCGTTGAAAAGGAAAATCTGACTGAGAAATGTAAAAGACAAAGGGAATGGAAATGAAAGGGAAATGTTGAATTCTTCACTCCAGAATCTTTGAGCACAAGACCCAAAAATCTTCAGAGGTTTATAATATTGTGAGTGGATTTTTACACAAACTTTAAGTTTGAAAGCTCTGATTTGTTAAGAGATCTATTTAAGTTACAATTAATTAGGGAGAAGGTAGGGTTCATTTGCTGACTGGTAAAAGGCGATAGAACAAATGGTTCCATCATCAAGGAGATTTGGACTAAGCAAAGTATAGGGAACCTATCTGTATGGCATGGTGAATGTAGCCCAGGCCCTGACTCGGAAAACCGGTGGGGAATGAGTCGGCACATAGGACCCGAGCCCTTGTATTGGTTTTCCCATGGGGAATCAGGCCTGCATTGTACTTAGGCTGCTTTGAGGCTTACTTTTTGCAAACTCCCTCACCCTGAATTGAGGCAGCAAATGTTTACTGCATATCTTTAAGGTAACTTCCTAAAATCTATGCTAAACCTCCCAAGGAGGGAGTGTAACCGGTTCAACCACTTTTTCCTTTGCATTTGCAAATATCCTTTTTCTCTGTAGTAATTAGCAACTTCCTCTCCTTTGTTATCTATAAAAGGTAACCACCTAAAGCAAACCTGTGCATAGTAAATGAGGACCATCCTCAATGTAATGTACCCAGAAAAGCAATAAAAGCCTGTCCAGGCAGGGGTCGGAGCCCACTCTCACTCAGAGAGTGGCCATGCCATCCCTTTTTCTCCACAGGACTTCTATAGTCTGTGTGAATTTGTTCATCGCAGCCACAACACACAGACCCTGCTGGCCGGAGTCCGCACCAGCAAAGGAACTTGTGTAGGCTGCTTGGATTTTGCAAAAACAGTCCCACGAAATTGGAGGGGAAGAGGGCTTTACATGAAAATCAAAACCCAACTGCATCCACTTTTCAATGGCAAACCTAGCTGAGTTGGGCACTCAGAATTAAGCTCATGAATGACATCAGTCATTGCATTTAGGACCCATTTTAATCCAGTATGACTTCTTCTTGATTACATCTGCAAAGACCCTCTCATCAGGCTTAGGACGGAGAGAAAGAGAGAGGCAAACAGAAAGACAGTCACATTCACAGGTGGTAGGGGTTGATATGCCAACACAGTTTTTGGGAAATATGTTCACCTATTATCAACACCTTGTGCAAAGCCACTTTCATTTTGGTTAAATATATTTTATTCATCATACAGGAGGTGGCCATACTTTTTTCCACCTCTTCATTTACAGACCTACAGTATTTTTTTCAGAGTTGTACTTCCACTTGGTAAAAGTATAGCTGAGGAGCAAGGGATGGTGATACCTCATCACTTTCTCTGTAACCAGACTGATGGGCATTAAATTACATTGACAAGACATACCCTGGGGGCAAATGGCCAGTCTATAGAGAAAAAAAGGAGTAGCAATCAAAGTATGCATAAAGACAGCTCATTTTAGAGCTCCTTTCCCTACCCCCACATTGGGATACTTACTTGACAAAATAACAAGAAGTTATTTAGCTTCACATAACCATCAATTTGTTCTGTCCCTAGTACCTGGATATCTGTGAGAAAGCACAGAATTCTGGAGAGGCAGAGTAAGTGGCCTCTTGGGATTCCTTGGGAACATTTTGATCTAATTTTTTTTTCTGTTAAGAAGAAATTGTTATAAGAAAACTCTCCAAATCTAGTTCCAATCCAGCTATTTTTAAATCCACGTAAATACTCAAAACAAGGAAACATCTTTGCTATTTGGCCATTGATTAGGAATAGACTGAGTTCTTACTCAATGAGCTTTTATTTCCACTAGGAATTGCAGGCATGATATATTTTAAATGGACAACTGTAATTCCAAATTGTCAGTGAAGAGAGCCTTTAGGAGTAGGTGGCTAGAATCCAGGATTAGGATCATAGAGATAAGAATGTATAGAGAAGTAGAGATAAGAAGAAAGTGAAGTAAGAAGCAACAGATATCAAAATTAGGGTGCTGAGGAAGCTGAAGGCTCTCAGTTGGATTGAGGCAGATTATCATCACTGAGAATTCCTAGTGTCTTCCACACCTGGCTGGACCTGGACATCTGTCCTTCCTTCCTATAGTGCTCAAAGGTGGCTCCTACAGCATCACGGGAGTTTAACCAAAGCAGTTCATGTGCACACTGTAGATTTTGTTCCTATATTTCAGGGAGATGCTATAGGGTTAGAAAGAGGTGAAGAGGATTCAGGACTTAAGTTCCTTTACTGTTTTCCGTCCAAATACATCTTTTCTGTACAATATGTAAAATTCTTCTGTTTCTGAATGAACAGATGTTGTTTTATGTACGACTTTCCAGCTCCACCCTACAGGGGAACGATCCAGAATTATCTTTTTTCCCCTCATTTATAAATGATGTAAAGGAAGTTCCCAGAGATGGAGACCATAAAAAGCAATTCAGTGAATGGCTGTAGAGTAAAGGCAATCCAAATAGATTGACTCTGGCTGTGGAACCAGTGTTATAAAGAAAAGGAGCCAGTTTGCATGGCAGTGTCCCCTTCCCAACAACAGCCCATGCCAACTGTTAAGAAGAAGTCTTCGGGGCTGTTATGTGGGTTGGGGCCTCTGCTAATGCACATAGAGGGTTTAGATTAAGCTTGGTTCTGCAAATGACTCATGCTACTACACACAATTACTGCACTCATATTCCTCTATGGCCTTAGAGTCATACATATGAGTCTAAAGTATCATTGTCTGTTGGCAAATAAGAAGGAAAGTTATTGTTTGGGAACAAGGGAATATATATAACTAAGTACCCTCACTTATGCCTACATGACTTGAATGGGGTAAATATACTCAAAAGTTTTAGGTTGTAGCCATGTTGGCATTACTTGGTAAGATTTGAGTGTTTCTTACATATGGAGATTTAAGGGATCTCAAGGAAAGGTGCCACTCAAAACCATTTTCTACCAGTATTCTATGAAATTCTCACAGCCTGCACTTCCTTGCAGAAAGTCAGGGCTCCCCAGTTAAGGAATGTGTAGCTCATAATGAACTTTGTGGCTTACATCATAGCCTTTCAAGCCAGTCATCACCACCGTCTCCATTGCTGTTCTGTCCCCTCTGGTAGGAAGTCCCAGGGAGCGTCATGCAGGAGCAGCGCTCCCCTCAACGCTGTTCTGCTAACCGGCTCCCTGTGAGCACCATCCCTGCAGGCTTCAAGGAATGAACCGAAGCTTCTCCTACACAAGAAGGTTAAGGCCCCTTGAATTAAAGCACTCAAGCTACCTGCTAACTTTACATAAATCATTTAAGTCTTAGCGTGTATTAAAATATATAAGTATACATTTAGAATTGACATAGGAACAGGTGGACCTAGACTTGGACTGAAAAGTCCCAAATTTAAATCTCAGCTTTCCATATCATGCTGTAATTGGGTCAAGTTACATAACTTTATTGAGACCCATTTTCTTCATCTGTGAAAGCAAAGTAATAATATTTATCTCATAGCATTGTTCTAGGGATGGAATGTTAAGCTATACCTGGAACATAGTAGAGAGTTTAAAAATGTTTGTCTATTAAATAGATTTAATAGATTCTACACTCTTCAAAATGCTTTTATTCAGGGGTGGGCAAAAGTAGGTTTACAGTTATTCATATGGAAAAAGACATGCAGGTTATGACTATTACAATAGCTTTATTAACTCTGCATTTCATGTATTCACAATTATAAACCTCCTTTTGCCCACTCCTGTATATGTATTATCCACTTATTCTAATACCCAAATGAGGAAGACGGGTAATAGGGTAGAACCAACATTAAAACCCAGGACTTCAGACTTCCTAAGAGTAGGTCTGGTGTTTCTCAATAGTGTAAATCCAAAGGGAATAATGAGATAGCATTTCCATCTACTTAATTACTTAGGCCTTTAAAAAGTTAGATCAAAACAGTCAGAGCGTGAATGGACTTGCCATTTAAATATTCACTGCCACTCCTTATTTGATAAGTAAATTCATTTGCTCCCAGGTATTGCATTGTGTCTTAAGGACTGACTGTTCAATTCAGGAAGCTCATTTCAGGAGCGTACACAGCAAGTTTCTTCTGTGTAAGACCCAACAGGCCATCTAGCTTGAGGTCGGTGCTGTCAGGCCCCGCTGGGCAGTTGACACAATGGCTGACTACTCATTGTCAGCTCCTCTGTATCAAGTCACATGTTTTCTCCAGTCCCAAGCTGGACTCATTGTTTTTTTCTGTAGTCAATGTGGAGTAGTTCCTCTTCCTCACCCAGGAGATTCAGACATACATTCATTGGCTTTAACCTGAATTGTTATCCTTGCTGGAAATGATTATTCTCTCCAGATTCCATGGTGAGAAGCCAGGAATAGCGCTGCTTTATGTGAGGCATCTGATAAGTGAGAAATGTACATGTCCCAGGCAAAATTCTCTTCTCTCTTTAAATAACAAGAATTTACATAAGTTCATATGAGTACACAGATATAAATTAATGTGCCTATGAATCCATCTTTTGGAATATTTAGTTAATTGGAAATGAGGGCTTATAAGGTAATCTCATAATGGCATCTAAAAAAAGGGGTAGTTTAGGTTTCTGAAGAGATTTTCATTTTAAAGACCACGTAGCAAAAAAAAAATCTCAACATAAACTTTTGTTGTTATCTTTGAAATGGCTCTAAATAGTGCTGGAAGTGTTTAGCTTGTTTCAAAGATGCTAATTTGAGCCTCAGACAGCTGCAGCGGTTATTAATATGAGCACAATGGCTGACAATTTGACAACAGCCCCTAGTTTTCATTTACTGCTTTCATACTCTATGCCCCTTTTGTGTGCTGGGCGTAAAAACCACAGTCAGATGACTGACTTGGGAGACACGCCTCCACGATGACCAGCATCTGAGAGATCCTTTCTTTTTCTTAAAAGAGACTGATACTATTCTTTAAATAGGGAAATTGTTAGTGGTATATCTCATACCAGATTATAAATCTTTAACACATTATTAGTGTTTCCACGGTACAGCGAAAATTCAAGGAGATGGCATTTATTAATAAAATTAGTGAGGAGTGATGTGTTCTTAATGCAAATTTACTCTAGATAAATTGACATATAAAAGCATCAGGGGACATTGACCTAGAATTAGAATAAATAAACAGTTCCTTGTCATTCAGCTGAAACATGATTTAGAGGTGAACATTTTAAATCAAATTTACTTTTGCCTGCTTATTCTTTGTAATTTTCCAGAAAGTAATGCTATCTAAGTGAAACAGACAAACAACAGAAATATACCTGATGGCATGTATTTTCTTTCATTACTTGGTTTTTATGACTCTGTGCCAGACTGATGTGTATTTGGGTATGGTTTGTGAGTTTCTTTACAGAGCACCACTTTGCTTGGTTAAATTTTGTCTTATAAATGCACAAAGGCTTAAATCATCCTGTGGGCATCTCTGCATGTGTCACATTCACCAGACAACTTGACTAACTCTGTGAATGTGTTTCTTTTGAATGACTTGCTAATCCGCTGTTTGAATAAAAGCTAATAACCAACTAAATGCTGAAAGATACACAGCTTAATATTTGACCCAGGCTGAGCCAAAAGCAGAATTACAAAGTATAGGAATTTTCCTATAGTGTATGCTTTCACAGTTAAAAGTGGGTATCTTAAGAAGTGACTATAAAGAGACTAATTAAGAAACACACTTAGCTTCAAGCAGCCTGTCTTCCTAGCCAGAAGATAAACTCTATAAGGCCAAAGACTGTGTCTGTTTCTGCATTCTGAATCCTCTGTATCTGGTCTGGTGTCTATCACATGAATGAATGAAGAAATGAATGAATGAGTTCTTATAGGACTTGAATATAAATTGTTTAATTTAATCCTTACTATCAATATGAAAGGTGGATATTCATAGTATCTCCATTTTACAAGCTCAGGTTGCAATGATTGCCTAAAGTTATCCAATGAGGAAGGACAGAGGTGAAACTTGAACCCCTATCTTTTTACTCCTAAGTCTAGGCAATTTCTAAGTCCTTATAAGGTCAAATCTCTGTCCTTAGAATTTGCTTCTGCTGCTATGGTTTTTTTCTTCTGTTGCTATGTAGATCTTATAGAACACCCTTTATCCTTCAGGTGTAGGCAGACTTTCTGTGAAGGAGCAGATAGTAAATATTTAAGGTTTCACAGGTCGTATGGTATCTGTTACATGGCTGCTCAATTCTGACACTGAAGCACAAAAGCAGCCATAGATTACATATATACACAAATGAGCATGTATGTGTTCCAACAAAATTTGGTTTATAAAACAGGTGATGGGCTGGATCTGGTACACGGGCTATAATTTGCTGTTTCCCAGTATAGCAGAACAGAGGACCATTCTCAGAAAACATCAAAGGATCTGACTTCTAGTTCAGTCTATATTATTACAAATGCAAATAGTAAGACAAAAATTCCAAACAGCTACCATTTATTAAACAATTCAAGAAGTATAATGTGCTTTATTCAATTTATCTCATTTAACCTATGCACACAAAAGTTATGCCACTCAGTCAAGGTTATTAAGATATTAGTCACAGAGCTGCGTTTAAACCAGGTCTGCCTACTTCAGCATCCCCTCAAATCTTCAGAACTATGATAAGAAGCTCCGGCTCTTACCAAGATCAAACAACAATATTGTAGGATTTTTAAAAAGTGAGTCCATTATCTTTGATGACATGAAATCCAAGAAGAAATCATGCATGTGTTTCCACAAGCTGGAGAATGGGGATGCTGGCTGCCTAGCATGGGCCCACCATTGCATGATGCATCCACTGATGACACAGGACTCTGAGGACAGGGGGCTCTGGGGGATGTCTGCTGCCCCTCTTGCATTGACTGCTCTCTCTGGGCCCTGACCGCTTTCTAATACAGCATTGCAAATGTTTTCCTTTCTCTGAATATCTAGTAAAGAACTCATTTAAACAGAATTTTGCAAAGACTGTATAAGGCAGAGTAAGACGATGTCTCTGTGTCAACTTTAAGGATGTGCAAACCTGTGCCCTGGGCCAGAGCACCTTCTTACTCTGTCACCTGCAGGAATGCATGTCTGGTGCCAGGAACAGACCACCTCACTCAGTGTGCATGGCCACCAGGTCAAGTTTCCCTGACTGGGCATGTTTATGTTACCTTCATGGAGTTTTGGGAGGGTGCTGTCACAAGGCTGCCAAGCTGCAGTTCTATGTGCAGGAATGGGGCTGGGTAGCAAAATGAGAATTTTAGACAGGCACTACTGATTTTTCAATAAATTAATGGTCTAAATTAAGAGTGTCCCTTAACACAGGCAAAGTATACAGGTAAGTTTCCAGCAGGACTAAAAGCAAATAGTCTTCTCCTGGTTTTCTTCCATTGGCAATTAGTGCTTGAAATCATTAAATCGCAAGTACGAACAACTCAAAGAATGTGCGATGAAGTGGGGTAGAGAATTATTCCCTGAGTGTCCCCAGGAAGAATGTGAGTTGTTGAGCAGTAACCAAAAGTACTGAATCTCTGGGTATGACAAGATGAAGAGAAGGTAAAAATAGAATGTAAATCAGGAAATCTGATCCATCTGAATTGCCAGGTGTCTCCTCAAGGACAGTGGTGGAAGCTGAGGACCAGGTTGGTGACTGCTATCAGTAGCGTTTACTAAGAATTCATAGTTCACTCGAGGCTTAGGCAAGGTAATTCACCTTAGTGTCCTTCCCAGTAGCCTCAAATTTAGTTTAACACTGGCTGTTCTGTTGTAGACACGCGCATGACAGAGTTTTATAAAGCCTTTTTACCCTCCCAGGGGCCCTTGGCTTTTTGTATAAATTTGTACCTAGCACCTACTCTGCACGTAGCCTAGTGCTGAGTGCTGAGCAGGATGCTGAGAGAATGCCAGACGGGTCCTTGTAGTCTCCTGGGTGAGGAGGTAAGACTGGAAGTGTGTGAGCATACACAAACATGTACATATGTAAATGCACACTCACGTGCATCAGTGAAGCACACCAAAAGGCAGGTACGTTAATAATTACTAACAACATAGCCTGGAAGAATCAATGCTTCAAATGTTTACAGGTATGAGAGATCAAGGTAAATTGGATAAATGAGTGTTTCCTACACTGTAATCCAATCCCCTGGGGATCTTGTTAGAATGCAGATTCTGATTCAGTAAATACAGGGTGGAGGTCAAGAGTCTGGATTTCTAATAGGTTTTTGGTTTGTTTATTCCTGTATTTGTTCATTATTAAATCTGTCTCCCGTCATACATTGTGCTGTAAACCAGGGATAAAAAAATGACTAAAATATAGCCTTTCCCTCAAGGGGAGTACAGATAAGAATTATAACTTCATAATTGATGGAAGTATTCCCAGGGTCCTTTTTGAGTCCGGAGGTAGGATGAAGGATGGATAAGCATTTCTGCGATAAATAAGTTGCCACGGGGAATGAGGGGATGGGGCGGTTCAGGGAGGAGGAACAGTGAGTGTGAAGGCCTGGAGCTATTCAACAGTGTTGTTAAAATGGTTTTAAGCCTTGTGTTGTGGTCAAACCAAGGGTTCTGGGTGGAACCGAGGAGACAGAAAGAGCTAGCTGGTGGTCAGGGTCCAGGCTTGGGAGGATCACACTCGCCACATCAAAATACTGCAGCAACATCCTGAAAGCTGAGGTGAGCTGAGGAAGGGAATCCTGAGGCGGCTCAGAAGCTCTCATATCCAGATGGTGTGTCCTTGGCCTTGTCCTTTCCCCATACATGACCACGCCAATGCCTCTCTAGGATGTAAGCACTTGATATTTTACCTGATTTGGTGCCAACTCCCCACCCCCACCCCAAACATGTGAACATCTGCTGCCCCAGTTTCTGTTGCTCTAGTGATTTTCTTTAGAAAAGGTTAGTAATAAAAAAAAATGGATTTGTCCAAAGTGCGTCCTCTCAGAGGTTAAGAAAAACTCCAGCAACTTCCAATAATTGAATCTCCTGGTTTATTTAAAAAATAAACACATCAAAATAAAGATGACAAAGTTTTCATTATATTTTAAATATTCCCTTAAATAAATTAAACATTTTACCATAACATGTGTATTGTAAGCATATGCTATTTTAAAAATAATGGAAGTACATTAGAAGCAGAATGTGGCATACAATTAATGCCAATTTCAATTTCGTATCTCTGGGATTGTATACATAACCTAATTCATAGACAAGAAGTGAAAAAATGAGAACTTTTGTAAATGTAAGGCGAGGCCAAACTGCCACCCCAACCCCCTATTCTCCCTAAGCATCCATCCTCATAGTCCCTGCTTCGGGAGCATCTATTTTCTGGTTTAATCACTGGAGAAACAATTTACTAAGCTTCGCAGAGGAGAACATCACATTAACTGAAAGTTATGCAAGGTGACCAATGGCCAAACATCAGTGACCTTCAAAAGCCACTTTAGGGACCGACCATGGAATTCACTGCGTTGCTCCAACTTGATGCCAACATGGACTCATTCAGCAAAATGGCAAAAATCACTGAAGAGGAAACGAGCATGTTATCGTGTGAAAGACAGATTAGCTGGTTCTCTATCATTACCCCTGCTTTTTTTTGGCTTAGTAAAAGATTTTCTGATTTGAGGAGGCAGGTTTATCTTGGAGACAGTGAAACACAAATGAATGCACAAACAAAAGGCATATCTGGCAGCATAAGAAGCAGTCTGTAGTTTCAAACACAATGAGATAAACCAAATTTAGCTACCATTCCCTGCACCAGCTGAAAAAGCAGCCACCGCCTGTGCTTGGCAAGCCTCATGTGGAATGCCGGTCCATCTCTGCGGTGCTTCTGCTGACCCTGTACATTAGAAGGGCAGATCTGTGCTTTAATGACTTTCTTTTAAAGAAAAATAAAACAAGATCTGGGTCCATATAGAGTCCTATCAGAGAACTTACTGAGAAAAAGGCTGTATTGAGAGTTATGAAAAGCAAACTTTCATCCCAGTAAGGAAAAAAATATTAAACCATTGTCTAGTCACTTTGATAAATTAAAATTTTTCCAGCCTGGGCAAAGACCCGACTGGCTGAGTGAATTCTGGAGTGAAATTTTATGATTACATCTTTTAAGAGCCATGTAAATCAGCAAGCATAAAGCTGACAGGACCTTGCAGATTCCTGCAAGAATACGCTGTCCCTCTCGTTTATTTCAGGGAATGCTGCCCCTGCTCACAGGCTGCAGTGAGCTGTGCCAGTTCAGTTTGGCTTGGGCCACGGAGCGCTTGGTGCTGTTTGATGGGAAGGTGAGGGGAGCTCAGAGAGCACTTGAATGGGAAAGCATTCTGCTCTATTGAGACAAAGGAGTCACAGAGCCACATAGCTACTGGACCTGGAGGTTTTGCCATTTTTCGCCCTTTCAACGTAGCGTAAGAGGATTGCTGGCATGGTTGAGAACAAACTTCTGAGAATTCTGCATTCTTGTTTTAGGAGTCATCTTTTCAGGGCCGGACAAAATAGCTTACATCAATCATAGTAGGTTAAATTGATCATTCTGATCCATCTGTGATCCATCTGTCCTGTGAGGATGTAGAGATGAGTATCTGCTCCAGAAGAGGAAGAAGATGGTTGGGAATCACAGTTGAAGTGGAAACAAAGAGGTTCATACACTCTGAGGATGTCAGAGCAGGAGGGGTTTCAGAGGTAACGTGACTGGGTGCCCTCATTTACCATGCAATGGAGGGATAGACTCTGATTTGCTTAGGGTCGCACAACGGTATGTTTTTGGGTGGAGTATTTCCAGCAAATAGAACTTCTGATTCATGTGAGTGTGGCAGGTTTACTGCAGAAGTGGCTCTAATTCTTTCCCTCTCCTTATCCCTCTCCAGCCAGAGAAATGCCCAGCCAGGCCTGACTAAGATCAGCAGAAGCAGCTGGCCAACTGAGGATTTGTGAGCGATAAAAATGGACATTGTTCAAAGCCTCTCAGTTTCAGTGTGGTTTGTCTGTGGCATTCTTATGGCAATACATAACTGGTTGCTGGCCCTGGGATGGGAGGCTGTCTTTGAAAGGAGGAAGAAGGAGCAGATAATCCCCCAACCTGTGAAATCCTGCAGTTTTTATTATCTGGGAATAGGGACCAATTTACAGGATGAGAACATATTCTGGGAATGGAATCCCAGAAAAATCTTCTCAGAGCCATTGTGGACTGTGCTCCTTAAATACCGACAATCCCGAAGCTTGTGTGTTACTGTACCCCGGAGCTGAAATGATGCTGGAAATTGTCCAATCCTGGTTTTACCTATGAGAAAACAGGAGCTGGACAGTGTTAAGGTAGAATTGGCTATATAATCAGCAGGACCCAGTGCAAAATGAAAATGTGGGGGCTCATGTTAAAAAATTAAGAATTTCAAGACAATGGCGGCAGAACAATGAACCAAGTGCAAGGCCCTTCTAAGTGTGGGGCCCTTCTGTTACTGCATAGATTGTGTGTCTGCAGCTGGCCTGGAGTGAAGCAATTGGTCTTAAGGATGCCCCTGCAGAAGTCCGTCTGGTTAACTTTTAGCGAAAATTAACTCCATGTATTTGTTTACAGCTAGTTAAAGATATAAGGCAAGAACCAAAGACCTCTAGTTCCTGCTCCAGTGATTTTTGGGTTCTTGTCAGACTGATAGAAAATCTAAACCAGAAACAATATGGCTGGCTTGGTGTCTTCCTCAGAGGGAAGAATTTATAATTCTTCACAGGGTATTTTTAAACATGGGAATTTGGATTCAAGCAAGTAAATTCTGAAATTACAATTTTTACATCAAGTATTGCTATGTCCAATTATATCTTTATGATTTTTTTGTTGAAGTTGATTGCTATTTATTACAATAAATTACTTAAATTGTGCTTCTTTTTTAGCTCTTTCTTTCCTGTCTTTTAAAATTTTAAAAAAAAATATTTTATTTATTTATCTTTAGAGAGAGGGGAAAGGAAGGAGAAAGAGAGGGAGAGAAATATAGAGAGGGAGAGAGAGTTGGCTGTCTCTCACATGCCCCCAACTGGGGACCTGGCCTGCAACCCAGGCAGGGAATCAAACTGATGACCTTTCAGTTCTCAGGCTGGCGCTCAACCCACTGAGCCACATCAGCCAGGGCTCTTTCCTTGTCTTTGCTTTCTTCTTTTTTCTCTTTTCTTTTGTACACTGAAAATTCTCGGGTGCTAAATAGCAAGAATTTTAATTTATATTTCTCCTAAGTTTTGTCTTACTGATGACATTAACAAATTTTCAGCATCTCTGAACTCTTTCCTTCAGAACCCTGGAAAAATGATAGCTTAGTATGCGCATTATCCCATCCTTAATCAACTTTGCCACTATTTTGAATATTCTTCTCTTTTTTTGACTTACCCAAGACACTGGAGTTAAATATTATTGGAATTCTTGTTTCTGTAGAAAATCAGTCCCCATTATTTTATTGATAATTAATTAATAAAGAAAATGGAACTCTGGGCTTCTGTAAGGTTTTCTAAGTTTTTCTCAATGGTTTATGAGAAATTTAAAAGGTCCCCTTAGGTAACAGAGAAAGGTTTGTGGCTTTAAAAAAAACTTTCTTTTAGAAAAGACAAGGTTTCTGTGACCTCCTTTTTTAAAGACAATGAAAGTGACAAGGCAAGATTTTAGATGATAAAGTTAAAGCCATCACTAAAGACAGAAGCCAGAGATAAGAAACAACTGTGAGAACACACATACAAACTAGTGGGGGTGTCACGGGGAACAGAGCTCAGTTTTACATCAAAAATCAAGCTATCTGAACACTGATGCCTGATGCCAGGCAGAGTTTGTGCCCTGTGGGGGCTGGCTGCTTTCTGCATCAGCACCAGTTCTTCTTGCTTTAAGAATTATAGTTGACCCTTGAACAATGTGAGGTTAGGGTGTCAACCACCTGCACGGTCAAAATCTGTGTATAATTTTGGGCTCACACTAAAACTGAATAGTCTTCTGTTATCCAGAAGTCTTACTGATAATGTAAATAGTCAATTAACACATATTTTGTACATGTGTTATATACTGTATTCTTAAAATAAAGTAAGCTGGAGAAAAGAAATTTTTTTAGAGAGAAAAGAAAAAATTAAGATAATCATAATAAAAATGAAATACAGTTACAGTATTTATTGAAAAAAAATTGCGTGTAAGTGGACCTGTGCAGTTCAAACACATATTGTTCAAGGGTCAACAGCACTTGCTAACTCACAAAAGACACGTTAGTTCTATTGTCTGCATCATCCCTTTGCCTAGACTCTCATCCATCCGGCTTTACCTTTGCAGCTACTAATGAATGCCAGGTTCTCAGGGCATTTGTCCCCTACCCACTACTTTTCCTTCCAAACCACCATTCTGGGCTTATGTTTGGCCAAGGATCCCTAAACCAGGGTTAGTGAAATATCTAATTTAATTGGAAATAGTGAGCCTAGATTCTCCTTTGGCTTGTCTTGGTTCTAATTGAATCAGAATAAATTTTCATGATCCTTAGCAAAAATTCTTACTTTCTCCATCAAATTGGCAAGGACTTCATTTACCCAAGAGATTTTCAAACCGGTTTCCAGAGGAGGTCCCACAGTGGTCAGGGTTGGTCAAGGACCCTTGTGTCATAATATTCACAACTTGACTCTGGTTATTATCTTTGGGTATGGTTTTTCTTTGGCTATCTGCTGTTTCCACCCAATATATTTCTCACCCCTTTCTCACTTTCTCGCTTATATTTCACCCCAAATGCCAAAGCTGTGATCCTTCTTTACATTTGCCAAGGTCACATCGGCACAGCAATCTTTCCTCAGGCTTGCCTCGAGGACAAACTCAAACTGAAAATTTCTGCCCTTAACCTAAAAGTTGTATGTCCTCTAGCTATTTACTTGGCTTTTGCTTGGTTTTTATTTTCTCTTGAGCTTTTACTTACTCTTTTTCCTCTTCTTCTCCTAAATAACAAGTACCCTAGATTCCTTTCTCTCTCTCCTTTCTTTCATTTTACCCCGAACAAAAAAAAAGCTGAAAAGTTTCCTTTCTTTGCCTCATTAAAAAGCTGTCCTAAAATTTATAGCTGGTTTAGAGCAGCCATCACTGATCTTCTTCACTGAGTTACTGCCAAGAAGTATTTTATGATTATTCACTGACTTATTTACAACAAACACAACAATGACCTTGGTTAGGAGCCTACATAGATCTTCTGATTTGTTTGGAAAATAGACTGGGCACTTGAAGATCCTGGTGTTGCGCAGGGTGATTTGGGTTGTCTGACTTGCACATTTTATACGGAAAGTTAAATCCCCAAGCCTTAATGTGTAATAACATCAACTCATCTTGCCACTGTATAGAAAATGTTTGCAGCCCTGAGACAACACAGGAACTTTCTAATACTTCCTTAAGCATTAGTTTCAGGAGGCCATTAGTGAGGCTGGTAATTGAAAACAAGTTGTGTTGGTGATGTTAAAATTGTCTATTGGTGCAAAATGTTTGAATACCTAAATGTAATGAGGTTAATCCATTATACAGAAGTGACTTAGAGGCTGATAAAACCACCACAAGTCTTGAGTCTGCTATTTGAAGGATGAGTCAGGGCAGGAATGACTTACATTTTTGAAACATATGAATTGTGCTGATCACTCATTTGTGTATTTGAAATATGTGAAAGTAATCTCTTTTCCCTGTAACCCCCCCATATCATATTGGTCATTTTGTAAATTTAAGGTGTTCAGTAGTACTCAACACTCTGTAACAGATGATGTTTTATCTTGAGCAAAATTGTGTTGACCTGGAAGAGATCCATAAAGAAGATTTCTGATGTGTGTTTCCAAGGAGAAATCTTGATTGTATCTTTTGGAAGTTAACTCCAGACTATGGTGCCGATGATGTCTTGAGCACTTCACTGTCACAAAAGGAATCTGATGTCGGAGGAACCGCTGTAGTATTCTGCCTTCTTTGGTCACTTTCTCCAATGTGGCCAGGACTAGCTTTGGGATCTGGGTTAGTGACAACAAAGACTGTCTACAACTGCACTGATGACTATTGCATGTTGCTTCGATGAGGCCAGTGCTATGTTATGGGGAGTTGTTGATGGACACGAGCTTAGTGGTGAGGGTAGTTCACCCAATACGTGCAGAAGCCAGGAGGAGGAGCGATCATGTCATGGCCAACCTGTGACAGCACTGTTAGAGAAATGACACTTGATAATTCAGAAAATGTGGCTGCAGAAACCAAGGACAAACTGGAGCCCACGAGGTCCAGTATCCATATGATGCACCTTTAAAAAGCACAGGCCAGAAACCAAATTCATAACTGAAAATTGTTACTTTCATTTTGTAAAGATCCTGAAAGTAGATTCAGTTTATAATCCACACTAAAGCACCTTTAAAAACTCCTTTTACTTCCTTCTCAATTTTTCAGACTTTAGAGCTGCTGCAGAGACTCCCCCCAAAACACTTTTATCATATATCACGTGGCCTTGCACCCCTACCCCACCCCTTTAGCTCTTCATTTTGCAGGTCCACTCAACTTCTATGTTTATTCTATTTATTTATTTGTTGTTGTTGTTTCCTCTCTTTGGTTTTGTTTAATGTCTTTCTGCTTATTCACACAAAAAGGTCAGAAATCAGTTTGGCAAAATTCTCTTACAGCATAAAGCAAAGGGAAGAATCTGAGCAGACAAAGTCAAAGTTCTCTTATTGGCTGGTGTGAGAGTAGAAGTCTCAAATTACTGCTAAAACTATAGTTCTCTTGTCCCTATCATAATCTACAATAAGAGCCAACATTTATTAGTAGTTAATATGTTGCACTCATTTTGCTGTGTTTTACATTATTTCTTAATAACTAATATTATCTTACAAATTTGTCATAGCACTGTACCAATAAGGAAACTGTATTTCAGAGAGGTTGAGCGAATTCCTCAAGGTTACACTGATGGGCACCAGCAGAACTAGGATTTCTTGGCCTCAGCCTCCTTCCAAGTCATCCTGTTCTTAATCATTACAACATTGGGTATCAGCATCCATCCGGCTGAGGTGATATTGAGAGTAAAGGAATCATTTGAACACAAAGACACTAACTTGTATGTAAGAAATACAATCTAACTCCACCCTTTCATTTTTTCTCCTTTTTACACAATTTTTCAGCTGAATGTACCATGCAGATTACCAATGTTGAATACCCGTCTACAAATTAGTACTGGAACTTCCCAACTGTATGTGCTTGAGATTTGGGGAAGCAATTCAAAATTTAAGTTTCTGTTAAATTTTAAAAAACCATTTGCTGTTTTCCTCCTAAAAGATCAGGAGGCCCAGGGTTATAATCTTGAGTTGGTTTCCTCTGAGTAGTTCACTCATCTCCATGGTGCTTCATCTGTGAGGCTGGGGAAGGGTTTAGGAGGGAGGGTAGGAACTCATCAGAGCTTGACAGTGATGAGTGGGTACACAGAACATGGGAAATGAACTCCAGAGGAAGTTGTCAGCTCCACTACTGAATATGCAACCTTAAAATTATCTCACATTAAAGCTCTACTTTGTAAACAAATTTCCCTTTTCATATAAATGTTTCTTTTCTAGTTTTGTATCCTGATTGCAAGTGAAATGTTGTGCCTGTGATGAGATCCATCATCATTCTTTGAAAGACAGTCCTTAAAGTCACACTTCCCATTTTTCTCTTGCGGCAGGTGCCTTCAACCAGGAGCACATGTGTCGAGTCAGTCACTTTCACCTCAGGGTCTGGAATCTGTGTTAACTCACCATCTTGCAGTGAGTCTTGTGTCAACTCCCTAAGCTGCTGGTTGGTTCTTTTTCTATTGCAATTAGAGTTTGAGCTAGTTGTCCAAAAGAAATGGAAAAACAGAGGGACAGGGAGGCTGAATGTAGGACTCTAACCTTGTATTTGGGAACCCGGGCCTTTCAGATTAAAAACACTGGAGCTACAAAAAGAATCATTCAAAGTCATCTGTCGCCAATTTCTTGAATCATTTACTAAAAGGGTTTATGGAGTTATTACAAGAAATCTACATATCCCTATGTAGACTGAGTAAATAATATGTGTTACACACACACATGCACTACTAATTTTTTCACATGTAAATAGGTACTGTTGTCATTAATAAAATATAAATTATTTTAATAATATCTAATTTTACTAACTTTGGTAGTATATATTTTCTTAGTCAATAGAGTAATGAGGTAAGAAATCTGCTGTCATGAGATATTTATAAACTCTTATGTTAGAAAGGAGTTCTCATTTTTAAAACAGTTGGGAATTACTAATCTAAATAACAGTGGTTCCCGAATGGTTAGCAAAATGGGGAGAAACATGAAAGAGGTGAGAAATATGAAGGCACTTCCACGAGAAAAAGGAGCAGGGGGCCCCTACCCAAGCCTATCAATTCCTGTCAAGAAATTGGCTGACACGTCCTTTCTTTCGCTTCGAGCCATGGCAGCCTGCTGCTTGATTTAGCATGGGTGTTAGCGGACACCGTGTCAGCAAACTCACGGGAAGAACTTGTCAAGTTTACTGGTATTCTGTCTAAGCTTCAAAATGGCATAGCACTTAGGTGCCCTAACGTCTTTGACATTTTCCTGAGGAAAAAATCATAGATTACGAGTCAATGTGCAAGGGGGAGAATTAAGGGCTATTTGAGTGCAAAATTTCTGCTTTTTTGCTAGTTGATGATCAAAAGGATTGTCAAAAGAGCATAACAGTGAGCTTGTTTTGTTGTGGGTTTTTTTTTTTTTTACCTGCCCCAATTTCCTCTGTCCTGCTTCTGATAGCAGAATTTCAGTTTTCCTTTAAAGAATCATCCATACCCATCACTGGGCACATAGCCTAGTCTCAACATTGCCGCAAGAACTATTGAGAAGGAGGTGAACTCTGACTGAGGTGTTGAAGCCAGTTAGAAGTCGCTTTTTTGCTGCCTGTGGTCATCTTTGCCATCACTGGCGAGGGCCTGCCTAAAAATAAAACAATACAGGAGAACACTGGCCAGAAATGCAAGAAGAGTCCAAAACACATTATTTGAACATCTGATCCAGATATTCCTGATTTTTTGAGCTTTGGATTACACGAACCAATCAAGTTTTCCTTGTTGCTTACATGTGTGAGTTAGGGTGTTGTCACTGGTACTATAAAAAAACCTTATTAATGCAGGCATGTCCTTTATCCTCTGGTGAAATTTTCCATCCTCTTTGCATTTGCTTTCCACATTCTAATTCCAAAAATTCCTTTATCCTGCCATGTCAGGACCCCATACTCTCACTCCACTAAGGACCCTCTCAGTGTGACCTCCAAGGACTTTTCCTGTAGTGAAAGGCCAGGAAGCGACACCCTGTAGTTCTCCTGGGGAACATGACGCTCAGAGAGATGGAAAAGTCCCCTCAAACTAGAATGCTTTAAAATGCAAACGAAAGCTTTCTTTCCTGGCGATAAATGGTGCACGATGCACTGCAGTCCGCACAAGTTGCCAATTTCTGATAGAGCAGCTTCCTAGCTCAGCTGGGGATTCTCGAAGACGGAAGATTATAATAAGTGCTGTTTTATGGAGATGAAGTATTTTGGTGCTGACCCTTTGATTTTGCATCCTTTCCTTTTTTTCTGTTTCTTTTGTCATTCTCGTTTCCCCTGCTGTGTTCTTTTCCATTGTAACTCTTTTCTTTGTCTGAAATTGGACCCACAGAAATGAGCCTGAAATGAGACATGAGAATCCCCACATTGCTCTCATTTTGATTTTCTTTGTTAATATTTTAGTTTATGAAACATACAGGAAGTATTTTAGTTCACTGGCCCTTCAATTTAGTCATGCTCCTATCTAAACCATCGCATGGAAAATTTCAATATTCATCACAGCATCTAAAAGCAACATTTCTAAAACTGTTTGTAGCTTATTATGTATGACAGTACTTCAGTCTTACTAGTACTTGAGAAATATTTGTCATACATCATTCCAACATCCGAGAAAAGAAAGCAAGTGGGGCATATTGTAGGTAAGGAAAAAGGGGGAACAGTAATATTTCACGCAACCCATGGATAAAGATTAAACTGCTTCCTCAGCTCCATTGACATGGCTTATCTGACTTTTGTGTCTCCTTTTGCTGCTTAATATCCAATCAGATAAGATCATTGTTCTTTAACTGTCTTTGCACAGTTTTAAGAGCCTGAGATAAAGTCTTTAGAAACTTTATGAAGTTTAAAGTTTTGTTCCTCCCTGAAGCTTTCTATACTACTCCTTAACAAATTCAAATCTTTTTATTTGTACATTTGACCGTAGTATCTTTTTCTTTTACCCTCCATGCTAGGTTATAATGTACTACAGAATCCTTAACATATATGATGACAGGGAATTTACAGCTTCAGTTGTTACTGTGTTTGTTATGGTTTCCCCACTGGATTATAAGGTGGGCAGAAACTCTGTCTTTGTTTTTTCACCATTGAATGTCCTGTCTCTAGTGTAATTTCTGGAACATAGTGAACACTTGATAAATATTTGCTAAATAAGTTAATACATAAATGAGTGAAATAGCTCAAGGTAGAGTCACTGTCACTGAATATTAAAGTGGATCAATAAGTAGTTATCAAACTACATGTGACAAGTGAGTCTAAAAACAGCAGTGACAGTAACAATGACATTACCAATGACATTACCCTTGCTCTTAAGGATAAAACAGTGTGGTTTATTACTTAGAAAGGGAAGATAATTATCTTTTACTGAGAACCTATTATTTTTAGAGTATAATGCAGTACATGGATTTTTTTCATAACCTACAGAAAGAAATAAACTCTACAGCAAGGCCCAGGACACATGCACACACAACTAAACCAAACTTTTCATGGAATTATTCACCTGCACTCTGTGGGATATACTCATATTTCTATTCTTATCTATTTTAGGCTTTTTCGTCTATTTCATTAAAAAAGGCTGGTCATGGCCCACTAAGTTGATCTCATGTTTCTCTCGTGGGCTGGCAGACCTCCCTGTAGTGGTGGAGAGTGTGGGTTCTGAATTCAGAATGCTCACTGGCCCTGCTACTTACTAGTGGTGCACATTGGTTCAATCCTCCAATGTGCTGAGCCTCATTGCCCTAGCTAAACAATGCAGATGGCGCTAGTAACTATGACATGGGGTGGCTGTATGGATTAAATGAAATAATGAATGGAAAGCACTTATGTTAACCACTAATGTGCACCAGGGACTATATGTGTGCTTCTTGGGCATCTCCTTTTATCCTCTATAAGTCCCACCATGTAGCATTATCATCCCCATTTTACAACAAGGAAAGCGAGGTTCAGAGTAGTTAAATGAATCACCTGGGGCCAAATGGACAAGTGACACAGCTGGGGTACTCAAACCAGGTCTGTCTGATTCTGGTGCCCTTGGATTGTTTAGAAAATAGCAGGGAACACTCAAAGAAGGCTTCATGGAGATGGTGCAACTTGAGGTGGCCTTTAAAGATGAGTGACTGGTATAGAACAATGTACTCAAATGCTATTACATGTGGTTGAAAGAAGGTAGGGTTTAGGATTAGCCACATGGGTTCTATCCTTGACTCCACCATTTAGTAGCTTAGTGATTGGGTATAATTTAACTTAGCCTCCCTGAGGCTCAGTTTCCTCAGCTTTATGCATTGATAAGACCAAACTTGCAGAGTTCTTGTGAGCAATGAACTACACAGAATATATTTTTAATTGTCAGACAATTAGTTGCTCAACAAATGGAGTCTATTTTTAGTTAGAATTTGATTATATGGTCTGTGAGTCCCAACTTAATCTCTGACCCAGGGCTTAATTAAATTTGTAATATGTAGGCTTAAATAGGTGCAATTTGCAGCCATTTTGAGAGAATGGGTAAAATTATTCTTTATGGATGGGTCTGTTAAGTTTTATTATTAATCATCTTATGTAGTTCCAGGTAGAATGACTATGGGTGACACTGAGATTTCAGCTATTGATTTCACTTCTACTAGTAGAGTTTGTCCAACGTTATCTCTTCCAAGTCACTGGCAATATTACTTGGCTTCCTGGCTTAATGTAAGTATATTTCCCTAACCTAGGAGCCATCAGAACTTTCTGGCAGCCTTTTGACAAGTATCACAGAGCATCAAATGACAATGGGGCCAACTTGGCAGCATTGTTCATTTCCATCTTAGCTTAACTGCCTGCTGGCTAAGCCTCGGGTCCACAAATGAGTTAAATACTGGAAATATAAAGTTGGCTTCTGTTCCTGCCCCCTCTCATTTCTGCCTTTGTGGAACTGAAGCCAGAGAAAGCCACATTTCTTACTCCCTAGGGTACTGCTAAAGGTGTATGATACAACTTAACTGGGAGTGTTGCTTCAACTGCTTTTCAGCTCTGGTTACTCTGAAATCACTCAGTTTGATATTTTCCCTGTGGACTCCATGGTGTGTTAGATGGTCGCTAAACCTCTGGACATTAGAGGTGGAACGCAGCTGTGATTCTAAAAGGCTCACTCACAGCTGGAGGATGGTGAGGGCACAGCTTATGAAATTGGGACGCCCTGTTAAGTCTGTTCACTGCTTAACCAACCCAGGACAAACTCTGTTCTGCAAGTGAATTATAGAGATCCAGGGAGAACGAATGTGTTAGTCTCTAGGGCAACTAAAATACTCCTCAGACAGAACTATCAGTTGAGTAGAAACTTTCAGAAAAGCAATTTTATACATGTTATATTTTCTTAAGTAGATATAGTTAATTCCACATGTCAAAGATGGTCTTGAGAAGTTTTAGTTTTTGTGTGTTTGGTGATATAGCAAAAACATGTTTTGGTAAAACATATCCCCTCGAATGGTTTATTTTTAATAGGTAGTAGTAAAAAGTCTTGAAGTCAGGAGAAGAGACTCATCCTACTGCAATGGTTTGGGTTGACTTGCGTAAATCACTTACTAAGTTTGGTCTTTTTTCCCCCCTAGCTTGTAAAATTCAGACTTATCTCCATGGAACATAGAGTCTAGTTCTAAGATTATATTCTGGTTTCAGGATTATTTGCCTGGGATTCTGAAAGTCTAGTGTCACTAAGCTGAACATTTTTTTGGGGGGGGGATTTAACTCCACTGATCTTTCTTTAACAGAAGAAAACTTTTGCACTGTGCAAAGTGTTTCTCTCCTCACCCCATAAGTTAGCATGTGAGTTGCCAGATTAAAAAAAAAACACCTACACTATTTTACTGTGTATAATGCACACATTTTCGCACAGGTTATTGAGGGAAAAATAAGGAAGTGTATTATACATGGGGAGTAATATTTCTGTGTCTATACAAGTGTTTTTAGTTATTTTATTTATGCTTATGCACTAAAAGTATAACTCTAGAAAGCAATAACGATATCCATATGCAAAATAATACCCTGGAATATGATAATCAGTTAAATATATAAATAAAAATTGAATTAAAAAATTAAAACAAATGATTTTTTCCCTGAAAGTTTGAACCAAAACTGTGGTACACATTATACATGGCAAAATATGGTATGTGTGGAATACTTCAATAAAATATATACTTTCCAATACTATATTCATTAGAGTAGCAATAAAACAATAAAAATTAGAGTTTTTAAGATTTTCACACATCTCACTTGATTCTCATAAAAACTATATAAGGTAAGTAATCATTCCAATTTAATAGATGCAAAGTCTGAGATTTTAAAAGTAGTAGTTTCTTGCCCATGTTTACATAATTAATAAGTGGCCAATATGGATCTTAGCGTTCATGCTCCTGACTTTTACCCCACTGTGAAATGCCAGAGTTCATGATAATATGAGGGATTCTTTTGTACCTTCCAACTTTCAACAAAATGCTCATGACCTTATACATTTTGGGATAGCTAAAGCAGAAGCCGTTAATCTGTGAGATGCAGACCTTTAGGGAGGTGGTTGGAAAGGCATTTGAATCCTCATGGACACTGAATGGTACCTATTCACCATAAGCCTTAGTCAGTTTGGGCTGCTATAGCAATGTACCATAGACTGGTGGTTTATAAACAACGGAAATGATTTTCTCACTGTCTGGAGGCTGGAAGTCCAAGATTAGGGTACAAATATGGTCAGGTTCTGGTGAGGGCCCTCTTCTGGTTTGCAGTCTGCCGACTTCTCATGGTATCCTTACGTGGCAAGAGCAGAGACGGCTCTCTAGGTTTCACCCTCGTGACCTAATTACCGCCCAAAGGCACCACCTTTTAATATCACATTGAAAATTAGGAATTTCAACATATGAACTTTGGGGGACACAAACATTCAGTTCCTAACACCAAATAAGTAATGCCTCAAATATATGTATTTCTGTCACTCAAATATTTCAATAAAATTGTGATTATTAAAATAAATACATGTAAAAATTACTGAATTAGTAATAATTTTCTGCCACTATATGTATTTTCTCAATCAATGAATACTGAAAGTACAAATAATATTGCTTAGACTCTGTGAAAGTTTGGATATTAAAATGAGACTCTGGGAACTTCCTGGGGTTATGGGAATGCTCTACATCATGATTTGGGTGTTGGGTACATGGATGTACACATTTGTCAAAATGCATTGAATTATATGCTTAGGGTCTACACATTTCCCTATTAAAATTTTTACCTCAATTTATTAAAATTACACCTTGGGTACTTGGAAAGTCGATAATTCAAATGTACAGCAATCACTAAAGTCCTAATTAGCTTTCCACTTATAGGAAGTATTGGGGTAATTTGAGTGACTTTTATACTCTATAGACCTCTCTGAGCTAAACTACTAAAAGTTACCACCAGTGGGTGAAATTTACCACCTGTGAGTGTAAGCCAAGAAATTTCCTGTGTTTAGAAAGTATGAAAACAGCTGCAGTGTCAACCAAGGTGATCAGGACATAGATGTGTGAAGGCAGAAAGAGAACGCAACTGCAGTGTAGTAAATGGAATCTAACCGAGTGCCTGGAGAGGAGAAAGAGTTAATGCAAGGGAGGAGTAGTCAATCCGAAGCATAAGAAGGAAGTCTGAGGACTGTCAAGTGCTGTCCAGAGAGGAATGTCCCGAATCTAGTAAATTCAAAGTGAGATGTTCTCTTGGGCAGCAATGTGGATCATAAGACTTCATCTTGGTTCAGATAAAATAGGTCCAAATTAACCACTTTTCTTTGTTCTGATTCCCAATCTTGAGACAAACTTCTGTTTGCTGGTTTGGTTTTTTAAAATGACCTAATTCTGGGAAGTGAGTGCTGTAAGTATAGATGTGAATATTTTAAATATTTGCAAAGTTCTATTAAATTAATGTTCTGTATTATACATCAGTCTCTGTGAAATTTGGTTAATACAAGTTAATTCCTTTGTGTCTGATAATTTCTGATGACCTTAATTTTAAGTTTATGGATCTGCAAGATTGTGATGACTCCTTGAATTAGTCAATAATTTTTGGTTTTCAAGTGACAGAAACACAACTCAAACTTGCTTAAGCAAAAGCAGGAATTTACTGGCTCCTTTAACTTAGAAGTTCAAGGTGGCACTGCTTTCAGGAGGCCAGGATGCAGGGGCTTGAATAATTTGGTTAGGAATGTTATGTTGCATTTTTCACTGCTTGGCTTAATCCTCCCTTAGCTCCATTTTTTCTTTAGACTTTCTTTTTGTCTTAACAAAATGCTTATCAATAGATCTAAATTAGTCCTAAATTTTAAGACATTCCAGTGAGAAAATAAACTCTATCTACAAAAGTTCCTCCACAAAAAATCCTCAACCAATAACTAATTGGCTTGATTTGTGTCAAGTAGCTATGCTTAAACTAATCACTGGCCCAGGGAAATAGGATGTGTAGATTAGCCTGAAATTGGGATCCTAGGCCTTCATTGTAGCTCGGGTGGCCAGTTCCCAATTCTTATTTACTTATTTATTTATTTTTATTCAGTTACAATTGTCTGCATTTTCTCCCCATCCCACTACCCCACCCCAGCCAGTCCCATCTCCCTCCCCCACCTCTACCCTCCCCCTTGATTTTGTCCTTGTGTCCTTTATAATAGTTCCTATAGGCCCCTCTCCCCACTATCCCCTCCCCACTCCCCTCTGGATATTGTTACAATGTTCTTAATTTCAATGTCTCTGGTTCTATTTTGTTTGCTTTTTTCTTTCATTGATTATGTTCCAGTTAAAGGTGAGAGAAGACAAACAACCCAATTAAAAAATGGGCAAAGGACTTGAACAGACACTTCTCCAAGGAAAACATACAGAGGACCCAGAGACATATGAAAAGATGCTCAGCATCACTAGCCATTAGAGAGATGCAAATTAAAACCACAATGAGGTATCATCTCACACCAGTCAGAGTGGCCAACATAAACAAATCCACAAACAAATATTGGAGAGGATGCGGAGAAAAGGGAACCTTAGTACATTGTTGGTGGGAATGCAGACTGGTGCGGCCACTGTGGAAAACAGTATGGAATTTCCTCAGAAAACTAAAAATGGAACTGCCCTTTGACCCAGCAATTCCTCTGCTGGGATTATACCCTAAGAACCCTGAAACACCCATCCAAAAGAACCTATGTACCCCAATGTTCATAGCAGCACAATTTACAATAGCCAAGTACTGGAAGCAACCTAAGTGCCCATCAGCAAATGAGTGGATCAAAAAAATTATGGTATATTTACATAATGGAATTCTATGCAGCAGAGAGAAAGAAGGAGCTTATACCCTTTGCAATGGCATGGATGCAACTGGAGAGCATTATGCTAAGTGAAATAAGCCAGGCGGTGAGGGACAAATACCAGTTCCCAATTTTTAATGTTAAGGAATGGGGGAGGGGAGAGTTATCAAATAGAATGTAGAGGTATAACAACAGGTGAAGGAACAATGAAAGCTCAGCAGTTTATACACAACAGGTATATTGTGTACATCACGCCCCTCAAACTCACACTAGTCTTCAAGGTTTGTTTTTTAGCCAGTAATCCCTGACCTTTCTTGTCCCTTCTCTCCTTTGTCTCCTGCCCTTCCTCCAGCTTACATAGAAGATTAAGCAAGTACCAGTTGTCACAGTTTTTAACTGTCTTTTTAAAAACCAATATATTCCAAATGTAATTTGGGAAGTAAATCTATATCATGTGGAGTGTGTATTTTAAAGGCATGGCCCAACTGTCATCCCTTAATGAACGTGGATCTGTTAAGAACAGAAAGATATACTGAAACTGAAATAATGTTTTTTGAGACATGACCTGCTTTAGATTTTCTAGTTTCCTTTAGTCCACGGAGACCAGCTGTGGTTGGGATATGGGATTTTGTGGTCATGATAAAAATAAGCAAACAAAAAAATAAAGATTGCTTTGTAACAATGGGTCATTCATAAATTTTTTCATTCTGTAACTGTTTATTAAGCACCTACTATGTGCCCAGAACTGGTCCTAAAAATATAGTATTAAAATTCTATTTATGTGATTGTGAACCAGAAACAATTAGAAAAAGGAATGATTTTGGAAGTCATTTTATTAATGTCCAACATGATCTATTCATAGTTAAAATAGTTAGGAACAGAGCAGGCTGGAATAACTCAATCAGTATTTGTTAAACACCTGCTGTATGAGCTATAAGGCAGGGCACAGACATATGCCATGCTTAATGAAATATATGTTATTTGGCCATGATTATGGAAATAAACATTATTTGGCATATAAGGGGGGTGACTATATTGGTTCCTATTGTTGCTGAAACAAATTACCACAGGATTAATGGCTTAAAACACTATAAGACTTATTCTCTTATAGTTCTGGAGGTCAGAAGTCTGAAATGGGTCTCAAAGAACTAAAATCAAGCTTAGCGGGGCTGTGTTTCTTTCTGGAGGCTCTAGGAGAGAATCTTCCCCCCTGCCCCTCCCCTCCTTTTTTTTCCTTTTTCAGTTTCTGGAGGCTCCCACATTCTTTGACTGATGAAAGGCCATCTTCAAGTCCAGCAATAGCAGTTGAGTATTTGTCACATCACATCATTCTAGATTTCTCTCTTCTCCTTCCCTTTTACACTTCTAAGGACCCTTGTGATAAACTGGGCCCATATGAATAAAACAGGATAATCTTCCCATTTCAAGGTGGCTGAGTAGCAACTTCAATGCCATGTGCAACCTTAATTCTCCTTTGCCAAGTAACCCAACAGAGTCACAGATTCCAGGTTAGCATATGCACGTTTTTAGGGGGGCTTTATTCTGTGTACTAAAGCAGCCAATCTGGATTTGGGGATCAGAAAAAACTTCCTAGAGAAATCAATGCCTAACAAGAGATTTAAAGAATGAAAGGAGTATCCACTTCTGAAGAGAAGAGGAATTTTTAGGCAGAGTCCAGCAGCAGCTGAGAGTGCACCGAATGGTCCTCCCTTCATGGAAGAACTTGTTCAGCCACAATGAGTGAGTTATCTGAGTGTCCAGATGTGGCGTCTTCAGGATCTGCCTTCACTTCTGAGGCCAGGCCGTGCTTACTCCAGGTAGCCCAGTCAATGACAGTGCAGCAAGAGTACTGGGGTCTGACCACTGTTACCCAATATGGGACTCCTCTAATAGGTGATTTCTGTTCTGGAGCTCCTCATCGGGTTGACCAAGACTTCGTCAGATCTAAAACCTTACATGTCCAATCCTGTTCTCTTTCACAGGGTGTCAGATAAGAATTGTTGTCTGAGGGCTTCCTCTGATAAACTCTGCATCCTCCTCCTTCATCATTCACAGGCATTGCCTTCATAAGCTGCTTGCACTCTGACACTGGTATTTGTTTTCTGGAGGACTCACCTGGGAAACAGAGGGGTAACAGGAGAAGAAGATCATAGGAGAGAGACTGCAAGACCTGCCTGCAAGTAGCTCGGTAAAGCAAGGACACAAGATTCAAAGGTGGACCTGGACTTGGAATCACACATGCCCAATGAGAGTTGTAGCAGTCAGGACAGGCTAACTGCTATAATGAAAGTCCTACAGTTCAGTGGTTTACACAAAAGTATTCTTTTCTCTCCATTCAAGAGACCACACAGTTCTTCCTGGTCAAGCACCTGGCCTTGGGGTTCTGCTTCACCCAGCAACTATAGAGGTTCCTACAGTCTTTTTATTTGGTTTTCTCTAGGATCATGAGTCCTCTCCCTTCAGCCAGGCTGGGAAGATTGAGTACGTGAAAGTTTTATAGATAAGGACAGAACATAGTACATCTCACATTTTTGGTGAATGGCATAATAGATCCCTGTGGTCACAGGAGTTAAGTAGCCTTAAGAGAAGAAAGACCCAACCCATCTATAGGTGAAGAAAGAATATAGACATGTCTTAGTACACCAGATACCCCAGTACCTTGTGGACATTCAATAAATATTTGTTAAATGAATGGATTTGGAGTCAGACAGACCTGTGTTCAAATCCCAGCTCTATTGCTTGGCCACTAAATAAGTTTAGAGTTAAGTAAACAGGTTACTTAACTCTAAACTTCTCTAAGCCTTATTTCTTTATATGTAAAATGGGTATAAAATATCTATAGTATGAAATAGGGAATTTCTATGGGCTTGAGCATATAATAATTATAACTAACACTCATTGACTACCAAGCATGTTGAGGTGATTTATATTTATTACTTCATTTCTTTCTCACTGAAGCCATAGGTGGTGGGTGATATTATTATACTCAGTTTGTAGATAAGAAAACGAAAGCATTGAGGCATTGAGTGTCTTGCTCTAAATCACATAGCTAATAATTGATAGAGCTACAATTTCAACACATCTTAAGTGCCAGTGTTCTTAACCACAATACTATGTACTACTTGTAGTAAGTTAATTGTCAATTTTGGTATCTGGTACATAACTGATGCCCAAGAAATTGCAGGGAAGAATTATCAGCAGTCAATCCAGGAGCAGGTGAGGTACTGTGATCCAGGAAACAGGCTAGTCCCTGATATTAGCAAGGTTGGAAACAAACCCAAGCGTGTGGTGAAAATCTGAAAATCAAGATCTTCAGAGCGTTTGACAGGAATAACCGTGAGCCTTCGTCCTGGAAAACTGCTACACTCTATAGATTACAAGCATAAAGACTATACTACAGGGGATTGAAATAGGGGCCCAGATTCTAATATAGTGTCACAAGGGAGAAAAAAACAAGGCAGAAAGCAAGCAACTAAATTACAGTTCATGCTTAGAAATGGGCGAGCAGGAGGCCCTGCTAAGAGAAGCAAGAGAAAGGTGGGGGGAACAGGCATCAGGCAAATCATTCCAGCCATGTTTATTGATGAAAGTTAGTTGCTGGCTTAGCGATAGTGTGAGAGTCTGTATACTAACGTCTGTGGTGTTAATCAATCTTCTAGTGTGCATGCAGCTATTTTTTTACAGTGCATCCTTCATTAGCCTCCTTTGGATTCTTGAAACATTTCTACAGCCACCTTATCAAGATGATTCTCCAAAAAATTAGGCTCATTTCTTGCAATCAAGACAATAACCACTATCAACAATAATAAAGGAATAAATTTAAAAACTCTCAATCATCATAATAAAAATAAGCCTTTTAAAAAGGGAGACTAGATTTTCAACCAAGTAGCTATTTAGACATCTTCAAAACATGTAGAATCTTTCTGTGCTTTCACCACATGAGAAAATAAGTGCAGAACCATGTAGGGTTACTAGCCTAGGGATATTCTTAGAAAAAGATTGGGAGGAAATCAGATAACAATGAAGGACTTCCCCCCACCCTATTCCCCCCACTCTGTTCCTTCCTTCCTTCCTTCTTCCCTCTCTCTCTTTCTTTCTCTCTCCTTCCCTTCCCTTCCCTCCCTTCCTTCCTTCCTTCCTTCCTTCCTTCCTTCCTTCCTTCCTTCCTTCCTTTCTCTTCCTTCCTTCCTTCCTTCCTTCCTTCCTTCCTTCCTTCCTTCCTTCCTTCCTTTCTCTTTCTTCCTTTCTTTCCCTTCCTTCCTTCCTTCCTTCCTTTCTCTTTCTTCCTTCCTTCCTTCCTTCCTTTCTTTCCCTTCCTTCCTTCCTTCCTTCCTTCCTTCCTCCCTCCCTCCCTCCCTCCCTCCCTCCCTCCCTCCCTCCCTCCCTCCCTTCCTTCCTTCCTTCCTTCCTTCCTTCCTTCCTTTCTTTCCTTCCTTCCTTCCTTCCTTCCTTTCTTTCCTTTCTTTCTTCTCTCTCTCTCTCTCTCTTTCTCTCTTTCTTTCTTTCCTTCTTTCTTCCATTCTATACAGAATTTCAAATAAACTGTGACTTGGACTTAAGAAAGGAGCACGGAATTCTAGTTCCTGGGGCTGTTTCTTTGCCCTTTCTTGGAAGGAAAATGTGGGACTTAGCTAATACCATCAGTGGGGGGTGAAAGATAGCTTCATTTTCATTCAAGTTTGCATGTGTTTCAAAGTCACAGCACAATTAAATGTGCTCCTTGGATATCTTACTAAAATTGAGGCTCTTTGAGCTATGTAAGTTTCCCATGAACTAGTTATTAAGAAATGAAAAAGTCCAAATTCTGATCTGCAATCTATTTTGGTAAGTATCTTAACTTTTCTAGGCCTGTTGTTTCCTCTGCAAACCAAACAGTTTTGATGAGATTCAAATTTTCAAAAATCCTGGTACTTTGGCAACATTTTTATATCCATAGGCTAAATATAGGAACCTGCCCACATATGGCAAATTGTAATGAAGAAATAATTATACCAATTTGAATGCTATGATCCATGAATTAAAAAAAAAACTTTGCAGATATGACTGGGAGACTCCAAAAATAATAATAACAATGTTAATGAGCACTAAAAATAGGATTAGGGTGGATGTTACAATACTATTTTTTCCCTTCCTTTTCTTGTCACTCTTTTTCTGAGGCATGTCAAATTAGGCATTCATTTTCCACCACAAGGGGGCAATGTACAGTACTCTGGCTCAGACATTTCTTACCATATGGCAGGCACTGTCCCAAGCAATGATTTCACTTAATTCTTAACATATCCTCCCCGCAGTGCACACACACCATTTTACAGATAAGGAAATTGAGGCTCAGGGCTAACAGCACCAGGATAATGCAAAGCAGCCTTGAGAATGGAGCTTGGTTTGTTTGGCTCCAGGCCTATGTTCCTTCCAATGTGCACGTAGCTTCAACACTGCAAATGTGTCCTGCACTGAAGGGAAAGCAAGAGTGTAATTTGGGAATTGAACGGGAGAATGAGGCTGCACAAAGAATGAAAGTCCTTGCACAAATATGTAACTTCTTAAAGATTTATAATTTAAAAAAAGCTCCAAAGCCTAAGCCTTTTTGCAAAACAACTCACAGATCCTTAGCAAGCATCCAAGGAGGCACTGAGCATTACAAAACAATTTTGAAAATCCCTATCTAGATAATCCTTAATTAAGAAGCTTTCAGTGTTAAACCTGCATATGTCCTTTGCTGATCTTTAATTATTAATATAGGATAGTCTCTATTTTTAAAGAGACTATACCTTATTAGTTTTCCTTCTAGGGCTTTACCCTTCCATTTGAGGTTTGTCCTGTGATGATGATTATAATGTAAACCCAGATAAAATTTGGGGCAGGTGAAGCAGGAAAAGGAGAGATGAGCATTTGGAATTAGCTGTTGTCTTAGGAGTGAAAAGGGACGGACGAAGCCATTGACCCTCTCCAACCCGATCAGTCTTCCTTTGCACAGGGAGTTCTCTTGTAAGGGGCTGGCCAGGCCTACCCACTGGAGGGGGCTGATTCCATGGTGGAAAAAGAGGTTGAATGTGTGCCTGAGATTGTAGCAGGGGCTGTGCCTGATGGAGGAACCAAACTAAGCAGAGAATAAGTGTTGGCTAGTCCCTGAGGAAGAAATCCACTCTGTCTGAGGCCTGGCTCTGAAGGTTTTACATGATGTCTGAAGCCTCTATTTGAAAGGTTATGTTCTAAGAATTACTTCTTGGTCCCATCTTCCTTCCTAAGCCCCATTTCCATCATGGGGTAAGCCTGACAGAGGTTCAGATGTTTTGAGATATTTCTGGCACATGGAAGTGTAGACTGTTGTGTTATCAAGAAAAAAATAAACATGTATATATGTATGTATCTATATCTATCTAAATTATTTCTATTTTTCCTCTCTCTCTGCACACACATGTACGTACACCTGCACATTACATACACACATTGTTCTTTCCTAACACTCATTCACACCAAAAGCAACAAGGGAAGAAGGAGAGACTTAGAGGTAACATGGAGTCAAGGCTTCCAGGCTCATCCTGCCACTAATTATGTCTGGCCTTGGGTGAATCTCTCTGGAAAGTGACCTCCTGTTAGGGTAGTATATTATATGGTTGGAAAGATTGGGTGTTGAAAAATCGTAAACTCAAAATCCAACTACAGTTTTCTATGGAGGAGCTACCATAAGCACAAAGTACCTGGGAAGTGGAGGGATTAGAAATTTGACTCAACACAGCTTTGATTTTTCTTGGGTCTCAGGAGAGTTCCCATTATTTCTGCTTGTGAAACCTAAGTCCAAGAGGCAGTTTGCTTTTATTTTTCTAATCTTTTTTTTCAATGCTCACGTGTATGTGTGAGCATGTGAATGTGTGCACGTGTGACTAACTGCCCTCCCCATGTAGTGGGAGCCTGTCTGTGGCCTGTGTCATCCCCCATACTCATTTTGTAGCATTCCAAACACAATGAGCAACTGCCGTTTCACTGATAATTTCAAGCAGATGAGAGGATGGGGTAGAAACTGCCTCAGAGAGCACATAGCATTTTGCTTTAAAAATTTCTGTTCTCTATTTAGCTTCTAGCCAAATCCTCTCTCCCACTGGATATATTTCCCCCATGTAGGCAGTTCTGCTTCTCTTCTCAGCTTACAAATACCAAAATTCAGCAAAAAAAAAAAAAAAAGGCTGCTATTTTGCTGAACAGCTACCATGGAAAGTCCAGGTGAAGGAAAGAGAATTATTTTGCCAAATATCATATACATAAGGGTACAGACATATTACTTTTTGAAAACTATACACATACTATCTATTTTTATCTCCTTTTTCACTGATACAGACTCTTCATTTCTTTATGTAATTAAATATGCTTCAATAAAACAATTTTCAATGGCCTTCCAATAAGAATATGAACTTTTGGCATAAGGAAAGCAGGTGGATGTGACAAAGACTCTGGGGGATAGAGGACGATCCTCACTCTAGGAGACCACCTGGACCTTTATCACCTGTATGCTGCATAAGGAAACTGAGCTTTCCCTGGAAGGAAAGATAGACATAGAGAATCTAATACTGAGCCCTTTTGTGTGCTTTATATTTACTAGCCCACTTAGTGCTACAAAAGTCTTATAAACTATTATCTCATTTTGCATGTAAGGAAACTGAGGCCCAGGGAGATCGAGATATCAATAAGAAGTAAATCTTGGATAGGCAACCAGAACTGCCTGCGTCTAGACCCTAGTTCCTTCTATTTCACAATGCTGTATCTCCGAAAGGCAAATGGTGTGTTAACATCAAGTCAGATAAAATGCCTCATAGAACCACATGAAGATAATTTTTAGAAAACATTACAAGTGAGAATAGGATATTTGATTACTTAGAATCAGAGGGACATGTAATGTTAATGTGCTTTGTATTTAGTTCTTTGAAGCCTAAAATAGGAGTCTTGTGGCCAGGTAGGGATGCCCCTCTCTCCTTGGGTGATCAGAGAGCAGGGGAACTGGACAAAGAGAGAGTAGCTGTTAAGATCATGTGTAGCTCAGGTTTGGAGAAGTGGAGGAGGGGACTGAGAGTCTTTGTAAACCCTGAGTCACTTCTAAAAAGTAGATTTGCTGGTCTAGTTAATATTCCAGCCACATAGGGCCGAGGACATGAAGAGAAGTCTTTTAATGTACATTAGCTAAGTGCTTTGGGCAATATTTGATCATCTTCGTAACAAGCTTCTATACTGTATGAAACCATAATTCTTTAAGACATCAAAAATTTTTAATTGTTCAGTTTGTATTTTTCCTCCTTGTCTCTGTTGGCCTGCCATTTCTAGCTGGGCTAGGCTGTTTGACACAAGCAGGGAGCAGGACAAGATTCAAGTAAGTTAGGCACCAAGAAGGCTGGCAATCCAAGCCATCTGCTAAAAGCCACAAGGAGAATCAGATCCCCATTCTCACTCCAGGATTTCTGCCATCCAGCGATGGTGGCAATTAGGACAGGCAAATACAGTACCACTAGACTTAAGATATTCCTTAAGCTGACAGAGAAACATCAGGCAGGCATGATGTCCAAAGAACCTCAGTGTGCCACTCAGGGCAACCTCTTTATTCACAACCCAAACTGTTCTCTATCAACTCTCAGTAGTGGGACCCAAACTCTCTCCAAACCTACCACAGTTCTCTAAGTCCTCTATGTAATTTCTTATCCTTCAATAAGCCTGTGTACCTAGTACAGGTTGGGGGAGACATTCTTCTTACTGATGAGCTCATTTTTGCTTAATTCTACTACCTCAATATACTTAATTCTACCACTTCAATATATTTAAATCTACCAAAATATATCATAAAATATTTCCAAGTTTTAACGACCTCAAGAATTATGCCTTTTATAGAACCTAATGAAAGATACATCTCTCATGCATATTGCTTAGATCTCTCTCTACCAGACTATAATAAATATCACCACTACAATCTGCATTCATTTTTACTGAATTTCCCTTACTAAAGGGAAAGGTTGCTATGAGTCAGGGAGATCAAAGAAGCACTAGGGGGGTGCAGAGCTGGTTTGGAATCAGAATAAAACCAATGACATTGGGACAATTCCTGAAGTGTACTTCTAGGAGTGAGGTGGGTAGGAGGGAGAGCTATGTCAGGAATTTTCCCGTGTTGCAACATCCTTAGCAACTGATAGCTACCTTGCTCTACTAACTCCATGCCAACCTTACTTTTTCTTTAAAGGCTCCTGTTGCCTGTAATGACAGCCTTAGCAGCTGGCAGGGTCAAGAAATGTGCACAGTTATACAATTCCTCTTCACCTCTTTCCGAGATCTTAGATAACCTTGTAATCTCTTGGGCTGAGCAGAACATCCTTTCAAAAGCAGGAGGTATCAGAGAAAAGGAGGCAAAGACAGGTTACAGGGCAGACTCCCTGGTTCCCTCAAACCTTGTCACTGATTTCTGTTATCTAGCAATAATCTGAACACCCCTGTCCCAGCCTGCCCCCCACTGGAGGCACCCACATCTCTATGGCCCAGACAACAATTAGTGAGCAATGACCTGCTGCAGTCATGCAGGTCCAGGGAGGCCTGACAAGACTGGCCTCATGTGGTAAGCACAGGATGTGAGAGAGATAGCAAGGGGCTTCCTTTACCATAAAGCAGCATTGTATTTCTTTTAAAAGATGTTACTTAAATTTTACACTAGATATATACCCAAAAGAATTGAAAACAAGGATTCTTGTATGACCACGTTCATTGCAGCATTATTCACAATAGCCAAAAGGTAGAAGCAACCCAACTGTCCATCAACAGAATAATGGATAAACAAAATGTGGTTATTCAAACAATAGAATATTATTTAGCCATAAAAAGAATGAAGTTTTAATATATGCTACAATATTGATGAGACTTAAAAACATTATTCTACATGAAATTGGCCAGATACACACACACAAATACTGCATGGTTCCACTTGTATGAACTATCTATAATAGTCAAATTCATAGAGACAGAAAGCAGATCAGAGGTTACCAGTGCTGCGGGGGTCAAGGGAAATGGGGAGGTATTAATTGTTCAGAGTTTCTGTTTGGGGCGATGAAAACATGTCAGAAATCAATAGAGGTAATGGTTGCACAACATTGTCAATGTAATTCATGCTACTGAACTGTACACTTCAAAAATTTTAGGCTATGTATGTTGTACCACAATAAAAAAAGATCAGTTACTCAGCTAGTACTTGTTTTTTTCCCTTGTTGTTCACAAAGTCTATTTTGATTTTGCCAAGTTGCTGAAATTTTTTGATGTCATCAAATTGGAGCTTTTCTTTTCTTTTTCTGCATGTCCCCATTGTTTGCTCCTCTGAACAACTATTAGAACAAATAATGACTTAACATTTATGGAGTCCTAGGTACTCTTCTGTTCTACAAGAATTAATGAATTTAAATAATGTAAAAAGTACTACTATTATTAACCCTACGTTACAGCAAAGGAAGCAAATATCCTTCCCAGTGTCACCCAGCAAGTAAGGGCAGAGCCAGAATTCAGTCCTGGACAGTCAGGCTCCAAAACTCACATTCTTAACCATTACTCTATGGCGTCCCTGGAGCTCTGCAATAAATGCTTTTAGGGAACTTATGAAAAACCAGACTCATGGTCTACCCCATTCTGACTGAATCGGAATCTTTGGAGGTGGGGCTCAAGATTTTACATTAAAAAAAAAAGATTCCCCACACGTTCCAGTATCAAACATACTGCAAAGCTACAGTAATCAGTGCCAGTGTGATACGGGCATCAGGATGGCCATGTAGATTAGTGGAAGAGAAGAAAAAGTGCTCTACCCCTGGCAGAGCTTAGAAAATGGGCTGGCAATGGTTGGAGGTGGTTATATGACGTTGTGGGAGGAAAAATCCTTAGGAAACTACAGTCATTTATCTAATTGAGAGATGATGAAGACTGAATTATTACAAGGGGTGAAAGAGAGGAACCACTTAAAATAACTCTGTGGCATCTAGTTTGGTTGACCAATAATAGAGTAATGCCATTTTCTAATAAAAAACATGGGAGGAAGAGCAGATTTTTTGAGATACAGAAGAGGACAATGAGTGATTTCAAAATTGTTTTAATTTAAGGAGGCTGTGAAGCTATCCAGAATGGCTTGCCAATACCAGTCGAAAGGTATGGCCTAGCGGTCTAGATTTGAGGTTCAAGGGGTTGTAGGTATCAACTGAAACCAGGAGGAGGTGAGACTCTCTAAGAAGGTCAAGAGTGACAGAGAGATGGGTTAAGCTTACAAAATACCTATATTTAAGAGACAGGCAGAAAGAGGCACAATTAACGAATGTTGAGAAATAGACGGAGATGTAGGGGAAGAGCAAAAAGAAATTGCAAGGCAAACTTTCCAAGGAGAATCTGGACCTGAAACACTTATCAATGAAGTACTTATGATACTTTTAATTGCAATTAGCAGAATGCACTTGAGCTAACCTAAGTGGAAGAGGAATTTAATAACAGGATTTAGGAGTGTTTCACTCATTCCTACGGCAGACCATGTGGCTGTGCTTCACAAGGAACTGGAGTCAGAAATTGGATAGCTGTCAGGAACGAAAGGTACCTGCTCATTTCTCTAAAAAACTGTTTCATCTATCTCTCTGAAAACCGTCTCTTTGCTTCTGCACACCTAACAATGCCTGGTTTACATGTTGAGTAGTTCTCTGAATCCCAATTGCAAGTCACTAGAGAAAGAACTTGATTGGCCTCATTTGGGTCCGGAGGCCACCTGTGATCCAGTCAACAATGGCCATGGTGGGGATGGGAAAGACACACAGAACAAACATGGCAGTCAGGATTCACTTCTGTGAACACAGGAATCAGTTCTCAGAGAAAGGACACTATGAATTGGGCAGGTGTCCTCAAAGACATCTACTACAAGATTAATCAACATGACAGCACAAAAATTTGGTCGCCCCTTCATGAAGGCATCAATTATAAGGAGAGTTGTGAGAACCCTGACTCCTTTTCTCTCTTCTCTGTTCTTACCTCCATTAGCCCAGATGGAAAGTTGCATTAATGTTTATGCTGGTTTCTCCTTAACATAGACAAGAATAAGTAGCTTGTGAAATGCCTTGACATCTTCAGGTCAAGGGATCTGAACAAATACAAAGGATTTTTTATTATTTTTTAGAGAGAGCTAGAGTTTTCTGGTTGTTTTTGCCTTTGCCTATGTCTCATTGATTTCCCAAATTGTACTAGCTGCTTTCTGGCTTTCATTAATCCAACTGCCACCTGTGATGGACTGCTGGTCCCTTGTCTCTTTTTAATCCCATTCTCACATTCATCTTACTGGCAGAGTTTTCAGTGTTAGGAATGCAGGGGGATGGGAGATGACTAGAGATTTAGAGTAGTGGAGTCATCTCCTGAATCTGACTGAGTCTATCTGTTAACAAAAATATTTCTCCCACCCCATTCCTTCCAGCTCTAAGAATAGCAGTGCCAGCTGTACTTGCCTGAGCCATATCTAAATTAATAAATAAAGTGGGATTATTGACATTTTCTTGCTTCAACTAGCAAATGTGCATCTTTGAATTTTTGTCAACTAAAATGCTCTTATAATGAAACATTCACAGGAATGGGCTTGACATCAAAATGATAATGCACACTTTACTCGTACTAGTTATGCATTTGTATTCGTCTTACTTACGTTGCCCTTTTATCTATTTTGCATTTGAGAAATTAGTATTAAACTGAGGCAGGCAAAGGAAAGGAATGTAGCTTAGTAGTCAGGAAGGGAGTTTTGTGGTCAGACTTGTGTCTGTTCTCAGCTTGATTATCTAAGTCCTGGGTGCCCCGAGGAACATTATTTAATCTTTCTGGGCCTCCATCTGCATACCTACACAGTTATGCTGTTTTCACTTTTAAATGATGTGTATAAAGAATGTGTCACAGTATGTGACATATAGCAAAGGCTAATTACTATTAGTTCAAAAAAGGTATTTTTGCACTGAGAGAGTGACTTCTCAGCCATACTATTCTGAATCACTGCTTCAGACATGAAGGTAGAGTAAGAATTTGATTGTGTGGATAAACCCAAATGAGATCTGGGATCCCGGTTTAGGAGGTAAAAATAGTGGATTTCTTGCTAGTGTGAATGGGGTTGTGCTCTCTTCTGCAACCACAGCACCTTCACATCGCATAGGAGGGTGTCACAGATTAACTATTTGAGAACTCATGCATTCTCTACACTTGGGATTGAACACATCCAGGGGCCTTTGGGGCTGATCCACTGCTGTCTATTTGCATGAAGACACAGGGAGACTCCTGGGCAAGAGCTCTTCAAGCTTTAAGTGACTGGAGACCACAGGCCAGGCTCAGTAAAAAGGGAAATACTGGATACTTGAAATCCTGTGGTCCAGACTATAGGTCTCAGACTGGAACTAAGATGAAAAGAACTAAGATGATAACCTTCATTTACAAATTTGTAGGACTTTCAGAGCACAAGATCACATGGCTTTATAACTACCATGATATTACAAATCAAAGTGAACTGAATTTTTCCTTGAGATAACTCCTAGAACCTAAAATTGTAGCTAAGGACACAGCAGCCTGAGCAGCACACCTGAATACTGACAAGATGAAACAGCTGAAAAAAGAAACAGCTGAGGACCCTCGGTGGCTGGGAAGCCTAGCTCACAAACACAAGCAAGACCCAGGGACAGAGCTGCCTTGGAGGGGGCCGGGGTAGAGTGAACAAAATGCCATTTGTGGTTGTTGCTGTGATGCTAATTTTACTCTCTTGCAATGCAGTCTAGGAAATAATCAGCACCTAATATATGTTTGTGAAATAACTTCCTACTAATTAAGCAATTTATATGCACCATATTTGTGTATTGTCCTTTTTTATTAATTTTGCTTGTAGGGATTAATATTGAAGCTAAAAAGTTCAAAGGAGTTTGTACGGCAGAAACACAGGTTTGGTGCCTGAGAGGGACTTGGGCAAGTTACTTCATGTCTCTACGCCTTTACTTCATCTATAAAATAGGATTATTGGGCAGTTCTAATGGGCGATATGTGAATGTGTGGCTGATCCTAATAATGAAGTTTTCTGCATAGTAATAATCAGCCATAAACTGCTTAGCAAGAATTCATATATACAATTGCATTCCTTATTCTCACAGTTGAAGTAAGGAACATAAAAGGGAGCATTCAAAATTAATGTAAAATTAATGAGGAAAGACATCTGCAATGAGAGGATTCATTTGTGTTATAAGTTATAATTATTAAATTGAAAAGAATGTTTCTCATACTCGTTTCACACTTTCCAATGTATTTAGCACAGCTCTAGGTCCATGGAGGTCGGTGCTCAATAAACATATATTAGTGTATTTATTTGGGGTGCTTCTCACAATTTGGTATAATAATACTGCAGCTGTAAAACCAGTGGACTAGGGGACTTAGGTCAAGACCCATTTTTGCCACTAATTAGCCATGTGACCTTGGATAAGTCTTTAGGTATTAGCATACTCTTCCTTAAATTAAGGATCTTCCCCCAAGTTCTTTCCAACTTGAATGTTTTATACCTTTTACATTAGGTTAAGGACCCAGAACAGTGTTCTTCATGAGGGACAAGGGGAGCACAGAAATAAGAAAGACCTAAATATGAAATTTCACAGTATTGTGAGCAGTAACACTTTGTGAGTCAGAGAAATAATAACATCATTAAAAATAATGTGAGTGCCTATTATGTTTTAGGCATTGTGCTAAGTACTTTACATACATTATTTCACTTCATCCTTACAATAGCCCTTGAAATAATTGTTAATATTCTCAATTATAGCTAAGGAAACTGAAGTTTAGATACTCAAAATTTTTCCATTCTTAAGTACGCTAGCATATCAATGACTATTTGCCTTATATACTAGCCTGAGAAACTGGTCTGCCCTTCTTAATAACAAAGAGAACTGGAATTCAGTATTGGAATTACATTCATAGCCTTGGTTTGTTTATGGTTCTTAACTTTTATTGAATTGTAAGTCCCTTTGGAAATTTGGTGAATGCGCGGATGGCAGCAGAAGTCACAGACCCTTTGAGGTACGTTTGGGGTTTAGAACATCCCTCAGATAAAGAATCAAATTCTGTTCACAGACTTAAATGATAGCCCAAGAGCATCAAAGAACATCTCAAGTAACTGTCTGGACAGTGCAATGTGATAAAAACCCTTGCCATGATTATTCTTCCAAAATATCATGCAATATTTTCTCATTTCTGAAGTCTTCACCCATTCATGCATGTACTTCACTGAGGCTAGCGTTCTTGCCTTGAAGCAATATAATGTGACTCATTTGCCCTAGATTTCTGTACTGCCTTGATCTACTTCCCCCTGGACTTCCATTCTGGATCTTCATCATATCTGCCTTGGATTTGGTGGGTAGAGATGATCACTGAATACTTAAAGGGTATTCGTGATAGGCTTGACAATAGCACTTCAGCTTGCTCATTATATCACCTGCAATCTGTCCAGGCTATTTATTTGTTTATTTATTTCTTTATTTTCCTCACCCGAGGACATTTTTTTTCATTGCTTTTTAGAGAGAGAGAGGACAGAGGAAGGGAGAGAGAGAAACACCGGTGTGAGAGAGAAGCATCAATTGGCTGGTTGCCTCTTGTGGGTGCCTGGACCAGAGACCATAAGTGTCCAGACTGGGAATCACAGGCTCCTAAACCTGGGACTGAATCTGCAACCAAGGTATGTGCCCTGACCTGGAATGGATCCCGCAACCCTTAGGTTACAGGACGATGTTCCAACCAACAGAGCCACCCAGGCCAGGGCTGACATCCTGCCATTTAAAGATCCTTCAAATGAAAGCTGCCAAGAGCCATTTGATGCAGGACCTTGTTTACATTATGAAGGGGTTTGAATAGAAAACCGAGGGAAGCTATAGGGTAGTTTGAAGCAGGGTAAATGTGACATGATCAGATTTGATTTTTCAAAATGACAAAATGACTACAGGAGAAAAAGGATTGGAGAAGGTAATAACTGGCATCATAAAATGAAGTAGGAGGCTTAGGTTATCCCCAGTTTTCCTTTGGGCTCCTTGACTCTCCTTCAAGGAGAGAACATGCCAATCTTTCTCATTAGTCCATATCACTTAGCCTAGAGTCTGGTACATGGAGATTACATGGAGATTAGTCAGTGAAGAATGTTGAATAACTCAGTAAAGAATACAAAATTAAAAGCTCATTGAAGGCAAGAAGAGTTCTTTGTCACTGATCAATTTGTGAATGCTCCTGTTTACAGAGTGCTCTTGGTACAGAAAGCACAAAGAGGCACAGCATCTTTTTCAACAAATTATAAGCTACTGAAAGATAGCAGCTGTAACTATTTTTCTTTGCATCTTTGCTTGCCCTTCCTCCTGGGACCTAGAGCAGTTATTTGTAAAGAATAAGCCATTAGCAAATGTTTACTGAATTAAAAAATTTCTATTTGCAGATGAATTGAGGTTTTTAAAACAAAATGCTAGAACAGCACATATGAACACCTGAAAGAAGTAGAAAAAAAATGACCGAAATTGTAGAAGACTTTAGAAGTCATCTGATTCAACTCCCTGTACCATGTGCAGCAGCACGGCTGCTGTAGGCATTGCTTTCTATTTTGGTCCCATGCTTGACCCCTGCCTGACTTCTCTGAGCTCTGTCCTAATTTCTTTCCAGTCCTGGGTAGTCCACATTTGCATGACTCTACTAAATCCGTTTTACAATGTGAAAATAGAATGATTCCTGGTGTGATCAGTGAGTATAATTCATTCTGGCTCAGATTAACTTCTTTAGCATTGCTTAAGGGAGGGCCTTCGGGGCCAGAAAGTGTTGGGAGTTCTAGAAATAAGAACGCACAACTACTAAGATGTGTGGGGCATCGTAGTGGGGTTTTGCAGTATGGAACTTGCCCCTTTCAGGCACCTTAATAAACAAAGCAAAAGTAGGCAGGGTGGAGGTTGCGATGATATAAATTCACTATTTAATAACTATCACTAATGCAGCATTCTTGGGGCTCTCCACTGGAATTTTATACATCTTATCTATTTAAAAATGACTTCATAGATCTTATTTCTCTTTGTTATTAATTATTTTTCCATTTAAGTTCTTCAAAATAGCCCTCACGAGCACCTACTCTGTGATAAGCACTGCGTTTTGGGCCATGCAAAGAGGTAGAGGATTGGCCCCAGTAATAGTTAGCACGTTGAAGTTGGCCGTAACTAACTTATTGCAAGGCTATCAGGTAGTTCAAAGAAAGGCTAGAATAGCAGGTTTGGATCAGAACAGGATCTGGTTGATCTAGGGGGCCAGGTTTGAAGAAGGCAGACAACTTCTCCAGATCACTGCTGCTGGAATAAATCAACCATTTTCCCTGCGTTTGTGATACTCTGTTGAAGTTTCAAAGCCCTGGGAGAGAAATTCCAACTACCTCTTGAGTAACTTACTTATCCTTAGAGAAACAAAGGGCAGAGAGATTCGATGAACTGTCCCATCAAGACTGCACACAACGAAGAGAAATAATTTCCCAAATGAAAAACAAGCTACTGTCACCAAAGTAGCAGAATGGATACTGAACAGCCAAAAATACAACATGTGACCACTCCAGTGTTTTCCTGGGAGATTTTACTATCAGACTTGGAAGATGTCACATTATGAAGAGTTGAATAAAGGGATAAAGGTTGAATAGCCAAACAAAACAAAGTACAAATACCTCAAAGAAATAATCTGATTAAGTCTCATATGAAAGGTACTGAGGATAAAAGCTATGAGTTTAGGTAAAAGAAATAAATAGTTAGACAGGAAAATCAGACAGCTCTCATAGAGAAGAAGCAATTTGAGCTGGGCATGAAAGGTAGATAAAATTTGATTAGTGGGGTATTATTCATCATCCATTCACTTCTGGATAGATTAAAATTAAAAGGTCCAATGTATGTCTGGATTAGAATAATTCATGTAATTAAGTGCAAAAACAAATTATTGAACAGCAAAAGATAAGGCATATACTTAGGATACATTAGTACTTAATAAATGTTAACTATTATTATCATCATCAATATTATAAATCTATCACTATTCTTCCCTTATACATCACATTAATTTCTATAAATGTGTCTCCAAAAGGCTGGGCATATATATCTGTACCTTATATGTTAGAGAGTCAGGAATGAACATCTACCAAAAACTGAGTACCTGAACTGATTGAAAACTCATCTCTTTCTTGGACTCATATTTAAAAAGTCATCCAGGGCAGCCACAACTAGACCTTTCCCTATATTAGCCAGGCTATTTTTAGATGCACCCAGGTGGATATAGAAATACAATCTCTCCCATGCTGTTGTAGTGTTGGTGGTCTCCGTGACAAGACATTCTTATTGGTGTCAAATCAAGTTGTTTTGCTATAACATTTATGTGTGCTAACTCTAGTAGAAATGGAAAAACAATCTAGCAGCGTCCTCCTCATAATCATTTTTATACTTGAATGTTATTGTCACTTTTTGGCTTCTTCTATTCCAGGGTAAAAACACCCTAGCTCCTTCATTTTTCTTTATAGCTTCCCAGCTTTTAAAAATGCCTTTGTTGTTGCTTTCTTTCAGTATCATTTCTGGTTTCTCTATATCTCCTTTTATACTTTCAATAGAGCAAAATTACATATGCTACCTGATCATAGGGAGCTTCCGTGAATAGGGCCAAGACCTCTCAAGGAATAATGAACAATTATGACGTGCTTATAATGTGCCAGGCGTTGTGCTGAGCAATTTACATGCATTCTTTAATGTCAAAATGCTCCTATGAATTAGACTCCCTATTTCAAACTTATGCAAAGTTTCAGAGCTAGTACGTGGGATAGAGAGGACAATAACCAGGTCTGTTCAATACCAAAGCCTGTGTTCCTAACACTTATGCTATATTACAGCCCACTGAGTTTGGGGCCATGATAACAAACATGCTTGGATGATTGAGGCTCCAAAGTGCTCTACCTTAGAGCAGCGCTTCTCCAATTTTCCCACCCTAATTTGCAGAAGACAGGGGGAGATCGTACCACAGTCTATCAGAAATGGGAGAGATTCTTTGGGAACTCATCTTTATCTTAAAAATTCATGTATGTTTTACATTTCATTTAATAATATATTAATTTTATTTATACACAAAAAGTCAGAATTATAAACATCAAAGTAAAACTGAATGCACAAAAAATGTATCATATTTATTCTATTATTTTGAGTTCTCCAAGACTATGGGAAGCCCACATTGAGAATTAGAGCTATAGCAATGGCTACAATAACTTTAGCATGGGAATATTCTCCCTAGAACCTCCTTCCCCAAATTGTCTTAGTAAAACACTATGAAAGACTTCTGAGAATTACATCCTCTAAAATAGTTTGCAAAATGTCTGCTAATATAACTCAATGTCTGTGGTTTCGGTTATTTAGAAAAATCTAGGAAGAATTTTTGGGACATCTACCTGAAATGGTGACTTTTATTTTAAAATCATTGATCTGTTGCCTTTCATTCTGGTAGTAATTAAATACAATAGAGAAAGCTGCTGTTTGCTAAGCTCATTCTGAGTTTGTAATTATAGACTATGTCGATTGTATTTAAGAGAAGGCTTTTGCTTCTATTCTCTTATAAAAGTGAAGGTGGGGAGGGTGACAGTGCATCAAGCTTATCCCAAAGTGTAATCAAATAGTTATGATGTGAAGTTCAAAGAGAAAGTGTTTTCTGCTTCATCATCCTAACTTTCATGGTAATATTAGGGATATCCATAGCCCTACATGAGTATCGGTCGTTGGAGAAGGGAGAAAAGTCTGCACTGAACTCCTAAAGTTTGGTCCAAAGTAAGGGTGATCCTACAATTTATCATTCAAACTAGGACTCTCTGGAGAAAGAAAGGGGGTGCTAGTAATAATTAAGCCCCTGCAAAGTCAAAAACTGGGACAGGCTTGGGCAAACTGGGACACACGGTCACCCTACCCATAACCAATTCTTCTCACATGGAGTCAGAGGCCAAAGACGGTTGATTACACTAAAAATCTAATGCTATCCTCTCTAGCCTCAGGTTGCTTTTTTGGTGACATTCATGACTAATGTTTAGATGTGGGTGAGAGCTGGGAGCTCTCAAATGAAAAAAAGCACCCCCCATCTCCACTTGTACCATTCCTGTACCAATGTGAGGCACTTCTTCCTGTACCTTAGGTATTCACGTGTATGTCTATTTACCAATAATTACATCTAAACTAGCAACCTTATTGTTTATTCACATCTAACTTATGCTCCATTTTGATCATGAGATTCTTTTCACAGTAATAAAATAGTCGGTTTCTTCACAAACAGGGGTGTCCAATCTGCAGCCCACAGGCTGCATGTAGCCCAGGATGGCTATGAATGTGGCCCAGCACAAAATCGTAAATTTACTTAAAACCTTTTTTTTTCTGATCATCAGTTTTCATTACTGTTTGTGTACTTAATGTGTGGCCCAAGACAACTCTTCTTCTTCCAGGGTGGCCCAGAGATGCCAAAAGGTTGGACACCCCTGAATCTGAGTATGTGTTTGTTCCTAATTGTGTTCTGTGTAATTATTGAATTTTCATTTCAGTTTTGAAGGCTTTTTTTCATAAGTAATTTATAGTAAATTTGATTCCTGTCTTTAAAAGTGTTGGCAGCCCTTGCCAACTTAATCTAGCTGCCACCTTAATTAATGGCTGTTGATGTCAATCACAAGACTGCTTAGTGTGACACATAAAAAAGGTTTCTAAGGTCATTCTGTCATAACAGATGAACTCTCAAACCTCAGCAGCTTAACAAAATAAAAGGTATTTTTCTACTCATTTCAAAACTAAAATGGGCATTCCTAACCAGCAGGATGACTCTCCTCTGAGAAGTGGCTGGGAGACCTAACTTCATTCTACCTTCTTTCTCTTAGCCTAGGCCCGAAGTTGGTACCCATCCTGTTCACCCATCTTCTGTTGGCCAGAATTAGTCATAAGTCCATATCTCACTGGAAGGAGCTTGGGAAATTCAGTCTATCTGCATTCCCATAAGGAAGAATAATAGGTTTGGTGAATACCAAGGCAGTCTATGCCATAGAGTTAATTCTTCCATAGAGTCTTGCTTGGCACATTAAGCAAGAATTGTGCTTAGTACAATTAGTTGAGAACCTAGTCTTTACTATATCCCCTTAGTGTACAAGTAGTGCAGGCCCTAAAGTTTTTATCAAAGCCCTTGCAGAGGCAACACAGCGAAGATGGGTCTGACCTTGAGTAATTCACTTACCCTCTATGAGCCCCAATTTCGTCTTTTGTTAAGTTTAAATAAAGGTGCCTAGCACTATTCCAGGCACAGAGAAAGCTCTGGTAGCTAAGAGGATTTCTTACGGCTTCCTAATGGAATGTGTGCGCTGATATTTGATTCATTGTAGTTTTTTTTCCCATTTTTTATTGTTGTAGTTTTGTTTTGTTTTTATAGTGTCTTTCCTACTAAGGAAGCTAAATCAACTGCTATTTAATGGACATTTCTATTTTAAGGCAGAATATTACCTTTCCCAATTCCCAGGGCTTCCTTCCATCCTCCAAGAGTTATTAAGCATTGGTAGCCCAAGTGCCTTCTTGATGACTGATTTTCTATTATATTAATAATCCATAATTTATTTCTCCATTCTACTACTGATAGACTTTTTCATTATTTAAAATTTGGTGATATTATGAATAGTGAAGCCATAATATAGTCGTACGTGGGGTTTTTTTGTGAACATGTGTACACATTCAGTCAGGTATATAGCCAGAAGTGGGATTGCTGGTTCAAGGTTATGCATAAATTTGATCTTAGTAGATATTTACAACATTTTTCAAAAGGGTTGTGCCATTTTATAACACTATCAGCAGCATATCAGAGTTCCAATTTTCCTTCCTCACCAACACTTGGTCTTTTCTATTTTAGACATTCTGGTGAGTGTATGAATTTGACTTACATTTTCTTGGGAACTAATTCCTAGTCATTTTGGGCTGCGCTGTTTCATAGTTACTGCCAGTAACCACTCAGACATAAGGTAGAAGTCTGAATATCAGTGTTGCCCCTCCCCTTCCTTTACCATCATGTGCAAATTTTACCACTTAGATATTTCTCAAATACCTCAGCTCACTGCCATCAATGAGTGCAGTGAGATCCATGGTTATATCTCAATTTGTCTATTTCCATGGCTGCCTATGCATTATTACCTTTTCTTAGTCTGCAAATGAATTACTCACAATGCCATCAGAGTGACCCACTCCAAATCTGCTATGTTTCTGCCATGTTTAACCACTTCTATGGCCTCCCACATCCTTTAAGACAAAGTCTAAGTCTCTTAAAATAGCATAGAAGATCCACCAGCATCTGGCTCCCGCCCTCCCATTTGACCTCATAGCTCTTTTATTTTCACTAGCTCCACACTCCAGCAATACCTAACTATCTGCTCAGTGTCTCTTTCCCACCAGAAATGCTAATCTTTAACCTCTTCACACCGAAACCTGAAAAAAATTAAAAATTAAATATGGATCCAGCAATTAAATTAAATTAAATATGATCCAGAAATTTCACTTCTGGGTATATATCCAAAGAAAATGAAAACAGGATATGGAAGAGATATCCGCACTGCCATGTCCATTGTAGCATTACTCATAATAGCCAAGACATAGGAAGTACATAAGTGTCCATCAATGAATAAGTGGATAAAGGTGTGATATAAAGGGAATATTATTCCGCCATGAGAAAGAAGAAAATCCTGCCACTTGCAACAACGTGGATGGACCCTTGTGGGCATTATGCTAAGTGAGATAAGCCAGACAGAGAAAGACAAATACTGCATGGTGCATATATGTGGAATCTTTAAAAACTTCAAACTTTTAGGATATTTATATATTTTTTTCTTTTTTAAAGATTATTTTATTTTATTTTAATTTTTTTGATATACTTATTGATTATTCTATTACAGTTGTCCCTTTTCTGCCCCTTCACTCAACTCCATCTTGCCCACCCCCTCCCTCCCACATTCCCCCCCTATAGTTCATGTCCATGGGTCATACTTATAAGTTCTTTGGCTTCTACATTTCCTACACTATTCTTACCCTCCTCCTGTCTATTTTCCACCTATCATCTATGCTACTTATTCTCTGTACCTTTCCCGCCTCTCTCCCCCTCCCAATACCCTATTGATAACCCTCCATGTGATCTCCATTTCTGTGGTTCTCTTTCTGTTCTAGTTGTTTGCTTAGTTTTCTTTTGTTTTGGTTTTAGGTGTGGTTGTTTACAACTGTGAGTTTGCTGTCATTTTTACTGTTCATATTTTTTATATTCTTTTTCTTAGGTAACTCCCTTTAACATTTCATATAATAAGGGCTTGGTGATGATGAACTCCTTTAACTTGACCTTATCTGAGAAGCACTTTATCTTCCCTTCCATTCTAAATGATAGTTTTGCTGGATACAGTAATCTTGGATGTAGGCCCTTGCCTTTCAGGACTTGGAATACTTCTTGCCAGCCCCTTCTTGCCTGTAAGGTCTCTTTGGAGAAATCAGCTGACAGTCTTATGGGAACCCCTTTGTAGGTAACTGTGTCCTTTTCTCTTGCTGCTTCTAAGATTCTCTCCTTCTCTTTCATCTTGGCTAATGTAATTATGATGTGCCTTGGTGTGTGCCTCCTTGGGTCCAGCTTCTCTGGGACTCTCTGAGCTTCCTGGACGTCCTGGAAGTCTATTTCCTTTGCCAGACTGGGGAAGTTCTTCTTCATTATTTGTTCAAATAAGTTTTCAATTTTTTGTTCTTCCTCTTCTCCTTCTGGCACCCCTATAATTCGGATGTTGGAACGTTTCAAGATGTCCTGGAGGTTCCTAAACCTCTCCTCATTTTTTTGGATTCTTGTTTCTTCATTCTTTTCTGGTTGGATGTTTCTTTCTTCCTTCTGGTCCACACCATTGATTTGAGTCCCAGTTTCCTTCGCATCACTATTGGTTCCCTGTACATTTTCCTTTGTTTCTCTTAGCATAGGCTTCATTTTTTCATCTGGTTTTCGAACAGAGTCAACCAATTCTGTGAGCATGTTGATAACCAGTGTTTTGAACTGTGCATCCGATAGGTTGGCTATCTCTTCCTCGCTTAGTTGTATTGTTTCTGGAGCTTTGAAGTGTTCTGTCATTTGGGCCATTTTTTTTTTTTTTTAGTCTTGGTGTGTCTGTTACTTTAAGGGGCGGAGACTTAGGTGTTCCCCGGGGTGGGGTAACTGGTCCTTGCACTGTGATGCTGTATGTGGGGGAGGGGCCGAGAGGGGGGCCCGCTCCACTCTCCACCGGGTTTCAGCCACTCCCTCCGCTTCCCACAATCAAACTGGGCCCCTCTGGTGCTGGTTCCCGAGTGGGTGGGCTTGTGCACACCCCAGGCCCCTGTGGGTCTCTCCAACAACCTTTCCTGTGAGACTGGGAGTCTCTCCTGCTGCCGCCCCAACCCCCACGGGCGTTTGCAATCAGAGGTTTGAGGCTTTATTTCCCGGAGCTGGAGCCCTGGGTTACGCGGTCTGCTTCACTCCCCTCCGTTCATTCCGGTTTATCTGTGCACGAGGGTGGGGCCACGGTGTGCCACCCGTGCTCTGCCTGCCCCTTTCTCTGCCACTCTGAGTCAGGCCCTCTCGGTTTATCTGCGAGAATGTGGGGCCGCAGTGTCTGCTAGTGGTCAGACTGCCTGCCCCATTCGTCCTACACTGCGCCAGTCTCAGTCCTGCCACAGCCACACGAGTCCTCTCCACCCCGGTGCCTGTCTCCGCCCCTCCTACCTGTCTGGATGAATGTTTATTTTTTATTTACTTGGTGTCGGACTTGCCGTTCGATTTTCCGTCAGTTCTGGTTGTGCGAGGAGGCGCAGTGTGTCCACCTAAGCCACCATCTTGGTTCTCCCTCTGATTTTTATATTTTAATGAAGGATGAAAAACCAGTCTCTAATTGTGGAATTTCTAGCATTAGTGTTCCTGTGAAAGAAATAAAAAATTACACCATGAAGATAGTTTACAGCATATGCATAAAAACAGTTCTTTGAAATAACAACCCTTAAGTATATTTAGGAAAGAATAAATCTGTATCTTATGTAAATCCTTACACTAAATTAAATTCCAGGTGTATCAAAAGTTTAAACATAAAAAAAGAAAGCAGTACAGTGTTAGAAGAAAATTGTTTTTAAAATAATTATATGACAGGGAAAGGTTTTCTAAATATCATAAAAAAGAAATTATGAAAGAAAAGATGAATAAATTTGATCTCATGGGGAAAAAAGCAAAACATGAATGTAAAAATAACTAGTATAAATAGGGTTGAAGGACAATGGTACAATAGGGTGTGGGGCACTAGGTTTTCTACCCGTAGCATTGGCTGAGCTAATTGGTACAGTGTTTGTGGAAAACAGTATGGCAATTTGTGCCAAAAGGTAAAACGTTCATTTAACGAGCAATCTTGTTTTGGAGCCATTAACATGGAGATATATATTGATGGAATGCTTATGCCTTGTTATTGAATGGAGAAATAAGTAGATTATAAGCTGATTTTAAAGCAATTTCATTTGTATAAAATTATATATGATCTAAATATTTAAAAAAATTGTCTACATATATGTGTGTGTTTAGGCAGAGACATGAAGATCCTAAAGGACCATTAGATCCTAAGATCTTAAAGGACTATTAGATTCTAAAGTACGATTCAAGTGTTCTCTTAAAGTTCAGTGCCTGTCACATAGTAGGTATTCAATAAATGTTTAAGGAAGGTAAGGGTACAGGAAAAAGGGAAGGAGGGAGAGATGGAGAGATTATTTGCCAAATTGTTGATAGGGTTTATGGGCGTCTGTGCTGTTTATATTTTGAACATTGTAGTTTTCTGTATCTCCATGGCTTTTTTCCTTCAAGGAGCATATGGAATTAGAAAAACATTAACAAAACTATTTTAATAAATAAAGTCTTTGGATATTGGTCAGATTTGAGTATCTGTGAGAGATCCCAAAGTAGTACAAGGCTAAGGAGAAAGGGCTTTCATATGGCCAACCAGCAAGAATGGGTTTTCATTTCAATTGCAGTTTTAGTGCTGCTTGTCACCAAAAAGGTAACCATTTCATCCTCAGATAAAAACGGGAGACTTTGACCCTAAAATAAACACAGCAAGTAGTCCTGACAGTCCCTAAGCCTGCTTTCTTTCCTGTGTCAGTGGAAGTCCCTTGAGCAACCCAGCCTCATCTCAGTCTCCCCCCACCCCCCACCCCAGGCTCTTTGTCAGTAGTATTAGCGGTAGGCATGGGATTTGCATTGCTGATCTAAATTAAAAGTCTTCTCTGCCCTCTATCCCTTCTCCATTCCCTTGTTACCTAGTGTCCTTTGCAGTTTTTCTGTCAAGTCACTGATTTCCATCTTTTAGGTGCCCTAGGCACATGATCCGGTTCTAGTTTCTGCAACAGACAAAAAGAAAAATATCTGCCTGCCAGGAGAGGAAACAGGATGCTGAACTGGTGCCTCGTTTGCCCCACATAAAGTGCTTCTGTCTGGATCTTCTCCCAGAATTCTTGGGAGAAGAGGCTGCCATCAGGGGGTATGCTTTTTCAGATGGGGTTTGGCAAGTCAGAAATAGTCTCACTTCCCTCTGTGCCATGGGAACACTCAGCCTAGATTACAGGAATGTGGTCTCTTTGGGGTTTGCCCTCCAGAAGCTGAGATGGGGGTTGTGGTGTGTTATCTGTCCGGGGCTGGAGACAGACAGGCTCCAGTCAGCTCCGTGAGGTAACTCAGCAAGTGCTTGCAAAGGCCTTTCCAACCTGACGCCTAATGCTGACAGACACCACCTATTTCTAAAGGAACAAAAGCCAACTTTTGTTTCAGGGCATTTTTTCAAGCTATTGGTCTTTGCACAAGAACAAATACACTTAGCCCTTGACTTAATATATATGCTGAATATTTATTTCTGTATTGGTCAACATCCCTTTTTTGAAACAAGCATTTTTTCCCTCTCAAACTGTATTTTTTTACTAAAAATTTCCAGCAGTATTGAGAAGCAATTGACATATAACATGGTTTAAGTTTAAAGTGTATACCATAATGATTTGATGTACGTATATATTGTGAAATCATTACCACAATAAGAATAGTTAACACATCCGTCACTTCGTGAGAAGTTACAATTGTGTGTGTTGTGAAAACAAGCATACTTTGTCTATTTGTGCTTTGCTTTATTGAGTTTCACAGATATGTCTTTAAAAAAAATTAAAGCAAGACCCTCTACTAGCAAAAACATTGTGACTCATTTTATTGTGGTGGTCTCCAACCGAACCCTCAGTATCTCTGAGGTGTGCCTGTACCACTTCACTACCTCAGCAGGAGGAAGAAAAGTTTCCTTTTTGCCCAATAACAGCTTAGCCAGTGGGAGACTGCCAGAACTCAGCAATGAAAAGTCATATACCTCTAACTTTCGGTTTCCTCCAACGGACTCTTGTTTACAACAGTCCCCTCCCAAGTCCATAGAAGAATGACCTCCTCTTTCATATCTCTGAACTTACAATGGTTTGCCATTAGACCACATGTCCTGAACTGCAATTCTTTGTTATTCCTGAATAAACCCATTTTGCTGGAGAAATATCTGGCAATTGGTTTAAGATCAACAGTACTCATTTTGAAGAATTATAGCACAGGGATTTTCCAAGGAATAAACCAGAAAAATCTTAAAAGGTACATCTGATCATGTTATTACTGTATTAATGTAGTGGAAATAAAGACCACAGACTTAACTTCCAAACTGGGTCTCCGTCATCTTCAAACAGGTAGATGAAATGGGAGAGGCTCACAAACAGCAGTGACTCCATGTTCCTCCTGCTTGGTGTTTTCGAGTTACAATTGTGTTTTTATTTTGTTTCTTGTGCAACTGGCTTAGTAGCTTAAGGACAGTTGGGGGTATTCTTACAATACCTGTCATTTTTTTGTTGTTAAGTGTCTTTATCCAAGATGGCATTTTTTTCTAAATATTTTTTTGATGCAGAACTTTTGCACAGTGGTTTATTAAGACATATGGGGCTTTAGGCAAAGCCTCTCTTTTCCAACAGGGTGAGGAGCTGTGGGCATTTCTGGTAGAGGAGGGGTTAAATTATGACCTCATCACTAGTCAGTGTGCCTGGGTATTCTTGCCCAAAAACTAATTCAAATTCACTCAAGCAATTAGAAGGCTTGGGTTGGGGGTGGAGATGGGGGGTAGTGATACAGAACAGAAGAAATCCTTGAAGACCTGACCAAGTTTTAGGAAGGAAGAACCAGGGCAGCTTTGGAGACCTACCAGTCTAGAAGGGGCAGGGGGAGGGCATTAAAGGCTGTCCCGATTCTCTCTCTCATCTCATGATTTTGCTCATTTCCTCTCATGTTTGCCTCATGTTTCTGCTTTCAAGTGTGTGTCCAAACCTATATGTTCTCTTCCAGACAGAAATGGTCTTTTCTACCAAGTAGGGGACTATTGTCTGGCAGCACCACCCTGTGCTCCTAGGTTTCCAGCAGCAAGTAAAGAATAGCCTCTCTGAGCCTGAGTGTGTTACTGTGCACCAACCCCCACCCCCGGGCCAGCTACTGAGTGGAGGGCTGACATCCTGTGATTGGTCCACTGCTGGTCCAACCTCCACCACCGGACCAATCACCAGTCAGGCTGTGGAGGAGGGGTCTCCTGAGAAAATGGCTGCTCTCATGAAGGGGATTTGTTAAAGCAGCTCTCTAGAGGAAGGGTGGCGTTGCGTGGACTCCAAAAGTATTCTGCAGCTCTGCCACAGAAGACTGTTCCATGTCCCCACAAACACACGTGTCCTCTGGGTCTGTCTTTGTCGTTGCCTGCCTCGCTCTGCGGTTCTGAATTTCAGTTCCTCGGTGAAGCTATCTGCTCCACTCTGCACTTGAACTTTCGAGAGATTCCATTCTGATGCGACGTCCTTGGAGAGACAGTCCCTTCTCGTTATCTCTTCCCAGGCCATTCCTTCCTCCAATAGGTCATCGAAACTTCGTATTCACATTACTGCAGTTCTTAGCATTCATAATCATTTGTTTACGTGTTTTATCTCTCTCCTCCAGATTGGGATGCTCTGGGTTCTATTCACCTGTGTACTCGGGGCCTAAACCAGTCGCTGGCACTTCATTGATATTTGTACAATGAACAGGTGAATAAATTAAAGGAAGGGAAGGGAGGGAAGAAGGAAAACTCTTTAAATCCAACCAGGTATAAAAGTACTATAGGAAAGAACTTCTAAAGGGTTTTGTAATTCCAAAGCTGCATAATCAAAACAATCTGCACTGGAACCATGTTTGTGAATTGGAGGGTAGTAGTTGCAGATCATTCTCCAACCTGTATTTAAATTAATTAAGCTAACCTAGCAGCTGGTATGCTGAGGGGAAGGAAGGGGAGGAGAGAGCTTGGAACAGCTGAGAGGTATAATTGAGAATAAGAAAATCACAGAGGAAAGCATATGTTTTGCATTTTCCAGGGAAGTTCTGATTTTAAACATTCTGTCCCATTGCCCCCTTAAGTGTACTAGTTTCTGTTAAGATTGTTGTTTTGATATCTGTGGAGGGAAATATGGTAAAAATATGTAAAATTAATCTGTCTGTCTAGTTGTTAATAGGAAAGAAAAGCATGAAAGTTAAGGCACAAAAGGACTAAATGGAATGATATTCATTTCTCCTAATTTGAATCTTTCAACCTAGAATAGTCTGATGACACAAGGCTGAAAAACCCCTAATCTATGTAAATTATTATGTTATCATTCAATGATAAAGCATCAGGGTTTTACATTTTGTTGAAGTATTCAGTATCTTAAATAAATGTTTATTTTCATGAAAACCTATCGTTTCCTTGTTTTTGCCAGACTTATGGGAAGCCTGGCCTTCAAATTTAAAAAAAAAATCAGTTCCCACTATTGATAATTCTTTTCCATTTTAGGGAAAAGTAAACGTAAAACAGTGGTTCCTAATCCTAGATGATCTTTTAATTTTATTGCAGGGATACTCTACCAGTCTTCTACTTCCTGTTCTCTTTCTAGATTCTCACTCTCAATAGCTCTGGAGTGGAACTTATGTGAAGGCTTTTAAGCAAAGTGTCCCAGACATTTTCAATTTAGGGGGCTGCGCTTGTAAACTAGAGTTTCTTTGGATATGGTCCTGCTCTAACCCAATCAGAATCACCTGGGATCCATTGAATCAGAATTGCTGATGAAAAGGTCAAGAATCTGCATTTTAATTATCCCCAAGATAAGGTAATTATGCACACCTATGCTGGGGACCCACAACTAATTAGTTTATGATTTAAAATAAAAATTGATGACTGCTAGCATTTACCTAGTAATGTATATTTAAAAGTATCTTAATTAACCAGAATGCTCAGAGAATTGGGAATTCCAGTAAATTTAATTATATGTAAATTCTCCCTTAACTGAACTGGAAGAGCTTCCATCTTATGTGCTTAAATGTAAGTACTGAAATTTCCGGAGTAAGCCTACTATGCTTTTATTTACAAGCAGGACCCATGGACCTCCTGGGAAAGACAACTTTAAAGGAAGAGAAGTTGAAAAAACCATACTTGGTCCAAAATCAATGTACTGATGCCAGCAGGGAAGGCAAACAGGGAGAGGGAGGTAGTAAAAATGAGAACTTTGTTCACCAAAAAGGAAAACCAGTAAAACCTACAGAATACACAGGCCAGGCAAAAAGGGGATGAGGTAAGATCTTCAGTGTTGAGGTAGTCAGTTAAATGCACACTATATAGCAAGGAGAATGGTAAGTACTTGAGCAGTCCTCACCGACATGTCAAAGTGGGAGGGGACCCACATATATGAGCACAGAGAGTCAGAAGAAAGTCCATTGTGGCTAGAATTTGAGGGAAAGAGCATAATGAGTGCTGTGAGATGTGCTGAAATGATCGCCTTCTTTGTAGTACATGAGATGCAAGTGCTGAGAACTTCCTGAAGTTATTAGGGGAGATATTTGCAGTGGGTGGTTTTCTTGTAGATAATAGATGTGCATGCAAATGGAGAAATACTCCTTTGTCGCTGTTTTATGAGATTCCTAATACTTTGAGCAAGTTTTAGATTTCCTTGTGATCAACCTAGGGTTCTGCTATGATTAAATTAAATGATAAATGGAAAATACATACAAAGGTAATGTGGACTGATTGTAATTGAATTTGCTCTTGATTGAGGAGCCTTGGTGATTAATGAACTGTTTTCTAGAGTAGTTTTTCTAGGGGTTGTACTTAAATGCATGTAGGACTTCTAATAATATAAAATATAACTTGGCTCTGCCCCTGGATATTCCAATGTGGGAGAGGGACAGCATCAACATATATATTTAAAATTCTTTGCATCAATCTTAGGCACATCAGAGGCTGGCAGACACTGCTTTAGTGTGGAGGGCGATGGTAAGTGAACAGAGCCCTAGCAACCTGAGTCCTGGTTTTGTCCCCAACAAACATTTTTGTGATGTGGGAAGAAGCTTGACGGGTTGACAAGGTCACTAAAATCTCTGTGCTTCATTTTCCCCATTTGTAAAATGCAGAGCAGGACTCACCAGTGAACATCTACCTTTTTAAAGCCAAGTATTCCTTTATTCAATGAGAATTTTACTTGGAAGCTTTAACACATAATAATAATAATAAAAAAAAGCAGAATTGCTTTGATTTCTGTTCAGCAGGCCCCCACAGGATTTCAGAAACCATTGGCCTGGAGGGTCAACAATGTCCCTCCCAGAACTAGAATTCTATTCAAGGCAGAGAAAATTTTCATAAATTTGTCCAGGTTCTATTCAGGAGACTGGAGGTTTCATGTCATGTATTTTCTGAGGACTGTGAATGAAGGCAAGTAGGCAGATAGAGCTGGAATTTTACCTGTTTGCTGTCTTGTCTTTGTCCTGTTCTGCTCTGTTTTTCAGATGCACTCGCCACTGGCTGCCAGCTAGGTTTGGCCCAAAGCATGCACTGGCAGGAGACTGGAGGACAGGAGAAAATGTAATCCAGAATATTTCAACCATTCTTCCTCTGTGTTGGGTGATGTTTCTGGCAGACAGATGTTTCCTCCCTCCTTCCAGAGCTGGCCTGCTGGGGCGTGCAGGTACCCCTAACTCTAGTAACATCCCCTTACCAGTGTCCCACCAGCCCTAGCTATAGAGGCAGCTTCTATCTATATTTGTGTTCTAATGTCTATGTTGCCTCGCCACCAACCCGTCTGTTTTTCTGACTACATCCTGACTGATAGTGTTGTGTTGTGTTGGGATTACATTATGAGGACCTTGAAAAGGATGCTAAGAAGTTTGCATTTTATGTCTTAATGTTGGGAACCTTGTGATTAGGGAAAATGAGTGGTCCCATTGTGGATATTGGAGTATAGAAACAAATGAGAGGACATGAGAGACAACAAATGCTACCATAATACAATGGAACTCTTTCATTATTCAACTTAATTTTACCCATTTCCAGATATGTTTTTTCTTGAAGAAAATTTTTTCCAGCACCTTGTAGAATTCTGCCTCTAAATATCTCTTGGTTACCTAACCCACCCTCCTTTAACATTTTGACTTTCAAAAGGAAGATGCAGATAGCTCATAGGGTGATCTGAGTCACCATGTTAAAGAAATTCCATGGTAAAGGAGGTGAGCATGACTTAAGAAAAGCAATTCCACTCCTTGATATATACCCAAGAGAGATGAAAGCATACATCCACACAAAGACTTGCATACTAATGTTCTTAGTAGAATTATTCATAATAGCCCCAAATTGGAAACAACCTAAAAGTCTAGCAACTGGTGAATGTATGGCCAAAACATGCAAATTCATGTACTGGAATACTACTACTGAGCAATAAAAAGGACCAAACTACCGATATATCCTATAATGTTGATGAACTGCGAAAACATTATGCCTGGTGAAAGACTTGAGACACAAGAGACCACATATTGTATGATCCCATTTATGTGAAATGTCCAGAAAAGGCAAATCTATAAAGAAAGTAGATTAGTGATTGCCTGAGGTAGGGTGGGAGTAGGGGTGGGTATTGACTCACAAAATGGCATGAGCAATCTTACTGGAGTGATGGAAATTATTCTTAAATTGGTGTGTGGTAATACACACCAATTTGGGAAATGTACTAAGAAATCATGAATTGTACATTTAACACGAGTGGATTATATATGTAAAATATGCCTTACCAAAGTCATTTTTAAAAAGGAGAGAGGTAATAGGCAGCTGCACTATTATTAATCTATGCCTTTTTAGAGTCCAGTTAGTTGCTATGTGACTTTCAACCCCATCATCCACATCTCTATGTCATTTTCATCCCCAAACAGTATTGAGAACTTTGCTGAAGTCTGACTAGATTATCATTACTCTGGCACTTCTAGGTACCTATTCAGTTTCATCAAAAGAGACAAAATAGTCTGATGTGGTTCAGGCTCTTGTAAGTGTGTGCCAATCAAAAGAAGGGGAGAGGTGATCGTTTTCTTGGAGGTTCAGAACTTTAAAGTCCCACCATCATCTAAGCCCAAAATGGTCCATAAGCTGATAGTCTAATACCAGAGGTTTGGGGAAATATTAACTGGTGCCAGACAGTCTACACTCAAAGGTTTAGAAGAGAATGCTTAGCTTTGTTCTCTGCACCTAATAGCTGGGAGATAAGTGATAAACAAATGCTTTTAAAAATAATTTCTGCCCAACATGGTAAAGTAGCTTTAATTCCTACCATCCAAAGAATAAGAAGCTCTGTTTATCTTGCTGTATTGTCGCAATAACGTGCCTGCTGTGAAAGGTCGCTGCTCATAACAAAGCTCAATGATTCACATAATAATCTATTGATTCTTTCCACACTGGGTTTGCCATTACCTTCAGATTAAAGCCCCCTTTTCCTGACTTCAGTGTTCACAGATCTGCCATCACAGCCCAGTGAGTATCGGACCACAATTGAAATGATTGAGAATGAAGAAATTTAGTTTATTAGTTCTATTATTGTGTCATGCTTTCTCTCTGGGAGAGAAATAATAGACCTCCACTTCCCCACACCCAAACCTGTACCTCAGCATGGCTAAAGAGGGGAGTAGATTTCACTCAGCCGTAGCTCTGCCATCATTAATTGAGGGACCTTAGGAAAATCACTGGACCTTAGATTCTTCATCTACAAAACAGACTTCTTACAGTGTCTGTCTCCTTCACAGCATGGTTGTAAAGAGGAATGTAATAGATGTAACCACCTTTTAAAAATATTTACTGGAGGAGAGACTCAGAAACACAGTTGTTTCTGTGCTTAAATCAAGTTGAATTTCAAAATGTTGGGCATATGTAGAAGGGAAGCATGCTACAAAATTAACCTGAAACTTTCAAGTGCTGCATCACTTTCAGATTCTGAAAGCTCCCTGTTTGGTGCTCCTCAAGCTAGGATCTTGACAGCTGATTGCAGTAAAAGGAGGGACAGCTGCAGGTCCTTGGATAATTCAACCTTAAGGGGGCTGACAATAGATACCACAACACCCCCCTCCAGCCACGTGTTACTCCCCCAGAGCAAGGTGTCCACCCGCGACCAAATCCTGCCCCCTGCACTTTCTCCACTGCTCTCCTCTGCCCTGCCACATCTTATATTCTTTTCATCTCCCTCTCATAGATGCTCCCTCTAAATGCTTGATGTGTGATGGCAATTCCTGTTCCCATGGAGCCGCTGCTTTCAAGACAGCTCAAAACAGGCAAAGACAAGGCAGAAAATGGCCTCCTCACTGGGATGAAACAAAGCTGCCCTGATGAAGAAGTCTGTTCCCAGCTCCTGTTGCTGAAATTCTCCTCTTCTGGCTTAGGCTGCTTTAGGTAGGATGGGGAATGCAGGGAGGGGCACATTGACTGTGGCTCCAGGTTGTACTGTGGTTACGTGTATGTCAGACAGACCGGTCAGTTCAGTTCCAAATGTGTTCAACCAAATAAGCAGAACTCACTTTTGTAAATTTATTAAAATTACAAAATTTCCATAAATAGAAGCCCACTTATAATAAATTGAAAGAGTCAAAAGGCAAAGATCCAACCTAGCCTGTTCAAAAAATGGAAAAACGTTTTCTAGATTGGTCTCAGCTCCAAAGAGAAAATCATCTCATATAACACTAGGGAACTTGATTAAAATCTCTCCCTGCTCAGCAGCACAAAAACTCACCCAAGAATTCTCAAAAGAGAGTCATCTCAGGGAGACGTTCAGAGGAGTCCTTGCATCCTGGAGCTTGACTGTATCTCTGTACATGCTGTGTGACAGCAGAGTAACTGTGAAGAGGACAGAACAGAGAGAGAGCAAGCTGGGAAGCTGGACTCCTTGTCTGAGGCACAAAGCCTGGACCAGGAGGACTGCATGCTTCAGAGAGAGATGGACCTCTTCTCAATGGGAACATCAGCATCAGTGCAAATTGGCAATCTCAGATAATAGATAATAATCAGACAACAAATCAGGCAGAACTGTATACAAAGCTAAAACAAGACAAAGTATTGGTAGCCACTCAGAGCTATGCACTTCCCCAGCCTGTCCTGAGAGTAGAGTGGCTGCTGATTTCAGAGCCATGTTGTAGTGGTAGCTACCTACCGCCCAAATATGAGAGGGGACCTGCCAAAAAATCTGGAATTATCTTCTGGAGGGCAGGCCTCTTGTAATACAGGCTTCCCCCACTAGGTGAGTGTTCTAGGAACACGTCTGTATCAGTATTCTAGCTGGTGGTGGTGTGAGAGACTGCGTTTGGCTTCAGTGAATATTTTTTGAAGACTTTTTCAACGTTTCCCCACTTTATGATGGGTGATTTACAAGCACACCTGCCCACACCATGCTGAGTGTTCAGCAGTTTTTGACTCAAAATTGCATGACCCCCATGGCCCACACTTCCTATTTACATGACTTCAACTTGAGCAACTTTTTACTTGTTTCCCCAGATGAAAAAAGTCCTCAAAGGGAAATGTTTTGCCCATGTGGAAGAGGTGAAACAAAAAACAGCAGAAGCATGAAAGGCATGAAAATCAATGAGTTTAAAAACTATTAAGAACAACTGACAGTAATCAGAGAGGAGGTGGGAGGAGATAATGGGGGGAAAAAGGGGAAGGGTTTTCAGGAACATGTATAAAGGACACATGGACAACACAAAAGGGGGGTAGGATAGAGGGTGGGAGGTGGGGATGGCTGGGGGGAGGGGAGTGGAGGGGGTAGAAAATGGATACAACTGTACTTGAACAACAATAACAGACATGTGAAAATAAAATAAAACAAAATCTACTGTATCTTATTTTAAAAAAGCTGTTTGAGCAGTGGAAAAAAGTCTCAATAGATGTATTGCATCAAATGGAGAGTACTTTGAAGGTGATTGAAGTTCAAACATGTAAGAATAAATACACAATTTTTTAATAAATAAATTCCATTTTTTGGTCTCCCCTCATTATTGCAATTAAGTTACTGGCTTAAAATTGACACATAATTCAGTCAGTGTTGACTTAATGTTTTGCAACAAAACCTTTTTTCACCCTCTAAGGCAGGGGTGTCAACTCATTTTCACCAGGGGCCACATCAGACTCGTGGTTGCCTTCAAAGGGCTGAGTGTAATTTTAGGACTGTATAAATGTAACTACTCCTTAACAGTTAAGGAGTTGAAATTATATTCGAATTTTCACAGGCTCACACAAGTGATTCTTAAGCACATGGAAGTTGAAGAACTTTCTGCTTTAAGGTTCTCGGTTAAACAGCCCTCTTCAGGTACCGTGAAGTGAGATAGCAACCAGGAGCCCTCACTGGGACCAATCTGATGGAATAAAACTGATAGGGAAATCGAATGGAATTCACCCCTAACCAAGTGCAGTTACTTAAGGAAGTGAATGAAACAGGCCAGTTGTGAAAATATCTGAAGATTTGGATACTTGAATGAAAAAAAATCATCAAGTTATTTTGACACTGAAAATAGTCAAAATCCAGCTCTTTTCAATGTTGTTGCATCATTGGAACTGAACATATTGGGGAGACTAAAATAAATCAAACATGGCTCAGAAAGACAAAGAGAAAAATCACAAAATAATAGTGCTGGAAGAGACATTAAAGAACACTTGGTTTGGTGTTTCATCTTAGAAATGAAGAAACCAGAGCCTGGGGAGGCCTAGTGATCAAGGTCATACAGCTCATTAGTGCCTGAGAACCAAAATTTCCTGACTTCTGGCCTCGGTTGTCTCAATGGCACCTCTCTGGAGACTAGAATAAATTCCATGGAGTAAAAAGATAAAATAATCTTGTTTTATTTTCTCTTTAAAAAGCAGCCTCGCCATGGCTGGTATAGCTCAGTGGATTGAGTGCGGGCTGGGAAGAAAAAGGGTCACTGGTTTGATTCCCAGTTAGGGCACATGCCTGGGTTGTGGGCCAGGTCCCCAGTGGGGACCATGTGAGAGGCAACCACACATTGATGTTTCTCTCCCTCTCTTCCTCTCTCCCTTCCCTCTGTCTAAAAATAAATAAAATCTTTTTTTAAAAAAGTAGCCTCATCATTGAAAGAAAAAAAGTCACTAAAATGAAAATTACAAACTAAAATGCTGACACAGGGGCCAAAAGGAAATGTGAATGATTTGATGTTCTCAAGAAACAGTCATTTGATCATTTCATTCATTTAATAAGCATTGTGGAGTGATAGTTCTCTCATATCCTGAGAGAGCAAGAAAAGCTCTTGAGAGGGAGGCAGTTCCATTTTGGTAAGATGACACCACAGACAGCTTGCTCCTTGGTTGCCCAGGCCTGCTTCACCTGTCTTCACTGGTCTCATCCAGTCTCACTCACTGTTTCTCAAATAGAACTGTCCACCCCAGGAAGTTAGGCTCATTCTCTCTTCACCTTTCCTTCTGCTATGGCTCAAAGTGGTACACCTTCCCAACCTCTCTTAAGTTTTCAAAGACCAAGTTTGAGAGTCTTTGCCTCCTTCAAGATCATTCTCTCTTCTTGGATCTCAAGAACATTTCCTTCAGTGAAGTGCTGTAATATGTACTTACTACTGAATAATATACTGGTATTTTTGTTTCCCACTAGTTAGAATTTTGCTCGTGCAGCTCTGGTAGGCGATAGGATGTGGTTGAAAGATCACAGGGGTTGTAGCTACATTGCTAGCTAAATGCCTGGGTTCCCTGTCACATGTCTCAAAGGCATCTCCAGCTCAGCAACTTTTCTACCCTCATCCAACCCCTGACAAATATGCTCCTCTTCCCTTCTTTTCTGTCTCACTGAAGTATGTGCCACACCTAACCAGAAAGTGGGGGTCATCTTTATCACTATATCTCCCTCCCATAGTAACAATCTCGAAGCATAATCTTCCCTCCTAAATATCTCCGGAATCAATTCACTTTGCTTTACTGCCACTCCTGCTACCATTCTTAGGGCTGCCACCCCTATTTACCTCGACTATTATTATAACTTCCTGACTCCAACTTTGCCCCTTCAATTTTGCTCTGTTCAACAGCCAGGATAATCATTCTTAAATTCTCACACTGTCACTTCCCTTGATACTATTACTTCCTTGTTTAAACCTTTTGGCTCTCAGGGTAAAATTTCAACCTATTCAAACTTGTTCATGATCAAGTTCCTTTCCAGCCCTCCAACCCCATCTTTCTACTTTCCCACCTTGAATTTCATCTCCATCCAGACCAAACTGTTTGCAGAGTACCCGAGAAAGTGGCCTTATTTAGAAATAGTGTTTTTGCAGATATAATCAAGCTAAGATGAGATGATTAGGGTGGGCCCAAATCCAATATGACTGGTTTCCGTAAAGAATAGAAAGAAGCCATGTAAAGATGGAGCCACACAGGGTGAATATTATGTGATGACAGAGGCAGACATTGGATTGATGCAGCTGCAAGTAAAAAAAACACCAAGGACTGATGGTCACAACCACAAGCCAGGAAGAGGCAAAGAAGGATTCTACCCAGAGTCTCAGAGGGAGCATGGCCCTGCTTACACCTTAACTTTGGATGTCTAGCTTCTAGAACTTTGAGAGAATAAATTGCTGTTTTTAAAGCAGCCCTATGAAACTAATATATTCTTATTATGGTACTAAGTCATACTATATTTATATTGGCTGGGCATTTTTGCTTGTCTTCTCTCTTCCTCAATGAAAGGTGATATCAAGTCTTTTTTTAACTTTAATTTTGTTGTTGACACTATTACAGATGTCCCCATTTCTGCCCCCACTTCCCACCTCCACTCAGCCTCCACACCACCTTCCCTCTGGCCATCACCGCTCTGTTAACTGTGTCTATGTGTTATGCATGTATGTTCCCTGGCTAAACATCTTTGAAAGATATAGTGTATATCTCAGTCCCTAGGACATAGAAATTGCTCAATAATCAGTGGCTGAATGGTAAGTTCAGTGTTATAAAAGTGAACTGAAATATTTTAATACCTTTAGCAAAGTACTTGACATGGAGAAGTACTTGGTGAATGTCAGTTGCCTTTCCTGTCATCACCCTAATTATTAAAATATTCTCAGGATCAAACACTTAGCCTTTGTCTTCCTTGTGTTACTTCCAGCACCTGGAACAGCATAATAGAGACCCCTGGGGCTTCCCAACCATCCATGTGCTCCCCCACATTCTCCAGCTTTAGGGTTAGTGTCATGTAATGGGTTCTAGTCAAGTGCTATAGATAAAAGTGATATTAGCCAAATCAACCCTACTTAAACCTCCAGGAGCTTCTTCCCATGCCATGACAACCTTGGGGGCCCCATGGCAACTTTGGGGGCCCACAGACTGAGTAGCTACAAGATGAAGGGGGTGACCGATCTGTGAAAGATTCTATATGAGTGGGAAATAAACTTTTACTGTGTTAGCCACTGAGACTTGGGAGGTTGTTTATGACCATGGCGGAGCCCAGCCTATTTTGACTAATATGAAAAGCAATGTGGACACATGGGAGGTACAGAGAAGTGCCTATTGGTTGGCTAATTAAATCATCACAACAAATAAAGATATCAGAGAGTCCTGACTGAATAAAAACTATTTGAGAAACAGGGGCATCTTTATGTTACCTCTTGGCATGCCTTGTGAGTTTGAAAAAGTGTCTGGGGCTTAAATGTTTGATTGAGAAAAAGACAGCTGCTGTGGTGAGGCTGTCTCACGTGACTCCGGACTGGACCCTGTGACTGGCTTTTAAAATAGATTAGTTCAATGGGACCAAACTTAATTGAATGCTGTCTGCTCTCTCGGCAAGTGAGAGGGGTATAATATTAAATTATCAAGCATGCTTTAGTAAGAAATTATTGTTATGCTGCAGCTCTTGCCATAAAGTTAATAGGAATAGTTAATTAGGACATTAAAATCTAAGCTATGCTAATGATCTGAAAGTAAAGTAAATATTTAGTAAGCTGGAAAACAGAGCATCACCAATAAAAGACATAAATTGAGCAGACATTCTCTAGTAATACAATTAAAATTTCACAATGTAAACTGGACGGCCACTTGTTACTAAAATATGAATTAAAGTTTTATTTGCACAGAAACATAAATCCCCAAACATTTGGGGGGAAGTGCCAGTGCCTAATCGGTGAATTGGATTCACTTTATTGGACTGTGCATCAGACGTCCTGGGGATGAAACAGGGGACTTGTTGACTACAGTGGTTCATTAATGCCCAGAGGGCAGAAGTCCTCAGCATTTATTTATTATGATCGACTCCTGAAGGGCAAGTATGAGTGTATTCTGCTAGGAGTTCTCAATCTTAGTGAGAACTAGGACTTAAGTGATACTTAGCGATCCAACTGTCTTTCTTGTGTCCATTCTGTCTTCCACACACACAGATAGCTAATCTGTGCCTTCTCCTTTCTTTTAGCCTCAAACGCTTCCTCCCAACTTCTCAGATAATGACAATGAATTCTTACTTCACAGAGAAAACAAATGCAATCGCAAGAGGATATCCACACATTTCTGTAACACACTAATTTACCTACCTGCATCTGTTCCCATGTATTCTGCCTTCTCTTCTATTACTACAGAAGAAAAGTCTGAGACCCTGTACTTGTACATTAGGTCTCAGCCCATCTTACCTACTCAAGGCATCGCTCCAGAACATTTCCCCTCTTTCTCCTCCATTAATCATGTTTTCTTCTCTACTGGGTTGTTCTTAACCAATAAGAACTGTGAGAGGTCTGAGTGATACTAGCAGAAGCTATGAGACTCCTGGGTCTGAGATAATGGACATTATCACTAAGGATCAGCATTTTATTGTGTGGTTCCCTGAGCCCCAATCCCCACATGCTGATGTGAAAAGAGCCAAGTGACACCTGCACACTCAGTCAATTGCATTAGAGGAGAGAAACCCTAGGCTTAGGGAACTTGAATAGTTTATTATATTGGACAGTAAACATGCCTGACCTTTGTCTGGAGTGAGACACCCACTTTGTCTTCAATAGCTGTACATCCTGGAAAAAAATAATTCAGAACAGAAGCAACCCAGTGTCTCTGCTCACAAGACATGCAGAAATGCAAAAGATTCGTGGAAAATTGCCTTCTAACAACAAGCATGCTTTAATTCCTCCCATCAATTATAAAACTTCTTTTTTTACCCTATATCCTCTCTGTCTACAACCCCATTTCTCTTCTCCTCTTTATAGCTATAATCCTCCAAAGGATTATGGTGGCTGACGCAGATTTATCTCTTTTTCTCTCTTGAATACATTACTATCAGGCTTTAATCCCTTCACTGCTTTGTCAAGGCTACCGATGATCTCTGTGTGCTAAACTGAAGGCTCAGTTCTCTTTTCATATTTCATGATCTCGTTTTACACAGTTGATCACTCTCTCCTCCTTGAACCACTTTCTTCCCTGAGACTTTAGGACAACTTTACTTTCCTCTTTTTGCCTTCTGCTGTTTCTTCTTAGTTTTCTTAGCTGGTTTTTCTTCATCTTCCATCATGCTGGAATGTTTCCAGGGCCAAAAATAGAGCCCTTCCTCTCTTCTATCAGGATAGACATGGATACCTAAATCCAGGATATACAACCAGGATTGGATACATATCACTGTTGTATATCCAGAATTGTGACTTTGAAACCATCCATGGGATGATGACTCTACAGTCTTAGCCTATCCTTTGAAATCCAGATTAATATATCTAACTGACTATTCCATATCTCCTCTTGAGTGTCTTTTAGACATCTGAAGCCTAGTACATCCAATATAGAACTCCTGATCATCCTACCCCTAAACCTCTCCCTCCACAAGCTGCTGCTTTATCTTTTATGTTCCACATTTTATCAGTAGTGAATTCTGTTGGTTCCGCCTTCAAAATATATCCAGAATCCAATAAGTCTTCACAACCTTCCCTGTTGACACTCTGGAAAGGCCTCCATTATCTTTTCCCTGGATTATCATACAAGCCTCCGAAAAGGAATACTTGTCTTACCTTTTTTTAGTTTGTGCTCAACACAGCAGATACTGTTAACACGTGTCAGATAGTGTCACTCTTCAGACTCAAAACTCTCCATGGCTTTCCACTACAGAGAAAAAGCCACCATCTTTATAGGATCTTTTGCTTCTCATGAAGTCTTTGACGTCAGTTTCTACTACTTTCCCTTCTGTTCCCATCCCCTGCCATGATCATGCCTTGTGTTCTTTGTACTTACTCTTCTCTCTGCTTGCTATGCTCTTCCTCCCAGATATTCTCGTGGTTTCTGCCCTCATCTCTTTCACACCTTTGCTCAAATGTCACCTGAACATATAATTGTAAATGGAAAGCACACGCCCACCCTGAACACTTCCTGTGCACGTTGTCACTTTATTTTGTATCAGCAACAGTAACTAAAGTCTGATCTAATGTAGACAGTTGATTCTCATTATTCATGACAGTTATGTCACTGTGAATGCTGAATTAGCAAATACTGAACCATTGCTCTTATGGTGCACCTTGGTCAAAATGTTTTTCAACCATCAATATATAACTTTGTTTTATGTGTGCTTCTGTTTAAAGGCTCTTTGTTTAATACATATTTTTGGTTCATTAACATTGAACTTACAACTTATGCCTGACCAAAGCTTAACTAACACACATTGGGGCCATCACAGACTTCTTATACTAAGAAGTACCAGAAAGCACATTAGCACTATTCTTAGGGGCCATTTTAAACAGCAAAATCACTAAAAGTACAAAAAGCGGCACTAGATAGACTGAGAAAAGACACTTGTTGTGTGAGAGTATGATAGCAGAAGCAAGAAGGCAGAGAGCATTGTCTTGTTTGACATCACCTAGGAACGTGCCTGTTGGGTGATTCAAGTTTTTCACAGCTCTGGCTGGTTTACAAATGGCCATGAAACAATGTAGTAATTTAGGAGTTACAAATAACTTTTAACAAGCAGGAGATTATGCGTATATGGACTCTTCAAATGATGAGAATGGACTGTATTTGTTACATATATACAATTACTTATGTGTTTGTGTACGTAACTGTGTTTCCTCCTACTAAAATAAAAACATCAGCCTGAGGATTTTTGTCAGGTTACCTCACTGATGTATTCCCAGTGCTTAAAATAATACCTGGCACACTCAATAATGTTGAATGAATAAAGGAAGCTGCCTTTCTGCCCAGGTTGGAAACTGCAATGCTTTTGAGGATTTTGAAGGCAAAGACTATTGATGTCGGGGGACAGAGCTCTAGCAGCACCAAAGCCATGAAAGCATTTATAGCCAAATGTCCAGGGGAAATGGTGTGCTAGAGAAAGAAGTCCAAATAGGTCATAGGTCATCCAATGCAAAGGGAGAGAAGCAGATACGGAGGAGGAGGGGGAGCTGGAGAGCAGTGGGGCAACTGAAGGACTGCACTGAGCACTGGACTGAAAGAGAAACAGGACAGCAGTCAGGAAAATCTCTGATATTGTAGTTACTGCTTTTGGTGGACATTTCACAACCTTGGTAGTGAGGTTTGTGGGACGGCCAGTTGGGTATAAAAATCCAACAATATGAAATATGCCAATAGCTGTGAACTACTTGAAATCAGCACGTGTCTGATCCAACCTTGTACTTCCAGTGTCTGGCATTACCTGCTATACAGTAGGTGCTAAAAAATGTTTATTGCACTGAAGAAACCTCTATTACCTATCACAATCTTCTTAGGCCAGAGAGAAGAAGAGAGCATTTCTGCAGTCTCTTGGTTCTTATAAAGAAGGCCTCCATTCAGCCTCGACTCCATGTTAACCAGGGCCTTGACTCAGGGATGAGATTCCTCTTCCCTGTTCTCAGTCCCACTGTAGCTCTCCGAGCTAGATTTCTCTGCATTTCCTTAGCCTTATGTCCTGGTCCTGGAATAGACCAATCAAAACAAGAAAAAAATTGAAGTTAATGGACTCAGTTACCCTTTCCAGGATAACAGCTTTTAATCTGAAATATATAAGTTGGCTTGAAGTCCCTGAACCTCCTGAAATGTAAAATGTACTTATGTGCCTGTGTGAAATTTTCTAGAGAGAGGATTCATAGAAGTCACTAAGGCGGACTTGTTAATCAGAAAAACTTGAGAACAAATCCTTAGAATGATTCTCATGGTTCCTGCAGATCAGGGATAGAATAAAATATGATCAGAAAACTCAAATAGATTATCCACCATGGTGATTGGTTGCTCATTCAAATAGAGGGAGGTTCTAAAACTCCTGCATGCATGGAAATCTCTTGGGGAACCTGACAGAAAAGAAATTTCTAAGACTGAGAAATTTAGATTCAGTAAGTCCAGGTAACAGTCCTGGAATTGGCTGTTTAAATAAGCTTAATACGAGATCCTGATGCAGGTGTTCCCCAGAGCACACTTCTGACTTTCAAAAATGTTTGGCAAGTAAAGACATGGCTGTCCTCTATGTATTGATCAGCTGGGATCATATCGTTGCACCGGGCAGTGGTTTCCAAACCCACTGGGCCCAAGAACCTCACAGTGAGATGGTGGTTAGGGCTGTTGGTGTTGGCGGTTCTAAAATACATGCTTAAGGCCATACCCCAGAGACTCTATCCACTAGAGTGGTGGTGGGGACTGAAGATATACTTGCAAAAATCTCCCAAGGTTATTCCAGACCCAGCCATGTGTAAATAATTCTACATTGTGGGTAAAGCTTTCCTTGCGGGCCTGGTCCCAGAAATAAACTAAAAGTTAAATATTATAACCGAGATTTGCTGAGGAAACATTTTCAACTATTAACCTTTGGACTTCTCTTAAAAAGGCAAGTAAGCAAGTAACAACTTAACACAGGTTAATGTTTTACTTTCACAGAAGTCAGTGGAGGGAAACATATAACCCATGGGTTGAATTTCAAAAGGGAGTATTAGCCATGTAAAGGCCGAAGTGAGATCCAGACTAGGACTTCCTATGGTATTATCATAGTTCCAAGCAAGCTTGATTAAAATGAAAATGATTCAATTGGTGAGCTGAGCGAAATCCCAGAAGGAACAATGGTGCCAGGAACTGCAACTATTTAGAACAGTGTGTTCTCCAAACACCAAATAAATACAATGAAAATGCATCATTAATACTGACAATCACCTTCAGTTACAAAGAGTCTTAACAATTACTTTTTGCATTGATTACTCTCAAAGCTAGGAAGAGACGCTCAACAGTCAATATCCAATGACAAAGAAGCCCCACAACCACTAATTACCATTTCTACAAAGCATAGGCTAAAACTAAAACCCTGAAAAGTTTTAGTATTATTTTATAAGACATTCAGTTTAATTGAATAGATGTTTACTCAGTTCTTACTTACAATGATTCAAATGAGATAATGTATACAGAGCCCTTGCCTTGGTATCCATTGTATAGTAAGTGTTTAGTAACTTAGCACCTTAACACCCTAGAATTTTGGAAGCTTGTGACCAGTCCGGTGTGCATGAAAGCTCCCAGGTGACTGTGGACGAGCTGTTATGACTGATGGCCGGGCTGCATTTACAATTCTCAAACCAAAGAGCGATGTAGACTGCTCTAATCTCCCCCAGCAAGAAGATGGGGTCAAGCCACACATTCCTTCCCTGTTTTAGAACACTAAATTGGTAACTAACATTGGTAAAAAATAAAAAAAACAAAGGCTCAAGTAGTTTCAGATTATTAGTTCCAAACCCCCAGGAAACATGGTAAGTAGTATCCAGACAGAGAGAAATATAAACCATAAAAAGAAAGTCAAATACCCGAGCTCCCCACCACCCACCCTTGATTTGTCTGAAAGACTGTCACTCTTGGAGGGAAAACCCTCTCCGGAGTATCTCCAGGCCTCTTCATCTCTCACTGCTGTTTCTCCTTAGAGCCTTTTACTAGTTTTTTCCTACCCACTTTCTGACCCTGGGGTTTAATGCTTGAGGCTCTTCTTTGCTTCCTTAATTCTTGTCACCTAAAGTCTTGCCATAGCCTTGTTCTGAGCAATACCACCTCAGACTTGCTGACCCAGAACCACCTTTTCTCAAGATCCTCAGGTGATTCATATTTGCATTAAAGGTTGAGAAGCACTGTCCAACCCACAAATTTGGTTCCCCTTTGTTTTGTGATGCCCATGGAGAATTTTAAGCTGCACATTAAGAAGCAGTTTTGTAATTCTGTAAACAACAGGCAGAAGGACCAATGGAAAATTTTTAAGCAGCACAGGAAGAGAGTACATGCCTGCAATTTGTTCATTTTGATAGCCAATGGTAGTTTTAGTGCAATAAGGCTTCTAAATTACTGTATTTTGGCTTGTGAGGGAATTTGAGTAGAAGCTGAGAACTTTTATATTAGAGCAAATAGCATGTACCCTTTAAAGAATTAACTGGCTTAGAATCGTATAACTGAGAAAGAGTAGAGTTATGTCAAGTTATGTGTTCCAGTTAAACCAACATCTATCTGCCTTCCTGCCAGAGGAAGAATCCTCACAAAGGCATGTTAATCATTTTCAACTGCAACCTGGAGAGGTCATAATAGTTATTTTTTCTGACATGCTTGTGATTAGTCCTATGAGTCATCCTTGAACAGAAATTGGATCCAGAGCCATGGAATTGTACAGAAATAGCTCATGTTTCAGCTCCCTAGATCTCTCCCTCTGTTTTGACTGTTTTCAAAAAGAAAATTCTCCTAACTTCAGGATTTTTGACCTTAGAAACCAAACCACCAAGTCTAGATCTATACCACTTAGCCTTTTTTTCAATGAATTGACCCCACCAGTTTAGTACACAAAAGCCAAACCAACCAACAACAGAAACTAATAGTCGGTGGGAAGAAATAATACTTACACACAGTGGGAAGGATAAGAAACAAAAGGAGAACATTATGCTAAGTGAAATAAGCCAGGCAGTGAGGGACAAATACCATATGATCTCACTTTTAAGTGGAACCTAATCAACAAAATCAAACAAGCAAGCAAAATATAACCAGAGACATTGAAATTAAGAACAACCTGACAGTAACCAGAGGGGAGGTGGGAGGGGATAAAGGCGGGGGGAGGAGGATAAAGGTTTTCAGGAACAACTATAAAGGACACATGGATGAAACCAAGGGGCGGTGGAAGCAGGGTGGGGAGGTGGGGATGGCTGGAGTGGTGGGGGGAGTGGTGGGGGATAAATGCAGACAACTGTACTTGAACAACAATAAAATAATTTCTAAAAAAAAGAAAGAAAAGGTTAAGACTCAAAGCACCAGGAGACAAAGTGGATAAGGACATTTCCAATCCAATCAAAAGACAGAACAGGAGCAGTGGTAATAATAAAAGCTAAAATTCTGAGCCTCCCTAATGTAAATTTAGCAGCTATAATTTATTGCTCAAGTACCAGATACTTTATATATGTTTTCCCTAGCTCCCTAACAACTCTACAAGGTGGGCATCATTATTTGCTCTTCACAGATGGGCACATCAAGACCCAGAATTTACCTAACTTGCCCCAAATTATAGACATACAGAATGAGGACACTGTTTCCAGGCCTGATCATCTCTGCTGCCCATGACCTGTGCTCTGTACCACAATGTCTCTTTTGAGAAAAGGGTCTCCTTCCATTTTGCTACCTGCTAATAGTTTTCTGCCTGTGAAGAGGGAGAGCTCCCGGACTTCCCCAACTGTGCTCAATGGAAAACCATTCCTGAGAAATCATCTGCGAAAAAAGGATGCAGGGGTGTCCAACGTGTGGCCCAAGGGCAGCATGTGGCTCAAGATATTTATGAATCCCGCCCAACACAAAATCATACATTTACTTAAACCATTACAGGATTTTTTGTGATTACATGTCACAATGTCTTTAATATGTGGCCCAAGACAACTCTTCCCCTTCTAGTGTGGCCCAGAGATGCCAAAAGGTTGCACACCCCTGATAGAAGATCTCAAATGCACATTTAAGAAGGCCTTGTGAACTTATTTCTCAGAGCATTTCTTCTAGTTAGTATTTTAAAGAACACTATAGGAAGACTTGCTGCAATGTCTTATGAGTTATCCACATCTAGGTAATCAGTAAAAACAAACAAACAAAAAAGCTTAAGCATTATGGATGGTAAAACTATAGAGCATTTCCCTTTGAGCCAGATAAAGAACTCACACATTTGTGAAGGACCTTCAAGGTAATAACTAACTCTGGAACTCCTCTCTCTCCCCTCTCTTCCACTTTCTGGACCTACTTGGACTCTGGATTCTGATCTTCCATGACCTTCAAATCTGATCTCTGCAACAGAGATAAAGTATCCCTGTTGCCACTGCTTTGTTTCAGAGCCTTCGTTTCCACATTTCATCTTCCACACTTCATTTTTCCAATCAACTTGATTTTCCATACTTCATCTAGAAATCTTTCTAGAAAATTAAATCTTAAAAAACAAAACTGTTTGTGCCAAGTTTTGTTTTAACACCTCCAACTATCTGTCGGCTGCTTACTAGATGAAGTTCAAATCTTTTAGTTGGCACATGAAGACTTTACACTTTGGCTCCAACATATATCTTGATACTCTACAATCAAGCTGAGCTCAACATTGTTCCCAACACATTCCAGGTCCTAAGTGCATGGTGTTCCTCTGTCCAGAACAGTCTTTCCTCCCTTCTTTGCATATCAAACCCCATCCCTCCTTCACTCCCAGTTACTACATTCTTATTCACAATAATAAGAATCACTACATTCTTATTAACACCTTTATGTAACTCTCTGAAGCAAAATTTGTTACTTTCTTTTTTATACTCTTACAAACTTTTGTTCTTTTCTCTATAGGCTACCAGGTAGTTTTTAATTTAATTGCTTTCTTATTTCTCATCCTCACAAGACTGTAAACTTGAAAGTAAGAACTCTATCTTATTTATTTGGCAGAATTTTTTAAACATGTGATCATTAAATGGAGTAAAAATCAATAGCTTGTTTATGGAGCAACCCAGATATAAAGATTTAGCAATAGCAGCTGCTGTGTTTGCTCTCTCATTTTGATGTTAAACTTCATCATATTCTACATGTCTCAGATTTTTGTGACTTTTCAAGTTTCGCAATTATTTCTTTAGGGCTCCTGCCTGAAGTGTGACACTCTATCATACTATTTTTTTGACCATGCAGAGTCTCTTGAACTAGGCATATCATTTCTTGCACAAGTGTTTATGATCTAAACTTGTTTTTCATGTAGAAGAGAAGTTTTTCCTTTTGAGAGGGATCCAAGCTGTTTCCCGATAACCTGAAAGTCAGTGAACTGGGCAGAGCTTCACCCACAGTGACGCATTTTTTCTCTGCTTGTCTTGGAAATCTTTGGCAAGATGGCATAGTGTATGTGTAAGACGGCAGTTCTGAAAGTGTGGTCCCTGAAACAGCCTTGGCAGCACCACTTGGGAACTGAGAAAAATCCAAATTCTTTGGCCCCATCTCTGATCTAAAAAATAAAAAATTCTAGAAGTGGGGCTTTGTAGGCTGTGTGTCAACAACCCTTCCATGGCAGTCTGATGCACACCAGTGTTTGAGAACCACTGCTGTACGAGCTGGGCTGTGGGGTCAGACTACCTGGGCTCAAATATGTGTCCTGTCTCTGCACGTTATGTGCTTCCTGACCCCTTCTGTGGCCCATCTCACATCCTTTCAGCCTGTAGTGTAGCCCCTGAAATTGCTGTGACATCACTGTTTTGACTACAGTTTGCCTTGGCTGCACTTGTCTCTTGCTCTGCTCTGTCATTGCCACATAGGACGCCTGTAGGAACCTGTTTAACGTTCTAATGCAGGTGTAAACCTGAAAGTGCAGGGGAGTTGCCACTTACGGAGCAACCTTTCACCAATGGGAGGATGAGAACCAATGATTAAATAGGCCCTTCTTCTGTCTCTTCTGGACAATTTTGTGGCTTCTTCTGCGCAGCTCCTCAGAGAGCCCCAGGTGGATTGAGACCCAGCTGGGCATTCAGCGGCCATGTCAGTTACACAGCTTGTCCTGGCTTGCCTGCATCCCTTTCTTATGCTCCCTAGTTCCCCCATTCCTGTTCTTTGTGGTCGCCTCTTTAGATAAGCTGCTTGGCAGGCAACCCCTTGTCTCAGGCTATACTTTTGGGGGATTCCAGACTAAGACATCAGGCAAGTTCCTTCACATCTCCAAACAAGCCTTGACCATGGCTTATGCTCATGACTTATGCTCAGCCTTATAAGGTAAGTGCAGATATTATGCTCATTGAGGTTAGGACAAGCCTCTCCTAACCTCAATGAGCATAATATCTGTATTTACCTTATAAGCTTTTCAGAGTATTAAATGTGATAATGCAGGTAAAATGCTTAGAACAGCTCCTAGAAAAAAGTATCAACAGAAATTAGTGTTACTATTATTTCCTTTTTCCTTTAATTTTTCATGACTATTTTGTCTCCATCTTTGACACAATTTTTATTTCTCATATTAAAGACATAAAGCCTAAAGTCTCCAGAAACCATCTTTTTATTTATTTTTTATTTTTGGAAAAAAAATCAGCTTTGAGAGATAATCTCATATTTTCTTCTTAGTCTCTCAGGAGAGCTAAAGTTGAAATAGGGAAGATTGTAGTTTTTGGAATTAGAAAGTATTGAATTGAAATCTTAACTATTAATAGCAGCTGAATGAATTCTTGAAAGTGTTACCTCTTATGCCTTATCTGTAGACTTGTGGTACCTTTCAAACTTGTCATGAGCAGGAAGTAAATAATGCATGTAAAAGGTCAGACACACGATACGTGCTCAATAAATGCTGGTTCTTTCCACCATTGGTACTGCCATCACCCACGTCCAAGACCCCATCATCTCTTCACCTCATCTCTTGCTGGACTTTCACAATAGCCTTTTGGTTTCTTTTCTCGCTATAATCTTTATAGCCTTTAATTCACACTGTGTACCCCTATAGAGGGATCTTCTATACCTCTATATATCCTTCTAAAGGGGTACACAGTATGAGTTCAGCAATCATACCTGGAACATTACTGAATTTTATTGCCTCTGATAATCTAGTCCCAACCTATGCATGCAATCTTATTTTTCAGTACTTTAAATTGTATTTTTCACATATTCTCCATTTTCTACTATATTAGATAACCAAATTTTGTAAGCTCAGTCCTCCACACCCATCCTCACATGCCTCCCAGATGCTTTCATTTCTGATCATTCTTTCCTCAGACTCCCTCATCTGGAACATTCTTCCCTTTCCCTCTCGAACTATAGTGTTCTCATTTCCCAATTGCCAGCATCTCCATCTACTTTCATCTCTTTCTCCTCTAACTCCTCCTAAATTTGTACTTAATGACACACAGTTGGGTGCTTAAGAGCCCACTCTTAAGGCCCACCCCCCCAGGGTTCAGTGACAGGGCACTGGGGCAGAGCCAATGGACAATGATAAGAGGTCACCTAAATGTGGGGAAGTTCGAGTACCTTATCTTCACTGTTGCTTTGATTTCACACAGCCATCTAGTCTAGCAGCAGAATTTGAAATAAGAAATGATTGCTTACCAAACAAAATCATCCCAAGGAAAACTGCCCAGGCAGAAGAACATTCCAGCTATTGCTCTCATTTCACTTCGGCTCATCTCAGATGCAGTTCTAAAAACTGTCTGTATTCATTTAATTTGAGGAGAAGCTGAATCCACAATTTTTTGCTTCCCTTTGCAGAGGGAAAGAAGTTAAGATGTACAAATTCATGGCTCTCTCTCCACTGTCATTCTGGGTTACTGTATCTAAGTGCCACCCAAGATACAAGTGATTTGTTCACGGGGTAAGAGCTGTGACAGCTTAGTGTTTCTTGGCACTCCTTCATGGCCACTTTGTTTAGATGGTGGGTTGAATACATGTCTCAGGTATGATTGCTGAAATCTTAATGCCAAATATTTATAATTCATGATCATTTATTACAATAAACTTGCTTCAAAAAGTAATTTCAAGTTTCTCATAATAAAAATAAATATATAATCTTACATAGAGTTTAAGATAAATAAGAAAAGGGCATCAGAGATCACAGAGAGGAAGATTCCAAGACCCTAAGGACTTCACTAGGAGAATCAATGCTTCCTGAGAACAACTGCCACTTTTGGGATCTTGGCTGACTCCCAGTCTCAACCAGATGGTTTTCCCACAGACGACTGTTTCTTCCCAAGGGTCACCTGGGAAGTTAGTAGGAACAAGATAAAAATTAGAGCATTAAACCAAAAATGAGCTGTTGACAGTAATTAAGTACTGAGTTAACTCTGAGCTCCTAACAAGCAAACCAAGGATGAAAAAAATAAAAGGGAGGAAATAAACAAAGGTAGATAGATATACCTCTTGTTCTAATAAAAGGAAAACTACCTGATCTTCAGAAGAGATGAGTTTTCTTCCTGACATCAATTTTTGGAGAAATTAATTATAAGAATAAATGTCATGAAACTAAATCATGGGAAATATTTTCAATAGCAATTCTTTAGAGGATGATTTTTGATGGCCATTTCTCACATGAGCTCACAATTAAAAAAATAGCAGAAGTGTAAAATTCCAGAAATAAAAATATATATAACATTAAATTGAAGTTCTATAGAAGTATTTCTGTAGGGAGATGTCTAGTACAGTATGTTTTGATGCTGCAGACAGTCCCTGTCTCACAATGGTTCGATTTAACAATTTTCCAACTTCATGATGGTGTGAAAGCAATATGCATTCAGTAGAAAACATACTTCAGATTTTGAATTTGGATCTAGCAATATGTGATAAGATACCCTATCATGATGCTGGGCAGCTGCAGGGAGCCTCAGCAACCAGCCACCAGATATGAGAATAAACATCTGATACTGTACGTAGCACTAGATAATTTTGCTCAACTATAGGCTAATGTAAGTATTCTGAGCATAGTTAAGGCAGGCTATGCTATGCTATGATGTTCAGTAGGTGTATTAAATGCATTTTCAACTTATGATATCTTCAACTTACTATGGATTTATAAGGATGTAACCCTATTGTAAGTCAAGGAGTATCTGATCATTCAAAGTTGTGCTTAGCACATGGAAAATTAGGATGATAGCCCTTGAATAGTTGTGTGTTTGGGGGTGGAGGGCGGGGAGGGCCAGTTGGCCAGTTGGTGGGAATAGGATACATCAAATTTACAGTCTGACAGTCAGTGATTAAGGAAGGCATCTAAGGGTAGCAAGGAAGTTGTCTTCATGGGCTAGCAAAAGCAATTAGAACAAAGCTCTAAAACCACCCAGGACTGACACAAAGACAAATCCATCCCCCCAACAGGATTTTTCTCTTGAAATCTGCAGGGTCCCCCTTTGGGATGATTTTCCCTCTTGCCTTTATATTCACTTCGTACTTAATTTTATCTATGTAATAATGTTGGTGAGGGTTGGAGGGTGGTGGTGCAATGACATTCTGCCCCAGATCCACACCCTCATGGAGATGGTTTGAAGCCTTTTACAGCTTAAACCATTGGATTCCTCGGGACTCACTGTAATACGTTTTGTAAAATTTGAGTCTGGTTTTTAAAGGAAATTTGTTATTTCCAGAATTTTCCATAGGTTCCTATAGACTTTTAGAGGGAAAATATCATAGCTGGGGTACTCTCAACATGAGTGTCTTCTCACTCAGCCAACTGCAGAACACTTACAGTGGAAAGAGTATTAAGGAAGCCTTGTCATGTGATGGGGAAGAGTATTTGGTTGGTCAAAAGATATGTAGAAATTGGACTCAATTTCCTCAACATTAAAATAAAAGGCTTGAATTATATCATCTGTGATCCCTAGCTGTATTATGACATAATTCTATGTAAATTATGGATATGAGCATGGGGCATGTTTCAGGTGGTGGTTGGTGGGAGTCATGTTTGTATATGATCCCATGACTCCACTATTTTATATCCTTCACTGTCTCTTGGGTAAAAATCCAAACTCTTTACACTTGGCTTATAAAACTCTTGATGATCAATCAGAGTGTGGTTTGTCTCCATCTCATTTCTTGTCACTTACCTTTTATACATATATATATGCTATATATATAACATATATGTATTCTACATATACCATATATAGCCACATACATATACCTGTACATATAGTTCTATACTATATATGTACATGAATACTATATATAATATATACTATGTATATTTTATGTACATAATAAATGTCCAGTTACCCCAAGCAATGATGTCTCTTGCTTGTAGCCTCTCATACATGCTGTTCCTTTATCTAACATGATCTTCATCCTTCCCTTGGCTCTCACTTACCCATCCTTTAAGTCCCAAATAATTATGAAACAATAATAGAGTAATAATTGTATACTAGTAACAATAGTTTGAGTAATAGTAACAAACAATAATATTAATTATATCTTTGCATAGCTTACTATGCCCAGCAACTATGCCAAGAACTTTGTGTATATATCTCACTTAACCTCTACCTCAAATTTATGAAACAGTATTGTTATTCCCAATCGACAGAGGCCCCCAAAAGTGACTTAGCCAAAGTTATTTCCTCCTGAAAGGCCTTCCTGATATGATCTCTCAAATCTCCATTAGCTGCCCATCATCCTATGCACTCCCTTAACATCAATAATAGCAACTAACACACTGGATTGTGACACTCGCAATGTTCCACAAAGGACTTTTGCTTAGTATTATATTTTCAATGTCTGGCATAGTACTTGGTTTATAGTACACACTTAATAAGTACCTATTGAATGAATGAATGAATGAACTAATAAACTCACAGCTCTACTTACACAAAATTGTGAATTAGGCCTAAGTAGGCATTAATATGTCTCATTCCCCATTCTTTTGCCTATTCTCCCCTTGCTCTTCTGTTCCTAGTTACCTAGTGGATACAGGCATACTTTGGAGGTATTGCAGGTTTCAGAGCACCACAATAAAGCAGTCATTTTGCTGGTGGAGGATCTGGCCTTCAATTTGTAAACAATGCAATATCTGTGAAAGGAAATAAAGCAAGGCACAATAAAATGAGGTATGCCTGTACTACTTGTCAGCTTTTGCTGCACAGCTCTTCAGTGGAAGGTAGAGCCCTCTCTCTCATTACAGAAACCAAAACACTTGTAAAAATGTTACTGTAACCACGGCTGAACACTGGATGCCATTGTAGGTACGGGATATGGAGCTGCTCCTGGCTCCGCTGCTTTCTGAATAATAATGTATGTAATATTACTTCCTGAGATGTGGATGTCAGTGAGAGAGACTCATGTAGCAGCTCCCCACATATTCCCCATTGTCCCCTTGTCTACCCCACAATGAACAGGGCAATATAAAAACTTGAAGACTCTGCTTGCCTTGCCTCTGGAGTGGTCCTGGGTGTGAGCAGAAATAGCTCATAAATCAATGTGAGTTGTGAGCTGGGTGCAATGAATTTCTCAGTAAAGTAATAAAATAACATGCCAAAGCTTGTCCTCATTTGAGGTACTCTATCTAGCTATTTTCATTTTTCTTGCAATTGGACTGTAGCTGCATGTTTTTTCAAAACCCAGAGATCCCACAACTTAATGGGATGATCCTCCCTGTTAGTCATCAGAGGCCTCACGTGTGGAGTCTGCCACAGTCAAAAGGAAAGTTGGCAACTTCTGATGAAAGCTAAACCTTCACTTAACATTCTTTCAGAGATACAGGTGCGACACAAAATGGTATTTCAGTTATTTTTTCAGGATCCATAGTTTATAAGGCATCATTTCCTTGGCTATACAGAATAATTCACTTAGGGTTCCACCTTAGCAGCTGGTTCATGTTATGAAGTCAAAAAAGAATTTCAGAAATAAGAAGGTGCAGCATAATGGGAACTGCTGTGTGGATCCGGGGTCCTAGGTGTTGTTCCTGAGTATGTGTAGATCTGATGGTTCCTTCGGACGTCCTGTCCCCCACCATTAATTAGCATCTGTTTCCAGATGAAATCGGGCTTCAGTAAGGGTCTAAGGCAAATCTTGAAAGGCCAAAAAATTTTCCCAGTGTCATCTGAGAAGTGTAGGAGGAGGAAAGGCAGTCGTATCCCATGTTTTGGTTGTCACAACCAGAGCCTCCTTCTCATTATCCGAAGCTCCAGGCAGCCCAAGTTGATGGTCTGTGGAAATTGATCTAATATTCTAACCTCAGGAGCAGCTCTGAGTACCAGTCAACCTGACTGGGAAAGCACGTTGACAAACTGTCTAAAGTGAGAAAAACAGTGCCTTTGTGAAACTAAACTTTCCAGCTCAAATGGAAAACAAAGAGCCCTAAATCCAGATGTGCTGTCCCCAGCGTTAAACAGTGAGCTGTTGGGAAACAGCTGTCTCTTGGATCGATTTGTCTCCTCTAATTTTTAATCCACATTAATCTGGTGTGCATCAACACCAAGATCCAGGCAGAAAGTCTCATTGCAATTCCCTCTCACTGTAGTTCCCTTCTTCTCATGACTACTCTGCAAATGGTGGCAGCAAAGTAAAGCTGTAGGAATGGAAAACCATAGCACTGATATGCTTTGAAAACTTGAAGCAGAACACCGATCACCTCTGGTCTGACACATGACACCTTACAGGAGAGAAAAGGCCTGGGATGCCTGGCTCCACTGAGCTTCCTTACTGTAGTCAGTAGCTGTTTGAGACATGCAATCTCATCCACAAGATTTCTGAGACACAGTCACCTAGAAATTCTTGTTCGAAACACATATTCCTGGTTCCTGCCCTTAATATATGGAGTCAGGAATTCTGGGCAGGGAATCTGAATTTTAAACAAGTTCCTGGTATGATTCTTATGTACTCCAAAATTTGAGGTCTTCTGAATATTCAAGAGTTCCAGCTCTCTGTTTCCAGCACTGTTCCACTCAACTGCTTGACCATCATAAACAATATTTTAAAGTCAGAAAATAGCTCCCAAATCACTCAGTAGGCTCTCCATTCTGCCAGCTCTTATCCCTAAATTCTAATCTGCTATTACTAATTCTCATTCACATGCTAATTCTTGGTTCTTATCCAGGCTTCTTAGCTGGTTTGCTGGCTCTGCTTTTCACAAACATAAAATCTTAGAATGTCAGAGCCAGAAAGGACTTCACAGATCACTTCTGACACCCACATTCCATGGAGGTTTGGCTTTGGTGGGATCCCACTGAACCTTCTCTTGAGAGAAAAATCCTCTTTAGGGAAAAATCACTATATCCTTAATAAAACCCACATTTCTCTAATTTGACATGGGCACTGTGGGTCCAGCATTGTTTTAAAAGGCATATATTGTCCACTTTTTATTGCACTTCTGTTTGTGAATAGTTCTTTCTGAGTGCAGGCTTTATGTATTATCAGCATTATACTCCTGAGTACTTAGTGTAGGCCACCATAGTATAGGCTCCTGGCAAACATCTGTGTAATGATGGAAAGAAGAGAGAGAAGAAGGGGAGGAGGAATTCTTCACTAAAACACAATTTGGAGCAGCTCTTGATCATGTGCTACCACCAGTAGTCTTCGTGTGGTTAAGACGGCTGGTATTCATCAATGTTCATGTTCTTTTCTCATGGGCACAGAGCCATACCTTCCAGTCTCCTTTGTGGACAGACATGGTCACATAGGTGAGTTATGGCAAAGGAATGTGAGTAAAAGTGATTGTGACCACTTTCAGTCTTGGCCCATGAAGACCTCCCACACAGAATTCTTAGTCTCTTTCTCTGTTTACCAACTAAATGGAGTCAACTATAAGGCTCCAAAGCAGAGATTTTCAACCAGTGGGCCATAAGAATTTTTAAAATGTATAATACCTGACTATTTAGTCACGGGCACTGCCCTCTTTTCTCTTAGGTTGTCAAATTAAAAAAAAATGACAACAACCAACACAATAATAGCTATCTGTTGTGAATGAATCAAAATTTTACCTATATTTTGGTCAGATTGGCAAAAATGTATTTCTTGGTGTGTGGCAGAACTTTAGCAATTAGCTTATGTGTGCCGTGAGATGCAAAGGCTGAGAGTCACTGCTCTAATGGAAGGTGGATCAACGAGACTGAAGAGACTTTGGTTTCTATGCAAAACAAAAGCTTCACTGGTCTTCACTGGACTATGATGTGAACAAGAAACTTCTATTGTTTCTGTACCTACTGAAATTTTGCATTGTTTGTTACATCAGTGAGCCCCATTCAACTAATCATGTTTGGCAACAATGATGCTTATTTTCACAGTGTTTGCCACTTGCTATGATGTTTCATCAGTGAGGCGTCATTGAAACCATGTTTCTCTGAGTCTTAAGTTTCCTGGTTCCAGGGAGTCTGTATTTAACAGGTCTATGGTCATCAGCCAAAAAGTCAGTATCTTCCTGCCTTTCAAACTTTATTTATGGGTGAATAATACAAGAAAGATTTTGGACCAAATAGAGGAAGGTAATACTTAGGCCAAGTTTCACCATTACTAAAGTGACCCATCATCAGAGCCAACTTCACAATCATGTGCTTAGTTAAATCTTTACCTGTTGCCACTTTGAAATTCTTAGTACTTTTTGAACAAGAAGCCTTACCATTTCGTTTTGCACTGGACCCACAAATCATTTAGCCAGCCCTGCTCATCATACTTTAGGGAAAGGAGGAGTTGCGCTTTGGCCCATCTTGGACTTCCACCTCCTGGATGAATGGCCTTTCTAAAGTTTCTAAACTTTAGAGACTTTCTAAACTATAGAGTATAGGCTTAACGACAAGACCTGGCCAGAAGTTGTCTATGTACACAACCTCATCTCATATCTGCTCTGCAAACCTGGACAACTCTCTGAACTCTGACCTGCCTTGTGCATGAATGGTGGAGGTAATGATGTATTCCAATGCAATTCCCCAGCAAGACAATGGACACCCTCCTTTATAAAAACTGGCAATAAGGTACATCACCAATTTAAGGTCTCCTTTCCTTGCATTGCCTTGATATAACTTTGTCCTCTTTAACGTTTGAATTACCTCCTATTCTTGTGATGCTTTCTGATTCCTAGGCCACAGACTATCCTGATTTCTCATGACTGATTAGCAACCTCAATTACCTGCTTCCTCAGATAGTTCAGGTTCTTTCCTCTCTGTTCTTCAGCTGGCTCTTTATAGATGTCCCACTAAACCTTCTAACCTGCTTTTTGTTCAAGCTCTAAAATTTGCCCTCCAGTTCTGTTTTGACTATCAGTTTTTAGTACAGGCTTTTTTTTTGACTCAAGTCACTTGCCATTAACTACCAGAGGTATATGTCCCTTTTTTAAAAAGGCCTTAACCAGTGGTAGCTGCTAAAACAGCCAGCTCTTTGAGGGGATGGGTGATAAAAGCTTGATTAGTAGTATTTGGTGATTTCTATGGCATAAATACTCCCACCATGACCAATTTCAAGCTACCAATGTGATGTCACTGAACTCAGAGTTAGGAAGAGATGTGTGCATTTGACTTGATGCACAGGCTTGTCTGAGGTACCTCCAGCAAACCACCGGCTTGACATTTAATTTGCCTTTTTCTGAAGAGCGGTTGTACCAAAAACCACCGAGTTGCTAAAGTCAAAACCCGCCTGTTTTCCAAAGTTCCCTTGAGGGTGAACAAGTCATTTTATACAAGAGAAATTCAGGATTATACAAGATATTAAATTTGATTGTGGGGTCTCTGTTTGACTCCTTCTTCTTCATCCTTACATTAATTCCTCACTAAATCACATACAGCTTATTTTCTTAATATCTGATAAATTCATACCATCTTCTCCGTTTCTTACAACTGCCATTTTGGCTACCTGGATTGCTTACTTGGCACTTCTGTATCTAGTCTTGCATCCCTTCTGATCCTTTCTTTATATTACTTTCTAAATGCAATGTGGCCATATTATAACCTGAGTTAAAGTACTTTAATAGTATTTCATTGCCTATAGAAATAATCATACATGGTCTTTTGTGAACTGGTCCAAATTCACAACTTCATAGCTTCATCTGCCATTCTCCATCTCTCGTCCTATGCTCCAGCTAAGCTGAGAGGCTTGAAGACCCCCTACAATGTATTTACCTTCTTGCTTGTGAGCCTTTACATATGGTACTCCTCCGCCTGAAACGTTCTCTTCCTGCTTTTTTTTTTTCCACATTGTTAACTCTCATCAATTGCAGGTAGTCCTTTAGATATTGCGTCATCCAAGAAGTCTCCCTGACATCCTCCAGGATAGTTTTATTTTTTGTTTTTCCTCTGATCTCATAGAATCTTGCTATCCACACTAATAATGACACACATTTATCAGTGTCTCATAGGAAACAGATGCCATACTTCAGGTGGGCAGTTGGAGCAGAGTTTAATATGATGAAGGTGTAGGTGGAGTTTGGAGGAAGCAACAAGGATGCCAGCAGCATCAGAAAGTGTGACCACCCTAAGCCTGATAAGAGGATAGGGAAGGGAGAGATACCACAGCTCAGAGGGAGAGTATCTGATGAAGGTACTTCACCTTGTGAAGGCAGTGGTGTTTGGTAGAAATAGCCACAGCAATTCCACATGGAGGTAGCCCTGGAAATACATACCCCAACCTCATACCCCTCATGCTCTCCAATTTACTGCCAATGAGGTCAATTGGCTAAATGCAGCCAGAAGCCAAAGAACATGTGGAGGACCATAAAATTTGTGTATGTAATTTATAAAGATCATCTTCCTAGTTCATAGAATAGGGTTGAAAGAAGTAGAGTGTGGATCCAGAGATACAAACACAAGTTGCCCAGCACAGCCAATGCTCACTTACTGAACACAATTTACTTGAGAAATGGTATTTCTAGTTCATAAAAGTGCCCTTCATTATACAGACAGTTATCCCCATTTTATAAGCAATAAGACAGGCTCAGCTGGCTAGGCTAGCAAGCAGGGCAAGGATTCCAGTCCTTCTAGGTCTGAAGGCTGAGGTTTTCCCACTTTCCCATACTGCCATTACTGCAATATTCTGTCTCATCCACTAGGCTGTGTTCTATTTGAGCACAAGGTTAACATTTCATGTATCTTTATATCACCAGTGCCTTGCATAGTGGCTTGCCCACAGGAGATAATAGGTATTTGTGGAATTAACAAAATTCACAGAATGATTTCATGGTTCAATTTATGTGAGGGGGAATGGGGAACGGGACATGCCAGGGGACGTTAGTGAATTATATTTGCCACTAGGCACCTCTTTGTAATTGTCCTTCATAAATAATTGCTCTCCTCATAGACTCATAGAGAGAAATAAAGTTTATCTGGTTTCTTAACCATAATGGTGTCTAAGGAACATGACAATAAAAGGGCTATCTGTATGCTGATCATCATCCACTTTCCCCCGGACTCGGCTAAGAGCTGGGGGTAACAAGGATTTTGCTCCCCCAGTCCTTCTTTTATGACTTTTCTTTTGAACTGCTATGCACCTTTCTAATGGTTCATTTCTTTTTTTCCTTTTACTTAACTCAGCTTTTATATATCTGTCTATCGCTGACTCTCTAACTACCAGCTAGGATGGCAGGGCATTTTTTTTAAACTTTCACAGGAAGCTGCCTGCTCTGAATGTGTGATGCTAGAGAGTGGGTTTTGGTAAGTCTTGAAGAACAGTTGTTAATGTTTTTTCAAAGGTTTCCAAGTAATAAATAGTTGTTTGAAAGTGAAGGATAAAGTGGTATTTCATCACCCTGTTCTCTGTGGTTCTTCTGATGGCTCAAATTATAAAACATTGTGTCTCAGCCTTCATAGGGAGATGCCATCAGTCCGGGGTTACTGAGTGGGCAGAGACACTTGCTTCTCCGCTCGGTACCCAGAGCACTACTCAATCCCAGCCCAGCTGGAACTCTGCGGGTTGGACCTTTGAAACTCGGAGGCTGATTGAAGCTTCTGAGCCAACTAAAGAAGCAAAGGGCCTTTGTACTTCAGCAAGGAAATGTTCCAGTTCTTTTGCACTTTCCTAATGAAGCCTGGCCGAGCAGCCCTAGTGTCCCTGGCACACGGAGAGGTGTTGTAAGAAATAAAGAAAACTTGACTCTTTGGGGTCACTCCTCTTCCTAGGGGCTTTTATAGTTGGCCTTCCAACTACCTTCCAACCGAGGGGTTTGCTACTCCTTCAGATTTCACAGCTTTGGATCTCGGTGAAAAAAAAAAGGGCTTTTGTATGCTGAATTTCACCAAACATTCCAGTGTATGAACTCTCACACATGACTTGTGTTCTTTTCATTAGCCCCACCTAGCTTCATTTATTTGGGTCACCTGACCAGCTTGTAGGGATTTCAGTTTGCCACCCTAAATTTAATTTGTAAATTACAGGCCTAGGAAGAAGAAATGATGTACTGCTATTGTTGTTGTTGGATTTAGTTAAAGTGCTTCACAGTATGAACTCAGATCTTAACTCCAGTACCATGTAACGCTTTCAGTAAGCTTGACATGATTTTAGAAAATGTGAGATTTTAGAAAGCTCAGGACCCAAATTCCAAATTCCAGTGTGAACTTTTGTGCTATGTATCTGGATATGGAAATTCAGAAAGTAGAATCGCAAACAGCAGGCTTGCAAGGAGCTTTAGAATTTGATCCCCAATACTTGACGTTATAAATGTGCTATTTGAGACCCAGAGTGATTCTTGGAAATGCATTAGTGTGTAAGATGATAATAGTGTCCTACTGGTCATCAATTAGAAATCTCTAAGTTTGCAGAGCCCATTAGATTTATTATGATATAACATCTGACCGTACAATCAAAGAATACAATGTAAAAGATTGTAGTGATATGATATAGAAACATGCCGGGATAAACCACATGCTACAAAGGAATAATCAATGGTGTAGTTAACACGAACCCTTAAAATTCCTAGCTAAGCAGAGTGTGTAAACACTCTGAACAAATTTCTGCTTCCTTACTTTACCCTCCAATCATGAGAGTCATTTCTCCCACCTTCTCTTACTTTGGTAGGTAGCATCTGTCCTAGTTAGACTCCAATTTTAGAACTAGTCCTATCTTAAGTTTCCTATAATTTATTACATCAGAAGATTCAAAGAGTTATTTTTATGCAGAAAAAATTGGACTAAAGTAAAAGTTATTTTCATTACTTCATCTAATTAGTAAGTTGAGCACAGGACTATGATTATTCGAATATATTGCAAAATAATAAAGAGAGTGAAATAGCAACGATCGATGATTTTGAATAGCTACCAAGGTAAATAAAGGTGGGAGAAATGACTCATGATTGGAGGAGAAAGTAAGGAAGCAGCAATTTCTTTTCAGAATGTTTACACACTTTGTTCAGTTAGGTACTTTAAGAGTTCATGCAAACTACAATATCAATTATTCCTTAGTAGCATGTAGCTTACCTTAGCAATAAAGTGTTTTTATTGCAACTGATTTCAAGGACTATGGTCTTCCAATGAGAAAAAGAGATGGACTTATGGCCAGGCCAGGGGATGTCAATTTGAGTAAACAGACAGAGTCTAGATTTGGGATAACGCAAAACTACATCAACCTCGAGGAGAGAAAATTTAGGCAAAAACAATACCTTGTGCTTAAAAGTGAAACAGAAGAAAATTGAGCATGAAGTGGAAGAGCTCTTAAGTCAGCCAACTATTTTGAATTCTTAAAGAAAGCAAAGAACCGTATTTTGCCCAGAAATAAAACTTTAACTTCCTTTCAACTTTTAATTATTTTCTCTAATGCATTGCTGCTGAGGAACAGTCTGAAGACAAGTCCGAGAAACCTGAGATGAATCCCAAAACAGGTATGCAGTTTATGGAACCAGATCACAACCTCTCCCAACCTCAACTTCCTCATCTGTTAAATGTGTAAGTAATGGCTATGTTTAGGGTTGGCTTGAGAGGTAAGTACAAAACGATAAACCTCAATAAACAGTAGTTTTTACTTTTTTAAAAAAATTTTATCGTTATTCAATTACAGTTGTATTCCTTTTCTCCCCATCCCTCCACCCCACCCCAGCTGATCCCACCTCCCTCCCCCACCTCCACCCTCCCCCTTGATTACTTCCGATGAACAGATTGTTATCTAAGACTCAGCACTATCAGTATATTTCCATTGTCTCTGGAAGTGACTGGAAGGGAAGTTATTACCCTATTTATTTAGTTACTCTGGGTACGCAGAAACCAAACAATTTAGAAAAAAGGTACTCCTACTCAACATGAGGGTTGGCATTAGTTCAAGATATATTCTCAGCAGATTGAAGAGGTTGGAAAGAGGTGGAACGAGTCATTTTCAAGCTCTCGTGAGCTAAAAACGTATTGTGCTTGCAGTCTGGCAAATTCCCAGGATTTCTGACACAGGCATATATAATAAATATATTGTTATTTGAACATAAATGCCAGTGTATGGGAGAGTGAAAGGCATCACTCCAAGAGCATGGACATTATAATTTTGTTTTAAATTCTTTTTATTTTATTTTATTTTATTTTATTTTATTTTATTATTTTTTTTTAATATATTTATTGATTATGCTATTACAGTTGTCCCATTCCCCCCCCACTCCACTCCATCCTGCCCATCCCCCTCCCTCCCACATTCCCCCCCTATAGTTCATGTCCATAGGTCATACTTATAAGTTCTTTGGCTTCTACATTTCCTACACTATTTTTACCCTCCCCCTGTCTATTTTCCACCTATCATCTATGCTACTTATTCTCTGTACCTTTCCCCCTCTCTCCCCCTCCCACTCCCTTAATGACAACCCTCATGTTCTAGTTGTTTGCCTAGTTTGCTCTCGTTTTTGTTTTATGTGTGGCCGTTAATAACTGTGAGTTTGCTGTCATTTTTACTGTTCCAATTTTTGATCTTCTTTTTCTTAGGTAACTCCCTTTAACATTTCATATAATAAGGGCTTGGTGATGATGAGCTTCTTTAACTTGACCTTATCTGAGAAGCACTTTATCTTCCCTTCCATTCTAAGTGATAGCTTTGCTGGATACAGTAATCTTGGATGTAGGTCCTTGCATTTAATCTTGGGTAATGTAATTATGATGTGCCTTGGTGTGTTCCTCCTTGGGTCCAGCTTCTTTGGGACTCTCTGAGCTTCCTGGACTTCCCGGAAGTCTATTTCCTTTGCCAGATTACGGAAGTTCTCCTTCATTATTTGTTCAAATAAGTTTTTAATTTTTTGTTCTTCCTCTTCTCCTTCTGGCACCCCTATAATTCGGATGTGGGAATGTTTCAAGGCGTCCGGAAGGTTCCTAAGCCTCTCCTCATTTTTCCAAGTTCTTGTTTCTTCATTCTTTTCTGTTTGGATGTTTGTTTCTTCCTTCTGGTCCACACCATTGATTTGAGTCCCAGTTTCTTTCTCATCACTATTGGTTCCCTGTGCATTTTCCTTTGTTTCTCCTAGCATAGGCTTCATTTTTTCATCTGTTTTTCGAATAGATTCAACCAAGTCTGTGAGCATATTGATAACCAGTGCTTTGAACTGTGCATCCGATAGGTTGGCTATCTCTTCGTCGCTTAGTTGTATTTTTTCTGGAGCTTTGAAGTGTTCTGTCATTTGGGCCATTTTTTTTTTTTTTTTTTTTTTGTCTTGGCGCGTCTGTTACTTTAAGGGGCGGAGCCTTAGGTGTTCACCAGGGCGGGGTAACGCTGGTCGCTGAGCTGTGACGCTGTACGAGGGGGAGGGGCCGAGTGGGAGCAATGGCGCCCGCCTCACTCTCCTCCGGATTTCAATCCTTCACTCTGCTACCCACAATCAAACTGGGCCCCTCTGGTGCTGGTTCCCGAGTAAGTGGGCCTGTGCACACTCTAGGCCCCTGTGGGTCTCTCCAACAACCTCTTCTGTGAGGCTGGGAGTCTCTCCTGCTGCCGCCCCAACCCCCAGGGGCGCTTTCAATCAGAGGTTTCAGGCTTTATTTCCTGGAGCTGGAGCCCTGGGTTACTCGGTCTGCTCCCCGCCGTTCGTCAGGTTTATCTGTGGGCAAATTTGGTGCCGCGGGGTGCTACCCACTGCTCTGCCTGCCCCACTCTCCGCCACTCTGAGTCCGGCCCTCTCGGTTTATCTGCGCAGATGTGGGGCCGCAGGGTCTGTTAGTGCTCGGACTGTCTGTGCCATTTGTCCCACACTCCGCCAGTCTCAGTCCCGCCACAGCCACGCGAGTCCTCTCCACCCCGGTGCCCGTCTCCGCCCCTCCTACCAGTCTGGATGAATGGTTATTTTCTATTTTCTTGGTGTTGGTCCCCTTTGCTATTCGATTCTCTGTCAGTTCTGGTTGTGCGAGGAGGCGCAGTGTGTCTACCTACGCCGCCATCTTGGTTCTCCCACCTTAAATTCTTATTATTGAGCATCCACTATGTGTTTAATACACACATAGTGTTTAGATGCTTTATATATGTCATTTCATCTAATTTTCACCATTATCCAACAGAAAACATATTATTCTCATCTTGCACTTGAGGGCACTAATGGGGACCTTAGCCTGGACTCATATGCAATGTGTACATTAAAAAGCAGAGGTAGGAAGGACAGTTAGGAGTCTTCTGCAGTAATATAGCTGAGAGGGATTACTGGTCTGTGAGGATAGAGATGTAAATCTTTTGGAAAGATACCCCAATGGCATATTACAGAAATCAATTACAGCTGACTCTTGAACACACACGAGCTAGGAGTACTGACCCCTGAGTAGCGGAAAATCCATGTATAACTTTTGGTTCCCCCCCAAATGTAACTGCTAACAGTGAACTATTGATGGGAAGCCTTACTGACAAGAGTCTATTAACACATATTTTATATGTTATATATATTATATACTGTATTCTTATCATAAAGTAAGCTAGAGAAAAGAAAACATTATTGAGAAAATCATATGGAAAATAAAATACATTTATGAATAATCCATATGTAAGTGGACATGTGCAATTCAAACCCATGCTTTTCAAGGGTCAGCTGTAATTCAGTTATAGTAATTAAGTGTTCAGACAGGTTCTTATGGATCTTTGGCATCATATCTTATGCCTTTAATAACTTTATTTATAAATAAATTAAATGCATATGAATTTAGAAATAATGTCCAAATCCCCATGTAGTCTCTATTTTAAAGATCTTTAGGTAGTGAAATTGAGAAATCTCCCATGTGAGGTGTTTACAGTCCTGATGGCCAGGACCTACTTTGGGAAATCTGGCCAATAAAACTGAGCCGTTGGTTGGCAGGCATTATTTTGCCCTGAAAGAACCCCTATCATCTCAACAATTTACCCTTTACCATGAACCTGCCAAATAAAAATAGCCAATATAATCTTGTTTTATTTAGCTGTTTACTTTATACTGCCTCTTCCTTCTCCAATAATGAATCATATGCATACACACAGTTATAAAATAAAGAAATATCTTTCAAAATATTTTTATGATCTGAACTTTGACTAAATACATGACTTATCTGTGACCAGATAAGTTGGATGTTTGGTGAGTAAACACATTTTCTCCACTACCCTGATGCTAAAGTCTTGTATTTTATTATCAAAGAGACTTCTAGCATCAACATGCTAATTACTTTAGATCAGGGTTTCTCAAACTTGACACTCAAATGGACATTTTGAAATAGATAATTCTTTGCTGTGGGGAGTGGTCCTATGCACTGTAATCCTAGCAGCATCTCTGGCCTTTCTCCACTAAATGCCAGTGGCAACTGCCCTCCCCCTTTTTCCTAAATTACGATAATCAAAAATGTTTCCAGACACTGTCAGTGACCCCTGAGGAGGCATAATTACCTCCAATTGAGAATCACAGCTCCACAGGCACGATTATGTTACTCTACTTTCAGTCACAAACAAAATGATTTTGTTTGCTTTTTTACATGGACAAAAATCTGTAAGATTAAGCCTCAATAGATATTTTTGTCATCATCATTATTATTAAAAATAAGATTATCCCTTAAAAAACAATGTATGCTTATTACATATAAAAGCAGAAAATATCAGAAAAAACATTTAATCACTCATATTCCATGTTCCAGGGACAATACAATATTATTTATGTATTAGTCTTGCTCAAACTCTTCAAAGAGAGATTATACCATACATACTGCTTAGTAAACTCATTATTTTTAAACTAATAATATATAAAGTAATTATCTATTTACAGCATAATTTTAAATGGAGTAGCATTTAACCATATGGCTTTACAAAACTGTGAGTCATTCATTTATTTAATAAACATAGTAAATCTCTATGGGTCAGGTACTATGCTAAGTGCTCAGGATAAAATAACAAAGAAGATAGTTGGGCAGGAAACTGCCCTCACGAAGTTGGAAAGACCAACAAAGAAAGTACATAAAGCAAGAAAGAACAGGGAATGGCCTAACATCCTCTAGAAAGACAGGCCTTTGGGAGCCAGGGAAGGTTGATCAAAACAGATGAAGATAGAAAAGTGAAGAGTGGCTGGTGCTGAAGACAAGCTGCTGTCCTATTGATCTATGTTTCCCTCCATGCATTTATCATTATACTGCTTAATAAGTGGCTGAAAAATTTAGATTTTTACATACATATGAACATCCTCAATCATTTCTCCTCCTGCTTGGGAAATCTTTCTGTTATTCTCCCTCTCTCTCCAATTCCCCAAGATGGGAGGTAAATGTTTGACATCTTGTGGCTGTGTCCTTAACAGCACCCTCTGACACCAGTGGAAACACCCAATATGTAAAAATGATGATTTTTAAAAAAGTATTTGCATTCAAATAGATGTCATATTCTAGACTAAAAGTCTTTTTGTTTTATAGTGTTTCTTCTAAATGTAAGAACAGCCCTATTCCTCCTAATTTGTATAAATATCCTTACTAGGATAGTAATTTCTCTTTTTGCCAGCTGGTTCCTTGACAGAAGGAGCCTTGGAAGAAAGAGTTTAATGGGACTTTTGCCATTCTCCTTGTAAACCTGTAGAACCCAGAGTTTTGGGAATGGTAAAAACTTCCCTAAGTCACTTGGAATGATGGGAAACAGGTAACCTGGACCATTCCTATTTTTATTTCTTGGTTCCTGGACCCATGTATTTCACCAACTGAAGACATAATGTTGTATAATAGTCATTGATTTAGAGTGTATACTGAATTCTTGGAGATAGCATCCTATTCTTGTTCAGTATCATTTCCTATTTGGCACCTTAAGAGGTAGTTCATCACTTTTTCAGGCCGGCAGATTTAAGGTGCTACAGTATGAGACAGAATTAGTAAATCTCATTGTCATGTGCCTACTGCTGCACTTCCTTTGCTTTAAAATAGGTCCTTTGGTCTATGCAATGTTATGTGATCAATATATCAAATAGCCCGTAAGCCTGCAGATAGTGGTGCTGACTGAGGATGTGAAGACAAGACAGACTCACACCAGAATAATAGTCAATTCTCATCAAAATGAAATTCATCACTCATACTCAACATTGTACTGTAGGTTCCAGCCAATGCAATATAACAAGAAATAAAAATAAAGGCATTCAGAATAAAATGGAAGAAATAAAACTGCTTGTAGAAAACATTCTTATATGTGTAAAAATGCTAAAGAATCTACAAAAGTCCCTATGAGAATCAAGAAATGAATTTTAAAAGGCCATAGAATGTAAATATAAACTCTTAGCTTATGACACTTATACAACAATGGGATCAAAAAACATTTACAAATTAAATAAAAACAAAATAAAATAAAGTTAACAGCACCATTTTAATGTGACAAATTCTTTTCTCTTTGTATTAACAGAACTGTGAGACCCACTATAACATTTTATGTTGTTTTGGATGAGCATACCTAAAATGATCTTATTCCATAAGATAACTCAAATTCTTCTTCCACTCTTTCTATTACAACTATTTATACAGTTTTCTGAAACCAATTTGCATTTTAATTGGCTTGAATGCCTTATTTATTTGTTAATTCTTAGTGAGTAAGCACCAATAAAAGTAATACAACTTGGATTCCACACAATCATAATCACTACTACCAATGTAAACTTTAATGCTGAAATATTGTGACAATACTCAGTTGTATGTTCATCACTAAAATCATCCAGTATATTAGTTTTTAAGTATTTTCATAAAAATGGACTAAAAATTACATAGGAACCTTCCATAATAATATACCTGTGTATGACACTGGTAAACACCATTCATTTGTTGGTAGGCCTTATAAAAATCTGATATATCTTGTATTGTGTCCTATGCATTAAATCTAAGAACTTTTCCAGTTTTTCTGGTACAAAGCATATGCTCAGGGAAGGTTTATATTTTACTTGCTAACACATAATGGGTACCCAAACTCCACTTTAGTGAACAGAATGACTTTCAGTTGGGTCTATAAAATTCTGAGCTTCAAATTTTCTCTCTAGTTACAGAAATGAGGACATTTCATACATGTCATCTAGTTTAAGGAGATGTTCAAATTAATATTCCCTGAATACTAAGCACTGAATGCTTTTGATTATCTTATCAGAATATGAGTTTTATCTCACTTGATCCTACCACAGCCCTTTACAGAAGGTTATGTTGTTATTCCCACTTACAATGCTCAGACAAGCACAAAGCCCTGGGGTGTAAAGAGGGTAGACAATTTGCCTAACATCCCCCAGCTACTAAGCATCTGACCTGGGGTTTGAACTCACCCAGACTGGATTTTTAACTGGAGCACTAGACTCCTATGATCTAAAGCTCAGTTCCTGGAAACTTCTTGGATATCCTTGATCACATTTCCGTCCTGATTTCTACAGTTCACCTTCCATCTGTCTAAGTTGCTTAGAATGCCTGTTACACAAGCATAAGTGAGGAAACTTCATCCTTGGTTCATGAAGATCCATAAGGAAATGATCTTATTTCTCAATGGGGACTTAGTAGGTTTATTTGTACTCTGGAGCTTTGTGCATCTATTTTTTAATGGTTTGATCTGGGCAACTGTGGCATGCTACTAATGTGCTAGGAGCACTAACACACTCAGGTGGAGGAACATGACTTTTTCAGTAAAGAAAGAGGTGATTCTAATTTTCTTTAATAATCAAAACTAATCACTCCCCCCTTAAACTACCCAAGGAAAGGAATTGCTTCTCCTCTATTTTCTACATGAACCCATACAGATATAGTTAGATAGTACACTGTGTAAATATGCTGGTGATTGCATTGCTGAGAGGAATTAGCTTTAATGGAGAGAACCAAAGATCTGGAATCAGGAATTCTGTTTTTTGTCTAGCCACTCTCACTAACTTCTCACTCATTTTTCTTTTATATAAAAAAAAGTATCCCTTCTGCTGCCTTACTAGGTTTTACTTTTTGCTTGATATTGAGTCATTTGGAAATGTTTCAAAGAGAACAAATCACTGAAGAATGCAAAAGATTCTTTTGTTTTACTATAGTAATGCAGAATTTAAACCATGGTTGGTATTTTGGGTATGCGTGTGTGTTTACAACTTTTAAGATTATACAATAACCAATACTCTTTCTCATTTGTGACTCTTTGACTGGACCAATGATGGGGAGCATGGCATTGTGAAGCTCTACTTTTGAAGTCCAGTATGCCTGAATTACTATTTTCAGCCATAGAAACCCTCTATTAGGCAAATAGAGCTTGCCTTTATTTGCACACTTCCCCTACCCTTCTGATTTCCCTCAGGTTTCATAAGTTGAAATATTCATGCATGTTTGCAGAAATTCAGAGTTATTGTTGATTCCGTACTAGGCTGAGAATTCCAAAACAGTTTGAATGAGAGAAAATAATTGACATTCAGCTTGCAATTAGCCAGCTGTGTCAGAGGGGAACCAGTTTCTATTAAGGGAAACTTCATCTGGATTAAACAACAGCAGTGTGCCGTTGCCTGAGTCTGGCCCCAGTTTGGGAATGTAGCTAACTCTGCACAGAGTTTACTTTAAATAAAGATGTTTGTGGCCATTCTTATTTCATAGCAAAATATTTGGAAATTTGGGATTAGGAGTATGAACTTAAAGAAGAATGTCAACTGTCCATTAAGCAGCTCACAGTAGGAAGGGTAAAAAGATTCTGTATCTCTACTTTCATTAGATTCTCAGCACCAGTCTTGCTCCTTTGGGAGTCAGAGGCAAATAAATAGACAAACAACAAGCAACAACAATAAAAAAAAACAAATTCAAGCACCAAAAACCAACACATGAGCACTGAAAAACTAGAAAGATAAAAAAAATTTTTTTCCAAACACACTCTCCTATGAGACTTAGTTTGATTTAATAGCTGGGAAGCATATTTTCATTAGTTTTCTTCCCCAGCATCAAAGTTTAATCATGTATTTTTAAAATTTCTTATAAAAATATTTTAAAGTATTATTACAAAGATGATTGTGGTTTTTGTAGAAAAATTTTATATCTATTAAGAAACACAAATGAAATTAAGAAAAGAAATCAATTTGGTCAACTCATGGGGTTAATCATCATCCTGGCTGAACTTATATCACTAGATCAATAAAAATTCAATCACATAAGTGATGTGACAATCCTTCAAAAGGGTCCAGTTGAATACAGAATGGTAGGAGCTAACCCTCACTGAGGGCTTACTGTGTGCCACACACAATTCTGATCCCTGTGCCAGGGACCTGCCCACAATCCCAAGTGGGTACCTTTATTCCCATTAGAGTGGTAACAAAAGAAAACAAAACAAGAAAAAACCTTTAAAAGTCATCAATTAATCAAATCAACATCAACATGTGTTTATTAAGCCCTGCTCTGAGAACCAAAAAACATATGAGAAAGATAACATCTCTATTTTTAAGAATATACAACCCTGTTGTATTAAAGATAAAGTTTGTTCTCTTCACCAACAGGGTTTCCCGACAGTGATAATGCAATGTTTAAATCAGACCTTTCTGGTTTATGGGGACTCTTGAGTCTTTCATTGCCTTTGTACTATTTTACAACACTTTAGTTGTAGATAACTGATAGCAGTACACAAGAATTCTTGTCTATAGGTATGCAAATAAGTTCTGTCCAGTAGAAGTTCAAAGACTTCCTTCCTCCATTGTGGAAGCAGCCAGTTTTGCGTCCCCTTTGCAAATTCATTTCAACATTCCTTATTATAATCATGCTTATTCTTAGGCTACTCTTTTGAACTGGTTATAACATCTATTAGATCTCTAATTTATTTAATGAGTTAAATAAAATCTTTGACATATCTTCATTTTATATTTGTTTAAAAATTATCCTTTAGTGGCTTAGGCTCTAGAGTCTGCTAGGCACAGATCCCAGTCCTAGCTTGGCTATTTCCCAACTGTGTAATATTAGGTAAAATTTTAGTCTCTATTAATAATAACTGCCTCACTGAATTTTTGTAGGATTATGTGACATGATACTTCTATTCTGAAACTTAGAAGCGCTTAACACCTTTTTTTCTTAAGAATCAGCACAACCAATGTATGAAATAGCTAATGTGTAACAGTGATAGAATGGACCCATTCAATCAACATTCAGGAAGTACAATGAATGTGACTGTTTTACACCTCTAAGGCTCCTGACTTAAGTCTTACAACTCAACTACCTATAATAGGTCAAAATGTTTTTCAAAGCCACAGAAATGAAACAGGCTCATGACTTTCAAATTCCAGATAGACATATTTAATATGCAAAGGTTAATCAGTGAGAAATCTTTGCAATCATCTTTGTACAGGAAGATTCCTATAATAGCCAATTTCATACAGTTTTCCTGAAGTTCCTCCTTTCAGTTGCAAGCCTCATCTAGTGCACATTCACTATGAGTTCCTTTTTAGTGGATTAAGTACACAGAGTGTCTTCAAAAGATTAGTAATCTTTAGCCTTAATTCTAGCTCCACTTATGAATATTATTAATTCCTCCTACAGTTATACTTTGCCTTTTACATTTAAAAATATTTTAAAAGACCTCCTTTTTGAAACTGGAATAAATCATTAAATACTTTTTTAAGTGGTGAAGAGCTAACTGACAGAACTGTACATTTTCCTGTACGGACTACATGACATTTATGTAAACAGCCATTAATTCTAATTTGAGGCCCTTTTCAAAAATCCTTTAGAGATTAAGAGGATCTCTGGATTTTAGAAGCTTTATATTGAATCTTCTTAACTTTTGAAACAAAATTATTCCACCTACTCCATTTCAACATCGCCCACCAATCTAGTCAGTTCTACACTTACATTTATACAAGTGGTATTTCCTAAATAAGAAACGTGAGAGTCTCAAAAAGCTCTGGGTAAAAGTCTCAAAAGCTCTGGGTAAAAGTAACTTTGGAATGCTGTATACAACTTCCCTCTTAGAGATTCATGAAACATTAGATTATTAAAGATTCCAAAAGGCCTAGAGCAAAGAACCCTGTTTAATTTTTACATTTTTTATTTTTAAATGTTTTATGTTCAATTACAGTTGTTTAACTTTTTAAAATCCAGTGTTGCCAAAGTCCCAGGCCACACCGCACACAACACTCCTCTTTGTCATCTTCCTCCAGCCACATTCACCCTCCTTTATCCCCCTTATACGTGCTACCATGGAGCCTATATGATGTTCTTTTCCTACCAGACCCACCCTGGATCTCAATGCTGGTGCATAATAGAATCCCAATCCCCAGTCTAAACGGCATCAAGTACCAATATTTAGTTAAGGTGTCCCACGTAATTCATGCTCAGCCAGTGTGAGAAACACTATCCTGAGCTCCAAGCTCCATGAAGGCTGGGCCTGCAGTTGATTTTGTTCACCCTTATTATTCACGTAGTAAATTTTTTAAATGTGAAATAAACGGTGAATGAATGAATGAATAAAAACATTTTTTCAAATAATGAATTAATACGCCAATTTGTCAAATAAAGGGATAAATTAATGAAAGGGGAAAATTGTGCTCCTTAGGAAACACTGCCGTAGGGAAACATTTGCTGAACAACCATATTGCTTGGTACACATTATTTTGTAGGTAGGGAGAGGTAGTCCAATTTTGGCATTTCATGAAGAACTCACCCCCTTTGAACTTCTTCCTGATGAGCAGTTCTAGATTAAACCACTCAGATTGCTGCTCGAAGGGCAAAGCATGACCCTGAGGTTAAACTCTGGGGCTGAGGGTTGCTGTCAGAGAAGATCTTGGGTGGTTCTGTAGCCGCTGTTGATCTAGTTTCTTTAGGGGCTTCTGAACCACGAAGATTCATGTGATGAGCTCCCTGCACTCAGACTCCTTCTTTACATTTGAAATTCTTGCCAAGGCCAGTTGAAATTACACCACCACTATGAATGTTTTCTTTGCTTATTACATCTCACACTGATCATTGTAAATAAAACAAATGCAAAACCTTTGTAAATATAATTTGTTATTTCACTAAAGTTTCAATCCTCAGACCTGTTCTTGAAGGTAATGCTATTGTTATTTTCAGTTTAAGAAACTGACACTTAGGCAAGGTAAGTGACAACTTTAAGGAAATGTGATATATTTGCAGGTGTACAACAGACTTGAAGGAACAGCAGGTTGCATCTGAGGAACTGATATACAGGCCACTTGTCAATGTTTTGCAGAAAAGTCAGTGTTCCTTTTGCTCCTTTTTCTTTTTGCCTCTTCCTAAATCACTCAGGAAGGACAAATTTCCCCATAAGTAGCTGGGCAAAGCTCTAGTGGCCAGATCCCCAGTCTAGCAGCCTATAGCTTCCTTTTTTACAGGTAGCATTGAAAGTAGTCCTTGTGCTCATCTTGGAAGAGCCAGTATAATGTCATCTCTACTCATTACAAAAGTTTCTCTGCCATTGGAACTAAGAGTTTTATGCAGAAAAAATATACTGAAATTAATGTACATTTTGTCTCCTTTCAAGAGTATCTTTTTTTACACATAGAGTTTGAGGTATCTGTGGATTCCTGGGGATCACACATTTGCAACACTTTAGTCAAAAGAAACTCATTAACTTTCCCTAGTGGAAAAGTTAGAGGCATGACATGCTTATTTGTAGCCCAAGTTTTATTCTAACAGGGGACACTGTATACCATATGCTGTTTGGCTTGAGATCCTTTTTGGGGAGGATCTGACCGAACACTGACCCCAATTACTGCTTTTTGTGTGTGCTTCAGTGTTGGTGTTTCAGAACAAAAACCAATAATACAAGCCTACAGAGAAGCTTTATGAATTTCCCCAGTGAATCTGTGACTCATTTCTCTTATTTTTTTCATGGTCACTAAATAGATTTTTCCTTGTGGCTTTTACATGGCACTCAGTTATAGAAAATTGCCTGAATGAGATGACAATTAGCTATCAGATAAACCGTAGAACTTGAGGGTAAAAATACACATTTTTAAGCCTTCTCCATTGATAACATCCCAACCTTTGGCCTTCTCATCAGAGCAACTTGCCAACATTTTTAGGTTGCTCTATCAAGTAGTTTTGATTTTGCCTTTTTTGAGAACGTACTTGTTGTCACTATTAAGAGTAATGTGTAAATTGGTTTAATTTTCTATTATATTTGGGGGTATCTCTAAAATATACATGGAGTAATAGTTTTTTCAGGGGTCCTTTAGACTTGATCTTAAAATCATGCCCTTGAAAAACGAGTTAGCCTTCACCAAAACAAAAAAGTAATACATAAAGAAGCCATGGGCCCCTGGTTACAGGATCCAACACAGGAGAATGGCAAAGGATAACAGCTATGAGTTTCCCGTCCAGGAAACCAGTTCACATTGATAAAGGAGGCCCATGTTGATGCTAGAAGGTAAGTAGCTAGAAAAAAAATGGAAGTGAGGAGTTCCAGCCAAGATGGAGGCATATGCAGAAACCCTTTGCTTCCTCACACAACAAAAAGAAGGATAACAATCAATTTAAAAACAATAAACAAGCAGAAGTGCTGGAAAATCAAACTGCACGGAGCTCCGACAACCAAGGAGTTAAAGAAACATTCATCCAGACTGGTAAGAGAGACGGAGATGGGCAGCTGAGCAGAGAGGACACATGGCAAGGTGGGGACTGTGCGGGTGAGGCAGGGCTGGCTAAAGGGGAAACCAAAGACTGAAAATCTCTACCTGTAAAATACTGTGGAGGTTGAGAAGGCAGGAGAAACTCCCAGCCTCACAGGAGAATTTTTTGGAAAGTAGGGCTACAGCAGAGCGAGCAAGCAGCATTGTTCCCTCTCTGACCCTTTCCCCACAGCACCTCAATGCAGAAACAGGGTTGCCCCACCATGGCAAATACCTAAGGCTCCACCCCCTTACAATATAATAGGTGCCGCTGAGACAAAGAAATATGGCACAAATGAAAGAACAGATCAGAACTCCAGAAAAGAGGCTGGAAAGATGGTGGCAAGAAAGGTGGGAGCAGAGTCAACTTCCCCCTGCTCATGGGTGAAACACCTAGCCAATCTACTGAGGAACAAAGAGAACAGCCAATAGTACCCCAGTTATGAAGATAGGAGACCAAAAAGTATAGAGGACACTGAGAAAACAGACAGTAAGGGGATTGCTTCAGGACCGAAAGATCCCTGGGACCAGTGTGGGGAACCGGGCGACTGCAGCCCTAGGCCCGCACCCGCCAGGCCTGCCACAGGACTCCTGGGAGAGAGCCAGGTTAATGGCTCCCTCCCTTGCCAAACAAGGCTTGAGCAGCACACAGAAAGACCTGGTTGCTTGAAGTCGCAGGGAGGGGAATAAGGACGAAATGTGGTAAACACAGGGAGACCATGGGTGCCGGCTGGGGAGAATTGAGAGTTGGACATGTGGGGCCCAGACCTGGACAGTCCTTGGTCTAGCTGGAGAGGGGCTGAGCAAGAGGACTGGCCCTTCCTTGTATGGAGGGAGCTGCAGGATTAAGTAGGAGGATTTTCTCAAAAAGAAAAAGACCCTCGGGGGCACTTTGGGGAAATTCTCCTGCAGCAGCAGCTCCAGTCTCCTCTCCACCTGGCTGCCCAGCACTCCCATGGGAGTGTGGGGGGTATTGAACCCAAATCTGAAGTACCAGGTGGGGGGGAGTGCACACGTGAGGGAGGCCTGAGACCACAGGCACCAGGGAGAGTGCGCATCAGGGAAGGCTCCCCACCCCCCACTCCGCACGCACACCCATAGCCAGGAGGAGGGTGAGTGCCTGAACCTTTGGTTCAGCTGCAGTTGGAGAGCTGGAAGGGAGGCTGCCTGAGTGCCGGCCAGAATGGAGAAGACCTGGGTTAAGGCCCCTGAGTTGGCTGCAGCCAGAAACACCAGCAGAACTGGTTTAGCCAGTTTGAAGCCAGCAGGCTTGTTGGTTTTTTTTTTTAAGTAAATCAAGGGGGAAGGTAGAGGTGGGGGAGGGAGGTGGGACTGGCTGGGGTGGGGTGGAGGGATGGGGAGAAAATGCAGACAATTGTAACTGAATAAAATAAAATAAAATAAAATAAAATAAAATAAAATAAAATAAATGTAATTATTATTATTTTTTATTATTTTTTCTTTCTTTTAACACCTTCTTCCTCTCTTTCCTTCTTTCTTGTTCTACTCCTTTCTCTCCCTTTATATCTCTTCTTCCTTCCATCTTATTTTTTTTTTAAGATCCCCACAAGTGAGACAATAAAACCTGGAACTGTGAAAAGACCAGAGCTGTAACCAAAGAGGGGGCATCCTAACAGCTGAGACAATGAAACAAATTTCACTTTGCTACTCCAGAGAACTTGCAAGTTATTGTATATTTGTATTATTATTTTTTCATTATTCTTATATCACTCATTTCATTAGTATTTTTGTATCTCTCTTCTCTCTGTTTAGTCTTCTTCACTTGACTGTTAATTTGCATTGTTTGACTGGTTTCCCCTTGTTCTCTCTTTCATAGTGTCTTGTTAATTAACTGTCTTTCACTACACTTGTGTTCCATTAGCACACTACTCTAGGACCTATACTCCCTATTCTAGTTATCCAGATCACATAAATTCTGTCATATGATTGTTGCTCCATTACTATTGTAAATAATAGTTGTTCCATACATCTGTAAATACTACACAGAACCCATTCCAGATATGAGACCACTTCACTGTTTCCTGAACTTTATTACTGGTGTTGTTAACTCTATTCTCTCACACATTACACCTATTTTCTACCCTTCACTCTCACTCTACCTCATAATCTGACCTCCCACAAGCTCACAGCTTTCTAGATCCCAATCACAATCCTACCCCATCACAACAAGAGTCTTATCGTCTTTCCACCTTTTCTAAAAAGTGGTCAGGTGGGTGAATTATCATAGTTAACACTATATATATCCAAAGGATCTCCTATCTCTTCTCTAAGGGCTGGCACTTTAAATATAATATAATACACTCCTGCTGTCTTAAACCATTTTGCCTTCCCCCTACAACCTATCATAAAAAAGAGTATGTAGAAGCTGTGAACACCAGGATACCTCCTGGAAGAGGAAACCCACCAAAAAAGGAACCACCAACAGCTCAGAACAAAAGAAGGTGAAGGAAGGAGTAGAAGTCACGCTAACTTGACCCAGGACCTATCTGGAAATACAACTAAATAGTGAAGAAATTACTAAGAACAAACAACTGAACAAGAGCAAGAGAAAAGCCTCAAAACCTTGTACACATGGAAGGAACAGCTCCAACACAACCTGCCAACACCTGCACAACAGAAAACAAGAGGTGGGGGACAGACGGACCCTCAGATAACCAGCTGGTGGGAAGGACCCACCAAAGAAAGACCCAACAAGAACAAAAAACCAAAGACATACACAGAGCCAACATAAACCACAGCCCAAGATCAGTAAGCTTGGGAGATCAAGGAGACTGTACCACTGAATCTCACAGGTATTCTACCACAGAAATTTACACCATAAACCCAGGGGGTCAGAACAGAGCAACTTAAGAAGCAGAGACTAACAGGAAGAGTCTCACAAACAATGGGAAGACAAAGAAACAATCCCCAAATGAAAAGAAAGGAGGAAGTCTCAGAAACAAAGCTAAATGAAAAAGAGGCAAGTCATCTATGAGATACTGAGTTCAAAGAATTGGTTATAAGGAAGCTTCATGAGCTCACACAGAATTACCAAAAACTACAGGGAAACTACAAAGAACTCACTGCAAACTATATCAACATGAAAAAGGAAATAGAAACTATCAACAAGGGCCAAGAGGAAATGAAAAATACAATTTCTGAACTGAAGAACACAGTGGAAGTAATCAAAATCAGGCTCCATGAAGCAGAGGATCAGATCAGCAATCTGGAGGACAAGGTAGAAAAAAACAACCAGAATGGGCAAGAAAAGGAAAAGAGACTCAGAAAGAATGAAGAGGGGATAAGGGAAATGCAGGACAACATGAAATGGAATAATATCCATATAATAGGGATACCAGAAGGAGAAGAGGAAGAGCAAGGGATAGAAAACCTGTTTGAAAAAGTAATCATGGAAGACTTCCCTAATTTGATGAGAGAAAAAGTCACACAAATCCAGGAATCACAGAGTCCCAATCAAGAGGAACACAAAGAGGCCCACTCCAAGACACATCATAATTAAAATGGCAGAATTCCAAGACAAAGAAAGAATCTTAAATGCATTAAGGGAGAAACAGGAAGTAACATACAAGGGAGCCCCAATAAGATTAGCAACTGACTTCTCAATGGAAACACTCTAAGCCAGAGGGGAATGGCAAGAAATATTCCAAGTAATGAGAACCAGAGGCCTGCAACCAAGACTACTTTACCCAGCAAGGCTCTCAATCAAGATAGAAGGCCAAAGAAGGAGTTTCCCAGACAAAAGGAGTCTAAAAGAATATACCTCCACCAAACCAGCTCTGTAAGAGATGCTAAATGGACTGCTTTAAGGAAAGGAAGGAAAAGAGAGAGAGAGAGAGAGAGGAACAAAGGTACAAAAAAAACAGCAATAAATAAGTACCTATCAATAATAACCTTAAATGTAAATGGATTAAATGCTCCAATCAAAAGACATAGAATAGCTGAATGGATAAGAAAGCATGACCCACACATATGCTGCCTACAAGAGACCCACCTCTGGACAAAAGACCTACACTGACAGAAAGTGAAAGGCTGGAAACAAATTTTCCAAGCAAATGGACAGGAAAAAAAAAGGAGGGGCAGCAATATTCATATCAGACAAAATAGACTTAAAATTAAAAGGGCCATAAAGAGAGACCAAGAAGGTCACTTCATAATACTCAAAGGAAGAATCCACCAAGAAGACATAAACATTGTAAATATATATGTTCCCAAGATAGGAGCATCCAAATACATAAAGAAAATCTTGCAGGACTTCAAGAAAGATATTGATAGCAACACAATTATAGTAGGGGATTTTAACACCCTGCTGTCAAAGATGGACAAAGCTTCCAAACAAAATATCAACAACGATATTGTGGCATTAAACAACGCCCTAGATGAAATGGACTTAACTGATATATATAGAGCCTTTCATCCCAAAGAAGCAAAATACACATTCTTTTCAAATGCACAAGGAATATTTTCAAAGACAGACCAAATGACAGGACACAAAACAAGCCTCAACAAGTTCAAGAAAATTGAAATCATATCAAGCATTTTCTCTGACCACAAGGGACTGAAACTAGAAACCAACCCCAAAGGAAAAAACCCAAAACACTCAAAAACATGGAGATTGAATAGCATGCTATTAAACAATGAATGGGTCAAGAAGGAGATTAGGGAAGAAATCAAAAAGTTTCTGGAAACAAGTGAAAATGAACTCACAAAAATCCAAAACCTATGGGACACAGCAAAGGCAGTCCTGAGAGGGAAGTTCACAGTGATACAAGCCTACCTAAAAAGAATAGAAACATTTCAAATAAACAAACTAACCATACACCTACAAGAACTCGAGGAACAACAACAAAGACAACCCAGAGCAAGTTCAAGGAAGGAAATAACCAAGATCAGAGCAGAATTAAATGACATAGACACTAAAAGCGCAATTATAAGGATCAATGAATCCAGGAGCTGGTTCTTTGAAAAGATAAACAAAATCGCCAAGCCCTTAAGCAGGCTCATCAAGAAAAAAAGAGAGAGGACCCAAATAAACACAATCAGAAATGAAAGAGGAGAGATTACAACTGATACCACTGAAATACAAAGGATTGTAAGAAATTACTACGAAGAACTGTATCCCAAGAAATTTGAAAACCTTAATGAAATGGACAAATTTCTAGAAAAATATAACCTTCCCAAACTCAATGAACAAGAAGCAGAAAGCCAGAACAGACCAGTAACACCTGATGAAATTGAAACAATAATGAAAAAGCTTCCAACACACAAAAGCCCTGAACCAGATGGTTTCACAGGAAAATTCTATGGAGCATTTAAGGGAGAGCTAACCCCCATCCTCCACAGATTATTTCAAAAAATTCAAGAAGATGGAAGACTCCCAAACTCGTTTTATGAAGCCAACATCATCCTAATCCCAAAACCAGATAAAGACATAACAAAGAAAGAAAACTTCAGGCCAATATCACTGATGAACATCGATGCTAAAATCCTTAACAAAATATTGGCAAACCACATCCAGCAATACATTAAAAAGATCATACACCATGGACAAGTGGGATTCATCCCAGGGATGCAAGGATGGTACAATACTCGCAAATCAATAAACGTAATACACCACATAAACAAAAGCAAAGACAAAAACCACATGATCATATCAATAGATGTAGAAAAAGCATTTGATAAGTTACAGCACCCATTTATGATTAAAACACTCAGCAAAGTGGGAATAGAGGGAGCATTCCTCAACATAATAAAGCCCATATATGAGAGACCTACAGCCAACATCATACTCAATGGACAAAAACTTAGAGCTTTCCCACTAAGATCAGGACAAGACAAGGATGTCTGCTTTCACCACTCCTTTTCAACATAGTATTGGAAGTCCTAGTCACAGCAATCAGGCAAGAAAAAGAAATAAAAGGCATCCAAATTGGAATAGAGGAAATGAAACTGTCACTGTTTGCAGATGACATGATAGTGTACATGGAAAATCCTATAGATTCCACCAAAAAACTACTTGACCTAGTAAATGAATTTGGAAAAACAGCCATATACAAAGTCAATACTCAGAGATCAAACGCATTCTTGTACACCAACAATGAAACAGCCGAAGCAGGAATCAGGAAAAAAATCCCATTTGATATAGCAACAAGAAAAATAAAGTACCTAGGAATAAACCTAACCGAGGAGGTAAAAGACCTGTACTCAGAAAACCACACAACACTGAAGAAAGAAATTAAGGAAGACACAAACAAATGGAAGCATGTACCATGCTCATGGATTGGAATAATTAACATCACCAAAATGGCCATACTACCCAAAGCAATTTATAGATTCAATGCAATCCCTATTAGAGTACCCATGACATATTTCACAGATATAGAACAAACATTTCAGAAATTTATATGGAACCATAAACAACCCCGAATAGCTGCAGCAATTTTGAGAAAGAAGAACAAAGCAGGAGGAATCACAATACCCGATATCAAACTGTATTACAAGGCCACTGTAATCAGAACAGCCTGGTACTGGCATCAAAACAGACACATAGACCAATTGAACAGATTAGAGAGCCAGGAAATAAACCCAAGTCTCTATGGTCAATTAATATTCGACAAAGGAGGCAAGCATAAAATGGAGCAAAAATAGCCTCTTCAACAAATGGTGTTGGGAGATCTGGACAGCTACGTGCAAAAAAATGAAACTCGATCACCAACTTACACCATACAGAAAAATAAATTCAAGGTGGATAAAAGACTTAAATATAAGTCGTAACACCATGAAAGTTCTAGAGGAAAACATTGGCAGGAAGATCTCAGACATTCCACGCAGCAAAATCCTCACAGACACATCCCTAAAGCAAGGGACATAAAGGAAACAATAAACAAATGGGACCTCATCAAAATAAAAAGCTTCTGCATGGATAAAGAAAACAGCATTAAAATGAAAAGAGAACCAACAGTATGGAAAACATATTTGCCAAGTATACCTCAGACAAGGTCGTGATGTCCAAAATATATAAGGAACTCACAGGGCTCCACTCCAGGAAGACAAACAACCCAATTAAAAAATGGGCAAAGGACTTGAACAGACAATTCTCCAAAGAAGACATACAGAGGGCCCAGAAACATATGAAAAGATGCCCAGCATCACTAGCCATCAGAGAGATGCAAATTAAAACCACAATGAGGTACCATTTCACACCAGTCAGAGTGGCCAATGTAAACAAACCAACAAACAAATGTTGGAGAGGATGCGGAGGAAGGGAACCCTCGCACATTGTTGGTGGAAATGCGGACTGGTGCAGCCACTGTGGAAAACAGTATGGAATTTCCCCAGGAAACTAAAAATGGAACTGCCTTTTGACCCAGCAATTACACTGATGGGATTATACCCTAAGAACCCTGAAACACCCATCCAAAAGAACCTATGCACCCCAATGTTCATAGGAGCACAATTTAAAATAGCCAAGTGCTGGAAGCAACCTAAGTGCTCATCAGCAAATGAGTGGATCCAAAAACTATGGTACATTTACACAATGAAATTCTATGCAGCAGAGAGAAAGAAGGAGCTTATCCCCTTTGCAACAGCATGGATGGAACTGGAGAGCATTATGCTGAGTGAAATAAGCCAGAAGGTGAGGGACAAATACCATATGATCTCACCTTTAAGTGGAAACTAATCAAAATTCAAACAAGCAAGCAAAATATAACCAGAGACATTGAAGTTAAGAACAATCTAACAATAGCCAGAGGGGAGTGGGGAAGGGATAGTGGGGAGAAGGGTTTTCAGGAACTACTATAAAGGACACATGGACAAAACCAAGTGGGAGGGTGGTAGCAGGGGAGGGAGGCGGGTTTGTCTGGCGTGGGGTAGAGAGGTGGGGAGAAAATGCAGACAATTACACCCTTTGTAATTGAACAATAATAAAATAACTTAAAAATTAAAAAAGCAAAAGAAAATCTAGATATAAATAACATAAAAATATCAATAAAGTCATCTAGTGTTCTAAGAAAAAAAATTAAAAACTCCAAAAAATAGCTAAGCAACAAGGAGATAGACAACTTATCTGATGCAAAGTTGAAAACACTGGTAATCAAGATGCTCACCGAACTGACTGAGCTCAGTGACAAAATGAAGGAAGGAAGAAATGAAAGCTACACAAAATGAAATAAAGCAAAATATACAGGGAACGAATAGTGACAGGAAGGGATCCGGTTCTCAAATCAATGATTTAGAATAAAAGGAAGAAATAAACATTGAACCAGAACAGAATGAAGAAAGAAGAATTCAAAAAAAAAAAAAAATGAGGAGAGGCTTAGGTACCTCCAGGACAGCTTTAAACTTTCCAACATCCGATTCATAGGGGTGTCAGAAGGAGAAAAACAAGGGCAAGAAATCGAAAACTTATTTGAACAAATAAGGAAAACTTCCCCAATCTGGCAAAGGAAATAGACTTCCAGGAAGTCCAGGAAGCCCAGAGTTCCAAAGAAATTGGATCCAAAGAGGAACACAGCAAGGCACATCATAATTACATTAGACAAGATTAAAGATAAAGAGAGAATCTTAAAAGCATCAAGAGAAAAGGAGACAGATACCTACAAAGGAATACCCATACCACTATCAGCTGCTTTCTCAAAAGAAACTTTGCAGGCAAGAAGGGGCTGGAAAGGAGTATTCGAAGTCATGAAAGGCAAGGGCCTACATCCAAGATTACTGTATCCAGCAAAGCTATCATTTAGAATGGAAGGGCAGATAAAGTGCTTCCCAGATAAGGTCAAGTTAAAGGAGTTCATCATCACCCAGCCCTTATTACATGAAATGTTAAAGGGACTTACCTAAGAAAAAGAAGATAAAAAATATGAACAGTAAAATGACAACAAACTCACAGCTACTAAGAACCGAACCTAAAAACAAAAGCAAACTAAGCAAACACCTAGAACAGGAACAGAATCACAGAAATGGAGATCACATGGAGGTTATCAGTGGGGAGAGGGAGGGGGAGGTTGGGGGGGAAGGTACAGGGAATAAGAAGCATAACTGGCAGGCATTAAATAGATCGGGAGAAGTTAAGAATAGTATAGAAAACAGAGAAGCCAAAGAACTTATATATACAACCCATGGATACGAACTAAGGAGGGGGGATGCTGGAGGGTAGGGGGTGCAGGGCAGAGGTTGATAAAAGGGAGAAAAAAGAGAACAACTGTGATAGCATAATCAAGAAAATATACTTTAAAAAAGAAAGAAAAAAATGGAAGGGAGGAAATTATGTGACAGTTTATATTTGTCAGCAATTTTATCGAAATGCTGATTGCCAGAGGATGTAGAAAGACTTAAGTGTAAATACAGAAAAAATAAAGTCAATTCTTTAAAGAAATGCAATGAATAACTCTAGGAAAAACAAAAATTATGTTCTGTGACAGAAATTAAATTATGTGTATTACCTGGCTCAGTAGTGAATTAGATTTCCATGGTTAAAAAAGTTAATTCTTGAAAACATAGAAATAAATACCAAAAGAAACAGATATTTGAAAGTAGTCACCTTTAGAGAGTGGGGTTAATGTGGCTGGGGTTGGGGCAGCAGTTGTCTTATTTAGTGTTAGACAGCCATTCAGGGCCTGGCACACATTTATTCTGGGGTGGGGCGATCCACACGTGCTGCAAGCTACCTATGGCACTGTGGGACGTCCCAACTCCCGTATATACTGGTGCACACGAAGCTGGCAGGGTACCAATACTGACCTTCTAGTTATGTAACAGAGCTTCATTCTACACACACGGGCCCCTATGCAAGGTTATATGAACACTCCTCAGTTATGTTTGCCCAGACATCTGGGTGAGGGAGCCAAACTGACTCCATTATCCCTACATTTAGTATGAACTATTTAAGCACTATTTGACTTTTAAACTTTTATACCTATATACTTTTGATAAAAATACATTGTAAGCATTTAAAAGTATAAGTTTGTATTTCTAGCCATTCTAGGAAAAGTAAAAGCTTGGCATGCCTTTCCCAAAGTTTAGCATTGGAGCAAAAGGGAGAGTAGCTAAAGGGGAGATGGCTTTTTACACATACAAATTAAGCTTTGCTGGGTTTTGTGGAACGGAGGAAAAGCGTTAGGATTGGGGTTCTGTCTGTAAGGGCCTTGACCATACAATTTTGTTAGTGAGCTCTGTGGGCATTGATCCAGCCCTGATGAATACGGAGAGGGACTTTCATGAACCTCAGAAGGTTGAATTCCGTGTGTTCATTTGGGTTGTTGAGTTTCTCATTCCCATTACTGGCTATTGGCCCAAGCATATTTTTCATTTTGAAAAATGTCTCTCTGGGCTGCTTGCGTATGCTTTGGGCTTGTGCTAAATCCTTGATGTATCAGAGCATCTTACTGGATGTAAGGCCATTAGATGAATAAGAAAACAAGAGGCTGAAGAACCAGAACACATGTTGAATCAATGGGGAAGATTTACCTTGAATTTTGTCTATGAGCAGGAATGCTCTGTACCTTCTTACTCATCTTCAAAGCAATTTTTCTTCATTTGCAAAATAGGTCCCAAGACAGGATGGTAAGTCTTGGTTAGTAATTACATTTTTTTTCTTACTTAAATGAGTTTCAAAATCTTACATCAGCCGGCTTTTTAACATAGCTGATTATATGCAGGAATCAATGTTCTGTCATGCCTTACTCATTCAACTGTAGCAAAAATATTTCTGAGACCAGCAACTAGTCATTTGAATTCAGGCATGTGATTTTTTTAAATCTTAAATATGTGGAGTTGTTTACACTCAGGTTAAGAATTAAGGGAGATCAAACCCTTGTCCTAGGTATCATTGGCAAATATGTTTTTCCATACTGTTGGTTCTCTTTTCATTTTAATGCTGTTTTCTTTAGCCATGCAGAAGATTTTTATTTTGATGTGGGGGGGGGGCATGGCAGGGGGAAAATGGAGACAACTGTGCTTAAACAACAATGTGTGTGTGTGTGTGTGTGTGTTTATTTATTTATTTTTATTCAGTTACAATTGTCTGCATTTTCTCCCCATCCTGCACCAATCCCACCTCCCTCCCCCACCTCTACCCTCCCCCTTGATTTTGTCCTTGTGTCCTTTATAGTAGCTCCTGTAGACCCCTCTCCCCACTATCCCCTACCCACTCCCCTCTGGCTATTGTTACAAATACCATATGATCTCACCTTTAACTGGAACATAATCAAGAAAAGAAAAAAGCAAGCAAAATATAATCAGAGACATTGAAATTAAGAACAATGTAAACAACAATTTTAAAGAGTTTAAAAAGATTAAAAAAATTAAAAAAAGAATTAAGGGAGAAATGTATTCTAGTTTAGGATCAGATAAAGAAGGAACATGGTAGGTTTGGGGAAAAAAACTACCATTCTTAAGCATCTACTATGTACCAGACACTTTACATACCTCATTCTATCAATCTTCACCAGAAACTCTGCATTATTCTTATTTTAAAGATGAGATACAAAGAGGTCATGTGATTTTTTTCAAGGCTTCTAGCTAGTAAGTTGTGGATCTAGAATTTTTAAATCATTTTTTATTTTCAATTACAGTTTATGTATTAGTTTTAGTGTACAGCCCAGTGATTGGACACTATATAACTTACTAAGTCATCAACCCAATAACACTCATACTTATCTGACACCATACATAGTTATTAGATTATTATTGACTGTTCTCTGTGCTGTACTTTACATCCCCATGACTTTTCTGCAACTACCAATTTGTACTTTTTAATCCCTTCACCTTTTCACCTAGTCTCCTAACCCCCTCCTTTCTGGCAACTGTCAAAATGTTCTCTGTATTATCTATGAGTCTGTTTCTGTTCTGCTTGTTCATTGATTTTGTTTTTTAGATTCGATTGTTGATAGGTATGTATTTATTTCCATTTTATTGTTCATATTTTTTATCAGTTTTTTCTTCCTCTTATTGGTTCGTTGGTGATGAACTCCTTTAGCTTTTTTTATTTTTGTTTGATAAGCTCTTTATATGACCTTCAATTTTAAATGATATCTTTGCTGGGTAGAATAATCTTGGTTGTATGGTCTTGCTTTTCATCACTTTGAATATTTCTTGCCAATCCTTTCTGGACTGCAAAGTTTCTTTTTTTTTTTTTTTTTTTTTTTTTTAAATATATTTATTGATTATGCTATTACAGTTGTCCCATTTCCCCCCCCACTCCACTCCATCCTGCCCACCCCCCTCCCTCCCACATTCCCCCCCCATAGTTCATGTCCATGGGTCATACTTATAAGTTCTTTGGCTTCTACATTTCCTACACTATTTTTACCCTCCCCCTGTCTATTTTCCACCTATCATGTATGCTACTTATTCTCTGTACCTTTACCCCCCTCTCCCCCTCCCACTCCCTTATTGACAACCCTCATGTTCTAGTTGTTTGCCTAGTTTGCTCTCGTTTTTGTTTTATGTGTGGTCGTTAATAACTGTGAGTTTGCTGTCATTTTTACTGTTCCTATTTTTGATCTTTTTCTTAGGTAACTCCCTTTAACATTTCATATAATAAGGGCTTGGTGATGATGAGCCTCTTCAACTTGACCTTATCTGAGAAGCACTTTATCCTCCCTTCCATTCTAAATGATAGCTTTGCTGGATACAGTAATCTTGGACGTAGGTCCTTGCGTTTAATCTTGGGTAATGTAATTATGATGTGTCTTGTTGTGTTCCTCCTTGGGTCCAGCTTCTTTGGGACTCTCTGAGCTTCCTGGACTTCCCGGAAGTCTATTTCCTTTGCCAGATTGGGGAAGTTCTCCATTATTTGTTCAAATAAGTTTTCAATTTTTTGTTCTTCCTCTTCTCCTTCTGGCACCCCTATAATCCGGATGTTGGAACGTTTCAAGGTGTCCTGGAGGTTCCTAAGCCTCTCCTCATTTTTCCAAGTTCTTGTTTCTTCATTCTTTTCTGGTTGGATGTTTGTTTCTTCCTTCTGGTCCACACCATTGATTTGAGTCCCAGTTTCCTTCTCATCACTATTGGTTCCCTGAACATTTTCCTTTGTTTCTCTTAGCATAGGCTTCATTTTTTCATCTGTTTTTCGAATAGATTCAACCAAGTCTGTGAGCATATTGATAACCAGTGCTTTGAACTGTGCATCCGATAGGTTGGCTATCTCTTCGTCGCTTAGTTGTATTTTTTCTGGAGCTTTGAAGTGTTCTGTCATTTGGGCCATTTTTTTTTGTTTGTTTGTCTTGGCGCGTCTGTTACTTTAAGGGGAGGAGCCTTAGGTGTTCACCGGGGCTGGGTAATGCTGGTCGCTGCGCAGTGATGCTGTACGTGGGGGCGGGGCTGAGCAGGAGCAATGGCGCCCGCCTCACTCTCCTCCGGATTTCAGTCTTTCACTCCGCTACCCACAATCAAACTGGGCCCCTCTGGTGCTGGTTCCCGAGTAAGTGGGCCTGTGCACACTCTAGGCCCCTGTGGGTCTCTCCAACAACCTCTCCTGTGAGGCTGGGAGTCTCTCCTGCTGCCCCAACCCCCAGGGGCGCTTTCAATCAGAGGTTTGAGGCTTTATTTCCCCGAGCTGGAGCCCTGGGTTGCGCAGCGGTCTGCTTCTCTGCCCGCCGTTCGTCCGGTTTATCTGTGGGCGAATGTGGTGCTGCAATGTGCTATCCGCCACTCTGCCTGCCCCACTCTCCGCCACTCTGAGTCCGGCCCTCTGGGTTTATCTGTGCAAATGTGGGACCGCAGGGTCTGCTAGTGCTCAGACTGCCTGCGCCATTTGTCCCACACTCCGCCAGTCTCAGTCCCGCCACAGCCACGCGAGTCCTCTCCACCCCAGTGCCGTCTCCGCCCCTCCTACCAGTCTGGATGAATGATTATTTTCTGTTTCCTTGGTGTTGGTCCCCCTTGCTGTTTGATTCTCTGTCGGTTCTGGTTGTGCGAGGAGGCGCAGTGTGTCTACCTACGCCGCCATCTTGGTTCTCTCTGGACTGCAAAGTTTCTATTGAGAAATCAGCTGACAGTCTTATGGGAATTCCTTTGTAGGTAACTAACTGTATTTTTCTTGCTCCTTTTAAGATTCTCTCTTTGTCTTTAACTTTAGGCATTTTAATAATTATGTGCCTTGGTGTGGGCTTCTTTGGGTTCATCTTATTTGAGACCCCCCATGATTCCTGGACTTGTCTATTTCCTTCAACAGGTTAGGGAAGTTTTCTATCAATTTCTTATTCTCTCCTCCCTCCAGTATCCCCATGATGCAAATGTTGGTGCAATTGAAGTTTATCAGAGGCTTCTTATAGTATCCTCATTTTTTAAATTATTTTCTTTCTTTTCTTTTTCTTTTTTTTGCTGTTCTGATTGGATGTTTTTTGCTTCCTTATCTTCCTAATCTCTTATTTGGTTCTCTGCTTTATCTACTCCACTTTTGATTCCCTGTAGTGTATTCTTTATTTAAATCAGTGTATCCTTCATATCTGACTGATTCTTTTTTATGGTTTCCATGTCCTTTTTTATGCTGTTGAAATTCTTGCTAAGTTCATCTACTCTCTCCCTGAGGTCATTAAGCATCCTTATAACCAGTTTTTTGAATTCTCCATCTAGTAAATTGCTTGTCTCTATTTTGTTTAGTTTTCTTTCTGGAATTTTGTTCTGTTCTTTCATTTGGGACATGTTTCTTTGTCTCTTCATTTTGACAGCTTCCCTTTGTTTCTATGTATTATGTAGAGCTGCTATATTTCCCAGGCTTGGTAGAGTGGCCTAATGTAGGAAGTATCCTGTAAGGTCCAGTGGCACAGCCTTCTTGTTCATCTGAGCTAGGCACTCTAAATATGCCCCTCCATGAGTCCCTCATATGGGCTTTGTACACCTTCCTGTTGTAGTTGAGCCTTAATTGCGGTTGGCACATCAGTGAGAGAGATTTACCCCCAGGCAGATCAGCTACAAGGACTGGCTGCAACCACCATGGAGGATCAGCTGTTCAGGGGCCTACCGCACAGAGCAGGATTTACTTCAATAAGGCTATGGTTCCCGCTGAGTGCAACCCTTGAGTGTGTTGCTTGTGGAGGTGGTTGGGTTGTACTTCAATGTGGTCTGGATCTCCCACTGGGTGTGCTGGCTCTGGGGCCTCCTGGGAGGTACAGAAAAGGTCAGCTGTTGCCTGTGTTCTGGCCAGGGCTACCTGGCATGAGCTACAAAGTAATCTGCAGAAGGCTGCTACATGCCCTGGGCCTCTACACAGGAGAGGCCAAGCTGTGAACCAAGGCTGTTTCCCCTAGTGTCAAGCCAGGGGCCACTTAGCAAGAGGTGCAGGGTAAACAGAGGCCAGATGCTGCTTATTTGAAAGATTTCAGGAAAGTCTGAAGCATGAGATAAAATATACCATTTGTATGCAAAAGCCATTTGAAACAGCTAGGGTAGGCCAGCCAACTGGGTGGAGCAGGGCCTTGGGGAATCACCAGGATGGGTGAACAGTGTTAGCCAGGTTGATGGGGACTCAGATATGGCACCTTGGTGCTGGCTCTTTGGGATTAAGGCCTACTAAAGAAATAATGGCCTTTGCCAGCACTTTTGTCTGGGAGAAATCTGGCCCTCCAGCTCTCATCCTGATGACTATTCAATTCCTCCTTTTATGTCCTGGTGCCTTTTGTACTACTGGCCCACCTCAGAGGGAGCGAGTCTGAGTAAGTCCATGCTCAAGCCCTTTAAGTGGGGCTGTCTGGGACTCCAGAAGACCTCCGTCTCACTGAGTCACAATGCCTGCTGGCTCTTGCAGCCAGAGGTTATAGGGACTTCTCTTCCTGGCACTGGACCCCTAAGCTGGGAGGCTTGGTGTGGGACTGGGACTCCTCAGGTGGGACCTCTGCAGTTGAGATATCCTTCTCACATCTCCACTCCTCCTACCTGTCTCAATGCAGCTTTCTGTTTATATCCTTAGTTGTAGGACCTCTGTTTATCTAGAATTCAGACAGTTCTGAATGATGGTTGTTCTCTATCGTTTAGTTGTAATTTTGATGTTGTGGGAGGATGTGAGTACCTACATCACTATCTTGACCAGAAGACCTTTGAAACTGGAATTTTAACTAAGGTTTACTAGCAACAACAACAAAAAAAACCAGAGAGTGGTTGAGCAATTTTTTTTGTGTCAATATAACTTATAGCAAAATCTTTTGTAAAACAGGTTTAAAATGTGGAAATTGTCTGGCTCCAGTTCTAACCTATTAAATCAGAATTTCTGGGAGATTGGACAAAGAATTCTCTGTGACTTCTGTGTACCCCAAGGTTTGAGAACCTCTGCTATATCATATATATAAATTATGATCCCATTATTTTGCAGAATACATGGTGTTGTCCTGCAATTGAATTCCCTTGAAGTTTAATCCTGTTTTATCATCAACTGTTTCTCCATGTCTAAGGATGCAGTCAGAATTTCTGAAAACTACATATAAAAAATATCAGAAGATTAAATTTTAGACTCACACTGGGCTACAAAGACTTAGCATTTTCTCCTTAGACAAATGTTATGAAATAGTCATACAAGACAATGGAAGAGCAGGAAGAACAAGAGCTGACACATTTTCTGTGTGTGGATTCATGACAAGAACAGTGACTGGGCTACATCTGTTTACTGTGGTTTCTTAATGACTGATACAAGTTTTAACAGATAAAAGCATAGATTTTCCCCTACTCATTCTAATAGACTGATAGTGTGTGCTAATCAGTTTTTATCTCTCTTTCTTTCTTTCTCTTTTTTTGGCAGTCATTAAGTATAGTTAATGCCTTGAATAGCTTAGACTTTGAGAAGACAATGAATGTTCTTAAAATCCCTGGAATGGTTATTATCAGAAATTTAATTTTAAAGAAAGTTAGAGATAGATAAAAATCAAGTGCAATAAAATAAAAAAAATAGGGAAGGGGGAGAAAAGAATGGAAGAGTTTGTACTAGACCATTTTTTCCATAAACCCAAAATAAATGGACCATGTCCTAAATATTTTACATTTAAGCAGACATGACATAATGAGAAGAGATGAGGGCAGTTTATGCTTTTCCTATTGTGATCCTTTCCAAAAATGGAAACTGCTTAATGTAGAAATGTAGGAGGTATGGATTTTGGCACCAGCATGTGTTTTTCTTTTTTAATATCTCAGTGTATTTTAAAATAAGAGTGTATAAAGTCACCCGTTCAATCTGCAATATTCATTATGAGCTTAACAAATATTTATTGGATGACCTTTATATTAAAAACCTCTGAGATTTAAAACACTGAACTCCTAGTCAGGGAGAAAGGAGACAGAAGTTCAAGACTCGATTACTTGTGTGACTTCAAGCTGGTTGCTCATTTCCTCTGACACTCATTTCTTTTTCTGTAAAAACATACCAAATATTTTTGAGAGCCTTTCAGTCTGTATCTGTTTTTACAATTATGTCACAAGGAGAGTCTGATTTTTTTTGGTGGATTAGGAGATTTTGAATGAGGTTATCATAAATTTAAATTAATGAAAAATTAACACCAACATAATGGTCATTATTTTTGGATAATATATTCAGATACTATGAGTCCAATCAAGGTCCCTAGTCAGCATCTGCCTGTTTCTGAGACAGTTATCAAGTTAGTTCTTCTGCGAATAAAATAAAGTGTTAATGTTTAAGATGTAAAATGGAGAGGATTAAGTCATAAAACATTTGCATCCCGATCACCCTGTGAGCTACTGTATTCCATTTATTTTTAAACAGCTCTACTGAGGTATAATTAATTGATGTACAATAAACTGCACATATTTAAATTGTACTGTCTTATAAGTTTTGACATGTGACAAATGCCCTCATGTTCAATATGACTTATGAATCCATCATCACAATAAAGATATTGAACATGGACAGCACTCTCAGAAGACTTATGCTCTTTTGTCATCCTTCCCTTCCACTTCTGCCCATAACAGCCCCTCCTGCTCACCCTTCTGGCAACCAATGATCTGCTTTCTGTCACTATACATCATTTTATAGTTCCTACATTTTTTAATAAATAGAATTATATAGTATATATTCTTCTTTCATCTGCTGTCTTTCAAGCCAAGTGATTTTTAAAAATTTATTTATTTTTAAGGGAGAAGAAAATCAATCACAGCCTGATGTGATGCTAGAACTGGAAAGACCTTAGCAATTTCCTGGTCCAGGGATGGCAAACAGCTGGCATGAGGGGCCTCATTCCTCCATCCTGAGCTTATGGCTAATTTTTCACAAAACACTCTCCCATTGCATCAAGATTCATCTAAGCTACCTCAACTCAGTACCCCAGGTGTCCACTACCAATCACTCAAACTAGGACTGTAAGATAAAACCTATTTGCAATTCAACATCTAGACCATTCTCTTAATTTTACAGATACAAGAACTGAGGCTTCCAATCAGTAGCAGGGCTCAAAATGGGACCAGATCCGCAACTGAGCATAATCATTGCAGAATGTTTCCATAATCCTAAATGGCCAAATATTTTTCCATGAGTACATGATGGCAAAGTAGATGTGTAGACACAATATGACAGAGCTGACTTGGAAATAAAGATTGAGACTTTCAATCTGTTTTGCTTATTGACAGACTGAGCCCAGGTAAGAAATGGAAACTTTTACCAATAGAACAAAAAACATTTCCACTGATTTAGAAACTAATCCTATTTGTCAAGCAACCCCAAAGAAAAACCTAGCATGAGATTTTTGTTTGTTTGTTTTTGTTTTTTTTTACCTATCCAACTTTACATTGAGCCAGAAAAGAATATCCACATAAATTTCAGAGTCATTAGAAATCTCCACCCACTTCAAAACCCTTCTCTTATGTCAGTTCCTGGTAATGTAAAGTTCCTCTATAAATATATAGACTATCAGTACACATGGAATGATTATACTGAAAAATAAATTCCTGTAGAGTGAAAGAATTTTTAATTAGGGTGTCAATAATCATCAATAGATTATTTTTAAGGGCAGTTTGTGATAAAGAGTTGGAAAAGAGAAAGCACGTTGCAGGAGAAAGAGTGTAGATAAAGGAGTCTGGGACAACACAGAGTATTTTATTTTTAACAATATTGAGGATAAGTGAGGATTAATTGATTTGCCCAAGTTCTTTCAGGTAAAAACAAATTCTGACCCTGAATCCTCTGACCTAATTCACATTATTCACTCTACTGTATTGTGCCCATCTCCGGTCATTCCTCAGAGACCTCGTCCATGACCAAAAATTATCTAATAAATACCAGATAATCTCTAATGTTAAGTGAACACTTACTTTGTGCTACGCCACACAGGTACAACCTGTTTTATTGCTCTTTTCCTTGTTGTGCTTTGCATATACTGCATTTTCTACAAATTAAAGGTTTGTGACAACCTTACACCGAGTAAGTCTATCAGTACCATTTTGCCAATAGCATTTTCTCACTTCATGTCTCTATGCCACATTTTCATAATTCTCACAATATTTCAAAATTTTCATTATTATATTTGTTATGGAGACCTATGACTCATGATCTTTGATATTCCTATTGTAATTGTTTTAGAGTGCCAAGAAACACACCCATGTGACATCAAACTTAATCAATAAATGTGTATGTTCTGACTGCTCCATTGGCTGGTTGTCCCCCATCTGTCTCCCTCTCCTCAGGCCTCCCTATTCCCTGAGAAACTAAAATATTAAAATTAGGTCAATTCATAACCCGTCAATAACCTCTAAGTGTTCAAGTGAAAGGAAGAGTTGCACACCTCTTTAAATCAAAAGCTCACAATGACTGAGCTTAGTGAGGAAGGCATGTCAGAAGCCGAGACAGGCTGAATGCTAGGCCTCTTGTACCAAAAGTTATCCGTGCTGAAAAGGCAAAGGAAAAGTTCTTGAAGGAAATTAAAAGTGCTATTCCAGTGAACACATAAATGACGAGAAAGCAAAGCAGCCTTATTGATGATATGGAGAAAGTTTTAGTGATCTGTATAGAAGATCAGACCAACTGCAGCATTCCTTTCAGTTAAAGTCTAATTCAGCACAAGGCTCTAACTCTCTTTAAGTTTATGAAGATTGAGAGAAGTGAGGAAGTTTCAGAATAAACATTTGAAGCTAGCAGAAGTTGGTTCATGAGATTAAGTAAAGAAATAATCTCCATAACATAAAAGTAGAAGGTGAAGCAGCAAGTGCTGATATAGAAGCTATAGCAAGTTATCCAGAAGCTCTGGCTAAAAAATTAATGAAGATGGCTAAATTAAAGACAGATTTTCAATGTAGAAGAAATAGCCTTATATTGGGGGGAAAAAGCCATCTAGGACTTTCATAGCTAGAGAGGAGAAGTCAACACCTGGCTTCAAGGCTTTAAAGGACAGGCTGGCTCTCTTGCTAGGAGCTAATGCTGTTGGTGACCTTAAATTGAAGCCAATCCTCATTCACCATTCTGAAAATCCTAGGAACCTTAAGAATTACGCTAAATCTACTCTGCCTGTGCTCTGTAAATGGAACGACAAAGCCTGTGTGACAGCACATCTGTTTACAACATGGTTTACTGAATATTTTAAGCCCACTCTTGAGACCTACTACTCAGAAAAAAAGGATTCCTTTCAAAATATCACTATTCATTGACAATGCACCTGGTAACTCAAGAGTTCTGATGAAGACCTATCAGGTGATTAATGTTGTTTTCAGGCCTGCTAATACAACATCCATGCTTCAGCCCCTGGATCAAGGAGTATTTTTAACTTTAAAGTATTATTATTTACGAAGTACATTTTGTAAGGCAATAGGCGCCATTGAGAATGATTTCTCTAATGTATCTGGGCAAAGTAAATTGAAAACCGTCCAGAAAGAACTCACCATCCTAGATGCCATTAAGAACATTCAGGAATCATGGAGGATGTCAAAATATCAACACTAACAGGAGTTTGGATAAAGTTGATTCCAATCTATATGGATGGTTTTGAGGGGTTCAAGACTTCAGTAAAAGAAGTAACTGCACATTTGTTAGAAATAGTAAGAGAACTATAATTAGAAGTGGAGCCTGAATATGTGATTGAATTACTGTAATCTCATGATAAAATTGTCATGCATGAGGCGTTGTTCTTTCACAGATGAGCAAAGAAAGTGGTTTCCTGAGATGGAATATGTTCCTGGTGAAGATGCTGTAAAGATTGTTGATAAACAAAGAATTTAGAATAAAGTATTTTTAATTAAAGTATGTACATTTTTTTAGACATAATGCTGGGTAAGCATAACTCTTACATGCACTGGGAAATAAAAAAATGTGTGCCTTTATCGCAGTGGTCTGGAACCAATTTCACAATATCTCTGAGGTATGCCTGTTAACTTACTACTTCCCATATATATTAACCTCACTTAATACTCATAGAAAACTAGGGAAGTAAATTATTTTATTTTATCCACTTTCACATAAGAAAAATAAGTCTTATAGAAAATAAGTAATTTGCCTAGGGACTTCTGGCTAGAAAATGACAGAAAAGAGATTTGAAGCACAATCTATCTGATTGCAAGCCAAACATCTAAATGCTACACTAATGTGCTTCTAGACTTATCAGAGCCTAATAGAAAAATCTTAGCCTTGTTTTGTATGTTCCTCAGACTTAAGAATGTAATTATGGGACAATATATTATAATTCTAAGGAATTTATATTTTTTCCACTTTTTCTAAAAATCAACAAAAAATGTAGAAGGACATCTGATGTAAGATTTTGAGAGACACCTAACTGCAGAGATCAACCACCAAACCAATGCCCTTGATTAAAATTATGATATTTTATACTTCAAAATGTCTGCTCAATGATAACAGTTTAATGTTAAACATGTTTGTCACAAACCTCATCCTTCTATCTGTTTACACACATATCTATTTATACATACAAATATGATTCCAAAAATATGCAACAAACTTCACAAACTTCTGGGTCACAGCTGAAAGGTCTCCTCTTGGAATTGCTGTGAGCCTGTCTCTGGCTAGTCAAACGGACAGAGTTCAACCTAGGAGCTTTTAAAAGGCTGGGAATGACATGCACCTATGTTTCATCGAGGCTAAAGTCTTTGGGATACTAGTGGTGATGTTCACTAAGTGGAAATTCTCAATAGGTCAGTTGTTAGAAGCCAGAGGAATCTGGAAGAATCTAGATGCAATGAAAAGCAGTGTTTAGAAATGAAGAGCTGGAACCTGAGGATCTACTAAAAGAATTAGTGTTATTTCTATTTGTCTGAAGGAAGATCAACTTCTTAACCAGAGTAAGTATCAATAAAACAGAGCCTTTGAGAATGTGCCCATTTTTCTGCCCTCATGACTTAATCACCTCCCAAAGGCTCCAGCTCCAAATACCATCACATTGGGGATCAGAATTTCAAAATATGAGCTTTAGGGGGATACAACATTCAGTCTATAGCAGTCCCTAAGTCTTCTAGCATTGTCTGGGAAGGCAAGAGAGAATATCCATAGAAGGTTTAGGAGAGGACATGCCTGTTTCTCTGTTCTGGGCAGTGTTCTGAGGAGGATGAAATCACATGCGGTAGAGAGTAAAGTTACCACCCAGGAAAGACATTACTAAGGAACTCTGGAAGCTGGTAAGGGCTATTCTTGTCTATGGGGAAAATATTAAAACCCCAAGTCTCTACTTACACAGGAATATAAACATGTCAGTTGAATACCCCAGTCTCTCTCTGTGAATTAGTATAAAGTCACTTAATATTAATATCTTGATCATTTGTCCCAAGCTGTTACTGCTAGTGTGGGACTTCTGGTTCCTTGCAACATTATTCAAAACAGGGATGGAAAATATGTGGAATAAGATATTGGTGATAATGAATATACTAAAAGCCACCAGTATACACTTCAAAGTGATTAAAGTGGGGGATTTTACATATGCGAATTTTATCTTGAAAAAAAAATTTACTCAGAATATTTTTGGAACTCCTAAAACTATGTCTCACAAATGCTTACAAAACCAGTCCAAGACTCCTACTCACTTCTGGCTTCTACTACATCCCACTGCTTTTTAAATTAAATATATATATGACATCCAGAAAAGTGAACAGAAAATGCACAATCCAAAATCACATCATCACCCACCATCAACAAATATTAACATTTTGCCACGATTAAAAATGAAATGTAACATACAGTTGAAGACTTTTTTCATCTCATTTGTCTCTCTCTCCAAAGACAGTGACTTTTCTGAAGCTGTTTTGCTTCCTTTCTGTAATACATTTAAAAATATTTAGCACTCATATTTTAATATATTGTACACAATATTATTTCCTAAGTTTACATTTGATAAATAAATGGTATCTTATGCCACACAAATTTTTATTCCATACTGTTTTCAAGATTTTTGTAGAAACATGTAAATGTGTTTAATTTGTTTTAACTGCTGTATACTATTCCACCATATGTAGTACAACAATTACGGTGGACATGTAGATTGTTTCCAGATATTTGCTGTTTCAAAAAAAATGGCACTCATCATCATTGCCCATGTCACCATGTATACATTTCTATGAGTTTAATATTTCTATGTTTCTCAAAAGTGCATACATATGAAATAAAATGTATACAAAGTATTTCCAAATTCCTCTCCAAAGAGGTTGTTGCTATTTTCTCATGTGTCCCCCCACATTTGGTATATTTGCACTCATTTTTGTTGTATTCATGAATGAGAAATAGCATCTCCTTATTTACATTTCATTAATTATTATGGATTTTGATCTTTCTTTCTTAAGGTTTTTGGCCATTTGTATTCCTTACTCTGCAAATTTGTAGCTCATAACTTTGCCAGTTTTCTGTGTGCTGTTTGTCTCTCTTATTAATTTATATAGCCTAAGTTCTACTTTTCTTTTAATTATATATCTCCAAATTTAAGATGTATAATAAAAATTTAAATGTATATATAATCAAGTTTATCAATCTCTTCTTCATGGTTTCAGCATTTACATCTGGTTAGAGATTCTTTCCTGTCTTGTCACAAAGACACTATTCTATATTTTATTGATAATTTCACACTTTTGCTGTTAACATTTAGGTATTTGTTCCTCATGGTAATTTTTCTGGCAATAGATCTAATGTTTTTTCCCATGTACACAGACAATTTTCAGAGCAACTGTTACAAAATAGTGCATTTTTTTCAATTTAACATGTCATTTCTCTCATACACCAAGTTCTTTTTCTGCACTCTTTTTGTTTCAAGCATCTATTCATTTATCCTGAAATTGTACCATGTTATCTTAAGTACTTCAGCTTTATTATAAACAGGTTTTGATATCTGAAAAAGAAAGTCCTAGTTGTGGGTTGGATTCCCAGGGGAAGAAAACCCTAAGATGGATATTAGCATGTGTAGAGTTTTATCAGGGATTCCTCTTGGGATTAAAATATGTGGAAGAGAAAAGAAAGAAGCTGAATTGAGCAGAAGGAGAAGTTGAACTATAATGCAGCACCAGTGGAGGTCTCAGACAATCGCACTGGGAGCTCTGGCTGAGTTAGCCTTTCAGAGTTGTCCCAAAAGGGGACAAAGGACTGGGTGGGCCTTTATACACAAGACTTGATTAGTAAACTACCTGGGACAAGGGGCATAGCCTTGGGCTGGATGGTTCTTTCAACTGAGGCAATATCCAAAGGCAGTCGACAAGCATCTATCAGCAGCACTCTCAGCATTTGGGGGCATTAATTCCTTCATTCTAGAGAGGAATGCATGGCACACCACATCCTCCCATTTTTTTCTTATTCACAATCACTTCAACTACCCATGGCTCTTCACTGTCAATATAAATATTACAATCTTCTCAGAAAATTCCATAAAAATAAAACAACGCCTGTTGGGGTATGTTTGAATTCAGAATAGTTAAATTTTGTGAGGACATGACATTTATGATACTGAATTTCCTCATTCATTCACCATAGTCTTTCTATTTATTGGTCTTCTTTCATGTACTATAATAATATTTTATAATATTTTTAAAATGGTATTTTGTATGATTTGTTAAATTTATTCTTACATATGTCAGTTTTTGTTGCTATTTCAATTGTGATTGTTTTTATTATTATTACATTTTTTAAATTATTTGAAGGAATTCAACTCATAGGAATTCAACTGATTCCTCTATCTTGATCTCATGATGGCAACCTTAATGAAACTTCATTATTTCTGTTATCTTTAAATGCCCTTAGAATTTTATGTAGAAAAAAATAGCATAGCTAGTTATGACAATAAAGTGCAACACTAAATAAATGCAATAATAGTTGGTGTTCTTATTCTGTTCTTGACTTTATTTTTTTAAATATATTTTATTGATTATGCTATTACTGTTGTTCCATTTCCCCCCCTTTATTCCTCTCCACCCTGCACACCCCCTCTCACCCCTAATCCCCTCCTTTAGTTCATGCCCATGGGTTGTACATACAAGTTCTTTGGCTTCAATATTTCCTATACTATTCTTAACCTCCCCCTGTCTATTTTCTACCTACCATTTATGCTAATTATTCTCTATACCTTTTCCCCCCTCCCAATTTCCCACTGATAACCCTCCATGTGATCTCTATTTCTGTGATTCTGTTCCTGTTCTAGGTGTTTGCTTAGTTTGTTTTTGTTTTTAGATTCGGTTGTTAGTAGCTGTGAGTTTGTTGTCATTTTACTGTTCATATTTTTTATCTTCTTTTTCTTAGGTCAGTCCCTTTAACATTTCATATAATAATGGCTTGGTGATGATGAATTCCTTTAACTTGACCTTATCTGGAAAGCACTTTATCTTCCCTTCCATTCTAAATGATAGCTTTGCTGGATACAGTAATCTTGGATGTAGGCCCTTGCCTTTCATGACTTCAAATACTTCTTTCTAGCCCCTTCTTGCCTGCAAAGTTTCTTTTGAGAAAGCAGCTGATAGTGGTATGGGTATTCCTTTGTAGGTATCTGTCTCCTTTTCTCTTGATGCTTTTAAGATGCTCTCTTTATCTTTAATCTTGTCTAATGTAATTATGATGTGCCTTGGTGTGTTCCTCCTTGGGTCCAACTTCTTATGATCCTCTGAGCTTCCAGGACTTCCTGGAAGTCTATTTCCTTTGACAGATTGGGGAAGTTCTTCATTATTTGTTCAAGTAAGTTTTCAATTTCTTGCTCTTCCTTTTCTCCTTCTGGAACCCCTATGATTCGGATGTTGGAATGTTTAAAGCTGTCCTGGAGGTTACTAAGCCTTTCCTCATTTTTTTGAATTCTTGTTTCTTCATTCTGTTCTGGTTCAATGTTTCTTCTTCCTTCTGCTCCAAACTGTTGACTTGAGTCCTGGTTTCCTTCCTGTCACTGCTGGTTCTCTGTAGAATTTTCTTTATTTCACATAATGCAACCTTCATTGCTGCCTTGGTCTTTTTTATGCTGTTGAAGTACCCAGTGAGTTCCTGCAGCACCTTGATAACCAGTATTTTGAACTGTGCATCTGATACGTTGGCTATCTCTTTGTTGCTTAGTTGTATTTTTTTCTGGATCTTTTCTGGATCTTTGTTCATTCATTTGAGCCATTTTTTTCCTGTCGCAGTGCACCTGTTATGTAGTAAGGGGCGGAGCCTTAGGTGTTCACCAGTGCAGGGCAACCCTTGTTGCTACACTGTGATACTGTATGTGGGGGAGGGGTACAAGAGGGAACAAGGCCTCTTGCTCTACTCTCTGCTGGTTTTCAGTCACTTCCCCAACTATCTGCAATCAAATTTGGCTCTTCTGGTGCTGATTCCTGGTGGGTGGGTTTGTGTGCATTCTAGGACCCTATGGGTTTCTCCAATGACCTCTCCTGTGAGGCTGGCAGTTTCTCCTGCTGCCCCCACAGGTGTTTTCATTCAGAAGTTTGAGGCTATTTCCCAGCACTGGAACCCTGTGTTGTGGGGTCTGTCTCGCTCCCCAGTTATTCCTCCTGGTTAATCTGCACTCAAATGTGGGACTGCCCAGTTCACCAGTCGCTTCCTTGCCCACCAGCTGCTGTCTTGCCTGCCCTGGTCCTCCAGCCACCATCTTGCCACAAGTTCTCTCCACTCAGCTGCCCATCTCCATCCCTCCTACTGGTCTGGATGAATGTTTCTTCTTTAACTCTTTGGTTTTCAGACTTCCATACAATTTGAATTTCTGGCAGTTCTGGTTGTTTTTTGTTTTTGAATTTGTTGTTGTCCTTCTTTTGGTTGTGCAAGGAGGCACAGTGTGTCTACCTATGCCTCCATCTTGGCTGGAAGTCCCATTTATTATTCTGTTCTTGACTTTAAAGAGAATGCTAAATAACCTTAATGAGGTTAAGTTCTGTCCAAATCCTAATTTTTTCCCTTAAATGATTTTTAAATCAATGTACTAAACAATTTAGAGGTATTAATAAGTTAATTCTGATGATATAGGAACTATTATTATCTAATTTTACTAATGAGAAAATTGAGGTTAATGACTTGTCCAAGATCACACAGCTGGCACATGGTAAAGCTGGGATTTGAACACAGATGTCTGTCTTCAGAGTACTGTTCTCAACTGGGACACTCATTGCCTCTCTCTCAAGCTCTCTAGCAAGCTCACCCAACTTTCTTGATGTTATTTCATTGTACTTTATTTCTACCTTATTTTAATTTTCTTCCCCAACTTTCATTTTTATTCAGACTTCTAGACTAATGATAAGATTCCTTGCCACTTCTAGACTTAATTTGACAGAAGAGGCAACACTTTTGGCATCCTGTCTTTGAGATTTGTGCAAGAATCTTAGTTCCAGCTTTTGACAGGGGCAAGGCAACATTTATGGCCCTTGCCAGGGCACTAAAACCCAACTTCCTGGACATTAGGATTACATTTGGGAACAATACCCCATTGGTCAGTAGTTATGGCATTAGCTCACATGTTTACTATTCTGTTTTCATGGTTTTTTTTTTCATTTTTTAACATGTAATGTTTTTCTTTTTGATCACATTTCATTATAATTTTTTGCTATATTTTTACCCAGCATTTCTATGTTTGGAGTCATCTCAGTCCCAATGTTGCTGGAATTCCCACTGCCTTTTTTGTCCCTTCTAAGCTCTTCTTAGCATTTCCCCGGGCTCTGCCTCCAGTCACTGTGTTAACCTGGCTCAGTCACTCCAAATTTACTTAATGATGCTCAGCTTTGCAGTTTCTTGAGAAGCTGGAGAGAAGATTCTTTCCTCTGTATGACACTTAGGTGCTGGTAGGGGGACAAGGGACAAGGTAGGCACCTAGGTCTACACATAACTCTTTCAGTGTGCTCCCACTGGAGTAGGTTCAGCTCACAATTCGTCTCCTGCCAGATTTTTCTTATATAATGATGAGTTGGACTTCAGCGGCACTGTCCACTCTTTAGCTGATGCTTCTGCTGACACTCAAACCCTCCACACCCAGAAGCCTCAGTAGATGCAAATAGATACTTGTGCAGGGACAAGGGTGGGGTAAAGAGGGTGTCACGTCACTTTGCATTGTGGACTTGCCCAGTCTCACCTCTGGCCTACCGTGACACACTACTATGTACTAAAAACAAAACAATCAAACATGGTATGAATTTTGTTTTAAGAGAAAAAATTAAAACTTTCGTTTCAAATGGAGCTGCTTTCTTTGTAGCGATGAGATAGTTCATCAGTTTTTCCTTCATAAAAGAGAAGTAGAATGACTACAGAAATCCTGATTCTGGATCCCATTTTTATAAGGCTTTAAATTGGCATTTTAAGACAGAATGTTAAGCTTAGATAACGTGTGAATATCCACAATTAAGGAGCTTATGTGGGTGGGGACCAGTTCTACTGATTTGGTAAAGACAAATTTCTTCAATATTTACTTATTTAGTTGTTTGTTTGTTTATTTATTTATAATTTGCATTCCTTAAAACCCACCTATTTTTGAGGAGTATACAGCTCTGAGTTTTAACACATGCCTAGCCATGTAACTGTGATCACAATCAGGGATGTTCCACCACTCCCAAAATTCCCTTGTGCTGCCTCTTGCAATCATCTTCCCTGACCTATAACCCTCAGTAACCACTGATCTGTTTTCTATCATTTTGCTTTCTCCAGAATGTCGTGTAAAACAATCATACAGTATGTAATTTTTTGAGACTACCTTGTTTCACTTATAAGAACACATCTGAAATTCATCCATGTACCAACAGTTTATTCCTGTTTAATGCTGAGTAATATTTTAATGTATGGATTTACTGTAGTTTGTTTAGTCATTCACCTGTTGAAGGAAGTTTGGTTTCTCTGTGTGTGTGTGTGTGAATGTAAGTGTTCATTTCTCTAGAGTAAATACAGAGGAGGAGGATTTCTGGGTCATGTAGTAAGTGTATGTTTAACTCCAAAAGACACTGCCAATGATATTCCAGAGTGGCTATGCCACACTATCTGAAAGTTCCTGTGGTTTCACATTTTTGTCAGAAGTGCTAATTTTTTAAAATCCTTACCTGAGGATATTTTCATTGATTTTAGAGAGACAGAAAGGGAGAAAGAGGAAAAATACATTGATGTGAGAAAGAAACATCAATCAGTTACCTCCTGTAAGTGCCCTGCTCTGGGATCGAACCTGTAACCTAGGTATGTGCCCTGACAGAGGATCGAACCCATAACTTTTTAGTGTATGGGATGATGATCCAACTGAGTTCCCCTGCCAGGGCAGAAGTACTACTTTTTGTGTGCTTTTTTGTTACTTTTTTTTTAAACTTAGACATCTTATAATAGGTGTGGAATAATATGGATAGCAAATAAGCACATACACAAAAAATGCCAAATATAGTTAATCATTAGGAAAAATGCAAACCAAACTCTTTAAAAACTCTTATGAAAAGGGTATTAGGCTTTATACTCAAGAGATAAAAATATCTCTTTGGGGGAGGTGTATTGCAGCAATGTCAGAAGTATGACTCTCAATTATACAGAGCTTGTGGATGGAAGAAGAAAAAAAGAGACTTTCAATAAAGATTCTGGAAGAATGCCTGGTACACACACACACACACACACACACACACACACACACACCCCTCAGTGTCCTGAAAGTCACTTGCTGGGTATCTCTAATCTGTTGGAAATTGGATGTAGAATTTATTCTCAAATAATGGATTTTTGACAGTTGTTTTAAAAAAGGTATTATATTTGCAGTTGAAAAGTGCAATTTTTCTGTGCTGTCTCAAAACTCAATGGTCCCTTCACTACAGAATCAATGTGTTACATACAAGATAGAGAGGAAGTATGATTGGGCATCTGTCCCACCAATGGGTTCTATAAAACTGAGGCCCTCCTGTGGTTTGTACATTTATACAGTGCCAGAAACTTGAGGTAAAACTATAGCCACAGACTTAAACTCCTGCCAGAAGACCTTGCCCCCTACAAGTCATCTCTCTCAACAAGCTCCAAGAGCCTTTGTTCCCTTGGCCTTCTCCAGTTTCCCCTCAGCACTTTGGAATTCTGAACCTTTCTCTCCTACTTATTTGTTCCTGAGACTTGAAGAACTCCCAGATCTAAGCCTCTTGGTCTTCTTTTGTGTCTCATCCTGCCTCCAACTCACCCTAAACCTCAGCCCCAGACTTCTAGCCAAGGACACTTCTCACTCTATTAGCCAGGCAAGGCTTCCCAGGGTGGCAGGGACTTTTTTCTCTGTGGTGCCCCTGAAGGCTCCCACCGAGTTCCTCCAATTTTGCCTTCCTACACTGATGTTTTCTTCTCCATTTTTTTTTTTTGTCAGCCCAAAGGACATGTTTCTCCACATTGAGCTTTGGCAGCACTGTTACCTAAACTCTACAACTCACATTTGAGTCTTGATTTAATTTTCTTTTCCTTCAGATTGTGGAAATTTTTCAATTAGTTTCTTCCTAACATGTTCCATACATTTTCATTAGCTTTCTTTGACCACCTCTATGTCCATACATACTGTTGGTTAATTATTCAAAGTCATTTAAGTCCACTCCTAAATTGAGGGCCCCACTGTCCAATGATTGATTAGAACATTAAGAATGGTTATGTTTTTCATGGGCTTCATTATAGGGGCGTTTCTATGGTATATTGTACCAGGAAAGTATATTGGAGTCAATTATTTTGATCTGTTCATTCTGGAAAGAGGAGATAATACTCTTTGAGAAGAAGTACGGCCTGAGAGAATTGATGGTAAGAGCTTGGCACTTCAAGCACAAGGCAGATTCTAGCCCCTTATTCTGTTGATGACTCATGATAAGACCTTTAAAAAGCCATTTGGAAGTATGCTTGTCTGTTAAGTGAGGATAAACTGCCTCACAGGTTTTAGATGAGGAATACATTGCTAAATGACTTTCCTAATACATAGTGTTAGGGACCTGAGAGCCAAACAGTGGGGAAATGGCTCTCTGGATATCAACACATATTCCCCCCTCATAGGTAAGTCAGTTCTTTTAGGCAATAGAACTCATGCATGGAACCTAGAAAAAAATTACCAAAATCACAAATGAGACAATTCTTTCAGGCAGCTACCATTTGGTGTGTGCAGGTAGATACAGAATTTTAGATGAAGTTAATCTAATTTTTAATGACATGGAAGCTTCCTTTTTGTTTCATATTGGTGTTTAAGTCTACTAAGTAGAATTTATTTAATGGCCTACAAATATTGGACCTGAGGCCCCAAAACACAAAAGGCTGTATTTACACGGGCAAATTAGATTGGAGATCTCAACTGGGTTAGGTCCACAGAATTTAATCATCAGTGAAATATACATATTTCTATCAGCTTGGCCTTTCTATTCAGTCCTGTCTGTGGAAGCACCTAAGTTTTCTGATGTGTACTTGAGTATATACAATAATAATAGTCTCTGCTGACCTCCAGAGTTTTTGCCCCTAGAACTACAAAGTAGCTGTGCAGCTCCCTCTGGACATAGCTGAGGCTCCACTGAAGGTTGGTCATTAAGCCCCAGGATCAGAACTATGCATGTTTTAATCTCATTGCTATGGGAGTCACTAATTGGCAGCTCAGGGAATAACTTCTTCAGTGGTAACCTGCAGTGGAAATCCCATATGGAAGCAGTATCCTCATGTTGTTTTGTACTGATCTACAGGACACTCTCTCACCTTTCTTTAATGCCTCTAGCAAGTGGTAGTTTTTCCCTCTGCTAGCCATCATCCCTTTCATTTTCATAATAAGTTTTCATAACTCTTCCAACTCTTTAGTGTAGACCATCTGAATTGTAATCCACAATTCAAGGACCAAAACTACTTGACACTGCTTAGATCCTGAACCTCAAACTCTTGTTCATGAGGAAGTGTCATTCATGTTGAGATGGAAAAACAATGAGTAAAATTGTAAAGGCATAAAAAAAAAGAATTGAGGGTGGCAAGATGGTGGAGGAGTGAGTGGAAGCCACATTAACCTCTTCTAAGGAGCAATCTGCAATTACCACTAAACTGTAGAGAAATTACCAGAACAACTGACCAATAGCAGGAGAGAAGCCTTATAACAATGGACAGACAGAAGAATGAGCTTCAACACTAATAGACTGCACCTGCACAACAACATATAAGACGTGGTGGGTGGACTCACCCTCAGTCAACCAGCTGGAGGGAAGGACCCACCAAAGAATGACCCAACAACAATCAAAACCCAATTACATCCAGAGGGCCAACATAAATGGCATCCGAAGAACAACAAGTTCAGGAGATCAAGGAGACTGCACCCCTGAATCTCTCATATCTTCTATCATAGAAGTTCACACTGCAAACTCAGGGAGTCAGAACAGATAAATTTAAGAAGCAGAGGCTAACAAGAAGAGTCTCACAAATAATGGGAAGACAAAGAAACAATCCCTAAATGAAAGGAAAGGAGGAAGCCACAGAAAGAATGCTAAATGAAATAGAGACAAGTCAACTATCAGATATTAAGTTCAAAGCAATGGTTATAAGGAAGCTCAATGAGCTCACTGAGAATTACTAAAAATTACTGGGAAACTACAATGACCTCACTGCAAACTACCAACATGAAAAAGGAAATAGAAACTATCAACAAGGGCCAAGAGGAAATGAAGGATACAATTTCTGAATTGAAGAAGATAGTAGAAGGAATCAAAGCAGGCTTGATGAAGCAGAGGATCAAATCAGCAATCTGGAGGACAAGGTAGAAAAAAACTCTCAGAAAGAGCAAGAAAAGGAAAAGAGACTCAGAAAGAATGAAGAGGGGTTAAGGGAAATGCAGGACAACATGAAATGGAATAATATCCGTATAATAAGGATACCAGAAGGAGAGGAAGAAGAGCAAGGGATAGAAAACTTGTTTGAAAAAGTAATCATGGAAGACTTCCCTAATTTGATGAGAGAAAAAGTCACACAAACCCAGGAATCACAGAGTCCCAATCAAGAGGAACACAAAGAGGCCCACTCCAAGACACATCATAATTAAAATGGCAAAATTCCAAGACAAAGAGAGAATCTTAAAGGCAGCAAGGGAGAAACGGGAAGTAACATACAAGGGAGCCCCAATAAGATTAGCAGCTGACTTCTCAATGGAAACACTCCAAGCCAGAGGGGAATGGCAAGAAATATTCCAAGTAATGAGAACCAGAGGCCTGCAACCAAGACTACTTTACCCAGCAAGTATCTCAACTAAAATGGAAGGCCAAGTAAGGAGTTTCCCAGAAAAAACAGGCCTCAAAGAATACACCTCCACCAAATCACCTCTGCAAGAGATGCTAAAGGGACTGCATTAAGAAAAGGAAGAAAAAGAGTGAGAGAGAGAAGAAGGAACACAGGTATGAAGGAAGTAAAATGGCAATGAATAAGTACCTATCAATAATAACCTTAAATGTAAATGGATTAAATGTTTCAATCAAATGACATAAAGTAGCTGAATGGATAAGAAATAATGACCCACACATATGCCGCTTACAAGAGACCCACCTCAGAACAAAAGACCTACACAGACTGAAAGTGAAGGGTTGGAAAAAATATTCTAAGCAAATGGACAGGAAAAAAAAAGCCAGGGTAGCAACATTCATATCAGACAAAATAGACTTCAAAACAAGGGACATAGAAAGAGACCCAGAAGGTCACTTCATAATACTCAATGAAAGAATCCATCAAGAAGACATGAACATTATAAACATGTATGCAACCAACTAGGAACACCCAAATATTTAAGGAAAATCTTGGAGACTTCAAGAAAGATATTGATAGCAACACAATTATAGTAGGGCATTTTAACATCCCACTGTCAAAAATGGATAGATCCTCCAAAAAAAAAATCAAAAAAGATTGCAGCATTGAACAATGTCCTAGATCAAATGGACTTAACATATATATAGAACCTTTCATCCCAAAGAATCAACATACATAATCTTTTCCAATGCACATGGGAGATTTTTAAAGATGAACCACATGATAGGACACAAAACAAGCCTCAACAAATTCAAAAAAATTGAAATCATATCAAGCATTTTCTCCAACCACAAGGGACTGAAACTAGAAACAAATCTCAAGGATAAAACTCAAAAACAGACAAATTCATGGAGATTGAGTAGCATGCTATTAAACAATGAATGGGTCAAGAAGGAAATCCAGGAAAAAAAAAAAAAAAAAAAAAAAAAAAGAAGGAAATCCAGGAAGAAATCAAAGAGTTACTGGAAACAAATGAAAATGAATTCACAATAGTCCAGAATTTATGGAACACAGCAAAGGCAGTCCTGAGAGGGAAGTTCATAGCGATACAGGCCTACCTAAAAAAGATAGAAGCATTTCAAATAAACAACCTAACACTACATCTACAAGAACTGGAGGAACAAAAACAAAGACAGCCCAGAGCAAATAGAAGGAAGGAAATAACCAAGATCAGAGTAGAATTGAGCAATATGGAGACTAAAAGAACAATTCTAAGGATCAATTAAATCCAGGAGCTGGTTCTTTGAAAAGATAAACAAAATTGACAAGCCTTTAAGCAGACTCATCAAGAAAAAAAGAGAGAGGACCCAAATAAACACAATCAGAAATGAAATAGGTGAGATTACAACTAATACCACAGAAATACAAAGGACTGTAAGAAATTGCTAGGAAGGTTTCTGGGATTATAACCTAAGAACCCTGAAACACCAATCCAAAAGAACCTGTGCACCCCAATGTTCATAGCAGCACAATTTACAATAGCCAAGTACTGGAAGCAACCGAAGTGCCCATCAGCAAACGAGTGGATCCAAAAACTATGGTATATTTACACAATGGAATTCTACGCAGCAGAGAGAAAGAAGGAGCTTATACCCTTTGCAACAGCATGGATGAAACTGGAGAGCATTATGCTAAGTGAAATAAGCCAGGCGGTGAGGGACAAATACCATATGATCTCACCTTTAACTGGAACATAATCAATAGAAGAAAAAAGCAAACAAAATATAACCAGAGTCATTGAAGTTAAGAACAATCTAACAATAGCCAGGGCGGGGGGCGGGGGGGCGGGGACAGTGGGAAGAGGGGATTACAGGAACTACTATAAAGGACACATGGACAAAACCAAGGGGGAGGGTGGAGGTGGGGGAGGGAGGTGGGTTCAGCTGGGGTGGGGTGGAGGGATGGGGAGAAAAGGCATACAACTGTAATTGAATAACAATAAAAATTTAAAAAAAAGAAATTGCTAGGAAGAACTATATGCAAATAAATTTGAAAACCTAAGTTAAATGGACACATTTCTACAAAAATATAATCTTCCAAAACTGAATGAAGAGGCAGAAATCCTGAACAGACCAATAACAGCTGACAAGATCAAAGCAGTAATCAAAAAACTCCCAGCACACAAAAGCCCTGGACTGCACAGTTTCACAAGATAATTTTACAAAGCATTTAAGGAAGAGTTAACCCCTATTCTTCACAGATTATTCCAAAAAATCCAAGAAGATGGAAGACTCCCAAACTTTTTATGAAGGCAGCATCATTCCAATCCCAAAACCAGATAAAGACATAACAAAGAAAGAAAACTTCAGGCCAATATCACTGATGAACACAGATGCTAAAATCCTCAACAAAATATTGGCAAACTGCATCCAGCAATACATTAAAAAGATCATACACCATGGACAAGTGGGATTCATCCCAGGGACGCAAGGATGGTACAACATTTGCAAATCAATAAACGTAATACATCACATAAACAAAATGAAAGACAAAAACCACATGATCATATCAATAGATGTGGAAAAAGCATTTGATAAGTTACAGCACCCATTTATGATTAAAACACTCAGCAAAGTGGGAATAGAGGGAGCATTCCTCAACATAATAAAGGCCATATATGAGAGTCCTACAGCCAACATCATACTCAATGGACAAAAACTAAAATCTTTTCCACTAAGATCAGGAATGAGAAAAGGATGCCCTCTCTCACCACTCCTATTCAACATAGTATTGGAAGTCCTAGCCACAGCAATCAGGCAAGAAAAAGAAACAAAAGGCATCCAAATTGGAAAGGAGGAAGCAAAACTGTCATTGTTTGCAGATGACATGATAGTGTACATAGAAAATCCTGTACACTCCACAAGAAAACTACCTGATCTAATAAGTGAATTTGGCAAAACAGCAGGATACAAAGTTGATATTCAGAAATCAAAGGCATTTTTGTATACCAACAATGAAATATAAGAAACAGAAATCAGGAAAAAAATCCCATTTGATACAGCAACAAGAAAAGTAAAGTACCTAGGAATAAACCTAACCAAGGAGGTAAAAGACCTGTACTCAGAAAACTACACCACACTGAAGAAAGAAATTAAGGAAGACACAAACAAATGGAAGCATGTACCATGCTTGTGGATTGGAAGAATTAACATCATCAAAATGGCCATGCTACCCAAAGTGATTTATACATTCAACACAATCCCTATTAAAGTACCTGTGACATGTTCACAGATATAGAAAAAATATTTCAAAAATTTATATGGAACCATAAGTGACCCTGAATAGCTGCAGCAATTTTGAGGATGAAGCACAAAGTAGGAGGGATCACAATACCTGATATCAAACTGTATTACAAGGCCACTGTAATCAAAACAACCTGGTACTGGCATAAGAACAGACACATGGACCAATGGAACAGATTAGAGAACCAGGAAATAAACCCAATTCTCTATGGTCAATTAATATTTGACAAAGGGGGAAGAAGCATAAAATGGAGTAAAAGTAGCCTCTTCAACAAATGGTGAAGGCATCTGGCAAGTAATGAATTACTTATACAGTTAAAAATTCTTACCCATCCAAACCAGAGGTCAGTTCCCATCCTCAGCCTACTATTGCCCTTAAAACACCTTCCTTTCTGGGCTATGGCTACCTGCATATGTGTTATAAACTCCTGGTTGTCTCTTTGCTTGCTTTGTCAATAATAGAGGTGAATAATCAATCTAGTTAATATTTCAAAGAACTGAATTCAAAAATGAAAATTCCCAGTAGCCCAGACTCTAGGTGAGTGTTGGCTGGGCCAGGAAATGAGAATAGATTGGGCTTTATCCCTTCATCTTCCTCGAGCTCATTTTTGTCTGTCTCTTTACCTCCTCTACTCTTTCCTCACATACTTACTCATTCCCCATCATTCTCTTTCTTCATTCTTCTTGACTATTTCTCATTCTCTTCATTTCCCTTTCGGCCCATCTGTCATTTGTCCTTTCCTCTTTCTTTACCCATTTTAAAGCTTATTAAGCATCTATTATGTATAAGGCATTTAAAAAGAATCAAATTGACCTGAAAGAAAGTCTACTTATGTAAAAGGAACACATATCTTAATGCAATCCTTCAGTCTCAATGTGCTTCCCTATTCCTACTATTTCTGCTTCCCTTTCTTCTTCCAATTGACACCCTTACTCTTGCATGCAATACCTAACAGCAGCAGCTCATTTTCAACTGGTCATTAAATTGCACTATAGTTTTGGGTTTGCGATCTTGGGCTTCAGCCACATGCAGGCCTTAGTAGAAGGTCATGTCTACCTACACTTGCCAGCAGACTACCATGGACCAATTAAGCTTCAGTGTCCTCCTCAGAAAAGAGAAAATAGTAATAGTGTTTCTTTCTTATAATTATTGTTAGATTTAGAGATAATGTATCTTAAGCTCATAACAGAATGTCTGGTATGGAGGTACTGCTCATTAAAAAGAACTATGGTAATAATAACCATTATAGATATTAAGTATTGATGAATCACATTCTACATTTTATGTTTAAAAACTGTATTTGAAATTATTCCTTTATAGCTGTTAAATAAAAAAGAGGGGAAGGGTCGCCAAGGAACATGTATAGGACCCATGGACAAAGCAAAAGTGGGGTAGGATTGGGGGTGGTAGGTGGGGGTCAGTGGGATAGGGGAGAGTACTGGGAGAAAAATGGAGACAACTGTACTTGAACAACAATAAAAAGTTAAAGCAACGTAAATGAAGCTGCTTATCTATCACATGGCCGTTGATAGGGGTAGCATAGATAGGAGGGTTATCTCACTCTGTGGGAACCAGCACAGAAGCATTTTGCCTGAAAATGGATACATGAGAGGCAATATTCCATCCTTTATCTCCCTAACCTACCATCCTCCCCCTTTCAATGACTATGTAAAGTATGCTTTCTCAAATGAAAAAGGATAATAGTTTCTTAATGTTTAAATTTAGTTTCACTCTAAAAAGTCCTAACTCTACCCAGGGACATGGGCTGCTTTCTGTTACGAAGATCCCATCGAAAGGGTCAGGCTAATGTTTTTTTCCAGAATTGTGTTCTTGGTATGCTGTTGGCATTGACGGTCCCTATGGTTACACACTCTGTTAGCTAGAGCACTTCCCGCAAGCAAGCAGAGGAGCAGGGACCAGAATGCAGGAGGCAGCAGGCAAATGCTCAGCAAGCAATCTGTCAGAGGAAAGTAATGGGGTAGGAATGATAGATGAAAGAATGGTTTGTGAAACAGAGAAAAGCACAGGCAAGAGGAATAATAACCAGGCTGGAAAGGACTTTGGATATAAAGCAAAAAAAAAAAAAAAAGAATTTACAAAACAATAACATCGGGATAAAAATATAATAATTATTAATACAAAGATAGATCACAATGTACTTTAAGTTCCTAAATTATTATGTAAAGAGAAGAATATTTATTTTGTGACAATAAGGCATTTAGAGTTATTTTATAGCTTCAAATAGTTTTTGCATTAAAGTTCCAAAGTCAAACCTATTAGATGATACCAAGTCCCCCAACACTCCCAGCTCCAGAGAAATGGTTCCTCAGCTTTTTGGAATTGAGATATTTTTATAAAATACTACATGCATAATTCTATTAATTTATGGACATGCTGAAGCCTATTCATGGACTCCAATATTCTCTGATAAAAAGACTAGAATAAAATCTTTTACCTTCATTTGAGTAATGTCTTAACTGAAAGATACCATTATTTTTAGAAAGGAATCGTGAGATGCTCAAATGGTAAACATTGAGAAGGACAAAATGTTATTATTTAGTCTTAAATTCTAAAAAAAAAATAAAAATTCACCCTGTTTGTTATAAAACAAATTAAATATAACATTAACAAAGCTGTCAGATTGATTTGACAACCTCTGCTTCTGTTTTTTCTAAGGGCCCAAACTATGTAATGGAAATTGAAAATTGTACATTTCAGCTCACTTATTTTATGTAGATTGGTTGTCTGGTCAGAGGCAAAGGGTCTTCAGAATAAAAAGAGGCAGGTTAGAGAGAAAGGGGGCCAAAGAGGGAGTGTGAATTAGGGAGAGATTTTCAAAGCTACTGTGTATGGGGAACAAATAATGAATGCAAGATCCGAGAATTAAAATCAGGAACTGGCCAAAACATAGAGTTCACATGATACAAAGGCTCTATAGAGCATATATCTTAAGACTCAAAAGTGAAATTTAAGAAATCATGAATTGCTAAGTACAGTGTAGAATCCTAGGTTGGAACCTAGAATAGAAATAGCTTATGAAATAAAAGGCATCCAAATTGGAAAAGAGGAAATAAAACTGTCATTGTTTGCAGATGATATGACAGTGTACATAGAAAACCCTATAGACTCCACGAAAAACTGCTCGACCTAATAAATGAATTTGGCAAAACAGCAGGATACAAAGTCAATATTCAGAAATCAAAGGCATTTTTGTACACCAACAATGAAATATCAGAAACAGAAATCAGGAAAAAAATTCATTTGACATAGCAACAAGAAAAATAAAATACCTAGGAATAAACCTAACCAAGGAGGTAAAAGACCTGTACTCAGAAAACTACACAATACTGAAGAAAGAAATTAAAAAAGACACAAATGGAAACACATACCGTGTTCATGGATCAGAAGAATTAACATCATCAAAATGTCCATCCTACCCAAAGCAATGTATAGATTCAATGCAATCCCTATTAAAGTGTCACTGGCACACTTCACAGATATAGAACACACACTTCAGAAATTTATATGGAACCATAAATGACCCCAAATAGCTGCAGCAATTTTGAGAATGAAGAACAAAGCAGGAGGGATCACAATACCTGATATCAAACTATATTACAAGACCACTGTAATCAAAACAGGCTGGTACTGAAATGAGAACAGACACATGGACCAATGGAACAGATTAGAGAGCCAGGAAATAAACCCAAGTCTCTATGGTCAATTAATATTTGACAAAGGGGGAAGAAGCATAAAATGGAGCAAAGATAGCCTCTTCAACAAATGGTGTTGGGAGATCTGGACAGCTACGTGCAAAAAAATGAGACTTGACCACCACTTACACCATAAATAAAAATAAAATTAAGGTGGATAAAAGACTTAAATATAAGTTGTGACAGCATTAAAGTCCAAAAGGAGAACATAGGCAGGAAAATCTCAGATATCCCATGCATGAACATCTTCACTGATATGTCCCCTAGAGCAAGGGACATAAAGGAAAGAATAAACAAATGGGACCTTATCAAAATAAAAAGCTTCTGCACAGCTAAAGAAAACAGCATTAAAATGAAAAGAGAACCAAATCTATGGGAAAACATATTTGCCAATGATACCTCAGACAAGGGTTTGATCTCCAAAATATATAAAGAACTCACACGACTCCGCTCCAGGAAGAAAAACAACCCAATTAAAAAATGGGCAAAGGACTTAAACAGACACTTCTCCAAGAAGGACATACAGTGGGTCCAGAGACAGATGAAAGGATGCTCAGTATCACTAGCCATCAGAGGGATGTAAATTAAAACCACAATGAGATACCACTTCACACTGGTGAGAATGGACATCATAACCAAATCAACAAACAACAAATTTTGGAGAGGGTGTGGAGAAAAGGGAACCCTAGTGCACTGTTGGTGGGAATGCAGACTTGTGCAACCACTATAGAAAACAGTATGGAATTTCCTTAGAAAACGAAAAAGGGAATTGCCTTTTGACCCAGTAATTACACTGCTGGGATTAAATCCTAAGAATGCTGAAACACCAATCGAAAAGAACCTATGCACCCCAATGTTCAAAGCAGTACAATTTACAATAGCCAAGTGTTGGAAGTAACCCAAGTGTCCATCAGTAAATGAGTGGATCAAAACACTGTGGTACATTTACATGATGGAATTCTACCCAACAGAAAAAGGAGCCCTACCCTTTGCTACAGCATGGATGGAACTGGAGAGCATTATGCTAAGTGAAATAAGCCAGGGGGTAAAAGACAAATACCATATGATCTCACTATTAACAGGAACCTAATCAACAAAATGAACAAGCAAGCCAACAAAGTATAGCCAAAGACATTGAAATTGAGAACAGGCTTACAGTGATCAGAAGGGAGAGGTGAGGGGATAATGGGGGAAGAGGGGGAAGGGTTTACAGGAACAATTATAAAGGACACATGGACAATAACAAGGCAGGGGAGGAACAGGGGAAGGAGGTGGGGAGGGCTGGGGTGGTGGGAAGAGGTGGGGGGAAAGGGAGACAACTGTACTTGAACACCAATAAAAAAATTAAATTAAAAAAAAGAAATAGTTTATCAGTGGAAAAGCTGGGCAGATCTAAATAAAGTCTATGGTTTAGTGGATAGTATTGCAGTAAGTTTAATATCTTCATTTTCATAAATATCATGATTATGTATAAAGTTAAGATTAGGGAATATGGAGTACTATCTTTGTAACACTTCTATAAATCTAAAATTATTCTAAAAAAAAGGTAAAAAAATTTTAAAGAATCCTGAATAAACTAAAAATAGATCTTGAAAATATCAAATCATCAAATATGATACCAGAAAACTAAGTGCTGAACCACCCAGGTTCTCAGTAAATCTATTCTCCTGTTTTGACTCCCTTACTGTTGAATGCTAAATACTTTGTATTCAATTTGGTCCCTGTGACCAGGCTTCTTTTCATCCAGGAAAGGAAGATGCCAGGTTGACCATACTTAGCCTCTCATATCTTTAATTAGCCCTTCTATTTGATGGAGCAAAAGAGTTCAATTTAGCCTTTCTCATAGACAAAAGTAACCAGCAATTAATCATTTTTGAACTGTTCAAATTTGCTTAAAAATTCAGTTCCTCCTAAGATCCTACCTCTGTACATTCAGTTTAATTAGGTGGGAAAATATCTACTGTGTACAATTAAATGGATGTCTTGGAGCATGAGCAGTAGAAGAAAATACTGCTTTTTCAATGTTAAGCAATATATGCTGGCCTCATATAAACAGATCCACTGAATGTTTTTTAAATGTAATTCAATACAAGAAATGTTTGAGAGCCTTTTATGAGTAATGTGCTATGCTAAATGATGGAAGAATAAGGCTAAGATTAAACCCCTAACTTCAAGGAGATTCCATTTTTGGAAGGACACAAACAGGAAAAAGGGTAATTTCAGTGTATTAAGTGGTAATACAGATGTATGTATAGGGTGTTAGGTACAAAGAAGGCATTGGGACTATGGACAAATGGGTATTTAATCATTCTTTTGCCCTTTGGACCAATGTTTAACACCTACAAAATAGGTTAAAATGGTGTCTTTCCCATGGCTTAAAATTGCTGCTTTTTCCTCACACAAAGGATCTTTAAATTCTTTTGCTTGACAAACTGTGTGTCTATGACATGACATTTTCTATGAAATATATTGTTGAATTTTGTTAAACACACCACTTTACCAATGACTATTTCTCATCTGTTCTGTATTTGTCTAATGAACAAAAAGTGTGAGGTGACAAGATAAACCTCAGCATAACAATAAAAGGCAACCATGCATCATCGATTTAGCAGGGGTAAAAAAGGAACAAATGAAAAGAGCATAGGGACTCAGTTGCTTCTGAACACCAGGAAAAGACATGTGTTTCTGAACGAGTTCATAGCGTCAACTGTGCCAACTAGTTGGAACCACTGAGAAAAAAAGAAAATGCCAGGCAGATTTTAATACAAAAGAAAAAAACATTATTAAGCTGTATTGAGATTCTCCAACAGTATGCAGCCAATCAAGAAGCCAACAAAGCAGCCATAAGACTTCAAATGTGTCCACACACAGTAATTTCTCCTACCACTATCACTAATTCAACCAAGAGAAACATATCTAGAGCTGTTCATGGAACCATGGTATGTTGTTATGGCCATTTGGGCTGCCATAAGAAAACACTACAGACGAGGAGGCTTACACAGAAATTTGTTTCTTATAGTTCCAGAGGCTGGGAAGATCAAGATGCCATCAAGGTTTCATTCTGAGGACTCCTCTGGGTTTATAGATGACTGCCATCTTACTCTGTGGTCACATGGCCCCTTCTTTGTGAATTGGGGTGAGGGGCAAACTCTCCGGTATATCTCCTTATAATGACATTAGTCCTACCAGATCAGGGCCTTCCTCTTTTAAACTCATTTAGCTTTATTTCTTTATAGGACCATTTACAAATATAGCCACACTGCATGTTAGAGCTTCAACATGTGAATTTTGGGGGACACAGACATTGGGTCCACAACAACTCACAGAAGAAGGAGAGGTGGGCTGGGGGTGGGGGTGAAGAATGCAAACCATCAGTTGAAGACATTTTACATTACTGAAACATGGCTGAGAAGCATTTGTGTTGAATAATAATTAGGTATGAAAGAAAGTATATGACAAGTGCTTTCATTAAAAGGCAGGGGTTACTTTATTAGTATACACTCTTTGTACTCAGTGGTTCATGGCAAAAGTGGAAAGGAAAAAATTGAGGCAAAGACAAAGAAAATGCTAGTGGCAATTATGATTGTTTTGTGTTTTTACAAAACACTGTACATATACTTCACACCCCTCACTATGCTTACATAACACCAGGCTGTATAAGAAAGACCTTGCATATTTTTAGCCAGATTATATACTGGTACATTTTCCATGGAAAGATCTATATTCTGTTCCTAAGACTATGAGATATTATTTTATGTTTTGAAGGAAGAAAGTAATAAACTAGAAATATATTTTGTCTTAGGATTCATAATTAATATTGATAATTTGTTGTATGTCCTCAAACTCCTTTGACAACAGAAACAGTCTATTTAAGGCAACTACACCCAAATGAAAGATATGTTTCCTATCTAAAATAACATCTAAATTTTGTTCTAGTATGATTAACATAAATATAAATGATCCTGTGTTTTAATTTCAGTATATTTGTATTTAAACTTTTTTAATTAATTGGATCTATCTGAATTTAAGATTTCTTTGTGCTTATTTGATCTCATTTTACTGTTGGCACTCACCTTTGAGAGCATTAAAAGCACTATGTATTTTGATTTTGCTCTTTACTATATGTACTTTACTTTGTAAGATACATGTTGGACTATTACTTAAAAATCTTGGTAAGTTTTAGCAGTCAAACTGTATTATTTCATTAGGTGTTGCAACTTGATTATTTCCTTATTCTATTATTCTGCATTTATTAGCTGAAATTCTCCTGTTAGGAACTTTTGCTCACCAACTATTTGGCTACACAGTTTGTATAACAAGAAAAAAAATAAATGCTTTGTTACACAGTTTCTACAGCAAGAGAAAAATAAATATTTTTTCTTTTCTTTTCTTTTCCAGTTTTTAAAATATTTGGTGATCTAGCAAACATTAAAGGTGGCCAATGAGTTTTCCTCATTTTGAACTCATACATTCTAATGTACTTGCTTGGATCCATTTGAATCATTTTTCTTGATGCACAAATGCCCATCTTTGCTTGTAACATCCTTTCAAAGTTGTCTCCTCAGTCCTGTTAATACAACCACAGTAGTCTTTGATCACTTCCATGCTTTCTAGCATGCTTACCTTGTACATTCCATGCTAATCTTGTACACTTCTTACCACAATGTGGAAGCCATATTTCTTCGAGAGTTTGTTCCTTTTAGTAAAAATAGATTTTTGGAGATCTCAATCTGGGCTCAGTGATTATCGCTACTGTGTTGACGTTGCTTCCAAGAATTTTTATGTGGATAGAGCTAGGAACTAAATATTTTAAAGTAAAAATTTATCATCAATTTATACTGGTATTAACATTTCAAATTTTAGATTAAGGATTTTTCCTTAATTCATTAGTTATCAGTATTTGTTATCTCTTTTCACTTACTCTAAAGCAAAAATTCCTAGAGACAAAAACATATTTATGGGTAAATAACTAAGTTAATGAATTACATCAGAACCTGATCATAGACATATTGATTATAAAATAGAATCACCAATATAATTTCTACATATCTTTTACATTTCTTTTTTTGTCTTTCTGTCTTAAGGCTATTATCTCCTTGGAATGCACATTGAAATTACTGAGTTTTACAGATATTTAAAAGATTTCTTGTCTGTGTTACTGTGCTACCAACTTGACATATAGTTAGTCTTATTTGTTTCATTTTGGTTTTAATTTTTAAGACAAGTTTCTTTGTTTTTCAGATTACTTTGATGTAGGTTGATTATATATACCCTGTTTCTATGGTTATCTTTTTTAAAAAGGTGGTCAAGGAACATGTATAAAGGACACATGGACAAAGCCGAAGCGGGGTAGGATCAAGGGTGGGAGAGAGGGATGGCTGGGGTGGAGGGGAATGGTGGGGGGAAATGGAAACAATTGTACTTGAACAACAATAAAATTTTTTTAAAAAAGAAAAATAAAAATTAAAAGAAAATATTTGAAATATAATTCACATATGATTCACCCATTTAAAATGTACAATAAAATGCTTCTTAGTGTATTCACAGTGTTTTCCAACCACAACCACAATTTAAGTTTAGATAATTTTTGTTCAACCTAAAAGAAAGCCCATATTCATTAGCAGTCTCTTCTCATTGTCCACCACCTCCATACACTCAAGCCCCAGGCAGTCACTAATGTACCTTCCACATGTATAGATTTGCCTGTTTTGGACATTTCATATAAAAAGAACTGTGCAATACATGGTCTTTTCTGACTGGCTTCTTTTACTTAGTATGTTTTCAAGGTTCATTCATATCCATGTTGTGATATCTATTAGTGCTTCCTTTTTATTGGTGAATAATATTCCATAACGTGGATCTTATTTATTCATCAGCTAATGGACATTTTGTTTCTCTCCACTTTTGGGGTATTATATAATTACGAACATCTGTGTACAAATTTTTGAATGGACATGTTTTTATTTCTCTTGGATAATATCTAGGAGTACAATGTATGTCTTCAATAAGTACACTTTTTTATTAAAGAAAATACTAGTGATGCTATCATTTGTCATGTTATACCAGACCTAACACTAGGGACTTCTGTGCCACCTATGCAATCTGCCGGGAAAAAACATCTTAGGGAAGTTGTCCCCTCTTTCTCTCATTTAGTAGGTGTCCAAAGGAAAGGAGTTGCTCCACAAAATAACAAAGGAGAGAAAACTCAAGGTTCCATTATATCATCCAAACCTCCTTTGGTCTCCTAATGGCACTTCACACCTACCTCAACTCAAGTTTTTGACATAATTTTAGCTTTCTTCTATTCACAGCTCGGAAACACCTTTTGTGGATATTCATTTATATATCTTCTTCCTGATTGACCCAAAGTATCAAAGGGTATTTACTAATACAGGTAGAGGAAATGACGAATCATCTAGTGGAAAAGGTATGTGGTTGAAAATCAAAGATCTGGGTTCAAATCGTCATTCTACAAACTCAGTAACAGCGTGACCAAGAGAAAATGACTTAGTTTCCTGGTGCCTGGGTTCCTTCTCTGTAAAAAGAAGATAAACAACACAGATTTTACAAATCTTGTAAAGATTAAATTTAAATGTTATAAAGTACATAGCAGGATACCTTGAAACATATGTTCTATGTACCTGAAAAGTGCTGGTCATGATTATTTTTTATTGCATAATTTTAGTTTGAGAGAAGCAATATTAAGATTTAGTGAAAGGAGTTTAGTAACTGCATTAAATTCTTAATCTTCAGGCTATATAGTATATTATCACTTATTCAACAGAGGTTTAGAACTGGCATGATAGTGGGTTGTGCACTGGGTTGTCTTGACAAATTATTGTGAAAAAGTTGTAAATGTTCTGCTTCCAGCAATTTATTTTCCTTCCTTTATTTCACAAACCATTAATAAAAAAGTTGGAACATTTGAGGAGACAGATAAGATGTCCTTAAAAGTGACTACAGATAAGGCTCAGGGAATTTGGCTCCTGCCCTGTGTTTTCCATTAGTTAAATGTAAATAAAATGTAAATATCACCATTCAGCTTTCTCCAATGAGACTTAAATCTCTTCTAGTAATAGCATCTTATATGCCTGTTATCCTTAGGAGAAAAAACATTAATTTCTCTAATTTAGTTTCTATTAATATCATCACAAAGGTCCAGGATTCAATCCCTGAATCGAAGTCAGTTGATCATGACCCAGCCCTATGTGTTTCAAAATATATAATTATTTTTGCCAAGTTAGGCTTATTTGTAAATCTTCCCAGGTGTCTAAAGGTCTACATGATGCTCATAAGTTTGTTAAGAATTGAAATGCAAATTTAAGCTTAGAATCCTTTTAGATTTTATTTTTATTTATTTCATTTAAAATTATGCACTGCAGAACTGGCAATAAGCCAAAACATCTTTCATAATTCTGACAAAATCATTATGTTTTACTAATTTGCTCTCTAGTTGGCATTTTCTTAATTGATAATAGAAACTAAATTTTTCTTAAACAAAATTTATTCTATAGCAATAAATTTTCAGAGACCTTATTATTACTATTGTTTCATAATTAAAAATCTTTTAAAAATCTGTAATGCCCTCTAACTGGGTCCATTGAAAGAATTACACCTTACAAAGAAAATTTCCCATGTAAGAAAACAATATTTGGCAAGGTCAAAATGCATAATTTCCAGCAGGTTTTTTGAGGTATAATCAACGTACAATAAATGTACATACTTGAAGAATACAATTAAAAAAATTTGAATGTGACTTAGAGGAGATGAGAGGCAGATATCAATTTGTTCCACTTATTTATGTATTGGTTTATTCTTATATGTGCCCTGACCAGGGATCAAACCAGCAACCTTGCTGGGTCAGGATGATGCTCTAACCAAATGAGCTACCTGACCAGGGCCCAATTTTACACATTTTGACATATGTATTTGTATCCCATGAAACTATCAATGCAATCAAAATAGTAATTGTTTCCAACAGTTTTATCATGCTCCTTTGTAATTCCTCCCTTCCACTCCTCTCCCCACACTCCCACTGCTGCTTTATCCCTTGGCCATCACTGGTTTGCTTTCTGTCCCTATAAATTTGGCTGTAATATAAATGCATTATAGACATAAAATCAGTGGGTATTCTTGTACTGTTTTTTTTCACTCAGCATAATTATTTTGAGACTCACCCTTGTTGTTATACATCACAATTTCTTTATCTATTAGCCTATTCGTGAATATTTGGGTTATTTTCAGTTTGGGCTATTACAAATAATGTTGCTGTGAACATCTGTCACAAGTCTTTATATGAGCAAATCCTTTTATTCCCCTTAAGTAAATAGGAGTAGGGTGGCTGAATCATATGGTACATGAATGGTTAAGTTTTAAAAAGAAAAAAAAAACACTGCTATCTATTTTTCAGAATGGTCGTACCATTTTACATTCCATCATCAGTGTTACCAGAGTCCCAGTACATCCATACACTTTTTAAAAACACTTAGAACAATTAGTTTTTTAAAAAATTTCAGCTATTCTTACAGGTGTGCAGTGGTAACTCATAGTGGTTTGAATTTGCATTTACCCAATTTAAAATGTTGAACATCTTTTAAAGTGCTTATTTAGTATTAGTATATATTTTTGAGTTGTTGGTTTCCTCACTATTGAGCTTTGAGAGTTATTTATAAACGCTGGCGACAAGTCGTGTATCAGGCACATGCATTTTAAGTATCTCCCTCCCTCCCCGCCAAGTCTGTGGCTTTATCTTCTTTTACCTAAAGTGCCTTTTGCAGAGCTGAAGTTTTTCATTTTGATAAAACTCTATTTTTATGGATTGTGCTTTTGGTGTCATGTTGAAAAACTGTTCGCCTAATATGAGATCACAAAGATTTTCTTGTAGAAGTTCTATAGTTTTAGGTTTTACATCTAAATTTATGACCCCTTTTGCTTTAATTTTTGTATATAGTGCAAGGTGTAGATAGAAGTTCCTTTGTGGGGAGTAGATATAAACTTCTAATTGTCCAGCACCATTTGTTAAAAAGACTATTTTTCTCCACTGAATTACCTTTGAACCATAATCTAAAATCAGTTCTCCAAATATGTCTCACTTTCTGTTGGGAAAATGAGACAGTTGCTTCCAGTCAATCTTTGAGCTCATGAATTTTCTGGTTTCCCATTTGGCCCTCTTTTCCCTATGTAAACACACCAGTTATTCCAGTTGCTGTCCCTAGTCATGATACAATGATGGATATTTTTTCTGGTTAGGAGAAGAATGACAAGGATGCAACAATTTATTTATTGCAGACTTCAGTTCTTCCCCCTTTTGGTATTGTTTGTTGTTTTATTTTATCATTTGTATTTATAAGTGTAACAATTTGGTAATTGTTGCCCCTATGTGTACGATTATAACTGAGGCACGGGGTGCATCATTCTATGGGAGTAAGACACAAACTGAGCCATCAAAAGCCCTCTTGTACACAGGTGACATCTCTTTAGAAAAATCAGAAAGACATGGCAGGAGGGCACAATTGCACAAAACCTTTTACATGTCTGCTTCCTGAACCAGCCATGCAGAAAAGGACAAAAACATGCACAGAATTGAAAGTCTGCACACAGAGAAAAAGGAAGGAAGGTGCAAAAAAAAAAAAGCCAGAGGCAATAAGAAAGGGCATAAATAAGACTGTGCTTGTTCCTAGAGTCTGTGGTACTAGAGAGTGTCTACTCCTAGAAAATTAGCAGTCCCTGATATCACATGTAAAGTATATTCAGTCTTTCACAAAACAATGACAAGGTCATGGGGTTCCTGCAAGACTCCACTCAGAGTACTCATGTGTGTGCTAACATACCTGGTGCATGCATGCATCCAGGTTGCGTTTCTACAACAAACATTTAGCTTTAACTCTCAAGAAAGCTGTTACATCATCTGAAATAAAATTCTAATAATGACACTGAATTGATAGTTAATTCTTTTTTCAGGGCCTTTACCATATCACTATACCTTATGCATATTAAAAAAATAGTTTCTCCCTACATTCAAATGCCTATGTGATGATGAATAAAGAAATAATCAGACAACCCTACAAGTGAAACAAAGTAAATAATTTCTTTAATTATGATTGTATTTACTAAACACCTAGCGGAAGAGAAGAAACTCCAAAGTTAAACGCTTCCCTAAATTATTCATGAGTCATACCAGCTATACTTATAAACTCAGCCCCAAAATAATTGTGTGGTTTTTCTTACCTATGATTTTCATTATCCAAGTTATTTTTGCTCCTTAGCACAAAAAGTTAAGAGTTGTATTGAAATAAAAAATCTTGGGTTATCATTACAAACCAATAATGATTATTTTGATACCTAAACTTGGTCAGGTGATTGCTATGTAATTAAAATAACAATGTATGAGATTTGTGTTTAGTACAACTTAGTGAACAAGTGTCTATAATTTTCCTCCTGTGGAAACATATCACCCAGGAACCTAGACATATTCAAGACATACTAATAATCATAATCTCTAAATAAGAAAATAAAAACAAATTTTTGTTGCAGCCAATGGGTTTCTTAATAGCCTAGAACAAAAGTAAATAGTACATTGCCATTGTCATTAGTATTTCATAAAAACACCACTAAACTGTCCTTTGCTCTGTGTGTGTGTGTGTGTAATGTTTTTAAACTTTGGTTACATCTAAAATCTCAAATTAAATTATTCTCACCCATAATTACTTCTGAGTCACTAGATAATAGAGAAATGTGAAAAAAACAAGGACAACTCCACTGGGATCCTGTATATTTAATTATACAGTAACTATTAAATAAAGATTTGCAGTTCTTTAACCATATTAAGTATATTAACATTATACCCTTTAGAAGAAGTAAACTCTCTTTTTTGGGTTTTGACCCCAAGTAGGTCACCCTAAGGGCTTTGTGTACATATGACCAAACCACCACCTGCTCCCACAGGATGTCATTTAGTGGGCTCTCTTAAATGATCCAAGTGGGTCAGTGCACAATTGATTTGTATGCAGCCCATTCAGATAGATTAATAAAATTTCCAGTTTCATTATGCTTGTCTATTTTCCAACTGCAACAGTTCATGTAATGTGTGCATAATTAAAAATTGAGAAATAGTAGTTTGGGGCACACTTGCCCCAAAGTTTACATTTTTCTATAGAATGAATATATGAGCTACCTTAGATATTATTAACTAGAGTCTTGACTAAAAGTGTGTAAGAAATGACAGACCCAACTTTGTTGTTTTGATGTTAGAAAACCCATCCTTTGTATAAAGAGAGAATAGTTACAAATATTGACAGCATACCTGGTATAATGTACCAGGTATGTACATCATGTACTAGGTAATGTTCTGCATGACTACATTCACTACATTTATTATTGCACAACTATATGGAATGGATCCAATTGTTATCCCCATTTTATAGAGGTGGAAACTAAGGCACAGAGAGGCTATATGTAACTTGCTCAAAGTCTCACAGTAGCAATTGGCAGAGCTGGAATTGGAATCCTAACAGCTTGACTTTAGTGCCTTTGCCCTGAGCCATTAGACAGTAATGCCTCTCCTTCCTTTTGACTCCTTCTTGTACCTTCCCTCTTGCAAAGTTTAAGCTTCACTTTGGTTTCCAGAGAGACTTTTCACCACTGCTATCCCTTTTTCAATATGTCACCTTGAACATAGGCTCTGGTGGGGTTATGCTAGAAAATAGTTGAGTTGAAAAGAAATAAGCTCAGTGAATAAAAACAATTTCTATGAATTAATACAAAGTTATAATTAAAATTTCAAATAGTAAAAATAACAAAAGTTTCAGGAAATCAAAAGTTGAAGTTTGTGATTAGTTTCTTCAAACAAGAGGAAACACTGTCACACTAGATTTGAAGGAAAATAAAATGGGCACTTTAATGATCTGAGATCTCTGAGATGGCCCAGAAGGCTTCTCTAAGCAACGTGTATCTCTAATAACACCAACTACTGGCATATTATGTTTTAACTATATTTCTAAAATCCTACATATAGCAGTTCAAGTGATAGTACTAAGGTAAGTATGAGCATAGAAGCAGAGTCTTAGCTTTGCAGTGATGTGCTAATGAAGGTTTAACAGTCAGTTGGGAGGAAGCAGAGGGATCCCTGATTTGTAGTGTTAGTTAGCTGATATCTGTGGAATAAATGCTCCCACTTTGACCAATTTCATCTATCAAGTCGATGTCACTGAACACAAAGTTTAGAAGAGATGTGCGACAGCATACTGGTCTTTGGTTTTTCCTTTATACAAATAAAATAAATATCAGTAACTTTAAGAACAGAGATAATAGTAAAAATGTAGCAAAATAATGTGTTTTGATTATTTATAACCTTTGTTTATATATTATTTATATTTTTATATAATTTAATTTTTGTTAATTAAATTTATTGGGGTGACACTGGTTAATAAAATTATATAGGTTTCAAGTGTACAATGCTATGGTACATCATCAGTATATTGCTTTAAGTGCCCACCACCCAAAGTCAAATCTTCTCATGTTACCATATATTTGACCCCCTTTATCTTTTATCCTCTACCTCCCACTCTCCTTTCCTCTGGGAACCACCATATTGTTGTTTGCACATATGAGTTTTTGTTTGTTGTTTTGCTTATTTGCTGCTTTCAGTTTTATATCTCACATATCAGTGAAATCATATGGTTCTTGACTTTTCCTGTCTGACTTGTTTCGCTTATCATGATGTTTTGAAAACATTTATTCGCAAAGATATATGCAACCCTATGCTCACTGTAGCATTATTCACAGTGGGTAAGACAACAGAAACAACATAAATGTCCTTCAATAGATGATTTGATATATACTTTAACTTTTAAGAATAGTTGTATTTAGCAACGAGCTTACTAAATTTCTGAAAATTTAATAATCAACACTTGTGAGCTGACATAAACTACTGCAACAGTCTGCCACAAAAAAAATGTTTAAATGACTTTGTAGGCTAAAATGTCAAAAAATAAAAGACCATTAAGTTTCTCAGGCATACTATCAAGTAACTAAATTCAGAAGTGAATCAAAAGTAGGTTTAGGGTTGTGAGTATGTGAAACACAGAATTTACTCAGGTATTATTATTTTTTAATTTTTATATTATTTTCCATATGAACAATAATAAACCTACTTTTGCCCACCCCTTAGAGGACACATAAACCCATTGTCTTCCTCAGGAGTCCAAAAGCAAATTCTATATTTTAATCAATCACTAAGAAGGCAAACATGTTTGTTACAAATATTCTCCTGACCAAGAAACTTCCATATAGAAGACACTGCCTGGTAAAAAACTGTTTTTCCAGAATTGCCTTAACTGAAACAACTCATTGTTTAGAAATTCTATAATCACTAAAAAGGAATACAGATTCACTGTCATAGACTAAATAACTCTCTGAAAACATACCTGTGATTCTAAATGAGATGAAGAAGCAGAAAGCCTGAACAGACCAATGACAGCTGGTGAAATTGAAGCAGTAACCAAAAAACTCCCAACACACAAAAGCCCTGGACTGGACAATTTCACAGAAGAATTTTACAAAGCATTTAAGGAAGAGTTAACCCCTATCCTTCACAGACTATTCCAAAAAATCCAAGAAGATGGAAGACTCCCAAACTTCTTATGAAGGCAGCATCATCCTAATCCCAAAACCAGATAAATACATAACAAAGAAAGAAAACTTCAGGCCAATATCACTGATGAACACAGATGCTAAAATCCTCAACAAAATATTGGCAAACTGCATCCAGCAATACATTAAAAAGATCATACACCATGGACAAGTGAGATTCATCCCAGGGATGCAAGGATGGTACAACATTCACAAATCAATAAACATAATACATCACATAAACAAAATGAAAGACAAAAACCACATGATCATATCAATAGATGTGGAAAAAGCATTTGATAAGGTACAGCACCCATTTATGATTAAAACACTCAGCAAAGTGGGAATAGAGGGAGCATTCCTCAACATAATAAAGGCCATATATGAGAGACCTACAGCCAACGTCATACTCAGTGGACAAAACTTAGAGTTTTCCCACTAAGATCAGGAATGAGAAAAGGATGCCCTCTCTCACCACTCCTATTCAACATAGTATTGGAAGTCCTAGTCACAGCAATCAGACAAGAAAAAGAAATAAAAGGAACCCAAATTGGAAAGGAGGAAATGAAACTGTCATTGTTTGCAGATGACATGATAGTGTACATAGAAAATCCTGTAGACTCCACAAGAAAACTACCTGACCTAATAAGTGAATTTGGCAAAACAGCAGGATACAAAGTCAATATTCAGAAATCAAAGGCATTTTTGTACACCAACAATGAAATATCAGAAACAGGAATCAGGAAAAAAATCCCATTTGATACAGCAACAAGAAAAGTAAAGTACCTAGGAATAAACCTAACCAAGGAGGTAAAAGACCTGTACTCAGAAAACTACACAACACTGAAGAAAGAAATTAAGGAAGACACAAACAAATGGAAGCATGTACCATGCTCATGGATTGGAAGAATTAACATCATCAAAATGTCCATGCTACCCAAAGCAATTATAGATTCAACACAATCCCTGTTAAAGTACCAATAACATATTCATAGATCTAGAACAAACATTTCAGAAATTTATATGGAACCATAAGTGATCCTGAATAGCTGCAGCAATTTTGAGAATGAAGAACAAAGTAGGAGGGATCACAATACCTGATATCAAACTGTATTACAAGGCCACTGTAATCAAAACAGCCTGGTACTGACATAAGAACAGACACATAGGCCAATGGAAGAGAACAGAGAGCCCAGAAATAAACCCAAGTCTCTATGGTCAATTAATATTTGACAAAGGGGGAAGAAGCATAAAATGGAGTAAAAGTAGACTCTTCAACAAATGGTGTTCAGAGATCTGGATAGCTACATGCAAAAAAAATGAAACTTGATCACCAACTTACACCATACACAAAAATACATTCAAGGTGGATAAAAGATTTAAATATAAGTCATGACACCATAAAGTCCTAGAGGAGAACATAGGCAGGAAAATCTCAGATATCCCATGCATCAACATCTTCACTGATATGTCCCCTAGAGTAAAGCACATAAAAGAAAGAATAAACAAATGGGACCTCATCAAAATAAAAAGCTTCTGCACTGCTAAAGAAAACAGCATTAAAATAAAAAGCAAGTCAACTGCATGGGAAAGCATATTTGCCAATGATACCTCAGACAAGGGTTTCACCTCCAAAATATATAAAGTCACACACAACTCCACTCCCGGAAGAAAAACCACCCAGTTAAAAAATGGGCAAAAGACCTGAACAGACACTTCTCCAAGAGCCCAGAGATATATGAAAAGATGCTTAGCATCACTAGCCATCAGAGAGATGCAAATTAAAACCACAGTGAGATACCACTTCACACTGGCAAGAATGGCCATCATAAACAAAGCAGCAAAAAACAAGTGTTGGAGAGGATGTGGAGAAAAGGGAACCCTAGTGCACTGTTGGTGGGAATGCAGACTGGTGCAGCCACTGTGGAAAACAGTATGGAATTTCCACAGAAAACTAAAAATGGAACTGCCTTTTGACCTGGCAATTCCACTGCTGGGATTATGCCATAAGAACCCTGAAACACCAATTCAAAAGAACCTATGCACCCCAATGTTCATAGCAGTACAATTCACAATAGCCAAGTACTGGAAGCAACCTAAGTGCCCATCAGTAAATAAGTGGATCAAAACACTGTGGAACATTTACATGATGGAATTCTACACAGTAGAAAGAAGGAGTTCCTACCCTTTGCTACAGCATGGTTGGAACTCTAGAGCATTATTTTAAGTGAACTAAGCCAGGGGGTGAAAGACAAATACCATATGATCTCACCTTTAAGTGGAACATAATCAACAAAACAAGCAAGCAACCAAAATATTACCAGAGACTTTGAAATTTAGAACAATCTGACAGTAACAAGAAGGGAGGTGGGAGGGGATAATGGGAGGGAAGGTGGGAAGGGTTTTCAGGAACAACTGAAAGGATACATGGACAAAACCTAGGGATGGGGGAATCCGGGGAGGGACGTGGGGATGGCTGCAGTGAGGGAGATTGGTGGTGGGTATATGCAGACAACTGTACTTGAACAACAATAAAATTTTAAAAAATTCAAAAAGAGAAAAAAGATGAAGTATAGCATAGTATTGAAAACCTTTGAATCCTGCTCTTGCACTAATCATCTGTGTGGTGAGAAATTTCTGTTTGGTCTTTTATTGTCCACCCATGCTTTCTTTGCCCCCTGGGCTTTCATTTTTAAATGTTTAGATTTGCAAGGGAAAAAAAAGTAAAATTTTCAATTGTCCTATCTCTTCCAAAGGACATTTGCAGTTATTTTTAAAATATATACACTAAAAAAATCTAGATATATAAATAATAAATACTAAGATAAAATAAGTATAGAAATATAAATCTAGAAGATTCCTTTTATTTTACATGCCTTCATAGTGCATATTGCATTTTACATACTGCACAGTAATTACATGTGAGTTGTAAGTATGTATTATTATTTTAAAGAACTTTCATGACTATAAAAGTAACACATGTGGATTGTAAAAATATGAAAAATACAAACAAGGTTAAACCCATGCTTAACCCTACCACTATGAACATTTTGGTACGTATAACCCCAAACTATATTATAACTACACCAACAAATAGAGAGGTTTGCAATTTGGAAGTTAATGGTATATATAATTTTGTGAGCTTTTTCATTTATTATATTGTGAATATCTTTGTTAATACTGTAATTTAAGTCATGTGACTTAAATTTTATTATAAATGAGTGGCCAATGGCATTATAATTTTTAAGTTTGACTAAAGAGTAGAGAATCAAGAACTAGATGTTAAAATTCACTTTTACACAAACAGAATAGGCAGAGCTAGTTTAGCAAGACTCCACTGAAAAATATAAATCACTCAAGACAGAGTTTTAGTAGAATGCATACAGAAAAGGGGCACAAATAATATCTGAAAGACCCCAACTCCATTTAATTCATTGATAGCTTTGATAGCTTTCAGAACCTGGATTGAACAAAATTACTCATGTATATAAATAAGTTCAGTAGCTTCTTTTAACATGCACTGTTCCATTCTCCCATTAGAGATGTTTGTTATGAACAAGATATATCCTTCTGTTGCTGTCAAAAAGTATACAGAAGGTATTAGATTTTACCCTGTTAATAAGCTAATAAGCCAATTTGTTACTGTTACATAGATGCTGGCCAAAAACGCAAGATTCCTGAATCAGAAAAAAAGAATTTTATTACTCATGACAAAGCAGTAGCCAGAAGTTTCTGTTGGTTTGCTTTGGCTCCCATGCCCTTTGATTCCTGTAGAAATAATGCAGGTAGGCCTAAATGAATGCCTTCATAAGCTGTGGGCTACATTTAAGGAGAAGAACACTGAGCTTGAGGCAAAACTTTTATAACAGGCAAAAGTAAACCTGGTCTTTGGGGAAAGATATCACCTCATTCCCCAAGGTTGCTCACTGAAAACACAAAATTGAGCAATGGCCTGGGCAAAATGCAGCCAGTGTCTTGCATTCTGGGCATACCAAGTCAGAAAGTGCAGGAACCCTCATGCCCCATGGCAGATTGTTCTCCTCACAATTCCCATTTTCTAGTCAAAGAGTAACTCTCACAAAATCTTGGTATTTATGAGACTGTTTTTCCTTTCTTAGTTAAAATTTTTGATTTACTTTTTTATAGGCCTTTAAAAAATAGGCATTATTTAAAAAGCCCTGTATATATATTTATCCAATCTATAGACATTTATTGAGCATCTATGATGATAGGAAATGTGCTACATGATGGACTACCCTTGTTTCTAATTCTTATTTCTGCTACTTTCTCTCAAGAATTATTGGACATGAATATGATTGTTTTTGTTCAATATTTTCCAAAGTACCTGATTTTGTAGCACTTTCTTCGTATTTTCTTTCTCAAATTCGATCTTTCTTAGTCAGATTAAATCTTTTTCATACATGTTTCTCCTGGTCTTTCACTGCCTACTATTCCATGCCTTTTCAGGAATCTATCATTGTGGAGTCATCATCATACAGAAAATAAAACCTGTCCTGGCTGGTGTGGCTCAGTGGACTGAGCAAGGGCTGCGAACCAAAGGGTCACCAGTTTGATTCCCAATCAGGGCACATGCCTGGGTTGCGGGCCAGGTCCCCAGTATGGGGCACTCGGGAGGCAACCACACACTGATATTTCTCTCCCTCTCTTTCTCCTTCTCTTCCCTTCTGTCTAAAAATGAATAAATAAAATATTAAAAACAGAAAAGAAAAGAAAACCTTATTTTCTAGTAGCATCAGCATAAGCAATTTTGAACTCTGCACCTGCTTTTTGTGCCAAAGTCACAACTTTCTGCTTGAGGTCTAAATCCATCTGTGTTCCCCTTAGTCTTCCAGTTTTCCTCCTAAAAGCTCCAGGTCCGTAAAACTACGTTGCATCTTTCTTCTGGCTCTCTCAGTCCTCCTACATAAATGTCTCTGAGGAGGACGGTTGGTAAGCTTTACATATCTTGGCAAGCTTGTTGATGAATCCTAGGTGCTTACTCCAGGAAGGGAGCACACATTCCAAATGACAATTCAATTTCAGGCCTGTATATGCCTACCTCACTCCACATCTCATTAAGTAGCTACATACTACCCTATTTTTCTCTTCCTCCAAGAAGTGGTAACTAGATTCCAAACACCTGTTATAGACCATGCACACCCCTGCCCTGCCCATTGTCTGTGAAGCAAGGAATGTGCAGTCATCTTCACAATGTTCAAATTCACAATTAACTGTACTGTATTTCTACTCCTCTTTCTATCCTGTGGCAGATTCTACTCCATGTTAACCTCTCGGCACTGGTTTTGATTGCCTTTTATCTCCTTAAATCTTTTTTCTTTCTGACTTGCTTTCTGATTTTTTTTTACCTTAACCTAAGAAGCTTTTATCCTGATTTATAAGCCAGAGTGTCGACAAAGGCATTCCTCAAGTCCCTCAGTTTTTCCCTTAGCAGGAAAGCTAGCTTGCATGAATATGCTAGAGAGGACGCCAAAAACATCATATGACTGATAGCAATTTAAAAACATCCCCTAAATTTATGTTTATGGGTCCCAAGTTGAAATTTTCTTCAGAGAAACTGTTAGTGTAATGATTTGATAGGCCTGTTTTCTGGAGACTAGAGGAACTCCTGCAAACATTGCCTTAACCTGGCTTGGCCACTCTGCTCCCCTCCCAAATAATCTGTGCTAATATTAAAAAAATAAATTATTATCATAGCTAATTTTATCAGAATATCAACCTCATTTTGCCTTGGTAAACAAATAGCTATACTACATGATACTCACCATTTAATGAATACTTACTATATGCCATGTGCTTTATTACTTTATTATAGTATAGATAATTATTATAATGTATGGTGTAAGTAAAAAATTTATAATTCTAAGTGATTTCCAGTATTAAAATGGTAGACCTGGGAATCAACCCCAGGCAGCCAGATTCCAGATATGTGTCCTTAATCCCTTAATCACTTTATAGCAATTCATCATAAAGAAAATAAACCTCTATTTTCCAATGGTATCAACATCAGTAGTTTTAACTTTTGCATTCTGTTTTTTATACCAAAGTCACAACTTCCACTTTGTAAACCCATCTGTATTTATAGATGCAGATGTAAACAGATATATATATAATATATGAATAAAATTATAACAATAAATATATTATACATGTAAACATTTATAGATTTAGTGTTCACAATAATTCAGCAAGGCCAGTTATCCACAATTTTAAAATGAGAAAACTTAGGCAGAGAGAAGTTAAATAAATTTCTTAGGGCAATCCACCTGTAAGTGGTAAATCTTAAATTCAAACCTAAATTTCACTGATCTCTTTTCACAAAGCACACTGCCTCTTGTGTAAATTCTTGTCATCATAATTAAAGCTTGACAAATAATAGTATCATTGTATTAGTCATCTATTGACAAAATAATTCCATATAACAAGTAACCACAAAACCTCAATGAACACATTTTTTTTAATGTATTTATTTCGCATTTCCCTGTGGCTCCACTTACTTAGGCTGAGCTTGCACATATATCTGTACTCAGCAGTAAGTCAGGTAAACACACTTCTGATCTTGACTGGGCTCACTCACATGTCGTGGGATTGGTTGACTGTCAAATGATTTAGGATGGTATTTGTTGCAATGACAAAAACAATAAGGCTCTGCTAGCCTGAATATATTCTAATGACAATGGCAGAAATCCAAGAGAAAGGGGAAAATATTAAGGCCTTTTTCAGGCTCTCACTTTTGTCATGTCTGCTAACAGCCTACTGGTCAAAGAAAGTCCCTTGGCTGGGTCCCCAGTATCAGTGGTAGGACACTACAAGGTTACATGGTGTAGGGTGTGGATACATGAGGGGTGAAGCACTGTGGCCATAATACAACCAATTTCCTGCAGTCACTTGCATGGGGGCTTGGTAACCAAGTCATAGAATTATGCATTTAGTTGTATGTGAGAAGTGATTACTAAACTTCCAGGAATTTTGGGAGCCAGTTGTTAAAACCATTCATAGCTTGAAAACAACACATACTGAGAGTATTCATATCACAAAAACTAGTCAAAATCTGCAAATCAGGGCTTTATATTGTCAGTTTATCAGCACACTGCTGTATGTATCCCAGAACTTTCAATTTAATGCTTTTCCATACAGAAAATTTCAAATGACTACGTGAAGTTACTTTTCTATTTTGCATCAAAAAATAGTAAAGACATTATGATCAGGTTGTTATTTTGTTTTCCATATTTACCTTCTATGTATGCAAAGAGCCTAAAATTAATTGTTCTAAGATAGAGATAGCTCATCATTTCTTGAACAGGTACATAAGAATAGTAATTAAGTAAAAATCATCAAAGAAATTACTTTTGAGTCTAAAGATTCCAATTTGCTATTTTGAAGGATATTTAATTCTCATTCATTCTGTGTCTTTAGCAAATCTGGTGTAGATAATTCCAGGGCAGCATCAGGTTACAAAACTCTATGAATTTTTGTCTGCAGACAGTTGAAGCTAAAATTCAGGTTGACCTAGAATCATAGATCGTATGTGGAATTCCTTCTATCACTGAAAGGATTTGAGCATAGCTGTGTCTTTTTTCACAAAAATAAAATAAAAGTTCACTCTATTTCAAATACAAGAAAGTGTTTCACAAACTGTGACTGATAAAGCTGGGGATGCAGAAAATGTGAATTTTTAAACTTTTTAGCCATTCCCCAAGTCTCTAGTATCTCATCACCATCATCTTTAAAAAAAGGAACAGAGAAGAAAAAATAGTTGCCAGTAGGCCATGTTTCAAGAAATTATAAAATATTAGAAAGTGTTGAAAATGACCAATATTGGTGTTTTCTTTCCTCAGAAAGGGTAAAAGAAAAAAAAAAGGTAAGAAAAGTATGCCATCTTCATCCCTGTGTATGTGCGCTTATTCTTTGCTCATCCACCCAAGACCCCCTGAATACCAAACTAGTCCCACACGTGGCCCACTCCCTCCCCCAACAAGATAAAAGAAACTATTGTGAACCAGGAAAAACAAGCCAAACTGCAGGCACAGGTGCGTATTAGTGGGAAGGAACTGCTCATAGAAAGAAGAAGGTGATTCACAGAACAGCTATAGCAGATGATAAAAAAAAAACAACAACTTCATTTCTCCTGAAAGGAGTTAGGGGTAAACTATATCTCTGGTATTGGAAAGGTAAATATGTCCACAAACCAAGGAACAGTGATCCACTTGAACAACCCTAAACGTTAGGCATCTCTGGCAGCGAACACTTTAACCATTACAGGCCATCCTGAGACAAAGCAGCTGACAGAAAAGCGACCCAGCGTCTTAATCCAGCTTGGTGCAGCAGTCTGCCTAGTTTAAGGAGACTGGCTGAAGAACTGCCCAAACAATCTGTGAATGATAAAGCACCCCTTGCTACCAAAGAGGATGATGATCTTGTGGGGAATTGTGATGAGGCTTCCAAAAATGAAGCAAACTGAACTGAGTCAATTTCTGAAGAAGATAAATTTGAAAAAATTAATGGGAGCTGCTCAGTTATACTGAATGCTTTTTCAAATTTTGTATGTAGATCTCATAAAATCTAGATCTCTAATATTTTTAAGCCAAATCCCCTTGGACGCTGCAGCTGTTTTCAGTTTTTGCTTATACACAAATCACTCTTTGCAGGTAATTAGGCTGAAGAAGCCTGGGAATAAAGTTTGAAACAGAAGTTTGTAATACAGTTCTTTGCCTAGTTAAAAGAAAGTGTGAAGTGATTCATCCTTCTCTGTGAAAAATTTAACTATAATAGTTAAGTTGTGAAATTGCACCCATTGTTTTTTCCTTATTAAGAAATGAAAACACAGCCCTGGCCTGTGTGGCTCAGTTAGTTGGAGCAGTGTCTGTAAACTGAAAGGTTGCGGGTTCGATCCTCCGGTCAGGGCACGTACTGATTGATGTTTCTCTCTCCATCCATATTTCTCTCTCACCACCCCCTTCCTGTCTCTAAAAAGTAATGAAAAAATGTCCTCAGGTGGGGATAAAAAGGCAATGAAAACATTGAATTTGAGCACATACATATATATTCTCTCTCCCTTTCTCTCTCTCTCTCTCTATATATATATATATATATTTTTTGTAAAATGTAAAGAGTATACCAGAAGCCAAAGTGTCTCAGTTCAAACACCAGCTACAAGCTCTGTGACTCTGAGAAAGTACTTAACCTCTCTGTGTTCATTTCTCCATCTATAAAATATGGATAAAAAATTTCTAGTTCATAGGGTTATTAGAAGTATTAAAACAATTAGCATATGTAAAGTACTTAGAGTTTCCTATAAATTCTAAAAAAATGCTACCTGCTATTATTACATGAATCCCAAACCATTTTCATTCAAGTAGGTTTTTTAAAAACGAATCAGTTAACTCAGAAATGTTAATACTGTAAGTTGTCATTATTTAAGATACTGCATTATTTCTCAAGGATTTGTGTCTTAACATCAGTATAGTTTAGGAGGGTGTGGACACGTTCCGAGGAAGGCATCAGCAGCTCAGGCTCAGGGTGAAGAAAAGGACCTCCCACTTCAGCTTTAAAGGCCAAGTATATTAATATATATGGAAGTGTATATAGTAAAGAGCTTATGAACACATGTGATATCTGTGTCACTTATAATCCCATATCCCTTAAATCATAGGACATCAAATAGACCTAAGTGTGCTTAACAATTATTCTTGTTTTAAGTATCTTTTGAAAAGGAAAAACTCACATGTATTGGAAATATTTATGTGTATTTTTATCTTTTAATAACTCTAACTTCACACTGGGGTGAAAGTTAAAGTGGGAATTGTTATCTCTTGATGGGATATACCTGGCAAAAGCCCGGGAGACATATGGGAAAAAAGAAGAATGCATGGTCCTGATAATGAAATATGAACCACCATAAAAGATGACTTTACAATTTTATAATGTACTAAGCTGAGATACAAAGATGTTTTTATATTTTGTAAGCATGGAGCTTAATTATACAGAATAAAAAATTAGAAGTCTCATATATACAAAGACATGTATATCTTAATAAAAACACACTGAGGTAAAAACTGAAAAGTTACATTCCATAAAATGATTTTATTGGGCAGTGCTTGTAGGTAGATAGAAATAGGTATAGGCCAGTGATGCTGTTTATAAATCCAGGAAATCATGTGTTATAATAATATTAGGTAGCATCTATAAAACAGACCCAGTTTGTTTTTCTAGGCTTTGTTGGAATATATATATTATATAATATATATTTTATCTTGTTATAGAATATACATTTTTATATTTATATTAAGAAAAATATAACTCATTTATATTTATAAATTAAATAACCTCAGACACTTTCAATATAATAGTCATGGAACATATTGTAAGGAAACAATATTAAATAATTTTAGGGGGAGGTTCAAGTAACAAATAAAAAGAACCCATGAACAAGGACAATGAGGGGGAGGATTGAATGTGGGAGAGGGGGGTGGGAAGGGCAGGGGAGAGTAATGGGGGAAAAATGTGGATGACTGTAATTGAACAATAAAAAACTTAAAAAGAAAAAAGAAAAATTAAAACTTATGGTATGATAGCTCATCACTCAAAATCAACCAGAGTCAAGTCTGTATTTAGAAGCCTAGATTTTCAAAGAATAGTATTCCAGACCAACCTGAGTGATCTTTATAAGTAAAACAACAAAATAAAGAATACTTTAAATATCAGCCTGGAGGTGTTTTATAATATACCCAAGTACTTTCATTACATTATATGAAGTCAAAGTTGTCTATATAACTGGTCTCACTGTTCATCACTGTTGAATGGTCTCTGCTCATAAAGCACTCATCCTCCCTGCTCATTAAAAGGACTCAGTCTTAAAGAACACATCAGGTATGTGGACACTGGGCCATTTAATCAAACAATTTTTTTCTGATACATCTACAGAGAAAGAAGAAAACTGTTTTTAGGGGTAAGATAAATGCTTTTGGGATCCCGCTACAGGTGAGAATGGTTGACTCAGCAGCACTTTGAGTGCAATGCAGGACCCACAGAAGCGACGTGATGGCATTGTGGTTTACTGCACTCAGCAGCACTCGGGAGGAGTGTTATATTCACATAGATTTCCCCTAGCTGAAATTAAATTCTCTCTTCTTTGTGCTTGCACAGACATGATTTCTTCCTCTCCTACAGCATTTGCCATATTGTGCCTTACTCTGAACTCTACTTTTTTGTGTAAAAAGTTGAAACATCAATCTTTACAACTATCTTCACAAAATTAAAAAAAAATTCTATTTTCCCTCCCTCCATATATCCTTCTTCTAAATCAGCAAGTTTCAACCTGTGTGCTACGGCACACTGGTGCGCTGCAAGGATTTTCAAGACATGCAATACCTGACTATTTAGTCAGGGGCACTGACCTCTTTTCCCTTAGATTATCAAATTTAAAAAACCACAACAGCCAACACAACAATAGTCACCAAGAGTGAATGAATCAAAATCATACCTACTTTTTGTCAGATTGGTAAAAAATTTATTTTTTGGTGTGCTGCATAATTTTAGTAATTAGTTTATGTGTGCCATGAAATGAAATCTTATCTTTTGCAACAGCATTGATGGACCCTGAGATTATTACGTTAAGTGAAATAAGTCAGTCAGAGAAGGACAAATACCACATGATCTCACTTATATGTGAAATCTAATGAACAAAATAAGCTGGTGCACAAAATAGAAACAGAGGCATAGGTACATGGAACAGACTGATAGCTATCAGAGGTGAAGAGGGAGAGGACAGGAGAGAAGAGGAAGAGGAGAGGAGAGAGGAGAGGAGGGGAGAGGGGAGGGGAGGGGAGAGAGGAGAGGAGGGGAGGGAGGAGAGGGAGAGGGGGAGGGGAGGGGGAGGGGAGAGGACAGAAAGAGGGAGAGAAAAGGAAAGGGGAGGAGAGAAGAGGAAGAGAGGTGGAAGGAAGGAAGGAAGGAGAAGACGTTTTAATTGACTTAGTTTTAGCTGTCTTCTGTGTAATCAGAAAGTTGAAGAACAGAGAGCTGATCTAGTGAAGAGGTCAAGGATGAAACTTGAAAGCTTTAAATTATAACTCAGCTGTACAAACAATTTCACAAGATTACCCTTTCAAAACATTTAGAGTCCATTATTCTGATAAAGGCACTGAAGGTTTAGGAGTGGAAAAGAAAAAATAAAAGATAAAGAGCCTTGGAGTAGAAACTAATATATCTAAATTAAGTCTGCATGTGAGGCGGCAGGAAAAAAATCAATCATAGGTTTTGACCCATAAGGATTTTGCTGCTTATCCATAAGAAGGTGAGGCCATTAAGTGCCATGTGTACCATCCACTACTACAGATTTGCAGGCTCTTATGAAGATACAGGACATGGTCATTATGAGCTGTATTTAATTTAAGGAACTCTAGCATGGTTTCAATAAGTCATTCAAAAAAGTACTTTAAAAGCATAAAACAGCCCTGGCTGGGTAGCTCAGTTGGTTAGAGCGTCATGTGCTATGCCAAAGTTGCAAGTTTGATCTCTGATCAGGGCACATACAAGAACCAACTAATGAATGCATAAATAAGTAGAATAACAAATTAATGTCTCTCTCTCTCTCTCTCTCACACACACACACAAACTCAATAAATAAAAATTTAAAAGAAGTATAAAACAAATTAGATGCTTGATTTGTTCATGTTACACCAAATTAGTTTGACTGAATACATACTGATATACATATTTCCTGAAGTAAACGGTCATTTGGGGTCACATGTAATGACATCTTTAAGAGACAGAAATAGAGAAATGGTCCCAATTAGTATAATACCTGGGTTTAGTTGTCCTCTTTTCCTTCCCTCTTCCCCATTTCACAGGGAATTTGGCTATTATGATATTAAAAAAGAAAGAAAAAGATCTAGAGAGAATGAGAGAATAATTGGTTTATGGATATAAGACTGTGGCATAATTTGGAACAGAAACTGGGCAACAGAATGTAGTGTGTGGCAAGAACGAAACTAAATGTGTCTAGTTCATCTCAGAAAGCTCAGTTTTGCCAGGTGGTGGCTTAGAAATTAACTTTGTATTTGTATCAGTCTGGTTCCTTGGAAGAATAGCACCTTTTCTGTAGGCTTACAGTCTATATAGTGTCTCTCTATAGACTTAGTCTCTTTTTGGATATGTTTGGTTAAAGGCCCTTTATTCCTAAGTTTTGTGATACCTTAAACAATCAAACCATGATTTTAGCTGAAAAACATTTTTATGGAGGAAAAAATAAATGCAATGTGGGACTATGCAGTACTACATGAGAGACCAAAGAAATAATCTCCTTTATCAGTATAGCAGCACCAACTAAATCCTTACAAGGCTGCCAGGCTTGTTGTGTGAGTGTCTGAAATAAGACTTCTTTATTGCATTTCATGGACTGTCAGCACCTTCTACACCATGGAAGATTAGCCCATGATCTGTCTTACAAAATGTGTGAATCCAAAAATACTTTGTGGTTTTATGACACTTATCATAAACAGAAAATCCCATTATCAAGATTCATGACATATCCTGATTTCAAGGTCTTAAGGACCACAGAGTAACCAAGAGACTATATAAAATGTAACCACAATGCAGTAGTTATTTCATTTTTTATATATTATGCATAACTAACTTTAATATCATCCATGATTTGTAAAAATAAGACCTGTAGTCATTTCTCTCAGCACAGAAAAACAAAACTTGAAGAAGGTTGTCATGAGAAATAATAAATGAAAGTTACAGTGAAAGACTTAGCAAATATGAATAGCCATACACTGTCAAAAATAATCAAAGAACATTTTAATGTGAATGAACTGGCAATTTATGTAAAAGCACTTATTTGTAAATCAGCAGTTTCGATGAATTACTTTAGTGTAATCAGACCACCCCCAATATATTGTGTTTAGTGATGAGCATTATATTCTAAGAGGGAAGTATACATTTTAGAGCATATTCAGAGGTAAAACAAGGACTCAATATCCTTTGAGGCAAGCTGTAGTATTTGGGAAGATTTACACTGGAAAAAAAGACAAATCAGAAGAAATACGGTGTTTTGAATCACGTGTATGGCTGTCATGTGAAGAATTAACTGTTTTCTGTGTCTCCAAGGTAAGTAGGGAAACACTGACAGTGGGAGGAAGTTTTTTTATTCTGTATGATGTTGACTCTGGAGTTCTCTGTGGGTAGAATAGGCTATCTAAGAGGAAATATTGGGTGGGCCAAAAAGTTTGGTTTTTTCCATTCAGTGGCTCTAGTAGTGCTTAGCTGTCTTTAACTTCATTCAAAACAATTTTGTTAGATTGTATTGTGGCAGCTGTCATATCAGCGTGGATTTAAAAAAACATCAAAATTGGTGAATTTTTGTGTAGTCATTTTAATATTGAAGATGGAAGAAGATATGCAACATGTTTTGGCATATTATACTTTATTATTTTAAGAAACATAAAAATGCAACTGAAATGCAAAAAAAGATTTGTACAGTGTATGGAGAAGGTGCTGTGACTGATGGAATGTGTCAAAAGTGATTTGCAAAGTTTCTAGGTACTACTGATATTTAGGCCAAATATTTCCTTGCTGTGGTGCTGTCTTATGCATTGGAAGATGCTGAGCAGCACCCCGGGCCTCTACCCATTAGAAGCCAATAGTGGGAGATAGCCGACATACTCAAAATATCCAAATCAGTAAAGTTATTGGTGAAAATGAAAAATATGTCTTTTTTACAGAAAAAAACTAAATGGACTTTTTGGCTAACCCAACAGTTTTCTAGTTGCTAGACATATTCACATACAACTTGGCATAACTATTCTGCAGAAATTTCAAACACAGGAAAGGCAGTGGAAAAAAAACAAAACTTCCAAATGTTAAATCATTTGACACCTTTATAAGTATTATACGATAAATATGAACACATATTAGAACAATAAACAGTCTAATTTATGTGTCCTAATAATGGGGACATTTTTAGGAAGAGCAGAAGGTGATAATTATCTATCTCCATGGCCCTCACTATTGCCACTTTCTAGTTGAAGCCCCTCCTATGAATAGCTACTGTACTAATTTTTATGATGCCATCTCCTCTTGATAAAATTAGTCAACCAGAAGTAACTCTATTTCCCTGCATTCTAGAATAACAGCAATAACTTAAGGTAAAGAGAGAAATGTTGGCATGGGCAGTGTCTCTGCTTGTATCATCACAGAAAACCTAATGGCCACTCAATAATGCTCATTGATTTCATTCATACCTACCTACCTACCAACCCACATACCTACATACCTGCATACCTGCATACATAGCATTGAACCTTTATTCAGTGGATGTTACTTACTGAATAATCTCATTATTACTAAGTCTCTACCCATCCTGAAGTTTTTCCCATAATGGACCTTGGAACAGGCCTAGTTTGGATGGAGTCAGGAAGTTAATCTCCAATTAAATGCATTGTGGTAGTTTCTAAAAGCAAATATTACTGAAAAAGTTTTACGGCAAGATGTGGTTGTTGTTAGGTTTCTTACTAATGAGTATATGGCAAATGGGAGCTACAGAACGTCACCAATGCCACAGTACCATTTGAGAGAGGGTTAGGTATTCAGAAAAGTGAAAGGGCTTTTAGAAACCCTGCAGGCATTTCTTTAGCTTAGAAAGAACTTTGGGAAAACAAAATGTGTTAATTGTTATAAAAGTCACCTCTCTAATTGCTGCTGAAACAAAAATCCTAGGAAATTTCTGTGGTTAGATTTAAGAGCACACTGACTAAATCAAGGTTTCAGGGAAGTGGTTTTGAGCTGTGTTCAAGGAGAACAGACTAGAGATCCTGTTTGTCAATAATGTAAAGATGTCAGTAAGTCTGTGTGGAGCCTGGTGAAGAACTCAAAACTAGAAAGACACACCTGTAAAGGCAAGAACCCCAAACTTGTTAATCAGCACACTGATTATAGCTATATACTTATAACTCGCATCACCAGATATATTTTCAAGATTCCCTTGGCACTTTGGCACTTTGGGAAAACTGTGTTCTTGAACACATTCTGAAAGTACTCTACTGTAATACACACTGGAGAGAAGAGGAAGGAACAGAGAAGAGAAAGGCTTTCAATCAAAGTGGTCCAGTTGATAGAAAAGCTCTTTCTTCTCCATTCCTCCCAAGACTTATTCCCTCTAACACCAACTCTTTTCAAACTTTGACTAGTGACAGCAGAGGTTATTCTAAGAATGCTATTCTGGCAGCTATTTTTAACTGAACTTTGTTTATTGACAAATATAAAATAAAGACTAGATGTTGCTTTAGTTCTTCAGGTTAATATATTTGTATATCATTGGAAAACAACTATTGGGTTTTAAAATGGAAAAAGTATATATAATACACTTTCTTGCTTCATATGCCATATGATGCTGTACTGTAATACCAATATTTATAGTATATAAATATCCATAGTATGAGTGAACAATTTAATATTTCAATATCAAAACATTGAAGGGTATTCTTTTAAATCTCAGAAACACAATAGTGTAACATCACTCTCACATTCTTCCTTCTCATCCCCAATTCTACTGTCCTAGTCTATAAACACTGCCTTATAATTACTTGCCTGAACTATAATAATCTCCTAAACTCCCATCTTCCTCCATTCCATTCAGCTTATAAAACATAGGCAGATTAATCTCTCTAAAAAAGTACAGCTGTCATATACCTGCCTAAAAAGCAGTAGTAGTTCATCATTAACCATAGAACAAAAATAGGTAGCCATTGTAATTTATTGAGCAGGTTCTGATTAGTGTTTTCAAGGACTGATTTTAATAGCACCTAGATTAAAGAAGGGAGATGTACCTGAGAATTTCAATAATCTGGTCTAAATATTGAGAATCTAAATGTGGTAGTGGTACTTATAATTCCAGAAAAACCCCACACATTCAAGAAATATTGCAAATTTTAATTGCCTTGAGGATAGTTTGATTTAAAGAGGAGAAGAGAAAACCAAAAAGTTGGATGATACTGGGGAACTAAGAGGGTACTACTGCCCGTGACAATAATGAGGAAAATTAGAAAAGGCAATCAGTTTGGGAAATGAATTAATTAGAAATGGTTATGGGATTGTAAATAAAAATGTTGGAAATAGGGCAATAGCTTTATTTATAGTTGGGGACTTTAGATAGGTACTTGACCATAAGGTGAGAATTTAAATATTAAAAAGACTTTAAAATTAATGGGAATGCATGCATTATCAGAAAAAAATGACTTTAAACAGGGAAGAACATAATGCCAGAGGTTGAACTTTAAAGAATACCTACACTCAAGAGGGAAGCTTAGAAGCTAGAATTGCTAAACATTAGGCAAATATGTAGGAAGAGATCCAGTAGAGTTCAGTGTTACAGAAGTTCAGCAGAAATAAACTGCTGTAATATCAAACAGGTTGCAGATGATAAAATGCCTTTATATTTGGTGATGTGAAAAATCTCACCAAATCCAAAGATGACATTTGAAGGATAAGAATCAGAGTGGTGAAGGTGGATAATAAATTGTATGAGTATTAAAAGGAAATTGGGGTAATGAATAACACTTTTATAGAGCTTCGTAATTTATAATGGGCTCTTTACATACCATAAAATATTAATAAAATAGATAGAAACTGTTTGGTTCACGTAAGATAACTTTTAAAATTAAGGAGATTTGGCAATCTTTACAGACAAAAAAAAAAAAAAAAAAGAGTTGGAGGAAAAGAAGACCGAAGCAGCTGGAGGGGATAAAAATAGGAAGTTAACTCTATTCTGCAGTATATAGGTACTGAATGGAGGGCACATGTGAGGGAAGGATATGTAGTAAGTTTTACCAAGAACCTACTCAGCTAAAGATAAGAACAAATGAAAAATATCATTCCGTGTTCACATTTTTTTCCAGGAAAGAGAGGGAGAGATCATCTTTTGAAAGTGAGAGTGGAGCAGGGGGCTTTCAAAGAGAAAAGTCTGCAACAACTATTGAATTGTTAAGCAAGCTGAATTTTGACAGCATGAATTTGTACTGGATCAAATCATCAGAGGCCTCCACCCTCTCCCATCATGTGATGATACAGAATTAGGACTGTATAGATCAAATATTGGGGATAGATTCAATTTTGAGTATTTCATTATGAGCTTGGCAAAAGTCTACCATTGAGCTAAGTCTACCAAAAGCAAATACAATCTGATGTAATTTTAAAGGGTCCCAACACACTAACCAGTGATTTCCAACTAGTATGCTACAAGAGTTTTTAAAACATGCAATACTTGACTATTTAGTCAGGGTCCCTGACCTCTTTTCCCTTAGATTGTCAAATAAAAAAAAAATGACAACAGCCAGTACAACAATAGCTACCTGGTGTGGATAAAAAAATTAATCCTACTTTTGTCAGATTGGCAAAAAATATGTATTTTTGGTGTGCCACCAAAATTTTAGTAATTAGTTTATATGTGCCATGAGGTAAAAAAAGAATTTTAGTAGTTTATGTGTGCCATAAGGTAAAAAAAGATTGAAAATCACTGCTAAATTATGAAGATTTTTGAATATGAAAGTTTTTAATGTTTTCAAATAGCTATATAGGTATTAAAATATTTCCAGAACTTTATACTGTAATATTGACCAGATATCCTTTCTTAATGGCATTCTTGGTGTCCATACTACTACTACTACTAATAAAATAATATATTATATATTATATTAATAATATATCATTAATGTTATACTATAATATCACACTATATTAATTATATCATATTATTATATATTAGTATATAACATCATTATAACATATAAAATATAATAATAGGATATAATAATAATATCCTAACTTTGTGAGGTGGCCAAAAGTTCACACATTACTTTCATATGTATTATTTCATTTGATAGTCACAAGTCCTGGCACCACCAACTTGGGTCAGTATAAAGAATGTAGAACATCTGAATTGTTTTCAACTTTGTCGATCATAACCTTTCTCCTGTCCTACCATTTATAATGATAGCTTAGAAGAAGTTACGGTAATGTTTTAAGAGAAAAAAACACTCTTTCATTTGCAATGCATTTTTTGGATTTGCTTCTACCTATGGTTTTGGTTCTCACCTTTTGTCTTTTGCCTAGACATAAAAATGTGGGTAGTGCCTAGGGCTGTGGCTCATTGAAGAATGACCTCTGTACTTACAAGCTTAACTAAAGGACTTTGTAACCTCTTTTTACTTTGAGTTTGATAAAATTCTAGGCTAATTGCAGCAATATAATTCTATACACTCAAAGCACTGAAGTTCAATCAAATAATTCAGCAAATTAATACCAAGTATCTTCTCTACACAAATAATATATGTGCTTAATTTTCACAATACCACAGGGGAAATAACAAATGTCCAGGAAAGAAGTATAGGTTTTATGTGATTATAAACTCAGGAGATGTACCAGAGTGATAGCACTGTCAGAAAAGCCAATTGCTCCTGGGCTGTGCTACAAGATGTCTGGCATATAGAGCAAGGGTTGTGACAGACTACCATGTTCTTATTTATATTCTTCTTATATTTCACACCTGGAATGTTCACCTATGGATGCTTAGAAAAATTAGAGCTACCCAGAGGACAGTGTCCAGTGTGAGAGAGGGACTCAAAGCAACGTGATATCAAAAGTGTTTGAAAGAAGTAGGAATATTTAGCCAGAGAATTGAACACGCATGGGCAGAAGATGGAAGAAAGTTCGTCATTATTGTGTATGACTAACAGAGGGGAAAATTAAGGCCTTTGTATTTACCTTACAGGAGGCAGGTTTGGGCACAGAATGAGTAAGGCTTTGGATTACTTCTTAAGTATTTTAATTTACTATTTATTAAAAGATAAACAACTTCTTGTCAAAGACTTCAACATTGGGTAAGGTATTAAATAGGATATATTTAAAGTCCTTTTCAAATTTGAGTTTTATTCTTCATATATACTAGTAACATAAATCATAGTGTAATTGTGTCTGTGGGTAACTATAAAGCCCCATGAAATAAAACAAAAAGATTTCTGGCAGAGGGAATAATCTTTACAGAGAATGTATCATTTCAGTTGGAGCTTGAATGATTGGTAGGATTTTGATAGTAACGTTGGGCACCTCAAGCTAACAATTGAACAATTAAAATGTATGAGAATTTCAATCACTCACAACGCAACTTAAGTATGAAAAGAATTTTCATTTTATCAAAAACTAATTTGGTCATCTTCATGAAATTTCATTCATTGATTATATATATGCCTATATACATGCCTATTATATAGGCATATATATAATCAGTATACACACACACACACACACACACACACATATCTAATCCAGGAGCCTGGGTTCGGACAGTACTTTCATTAGTTCCTTTAGGTAAAGTTCATCTTTTTTAGGTAAGATCCTCAACCTTCCATATTCCTACCTTTTCCCCAACATCCTATTTTAGATTGTATTTGGGAATATCAGAAGAGGGAAGCTTCTACTACCTTGAGGCATCAGGACAAAGGGTCACTGGATTTGAATGTCTTTTTTCTTCTGGTCTCTGTGGTGACATTCTTTGGGTGCCTAGTTGCTTCTGGTCTTTCACTTGAAGTTGATGGCTAGAGAAGCTCATGGTTTTTGCTTTCTCAGTTTGGTCAGGGCCTGGTAGGCACCTCTGACTGGCAGGACTCATTTTTTGGTATTTTAATCATCCCTGCTCTAGAAGGTTCACCCAGTTTTCACTAAAGTATCACCTTGCTCTTTTAAACATCAGACTTCATGGCAGGTCTGCTAGCTCTCAACTCAACTGCCTTCTGAGTACACGAGCTGTCTGGAAAGTAAACTCCTGACCTCCCTCTGCATATGATGCTTTGTTCAAGGTTAATTGAATGTGGTAACCTAAGCCTGGCCAAGTGATATCCTTCTAAAGACCTGAGATTGGGACAAAAATTTTTCTGTCCTTGAGTTTTGTCATACCTATCTCTATGTTTCTAAAACTAAAACTGCTCACCTTACATCCTCAAGGTGAGAATAAGACTGTTATTGGTGGCCTTCCTTGAGCACTTCTACCTCTTTTTTGTAATTCTACATGTCAAAGAGAATAAAATTTTCTTTTACTTTACCTACCTCATTGCCACAGTCTTCTTTATATAACCTTTGCCTAAGACTTTATGGTGGAATTAGTATATCTCGTCTTCACTATGGGAGAAACTCTTATCATTGGACCACTAGGCCTAACCTTGATTTGTTAAGCCATAGGTACAGGATGACACTCTAACTAACTAAGCCACCTGGCCAAGGCAACAAATTTACATTTTATCTCTTGACAATGTCTTGATTTGAAGTCTAACAACTTGCTAAAAAATCTTACATTAAATGTCAAGAGTCAAATATTAACTCTTTCTTTTGTATTTCTTATGTAATCTAAATCCTCAGCGAAAAGCTGCCTTGGATTGAATAGGTCTTGTGCCAGAAGGTCACATTACTAGTTCTCAAAACATCACCCCCCTTTCCCATTACACAAATATTTTGGCCCCAAAATCTGATCATGTGAATTTGCCTTTTAAAGCCTTTCAATAATTTCCCATTCTCTTAAAATAAAATCATTTTAGAGGCCTTCTGAGTAATTAGACTAGGTTAGGACCCCTGTGTGAGCTTCCACAAGTTCTCATAACATTCATATAATTTTGCTTTGTTGTCTTTCTTTCCTGATGGACTTGAACTCAAAATGTCCAATATCCAGTGCATTGTCCTTGGACATGGCAGGTGCTTAATAAATATTTGTATGAGTTATAGTTTTAATTATAAGCATGAGTTATAGTTTCACTTGTAAATCTCAGTAAATTGGTAATCTAGTTTACATAGTTCCTTTTGAGGTTTTTAAAATTGATACTAGTATTCTGAAAGATGGACCCACTGGAGTTGGGCTGACAGTATCAAGTTCTAGTCCTCCAGAGCCAGGCTTTAAAAAAAATTATTTTATTTTTATTTTTTAATATATAATCTTTATTAAACTTATTACATTTTAGAGCCAGGATTTCGAACTCAGGAAATTCACCAATATGTGCCATCCTGTCATATTTCTTTTTTTTTCCACAAATGATACTAAATGACCAAAGCAATCTTTTGTTTTTTATTGTGGTTCTATTACGGTTGTCATATTTCTTAACAAATAACTTATCTTCTGCTTGGGGACACCCCTACTTTACACAAGAATTCTCTCAAACTACAAGAAGGACATCCATCCTCATTAATACCCAAGTTCATAAAGAGGACACTTCACTTTAAGATACCCAATTATCTTCCACAGATTTTTTTTGCAGCTTGCAGTTGTGCCAACTTTTCTCTCAGGCGTATTTTACCTTAATCCAGTCCTTCTGTTTTATGAGGCTTCAATTAACTACCTTTAGGCATGTCATGACCAAATGGATGTGGCTAGAAAGGGTAGCACTATAACGATCTATATGTAAATTGTTACTTTATTGGCTAACATTTATGTTCGAAATTGGAAAACCAATAAAAAGGAACTTCAATCGAATGAGCATACACAACGGGGAAAGGGGGAAGTCATTATTTTTTATCTTGAGATAACAACAGAATTAAAAACTATTCCCAAGAAGCAAATGGCAACAGAGGTCAACAGGCTATGACATGCATCCATTTTATTTTTAAAACATCTGTACCTTCACTACGTGCCCTGCAGAATCTTAACCACCATTAAAAACAATGGGCAGACAAGTTTAGGGTAATTTGAAGCACATTTTTCCGGTACAGGGAAGGAAGGGAGGGGAGAGTAAAGAAGAGAGGAAGGTTGGTTCTGTCCCTAAACGCTGCCAGTCCTCAATCCACTCAATTCTCACACGGAAGAAGCTGTTTGGAAGGCCCGGCTGAGCAAGCAGGGTATGGGGGTCTAGTAGCCAGAGACCTTGAGCGGGAGAAGAGAGCCCACTGGTTCCAAAACCCCGATACAACCGGTCTAGACACTTATTTTTCTAATAACCAATCTGCTTACTCTCACCTCCCCGTGCAGACACGCCGCAGTGCTAACCTGGGCTCCGACTGACACTGTGAGGAGGGAAAGTACTACAAATCACCCTTACCAGCAGAACGAGCCAAAGGGAGCCCCGGCACCCCGGGCGGCCCACCGCTCCTGCGGGGTGGGCTGCCGGAGGCCGCACGCGCGGGGTTACGTGGCCCAGGGCGCGAGGGCAGCCGGGGCGCGTGCGCGCGGAAGGGCAGGGAGAGGGAGCTCGCCTCGCGCCAGCAGGTGGGCGCGTCCTCTCGCGAGCGTGCGCGCGCCGCGCCTTCTCCCTCACGTTCCTAGCGCGCCGCGTCCCCTCCCAGCCAGGAGCACGCGCCTCCCGCCCTAGCACGGGTCCCTCTCGGTCTCTCAGAGGCGCACACTCCCCTGAGCTTCTGCCACGGCCATCGCTTTGGCTGCGGCTCTCTAGCCCGGCGGTTCAGCCTCGGCCCCTCAGTGCCGTGTCTTGGTCCTCTTCCCCTCCCCTCCGCCACTTCCCTTCCCTTTCCCGCCCTTCCTTCCCACCCGGTCCACCGAAAGAGCCTGGATACGAAGCAGGCGGGCTTGAGAAGGGGGTTAGAAAGATGGAGGTGCCGCGCCTGGATCATGCCCTCAACAGCCCCACCAGCCCCTGTGAGGAGGTGATCAAAAACCTCAGCCTGGAGGCCATTCAGCTGTGCGACCGGGACGGTAAGAGCGGCCGGGACCAGAAGGAGAAGGGCCGAGCCCGCACCCAGGCGTCGCTGCCGCTCGGGCTCCGCGGACCCTGCCTGCTCGGCAGCAAGGTCTTTTGTCGCCCCCTCTGTGCAAATAAATGCAGGTGGGGGTTCCCCTGAGCCCAGCTGCCCTTCCTGCAGACCCCAGAAACAAAAGGACCCCGGGGCTGGCGCGTTGGCACGTAAAGTCGCCATGGTCCCCAGCCGCGGCTCCCCTGGCTGTCCTCGCCCGCCTGGCCCCAGCCAAGGAGCTGCCCTGGCGAGGGCGCCTTCCTGCCCGCGGCTTCTGCCCGGCTCCAGGCGTTTCCAGTCTTTGCCGCAGTCCCGATTTCCCGGGTCTCTGGGCACCGAGGGGGAAATGCCCTCTGGATGTTTCTAGCAACCCGATTCGCCACCCCCACCCCCGCCCAACACACACACGCACACACTAGTTAGCATTTTCTATCCAGAAACTTATCAGTTCCTTTTGAAAACCTCCCATTTTCAGACACCCCCCGGCCCCCAATACACACACAATTTAGAATTATTTTTCTCATCTCAAAAGGGGATTGGGAATGACAGATTTTTGGTTTTTTTCCCCCAGTGAAGGGTCAGGAAAAAAAAAAAAAGTTTCAGCACCAAGGACAGCCACAAGCTTCGTGGTCTGGGGCTGTCATTGAGAAACTCAAAAATCTGTGAAGGTTTTATAATCTTTTTAACCAATGTCACCCCAATAAATTTAGTTAAAATAAAATAAAAACAAGTTCAGACAGAAGAAAATCTGTGAAGGAAGTGGCCTAATATATCAGCTGTGATTCAGAATATGTGACAAATATTTATCATTGTGTCTTTTTATATGACTTTATTCTATTGTTAAAGTTGGCAGCCTCCAAAAGAATGAAATGGAACATAGGTCTAAGCGTTAGAGATAAGTTAGTACTATGTGCAATATGGGTAGTTCTAGTGCTTCTGTGTTAGTTGCAGTAGGTGAAGAGTCAGTGCTATTTCGGTAATGTGGATTATAACTTCATTTGTAAAGAAGTCATCTCATTAGCAATTTATATTTTCAAAATGAGCCTGAACACCTTCGGCTATAAATGATTAATGTTTAACTGTGTATAGAGACAATGATTTAAAAATGTTTTTTAGCCAAGGTTATGTAGAGATACTAACATATTCACAGTAAGGTCGTAAAATTTATCAGATTGTAATCCAAATAGAAAACAGAAGTCTTGTTTCCAGATTCATTTACATCGTAATAACTTGGTTAGGCATTGCTATACAGTACAGTATAGGTTAACTGAATACTGAATTTCTGTTTATTAATAAACTTAGGACACAGAATAACTGTTTTTTGAGGCCAAAATCACTTTAAATAATTTCTGAAACAGGTGTAGTATGGATAAACAAATACTCTTGCAAAAGCTGCTTATATTTCCTTTACCCTTAGACTATTTTGGTCACCGTGATAAGAGGTGCACATATTTATGGCATCTAAAAGTCATTATTTTGGTATTCCAAATATAAGCCTGCATTATCAGCCTATAAAGACTATTTTTAATATACCACATAAGAAGTCATATATGTTTTAGTTTATGCTTTTGTGAAATGACTTTTTATAATGTTACTATTGTAAATATTTGGATTTTATTTTCATTTACTTCAATGATGCTTCAAAAGCTCATTACTGTAATTATTGGAAATAGGCAATTCATGATTGCTCCTCGGAATACTTAAAATTACCTTTACCATAAGTTTTAAAGGTATTAGGGAAAATAACTTTTTTTTAAACTTTTTTATGGGCTTTACAGAGTTAATAGTGTAGAGTGCAAAAATTGATACTGTGTTTATTGTGGTCTTTTCTAGAGTGATAACTATTTTACTTTGGTAGTATATTTTAGTTGTTTCAGTTCATATTATGGATCCCGAAAAATGAGTAAATTATGTAACATTTAATTTTGGGGGCAGTGCTGGCACTAAACAATATCTAAAGATTACTACTTATTTTCAGACTTCTAATTGATTACATATAGATTAATTAAATAAGGTTTCATTTTATAAAACAGCTTATACCAACAGATATAAAGAGCCTAACTTTTCTATTAAAAGGTGTGTAAAAATTTGGAAATAGCTTGTGTAGAGATGTTGTTAAATACTTATTTTTTTACTTTGTGGCTTTACATGTCAATTCCAAACAGTATTAAGTTGACTAGGTAAGAATAACTTAGAGAAGATTACATAGGTGTTTTAACAGAACAATTTAAAAATATTGCATTAAATTTTCCAACCAGACCTTATTTATCATAATTTTATATGAAAAATTCTTTAACTAGATAGATGCTATTTGTTCCCTTCACTTCCTTTCACTTCCTCTCAGGTCTCATTATTTTACTTCTGTAAATATATAACATAGAAAGATTAGGATGTGGCAGAAGATCTTCTTATGTGCTTAAGTACATAATATGTGGTATATTAAGTGTTATATTGCCATAATTTTGTGATCATAGAAATACATTTGTCATGTTTGTTCTTTGATTTTCTATTTTACACTACTATTAATCTGACAATGGGGGAAAATGAGAGCAACATAAATTCCTTAGAAGTGGAATAAAACAGAAAAGGAGAAAATATTTTTGTTAAATATACATTTCCTTTTACCCTTTTCACTTGCAGATGTTTTAAAATTTATGTTTTGCATCAACTAAGACAGCATAACTGTATGTCTATCTTCATGTTTCCTTGGCTCTCCTCTTTTATATATTTTTTGTCTATCACTTGCCTTTTTTCTTATTTATATTATTAGCCACAATTCACAATGTTTCTTTATTTCATAGTTTCTCAAAGTATTTAGTAGTCTGTGAAGAATATGGAAGAGCCCAAGTGGTCATATAATTGTATTTTTTTAATTAGGCAAGAGGTGCTTCTTATTACACCCATGTATTATTTCATGTGTGCCTTTATCCTACATATGTTTTCTTGCTTGCTAGTTCATGGTCCCTGCCTGGATGTTACTTGCAGTTCAAAATGATGATTCTGGATAGGCTTCTGTTGAGAAACCTAGGTAGATGTGCTGTAGATACAGTGGTTTGTATAAATCTGTTGCAACTAGAAGACCCTTTCTGTTCCTCCTTTCTGACATGTTGAAATATACTCAAGTTGTACATAAGATGTACTTTAATAGTGGCTTTCAAAAAACTGAGGGGAAAAAAGCATTAACCTCTCATATACAAGTGCTAATAATATGGGAAACCTCTTATTTCCCTTTTGTTTATTCACACAGATACATTAGACTCTTAATTTACCCATAAGACAAAACAGCCCCCTAACTCACACATAGAATTCTACATTATTTGTACTTTTCATTATTTTTATCATGCATATGTACGTAGAAACTTTCTTTTCTTGTTAAAAAGGAAAAAAAATCCATCTACCCCCAAGGTTTCCTAGCTTTAACAAGTATTTTTTCCATAATCAAGGCAGTTTATCACTGATTAGATATGGCTTACAGAGTTTTTGAAGCCAGGCAGCAGGGGAACACATTTTAAAGAAATTACACAGACAGAAGCTGACAGATTTCCCTGTCTTTGTCTCTAACAATAGTTTTGTGGAGGAAGAGAAAAAAGGTTTACTCCATTATAATTAGTTTTAAAAATGTAAATTTCTTTAATTTGGACATTATCTACTTAAGTTATAAATCAGTTGAGACTTCTTTATGCTTATTGATATGTGAACTAAACACGTTTTAACTTTGGAAACATAAAGTAACACAGAAATGCTTAGTGTCACAGTGCTGTATTACCTATTCCTTAGTGACATTTTCTGAAGCAGACATCAAGGGGGAGTACCCCTAAATGCAACCTATAATAGTACAGGAATGTAAGGTAATCATCACTCAGTCTCACTGGCTTGCATATAGCATAGTGGTGATACTGCCTTAGTATCCAAAAGACCTCTAAGAATATTGACTCTTGATAGATATGCTTACTACCTTAAGCAAATTACTTTTGTTTAGCCTCAAGCTTTCTCATATAAAATGGGTATAATAATGTCGATCCTGTAGGATTTTTAAAATAATTCAATGAAGTATTACTTATATATCATTTCTCATAAGTCTTGACACAAAGTAGAGAACATTATTGTAAATGGAATATTATTCTTGACATACATTCTTGAGTTGAACTGCTTTTTCTTTTTTTTTTGCCAGTGTTTAGATCTTTGTTTTTTCATTTCAGTTGTGTTTTATTTACTTAGCCACTTCTTATGTCAGTTTAACTGTAAATGGAAACTGTAAATTCTGAATCTTAAAAGAATTTTAAAATCACAGTTACAGTATCTAACGTTTGCTTATATTTTCCTATCCCATCAGAAATATCCTTGTCAGCCTTAATCTTGCAAGGTTTTTTCAGCTTCTGCTCCATTCTGCTGCACTTCATGTGCTGTGTGACTTTGATACCCGCTTTGGATAGGCATTTGCATCAGAGCTGTTCTCTGTTTTTGATTTAAAAATTTTTTTCTTTATTATTTTTTCTAAGGATAGATCTGTACTACCATATGTGACCTCTGGATTCATTTTTTGACCCAGATATAACTATAGAGATAGTGTAAATTTTTATTAGTATGAAACAAAAAAAAAAACCAAAACTAAAACAAACTTGAAAGAAAAGCTTGAAAACCATGAGATTATGTATACCAATTCATATTCTTGTTAGGGGTTCTAATTCATTTCCAGTGAAGAATAGGAAGTTATTAGAGTACAAGTCACATCAAAGAATATGTGACCAGACTCCCTCCAGTGGTAGAGTGACTGATGTGTCATAAGCGCAATAGTAACCCTGGCAACTTGCTTTGTTGCCTGGGTAAGCCAGTCAGAAATTCACTCCATAGAACACTATTTAGACAATGTCCATGTCACTTGGCTTATTGCTGCTGATATTTCCCCTCTTTTTAGGCCCAGTCTTGGTATTTCCTTTAATTTTTGTGAGTATAGTTTTCTGATTACTTTTATATTTTATCTGGATTTTATCTGGCTTCAGTAATAACAGCAGCTGCATCAATTATTACTACAGTAAGCATAATCCTATTTTCTGGTTTTCTTTCTCTGCCCTTAGTAGGCCCATAATTTAAGTCTTGCCTTATAACATTTGCTTCTTTCTTGGGTTTGTTTTTCATTTTTGTTAAATTTCTCTATAACAATCTTTTTATTATTTATGAATTATGTATTTAAATTCAGTCTTTACTACTCTAAAATATTTGCCTCATTCTTTAACTGTTTAAAATACTTCATCATTACTAGACAGTAGTTATGGTGTCTTACTGAGCAGGCTATATTTTATTCATATACTTTCAAAATTAAAATTAGTATTTGGGAAAGGCTTCTAGCAAAAATGTATAGAGGAATTGAAGAATCTTGACAGAAAAAGGAGGTAGACAGCAGCAGCATAGCATTGTCTCTGTAATTAAGGATAATGAATGACAGTAGTATGAAAGAAATAAAGAAATAGTCACTAAGAGTTTGTGATTGAATTTTCAAGCAAAATGGAAATCGATCAAGAATAACTTTAGAATTTTAAGTCTGGGAAATCAGAAGATTCACTGACTAGAAATAAAACAAGGAGAAAGAAAATAATATTAATACCCCATGATGACAATTTTTTATATCCCAAATTTTATATCTCAGTGAACATACAAATGTGTTCTAACCCCTTTTCCAGGGGCACTTCCCTTTCCCACAGAAATCATATTCCCAGAACAATAGTACATACTGCCTTGTCATTGATGTCTCAGTGTAATCCCCATTTGAAAATCTACTTACTTATATTTTAGAATTCTTTTACTTGATTCCTGCTCTTCAAAGAAGGCTACTCATAGTCCAATGATAATATTTTGAGAATAATTACTAGGTAAAAACTGAAGTAGAGATTTTTGAGTCATTTGTGTAAAGGTAGTTTTCGGGTCAGGAGAATTTTCAGAGGGATTTTGCGATAAGAGCGTTTATGTTAAGACATTTGGAACCTAACAGTAAGACTCCTTTAGAAATTTATATTAAACACTTTGCAATTTCTCCTGTGTTCTGGGGAAGAGAGTTCTAGAATGAGGGAGAAATTGTTTATAGAACTTCCTGTTCCACTAGGGAGACCAGAACTTAGGTGAAAAAGAGATTTGGAGTTTCAAACTTTAGTTTGAAACTGTCTCACCCCTTGAAGGAAAGGAGTGATTGCATGCTGGGAAAGGCCAACTTTGAACCACAAACATGAAATAAATCTACATTCCTGGTTTGTTAAAAATGCCAACAAGAGCTCTGCATTTTGAAGTTGCCCAATAGATGTGAGTTAAACAAAAAGCATCCAACTCTGAATTACAGTTTTGTTTGTGATATTATAACTATTTGAGTCAAGTTTGTGGCTCATTTTAAAAGGGTTCCTCTGTGGGTATTATTGCATATGTATTATTTGTTGCAGTGGTTGTGGCAATTAGTGTAAATAAATCTCTTTCTGGTTTTTATAGTCAATAGGAGTGTTGCTATCCAATAATAGTATGAAAGGCCTGGCAGGGGTGTTCAACCTTTTGGTGTATCTAGGCCACACTGGAAGAAGAATTGTCTTGGACCACATATTAAAAACATAAACCCTAATGAAAACTGATGGGCATAAAAAAGGTTTTAAGTAAATATATGATTTTGTGTTGGGCTGCATTCATAGCCATCCTGGGCTGTATGCAGCCTGTGGGCTGTGGGTTGGACATCCCTGGATAGCTTCCCTAGACATATGACATTAAAGACAAGGCAGAAAAATTTTCAGTATACTTACTTTGATTTTCTTTTTTCCTTTCTTTTTTATTGTATTTTTATTACCATTTATCCCACTTATATCCTCTAGCACCTCCACCTCTCCCTCCCCCGTCCACAATCACCTCATTATTGTCTGTGTCCCTGAGTTCTTTTTCTTTTTTGCTTAATCTCTACACCCCCAACCACCACCAGAGCTGTCAGCCTGCTCTATATCTATGAGTCTTTCTCTATTTTGCTTGTTAGTTAAGTTTGTTCATTAGATTTGACATATGAGTGAAATCTTAAAGCGTTTGTCTTTGAGTGGTTTATTTCACTCAGCATAATGTTCTCAAGGTCCATCTATGCTGTTGTAAAGGATAAAATATTCTTTTTTATAGCCAAGTAGTATTCCATTGTGGGAATGCCCCACAGTTGTTTTATCCACTCAACTGATGGACACTTGGGCTGCTTCTAAATCTTGACTATTGTATTAATAAATAACATTGCAATGAACATAGGGGTGCTTATTTTCTTTCAAGTTAGTGTTTCATGTTCCTTCATATAAATTCCCAGAAGTGGAATCTCTGGGTCATAAGGCAGTTCCATTTTTAATTTTTTGAGGTATCTCCATATTGCTTTTCACAGTGGCTGCACCAGTCTGTATTCCCACCACCAGTGCAAAAGGGTTACTCTTTCTCTACATCCTCACCAGCACTTGTTTGTTGATTTATTGATAATAGTCATTCTGATAACACACCTTTATAGTTAAATATTTGACAGAGGAAGCAAGCCCATACCATAGGCTAAAGATAGTTTATTCAATAAATGGTGTTAAATTGGACAGATATGTGCAGAAAAATGAAACTAGCCACTTTCTTGTACCACACACAAGAGTAAGTTCAAAACAGATTAAAGTCTTAAATATAAGACTCAAACCATAAAAATCCTAGAAGAAAACATAGGCAGTAAAATCTTGGACTTTCATTGTAGCAATACTTTTTCTGATATCTCCTCAGGCAAGGGAAAGAAAAGAAAAACAGATGGGACTACGTCAAAATAAAAAGATTTTGCACAGCAAAGGAAACTATCAACAAAATAAAAAGACATCCCACTGAATGGGAGAACATATTTACCAGTACATCTCATAAGGGATTAATATCCAAACTTTACAAAGAACTTATAAAACTCAACACCAAAAAAAAAACAACCAACAACCCAACAATCAAACAATCCAACTAAAAAATGGGCAAAGGACCTGAATAGACACTTTTCCGAAGAGGACATAGAGAGGGCCCATAGACATGAAAAGATGCTCAAGGTCACTAATCATCAGAGAAATGCAAATTAAAACCACAATGATTTTCTTGAAAAGTAATGTCTTATGTTCTGTAAGCCTGAATGTTAACAGATCTCTCAGTCTTTCAATTTAAAAAGCTGATGATAGATGCAAAAAAATTTTCAATTTTTGAGTGTGTACTTTGTGATAGTTTTTTAATGATTGCATTTTTGTGTTATATCTATGGTACAGAACAGGGATCACCAACTTACAGTCCTTGGGCCACATCTGAAAACCTGCTGCCAGTTTTTTTTTCAGGGGCACTGAAAATATTTTATTGGAACACAACTATACCCATTTCTTTATATATTGTCTGTGGCCGTTGTCTTGCTGAAACAGCAGAGTTGAATACCTGTGACAGCAGACCACATAACCTACAAAACTTAAAATTCTTAACATCTGCTTCTTTACAGAAAAAGTTTGCCAACTCCTAATGTCAAGGACTGAGAACATAAATTAATCTCTCTTAATAGGAATAAAAATATTGAAAGAAGAGTCTCTAAAAAAAGTATAATTATTTTGCTTTTATATGTTACCAGGGTTTTGAGATTATGCAGGTCAGACACAGAGCTGAAAAAAGCTAAAAGCTTTACCTGGCAATAGGATAGCTAGCTTTGTGTGGAGTCAGTTAAAGATGGGTTAGCCACCTATGCCATTTAGTCTGATAGGCATAGACGGCTATCAGACTGATAGGCAGTAAGAGAAACAAGCCCTAATTTTAACTCAAAATGTACTCTTCATATAAATAACTTTAGAAGGAAATATTAGTTTTGCATTTGTATTTTCAGGGATAGTTATAATTCTAGTAATAGATATATTTTAAAATTAAAAAATGATGTAAACTTTGAGAAATATGGATAGTTATATTGATGAATATTACAGAAATTTTTGTATATATCATATTCTTTCTAAACCAAAATCTCATTGAAAAACAGGTTAAGGTCTCATCTTTCTATCTTCCTTACTTTGGAAGTATACATATCTTCCAAGTATTGTAGTATTTCTCAGTTTTTGTTGGTGTTTTTCAATATCCAGTCTGTCATTGATACTTTATAAAATATAAGTAAAATGAATTATTAGAAAAATGAAATTTAAAAGATCCAAAAAGATTCAACAAATATAAAAATTACTGTAATATTTCTATGGAAGTTTTTAAATGCTTAATCATTATTTTTATATTGATTTTATCACAGACCGGTAAATATGTTGCTTACCACACTTTGAGTACATTAGCTAGAAGAAACTACCATTCTATTCTTACTCAATGATTAATTTTTAGGTACTAAACTTACTCAGTTAATATTCTCAGTTTATTTCCTTTCGTTTTTTTACTTACTGGTATTTTTACCATTTATTTCTACATGCATTTCAACTTTAGGGTATTGAAAACAGGGGGTAAAAAGGGTCCAAGAATGAATATAACTTGGATCCTGCATTCAAAGGATTCACTGGCATTTAAGGAAACACTGTATTTAAATAACTGTAATAACATGTGGTGATAAATACTATAATAGCATATAAAAGAGAAAGTGGTTAATTCTGTCGAGTCTCACAGAGGAAAGAAACATTTTTTCTGGGTTTCAAAAGTAAAATAAAATTTGCCAGAAGTGAGAGAAGGGCATTTCTGACATAGAACATATATAAAATCATAAAATCACATATGTTCTAGGAATATATAGCATTTAGTATTGCTTAAGGAAAGAAGTGTTCCTTGTGGGAAAATAAACTGAAAGCTAGTTAGGAATAGATGGGTTATGCCATGATTATGAGTTTGGATTTATCTCATCTAAAATCTTATTAGAAGATTTCAAACTTTCTAATTCATAGAGAATGTTTTAAAAAACACATTTTGAAGAACCCTAACAAGTAAAAGTAGGATTTTATTAACATATTTTTATCTTATAATTTCAAACTTCTGGCATTCTCCAGATAAAGTCAATCAAGACTAGTGAGAAAATAGCCCTGGCTGGTGTGGCTCAGTGGATTGAGCACAGGCCTATAAGCCAAAAGGTCATTGGTTTGTTTCCCAGTCAGGGCACATGCCTAGGTTGTGGGCCAGGTCCCCAGTAGGGGGTGTGCAAAAGGCAACCGCACACTGATGTTTCTCTCCCTCTCTTTCTCCTTCCCTTCCCCTCTCTCTAAAAATAAATAAGTAAAATCTTTAAAAAAATAGTGAGAAATTAAAATTGCAGTTATACTTAAATGTTTCTATTTTATATTAGCCCAGACTCCACTTTAATTCTGTATTTTATTTTTGTTGCATTGTTCCTGGGAAATTCTGGTTCATACACACAAGTAGTGGCAAATGGTAATATTTTTAAATTCATTTTACCTTTCCAGGGTACTCTTCAAATAAAATGATACAGACTTAAAGAGAAACAGTAAGATGTTTTTTCATGGTAGAGACAAAGAGTTAAGTATTCCTTTTGAAGGAAGGTAATAGAATGGATTCATCCCTGAGTTAAGTTCTTCATTGTTCATTGAGAAAATAATGTATTTTGTTATATTCTGAGATATTTGTTGATAAAGTAAAGAAGAAATGCTCGTATCTTTTAGCAGACCTCTCTTAAATTTCAGAAGAGTGGAATTTATTTTACTTGTATAATGAATCTTAAAACTATAAGAATCAATTTCATTACTGACAATTCATATGCATTTATAAGCTTGGTAACATTGTAACTGTATTGTCAAATTGAGTTTCTTCAGCTTATTAAATAGCTGAATAATCAACTTAGTTTGCCCCTTATTTTTACTTGAAAGATATCTATCAAAGGGTTTTTTAATTAATAAAGTATTTCTTGTTTCTTGATATAAATACTTTAAAGTATTTATATCTTGCTTCAGGATATACACCTAAGTTTGGTATAAAAATGAATTTGGAAATTTTCTATTCATAACAGTATAATTAGTTCAAAAAATCTTCAATTTAAAAATAGGTTTTATGTGATTATCTACAACTATTTTAAAATATTTTGATATTAGTCCTTATTAGGGAATAATTACTACTTTGTAAAATATGGCAGCAGCTTTTACAGGAACTACCACTCCTTAGATTTTTAAATTTTATCTACTTCCCTTAATATAGTTTTAACACTTCTAACAATTTAGTTAATGTTATGTTAAAAACTGATTTAGACATTAAAATTTTCTTCATTGTTTGTCATTGTACCATCCTTGCATTTACCTATTTGAAAAACTTCTACAAATGTATGAGGAGCGATCTGCCATATTCCTATTTTCTCTCATTCAGTTACATTGGAAAGATTTCACATAATATCAGCATTTGAGTTAAGTATAGGTGATGAACAATTTTGTATTCTCAGCATTTTCAGACATGTAACCAATGTTTCATTTAAGTTTTTGGATAACAGTTCATTAACTTAATATATTTGTTGCAATGTCAGGCACACTTTTTTTTTTTTCAAAATCATGGAATTTGTCAGAGACCATATATTTATTTGCAAAACCTACTTGAATGATATCTACTGAAAAGTTATCACTTTCTATCACTACAATATACATTTTACTGATAGATGACTATCATTGATATTTAACATTGTATTTTAGCTTTTGTGAGAGCTTCTAGCATGTTTATTTCATTTTGAACATAATTTAATTCAATATTTTTTGATATATTTATTGATTATGCTATTACAGTTGTCCCATTCCCCCCCTTCACTCCACTCCATCCTGCCCGCCCCCTCCCTCCCACATTCCCCGCCTATAGTTCATGTCCATGGGTCATACTTATAAGTTCTTTGGCTTCTACATTTCCTACACTATTCTTACCCTCCCCCTGTCTATTTTCCACCTATCATCTATGCTACTTATTCTCTGTACCTTCCCCCCCTTCCCCCTCCCACTCCCCTATTGACAACCCTCCATGTGATCTCCATCTCTATGGTTGTGTTCCTGTTCTAGTTGTTTGCCTAGTTTGCTCTTGTTTTTGTTTTAGGTGTGGTCGTTAATAACTGTGAGTTTGCTGTCACCTTTACTGTTCCTATTTTTTATCTTCTTTTTCTTAGGTAACTCCCTTTAACATTTCATATAATAAGGGCTTGGCGATGATGAACTTCTTTAACTTGACCTTATCTGAGAAGCACTTTATCTTCCCTTCCATTCTAAATGATACCTTTGCTGGATACAGTAATATTGGATGTATGTCCTTGCCTTTCATGACTTGGAATACTTCTTATCAGCCCCTTCTTGCCTGTAAGGTCTCTTTTGAGAAATCAGCTGACAGTCTTATGGGAACTCCTTTGTAGGTAACTGTCTCCTTTTCTCTTGCTGTTTTTAAGATTCTCTCCTTCTGTTTCATCTTGGGTAATGTAATTATGATGTGCCTTGGTGTGTTCCTCCTTGGGTCCAGCTTCTTTGGGACTCTCTGAGCTTCCTGGACTTCCTGGAAGTCTATTTCCTTTGCCAGATTAGGGAAGTTCTCCTTCATTATTTGTTCAAAGAAGTTTTCAATTTTTTGTTCTTCCTCTTCTCCTTCTGGCACCCCTATAATTCAGATGTTGGAACGTTTCAAGATGTCCTGGAGGTTCCTAAGCCTCTCCTCATTTTTTTGGATTCTTGTTTCTTCATTCTTTTCTGGTTGGATGTTTCTTTCTTCCTTCTGGTCCACACCGTTGATTTGAGTCCCAGTTTCCTTCCCATCACTATTGGTTCCCTGTACATTTTCCTTTGTTTCTCTTAGCATAGGCTTCATTTTTTCATCTGGTTTTCGAACAGAGTCAACCAATTCTGTGAGCATGTTGATAACCAGTGTTTTGAACTGTGCATCCGATAGGTTGGCTATCTGTTCGCTGCTTAGTTGTATTTTTTTTTTTTTTTTTATTGTTATGCAATTACAGTTGTATGCCTTTTCTCCCCATCCCTCTACCCCACCCCAGGTGAACCCACCTCCCTCCCCCCTCTCCACCCTCCCCCTTGGTTTTGTCCATGTGTCCTTTATAGTAGTTCCTGTAATACCCTCTTCCCACTATCCCCGCCCCCACCCCCCACCCCCGCCCTGGCTATTGTTAGATTGTTCTTAACTTCAATGTCTCTGGTTATATTTTGTTTGCTTTTTTCTTCTATTGCTTATGTTCCAGTTAAAGGTGAGATCATATGGTACTTGTCCCTCACTTCCTGGCTTATTTCACTTAGCATAATGCTCTCCAGTTTCATCCATGCTGTTGCAAAGGGTATAAGCTCCTTCTTTCTCTCTTCTGCGTAGAATTCCATTGTGTAAATATACCATAGTTTTTGGATCCACTCGTTTGCTGATGGGCACTTCGGTTGCTTCCAGTACTTGGCTATTGTAAATTGTGCTGCTATGAACATTGGGGTGCACAGATTCTTTTGGATTGGTGTTTCAGTGTTCTTAGGGTATAATCCCAGCAGCGGAATTACTGGGTCAAAGGGCAGTTCCATTTTTAGTTTTCTGAGGAAATTCCATATTGTTTTCCACAGTGGCCTCACCAGTCTGCATTCCCACCAACAGTGCACAAGGGTTCCCTTTTCTCCACATCCTCTCCAACATTTGTTTGTGGATTTGTTTATGTTGGCCATTCTGACTGGTGTGAGATGATACCTCATTGTGGTTTTAATTTGCATCTCTCTGATGGCTAGTGATGCTGAGCATCTTTTCATATGTCTCTGGGCCCTCTGTATGTCTTCCTTGGAGAAGTGTCTGTTCAAGTCCTTTGCCCATTTTTTAATTGGGTTGTTTGTCTTCCTGGAGTGGAGTCGAGTGAGTTCTTTATATATTTTGGAGATCAGGCCCTTGTCTGAGGTATCGTTGGCAAATATGTTTTCCCATACTGTTGGTACTCTTTGTAATTTGGTGCTGTTTTCTTTAGCCATGCAGAAGCTTTTTATTCTGATGAGGTCCCATTTGTTTATTCTTTCCTTTATGTCCCTTGCTTTAGGGGATGTGTCTGTGAGGATGTTGCTGCGTGGAATGTCTGAGATTTTCCTGCCAATGTTTTCCTCAAGGACTTTTATGGTGTTACGGCTTATATTTAAGTCTTTTATCCATCTTGAGTTTATTTTCGTGTATGGCGTAAGTTGGTGATCGAGTTTCATTTTTTTGCACGTAGCTGTCCAGATCTCCCAACACCATCTGTTGAAGAGGCTGTTTTTGCTCCATTTTATGCTCCTGCCTCCTTTGTCAAATATTAATTGATCGTATAGACTTGAGTTTATTTCTGGGCTCTCTATTCTGTTCCATTGGTCTATGTGCCTGTTTTTATGCCAGTACCAGGCTGTTTTGATTACAGTGGCCTTGTAATACAGTTTGATATCAGGTATTGTGATCCCTCCTGCTTTGTTTTTCTTTCTCAAAATTGCTGCAGCTATTCGAGGTCGTTTATGGTTCCATATGAATTTCTGCAATGTTTGTTCTATATCTGTGAAATATGTCATGGGTACTCTAATAGGGATTGCATTGAATCTATAAATTGCTTAGTTGTATTTTTTCTGGAGCTTTGAAGTGTTCTTTCATTTGGGCCTTTTTTTTTTTTTTTTTTAGTCTTGGTGTGTCTGTTACTTTAAGGGGCGGAGCCTTAGGTGTTCCCCGGGGCGGGGTAACGCTGGTAGCTGCGCTGTGAGGCTGTATGTGGGGGAGGGGCCGAGAGGGAGCAATGGCGCCTGCTCCCCTCTCCACCAGATTTCAGTCTTTCACTCTGCTACCCACAATCAAACTGGGCCCCTCTGGTGCTGGTTCCTGAGTGGGTGGGCTTGTGCACGCCCTGGGCCCCCATGGGTCTCTCCAAAGACCTCTCCTGTGAGGCTGGGAGTCTCTCCTGCTGCCGCCCCAACCCACAGGGGCATTTTCAATCAGAGGTTTGAGGCTTTATTTCCCCCCGCGGAGCCCTGGGTTGCATGGTCTGCTTTGCTCCCCGCCGTTTGTCTGGTTTATCTGTGCGCAAATGTGGGGCTGCGGGGTGCTACCCGCTGTTCTGCCTGCCCTGTTCTCTGCCACTCTGAGTCCGGCCCTCTCGGTTTATCTGTGTGCGAATGTGGGGCTGCAGGGTCTGCTAGTGCTCAGACTGCCTGCCCTGTTCGTCTCACACTCCGCCAGTCTAGGTCCTGCCACAGCCATGCGAGTCCTCTCCTCCCCGGCTGCCCATCTCTGCCCCTCCTACCGGTCTGGATGAATGTTTATTTTTTATTTCCTTGGTGTCGGACTTCCTTGCCGTTCGATTTTCTATCAGTTCTGGTTGTGTGAGGAGGTGCAGTGTGTCTACCTACGCCGCCATCTTGGTTCTCCCCAATTTAATTCAATATTACCTGAAGTGTATTCAATATTTCCTGAAAAATCAACTAGTACTAATTAATAGACTTTGAGACATCTTGATGCCAGTATATGCTGACATCAGTGTCAGTATATACATGTTAACATTTCTTTAACATTTCTCATTTTAACTAGGGATCCATTTCTAGTTTTATAGGTAATTATCTCATTGCCTATACTGGTAAAAGTATAACTCTATCCCAAACATAGAATAATTTCCTCACATATATAACCGGAGAAGTACACAAAACTCATAGTAAGCCCTTCTGTTTAATTTGGGCTGCAGGGCCAAACACATGCACCTGAGTCTTGCCTAAAACTATTTGAACTCTGCATGCAGGTATAGGCATACAACTCAAAGATAATTGAAGTTTTGGTTCCAGACCACCATAGTAGTTAGTGTTACAATAAAGTGAGTGGTAACCATTTTGCTGGTGAAGTGTCTTGCCTTCAAGTTGTAAAAAATATATAACATCTCTAAACCACAATAAAGGCAAGCACAATAAAACAAGATATGCCTGTAATAATGTGTTTATAAAATTTTACTTGAGCATATACTTTCTGACTTGAGTTAAAAAAACAAATAGGAACAGAGCCATACCTTTTATACATTGTGACACTTTTTTGATCTGAGTAGCAGGCAAAGTTTTGTGTGGATATTACCAAAAATCACATAATACAGCACAATATAATATATGCTATCTGTATTACAATTTCAAAATAGTTAAAAAAATAATTATAAAGGAAGTTAAATTATAATGTTTTTCTGAACCCTTTAACTGTATTTAAAGAAAATTAGTACCAATTTCAGCCATTGCTCAGAACTGATTTAAACCATGAATTCTCAAAATGTTACCTGCAGGACTCCTTAAACACAGATCCCCGGGTTCCACTCACAGAGTTTCTGATTGATTGATCTGGGGGTGAGCCAAAGAATTTGAATTTTCTAGCAAATCTCCAGGTGATGCCAATATTGGTACTTCGGAGACTACACATAGAGAACCACTGCTCTACCTAGCATGACCAAAGTTCTTAGGTGAGGAAGAGATATTACATATTTGGTTTTAATAAATAGTATTCTGGTATCCATCTGAGGAATGAACTGGGATATTGAACTTAGGAGTGTGACCACTTATAAGGCAACTATAGATACTAGGATTATTAAGACAAGGTAGACAAAAATTGAGAATGGAGTCGAACAACATTTCTGAAGTAAAACTTCGTTGACATTGTGATCAAACTGGAAGTGTGAGATACCAAAAAGGAATTGTTGATGAGGGCTTTATTTGCTAGATGGGATATTTTTTGACACCAGTAAATAACATAGTAATTATTGGTTGGAGGGAATGTGAAGGAGTGGCGTTGATAACAAGCTATTTCACTAAAGTGTTTTTGGGACAAGCTAGGTTTCACATGCCTGTGGAATACCTACATGAAAGTGTCCAGAGGGCTGTTGAAATTATCAATCTGAGTCTCATAGGGAGAGAGTTTGAGGATAAAGATGAAAATTTGGTAGTCCTTTTCAAGCTATTTTTCTGTTGCTCCTATTTCTCCTTTATCAAGTGTTCCTTCCTTTATCTTTTAGTCAGTCTTTCAGACCCATGTCAAATTGTTGAACACACTCATTAGAGTAAATGCAGATGGTTTTTTGTGGTTCCTAAAAGCACTTAAAAATTACTTTTGATATAGCAAATTTGGCTTGGGTGTGGTTATTTGGGACAGTTAACATAGAAGAAATACAGTTGACTGATCTAATAAGCTCTGTACTTGATAAATTTATACCCCTTATTTTGACTGGAAAGAGAATTAAGTACATGATTTTCTGTGTTTACTATGGAAATACACTGGATTAATTTTTCTCTCTTTGGCAACATAGTCTGCAGTACATAAAATAAATGAACTGTTGGAACTCAAATTAGCAGGAAAATAATGATACTGGAGCTTAAAGAAAAACTGAAATTTTCACCAAAGCTATTTCTAAAGCTTTCATACTGTACATATGTTTCCAAGGTTTTCTTTTGACTTGAACCTACTAACTTTAATGTTTACTAGGGTATCTATTTATTGCTAGTTGAAATATGACATAGTTTATTTCACAATTAATTATTGTTTTTTTTTAAGATTCTTTGTGTTTAAATTTAGATAAACCTTCCATTTTAATAAATACAGTTTTGTATAATTTTCAAGCTGTGCTAAGTCTGGGTGTTTAAGTCTATTATATAATTTTTTCTGTTCCAATTCAGTATATTCAATATTAATTTTCCTGGAATTTTTTGTTATTTATAGTGATCTTTTTAAAGGAAAAGTCTAATGACTAAAAAGTGGTTCTGGAATTTGTGTTTACACTATTTGTTTTGCTAAAATCTTTACTTATTCAAATTATAATAATAAAATTTACAATAATGAAATTTGAGTTTGAAGTAGTAATAAGTGTTTCAAATACAATCTAGCCACCACTATTAAAATTTTTATTCTGCTCCATCTGTTGTAGAAGTATATCTTCACCTATACATATATAGTTCTACGAGCTTCACAAGTATTTCTAAAAACTTCATGTAGATCAACATTCATTGTACATTTTCTTAGCTGATTTCATAATAATTTGAAGAATTTCCCCTTTTTTGCTTATAGTATTAATACTTTTAATGATGTAAACTTTCTAACATTCAAAGACCGCATAGTTTCATTATAATGTATTAATATTTTAATGAGATTCTTAAATCTATTTCTCTAGATACATGCATGATGCTATTTATTTCCCACAAATAATATGTGTATGTGTATATTTACTTATTTTCATTGCATTTTAAATGCAGATGTGCTGCCCTTTAAGAAAATCTTATATAAAATCTAAATTTACAAAACCCATTAATGAGGGAATAATTATTTTTCATATAATAGTGTTCTTTGTCATTTCTTTAATGTTCTTAATTGTTTCCTTAAGAATTTGACAGAAAGGCAAAATGGCAATGAAATGTAATACCACCAACTAAATTGTCTTAAACAATGGTTTCTTAAATTATTTCTGAAATTCTTAGGAGGGGAAGTATATACTAGACATTGGAAATTCAAAGATTTAACAATTTTAGCATCATCTATTTATAGGCCATGTCAAAAATAGCTAAATTATAATTGTGCTGATAATCACAGGTAAAAATTGTTGCATTTGTATCGTTTTCCTATGAGTTTGCAAAACTTTTTGCCCAGCATTTCTATCAACATTTAAAAATATTTTTTCTTTGAACACCCAGAATTCTTGTGAAATGTCAAAAGCATTGTTTTGAAGTTAAAAAATGACTCCTAAGAACACTAAGTGTAATAATGTAAGAAAACAGAAAGGAGAAAGGGATTTTACCCAGAATAGTTTTTGTTAAATTAAATAGTAGTTTTGCAAATTTTTGTATTGACTAATGTTATTATACTAACAATATAAGGTATATTTATTTTGGTAGCAGAAGGTGCTTTGCTTTTAAAATGACTTTTTTCTCCCCTTTGCAATGGCATGGATGGAACTGGAGAGCATTATGCTAAGTGAAATAAGCCAGGCGGTGAGGGACAAATACCATATGATCTCACCTTTAACTGGAGCATAATCAACAAAAGAAAAAAGCAAACAAAATATAACCAGAGACACTGAAATTAAGAACAATGTAACAATAGCCAGAAGGGAGTGGGGAGGGGATAGTGGGGAGAGGTGTCTATAGGAGCTACTACAAAGGACACAGGACAAAATCAAGGGGGAGAGTAGAGGTTGGGGAGGGAGGTGGGACTGGCTGCGGTAGGGTGGAGGGATGGGGATAAAATGCAGACAATTATAACTGAATAAAAATAAAAATATTTAAAAAATAAATAAAAATTTAAAAAAAATAAAATGACTTTTTAATGTCTTGCATTATTACTTAGGGTCTGTTTCAGATATTTAAAATTTGAGATATCTGTGAGACATACAGTGGGAGGTGTTAAATATGCTTTAGAGATCTTGAGGTATAAATTTGGAAAATTGGCAACAGCAAGATGATTGATCACTTTTAGGGAGAAGTAAGAAAAGAGGGCTTTCTCTAAGTTGTGCTGCCCAATTCAGTAGCCATTAGGGTCAAATGGTTATATAAGTTTAAATTAATTAAAATTTAAAATTTAGTTCAACCATATTAGTGTGATTTCATAAGCTCAGTAGTCACATGGGGCTAGTGACCTATGCTAAACAGCACATATAAAAACATTTCCATCAATGCAGGAAGTTCTGTTGGACATCACTGGTATAGAGTCCTGAGAAATACTAACTTTTGATTGTGCAAATGTACGGAGAACAGGGTGGAGTAGTTAGTGAGATAAGAATAAAACTAAGAGCATATATTAAAAAGTAGCAAATGGTCAACTATGTTAAATGTTGAGAGATAAAGTCAGGGGAGAGCTATAAATTATCCACTGAATTTGTTACCATGGCATTTATGGTAACATGACAAGAGGACTTTTATTGGAGTGATAGAGGTAGAAACTAGATTTGACTGGATGTAAGAGTGCATAGGAGGTGGCCCTGGCCAGGTGTCTCAGTTGATTGGAGCGTTGCCCCAAACACCAAAAAGGTTGCAAGATCGATTCCTGGTAAAGGCACATACCTAGGTTGTGGATTTGATCCCTGGTCAGGGCAGTATGAGAGGCAACAGATCAATGTTTTTCTCTCACATCAATGTTTTTCTCTCTCTCTCTCTCTTCCTCTTTCTAAAATCAATAAACATATCCTTGGATGAGAAGTTTTTTAAAAAACAATGCATGGAAGGTGAAGAAATGGGGAGACAGTGTGTTTTGGCAGATGTTCAGAGAAGTTTGGTTATGAAGGGAAGCAAAGAAACGGATCACTATCTGAAAGGGTATATAAGAGTAAGCATTTAAAAAATTTGTGTAATGTAAGCTACTTGAAAGAATGAACTCTAGTATCTCAACTCATCTTTGAATCTTCTTGCACTTATGATGCATTCAACATTGGTTGTTGAACATAGTACATCAATTAGTCCTCTAATGATCTGAAAAGAGTTTCTTTTATTTTGCTATTAATATTTTATTTTGCTATTCTTGGAGTGAAATCCTAAGCCTCAAATTTTTCTAAAATATATTTTATTGATTATGGTTTCAGTTGTCCCATTTTTTTCTCCTTTTTTATTTCCCTCTGCCTGCACCCCCCTTCCCACAAGCATTCCCCCCACTCCTTAGTTAATGTCCATGAGTCATACATACAAGTTTTTTGGCTTCTCCATTTCCTATACTCTTCTTAACTTCTCCCTGTCTATTTTGTACCTACCAATTATGCTTCTTATTCCCTGTACCTTCCTCCCACTTTTGCCCACCCCTGCTGATAACCCTCCATGTGATCTGCATTTCTGTGATTCTGTTCCTGTTCTAGTTGTTTGCTTAGTTTTTGTTTTTGTTTTTTAGGTTCAGTTGTTGACATTTTACTGTTCAAAGGTTTTGATCTTCTATTTCTTAGATAAGGCCCTTTAACATTTCATATAATAAGGGCTTGATGATGGTGAACTCCTTTAATTTGACCTTATCTGGGAAGCACTTTATCTGCCCTCCCATTCTAAATGATAGCTTTGCTGGATAGAGTCATCTTGTATGTAGGTCCTTGCCTTTCATGACTTCGAATACTTCTTTCCAGCCCCTTCTTGCCTGTAAGGTTTCTTTTGAGAAATCAGCTGATAGTCTTATGGGAACTCCTTTGTAGGTAACTCTCTCCTTTCCTCTTGCTGCTTTTAAGATTCTCTCCTTCTCTTTAATCTTGGATAATGTAATTATGATGGGCCTTGGTATGTTCCTCCTTGGGTCCAGCTTCTTTGGGACTCTCTGAGCTTCCTGGACTTCCTGGAAGTCTATTTCCTTTGCCAGACTGGGGAAGTACTCCTTCATTATTTTTCCAAATAAGTTTTCAATTTCTTGCTCTTACTCTTCTTCTTGTACCCCTATGATTCAGATGTTGGAATGTTTAAAGCTGTCCTGGAAATTCCTAAGCCTGTCCTCATTTTTTTTGAATTGGTGTTTCTTCATTCTGTTCTGGTTGAATGTTTATTTCTTCCTTCTGCTCCAAATCATTGATTTGAGTCCTGGTTTCCTTCCTTTCACTGTTTTTTTCCCTGTATATTTTCCTTATTTCTCTTTTCATAGCCTTCGCTTTCCCCTCTATTTTGCAACCATACTCAACTATTTCTGTGAGTATCTTGATTATCAGTGTTTTGAACTGTGCATCTGATACATTGGCTATCTCTTCATCATTTATTATATTTTTGGAGCTTTGGATCTGTTCTTTCATTTGGGTCATTTTTTTTTTGTCTCGTTGTGGCGGGCCTGTTATGTGGTGAGGGGCAGGGACTTATGTATTCACCAGGGCAGGGCAAACCTTGTGGCCACATTGTGGTGCTGTATGTGGGGGAGGCATCCAAGAGGGAACAGTGCTGCTTGCTGGGCTCTCAATCAGTTTTCAGTCACCTCCCCCACTACCCACAGACAAATTGGGCCCTTCTGGTGCTGATTCCTGGGTGAGTGGGTTTGTGTATGTCCTAGGACCCTGTGGGTCTCTCAAAGGAACTCTCCTATGAGGGGATTGGAGTTTCTCCTGCCTCCCAGCCTAATCCTCAAATTTTATATAGTTACTTATAGAGAATTGCTTTTGCCTTTTCATAACCTTGAGATAAAAAGTTATATATACTAGCCTACCTTTTACAAGAAGACATTATATCTAATATTTATTTTGCAATCAGGATACTTTTTAAGACAATTTTTATTCTTAAGTATAAAAGGAATTTGAAGTTACTGGGGAAATGGTTCATTTTTATTTAGGAAAATAAATTTCAGTGTGCTGATCAATTTTATAACAATGCTCTGAATTCAAATAGAGCCTCAGTTTTTAAAAAAAACACTTATATGATACAATAGTTTCTCCGGTGTTTGCAAGTATACTAGCAGGTGAAAACTGGAATAAAATAACTTGTCAATAACAACTGTATGTTTTGAAATTCCAGTTTTTGAATTTTTAGTTCAAAGGAAAGGTACATCTTTCTTCCTCATTTTTCTCCATAAAATACAGTTGTGGTATTTGTATTTCAAAGAAATGTTTGCTCTTGAAATATTTTCTGCATATACTGATATCTGTGATGTTGTTGTCAACATATTTTGCATTTAACAAATTTTTTTTACAGCCCTGCCTGGTGTGGTACAGTTGGTTGGGTGTTGTCCTGCAAAGGGAAAGGTCATCGGTTCAATTCCCAATCAGGGCATGTGCCTGAGTTGCAGGTTCGGTTCCTGGTCGTGGTGCATATGAAAGGCAACCAATCAGTGTTTCTCTCTCACATCAATGTTTCTCTCCCTTCCCCTTTCTCTCTCCCTTCCCCTTTCTCTAAAAATAAATAAAATTATTAAAAATTTAAAAAATAGCATATAGTTATTATATATAATAAAGGGGAAGATGTGGATAAAATATCTATCTAAAATATGGTACATAGGTTCTTTTGAATTGGTGTTTCAGGATTTTTAATGTATAATCCCAGCAGTGTAATTGCCAGGTCAAAAGACAGTTCCATTTTATTTTTCTGAGGAAATTTCATACTGTTTTCCACAGCAGCAGCACCAGTCTGTATACCTACCAATAGTGTACTAGGGTTCCCTTTTCTCCACAACCTTGCCAGCACTTGTTGTTTGTTGATTTGTTTATGTTGTGCATTCTGACCAGTGTGAAGTGGTATCTCACTGTGGTTTTAATTTGCATCTCTCTGATGGCTAGTGATGCTAAGCATCTTTTCATATGTCTCTGGGCCCTTGGAGAAGTGTCTGTTCAGGTCTTTTGACCATTTTTTAATTGGATTGTTTGTCTTCCTGGTGTGGAGTCATGTAAGTTCCTTATATGTTTTGGAGATCAAACCCTTGTCCAAGGTGTCATTGGCAATATATTTTCCCATATGGTTGGTTCCCTTTTCATTTTGCTGATGTTTTCTTTAGTGTGAAGAAGCTTTCTATTTTGATGAAGTTCCATTTATTAATTCTTTCCTTTATGTCTCTTGCTCTATGGGTTATATTTAAATCTTTTATCCACCTTGAGTTTATTTTTGTGTATGGAGTAAGTTGGTGGTTGAGTTTTATTATTTTGCATGTAGCTGTCCAGATCTCCCAACACCATTTGTTGAAGAGGCTAGTTTTACTCCATTTTATGCTTTTGCCCCCTTTGTTGAATATTACTTGACCATAGAGACATGGTACCCCAATGTTCATAGTAGCACAATTTATAATAGCCAAATGCTGGAAGCAACCTAAGTGCCCATCAGTAAATGAGTGAGTCAAAAAACTATGGTACATTTACACGATGGAATACTACACAGCAGAAAGAAAGAAGGAGCTCCTACCCTTCACAATAGCATAGATGGAACTGGAGAGCATTATGCTAAGTGAAATAAGCCAGGTGGGAAAAGACAAATACCATATGATCTCAACTATAAGTGGAACCTAATCAACAAAACAAACAAGCAAGCAAAATATAACCAGAGACATTGAAATTAAGAACAAACTGACAGTAACCAGAGGGGAGAAGAGAGGGGTATAAAGGGAGAAAGAAGGGGAAGGGTCTTCAGGGAACATGTATAAAGGACACAGCCAAAGGAGGGTAGGATTGAGGGTGGGAGGGTGGGGGTGGGTGCAGTGGGGGAAGGTGGTAGGGGGAAAATGGAGACAACTGTACTTGAACAACACATATAAAATAAGGTACACAAATTATATCTTAAAATCATTAAGTTTTAAAAATAAAATTTGGATAACTTTGTATTTATGATTCATAACAAAAATGTAAGAAAAACTAAGATGTAAAATTTAAGAAATGTAAAAATGTAAGAAAAAGTTACATTTTTACTTACTAAAAATGTAAGTAAATATATGTTACTTCCTACTAAATACATGTAATATCATTTCATTATTCTTACCTTCATTTGAGAAACAGTTCTTTTTAAGGATGCATACCAGAAGGAACAGATTCAGGTATTGTGTCAGCATAAACCTTTCTGAACTTGGACTAAGATAAAACACTTCCTCTCTTTGCACTAAGTATTACCTTGTATTTGGCCAGTGAAATTTTCTAACATTAGTATACATTTTGTTGAAATCAAACTCAAAATCGCCACTGTAGGTTCTGTGAGTCATCCAAGTCTCCAAGCTGAGGATTTTTGTTAAACTAGCTATCTTTCTTTCTGAATATTTTGAGCCTCCATATTTTTATTTTCATTATTAAAGGCAGGGACAGATCCAAATTTTGTGGTGTCTGAAGTTTACACAATTTAGGTGTCCTATTTGGAAAAGACAATACAAAATGAGGTACAAAATCAAGTATAAGAAACAAGTACAAGTGAAGGGCCCTTGAAGTTTAGTTTCCTGGTAAATTCCTTTCATGATATATTAAGCATCATTTTTCCCACTTTTAGAGTGAATCACTTGAGTACAAATAATTTAAGTAATATTCCCCAAGATCAAATAAGTAGAAGTGGCAAAGATATCAGTCTTTTTTAATCCAAAGCCCATGCAATATAAACATGGGGAGAATGAAAGAATATGTAGACTGTAAAATACTGACAAAATGCTATAAAGGTTCTGAGAAAAGCTATCTGGAGACCCTTGAGTCATCAGGATAGGCTTTCAGAATGTGGCTTAAGATCAACCTTGAAGATTAGGTTACTTTATTTTTTGAGGAACCTCTATACTGTTTTCCATCATGTTTGTACCAATTTACATTCCCACCAAAAAGTGTATAAAGATTCCCTTTTCTCCACATCTTCACAATAGTTATCTTTTCTTCTTTTGATAATAGCCATCCTAACAAGTGAAAGATGATATGTCATTGGGGTTTTGACATGCATTTCCTGGTGATTTCTAACGTTGAGCACCTTCTAATATACCCGTTAGCCATTTGTAAGTCTTCTTTGGAAAAATATCTGTTCAGGTCCTTTGCCCATTTTTAATGGAGTTTTTCTTTTTGCTATTGAGTTATACGAGTTGCCTACATATTTGGATTATACACCCTTTATCAGCTGTATGGTTTGCAAATATAGTTGTACCTTGGTACTCATCGTTAATTTGTTCCAGAACTTGTGATAACTGCAGCCGATGAGTACTGAATGTGACTAGTGATGGAGCATTTTCTCTTGTGGGGCAGCATCGTAACTCATACAATTTCTAGCAAGTACAATGAGTCCCAAGCAAGTGTTGGGTACTGAAAATTTTTTTTTCCCATCAAAATGTGACCGAGTATAGGGTTTGACAGGTTCTGAAGCCAGTGAGTACTGAGGTATGACTGTGCTTTCTCCTAATCTGTAGGTTGCCTTTTCATTTTGTCGATGATCTCCTTTGCTGTGAGGAAGCATTTTATTTAGACGTAGTCCTATTACCAGAAAGGGACTGGACCCATAGCTGGTCTTCCCCATGCCGGCTGGTAGTATGTGGATTCTATGTGCAGAAAAGATTTCACAAAATGAGTCCACGTGATTTTGAGGGTATGTTTACTAAATCTGGGACAGTGAAACAAGGAAGGGCCTAGGATAGAAGAAGCAGCAGGAGAAAACCAAGGCGGTGCTGCTGTCAGCTCAGTGGAAGGTCAGAAAACGGGGCCACTGCTCATTCCTCATCTGGAAAAAGTCCTGCAATACCTGCCACAGTTTTCTAAGGAAAAGGAGTCAATATGTCAAGCTCCTTTCTACAATGGTGATTCCATGTGTAAATTATATAACAGAGAATCCTCAGGAAGTGAAATGCTGATGGAACCACCAGCATAATTTTTGGTGTTGAGGACAATTTTCCTCTATTTTCAGTTTTCCTTGTTCATTTTGGCAAAGATATTGTGAAGGGAATAAACTTGATATTTATGCTCAAAATTATTATTTTATTTGAGATTCTTTAATCAGTTTTAAAATTATTAAGTTTTCATCAGACTTTTTTCATCCTGTTTGTTTCTTAGCTTGAATTTTTTTCTAGCAGCATTCCCCAGACTGTCTTATGCAGTTTATTATAATATTATCAGATAAAAGTAAATAATATGATACATCACATAAATAGAATGAAGGATAAAAAATCATATGATCATATTAAGATATGCAGAAAAAGCATTTGACAAAATCCAGTACCCATTTATGATAAAAATTCTCAGCAAAGTGGAAATAGAGGAAATATACATCAACATAATAAAGATCATATTAAGAAAAGTATATTAATAGAGCTACTATTTTAGATGTGCTATTTATATTTATTAGATTTGTACACTACTCTTCCTGAGCATGGCCTTAGAGATCTAGTCAATAGTTCTTAGACCCATTCCTTCAACGGACCAGTGAAATTTTAGACAAAACAAAGAGAATTGTTTTTAGTTTGTGTAGAGCCAAAGTTGGCTCTACATTTTAACTGGAGGAGGTCAGACCAGACAGAATGCTAATGGTGGCAAGCTGGCCTCTGATCAATAGATTAACTAAACCAAGAGAATAAACTGAGATGAAGTTTCTGTGTTGGAATTCATTTCTCTGATTCTTTTTCTCCTTCTCACAGATTTCAGAATCCCTTAACTAGACAATGAATTTATATAACTTCCCCTTCAGATTAGAGGAGAATTTTAGTACCATCCTTTTATAGCAAGTGAGGAGATCTATTCTATACAGGATCTAAAAAAAAAATCTTGTTCAAGGATAAATACACAGGAAAACTAAAATGAGACCTACCCATGAAAAGATTCTACAAAGAAATAGTGGAGAAAATTTTAGTAATTAAGGGAATTAATTACTAAAATTAATTAAGAGAATAACATTTCTGAGAAATATTTTCATAGTAAAACTACATAAATTGTATAGATTCTGATTTGTGTTGTCAAAATTCAAGATTGGGTCTAATGAAACAAAAATGAAATAAACTAATATATAATAAACTAAATAATAAACTAATATATAAATAATAAATTAATACATAAAAAGCCTAATTATGAACAGGAAAGGATATAAGAAAATTAATAATGCTATACCAAAATTCCATTAGCAGCAAAGAATGGAATTCACACTAAAGAAAAAAGAAAAATTAGGTAAATGGAGGAAACAGTATTTTTCACTCAGAATGGAAAGGAAAAGACAGAGATAAAATAGAAGATAATACATATGGAGATTAGAAACAGATTCAATATGCTGATTCTTATTTCCAAGGAGAGAGAAGGATAAATTGAACAAAAATTATCATTCAATCAGGTGTTTAGGGGATCTATTAGAAAAAAGAGCCAAATTGAAAGTGATAACTATGCCTTTATTCATTTACTGGAACAATACAAACAAGAGGCAACAAAAGTAGGCTCAGCTCCCAATAGTCCCCCATGAATATTGGGAGAGTGGGAGAGTGATGGTGGAATTGTCTCCCTGCTGAGGATCTCCAAACAAAAGACTCCTGCTATTTTATGAAGGTGGGGGTAAGGAGAGAGAGCAGTGGAAAAGAACCAGTTACAGGGGAGAAAGTGCCTCGGCCAGGGCCCCTTGTAAGGAAGGTCTTCCGGAGGTACATGATAAACAGGAGGCACTTAGACTAGAAATGCAGATGTACATATGATCATGGCTGTGTTATGGGTGGGGAAGCCAGAGTCTTTGACTACAGCTTCCTTCATAAAATTGTAATGCACTGACTGTTAACCAAGGCTAGCGTAGGGAGAGAGTATCTCCCATGAGGTCTGCCAGGCAAAACCTTGTAATTGCCTATGATTGGATCTGAAAGATCACACACAGAATTTTGGTTTGGATCTAGATTCCTACTTGCATTATAATTTACAATCTCATTAACAATAGGATAAAAGATGTTAAATAAATTGAAGGAAAATCTGATTGGCCCCAAACTTCTCAATAATCTTCAATGCCAGAGGACAAGGTAGAGGTAGATCAATAGCTAGAAAATTTTTAGGCAAAAATTCTATATTTAACGAAGTTGTTATATGCAAAGATAATAGCAAAAACATTTTCAAAAACACAAGTACTCATAAAATTTTCTCCTGTTCTTAGAAACAAATGATTTGAAAATCCACTTCATCCAAGTAAAAGAAAAATCAAGTTAAATAACTCAAGATTGGAGAAGTCATGTTAAAAGGACTGACACTGAGTACCAAAACCACTTAAGTAATACAATCCAAAGAATTATAAATAAAGTTATAAAGTGGAATGGAAATACAATAAATTATTTTGAAGAAAATAGTTTATGCTTGTAAAAAATTGAAATATGTTGAATCTAAAATCCAGAGTATACTATCAGAAATTCAAAAGTAAAAATATGTTTCTTCATTTTATATATGGAGGGTTTTAATAGATACTTGTTTCACCCTTGATGCTGAAGAAATATAAATTCTAGTAGAATAAAAAAATGGGATTTATAACTTCCAAATTACTAGAGGAAAGAGATTTCAAAGGAAATAGAGTCCATATAGAGAAAGAACCAAAGGAACAGCATGGAAGAATAAAATATATGAAATACCAGATCTCACAGACAAAAAGAAACAAATGTGAATTAAACACTTATACTAAAAAGCAAAATTTCTCAAATTGAGTGAAAGGAAAAATACAAAAGATATGCCTCAAAGTTACCCAAAAAGATTTAAAGCAAAAAATAAAATAAAATAAAATATAGGAAACACCAAAGATACTCCACACACATGCACATTGAAATAAAGCAGAATACAAATTATTTTACAGTTTAGTTAATATATCACACTTATTAATAAAATGGTTGTTTTTAATTAAAAACTGCAAGCCCCAATGAGAAATAACAACTGTGTGCGTGTGTGTGTGTGTGTGTGTGTGTGTGTATGTATGGGGGGGATCCAAAAAAGCCAAGAATTACCTTCTGGAGGGCATACACCTTTTTGTACAGGCTTCCCCCACTAGGTGAGTGTTCTACAAACACATCTGTATCAGTCTTATCAGCTGGCACTTACTATTGAACTTACTAAAATTAGGAAGGTTTTTTCCTTAGAAATAATTCCTCAACTTCCTTGACACACTTTTAGTCTTCTTTTTTAGCATTTTCACTAGGTATTTTCTTCCTATACCATGTACTGAATTAACTAAAACGCCCTGTTTTTAATGCTTTTTCTATCGCCTTCATTTAGAATGCCACGTCTTCCACTTTTTCACTACTGCCTTCATCTGTTGAAATTCTGCTTCTTTCACAGCACTGTGATAATAGTACTGTACTACATACTGTATTATACTTTAAAGTTGTTAAGACACCAGATCTCAGATGCTCTTGCCACAAAAAGAAATAATTTTGGGGCAAGATGGAGGTATTCACATAATTCTATGGTGGTAATCATATTGCTATATTAATATATATCAAAATGACCCATTGTATACCTTAAACTTATACAATGTTATGTCAATTATATCTCGAAAATGTTATATTTCTCAAAAGAAGTGTCACATGTTTTCTGAAGCATTTCTTGATTACTATAGTCTTTCAGTTAGATATGTGATCATTTTTATTATGGCATTTTTCACATTCTTTCCTATTTTACATCCTTGGGGCAGGATCTAGTTCATACATCATTGCACTTCTTCTGTTGACTCCTTTTGATATGTAAATAATTGGTACTTAATAAAAATCATAATGACTGACAAATATGAAGGAGCACATAAGTAGCAAAATGATAAGCATCTTCAACTAGCTTTACAAATCTGAATAATTTGTCATAGTCCATGTGAGAAGCTACTTAGTTCAACCACCTGAAGAAAGTATAGCAACAGTCATCCAAGATAGAAATTTATTTTAAAATCTTTCAAGAGGAAAGATATTACATTCTGATTTTTAGTGACCTTAGGAAAGTTTCTTAGAGTTAGTAAATCCCATCAGGTGGTTTTCAGGAAGTTTTAATAAAGTTGAAAATACAAAAGAAAATGCTTTCCAACAATGATTAATTTTAGCAAAGAGTAAAAATTGTTTTAACTGAATGTACCTGATTTCTAAATAGCTGAGGTAATGAAAGCTACCAAAATCTGAATCTTCCAGCCCAGAAATTATGTAGAAATTAACAAGAAAAAAAACTTTCTATATAACTTTGAGAATATAGGACTTTCAAATTCCCCATAGTTAAAAAAATTCAGAACTATTTCCCAAAATTCTTCTCTAAGTCCAGTCCTATAGAGCAAGTGGAAAGAGAAGGGAAGATTCAGGGAGACTGCAGGAATGAGAAAAGAGAATGGAAGGTCTAAGAGTGAACTGTTGGAGAATATGAGTGAAGGGTATGGGAGCTCTTAGTACTATTCTTACAACTGTTCTGTAAGGCTGACATATTAAAAGTATTAACAAGAAATTAAAAGGTGAAGCAATTCAAAGACAGGTAGTAAACAAATGAAACAAAAATGGCAAAGTGTTGATAGTTGTTGAAGCTGGGCAATGGGTTTATAAGGATTCATTATGTTATTTTCTGTACTTGGTGTATTGTAAGCCTCCATAATAGACTTTTAAAAGGGAGTGAATCTGCAGTGATGTTTTCATTGATAATGTAAATTTATTTATCAAACACTGTTGCCTTTGGGGCACTTAAGATCTGAACGTGTTGAAATAAACTAACAGCAAGATATTCTGTATTCATGGATTAGAAGACAATATTATTAAGATGGCTTTACCACTCAAATTGATCTATAGGTTCAACTCATTCCCTATCAAAATTTCACCTGTTGCTTCCAGCCAAGATGGAGGCATAAGTAGACACACTGTGCCTCCTCACACAATCAAAAGAAGGACAACAACAATTTAAAAACAGAAAACAACCAGAACTGACAGAAAATCAAACTGTATGGAAGTCTGACAACCAAGGAGATAAAGAAGAAACATTTATCCAGACCAGTAGGAGGGGTGGAGACCGGCAGCCGGGGTGGAGAGGTCTCTCGGCAAGGCGGCAGCTGGCAGACCCAGTGAAGTGGCGGATTGTGGAAGGGGGTGGGCCAGGCTGCAGCTAGCAGACCCCACAAGGTGGTGGCTGGCAGACCCTGTGGCCCCACATTCGCGCACAGATAAACCTGGAGGAATGGCGGGGGAGCGAAACACACCGTGCAACCCGGGGCCCCAGCTCGGGGAAATAAAGCCTCAAACCTCTGATTGAAAACACCCGTGGGGGTTGAGGTGGCAGCAGGAGAAACTCCCAGCCTCACAGGAGAGTTCACTGGAGAGACCCACAGGGGCCTAGAACATGCACAAGCCTACCCACTCAGGAATCAGCACTGGAATGGCCCACTTTGATTGTGGGTAGCGAAGGGAGTGATTGAAATCTGGCAGAGAGTGGAGTAAGCACCATTGCTCCCTCTAGGCCCCTCCCCCACATACAGCGTCACAGCACAGCGACCAGTGTTACCCCGCCCCAGTGAACACCTAAGGCTCTGCCCCTTTACAGAACAGGCATGCCAAGACAAAAAAAAAAATGGCCAAAATGAAAGAACAGATCAAAGCTCCAGAAAAAATACAACTAAGCAGCGAACAGATAGCCAACCTATCAGATGCACAGTTCAAAACTCTGGTAATCAGGACACTCATAGAATTGGTTGAATTTGGTCACAAATTAGATGAAAAAATGAAGGCTATGCTAAGAGAAACAAAGGAAAATGTACAGGGAACCAATAGTGATGGGAAGGAAACTGGGACTCAAATCAACGGTGTGGACCAGAAGGAAGAAAGAAACATCCAACCAGAAAAGAATGAAGAAACAAGAATTCAGAAAAATGAGGAGAGGCTTAGGAACCTCCAGGACATCTTGAAACGTTCCAACATCTGAATTATAGGGGTACCAGAAGGAGAAGAGGAAGAACGAAAAATTGAAAACTTCTTTGAACAAATAATGAAGCAGAACTTCCCTACTCTGGCAAAGGAAATAGACTTCCAGAAAGTCCAGGAAGCTCAGAGAGTCCCAAAGAAGCTGGACCCAAGGAGGAACACACCAAGGCACATCATAATTACATTACCCAAGATGAAACAGAAGGAGAGAATCTTAAAAACAGCAAGAGAAAAGGAGACAGTTACCTACAAAGGAGTTCCCATAAGACTGTCAGCTGATTTCTCAAAGGAGACCTTGCAGGCAAGAAGGGGCTGATAAGAAGTATTCCAAGTCATGAAAGGCAAGGACCTACATCCAAGATTGCTCTATCCAACAAAGCTATCATTTAGAATGGGAGGGCAGATAAAGTGCTTCCCAGATAAGGTCAAGTTAAAGGAGTTCATAATCACCCAGCTCTTATTATATGAAATGTTAAAGGGACTTATCTAAGAAAAAGAAGATAAAAAATAGGAACAGTAAAAATGACAGCAAACTCACAGTTATTAACAACCACACCTAAAACAAAAACAAAAGCAAACTAAGCAAACAACTAGAACAGGAACAGAATCACAGAAATGGAGATCACATGGAGGGTTATCAGCAGGGGAGTGGGAGGGGAAGAGAGGGGGGAAAGGTACAGAGAATAAGTAGCATAAATGGTAGGTAGAAAATAGACAGGGGGAGGGTAAGAATAGTATAGGAAATGTAGAAGCCAAAGAACTTATATGTATGACCAACGGACATGAACTATAGGTGGGGAATGTGGGAGGGGTGGTGGGCAGGATGGAGTGGAGTGAAGGGGGGGAAATGGGACAACTGTAATAACACAATAAATATATTTTAAAAATAAATAAAGCCAAAAAATTCACCTGTTTTCTTTGCAGAGATTGACAAGTTGATCCTAAAATTTATGTAGAAATTCAGGGGACTTAGATAGCTAAAATAATTTTGAAAAATAATATTATTGGAGGACTCACATTCATCAATTTCAAAACATACTACAATGTCACTTCAGTCATCAAGACAGGGTAGTAATGGAATCAGTCATTGGAACTGAATGGAGAGTGTAGAAATAAACCTTACATTTATGGCCTGCTGATTTTTGACAAGGGTGTCAATGCAATTAAATGAGAGAATAATCTTTTTCAATAAATGGTTCTGAAACAACTGCGTATTCACCTGAAAAGGAAGGAGGCTGGACTTCTACTTTACACCAAATACAAAAATTAACTAAGATTTGATCAGAAACCTAAATTTAAGAGCTAAAATTATACATATAAAGCTCTTAGAAGAAAATTTAGGTGTAAATATTTGTGACCTTGGATTAGGCAATGGTGTCTTAGAAGATAGACATGGTGTACACCAGAAGTACAAGCAACAAAAGAAGATAGATAATAATAAGTATGGATGAGGATGTGGTGAAATTAGAGCCCTCATACACTGCTGGTGGGGATGTAAAATGGTGCAGCCACTTTGGAAAGCAATCTGAAAGTTCCTCAGCAAACGAAACAAAGACATAACATATGAACCAGCAATTCTATTCCTAGTTATATACCCAAGAGAAATGAAAACTTGTCCACACAAAAACTCATACATGAATGTTCATAACAGCAGTATTTATAATAGCCAAAAATGGAAACAAACCAAATGTTCATTAGCTGGTAAGTAGATAAACAAAAACTGGTGTATCCATACAATGAAATATTATTTGGCAATAAGAATAAATGAAGTGCTTAAACCACCTGGATGAAACTTGAAAATACACTAAATGAAAGAAGCCAGTCATGAAGAACAGTATATTATGTGATCTATTTATATGAAATGTCCAAATAGGCAAATCTATAGAGATAAAAAATAGATTATTGGTTGCCTAGGTCTGAGGAGAGGGGATAAATAAGGGTTGGAGTGTAGTGGCTAAAGTATGGAATTTCTTTTGGGTAAAAAAAAAAAAAGTTCTATAATTGATTTTGGATATGGATGCTCAACTCTGTGAATCTATGAAAAGCAATTTAATTGTACACTTTTTCCCCTCCCTGCAATTACCAAACTATTGTCCATGTCCCTGAGTCTTTTTTCTTTTTTGCTCTTTTTTTGTAAAAAAAGGAAGAAAATTTTACCCTTTGTGACAATATGGAAGGACCTGGAGAACATTATGCTAAGTGAAATAAGCCAGTGAGAGAAAGACAAATACCATAGGATTTTATCATATGTGGAATCTAATGAACAAACTGAACTAAGGAGCAAAATAGGGACAGACTCATAGATAGAGAGCAGATGACAGCTAAGGAGGCAGGGGAAAGTTAGGGGATGATGGGATTGAGCAAAAAGGAAAAAGATTAATTAGAAGTTGTAAATCCTTGTCTTCTGTCACTTATCTCAAAATCTCAGTTAAGTATTGATTCTCAGAGTGTAAGGAGGAGGGATGTTACATGTAATTTAGGACTAATTTAAGTTAAGTTTTTTACCTTAGTGACCAAGTAAGAAAGCCGCATAGAGGATAATCTGGTGGCTTTGTTAAGAAGTGGGACTATGAGAGGCTGAGTCGTGGGTGACTTTGACTGTTGATTCTAACTTAATACAGAATGGCCTCTGTGATCTTTGTGGATAAGGAAAATGGTGAACCAGGTACCCAAGTGGCTTCCAAGAACAGGCTGAAGCTGGGGTCTGGGCCTTTCAAAGCTTTAAGTGGAAGATCTCATGTTGCAATACTACATGTTGGCAAAATGTGTGATGCTCCATCAGCCTTACCTAAAGCTTCCAGAAAGGCTTGGGAACTATCAACACAGTCACAGAAAAGTCAGTGAAGACTAATAGACATCTCAGACAGAGACAGAAAACCTTTTCTACTTAAAAGGTGACCAAGAAGACTGTTAAAGCAAAAAACTCTGTTCCTGCCTTGGATGACATGTATCCAATATAGAAAAATTATTGCCATTCAATCCTCTAGATTTTGAGAGTTTTGACTTGCCTGAAAAACACCAGATTGCACAGCTCCCCTTGAATGGAGTGCCATTTCTCACGATCCTCGATGAGGAGAGGAAACTTGAAAAGGTTTACACTTCAGTCCTTCTTCGCCTCTGAAGATACCCTCTCCACTGTGGGAGTCTAACATTGCAGTCTCCTTCAAACATTGTCGATTCTGGATGTTGAATTGCCACCTGTTTGCTCTGCCTTAGAGATTTAAGTTTCTTAGTGCTTTATAGTTTGTGTATATGTATTAATAGTTTGTATTAATAAAGCAATAAGAAGTGGCAAAATACGGCATTTTATATAGTGTTAATATGTTGAAGTTTTTCATTAAATTGGATCAAAGGCAAAATAGCTTTATTTTTCTCTATATGATCTTAAATAACAGTTTTTTTTTACTTAGTTGTGAAATTATATGGACAGTCATAATCCAGAAGAGTTCTACAGATATTTCTACCATTAGAACCCAGAAAGATTTTCATTAGTGTTACTTATATTTTAAACATAACTGCAATTAGAATAATAGGTTAAAATGTGAGCTTTCTAAATAGAACAAAAATTACTAATGTTTATTTATTGCCTTCCCTTTCCCAAGGCCATTAAAAGCATTTCACTTGGTATCTTCCCTTCCCCTGACTTCTGAAAGGCTTTAAGGCAAAGCAATTTAGGGGTTCTATGAGGTAAGGTAGGGAGGAAAGAAAAAGATGGGGGATTGATTTTTCTGGGAGTTTTATTGGAGAGGGAATCTGGTGAAACTGGAGCATGAGGGAAGTACATAGAAGAAATATGGGTATTTAAAAGTATTGTTCAAAAAATGAAGTTATTTTAAAATTACTTTTCAATTGCCATTGGGTTCTTCTAGCTATAACAGAACTTGAAATGAGACAGCATGGGTCAAAAATTTAATAATACTGGGAATTGTCAATAATTAGAATGGGAGTTTGAGGGCAGAGAGCACAATCTAATCTGGAAGTGGAAGATACTGCCACAAGGTGACATTCATTGTTTTTTTTGCTGATCAAGATTTGCTATTTTATTCTTGTTAAGGAACAAGTTATGTAGCTGATATATGACCTAACACCTTTTATCATATGAACAACTACTTTTATTTTTTTCTCTTCTAGAGCATTGAATTTTATGTTGGCTTGGGGGAAGGGAACATAGGAAGGATAAGCGGAGTAAAATTTGACCCAGGATGTCTTCCTACATATAAAACAAACTTGGCAAATCTGTGTTTTCTTTTTTTTGCCCTGCCATCCATCCTACTCTTAGCAAAAGTGATAGCATTTTCTCTTAATGGGAATGTAGGACACGGTCATTAAAGTAACCAGCTGTCAGATCATTCCTTCAGGATTTTAATATCAATCAACATAGTAATTGTTTTTTTCTCTTCTAGTGTTATTTATTGTTTTAGCACTCAAAGTTAAATTTATCAAGATACAACAGGTAGAAGAGTACTAGAATAATCCTTGACATAATAACTTGAAAGAGAATGGTCTTTAATATTATCTGTATAGGTAGTATAATCATTGCATGCTGTTTCTGCATATAAATTTCCAAAATGGAAAAAGGAAGCAATTCTCCTAGATTGTCACTGATACTGATAGATATTTAAAATTTTACTGGACTTTTCTTCATCAATACTTTGATGTCATCTAGCTTAAAATAACCAATATTTATTTTAGAGCAGAATTGATTAGTCATGTAGGAAAAATAGTCTATTGGGGCCTTTCAGATGGAACCTAACATGTAAGGCTAATCTTTTATGGATTAGAAAGATGGATCATCAGTGTTTTTGTTTTTATTCTGTGGAGAAGCAGAAATTAGAAAAGTAAATTGAAAATGTAGGATCAGTAAAGACTAAGTTCTGCTTTTTATTGGTAATATGACCTTCTACATTAACACTCAAATTACTTCATTAACAAAGAGAAATCTCAGAGTTAGTAATTAATTGAGTTCAGAAATATCTACACAGCTTGCAAACTGGAAAAATCTACTAGTTGAAAACTATTTGTGCATTGTTTTCTTTCAGGGAATAAATCACAAGACAGTGGCATAGCTGAAATGGAAGAACTTCCCGTACCACGTAACATCAAAATAAGCAATATTACATGTGACTCATTCAAGATTTCATGGGAAATGGATTCAAAATCAAAGGACCGTATTACACACTATTTTATTGACCTCAACAAGAAAGAGAACAAGAACTCCAATAAATTTAAACACAAGGTAAAACCCAAACACATATTTACATCTTAAAAACTTCCTAACTATGAGGATATTTTGAAAGAAGGAATAATGTTCTATTAATTACTTATATGATTCATTTAACACTGGGAAGAATAAAAATTATATGTCACTTAAAAAAACTCTATCCCTCTAGGAAACTTTGTAAGAAAGTGAAATACCAAGTATGTTGTTAAAAAAGTGAAATCATTACTCTCATACGGACATAAAAATGAACATATGTTAAAGATTTTATTTCACTCATTAATGAGGTAACTAATGAGGTATTATTACAACTAGTTCACAGAATAATCCAAACAAAAAGAGACACAGAGATCAGGATATTGAAATAAATGTGTGAGTGGAGGCAAAACTCTTTGGGGTTGGAGGAGGGAACAAGGGCAGGAGTGGAAGATTGTCCCTCCCACCGAATAAAATTCATTTGCATGTAATTACACAAGGATAACTGAATTGTTATCAGCTACCTGCAGATTACAAAGAGTTGTAAAATATCTTCTACAGAGTCTGAAGAAGATAGGCAGAAGGGTGTGATATATGTGATATAGTTCTCTGTTGAAGCACATATTTTTCCCTATAACTGTCAAAAGAATGTGATAGACCTTATAAACATAGGGTATTTGATTTAAAAGTTTAAGACTAAGAATTGCTTTATGTAACCTTTTATTTTATGGTTTGAGAATGAAAATTAACCTTTAGATATTTTAGAGATGTAACACTTCTCTGATATTTATTCTCATACTATATACTCAACACATAACTTTTCTATTACATATCTCCCTTCAGAAGTATCTATAAAAGGATAATAGTTAACCTGGTTTAAGTAGTCTTTCTTATATTTCAGTACTTCCACTGATGTCATGGTCTGTTTTTTTTATATTGATACTAAGGTTAACTTGACAAGTATTTTCAAAGTGCTGTCTTATCTTGTCAAGAAAGTTTTCATTTTTCTATATGCACAGTTATACATACTAACTATAGGTGAGGAAAGGGAAGGTCTCCAGTTCACTTCCTGGGCAGGGTGTGTAGGAGAGGCAACCTATCAGTATTTCTTTCTCACACCGATGTTTCTCCCTCCTTCTCCCTCCCTTCCCCTCTCTCTAAAAATGAATAAATTAAACCCTTTTAAAAATGTCCTCTCCCTTTACGTATAAAATATTTAGTAACGGGCTACTCATTAAATTATTGGGTAGTATAAATTAAGCAAATATTTAAAATACTAAATCTGTTGAATTTTATTCCTTTCATGTTTCTGTTTTATTTTATTATTTAGCATTAGCATCTTATTTTAAGGAAGATATATAAGGAATGTGCAGATAAGAACATTATACTGGAAATCAAGAAAACTAAAATCCAAGTGCATTTGTGCTACATGACCTTGGACATGTCTCTTGATCAAGTTGGGCCTTAGTTTTCACATCTGCAGAATAAGATTTGAATATAATAATGTTTAAATATCTTTAAGCAGGAGAATTCTGTCATTAGCTGTAGAGGAATTTTAATGAGTTCCTCTACAATGTTTATAACCACTTTGTTATACTGCTAAATTAACTTACGTCCTTTTTTTCTTTCTTCTCACCCTCTCTCCTTCCCTCCCTCCTTCCTTCCTCCCTTCCTTCCCTTCCTTTCTTAGGATGTTCCAACAAAATTGGTGGCAAAAGCTGTTCCCTTGCCAATGACTGTCCGTGGGCACTGGTTTCTGAGCCCAAGAACTGAGTATACAGTAGCAGTGCAGACTGCCTCAAAACAAGTTGATGGTGATTATGTTGTGTCTGAATGGAGTGAAATTATAGAATTCTGCACAGCAGGTAAGAGAAATAGGTACAAATCAAGAAAAAAAATCTTATGTAATAATTCCTGGAAAGCTAATTACAGAAAGAATTTTTTTGTAATTAAAAGGTGGTATGTATCACAGTCATTGGTGCATTGCCAATAACATTGTGTAACAGAACAAACTGTGTTGAATTGATTGGAAGGGTCTGAGGCTCGCAGCAAAGGCTGGGTAACGGTATTAAATTATTTCTTTGCTGCATGCATAGTTTGATTTTTTAAAGTGAAAGCTTTGAAAATAAATATTGATGCAGCTTGAAAACACACTCAGCATATTTTGGGAAAGCTATTTTTTCTCCTTTTCTTTCTTTTTTCTTTTTTATTGACAGAAACATCCTTCTCTAATTTAGGATAGAAGAGGCAGCTCTCCATGACTGTACCTCACCAGAAATGTTACTGGATTTTCTTCACTTGAGTGCTGAAAATCTACCTCTAACTTAGTTAGTGTCTTGTAGTGTGTGCGCGCGCTTGTGCACCTTTGATTCGTTAGAAAATTAACCTCATAGCTATTTAGCATTGGGATATCTGATGTGGAGAGCCCATCCCCTTTGATCTTAAACTGTACCTTAGTATTCTCTTACATTTGAAATGTTAGCATTCATCTCATTCATTTATCTATTTATTCATTCAGTCAAGAAACACATATTTATTGAGCACTGAAATAGGTGTTGAAGGGATACAAAGATATCTCCACCTGAACACATCTGTCATTCTCCCTTCTGTCTCTTAGAATGGTGCTTTGTTTCCTCTTTATCTAGGTGATTGTTTCCTTTAAAAATTGTAGAGAGAGGCTGAGCGTTTTACATAAAGGAGCTTGTAGAAAAAGTCTTAAAAACAATTTGCCTCACTTACTGCAGGTTGCTTAGCAACTTCTCTCAGCTGAGGTATCTTTCAGATAAACCAGCTATTTTTTTCCCCCCACAACCTAATACTTGCATTATTTTATACAGAATTTGCTTAGGCACTGCTTTATCTCAGTATGTTTTGTTGTTTCTTAGTCTAAAACTGAGTATAAAACTTCTATAGATATGCTGAGTGGTTGAAATTTAATTCTGTTATTTTGATTTTATCGTTAACCTTTTTTGTTTATTGTATGAGAAAATTGCTAGCGATTGCAACATCCTTGTTTGCTAAGGATTTCAATGTTTGAGACTAAAGAAAACATCTCTCTGTTAACCTTATTTTTTCTTATCTAACATGTCATTGATTTTAAGATTCACCATTTTATGTATCACATTTATTGTCAGACTCATGTCAGAGATGCTAAAATGTTTTTAAAAATACATTTTACAATAGATGAAATATGGTATTAATCATAGACCAGTAGTCAATAAGGAAAATAGCTGAAGATTTCTATAGTGTATTAATAGTGAGTAAAAAATTCTCAACGTAATTTATACCTATATTTGATGTGTCTTGTTGGAATTATTATACCCCATCAACTTTTTACTTGAATTAAAATTACTCTTTGGAATCCTTGTATTTACATCTCTTACTGCATTTCTTTCCACTTACTTTCATTGTGCTTTCCCAGGGAGATTTGAGTAAGACACAGTAAGACATGTACACATTTTCTTTGACATTGTTTGAATTCACACTCTTTTCCATAGGATTGAACTAAACCGTATCATAGTATTTATACATTAAAAAGAGCTATAATTTACCGTGTGACATAAGAGAAAGGTGTGAAATATTATTTCTTCTTTATCTTAAAGAAAACATTTGGCATTTCTACTTCTGAAATTATCTGTGTATGGATATTATCTATCAATCAATACACATTTACTCTCTTATATAATCTATTTAACTATATATCTTTTATTTCTATGTATATGAAGGAAAACATTATGTCTTCTTTTATTTACAGTGATCTCCCTGTTGTTCTTCTATTTAACTATACCCCATAATTCTTTTAAGGAAGTTATGGAATAAATAATAAGGAAAATCCATCTTTTAAATGTGCCATAATATTTTTTATAATTTATTTTGCATCTTTATTTCCATGAGTAAAATGTATGAGGAACTTAAACTGTTTAAAGTTTGTCTCAGTTTATTAAAATAATTCAGACTGTTTTACCTAAGCTTTATCAATAACCCCCACTCCTAAATTTTAAGAGAGCTGTTTTGTATAAATTATATTTTAATCTGGTCATCTCATTCACTCAAAATTTATTGAGCACATAGTGTGTACTACATACTATGCAAAGTATTGGATGTAAAACAGAATGCCACAGGCTAATCTACTTTTAGCCTACTCTATGACAGGTAAAACCCTGTGCTTACCTCATAATAAGTGATGGTTGTCCATATATTTAGCTCTTTCTTTAGACTCTGAGTCTTTATTTTTCAACCTGATCGCCTAATTTTGCATGGTACCTTGTATAACATATGTTCTAGTCTAAATAAATGTTTGTTGAGACAATGAAGCGGTGAGTAAAATGAGCAATTCAACTAGGCTGCTTTTATTTGGAAAGGCTTATAATCTTTGTAGATGAAAATTTCTGCTCACATTCTGGCATAGGACTTTGACAGTCATCCTCAATTTCAAAGTTGGTGAAAAGGTTACTTTGAGAGATGCTTTACACTTCCAAAGAGTTTTGTATTCCCCAAAACCATCAACTAAAATCCAAAGACCTAACCTCTAAAATACTAATTGTATAAACATTTGGCAACTCATTAAACTGTGACAAGCCACAATTTCTGCATCATTAAAAAGGCCATATTTAATCTACCCTGCCAACCTTAAAGATTGAGAGAGTAAATTAAATGAACATCATTATTTCTACTTCCTTAAGTTCTATTTGCTGTTGTTTTCAGATTATAAGCTTTTCTTATTCAATTTATCAGCTAATTGAAGAAAAGCTTGTATGGTGCTGATTGACATTACTTGAGTCATGCAGAGTCTATATTCCTTATTAATGTTTTTGTTTCAGGATCTTTCATTTCAAAGCATGAAAAAATGCAAGAGTATTCTAAAAAACGACCATAAGCCACAACAAAAATATTTTTGTAGAAAGAAAAATATGTCACACAAAGACAATGAATGTTTGTATTGTTAAGTTCAATTTCCTATTCATTAAGATGAATTTCTAAAAGTGAATTTTAATCTTCAGTTTATTAAGTAGGCAGTCAGTGCTTTTGGTAATATATTTTTAATAGCAGACATTTTGTAATTTTCAGACTATTCAAAAGTTCATCTAACACAACTGTTGGAGAAGGCAGAAGTGATTGCAGGACGGATGCTAAAATTTTCTGTCTTTTATCGTAACCAGCACAAAGAATATTTTGACTATATTCGGTAAGGATCAAAAACATATATATACTTATTCACTTTACTAAATGATATTCCAAATTCCAGGCTTAAGTTTTCCTTGAGTCTAGTTCTGGGAAGTAGCAATTTTAGCTTTATTTTCAAAATAGTTGATTATATTCTGGTTTTATTTCCCAGAATAATTAATTTAAAAAAAGATCATGGGATTTTTCCCACTTCATTTAGATTCCTTTCCATAATCATTTGTAATACCAATTCCTGTCTATTTGAGTGAAAGATCTTAAACCCCCAGGATTTTAGATTGATGAGCATTTCATGTACACACTCCTCTAATTCTCAATAACTCACTGCCTCTGTCTCATATCAACTACTGAATTTTCTCTTCCTCTTCTGGGTCTCTCTAAAACATTAAAAATGGGAGAATAAAAGAGTGATTATTTCCTGAAATATTATGGTGAATCATGTGGGATTTTCAGATTTATGCCTAAGTGGAAATCTCTCTTGAATTAATTATTCATGAGGACAGTCTCCTTTGTTTACTTTTGAATTCTAGTGTTTGGCTATTATTTCTGAGATAGCCATGTTTACCTCTGGGAGCAGTTTCCAAGAATTCAAAAGAATTTTAAGCAACAGGTAGTTTCAATACTTACAACCCTTTCATATTTGTAAGAAAAAATTTCAGGAGACTAAAAAGGCAGATGTGTTTTTTAAAGTGAAATTAAGTATTTTAATATAGTAAACCTATATGTGTTCTAAAACTTTTAACTTATAATTACAAATTATAGTAATCCCTATAACTTATTTTTAAAAGCCTTGTTTTCACTGTAATTCTTAAATTGACAGGATTGAATTAGAAAAAAATTAGGAAACTTTGTTGTTTGTTTCATACCACCCTAGTTTTTCTTAAATCAAGATCATGGTTCCAGGTTTAAATCAGCTCCAAGCTGTGGAAATGCAAAAAAAAAATTGTAGAGAGAGAAATGTATTTAGGCATCTTTGCTGTTCAAAGGAAGAAGTATTTTACAGTATCATATATTTTTATATATTTTGATGGCAAAAAATTCCTGCCTTCTGTTTGAATATCCTATGAATATGGAGTTTAGTTCATAACTCTTTTAGCTGGTAAATTTTCTACCCTTTAGTCTATATAACTCATGGTGGATACCATTCACTTAGAGAGTACAAAATGAGAGTTACAACAGAAATTTTTATACCTGTCAACAGTTGAATAGAAATGATCATATATACTCACCAAGAAAAGTATTTTTTATATTTAAGCATAAAATTTGAAAACAAAAAATACCCACTATTGCTATTTTTTTAAATAAGAAATACAGCAGTAGAATAAATACATACATCTTTGGTTTAGATTCCTGGAATACTGCCAGTGTCTATTTTAGGTGGCCACTAGAGGTCAGTGTTTCCCTGATTTTCTTTGTAATTTGGGTGGAAGATGGCCTGTTTTCAAGTCCTTGGTTATAATACTGGCTTCATCTGTTTCCAAAAATTCTTCCAAGAAGAGAGAGAGAGCATGGAAAATGCAAAGAATCATCTTATGTATTGTATATATAGTTATTCGAATATACTAGTTTGAAAGATGTATTTACTAATAAGGAAACTTATTTTTGTTGGATCGTCCATGGTAGTTGTAAAATTCTTGTAAATTAGGTTTTTTTCTGACCAAGAAATTTACTATTTTAAAGAACTCCAAGGTTTGCAACAGAACATCCTTTCCTTAGGGTCAAAACTAGAACTTAGCCATCTATAGGTAATATCAAAGACATCTTCTTGATGTGATATAGGATGAGCATTTAGGCTTTTAATAGTAGACAGTTGACTTTTAGACCCATCACCATCCAAATCTGTAAGTCACTTGCTTTATCACTATTGTACCAAGTACTGACCATTTCTTTTCTCTTGCAGAGAACACCATGGTAATGCTATGCAGCCTTCTGTCAAGGATAACAGTGGTAGCCATGGCTCTCCTATTAGTGGAAAGTTAGAAGGCATCTTCTTCAGCTGCAGCACTGAATTCAATACTGGGAAGCCACCCCAGGATTCACCTTATGGAAGATACAGGTTTGAGATTGCAGCAGAGAAACTTTTTAACCCCAATACTAACTTATACTTTGGGGATTTCTACTGTATGTACACTGCTTATCATTATGTGATTCTTGTTATTGCCCCTGTGGGATCACCAGGAGATGAATTTTGTAAGCAGCGCCTTCCTCAGCTAAATTCCAAGGATAATAAATTTTTGACCTGCACAGAAGAAGATGGGGTGCTGGTTTACCACCATGCCCAGGATGTCATTTTAGAAGTCATTTACACTGACCCTGTGGATCTTTCTCTGGGCACCGTGGCAGAAATCACTGGTCATCAGCTCATGAGTTTGTCTACGGCAAATGCAAAGAAAGATCCCAGCTGCAAAACCTGTAATATCAGTGTTGGACGTTAATGCCCCCTTTTCTTACTTTTATTCAGCCCCTTTCCTTCCCTTAGGAGCATTGATCATCTGTTGTCCATTTTCATCACCAGATGTTTTCCGCTGAAGCATGCTCATGTCGCTGGCACCAAAAGCAAACTGCCACTTTTCAAATTTCATTCAGAGTCGTTTTAGTGTTTCCTCTTCCCTGCCCTTCCCACTACTTTCTATGATGAAATATCCTGTTCTCCTGACACTTTATTGCCTAGATGCTGCAATGTTTTTATTTTTTCTTTATGCCAAACATAACAAAAACAATTATATAAACCGCTTTAGCAAAATACAAAATAACGGCTTATAAGTGGTGTTTAAATATGCATTCATTTTAATCTACTGAACAAATATTGGGATAACTCCAAACCGCATGAAGGGTGTAATTGCAGCATGAGTTAAATCTTGAAGCCTAGAATTGTCAGCACTTCCAACTTGTTGTTTGACAGTGTTATTTATGTTATTTATATTAGCTAACAGGAAACAACTACTGTGTTTCAACATAATAAATATAATAGAAAAATATTTTATTTGTATTGTATAAAATATTTACAATCATAGAATATATAGTTACATTTTAATAGCAATTGTATACATGTCACGAAACCATTTCCCTTATCAAAGATGTAGTTTGTAAACCTCAAATAGTTGTGTATCTGTCCTGTTACAAGTAGGTGACTTTAATTAAACAAATTTATGAAGGACATTATTCTGATTCGTAAAAGTTACAAAATATCAGGTAAATACAGCAAAAACAATAAGCCTCTGAAATAGTCAATATTCTTCCCATCCAGACTATATGAAAATGTGAATTTGCTCAACATCATGCTTAAATATTACAGAAAATAGAACTACAAATATGGCTGGTACAAGAGAAAATGTCGACCTTATTTTTACAAAAGCAAAAATAATAAACATGTTTTAGTACAAAATAACACAAAACAACATACACTAAAGTTGATGAAGCAAATAAAATATTCTGGCTTTTTTTCCAAGGTGCCATAGCAAACAATTCTCAAATCTTTCATTTTATACAGAATGAAGAATAACTATAGCTCACGAGAAATTTCTTTAACTTTACAAAGTATAGACCTTGGAACATTAAGAAAAATGCATATTCCCAATGGAAAAATAGTTATATAATCTTAGTTATAGTAAACAAAAAGATTAGCAATCATAACTATAATCACATTAGATATATACTGCAGACACTTATCTATCCAAAATACCTATTTTCAAATTTCAGTACAATATTTTATTTTAATATAAACATCTGTCAATCATAGACAAAGATAATTCACAAAGTACATGCTATCAGAATGAACTTTGGTAATCAGAAATGTAAAATTTCAATTAACATAAAATAATGTGCTATTTTTATATAGAAATAAAAAATTAGCAGTGACACATTTCAGTATATTTTAGGGTACTGAACGCCTAGCAGACATAGGGGACAAGGTAGTAGGTTTTTTTAACACTTAAAAATCTATTAGAAGTTTCAAATAAGTTGCATTCTTACTATCTGTATTCCTTCCTACCTAAAAAGCAGAGTTTCTTTTCCTCCTTTCATTGATTTTTAAAAATCATGCTTTTTTCCATAAATCAGCAAAAGCAATCTTTGGACACTAGACTTTCTCTAACAAGTGGCCCATTGAACAAGTGGATGCTATGTGTTATTTAGAATTGATAAAATATTAGGTGTTTTCTGAAATATACTGACTGTGAGTTTTCTCCTTGGCATAGAGTACATTGAATTTTATTTTTCTAATTATACTGTTACATATTGTATTTCCCCCACTTAAGTCTCTTCATCATTTATAATTACACTTGCCATCCCTTCTTAAAAATAGCTAATACTACCACTAAAGTGCTTCAGTTTTCGGTATGTCAAAACTACTTAGCAAGAATAGCAGAGGAAAATAAACTTTATCTTGGATGAAAGTTATCACAAACATTTCTGGAACTTCAAATTGTTTTGGCCACATCTTGCTTGCTGATTAGGACCTCTAGTAGTCTCAATTTGGCTTTTATGTGCTTGTATTCATAGTACTCATCTGCCATGGGTATCCTATCTTCCTTTTGTGGGCTTCTGCAAAACAGAAAATACCATCTGTTCACACCAAATCACATCATTAAAAATCCTTTCATAATTCTTGAGAATCTTTGGGGTAGCACTTTCCATTTGATTTTTGCATCACATCTTTTTTCTCCCTTCCCTTTCACCTTCATTCACTCCCTCTTCCATGTGTTACCACGTTTCTGTATAATAGTACCCCTTGAGAACTTGAATGTCATTAGGTGTTTTGCCAATATACAGTCCAGTACTGAGACATATAACAATAGGGCAAATGAAAAGGTCTGAGAAAAAAAACAAACACCAGAACCTTCAAGGCATTCTTTGTCTAGTCTTTGTCCCATTACCCATGCCACAGGTCCATGCCTGTACAGAATGTTCCACCTTTACAGTGATAGTTGTTAAAAAATACCAAGTAAAAATACCGCATAAATCATGCTAACAAAAATGATTTATAAGTTTACAGTAATAGAAGGAAAAAAGCTCAATGGCTACCTTACAAACATGAAATATTTAGAAGTTTTCTTGTAATTGTGTGTAGGGTCACTGAGAAGTTCTTTAAGTAATTTATGAGTCTAATTTCAGTGGTTTTCTTGGCACACTGGTTCTAAGATGACATATGGTAATGCATAGATTTTTATACATATGCATTCTAACTGCTACATGTTCTTGCCATTTACCTTGAATAACAATTGGGTAACATCTCTCGTCAAAACCATTTGCCTTCCCACAAAAATATGTTGCCAGGACATGTTCCCTAAAGGGCAGTAATTGCTTCAGGATCTCTGAAGGCTCTTATCTCCTTGATTGATAAGATAGCCAATTGCTTTTAAGACATTTCCACCCATGATTTTGAAATAAAAGGGGTAGAAAACATAGATGAAGCACCACAATTGCTACTAAGTATAAAAACAAATACTCTTTAATATTAGAGTGGCTGATAATGGGTAAATAGCAAACATTTAATGTTTTACCTATACACCCTTCTATTTTCCCAGTACTGATAAAGACATTTATATCTCTTACAAATAAAAAAACTAAGTCCTAAAAATGTAGTTATCTACTTGTGTTGCACCACTGTACACTGCCTGCAATTTCTAGTGCAGAACTCAGTACTCAAAATCTATAGACAGAGTTCCTCTTAAATGTCTGAATTATATAACAATTCCTTTGCCTCCATTCTGTATTATAGGCCAAACTTATATGTGGTATCCAAATACCACCTTAATTTCTGTAAATGTATCTAACTGAAGAAATGATCTAATTTATAGGAAAACATGAATTGAATAATCTTATGTAACTTTTCCCTGGTCCTGCATTCTCCATTTTGCCTAATAAACAAGAGTATATTGGCCAGAACGAAAAGCTTTGCTAGTACTTCCTGAAGCAGTTTTCCCATTATAGAAAACACACTTAAAGTGTTTATTAGCATAGTTCCTGAGTCATAATTGTTAATAATGTCAAATTTATATGATTATGCCTCTTGCATGGTAAATATAAAAGCACATTTATAGTACCTTAAAATTTCTAGTAATCTATTTGCATGGTTATTTTACTTTATGGATAGTTAGGCCTTCCCAATAAAATGTCTTATGAAAACAAGATTAAGATCCATATTTTGTATCCATTCAACTAAATGATTTTATTTTTATTATATCATCACTTTTGCATTTAGTTTAAGTATATTACCACAAGGGGGCAAACAACCTCAGGCAAACATAGACTTGTCTGAAGTTGGTTCAAGACTTGCAGGTGCAGTGGAATGCTATATGTAGAACATAACTAACTTTTCTGAATGTCAGAAGTAATGCTAAATACCACTGCATATCCATTAGGCAGGACTACTAGTACATTGAGAAGTTCTCAAACTCTTTAAAATAGACTCCTAGGTTCAAATAGGTAAAAATGTAAATGTAAAAATTGTATGGAAATTTTATAAAGGAAACAATGGAAATAGGAACAAAAAAACCAAGAAGTTATGTTTTATAGTCTAAGTTTAATAGCCACATAATATGCTAGATTAGTTAACACCAGCATTAAAAGTAACCTGCACTTGTAGCAATCAAGTAAGGAAGATTTCAAGCAGAAAACTAGGTTGGTTACATCTTTTTTTTTTGCTGAATACAAAATGTTTCTGACTTAGTAGTTCCGGTTTTAGAGAACATCCCTGAAGCACTGAAATGGGAACAGTAAGACTAAGAGGTGAGTAGACCCAAGCTTTCAAGTGCTTTAGAAAACAGTCTCTCTCCATCAGGGCACACTCATTTTGCTGCAAAGAAAGCAGTTCAGGAAAGGCAGATGTGTAAATGGAGGGGAATACCGAGGAGCCTGTGCATTACTGACTCCCGCCTCTGCCACCTTAATAACTTTGTGATTTGGGGGAAATTATAACCTTTATTATTATTTTTTAAGACTGATGTCCCATATGACAGCTATAGTTTTCCAAAGTGTTCCAGGAAGTCCAATCATTTCATCAGGATATCCAATTGGTTTGTCACTGTCTCTTCCAGGTGTAGACCAATAACCCGTATATATAATTTTGTTGACTATGCACCAAAATTTAGAGGAAACTAATGGAGTTCATAATGAAGACACTTTGGGTGACTGGGTTGACAGAGAGAGGACAAATAGAGAATATAGCTACACATTTATTGAAGGGATAGAGACAATAACTATGAACTTTTGACTAAATCCTGAAAAAATCAATTAAGGACAGATCCTGAAATTTAAAGGATATACTTAAATGAAGAATTATTTAATAGGAGAGAGAATAACTTGGAACTAAGTAACCAAGAACAAAGAAGTTATGTGGGCTAAAAAAAATAAGGTTTTTTAAAGGTTTAGATAAATTCAATAGTTATATTAATTATGGTTGGGATTTTTGAAGTTCTTCTTTTATTTTTTAGACTTTGATGGCATACTTGGTAGCCACAGCCTTCCATTAACATACCTAATAATAGCATTATTAGAATGTTGCATTAGATGAATCCTGGGGTCTAAGTCACTGTGACAATTGTTTATATCTCGTATAAAGTCACTGTTCCTCAAAAATTCTATCTCCCTCAAGAATATTAATCTAAATACTCCTCTGTGCACACTTACCTTCCAGTTTGTTTAAAAAATTGTTCTTCAAATTCTCTTAAGGCTTTCCGAAGTCTCTTCTTGTCAGCCCTAGTTTCTCGGAGATGGTCAAGAAGTACAGGCCTATATCAGGTAAAGTACATATTTGCCATAATTGAGCTCTGACATAATTGAGAGATCATCATAAATAGATTTATCTATTTAGCAGAAGCATATTGTGATACAGAAGTGTTTTGCCTAAAAGGGTGTCTTTGGATCAGTAGGGCAGATGTACAGCCATGCCATAGGGGTATGCACAAGCAGAGCAAATTACTTGACAAAAACAATGTCACAGGAAAGGAGAGAGAACAAGGACAGATAGAAGGAAAGCAGACTGAGTCCATTAAAAAAGTGATGAAAGTAAAGCCCATAAGAATGAAGGAGGGAGAAACATATTTTGAAGGAATACTCATCAGTATTTGTTTGGAAACTGAAGTGGAAAAGATTTTAAAGAAAATTCTATCCTTAATCTAGAGTACAGGGAGAATGACAAAACCATTGGGAATGAAATGAAGACCCAGTAGAAAGCTACACTGCGAATTCTGCCCACTCCATTCTACTAAGACAAGAGAGAAACGTCATATACTTTAGAGCAGGAAATTTTATCTGGGGAACTTGGGTGGGGTTTCAGAAACTCTGAAATTCCTGAAATTATATATGGGCATTTTCTTTAAAAAAAGAAAAATATTCTATTGCTTTCAAGAAAAAAGTCTAGCACCCAAAATAAGTTAAGAACAGCTGCTTTAGAACAACTAACCAACCAACCAACAAATAAAAGAAGAAGGAAAGGAGGGAGGAAGGGAAGGAGGAAGGAAAACGGATTTTCTGCTTCCAAACAGGTCACTCATCTGTGAGCTGAAATTGACATACCACCTGATTCTGCAAGCACACTAAAATCTCAATTTACAATTTAGTCCATAATCTCACCTCATATTTATAGAGATTCCATCCCTATCTTGGGGCATATACTTACATACTATAATACATATTTAAAAAAATCTCATAATCTGGCCTATAATATACAAACCAAAGGAAGGCCAAATGATCAAGAGGAATACCAGCTAATGAAGGATGATAATGATAACACTAATGAAAACCAAATAGCTCCTGACTGAGGAGCCATTAGTAGACAATCGGAAGCTCCTTTATTTACAGCCAAGGGGATTCTGAATCTGGAGAAACCGTCTTATTTAAATGGAACAGACTATGATAAAGGCCCTGACAACTATTGACTTACACGGTATCTCAATTCCTTTTGGTCCAGCATTTTCAAAGGCCCACGGCTAGACTGGTGCTAGGCCCTGGTGAAAAGATGTGTAACTGTAGCAAACTGAACATTAGCATTTATGGCATCTTTAGGACCTTATGGGGAGCCTTGGTTCCTCATGGCATTGTCTTCTCTATTCTCCAATTAAGGAGCAACCAGATTATGCTTTTAAGGCTACAACTCTCTGGTTGATAGCATTTTTTAAAGAGTCTAATAGCGCTTCTGAATTTTGTATGTACATATAAGTTACCATAGACCATAAAAAGGTGACTCCACACTTAGGATTCATACTCACATGGTGGCCTCATGTAAATTGGACATGGAGAGAGCTGGTGGTTTGATTTCTTTCTTTTCTTCTGGTAGCAGGACCCTTACAGGCTGAGTCTCATTAGAGCAGGTGAGGTAATCACCACCAGGAATGTGAGGTGCTGGATTTGGCAAAGAAGGCTGTTGGCTTCCCTGTGGACAGTCTTCATCAGTGTCCTCTTCCTCCTGCTTATTGTATGCAGAGTTAAATAAAGTCACAAAATGTTGAGTGCCTCTTGAGGAAGCAAAAACAGGAAAAGGAACCATAAATACATACCACAAAAACAGTAGGTGACCCCTATGCCTACTGAGAACCAAAAAGGAAACAACCAAGAGGAATTCTTCCTCAGTTGCATCAAAAAAAACTTACAGAAGTTAATAAGCAAAGAAATACCCATGCTGGGCTAAAATGCTCATCAAGTTCATCTCTGTTTGCCGGCCCAAAGAAGGCACAGACATCTAAGATGCAGTGCCGTCTGGGCTGCACTGCCTAGGAGTCCCTCCCTTTTAACCAGACCTTCTGGGCCCCAGCTTCATAACAGTTACATGGGTTAGGATGGCAAAACACATTTTGCCATTCAGAAATACCCCAAAACAGATCCTGCTGTGGGCCACACTCAAATACAGAGGATACCTAGAAAACTGAAAATTCAGGGAAGAGTTCTATGAAGGCCAAAGCAAAATGAAGTTATTCCTTAACCTATTCTGGTAATGCTTATCACAACCAAAAGTCTTTTTTTTTGAAGGGAATCTGAAAATCATACCCCATTTAAAATTATACTTGATGGGAAAATTTCTAAAATTATGAATCACTATTGTCTGTCTTTAAAATTGTGGAATTATAAATGTACTCCAGTGTATTTAAATTTATATTTGTTAATATTTATTCCATTTTATATTGATGTCTTGAGCAAGTGAATGTTTGAATATTGATGGAGTGTAGGATTTGTGGTGCTTTTCTAGTTCTGTATTCCCATAAATTATTCTTTATTAAAAGTAGTCTAACTCAATTTCAGTAGTCATGTTTTCTATTGAGATGAATTGACATATCTGATACAGTAAGTCAAATGGTACCAAAAACAAATGTTGCATTATATCAAGTAATGTACTGTCAATTTTCTTATTAAATGAAAAAAATTAACTAACACATAGCATAGAAAGGCTGTCTAGCTCTGTTGTAAATTAGATAATGCCAAACTGAATCCGTGGTTTGTTCCCATCCAACCAAAGGAAACAAATGTTAAAACTGGCTTCAAAAATACAATTGCCATATATTTCTGCTTCATAATTGTTTCGATCATCAGCCACACTGTTGAGTAGAGTATTGGGGTTCAGGGAGACCACATTTCTACTTTTTGAAAATAACTGGTCTTGTTAGCAGCACATGCTGCCAAGAAGGCTCCTTTATAACTTTCATAGTGCTGCCTCCCTAGCTAAACATAATACAAAGCACAAGTTCAGGTTTCTAGTTAATGAAAGCATCTTGACTTACAATTGTTGGAATCAGGGAAGGCGTTGACAAGATTTGCTTGATAATTCTGCATCGATCATAAAGAGGCTTTATGAGGTTCTTGTCTTGCTTAGTTACCTGAAAAGACATGAAATGAATCACTGTTCCTTTCTTACATATTTCTAGCAGGCCAAAAAAAAATTCTGAATCCTCAAAGTAAGGGATTATAAAAAAATAATGCAATAGTAATTAGAAAAGGGGAGATCATTTATAAGATACATGTTTATACCATGTATCTTATAAATATCTTATAAAGGGGAAATCAAGTATAAAGCACATGCCAGTTTGCTCCTAGGATAAGTTTCTTAAAGGACAGGCCCATGTAAGGAGATGTTTTTAAAGCTTTTTGAAGGAGTCCTCAATGAGTAAATGGTAAGAAGCCTGTTCTTTAATTACTTCTTTATTTAAAAAAAAATAATGGGTAATCAAGACCTATTGATCTATCTTCTGAAATGCATTTTATCTGGACTTTTGTGATTATATTCACAAACACCAGCCTCGCTCCGGTCTTCATCACTATATCCTTGCATTTATATACTAGCTTATTGGCTAGCTCTGACATCAAAACTATTTTGGATAAAATATAACCCTGATACCAAAACCTGGCAAGGATAACACAAAATAAGAAAATTATAGACCAATATCTCTGATGCATACAGATGTAAAAATCCTAAACAAAATACTAGCAAACTGGATACAACAATACATTAAAAAATAATGCATCCTGATCAAGTGGGGACCATTCCAGGGCCACAGGGATGGTTCAACATATGCATATCAATCAATGTGATACACCCCATTAACAAAGCAAAGGATAAAAATCACATGATCTAATCAATGGATGCAGAATAAGAATTAGATAAGATATATCATCCATTCATGATTAAAACAATAATATGGGTACATTGGGAAGTACCTCAACATAACAAAGGCCATATATGACAAACCCTCAGCTAATATCGTACTCAGTGGTGAAAAACTGAAAGCTTTTCCTCTAAAATCAGGAACAGGACAAGGATGTCTACTCTCACCAATTTTATTCAATATGGTTCTGGAAGTCCTAGCTAGAGCACTCAGGCAAGAGAAAGAAATAAAAAGCCTCCAAATTGGGAATAGAACAGTAAAAGTCACTTTTTGCTGATAATATGACCATATATATATATATATATATCTTTAAGGGTAAATATACATTTTATATATTTATATTTTATGTATAGTTATGTTTTATATTATATATTTATATATCTTTAAGGATAAATATAAATATAGATATATTTATATCAGAAAAAGAAATTTTAAAAATTCCTTTTTTCAATTATAACACAAAGGATGCAACACCTAGGAATAAACTTAACAAAGGATGTAAAGGACCTATATACTGAAAACTACAAAGCATTATTAAAAGAGATTTAAAAAGACAATGAGGCCACGGCTGGGTAGCTCAGTTGGTTAGAGCATTGTGCTGCCATGCTAAAGTTGCATGTTTGATGTCCAGTCAGGGTGCTCACAAGAAGCAACCAATGGATGTATAAATAAATAGAACAACAAACTGAGGTCTTTCTCTTTCTCAAATCAATTTTTAAAAAGATACAATGAAATGGAAATATATTCCATGTTCATGGATTAGAAGAATCAACATAGTTAAAATGTCCATACTACACAAAGCAATGTACAGATTTAATACAATCACCATCAAAATCCCAATAACATTTTTTAAAGAAACAGAACAAAAAATCATCAGATTTGTATAGAACCACAGAAGACCCTGAAAAGCTAAAGCAATCCTGAGAAAAAAGAACAGACCCAGAGGTATCACACTATCTGAGTTCACATTATACTACACAGTAACAGTAATCAAAACAGCATGAAACTGACAGAAAAGCACACACAAAGACCAATGGAACAGAACTGAAAGCCCAGAAATAAAACCTCATGTATATATGCAAATTACCTTTGACAAAGGAGCCAAAACACACAATAGAGGAAAAGAAAGCCTCTTCAATAAATGGTGCTGGGAAAATTGGAAAGCCGCATACAAAAGAATGAAACTAGACTGCAGTTTGTTCCCATGTACAAAAACTAACTCAAAATGGGTCAAGACTTAAATATAGGATCTGAAACAATAAATTACATAGAAGGAAACATAGGTACTAAACTTATGGACCTTGGTCTTAGAGAAGATTTTACGAATTTGACACCAAAGGCAAGGAAAGTAAAGTAAAAAATAAATGAATGGGACTATATCAAATTAAAAAGTTTCTGCACAGCAAAAAAACAAAACCTGCCAACAAAACAAAAAGGCAACCAACTGAATGGGAGATGATATTGGCAAACAATGACTCTGACAAGGGGTTAATATCTAAAATACATAAATTCATACAATTCAACACCAAACTATCCAAGTAAAAATGAGCAGAGGACCTGAACAGACACTTCACCAGAAGACATACAAATGGCCAAAAGATGTATGAAAAGATGCTCATCTTCACTAGCTATTAGGGAAGTGCAAATAAAAACTACCTCATGCCTGTTAGAATGGCTATTATCAACAAGACAAGTAATAACAAGTGTTGGAGAAGTTGTGGAGAAAAAGGAACCCTCATTCGCTGATGGTGGGAAGGTAAAGTGGTACAGACACTATGGAAAACAGTATGGCAATTCCTCAAAAAATTAATGATAGAATTACCATATGACCCAGCAACCCCTCTTCTGGATATCTACCCAAAACTGGAAAACATTTACTCACAAAAATATATACACCCCTATGTTCATTGCAGCAGTATTTGCACTGACCAAGACATGGAAACAACCAAAGGGTCCTTTGATTATAGGATAAAGAAGATGTGGTACATATACTTGTATACTATGGAATATTAGCCATAAGAAAAGGTGAAATGCATTTGCAGCAACATAGATGGACCTTGAGAATACCATGCTAAGCGAAATAAAAAAGCTAAGAACCATGTGATTTCACTTTTATGAGGGATGTAAAACTGAAACTGTTTCATAGACACAGACAACAGTATGGTGGTTACCACAGGGAAGGGGGTTGGGGGTATGAAAGGTAAAGAGAGACAAATATATGGTGACGGAAGATGATTTGACATCGGTGGTGGGCACACAATGCAATATACAGATCAAGTAGAAATCTACACTTGAAACCTATATAATCTTATTAACCAGTGTCACCCTCAGAAACCTATATAATCTTATTAACCGATGTCATCCTCATAAATTTAATAAAATCAAAAAATACATAAAATATATTAAAGGGATGAAAAGTGCAATCTAATAAGGAAAATCTCAAATGCTAATGAGCTCACGGATGATTCCAAATAATACTAGCTACTTAGAAAATTTGCAGTCCTCTCTTTGGTTCTGTTTTGGCTTCTGGACTCCCTCTTAGGACCCACTTTGTAGCTGAGTAGCCACTTCATGGTTGACTATGTTAAAGCTCTCCCAGGAACAATATTGCAAGCTTTCGATATCAAGGCCTATATGCTGGCACAGAGGCTCTCTATTTAAAGGGCCTAACATTAGCCCACTGCATAATTAGGTTTATCTGAACGTGCTTCTGGCACTTATTAAATTGTTCAACAAATACATTATTTTAGATAATGAACATAAATTGCCATTTAAATAAAGATGACATTTAAAGAACTCAGAGATTTTTCTTTGATCTTCAGACTCTCATTTGCATGTGCCTGTTTTATTTAGATGGTTAGTTTTCCCAGGACTTGAGGCATTTTGTAGGGCATGGAATTTTCAGTGCTAAAAACAGCAAAGTCCAGGGAAACCTCCAGGGTTGGTTACTCCATTCATCAAATGTCTTAAAATTAACATGTCGCAGAAAAGCCTCTTGAGTTTTCATACCCACTCCCAATGACCCATCACCAACTTGGATGCTTCCTTACCTTCACTTTCTCCAACCCAGTAATTCATCACATCCTTTCACTTCTTTACCCAAAATATATTTTGAATATGTCTATTTCTTTTCATCACCAAGGTCACTATGCTCATCCAAAACACCATTTTATCCTCCCTTTTCCACTCTTTTCCCCTATGATTTATTCTCCACACAGCAATCAGAAAGATTGTTTAAATGTAAATCACACCAAGTCACTTTCCTGCTTGGAACCATTCAACAGGTTCCCAATACTTTCTATAGCCTCAAAGGTCCTGTGGGATGGACCAGGGTCTGTCTTTCTGAGTTCATCTCATGCCATCCTGTGCACTGACCCTGAGACCTGAGAATCACAAGTACGCAGAGCTCTTCCTTCAAGGCCTTTATACTTGCCGTTCCACCTATCTAGAATGTTCTTTGCTGCTCTCTTAGCCTGATAATTCTTTTTCATTAAATGTCACCTGTTGTTCTTCCTAATTACTCTGTTAAAGGACACACTTTATCTATCTCTCCTATTATATCATCTGTCTAACTTACACAATACTTACGAAAACATTAAATGATTTTATCTGAGTTGTTTATTTTTTGTTGTATCCAAACCCCTAGAAGAATATGAGCCCCCTGAGAGTAGTGATTTCCCCATGACTTCTATATCTTATTTTTTATAGACAGCACGTATCATAGTTCACAATACATAGTAGGCACTCAAATCTTAACTGCCCACCAGTCACCAGGTTATCTCCCTTTATTGTCATCATGATTGCATGAGTAAGTATCACCGGTATTTTATAAATGAGGAAGTTGTATCTCAGAGAATTATTTTACTTGCCAAGTATACATGGTTAGAAATGGCTCATTCAAGTGCTGAGTCCTGCTTTGAGTCTATTACACCAGTCTCAACTCATCCCTCAGTGTCCTAGGCAATTGAGTAGAGAGAGCATAGAATTAGGACTTTGGTGTTGGCCAAGCTGTTTTTACAGGTGTGGTCAAGGTAACTATAAAATGCAAGAAATTCCATCAGAGGCACTGGAGGATGGAAAATCACAGATGTGTTATTCACTTGCCCACTGGCTATCTCAAAAGTCTAGAATATTTGTAGGAGAGGGGATAAGTTAGCTGAGTGGATGAAAACCTTGTATTCACTCTATAAATTGGTTGTTTTATAAGTCTAAAACTATTTCATAAAGGTAGGGGTGGCCAAGCGCCTATTTCTATTAATACCATGTCCCAATGCAATGGACTAGTCCAGGGGCATATGGTAGCCTTTTGGGATTTGGCATATGTTGTCATCGTGTGACTAAGACCAGATAATGTACAATAGAACAGGTAGAGGTAACATTTGCCTCAGGAAGACTTCATTCCAAAATTAATATGCTAGTTTGTTCACTGTCCATTCACTCAGGGAACATTTATTCAATACCTATGTATAGACACTGTAGAATCATGAGCACTAGACAGCCCTTCTATTCAAGTTTAAACTACAGTACAAGAGACAAAATGGCATAGAGCACAGTTAGAGCTATGATAGAGTAGCTACAACTCTTACTCAAGAAATGAAGGGCAACCACACCACCCTTAGAGTTGAGACAGGAAGGATCATAAAGCAGGTTCACTGGCATAAGTGAAATGTAGCACAGATAAGTAGGACGAGGAGGGATTAACCAGGTAAATGCTAATTGCTCACATCTTCTTCATTATAAAATATAATAAATTTTTCCTTTGCGTTCCAGACTCATATATCCAAATGCCTAATTGACAACTCTATCTGGATGCCCCACAGAGATTCCTAAACTAAGATGTCTAAAGCTGAAGACTTCAGACATCTTACCTAATACTTCTTGAGAAACTCTACCTCTCTATCTTATATAAAATTCCAAGCTACTGTCTTTATTATGTATACCTATCCCTGCTTTATTATTTTTAATGAAACATTGCAAAATGGGATCATAATCCTAGTTTGGGGTTCATTTGCTAATTTATCATGGGAAACGGGGGGGAGAAAGTGATATGATATACCCCGGTGTCTTTGCCATTTGCTTCCCATCAACAGGCAGCACTATAACCTCCAGAATGGCAATCCATCGTGGAATCATGTGGCAACACCACAGGTCACAGCCAATAGCCCCCTAGGAACTCATCTGACTGACATTTCAGATCCAGTCTCCCAAAGATGTTTATGCAGTACCTGAGTGCTCTGATAAATTGGTCAAAACATCACGATCTCACCAGCACTGTGTGGAGTATCGGCCCCGTGAAGATAGGGTGAGGTACCTTAGAATCCTCCTGAAGGGGAAGCTGCTCTCTCTTCTCCTTCAAGCATGTCCACACAGCATCTGGAGTCTCCTCTCCAGAGGAGCTTGGCTCAGGGCCCACAGCCTCTGGCTTCACGTTCTCTCTGGGGACCGTGGGTTGCTCACAGGACAGGTTTCTCGGTGGGCCTTTGGGAGTACTTCCTTGTTCCTCTGATAGCTTCAGTTTTAGTTCTAAGAGAAACACCATGAGTTACCATGAGCAAGGTCTCACTGGCCCTAATAAGAGCACAGAAACTTTTAGGAATCCCCTCCCCTGATGCCAAGGCAGTAGAGACAGATGAACAGTGCTGATGAGGACTTTCCATGTGGCAAGGACAGCTTTAATAGCCAGGGCTAATAGCATGATCTCCCAATCAGAGGTGAACATAGAGGGACCATGGAGGCTGGAGACTATGGAGGGTCACGCGTGGGAGTAACTCAGTGGTTTACCTTTGAGAGTAGGAGTTCTCAAGGAAGACCAGGGCTACTTGGCCCTAAAGTTTTCACCTGTTTCCTACCATAGCAGCTGAAATTCTGCATGCATAGATTCATTTGCTCAGGTTTTGAAAGTGTTGCAGTCATTAAGAGCCCTCATGGAAAAGCAAGTGCTTCTGGAAGGCATTACAAACAAAGACGCCTGAGAAAATACAGGAGGGATGGGAAAGGGGAGAGGCAAGTGCCAGTCTCCACTTGGCAGATGTCACAATTCTGTCTAATGCCAGCTTTTAAAATTCAGGAATCGCCATTATTACAATGAGGCTTTATATAAACCTACATAATTAAAAAAAGCCACCTGGGATTTATCAGGGAACTACATTTCAGAATGTGTTAGGCGACTGGTCATTTGGGTGAGGGTATTTCGATTGATTTCTCAATTATGTAGCTCATTTTCTTTGATGTTTTTAGTGAGATGCTGGCATGGTGTCTAAACAATGCATATTTCATAAACCTGCTATATCATTACAGTTTAATACCACTGAATTAATATTCCTTTCCAGTTCTTTAATCACCATACTTCTAGAAATTTGGAAACTCTTCGCATGTCTATAAGTATTGAAATGAGTATGGAGAGAGGAAGAAAAAATTATTGTTAAGTAAACATAGCCTTTTAGAATGGATTTTAGAGTTAATTAACACTCCCACCACCACCTCCAGAGAGAGAGAGAAAGAAGAACACTGGATTTGGAGGCAGGGAACCGAGGTTTACACCTAGCTCACCACTTCCCAGCTACATAAGCTTTCCCTCTCTCCGGACATAAATGTCCTCATCAGTGCAATGTGGTATGTGACGTCAATGACCGCTGAGGCCTCTTCTGTTTCTAACGTCAAGAATCCAATAACCCAAGGAAGTTAATGCTCCACGTACTGAAATGTTCCCAGCGCTGAAGTAAATCATTCTGCTTGGGGGTCTGGAGTTCCTCCGTGTATTGATAAAAGATTTATTAAATGGGGTCCCATAGTGAAGGAGATTCAGTACCCCTTATTTCAAGATAGGGTCTCCACTCTAGGTGGGAGACAAGGTTAGAGGGTACAGGTAGAAAAGAATAAAAATACCCTGGAGCATAATGTCATTATTTTAACTTTTTTTCCCCCTCAGAAAGAAAGACCCTTGGCTGGTGTTACCTTTTAGCTGTTTACGGTCTTTAGCCAAATCATTCATCCATTTCAGGACTTCAGGGTTAGAAGTCTTGTCACCATGGGAAGGCTACCAAGGGAAGGAACAGTGAGGGCGGAAGGGGAGGAAAGAAGGAGAGGGAGGGAAAGAAAGAGAGAAAAAGAAAAACAAAATTTTTAAAATAGCCGAACACATAAAGATAGTTCAGGAACAAAACACATAAAGCTGGGAGGTAAATTTGGGCATTAAAACTCCAGCTGATGCAGTTGCTTCCTCCACATTCTCACCGTAGACATTCTCTCTAAACATGCTTGGTTTTACCCAACAGTATTTCACATTCTCCTAACCATGCCAACGCACCCTGCAGTCTAACCCTCAGGCACCTGGTAGGCCACCCACCCCCCACACATTGCCAGGCCATTTTCTGTATCAGTGTAGGTGATTGCATTGATACGAACCAGCATTCCTTATTTGCTTTGCTCACATCTATGTCAGCTTGTGACCACAACTTACTTAGAGAATACTGGAAGATTTCGCTCCTATCAATCACATGTTTCAAGCCCAAGAACAGAGACCCCTGGATCTCTAAAACCTGACATTAAATCAGTCTGAGAAATCAGTATATCAGGGTGGTACCCAGACTTCCAATCCTCTCACTGTTTATACACCCGATAGCCTACTGGGCTAATGTAAAAATGAAACTTAATCAGATGTGTTCATCCTTAAGAAAATTATTTAGTCTCTGTCCTTCAGTTTCATATCAAATGAGAATTATACTACTTCTCCCTCACAGGGTTGCTGTGGGACATAAATTAGTTAATATATGCAAAACACTGAAAATAGTTCCAGGCATATGCTAAACACTACAGATGAGTTAGCTAGAATTACAAATATTATTACTGTTATTACTGGCAGTGATGACAGGTAGCAGTGTTACTACCAGACCTGCAAAGAAACACTGAGTGTATCTTCATAAACAAATATGAGGGGTATGCATGCCCTGCCAAGTAGCTAACCACACTAGGGCATGGCGATAAGAATATATATTTGACTTTAGAAGGATTTGACTCTGTTAATACAAATAATTCACCTTGATTTCTAGATTTCTTCTCAGAGCATAAAAGTGGATTTTCTACAGAAAAGAGAAACTAGGAGACAAGAATATCTAAACATATTTAGCCTCCATCCTCATAGGTCAGTAAGATCTAGAAGAGTTGAGGCCACCCTGGTAACTTAAATGCAGGCTCAAGAAAATTAATAGTTACTTTGAATTGAGGATATACAAGGAAATAATCAGTAATTCTCAAGATGGCATAACCATAAATATCATAATAGCCAAAAATGTGTATAATGTTAGTGACCAAGTCTACAGGCTCTGCTATGTTTCGTTGAGATCCACTAAATCCACATAACATCAAGGTTTTGGTGAGAGAGGCATAGGGAAATGAATGTGTTCCTCTCAAGATCAAAGGGGAAATTGTGCTTATGTGACAGGTTCACGAATGCACATGGGATTAGATTTGTTGTGAAACATAAGACATGCTTCTGTCACTTCTAGAATGCTGTAAAAACCATACTTTTAAAATCAGGATGGAAAAGGTGACTGAAGGAAAATGACAGTGGTTATTTGATTATTTTTCCTCGGGAAGCTCAGAGGGGATACTGTGGTTTCCACAAGGGAAGCCGGGTTTCAGAACCATGGACAGTGATATAGGAGGCATGCCTCCAAAATACGTAGCTTAGCCTGGTCCTATCCATCATTTGCTAGAATGATGCACTGTGCTACTTCCTTGATAAATAGGCAAGTGCTTTGGCTTAGGTAACAATCTGGCTATATGGACAGTCAATGTTTTATATTCGGTTTCTCTAAATCCTCACAAAATTCTCCACTCTGATCCGAAGAATCAGAGTCTTTGGGACCTGTCTTTTTCACTGGATATGCTCCACATACTTAATACCATCTTTTGAAAAACTGTTAAAAACAAAAACAAAAATCTAATACCCTAAGCCAATAATCACCAAAGAAATGAGCTTTCACTCCCTCAAACAGGACGTAGGAGAAAGTTAAGGCAGAATTTTCTGACAAAATATTTTAAAGCCTGGAATTTTCTGAAATGAAATGTTTTATTTCCCTGTTCCTGGGAAACCTTTCAAAAGAGGTTATATCAAGCTCATAAGGATAGCTGCTTTTAAATCACATGGAAAGTTTTCTTATACAAGCTGTGGCTCTTTCAGCCTTTTTTTTAGGTATGACCAATTAGAATTTTATTTCTTTTATTGTAAATGTACAGTTGTCTCCATTTTCCTTCCACCACTCCCCCCCCCACAACCTCCCACACTCAATCCTTCACCCCTTTGCCTTTGTCTATGGGTCCTTTATACATGTTCCTTGATGATCCTTTCCCTTCTTTCCCCTATTATACCCCTCCCCTCTCCCCTCTGGTTACTGTCAGTTTGTTCTTTATTTCCATGTCTCTGGTTGTATTCTGCTTGCTTGTTTGTTTTGTTGATTGGGTTCCACTTATAGGTGAGATCATATGGTATTTGTCCTTCACTCCCTCGCCTATTTCACTTAGCATAATGCTCTCCAGTTCCACCCAGTTCCAGGCTGTCACAAATAGCAGGAGCCCCTTCTTTTTTTCTGCTGAATAGCATTCCATTGTGTAAATGTACCACAGTTTTTTGACCCACTCATTTACTGATGGGCACTTAGGTTGCTTCCAGCACTTAGTTATTGTAAATTGTGCTGCTATGAACATTGAGGTGCATAGGTTCTTTTGAATTGGTGTTTTAGGATTCTTAGGGTATAATCCCGGCAGTGGAATTGCTGGGTCAAAAAGGAGTTCCATTTTTAGTTTTCTGAGGAAATTCCATTCTGTTTTTCATAGAGGCTGCAACAGTCTGCATTCCCACCAACAGTGCACTAGGGGTCCCTTTTCTCCACAACCTTGCCAGCACTTGTTGTTTGTTGATTTGTTTATGATGGCCATCCTCACTGGTGTGAAGTGGTATCTCACTGTGGTTTTAATTTGCATCTCTCTGCTGAATAGTGATGTTGAGTATCCTTTCCTATGTCTCTGGGTCCTCTCTAAGTCCTCCTTGGAGAAGTGTTCAGGTCCTTTGCCCATTTTTTAATTGGATTGTTTGTTTTCCTAGATTGGAATAGTGAATTCTTTATATGTTTTGGAGATCAAACCCTTGTCTGAGATATCATTGGCAAATATATTTTCCCATATGGTTGGTTCTCTTATCATTTTGCTGATATTTTCTTTAGCCATGCAGAATCTTTTCATTTTGATGAAGTCCCCTTTGTTTATTATTTATGTCCCTTGCTCTAGGGTACATATCAGTGAAAATATTGCTGTGTGGAATATCTGAGATTTTCCTGCCTGTGTTCTCCTCAAGGATTTTTATGGCGTCAGGATTTATATTTAAGTGTTTTATCCATTTGGAGTTTATTGTTGTGTATGGTGTAAGTTGGTGGTCAAGTTTCTTTTTTTTTTGCATGTAGGTGTCCAGATCTCCCAACACCATTTGTTGAAGAGACTATTTTTATTCCATTTTATGCTTCTGCCCCCTTTGTTGAATATTAATTGACCATAGAGACTTGGTTTTATTTCTGGGCTCTCTATTCTGTTCCATTGATCTATGTGTCTGTTCTTATGATGGTACCAGACTGTTTTGATTACTGTGGCCTTATACTATAGTTTGATGTCAGGTATGGTGATAACTTTTGGACTGAATAATTTCAGTTTAAAAGACCCTCAAAAGCCATATGCTGAGAAATTACACAGTGTAAATTTTGTTCAGGGAAATTATAATGGGGCTCCACAGTCCCTTACCGAGGGTTCCACTGGATTAGAATTGTGGTCTCCTAATGACAGTTCAAAAGACACTTTAGAAAGATTTCTAGATTAGAAATGAAGATATCTGAGTTGTTGTCTTGGCTAGATCAAGCCTTTGCGGTGTGATGCTGGGGAAGTCACTTCCCTTCTCTGGGACTCAATTTCTCAATGGCCAAATAAGAAAACAAGACTGGTTGAGCCCTTCTAGTTCTAACTTCTCTAGCTACTATGAAAATGGGCATCTGGCTAAAGCAGCCTGTCGTAGGCCTATGAGTTTAGTTAAACGACAGTTAAATGTTAAACCAGTTGCAGGGAATAAACATAGTTTTGTATAGGAATGTGAACCGGTTATGCTCGACAGAGAGAGGACGATATAAGTTACACCATGGTACCAGAGTAGCTAGCACAGAGGCCTGGCAGGAGGTAGACTGAAAATGAGCAGTGAGTGCTATTCATTCCATGGTCAGGCTGCCAGGAAGGAAAGCCTTAGGCATAGCAACCAGTGGAATCCCACTGACAATGTCAAACCTCTAAGCCCAGCCTGGCACCCTGACAGGAAAGGTGAGAAGCATCCCTGTTTCCTGAGACACGGTAGGTTGTGATTACACCAAAGACTAGACACTAAAGCAGGGGTAACCGCGAAGCCTCCTGACCCCACTGTGCCTGGATTCATCCATCTGTATGTGTGAGTGTTTAATTGTGTGGACATGTGTCTGTTCTGCTTTTAAAGCTTCTCTAAACAAAGGAGGTGCTAGGAGAAATTCTCTTCTAAAATAGTCAGGTTCTACATAGCTGTTATAGTTGAGAAAAAGCCACAGAGCCTGTGGCCTCATGGAGAAAAGTAGAGATCTAATGTGCACAATTCCCCTTCAATTTCTGACAAGCAGGGGCTACCATGGTTTAGCCTGTTCTGATATCACTTAAATACATTCGGAAGTTGGTAACACCCAGAACCATTTACTTCCTTTGTGCTAAACACTGTAATAAGCTTTATGTGTGTACTCCCTTATTTAATACTCACAAACTTCTGAAGTCACTACTGATATTAATTCCACTATACAGATGGATAAACTGAGACTCAGAAAGGTAAAGAAACAAATCCAAAGTCACAAGTTATTATGTGGCTGTGCTGGACTTAAATCCAGGTCAGCCTAATTCAAGAACTGCCAGGTGAGTTCAGTTAACAGGCCCTGGGAATGGAGCCCGTACTTGTCACTCAACAGTTTCCAATACGAGGGCCTCACAGATCCAGTAACACTCCCCCAGCAAACAGGGAAAGTCAGCTTCCTTAGGATACCTGGAGCTTTAAAACATGGATGTTCATGAATTTTACTTCTACTCCTCCATTGTAAAACCTACTCAGACTTAATCTACCACCCAAGCCTGAACTGACAGAGCATAACTACCTTAGGCAAGTTATAAGCCTTCCCTGGGCCTCACTTGCCTTACCTGTACTCCCAATCTGTAGCGCACCCCTCTGCTCTATAAAGAAAATAGTACGTAGCTGTGACTCCCTGACTTCAAAGGAGAGAATAATCTTTAACATTCTCAGTTAGGTTGTCCTGAAAGTCACTCTGATTTTTTTCCATTTTGCAAAGCTGCAATCCACACCTTTAGTAAATGTAAAGCCTCAGTGGGAAATACAAGACAGAACAGGAGAGTGGTTCATTACCTGCCCTCACCTCCCTCCCAGAACTCATCCTACACTCACAGGGACCTGCTGATTACCCCCATACCAAGTGCTCAGTGAGCCTCTAAATATTTCAGAATGTATGAAACATTATTCCCAGTTCTCTTTTATTCTAATAACAAGCTGTTCTGGGCCCTCGGCCAAAGACCCAATATCTTTGTGCAATTCCACACGAACATTATTTTCCTCTACGACATGGCCACCACTAAAGAAAATAAATAAAACCAGTATTGGCTATTGAGACACTTACCTCTGACTTTACCGTATCTTATGTAAGAAAAGGTTCATGATTACAACACTGCAGCACCAGCACGAAGCCAGTGTCTCTCTGACAGGAAAGGAGGGGTCAGGGTGTGTTTCCGTGACTGGCCCGAACAGATGTCACTTGAGAAGTTCCCCATCCATCAACCAGGAAGTACTTTAATGTCAAAGAAAACTCTCTCTCCCTCATTCATTCTGCAATTAGAGATTCTGTCCTTTGGGTCGTTAATAGGTTCTTATGAAAATGCAGATGGGAAGGAGTTAAAGAAAAAATAAGAACATAATTCAAAAGCGTTTCAAAATTTAAGTTTTAGGAACACTAGTGATAGTAAGGCTCCTTGGAGGAAAAAAGGAGGAGGGGGATCAATAATTACATCAGTTTGGAAATAGAGTTATAATTAATTGTTAGGAGACATCTTAGGAGATGTCAGCTTACAGCATGTGAAGACAAGACAGACCCAAGATGGGAACTCAATTTCCAGTGGATTGGCCAATGGAAATGGAGCCGTCTCTGGTACAGAGGAGTACTCAAAAAGGAAAAGCCAACACATCTCTTGACACAGTCCACGCTCGTATTTTAAACCCCACAGTCCTTACCCGGTATTTCTTTTCTTGTTCAAATTTTTCTTCAAATTTCCGGATTTTCCGCTTGAGACTCTGGATGTGCTTGGTGAGCTGGGCAATGGTCTGCGGCTCCTTGCCCCCACCACAGCCACTCCGGGAAGAACTTCGGGGCCTGCCACGATCGCAGGGAGGGAGAGAATGGTCAAAAACAACGGTCTTCCTAAATGCCTTTGCTGCTCTACAAACCAAGCTTCCTGGATTGCTAGAGCGGTCCAGAGGGCAGTGCATCATTTGATGAGTCTACCATAGTAGCATCTGCTCATTAATGGAGACCCCTGATCATAGCACACTATTGTGGGCAAATGTCATCACAGACTTCAATGAACGAATGTCGGGATATTGGTCCAGGAAACACATTTCCTATAGCTTGGAGGAAACCAATTTAAGACTAGAAAGAGACAGCCCTATTGTAGCACGATCCCCATTAGAGTACATGAACCACACCTACTAACATTTTCAAGGAAGATTTAGATGAGTAGCTAACTTTTCCTGACATATAGAGACTTTGGGGATTTGATGAATGGAATGGGCCTCCTCTCCAGAAAATGCATCCACCCTCTCACATTATGCACACTTTAAAAAAGCAATAATTTGCTAACTCCTTCAAGTCTAACAGCATATAGCCCATGGCCTCAGGTTCGAATAAATTCATGAATAGCAGCTGAAATTATTAAGGAGATAGTAGAGATTTTCCTGAATGTATTTTAGCCAAGGGAATCTCATTTTAGCTATGAATCAAAATTACTTGTGGAACTTAAAAAAGAAGGAAAGAACACACAGTTCCACACCTTTTCTTGGGAAGGCAGCTATTTTAAGCTCCCACTTTTTTAGAATCTAAGAAGAAGCAGAGGTGGACAACTAAGTGTTGCTACGGTCCATCCACTGAAGCCACTGTTGGATGTGGAAAGAATATTGAACTCATGAAGAATGATACTCTTGTTATTTGCACACACATATACTTAAGTATCTGGGCATTTCACCAAAAATATTCAATCATGCAAGCCCTGGGGTGGCCTGTATCTCGTGACCACTTCCTCCCGAGATAAGAAGGCTGGAAACAGCATTCCCACTTAGAAAGTACACCGATTTTTGCCATTTATTGTTCAGGTGTCCCAGTTGCATTCGGTAGGCACATTTGCACTATTTCAGACATACTTCACTGTAGTTTGTAAATATAGTTCTTAAAAAAGACTATATGAGATGAAAATAACAAAACAAGGTTTTCTTACATCATAAACTGCTGAGTGCTGGGCGGAGAGGGGGCTGATTCCGGGTCTAAGTTGAATCTCTGGCTTTGGCTGAAGATGGAGCACCGCGGGGACAGCAGCGGGTTGTCACCGTCAGTGATGTGATAGAGCAGCCGGCTGGTCCCAAAAGACTGAAGGTCTTCTGGGGCACTGTCTGCTCCGTTCTGTCCGTCTCTGTAGAATGGCACGGGGTCTGAGGAAACAAGATAAATCACCAGGGTTTAGAAGTGACAGAGGGCTTGAGACTGTCGTATTCCTAAATAAGAATCATCAACATTCGTTATCTTGCCCCTTTGTCATTTCCAGTCTTCTGGGGATATGAAAGGCTTTCAAAATACTGTCATGTTTGTTCTCACAGACCCATGACAAAAAATATTACAAAGCTACCAACAACAAAGAAATGAAAACACAAATGATTTGGGTATCAGTTAGAGTCGGTGTACAAACAGCCCACAACTACGAACATCTTCTCTTTATTTCATATTATTTTTAAACATTGAAGGGTGAATTACAAAATGTTTAGTGAAAAAAGGGCAACGATAACACAAAGCTGGAACAAAAGATGATAGATTCTGAAGAAGAAAAGGGATAATACAATCTCCAGTGAAGGAAGAGAAGAGACGAGAAAACAAGAAAGGAAGAGAGGAAGAAAGGGATCCCCAGGCAGAAAATTATTCAGCAGTCATTAAAAATGATGCAGAACTCTGCTTATCAACATGGAATGATGTTCAAAATATGCTAAATTCAAAGCACAGATTTCAAAACAAAATAGGAATGATTCCATTTATATGAAAAAGCATAGATTTAGATATACAAAAAATGCACTAAAAGATCAAAAGAAGCTATAATACATAGCAATTACAAAGCACGTTAAAATTTAGAATTTCGTGTAGCATTTTATTTTGGACAAAAATAAAAAACAAGAACAAAACCTGCTCCAAACCCTCTGCTTAGGCAGCCCTGTGCCTAAATTCTCAGTGTGGTCATTCATTCCCTTTTTAAATGAGCTCACTAGCGCCCCATGCCAGGCTCGCTCCAGAATTGGGCAATCCGTGCTACAGAAGTGAGTACAAGCACCGTGAGGAACGTTAGAGCACTGAGTTGGGGTGGCCAGGATGAGAGTCTCTCCATCACGGGCCTCGGTACAGAATTATTCAAGGAGCAGCCAAAACAAACTCCTCAGTTCTGCCCAGCAAACAAGTCAGGACAACCAAAGCTTTCTCTTACACCTACTATCCCAAAGGAGAGGAAAACAAAGATTTTCTGGACGAATAAGCAGAAACTGAAAATAATGACAATCTACTTTTCCAAAATAAACATTGATCACAATGTGGTACCGGATGAATCTTAATCAGGTTTAGAATAACCCGTGTTCTCCAAAGCTTGAAATGCAGTTTGCTTTGTGTAGCATCAAAGGTCTGATTAGTGTGTTTTCACTTGGCTTCTTCCCCTTTGGATTGCAGACCACAAGGGTGAATAACACCTCCTTCTGCACCTTTGAAACTCACTGACAGCTCTTTTGTGTCCGTGGCTGAGGCTGGACAGGACTAGAGCTGGGGGAGTTGGAGCTAGAAGAATGCCAGGGCCCCGACTCACAGGCAAGATGTGCTGCTGTGACTGACACAACTCACCACAGGCAGCGCTCTTGCTCAGAATAACTTACCCAGAAAACAGTGTGGCTGTGGCAGGAGCCCTAAGGTGTAACAGGAGAGTTACTAACCAAAAAATAACAGCGTACACTAAAAATCACCTTCAAAACCCACTAGGAGGCATAAACGTTCCTTACCAAATCCTTTTTTTAAACCAACAGGCTTAGACCAGCTAAAAAGAAATGCGTTTTATTCATATTACCTGTTTCTGGGCAGTAGTATCTTTTGATGATAATCATGGGGAAGAAAGGAATCTTTAGCAAGCTCCTGGGACTGGAATTTTTGTTGAAGCAGGAAAGGTCTGAGGCCTTCGACCCTTCATCTCAGCGGTTGCCCCAGAGTCAAAACTGACATGGGTCCCCTGCTGCTGTTTTGTAATGTCCCAATGAAGGCACTCGGCTTCCCAACCACAGACTGAAGTAGAGGTAAGAAAATCGCTCAGCTTCTGAAACCCAGAGTCCTAAAATGTCACTTCAAAGAGCCACAGATTATGATGAACAGCTGTGTTTTAACTGCACTACAATAGTAACTATAAACCCCCATTTACATGGTGTCTGCTTCCTCTGGTACTCTAATAATTTACCAGTGCTGCCGAATTAACATCCTGATCCCCCTCCCTCCAACTCACCAGTCAAGGAAGCAGTGAGCCAGAAGGATCCCAAAGTGACCAGTTGAAACCTAACAAAGAGTCAAAAACTCATAATTTGGTAGCACCTCAGATCTTTGCCCAGACTTACCATTCGGGTTGAAAAGGGCTTAATTAAATCAGCTGGTGCCTGGATAGGTGTGCGCATCTGTGTAGACGGAATTGCTGAGCTCCTTGTTTGGAAAAAGCGAGTGCAGCTTCAGAGCCAGCCATCACCACTGCCGTCCTGGGAACAGAGCCCAGGGCCACCCCTACAGGCCCTGCTCCCCAGTAGGGAGAAGCTTATGGCAGTATTAACTTGGATGGCTTCTGATGGTTCTCAGGGGACACACTGCTTTTCCTTCCAAAGGAAGGAATGGCTTGCCAGGGCCTGGCGTATAATGCAATGTGGTCTAGAGGAAAGGGTCTAGGAACTAGGAGTCTCTGTCCGCTCTCGCGGGGCTCCAGCGGGTTCTCAGACCTCTCTCGGTGTCCTTGGTCGGCCCCTTGTACAGGGCTGTGGTAGAAAAGGACAAGATCTGCTGTGCCTCTTGCCTATAGTAACAATACCGTAGTGTACAGTTAAAGTTGTTAGAAACGTGGATCTCATGTAAGTGTTCTTCTAACAATAAAAAATGTTTTACTTCTTTTTCCTTTATATTTTCTGAAATTTCTGTAACAAATGAGTCTCAATTTTATCGGAAGGAAAAACAATAAATGTTAATATTAAAACTTTTTAAAAACAAAGTAAGCTTTCCTGAGAAAAGAAGTGAGAAACAACCCCAGAGATGGCACAACAGACAGCAAAGATGGCGAGTTTGAATCCCAGGCCTACCTCTTGTTAAGAGAGACATCACAAATACTAGACCCTTTCATAACTCAGTTCTGACATCTGTAACATGAGGGGAATAGCGGTGCCTGTTTCATAAGACAAAGTGAAAATGAAATGAAATGCAACTATCTTCTACAAATGTTTGTCCTATCCTCATAAACCTTTTTTACTATATATGCATATCGAAGTGCAGATTATATGTATATATACACATGTATATATGTATAAAGTTATATATTTACTATGTATTTTAGACAAATTAATTTCAATCTACAGCTTTTTAAAATTTCAGCTTCCCCCTAGGCCGTGACAGCCAAGAAATCATGAATTTGATGTGCTAGTTACATTTTTTTCCCCACTAAGACACACGAAAATATATTCCTATTAAAACTAACACTGTTCACCCATGCATCTTTTATATAGCACATGTATTTGGTGAAACACTGAGATAAGGCATGGAAACTGCTAAAAATAAAATAATCATGAGAACCATTATTTTAATAATTAATATCATCAAAGTAAGAAAGCTGAATATTACCTTCTCTTATTGAACAACAACTACGCTAGGAGTCCCTATGGGGATAATATTTGAAATGAGCCAACGTGCCCCTCAGCATGTTGTCCCAAGTACAGTGCTTATTTACAAGTAAGAATAATAACCACAAACAATAGTTATGGAATGACTCACTTTGTCCTCGAACTTGTCATAAGAGTTTATGCATATGTTTAATCTCCCTAACAAGCATGTGAAGCTAGTAGCACCATGATCTTCATTTTAAATTCAGTAGGGAAGGTGGCATGCCCGCATTAATCCATTCAGGGAGGGTGTGACTGGCGCCTGCGGTGGAAGACTCCACAGCCCTGACCCCAGAGCTGAAGAGTGTTTCTGGCAGCCCACTCACTGAGCAATAGGGAGTGTAGGGAAGACAAATACTTATCATTAGCATGTGAAGGCCAAGAGAGCGGGGCTGATCTGGCTGCAACCCCAGGCAGAACCAGGTGCTGTATTACAGCTGTTACACGAGTCAGTCAGACTTAAAAATATCTTTTTCTAATGTGAATTTTTAAAGTCAAAATTTAAGCAGATCTCTACCTGCAACCATTTGAGATGGACTGCTGAGATCTGACTGAGCAATAAATTAGCCATAGCCTTGTGGGTTTATTCCATTTGTCCCCTTGGGTTTGCTCACCATGGTGTGTTCTCAGGTAGCATTCTAAAATGCCAAACGCCAGCCTTTGTGGGTTTTAAAAGCCAAACGAGCCAAAAGTGTGATTCTCATGAGGGGACCACCAAAACAAAATAACCCCAAAACATCTGGTGCAAACACAATGATTTGGGTTTATGGTATGCTGAATTTGAGTGCCTACAGGCACTAGGGATTAGCTGTGAGGTCACAACAGAGAAGACAGGAAAGCCTGCAGTCATCCCAACAAGTAAGCCTGGGGAAACTAGAGAGCTTTTTTGCTCAGAGACCGCGGAGAGAGGAGAAGCTACCTCCGAGGTTAGGATAGACAGGGCAGGAATGAGGACAGTTGAAGAGGGATTCCAGGTTAGTGAGGCTGACCTAGTTCCTGAGTGGTGGGAGGCTGGCATTTCAAGCAGGCTTCTGTGTGCCAGCTTCTGTGGATGGCCACCAGAAACATCAGGGAGCTACAGGGGCGGGAAACTTGTCACTCTGAAAGCACGGCTAGGCTTTATGACAGGCACCGTGCAGAGCCCAAGAGGTAATTTGCCATCACAGATAAAAGCATAGCCTATAGGCTCAGAAACACCTACATCCAAATCCCAGTCTCGTATGTGTGACTTGGGACACATTACTCACTTGTTTTCAATCACAGTTTTCCCATCAGTATAACGGGAATTCATTCATTTAACAAATGTTTATTGACCATCTACTGTATGCCAAGTCCTGTTTCAGGTGAGAATGATAACAGTAACTACCTTATAGATTGTTAGGAAGATTTTTAATAGATTAGGAAATTTTAAGTGGTTAGAACAGTGCCTGGGGAAGAGGGCATAATCATCTATCCATAAATGCTAATTGTTGTTTGGTATTTTTTGGTGGTATCTTTTCTCTAGTTAGAGAATTCAGGAGGGGAGCCTGCTAGGGGAAGGAAAGATGAGTTCAGTTCTGGATGCTTTGAGTTAAGAGGCATTTTGGGTTATCCAGGTGGAGGTGCCCAGTAAGTCCTGGATGTGTAGGTAGGAAACTCAGGAGACAGAGCTTTCCCAGGCTCAAGGTCAGCATGCACTTCCTCAAAACCCGCTTCTAGAGTGAGGCAGGGGCAGTAAGCCTCATTTCATTTTGAAGGAGCCCATGTGCTGACCTCAGTTAAAATGAACAGTCAGTAGATTAGGGCACTGGGTTAGCTGAGCAATGAGAAATTCCAAAATCCCTCCTGAAAACCAGAGAACTACATGGATCAAGAAGCCTTGGCTCAGATTTAAACTTATTCCTTGCCTCTGCAATTTGGGTTGTAATCTTGTAATTAAATTTCCATCAGTAAATACAGATCCAGGTTTTGGGTTTTTGAGTAGTTCTGAAGATAAATTTAATCCAATCACTCATGTTTCCTAGAGAATTATAAGGGAATAATTTTGGAATATTTTTTTCATGCATTACTGCTACTACACCCAACACATACAGCACTTTTTACCAAGTAAACATAACATTTTAATTGCAGAAATACATGAATACATAAATTTTCAGAGTACATTGTAACTGATTATTTTAAAAATCTAGTAATAACATATACACTTTCATAAAAGACATAAAATTCCTTTTTAGTATTTTCACTGTCTCAATAGTAAGACGAAGGAATAAACAACCTCCAAAGGCCCAAACAAAGGAAAATCACGTTGTTATTTGCATTGCATATTGTTTACAACACAATTTTGGGAGGTATAGACGGTTTGATGAAGAGAAGCAGCAGAACTCCATGGGGGAAGAAGAAAAACAGAGACACCACAGTGGTGGGGTGGCTGAGGAGAAAGGTGAGGCGGTGTGACAGAGGCCAAGTTTGCCCGGAGGAAACATGCAGTGGAACGAACTTCTAGCCTGTGGAAGACTGAGGTCTTCAGACATTCGTGCCTTTACCCTAATCAGAACCATACTGTGGGCTGTGGAATTGCAACTCACACTGAGGGCAGGTGTGAGCACTCCTGGAGTAGGGAAGAAGTCCTTTCTTTGCATTGTTTTATAGGACATCTCAGGCAGAGATAATTCATATTTTTAGTGGCAGTTTCTATACGGCACCAAACCAAATGCCTAATTTGGGGAGGAAAGAAGAAAATACCTTCTAGAGAAACCTACCAAGTAACTAGATAAATCTTTCCAGTTTCCTCTGATTATGCCTCCGCCTCTATGCACAATGTCAAAGAACAGCTGAGAAATACCCAAGGGAAATGGCCAATAAACACTGTCTGATCTCTGAAAACTTTTTTTTTTGCTCCTGTTTCACAAAAATGGAGCCACATGCTCAGGTGACAGAGCTCTGCCTAAGCAGTGGGGCCAGGAAAAGACCAAGCATCATCACCAACAGCGCCCACGATTCAGAAGCTCCCTCATGGGGAACATACAGAGAAAGAGGGGTGCTGGGATACTGATATCTTTCAGTCTCCCCACGTCTTCTAGTCAATTCATGCACCACTAATCACCTCAGGGGTACATTGATAAAAATGTGCTATTAAGATAACAAGAGCCATTTTCAAAGAGAGTTTTCATTTATAAACTGACATACTTTGCAGAAGGAAAATTAAACGTACAAAGCAAACAAAGACTAATGAAAACAATTCCAACCTTCAGTGGGGGCTGTATCTTTACTAGGGTCCAACTTCAGTTAGAAAAAATTAGTCAGAAAAAACTTTACCCCCAACCCTGATAGAAAGTGCCACAGAAAAGTAAGAGTGTTGGGAGCTGGAAGAGATGGGAGCAGTTGTCCACCGTGGACCAGCAGGGCAGGGGTAGGGGGTGGCCAGAGGAGTGTCCGACACCGGGCATCTATCTGTCTAGGCATTCCATCTGGTCACTTCCACACTGTGCTCTTCATAAGCATGGAAGGATGAATAACCAGAAAGAAAGGTTTAAAATGGCTATAAAGTATGTGGGAACTACGTGTGGGGGAAATGAGTATGTGATAACTCTCTGTACTGCCTGCTCAATGTTTGAAAAACCTAAAACTGTTCTTAAAAAGAAAATCTATTAATTAAAAAAAAATAGCACAACCAGAAGGCTGTTTGTTAAAAGCCCAGGCTGTTGAGTTGAAGCCCCAGGCTTGGTCTGAGATGCCACTTGCTCACTGCTGTTACGTCCTTGGCCAGGCAAACCTTGTCAAACTCAGAATCCTCATTTATAAAGAGTTGTAGTGAAGAAAATGGAAATGTGTGTGTTACCACAATTCTTGGCCTGCCTTAAAAAGTGAATTTAATTTTTTTTAAAATAATCACCTGAAAGTTTCAGCTGTTGGACTGATTTACTCCTTCCCAATAAGGCAGTTATAGAAACATCCTTGGAGAATTATATCGTCACTTATGCATTTTGAAATCATTTAAAAATACTTTTGTTTGGAAAACAAGCAGTTAATATGAAGCTCCCTCTTTCAGAGACTATGAAGATGGTTATAAAAGCATCAGAGAAAAATTTATTAATAATAAAGATCTTTGCTAGCCAAGTTATGTCATAGTTTTTGCACCAGATAGATTTTATGGTAACAAATGTAGTTTCAACTGTAATAGGAGGTAATTATTCAGCCATCAGCTGTATAGATTACTGCTGTTATAAATACCTTTTGCTTAAGGGAATTAGTATAATGTCAATCATATGCAAGACTCTAGAAGGGACCTAGGGAGTAAACAGTATTAATGGCATATAGACACCTTGAAAGTAGTTGAAAATTATGATAGATGAGATTTTTAAAGACAAACATAAGCAGTATCAACTGGAGGAAAGGTAACATAAACTCTGAATATTGCAAAAATGCCCAGCTTTTTAAATAATGATAGCTGACATTTACCATGGGGATTATTCCAAGAGCCTCATATACATTTAACTACATCATTCTCACAACAATCCTGAGAAATAGATACTATCCTTTTTCCCATTTTAAAGAAAAGGAAACTGAAAGAGAGAGAGATCAAATAACCTGTCCACTATCACCCGACAAATGCATCAAATTCTGCAAAGAACTATGTTTCTGAATAAGGCAGAACCAAAGAATATAATTTACTTGGGCTTTCAAGAGCTCTATGGCATGTTTTTCATATCAAAATTTGTTTAAAAACAAAACCAAATGATGATTGGGCTAAACGTTTTGTAATGGATACAAAATCTACTTAACAACATGCAGCAAAGAGCAGGGATGAATTAGTATCTTTATGACAAACATGTCAGTCCTAACGCTAGCAAATGGATCCTGAATTAATCTTATTTTACATTTCAGAAATAACACCAATGAGGAAGTTGAGTCATAAGTCTGAGTTTGCAGATGATGTTGATGTATTTCAAAGAGTAAAATGCTAAGCAACCACAGACAAAGGCCACAGACCATGAGGAGGCTTAATAGTGGCAGATGACCTTCACTCTGGGCCAGTAGGCAGCACAGCTGGAGAAAACTAGTATATCTACTCTTTAAAAATAATAAGCACTAAACTATTAGTTTGGTAGGAAATGAGATTTCTTTGAAGCTTTTACAGAATACACAGATATGACAAAAAGGTCAAGAAAATAGTGAACATCTCTAGGGAGAGTTTGGAAAACAATCCAACAAATATAATTAACTTTGTAATTATTCTATAAAACACCCCAAGCCAATATTTTTTAGGTACTCATTCAATTTTTACAGAGATCATTGTAGTTTCACATAAAGTTGTAAGAAAGAATACAGGGATCCCTTGTAAACTTTGCCAAATTTCTGCCAATAATGTCATTTTGTAGACGTGTAACACCAGCGCCCAGATTTACCAATAATGCTCTATTTGACTCTGCCTGGAATATACGATGCAGGTCAGGTAAATGCACACCAAGAAAGGCACAGGCCTGCGATGGCTCAGATCAGAGGAGCGGAAATGACTGCGGAACAGAGGGGCTGCAACAGCTCACTCAACTACAAATCCAGGTCTCTCCAGTCCCACACAACAAAGTCGGGGGTGGATAGAGAAAAAAAAAAGACTTCCAAAACACCTTAGTTGCGTGGAGAATGTACGGGCTGACAAAGGGCTTGATGTCAAATTCTAGAATATTAGGACTATGGGGACTTCGCTCTTAGACTGAGTGGCAAATACCATAGTGTGAAGCGCTTGGACTATGGAGTCCAAATGGGGAAAACCCCTGACTCCTTGCCTTTCCTCCCACTGCCACATCTCCGCAGCTGTGGGGCCTTCAACACGTTATATTAACCCCCCAAGTTTACTTCCTCATCTTTCATCGGGGAGTAATGATGTCACCTACCTCACAGAATTGTTTTGAAGATAAAATGGGAAACTCCATGTGACAAAGCGGGGCACAAATGAAGAGGTCATTGTGAGCTATTGCTGATGTTATTACTTCAAAATATTTTAAAGTAAGGCTTCTAAACCTTGAAACTACTGACATTTTGGACCAGATAATTCTCCACTGGGACTGTGTGGGGAGGGGTTGCCCCTGGGCCTTGCAAGATGTTCAGGAGCACCCTTGACCTCTGCCCACTAGATGCCAGCACCACTCACCCTCCAAGTATATCTAGATATTGCTCAATACCCCCAAGGCGGGTAAAATCAACCCTGGTTGATTTTTTGAAAACCACTGCTTTTAAAGGAACCAATTTAGGACAAAAAGAAGAGGTACTTTTCACAGTAGGAGCCACTTTTTAGTTAAAGCAACCGGTGTTGCATACTGAAAGTATAAAAAGGGTCAAGAAAGATTTAGAAATAACACACACATAGACTCATAATGAAAAAAGTTTCTGAAAGATATTTGAAATTCTGAGCACTTCTGAGGTTGAAGTAATAGGGACCACCTCTTACTGACTTTCAAAGACTGTCTGAGGCTACTGGCAGACAGAATAAAGCGTCAAGTCATGTGGATGATCAGACTCAGCTAGTGGGATGCCTGAGATACTCCTTTGGTCCAGAAGTCCAATCATAAGCTGCATCTGCAGCAAGAACACATTTCATGGCACCCTTAGAGGAACTCTGTGTTCTAGAAAGTGTTCCTGAATCTCCCTGCACCTAAGAGTCACCAGGGGAGGATCTCAAACCTAGAAATGTTTAGGCCTCATCTTTGTATTTTAATTTTGCATTTTAAGATTGGAAGCCCAGACATCTGTAAGTATAGTAAGTACTTCCAAGTAATTGGGAATTTCTAGTCAAGTGGACAATGTCTAAAAATGTGAGAGAGAAGGTCCTCTTTGACTCTGTTCTGCCTTAGCTTTGACATTAGGAGACCCCTACAGGCCACAGGAGTAATTACAGACTGTAAATAGATAGACCCCATTAGTGTTCCCTAATAGTCAACATTAGCAACGAAGCTCTTGCCCAACTGGAAAGTTCAACCTGAAAAATCAAGATTTTAGAATAAAAGAATTAATTAGGTACTTTGAGGAATTATTATTTCTAGTAATAAGTTATCTTCATCGTTATCTCCAGTGACAGCTTTGGCTACGAACTCTGTGCCATCAATCAGCTGCGGTCAGACAGAACAGGCATTACTATGCTTAGTCATATGAAACGTCAAACAGTCCCTATGTGCACTTTGAAGATGACAAGCAGTTAAAAAGACAATCCTCATTTCATTTTCCATTCACAACACCAGAATACATGCTTACTAACGCCACGGAGGAAACATTTGCATCAGGTGTAAGAGGCTGTTGGTTCATTTAGAGGAATTTTGAGCCTAAGTGTTGTATGCACTTTGCAACCTACAGGTGGGGTGACTAGCTGCCCAGATTGCCTGGGACTGGGGATTCCCCAGCATGTGGAACTTCACGTGCCAAAACAGGAACAGTTCTGGGCGAATCAGGGTACTCGGTTACCCCATGGACAGTCCCAAAACTGCCTTTCAGCTGGTTTCCTATCAATTTTCTTTAAGAGGCTCTATACCCCTCAAATCTGTCCCTGTCACCATCCCTTGTCCAGGTCCACATCCCATCAATTTCTGGCCTACAGACGTGGGTACTTGAGGCCCTCACTCTTCCTGGTGTAAACGGACTGAGCCAACAGGTCACGGAGCCTGAGTTGTAAGTCCTTGTGTTCTGGAAGCCTATTTTTGTTGGACACCAAGGTGAAGCAGAGTCAAAGAAAACCTGAGAGAACACGAAGTTCTCTCTCCTAATTCAAAACACTGCCACTTGAATAGTGCTTCCCAATATTAGAGAGGAAGTCTAGAAATATAAAGATTCCAAGATTCCGTCCCAGACCACCCAGAGATGAGGACTGAGAATGCCCGTGTTTGAAAAGCTTCCTGGTACTTGTGATGTACAGGAAGGTTCAGGAACACTATTTAGAGCACAGTGCCCTCCAGGGCTGCCATGACATGTGCTCTTACTGCAAGTGCAGTTTTTAAGTGGATTTCTAGAACAGGGAGCATTTTGGGTCTTTTACTCGGTGAGACTGACCTTTGTAACCCAGAAATCCAAATTATAAGTCAATATTTTGATCTCAAGACACAGAGATTATATTTGGTTCAGATCATCATTTCCGATGCCCAATGCAAAAGTTAAACTTCACTTAAATCATGGCCTAATCAAGTCTGAAGTAAGTTTGAAATCCATTAAAGTAACATCAATTTATATTTGTGAATGTCCACTTTTAATAGTTAATTAGTAGCATATTATAGCCAGATATTCCTGTGAAAAATCACTTGGATTTTGTCTTTATTATTAACTACTGACATTAACAATTGTTAATTGAATGTTTATACACATGTAAATCTCAGGACTAGATGCTAGACTTTAAGAGAAAACTTAATTTACTATAATCTTTTATAGACTTATGGCCACCTGTGCTAATCTTATACAATCGCACTCTCATTGGGAATTTATACACACACACAAGAAAGTAAAGTTCCAAGGTGTTAAAGATCACTCCAGACACCCAATCACAGGCCCTGATTTAAAAACTGCCGGCACAAGCTCTACAAAGATGAAAAACACCAGGATGGCTTTTGTCTTTGAAAATGTGCAAGAGCTGTTGCTGCCTCCTGCACACACACATATGTGCACAGAGAGATAGAGACTGAGAGACAGAATCTCCCTTTTTCACAGACTCTCTTGGAAAAGCTCTGAGACATCGCAGATTCACCCACATTTTGGAAAATCCAGCATCCAACCCACAAGCCTCCTCTGTAAGGAGCCTTCTGCCCATTTCTGCCATTTGACACTTAACGTGGAATATATTGACAGTTCCTTTGCATGAGCAATTCCCACATAAACTCCTCTGCAAGGAGGGTTAATAAGCTTGTTCACAATCCTGTCCATCTAGAATGCGAAAATGCAAAACAATTCCTGACCTTTCAATAGAATAAGACAGGTACACACACATTAAAGTCACAGTAGAAAATATACATATAACCATATCTTATTTAAACACTCTTTTCCATATACTTGTATAGTACACAAAACATTAGGTAACTGCAAAGTTAGTTTGTATTTGGCTTGAGTCTTCTCTATTGGTTTTGTACGTTGTTTGTTGGGGCTGGTGGAAGAAGACGGGCATTGTCTGATAATCTGACTTCAAAACCTAATTGGATTGACACTGGCTCCTGTCCAACTTTACTTGCATCTCATCCAAACACAATGGGCAACAGAGCAAGGGAGCTCACCAGGCAACAAGGACAGCCAGCTGGCCACCTGCATCGTGGGGAACAAATTTACCACTTACTAGCAGGGTTACACTAGGCCTCAGTGTCCTTACTACGAATAGCATTACTTCACAGGTCAGTGTGAGAATTTGACATAATAGGTATAAAATGTGCAGACCAGTGCCTGGATCAGAGAAAATCTTCAGTGATAACAGTAGCTACCACCAGTTGCTATAACCACTATTATTCGTAAGCTTTCAAAAACTGAGATAAGTATTTTGTCTGCTTATACCATATGGGTCTGTTTTTACCAATAATGACTTAAATGTACTATCACTAATGGCACTAAAATAGATTACTTTGTAAATCTCTTGCTTCAGTTCCTGAAATAAGGAACATCTCAGGAAGCAAGCTCACCTAAGCCTGTTTCTACCATCTATCCAGGAAGCAGTCTGCAGACCTCTGATCCTAAGGTGTAAAAAAAAAAAAAAAAAAGTAATCTGTGCTCTCATTTGTACTCATATCAGTCAGTGTTTCCTTCCTGTCGGAGTCTTCCTGGTAGCATTAATTTGCCTTCTGCTTGCTAGCTAACCAATCATCCCCTGGATTAAAACCAGAGAAACTAAGACAAATAAGACCCTATTTTGAGACTTTTCAATACAGAAATTAAAAGTTAAAAAATAATGAGACAGAACAGGACAATACAGGATCAGAATGAGCTACACGACTCACCTCTACTTTCCCTGTGTTGATGCACCATCTCACAAGCAGTGTAGAAGAAAGGAAGTAGCAGTGTTGAAACTCCCCTATCCCTCAATACCTCAAACATACCATGAGTTTCTAAACTTACGAGTTTGAAGCACAGATTATCAAAGTCCAGCAACATAATACAAGTACACCTCCTGTTTGCCAGAGGATACCAAATAGGAACATGAGGACTAGGAGTTGTGATGGTGCTTTTCACCTGACACCCATTTATATATGTCTGACTTTTGCCCCCCCGCCAGGAGAGAAGTCTCTATGTCACAGCACATCTTAATTCTTCCTGCTCCCTCTCAGCTCCCAGGGTGTATAACTTGAGCAACTCTTCAGCTTTCACATTGCACCAAGCACCGTTTCCCATGGGGGCCAGGTTTAGGATGAAACAGCAAGAGCCTAAACTCTCTTCAGAGTACAAATGAGGAGCTCTCCCCGCCCTGCCTCTTACCTGCAGCATCTTCCCCTTCCACCGGCACACTCTGGGTAGACGCTGGGGCTGGGTCCTTGACTCCATGCACCTGAACAGCTTCTTCCTGGTTTGTCAGAAATGCAGAGCACAGATCAGTTTCAAGGGCTTGGAGCTTCAGCAAGGAATTCTGCCAGCAAAAGCAGAACATCGGGCTAGCTGAGGAGATGGCTAATGCACAATGGTGGGTCTGCAGGTCCTGCAAACCCCTTTCTCCAGCACCTGGCAGGAAGAGGGTTGTGGCCACAGCTGCTTCAGCCAGAGATGGTTGTGCCAGAATCAGCTGTGCGATAATCCACATGCAGCCTCAGTTTCTGCCTCATTTAAATCCTAACGTATATGGATTATCTGTGACACATGGGACTAGTGATTTCGTCAGCAAGAGACGCTGCAGCCAGGGAACCAATCTGAGAAGGCTTCTGCTTTCCCGGGTGCTCGAGGCTTTACGCTTTGTAAGAGTTTCATTCATTGTGCTGACATCAGGAGCAGATGACATTAGGCCCCTCCCAGGCGACCATTCACAAGAGCCAGCGTCCCTCCACTGCAAAGACTGCAGCAGACCGCAGTGCACAAAGAGTTACTGCTGCAGGGGCCATCAGGCATCTGGGAGGTGCTTTGGGGCTCCCTTATCTACATTTGTATGTGGGAGGTATGTGCTTGTGTGTGTGCATCTCTGTGTGTGGGTGTGTGTGGGGGAAATGTCTTCTGAAGTTACTTCTCTCACATGAAATGTTTGCAACTGCCTTTTATCAAGAACAGAGGAGAGGGAGAGAAGAAAATGACCTTGGTCACTTAGTGTGACCCAGCCACTGAGGGAGAAGCAATTTATCTATCATAGCTCGTGGCACAACCACGCCCCACCCCCTCCATTCCTCATTTTAAATTTCTCCCATGGTTCTTACCAAGAACAAAGTCAGACAGACTGACGCACGTATCCTGCCATGATGCAGATGCCCAGCAAATTAATTCCCCAACCAGGTGAAAGTGAGTCATGCCTGAGTCCCCGGCAAGGCGCTACTCCCCCACAGCTGGGAAGCTCTGCAGGCGTCAGCAGCTCCTCCACCCACCAGGCTCCTGGCAGGGTGGCTACCTGGAGTGGAGCCATTGGTCCTTCCCCTACTATGCCCCTCCAACACACACGCACACTCTCCTACTCACACCCTACCCTCCACATATCCTATTGCCCACACACCCTCGCATCAACTGCCACACCTTCATACCCTGCTCCATGCACACACCCATCCCTATCCTATACAGACCTTTCCCTGCATCCTCCACGCCCTCATGCCCAACCCCCATATGTTCACACTCCACTTCACACACATACTCTAATGCCCAAACACCACCCCTCCACTCCATATACATAGTCCTTTCTTACAATCATCCCTTCGATCCCCTATTCCACATACACACACACATGCACTACCTACCACACACCCTCACACCCAACTCCCACTCTCACACCGTATTTCACATACCCACTCACCCCTACCAACCCTCACACCCTCATATCTTGCCTCACATAAGTACCTACCTCCAACATTTCCCCACACGCCAACCCTCCCCCGCTGCCATACATGCCTTAATTCCTTCTATTGATGGGAGTCGATATGAACCTGCAGTAGTGTTAAAGCTGCTTATTAAGAAACATATTAAATGTACTATCTTTTGGCCACTTTTGAAAGTGGCAGGTGCCTAAGCAGGCTCAGGGGCCCTTCTCTGTGTGCTCAGAGGTGGGGCAAGATCTGGCACAAACCTCCTTCGTGCTCAGGGGCTGCTGCCTGAAAGCCTGCAGTGCGGATGAAGCATCTACCTGAGACCAGGCCATTTTTCACTGCTTCCTCCTCCTCTCTGGAATGTTTTCCCAGCAGCTAAGTATGGAAGCAAGAGCCCAGGGTTGCTGAGGGGAAGTGCAGAAGGAGCAAGGGCTCCTTCTGGAAAGATTTAGTAATCAAATATCTGAGAGGCAAAAAGAACAATTCCAGGCTAGCTTCCTACTGGAGGACGTTGGAAATCAGAGTGGCCTCTCAAAAAGAGCAAAACTTCACAAAATTAAGAAATAATGCCATGAGAATATAAAATGTTATAGCGGCTACCAAAAAACAAAACAAAACACAAAAAACAAACAAACAAACACTATGGTGGTTCCTAGAAACATTAAAAATAAAACTATCAAAATATCTGGCAATTCCACTGCTGGCTATATACCCAGAAATCATTAAAAGCAGGGACTCAAAGAGACATCTGTACACCCATATTTATAGCAACATTTACAATATGTCTCTCCTAAATTAATATGTTGAAGCTCTAACCCCCAAGTGACTATATTTGTAGGTGTGTCCTTTAAAGAGGGAATTAAGGTAAAATGAAATCATAAGAGTTCAATATGACTAATGTCCTTAGAGAGACACACACACACACATCAGGGATGCACACACACAGAAGAAAGGTAATATTAGGACACATTGAGAAGGCAGCCCTCCACAAGCCAAAGAGAGAGGCCTCAGGAGAAACCTACTCTACCAGCACCTTGTTCTTGGATGTTCAGAACTGTGAGAAAATAGATGTTTGTTGCTTAAGCCACTTGGTCTGTGGTGTTTGTCATGGCAGCCCCAATGCAGTATTAGTAGACTAATACAAAGTGGAAGCAGCCAATTGATAAACAAAATGTGCTACACACCTACAATGGGCATTATTTAGCCTTAAAAAGAAAGAAAATTCTGACATGCTACAACATGAGTGAGAATTGAGGGCCTTGTGGTAAGATAAGCCACTCACAAAAGGACAAATATCTAGAGTAGTAAACTCATAGGGATGGAAAGCAGGCAGTGGCTGCCAGGGGCTGACGGGGGCGGGGGGAGGGAAAGGGAGTTAGTATTCAATGCGTACAGAGTAGCAGATTGGAAAGATCAGAACGAAGTTCTAGAGAGGGATGGTGGTGATTGTTGCACAACAATGTGAATTATTTAATATCGAACTGTATACTTAAAAATGGTTAAAATGGTAAGTTTTATTATATATATAAAGTCATATATGTGACTATATATATCTATATATCTATCTATATCTATCTCTATATATCTATATATAGATATATACATATATAGATATAGATAGATAGATATATATATATCCACAACTTAAAAATGAAAGAAAGGAAGGAAGGAAGGCCAATCCCTCCCTACATTTAGAGGGAGGATGTAGAACCAGCTGCCTCTCATAAGCTCTATTTGCTCCTGTACGCTCTACAAAGCAGAAGAGAACGTGACCTTCACACAGAGCCAGAGGCCCTGTCAGCTCTGCAACATACTATGCATCTGACTTTGGGCAAGCATCTTGGCTATTCTAAGCCTTATTTCTTCATCTGTAAAAAGAGACAATAACGACACTGATGATGGCACCTGCTCGAGAGCAGGCACAGAAAGCACTCTGCGCAGCAGCAGCATGTGGCAAACCCTCAGGACTGGACATGGTGGTTATTATAAATATCTCCCAAGCCCAGAAGCTGCTGGGCAGAGCTGAACTCCACACCAACCCTGAGGCCTTGACTCATCACTTTACCTCCCAGGGCCTCACGCACTGCATTTGCCTTGCAAGGGCCTGAGGCTAGGTGACTTCTAAACATCCTTCCAACTTTAAAGGAGAGAAAAGCACACAGGCACCTAGCCTGGAGAGGTTTGCAGAACGTGGCACGGAGTGGGTGCTTAGACGGTGTTTGAACCAAGTAGCCCTGCAACACAAACAGCAAATAATTCACAGCATAGGAGTATGCCAGTTCACATGCAGAGGCCTCTGAACTCGCAGAGAGAGTGAGGTGTAATGTGGAGACCATAATATGGCTAGAAGTAGTCATGAAGTTGCTCTTATCCATCTTCCCCTCCCACCTTCTCCCTCACTTGTACTCATGCTGAAGCAGAAAGGAGACTCTGAGCTTCACAGGAGATCTGCTTGCCTGGCTGGTTTATTCCTCTGAGACACTAGACAAAGAAAAACATGTCCGTTAGAACAGGAGAGAGAAGATGAAGGTCTCAGTGGACAAGAAGACCTCCACAGAGAAGGTTAAACATAGGCTGTTGTACATTGGAGACGAGAAGGCAGAACAGAATAAACTCTGCAGACCACCTATCATTAACTATCTCCCCCACTCCTGCCAAACTGACCCATGACCTGAGAACGACCTGCTGCTTCTCAGCCACGGACCGAGGGTGGGGACTCGGACACCCTGTGTGGGACGGGGTCATGAAGGGATCTCTCTGGATGACCAGGGACCCCAGGACAGGAGGCTTTACCTATGAGCAATCTATGCCACTGCCACATACATGTCCTTCCAGTGGGTGATGGAGGTCGTCCAGCCTGTCCCACCAAGACCGAACACCAAAGAGCCACCGGGGAGAAGGCCCATGGGCAGCTTGTACTCCACACGCAGGGGTCATGCCCCGATGAAGATGTCATGCCACCACGCTGCCCCTGGCTCTGGCTGCTTTCAATACACAGAGAGCCGCACCAGGCTCTGGAGCCTGAGACTGATGTCAGCCCCTTCCTCGTGGGAGATGGCTAGTAAACAATCAAAGAAATGAAACAATAATGACAGTTATTACTGTCATAGGGCTATGCAGAAAAGAAAAGGCGAACCCAGGGAAGGAGTAAGCAGCTCTGCGATCATGTCTGACTTAGTGACTTTTAGTGCCTGAATATGTTTTCCCCTACAGAAAAGTAAAGGGCGATACATCCCTGTTGCCCTAATGCTACCTCAATCCAGCCCTTCTCTTACTCTTCGCTCCCTGTGAGGCTGTCCCCAGCCCATCCCTTGAGGCCAGCCTACTACTACTGCTTTTCCAGGTTTACATGCAAAGTCTCCCTGAATGGTCTGTCGGATCTTCAGGAAAAATTGAGCAAAGGTTGATGGACCTTCTAAAGAACGAGTACCTCTGCTTCCCTAAGTCTCCCATGTGGTTACGAAAGAAGCCAGAGAACAGTCCACAAAACCTAGGTGTGGTTTTCTGAAAGCTAATTTTTCTCCTTTACATAATGGAAAATATGCTGCTTGTTTTAGAAAATACTCCACTCATTTTCTCTGCTCTACAATTACCAGGTCCCACTTTAGTTGGGTTGGAATGGAGAACACCCACACAGGCTGATGGTTAAATGCTATTTTCGGGTGCCTTGGTCTGCAGTTCACCAGTTGCAGAACAGGAACAGCTAACTTAATTTCTATGAAGAGGTTTCGTGGCTGTCTCCCACCCCTCTATCTATCCAAGAACTGCATATAAATTGTCTGTGATGATATGAAGCAAACTCATATTGGAAATCCACTCAAGTCTGGGGATACAACTCAATCCCTGAACATCCCCATTTCTACTTACCACTCTTCTTCCCTGAGTTTTCCTATTTCCTGTGCATATTCTACACATGCGCGCGCACACACACACACATCCTTTCTATCTCCTACTTTCCCTACCTCCCCAGGCTGAATTCAGCTGTAGTTGCTTCACAGTCAAATTGCCATCAAATTCTTGAGCCAGTCCTGATTACATTATCTAAACAAGTCCCCCCAATTTCTGTGTTACTACCCTGTTTATTTCCTTCCTAATGCTCATGATAATATGTAATTTTTATTTGCCTACTTGTTTATTGGCTCTTTCCAGCTCCAGAAGGGCTGGAACCATGCCTCCATTGTTCACTGCTGGACCTAGCACAATGACGAGAACAGGAGGCAGCCCATAAAGAGACTGCCATTGTATATTAGTTTTGTTTTCCTGGACCCTTTAGGCAGCCCTTTGGAGGCCCTTCTGAGTATCCAAATTCAAGCCCCCTCTGCTGCCCTGGTTCAGAAATAGTAAAACACTGGGGAGTTTGTTAAAGATATGTACTCCCAGGCAGGAGTCACCCCAGGTATTCGGATTCTGTGGTTTGGGGCAGGGTCATGTAGATGCAGGACATCCAAGGTCCACACCTTCAGAAATATTTCCCTATTTCCTATGTCCTTGGTCCACTCTAAATGCCCCCCTGCTTGCCTGCTTAGCTCCATCTTTCCCAGGGATGAAAGCTTTCCCCTGAGCCCCACTCTCTGATATCCTCATTAGCCTCCTATGCCGTCTCTGGAGTTGCTTATGTCCCAGCATGCTTTGCAGCTACTTGTAACTGAAAGATGACACACCCAAATCAGCCCTTCCCAGCTTCCTTTGTGTGGGAAGGTCTCGCAATACCCAAAGGAGAAACTCAGTGTAAAAGAACAAGCTATTCACTCCAAGAAGCCCTCCGCTGACAAGAGGATCCAGGTCCTAGTCTGGGCTAGTAGCACTTAAACAAAAACAATAGCACCACAGCACCCTATAGCCAACCCAAATTTCCTTCCAGGCAGATGACTTCAACCTGGGAAAGAGGAATCCTGTACTTAACTGTACCTCATTATAATATCTTCATTGTGTTCACTTTATTAAATAAACAATTAAATAAGATGTCCGAGTGAGAAGAGTAGTTTCATTAACTCGTTTTAATTAAGGACTTTGAGAATTTCTAGATTAAACCTTGATTTTCTAAAAATAGAATATCTCATTTTCCACTCATAGAATGGGCTTCAGTTGTTTCTCTTTGGAGTTTCCGGTACTTAAAACTATCCAAAAGCACAGGTATTAAGATGGACAAACATCTAACAAATCATTTTTTTCCAGAACATCGATTATATCCAAGTGGCTAAATCTGCCAATCTAGTCCATGTTGCAGCCCATATAGTCATTATGTGTGGCTGCTTTAGCTCCAATTCATTTCAGTGTTGAAAAACATCCTGCTTAACAACTACACTCAATAAAATGTGCTCACAGTAGAGGACCCACTAGGGCTTTTAATCCCAAGTCTACCCCTGACTCATTTTGTGTCTGTGGGCAAATCATCCAATTATACTGGCCCGTGGGCCCTTTATTTTTTTCTCATGAAACTACTTTAATTTCAAGCCTTGACTGGTATAGGCTCAGTTCATTGGGGGTCATCCTGCAAAGCGGAAGTTTGCTGGTTTGAGTCCGGGTCAGGGCACTTGCCCGGGTTGTGGGGACTCCCTTGTTGGGGTACATATGAGAAGTAATTGATCGATGTTTCTCTCTCACATAGGTGTTTCTTTCCCTCTCTTTCTCCTTCCCTGCCCCTTTGACAAGTAATAATAAATAAATAAATAAAATCCTGAAAAAAAAGATACTACTTTAATTTCTAAAATTGGACGAATATTGGAAATTAGTAACTATCCCACTGGAAATCATAAAATCATGTGTCATATGAAATAAATGACCTGCTTTTAAAAATAGCAGGTCACACTGGAAAGCATTAGCCATTTCCTCAAGTACTAATATTTTGTTAGAGAACAAGAAAATTAAGCTTTTGCCTGACTTAAAATCTGAGTGTTATAGCCCTAAGATATCCAACAATGTTCTAAAAAGGGTAAAAGATGCCAACACTGGCCAGGCCAGGCTCTCGGATACCGAGCTGATGTGTAGCATTCACTGCAAATCCCTGAGAAGTGGGGATGACAAGTGCAATCCTGCAGCCCCCACACCCCACTCCGGTACTAAAACTGGAGCTGGGTATGTATTTGCTTCCTGACAAATACTGTTGAAAGAAAAAAATCATGCCTCAGAAAAAAATAGCCAAACATCACAGTTTTCAGGCAAAATTTTGGTAACATTAGGACCAGAAGAAATATTTTTTAAAAGTTGGTAGGTGTGAGGGGAGCAGGATATATTATAAAAGCTATCAGCTTTCTCTTTTGACAAGTGAGAATACATGGGAAAATACACATAAAATTTTTAAGAACATTTCCTAAATTAAAGAGTCGTTAGTAGACATTAGCCTTATGGAAAACTCACCTCAGGGTTCTTATTTTTCTCCTTTAACTACAACACAGGCTGACACCTGGGAGCCACCGAACTACATAAACCTCATGCCGGCCTCCCATGAGAGGGCAGGAAGTTAGTAGTGTGAAGAAGATTAAATGAAGAAGTGAGAGACCAGGAAAAGAATTGAGATGCCATACAAGACAGAGCAGGGACCAATGGGGCAAAGCTGCAATGGAGTGTGGAAGTTGGGAAAGGCTGGTAGGCAGAAGGCAAATACAAGCGGGACAGCATTGGTAAGTCTTGCCACAACTTCTCTGCCGGCCCGATACCTCTCAAGTTTCTCTAAGTTAATTCTCAGGGAAGAATATGGGCCGCTGCTGGCATGGCTTATGCCTTTTCTGCCAATACCACCCTAAGGCTCCCCTGGACAGTAAGGGCTACAGACCTGATTCTCCTGGAAACAAAGAGCCAGACTGGATATTTGCCTCTGAAAGATGGGCCAGAATAAACAAGCCCTGGAAACAGCTCAGAGTTTCTTCGCTGTGCAGTCCAGCCAATTGAGAATTAAAACCAGGGTTCACACTATCATAATATTGGCCAAAGGATGTCCTCACTGACGGTGACAAGAAAACTTGGCTAAAACTAAATGCATCATAGGACATCACTACAGCTTCCAGCTGAGTAAGAAATACTGGTAGGGAGGCAAGGTCACATTGTCTCAGTTCAGAAAACCGCACCAGAAGAATGCCAGATGGCATCCTGCAGTGGTTCAGCACATAGGAAAATTACCTTGGATATTCTGCTTCCAGAGACCAATATTGTTATGCAGCCAGCATCCATTCATCCATTTTTTGATAAAAGCACTCCCAGATCCAAACTAGGAAGTATGGTCTACATCTAGCCAATCTAGCCAAACCCCAACCTCATAATGACCGGGTCAAGAAAGGGCTACATGCCCCACGCCAGATAATGAGACTCATACGTGGAATATTCTAAGCTAGAAAGGATTTCCATTTTGTGGTAGGCAGAATACTAAAGATAGCCCCCAAGAGTTCTATACCCTGGTTGTTCTATCAAACATAACTAGGTGCTGCTATGAAGGGCTTTTACAGATGTAATTCAAATCCTAACTCAGTTGACCAAGGATACAAAGATGATTTGGGTGGGCCTGACCCAATCAGGTGAACCCTTTAAAAGCAGAGGGTTTCTCCAGTTGGTAGAAACTAGACATCATCAGAGGGATTCAGAGCACAGCAGGATTTACTGTTGCTGGCTCAGAGATGAAGGGATCCATTTGAGGAAAGTTGCAAGAAGCCTCTAGAAACTGAGAGATGCCCCCAGCTGATGACCAACAAGGAAACGGGGATCACAGTCCTACAACTGCAAGAAAATAAATTCAGGCAACAACCTGAATAAGCTTGGATGTGGACTTTTCCCAGAACCTCCAGATAACAGTACATTGCAGCCAATGCCTTAATTTCAGTCTTGTTTGACCTTGAGCAGAGAATCCAATTGTGTCCACCCAGATTTATGATCCACATAACCGTGAACCAATAAGTGGGTGTTTTTAGCTTCTAAGCTTCTTGGTAATTTGTTACACGGTAATAGAAAAAGTCCAGCCATTGTTAATAAAACAAGAATGGTTTGTGTGACTCTGATGTAATCTGGCAGCCAAGAAGAGTGGACTGGACATGTGTGAACAATGATGACTTCACTGTACTAGTCAGTGGGGATGGTAGACGCTGTTGAGGGAGCATGTGTACTGTGTGGCTGTTGTATTCAAAATGAGTGAGTAGAGCAATGAATCCGCATCAAATTTTGCATTAAGTTTGAACATTCCTCTGCAGAAACTATTTGGACGATTCAGAAGGCTTTTGGAGACAATGCAGTGAGTGCAGTGCAAATGAAAGTGCGGCACTGATGCTCCAAAGATGGTCAAGGTGATCCACATTCAGGAAGGCCTGCAACAAGCAGAACACCTGAGAGTGGTGACCTAAGTCCCCCTACCACCCAAATTTGGCACCCTGCAACTTCTGGCTTTTCTCAAAACTAAAATAACTTTTGATAAAGAAAAGATTTCAGACCATCAATGAGATTCAGAAAACTATGACAGGGCAGCCAATGGTGATTCCAACAAAGGATTCTGCAGAGTTTTTTGAACAGTGGAAGAGACTCTGGGAGAACGGTGTGAGGTCCCAAGGTGCCTACTTTGAAGGGGACCGAGGCATCATTGTCCTACGTACAATGTTTCTTGTATCTTCTTCAACGAATGTCTCTATTTTTCATATTAGGTAGTTGGATACTTTCTGGACAGACCTCATACACTGAGATTACCAGCTGTAAGAATAATCTGTCCCTAGAGAAGGGCGGACCTAAAGATAACATCCCTAGAAGAAGGCAGAGTCAAGAGATGGAAAGAGATGGCTTCTATAAAACAAGCCCTTAATCCCTGAATCTAGCCATGCATGGAGCCTATTCCAATCCTAAACTTTCAGCTGTGTGAATCAACAAAATCCCATTATTATTAAAGCCAGGTAAATTGACTTGCAGTGATGACATGGAAAAAAAACCAAACAACTCAGATGCATGAAAAAAAGAATCCTCAATCCATCCTGAACTAAGACCCAACCCCAACTGTATAGTCTGGGTTTACATTTCAGTAGAGAAATACAGTTGTCTAATCTATGCAAATAATACCATTTAGCACAACTTTTTGATCTATTGAATACTTGTTAATATATGGACATGGGGGGATAACTAAAATCAAGGATTAAGGTGGATGAGACACTGACATATCTCAAGTCTAGAATATTTTTCAGTTATGATCCAGGAGACCCCAACAAATAAGTTTCATTATATCTCACAGAGGCAGAGTCTGACAGCTCAGGTCAATGGCAGGACGGAGACTTAATCAGTTTTCCAGAAACCAACTCCTGTGGCATAGTCCCAGCGACACCAAAACTCAGACACAGGGTTCTATTAAGATACCCAAAGTCAATGAGTGATACATTTACACAATGGAATACTACAAGTAGAAAGAAAGAAGGAGCTCCTACCTTTCGTGGCAGCATGAATGGAACTGGAGAGCATTATGCTACATGAAATAAACCAGGTGGTGAAAGACAAATACCATGTAATCCCACCTATAAGCAGAACCTAATCAACAAAACAAACAAGGGAGCAAAATAGAAACAGAGACACGGAAGTAAAGAACAAAATGACAGTGACCTGAGGGGAGGGGAGAGGGGGTTAATGGGGGAAACAAGGAGAAGGATCAAGTCAAGGAACATGAATAAAGGGCACATGGACAAAGCCAAAGGGAGTAGGTTTGAGGGTGGGAGGTGGGGATGAGTGGCGCGGGGGGGAGTGGGGGGAGGTGAAAATGGAGACAACTGCACTTGAACAACAATAAAAAAAATAGAAGGTACCCAAGGTCAAAAACTGGGAGCTTGAGACTGACAGAAGAAACATTGAGATGGGCAGGAATCAAATCCATGCACAGGGGTGCCAAGTGAAAACAAAAAGTGAGTTTCTGAGTTCACTGGGAAGTATGGGGGTGCACATGAAGTCGGATGCTCATATGTAGACATGCTATACCAATTATCAATATTCCTGGGTGTAGGAGACCTTGGGTGAAGCACCAGTTCCGGAACCAAACTAAACTGAGCCTCATCTATCTGTGACAGAGCAGCTGTAAGTAAGAAGTTCAAAAGGTAGACATGAAATCCCAGAGTGAAAGTCTGGGAAAATATAAAGCACATATATAGCATTTTCAAGTCTATTTATGTACAACCTTAGGGCCCATAGGAAAGTATTTTTTTATCAGGCTTCTTGTGAGACTCAAGAAACTGTTTCTTTGGCTTTAGACTTACAAGTTGGAGTGGAAGAAAGAGAGCAGATATGAACTGGTGTGTTCCTTTTAGAGAACTAGAAGGTGGGGGCTGGGGGGGTGGGTAAACAAATAAAAGAAAGGATTAAAGAACAATGAAGAGAGCTAACATAAAAAATATTCTACCTCAGATTCCCATTTAGAGATGGAAGAATACTCCAATAAAGAGTTGTCTGTACAAAAAAAACCAAAAAGCAGTTCATAAAAAATAGGTTTGAGGGTGGGAGGAGGAGATGGGTGGGGCAGGGTGACATGGTGGGGTGAAAATGGAGACAACTGTACTTGAACAACAATAAAAAAATTACAATCACTAACAACTGATCATAATAGTGAAAAATTAGAAATACTACAAGGGATTATAGCAAGGAGAATAAAAACTAAAAGTACATGCTGAATACATATAAATCTCACAAACATAACAATGAGTAAAGGAGAACAGATACAAAAAGAATACATATAGTCTGTATCTAAAAATCTCAAAAATACAAAACAAATGTAAGTCAGTATGTAGAAAAGTTATCCTTATAGGGGAGCAGTGAGTGGAAGGAACTCCAAAGGGGTGCCTGGAATGGTGACAATGGTTCTTGATCTATGTTCTGGTTACATACTTGGTGAGAATTCATCCAGCTGTACACTTAGAATGTACGCATGTCTGCCTATTTTCTATTGCCATTAAAAATATCAAAGCAGAGTTTCCCACCCGTGTTCCATAGGACTCTGGTGCCTAAAGAAATATTATTTTGGGGTTCTTCCATAGAAGAGCGATTTCCATAAGTTTGGGAAGTGATGGAAAAGATGCAGTTAAATATATTTCTACAGGACGTCGTTATCGATGAGTCTGAACACATCCACCTTCCTACATGGTTTTGGACCCACTCATGCTGCCCTGTTCAAGATTTTCTAAGGTTTCCTCTGGCCCCCAAATTTTAGTAACAACAGACATGGCATGATAGGCTGTGGACCTGCACACACCATGTGTCCCGACTGGAACAAAACCACTTGGAGTACACACTCACTGTAGTCAACCCGTCCGGATCAGTATCGCCTCCTTTTCAGGGAAGAGCGCACATTTAAATCACAGCACCCCCTGCTCTTTCGGATACACGCCTCCCTTCAGCGCCCTGGCGCCCATGTAATCCCAGAGCGGCGAGCTGGCACATGTCATGTAATTTGCAAGTACAATATAGTGAAGGAATCCACAAAAGCCTATTTACAAATAGAGCTTTTTGCAACTATCAAGTAATCTCATGGGTTTCCAGCTCGCAAACCAGAGTTTCAAATCCCAAGTATTTGAAACCTGTCACAGGTTGCCTCTAATGACCACCTCCTTTTTTCTAGTCACTTATGTCAAAGCAAATCATCACTTGTTGAAAGCCAGAACTTTGCTTGTTCACAGTGGGGCAAACATCTGCGTTCATTGATTCAGGCTCATCTCTTTTCTCTTAAACTCTTTCTGCTCATGTTACCATGAGTGAGATTGTGGAATTTGAAGGCTGTCTCCATGCACAAAGAAATGACGAGCAGTGTTCTGTGTTACCTTGAAGACATTTTCTACAACTTCAGTTATTTAACTTGATTCAATCAAGCAGCTGGTTTACCTTTAGCTGCCTGATTGAATTCATTTCCGCCAAGTTCTACCGTTAAAAAAAAAATCACCTAAAGTTGGTTCATTACCCTTTTTTTTTGTTGAGGAAAAGAGAGAGGAGAGATGCATCTTCAAATGACAAATAAACAATTTTGCCTGAAGCCCATCATTTCTCTTCCTGGCATCTGAATATCAACTCTTCATTCTTTTTGCTGTGATCCTAATCAGATATACCACCCATTGCTCCTTAATTATACAATTAGGACAAGAACAACTAGACAGTATTCCAAGCCAACATCTCAAGCCAAGGCATTCGTAATAATGGAGATCCTAATTTTATTATATTGATCCCAACAGAAGAATTAAATTATACATTCCAAAGAAAATCTAGAACAAGCTTATTAACATTGTGATGGCCAGTTTGGTGGAAACCCAGTTGGATTGGAAAATACAGCTTCAGTGTCTCAAAGCACACTTAGGCCATAATGCAAACACCACCCTACATCAAGCTACAAGGATGAACAATAAGCATGGTTACATTTAAGACTGCAGAAGCCATTAGAAAAAGGGGAGAGGTGAAATCAAATTAAGAGAAAATTTTAAAAATGTAACTGTCACAGTCGTGGTTACACAATCCTGAAGCAAAATTGAAAAGAGTGTAATGAAGTGACTGCTGGACTTGGTTCAAGTCCAAGGCGTAATGAGCAGCCTTGCAAATAATATTTTAATGTATTTGCTCCGGAGTGACGAAAAACATTACCTGAAGAACTAGAAGGAAAACAAGTTCACTTAAGAGCCAAAATAGTTAAAGTTTTCATCAGAGGGAGATTTCCTAAGACTAGGAAACAGAGAAATCAATTCCAAGATTCGCTAACTCCTGTTCCTACAAGCAGCGATGATTGGACCTACCTCTTCTGAGTCCTGACGAGTTTCAAAGGCATCCTTTGGCAGAGTGGCAGCCCTCTGGTCTACTCTATAAAACACAAAGAAAAAATTATTTCAATTTAAAAGAAACCTTTCAACAATGCACATTTGAAGCTGGCAGTGACAGATCTGACTATACCCCGTCAGAAAAGCCCTCACTGGCACCCCACTGCCCACAGAATAGAGTCCAGACTCCTTACAATGGTCTGCAACACGTTGCAGGGTTCAGATTCTTCTGGCCTTCCTGGCCTCACCTCCTATCACTCCCACCCTTGCTCCCTGCACTCCAGCCTCTCTGGCCTTCCCTCTGCTTCTTCAACACGTAGTGTTGGTCTCCTGTTCAAACTTTCACCCTTGCTGTCCCACCCAGCTCATCCCTCAGATCTTCACAGAGCTGACTCTTGTTAGCATGTAAGCTCAGCTCCTCTGTCACCTCCCAAAGAGACCCTCCTGATCTTCCTAACTTCCTAGACGTAGCCCTCCCTTTCACTCGCTATCACACCTTACATTTTCCTCACAGCATTTATCACTACCTGAATTTATACTGTTTATTTGCATTTCCATATTCAATGTAAGCTCCAAGAAATCAGTGATTATACGCATTTTCTACATTGCTAAATCCTCAGTGAAAATTCAGTATTTTTTAATTCATTAAAGTATTTTTTTTAATGAATGAATGTAATCTGATACAATTGTCACATAATGACACCATTTGTTCACTGAAGACAGCTTTTGGAAATTTCATCCTTCTAACTAACACAACAAATGTTACAACAATTGCTGGGTAACATGGTGAAGCTGGTTTTTGCCACCACGTCGTTACCAATAGAAGAAGAAGAACTTAACAATGGGCAAATCTACTCCAAATCAATTTTACTTTAGTTTAGAAACAAAAAACCAAGCTCCACAATTGGCAGATGCTTAGCTCCAAATCAGGATTCGCCAAATGCTATGGTCCAATGGCATCTATTGCACAACATCCAAGTTTCTCTGCAGCAGTTTTCAGACTATGATATAATAAACATATTAAATCACAGTTATTAACTGTATGAAAAGGTCTGTTACCTTAATGAATAAAAGCTTTAGTTGGTGTTAAGTCATTTATAAAAAGATTTATTGTGAGGCATAATTATTTACAGTCATTATTCCAACTCAATTGGAATTCTGAAGAAAATGTACATGTCCTCTAAATGGTCAACAAGATCGATGATTTCTAAAAGTCAGGATGCACATTTAGAAATACCACAGTCTCACTTCAAAATATTCTTAAGAATGCAGCGTCCTTTCAGTCCCCAGGCATTGCTGACTGTGCGAACAATTTATTTCTAATGAGAAAGGTAAGGAGGTAAAGGCAAAAATTGTGACGGTCATACTGATGCCTACCACGTCTGCACAAGGCTGCGCGATCCTCCTGAGAGGGAAGACCGAGTGTCCCGCCCATGAGCTCGTGGGGAGATCCCTCAAGTGAGAAAAGTGAACAAGTGAGGAAGACCACTGGCACAGCTCTCCTCTGCCCGTCAAATCCCTGAGCCACACACACAGTGATTTCAGGGCTTCAGAAAACACATAGTAGCTTTTTCCTGAAAATGGGCGAATGCTCTTGGGGATAGGGATTAACCCATCCCACCCAGTAACATCTAAAACTCTGAATGGCTTATAATTTCTTTGTAACTTACAGTGGTTCTCAAATTGTGTTTCTATAGAGTTATAGTAAGAGCAGAAAAATGGAAGTGTTGATCTTTAATGGAAAAAATATTTATGTTTCCAAGCAGAAGTTTTTCTAGGGCTTTGGTGCCCACCGATGATGGTAAAACAAATACACAAGTAGAACCCATTAACGGAAAAAAGCAGATATAGACTTGGTTAAAAATATAGTATGTATTACTGAGATGCACAGAATAGCGTGCAAGTAATATAATCACATGATCTTCCAGGAAAACTACTCATCATCTCCAGATAAATCTCCAGATCAAGTTTGAGAACTGTGGTCTAAGCATCAAAGGCACTTTAACAATCATCTGAGTACCTCCTATGCACCTGGTACATTGTTGGGGAGATAATGATCAATAAGCAGCATCTATGCCTTTAGGAGGCTTACAATCTAGTGCAATCTTAAGCAGAGGATAAAACTAATTATGACCCAGCCTTGATGCTATTTTGGTAGGTCAAGGATCAGCACACAAGAGCTGGTATTAGAATGCTGGAGAGGAACTGGGGAGGTAGAGACAGATCAGAGAGATATTTTCAAGAATAAAAACCATCAGAAAGTCATGGGTGTGGATTCAAAGTATGACATGAAAGAGAGAGAATAATCAAAATTATTCCAAAGTTTGAGCTGGTGGGACAGAAAAATGACATGTGGTTTTTCTAACAGATATGTAAAAATATGTAATTTTGGTTAGGAGAAGGAGGAGCAGGTCTAAAGAGAGGCAATTCATGAGTTTAGATTTAGATATACGAAGCTCGAGGTGAGGCTGAAATAGGGAATTGAAAATGCCTTCACAGGGCTCACCCCAGGACAGGGCGCTCTGCAGTGTGTTTGATGGAGAGAGGGGTGACCACAACTGTCACATACAACGGCCACAGGTTCTGCATCGCTTGTTCCCTGATTGCACGGCCAGAGCCTGGCATGGCGCCTGCCGCGTGGTAAACGCTCAGTACACATCTTTTGGATGGATGGATAAATGAAAAACCAGAAGGAACCAGACGGAAGAATGACTTTTCATCTACCACTTACTAGGGAGGTGTACCCATGGGCAAGACACTAACATCTCTACGCGTCAGTTTCCTCATCTGCAAAGTGAAGATGATTAATAGCAACTACTCGTGGGATAATTCGCCATGGGAAGGACAGTTCATAAATAATGCTTATTACTACTGTTAGCTATTTTAAAATAACACATGCATTCTATAATCATATATAGCATACCATAATAATAATTAATTGTATATTTTATTAATAATAACTGAAGGCTATGAATAAATAACTGAAAGAGATCAAAGTTGCGACATCCTTACTCAGAGTCACTAAGCTGGTCTCTGAGACTGGCCTGTCATGGGGCAGGAGAAAGCAGAGCCATGAAATAAATGGAGACACATCACTAAGGAGGTAAAAAGCTAAACAGAAGAGTACTCTGAATGCGGAAGAGAAAGAAACTATAAGAAAGAAGAGTATCAGTTCGCCAGCCCTTACCACTCTAGGCTGGTAGTGCCACGCAGTTTACTAGAATTATGTTGTTTTATTCTCGTGGTGAGTATATGAGATGAGCCTTGTAATACCCATTTGATCTAATAGGGCATTAGATAACTTCACATTCATTAAAGACATTATTAAGCACCAACTCTATGCCAGGTCCTATTGCAGTTTGGGGGAACAAAACAGCAAGTCAAAGTCTCTGCCCTGGTGGGACTTACATTCTTGCAGAAGGAGAAGCGACCTTAGGGAATAAACCAGTGGTGTGTGGTGTGCCAGATGCTAGCATGGAGAACAGAAAGAAAGGCAAGAACAGCACACGGGAGGACATTCTGAGCTCACACTGCTCGAAAACCTCCGTCATCTGGAGACGATGAGAATGAAAGTGCAGAAATAAGAGATTACTAGATTGCAGATGATGAAGGTCATGGCTGAAGAGGAAACACACAAAAGCTTCTCGCTGGAGAAGTTTAGCGATGAAAAGAAATCCAACAGATGTTAGGTATCTCAAATCCCCTTCTTTTTAGTATCTTTAAAGATACTGCTTGAACCATTTACAAACCCAGCTAGAAGCTGGCCTACACTCAAAAACTGGATCATACTCCCTCCAATATTCTTTCCTCTCTTCACCCCAAACAATAGAAAATAGATCAAGCACATCTCTGGCGAGGGCAATGATGAGTTGGGCAGTTAGGGCTCTCTGCCAGCTTCACTGTCACCCTGCCCCCTAGCCCAGGTCCAGGCAACGGGGAATGCGGTATGGACTGCTCAGAGCCAATTCCGGCTCTTGGGACCGGTCAGGATGCAATGCCTTCAAAGACCACCACCAACACCGCCAGTACTATCACCGCCTCCATTATCATCCCCAGCAACACCACCACCACCCAAGCAAACCCCACCCTCCACCCCCATCACCACCCCATTGCTGTCCCATGATGCCACCACATTACGGCTGCCACCAAATGGTAGAGGCAAAATAAAAGCTCTTCTCAACAGAGAAACACAAAACTTAATTGTCTGCTGGCATTAAAAGGGCTTCTTGCCAGATTGTGACTGCAAAATCATGGCTAGCTGATTGAAGAGCAACTTTTCTAAAAATATTTGGCGTTCCCACATTACTGGAACACGAAAGCACGTGCTGCGCCAGCCTGCATGCAGGGTCATCCTGCAGTGGCCGTCCCCCGGGGGGCGGACTGCAACTCAAAATAGCACAACGAACAAAGGATGAAGATACTTTTCTTGGCCTAAGAATAATCTCCAACCGCAGATGTGATAATTTGTGAAGCAGTATTTTCATTTAGGATTTTTGATTTATACCAACATTTCAGCTTTCCATAATTAAATGAGCAGCTGGGCATGCTCCCTAAGTCAGAGAAGAGCTTTCCCATCTGTCCAATTGTTCATGCAAGGCATGTGAGAGTTATCTGACACCTTCCTCTCCCTCAAACCCAATAGTCAATTTATTATCAAGTCTTTTAATTTCTTTTCCTTGTTAGTTTTTTATTGTATTTTTTCCATTACCATTTATCCCTCTTATGTCCCCCACCAGTAATCATCACACTGCTGTCCAAGTCCACAAGTCCTTTTCCTTTTTGTTCGATCCCTCCACCTCCTCACCTCCTCCATCCTCCCTTAGCTGTCATCTTGCTCTCTATCTATGAGTCTGTCTCTATTTTCCTTATTAGTTCAGTTTGTTCATTAGATTCCACATATAACTGAAATCACATGGTTTTTGTCTTTCTCTGACTGGCTTATTTCACTTAGCATAATGTTCTCCAGGTCCATCCATACTGTTGCAAAGGGTAAAATTTTCTTCTTTTTTACAACCAAGTAGAATTCCATTGTGTAAATGTCCCATAGTTGTTTTATCCACCCATCTACTGATGGACACTCGGGCTGCTTGCATATCTTGGAGATTATAAATTACATTGCAATGAACATAAGGGTGCTTATGTTCTTTCAAATTAGTATTTTGGATTCCTTTGGGTATATTCCAGAAGTGGGATCACTTAATCAGCCCTGGCTAGTGAGACTCAGTGGATTAAGCACTGGTCTGTGAACCAAAAGGTTGCAGGCTCAATTTCCAGTCAGGGAACATACCTGGATTATGGGACAGGTCCCCAGTTGGAGGCATGCCCAATATTTCTTGCTTTAATTACTTATTCCAAATACCTTTTGCATCTCTCTTCTCCCCACCGCCTTAGGCCAAGCCACCATTATCTGTCTTCTGGACTGCCTCCCTGGTCTCCCTACTATTCCCCTCCCCTCCCCACATCATTCCCATACAACACTTCCTTGTCACTACCTTTCTGCACAATGTACATATAATAAAAACCAAAATTCTTCAAGTGTCCTATGACTTTCTGAAGGACCTAGCATCTGTTCACATCTTCATCCTCAGTTCCTACCAGTCTCCCTCTCTGTGTTCCCATCACACTGGCCTTCTTTCAGTTCTTCAGACACACCGTGCCCCTTTCTACCTCAGGCCTTTGTATATGCTGTTCCTGTGCCCACAATGCTCTACCCTCTCCACTCCCCCTTCTAATTAACTTATCCATCCTTTAGACACCTGGTACCAGGCCAATCAGGCTTCCCTTTGATATGTCTTACTGTATTCTGATCTTCTACATCTGCTGTGTAGCATGTCTTAGTATCTACTTGTATATTTGTATAATTATTGATTTGTCTCTTTCTCATGATGATAAGCTCTATGGGGCAGAGATCATGAGTCTTGCTCAGCATTTATTCTAGGGCTAATCCTGGCATCTGGCACATAGTAGGCACTCAGTGCGGGCTGCTGCCAATTCCGATATATGCCTGAGTATGTACAACGATTATGGTAAAACTTGTGTGCCCTCCTCCGATTGGAGCATGCCTAAAAGGAGGGATGACTCTCACTCCCACAAGCAAACCCATTTCTTCCCCAAGGAGACCAGCTAAAGATTAGCAATTGTCTTTCTAACCCATACATAGAAAACCTGGGCAGAGGAGTAAAAGAAGAGCATCCAACAGAATTTTCAGAGAGCTTCATGTGAAGTTAAAACCTTAAAACCAAGCAATGCCTGCACATTTAAGAGTTCCAGATATTCTACTGTGTTAAGTTGAGCCTCTGTATTAGAAAGTCTGTATTAGAAAGCAACACGGGACACACCAATGTATACTCGGATGACTGCCAGCTGGCTGTATGACTGTTGCTTCCTGAAACTCTTGAAAACAAAAGATGTATCCCAAGAGGGCAACCCCCTGAGCAAAACAGTCTTTATGAACAAACAATAGCTGTATATGCAGACACAGACAAGATGCCAATAAATTCCAGTAATATTATTAACAACACTATCCTTGATACCAGTAAATATAAAGTTTCTTTCTCTAGGGAGTCTAAGCTGTATTGAAGACATTCTCTTACTTTCCCCTCCCCCAAATTTATATGCTAATGAATCAAGATTAAACATTGGGCAGCCAACTTAAAAGATAAAGTAACCAAGGCACAGAGTTTAAAATGACTCTCAAAGAAACCAGTACAAAAAAACAGAATGAGAAGTCAATAGATGTTCATGAACTGACTTTCCAAGCCAATGTAGGTACGTGTACAAGTCAAAGAACTCCCATAGAGGAGATGAAGATGTCATGGCTATGAGCAGGACACGGATCCCTAATCACATGCCCTCCCACTAGCTAGAACCCAAGCCCCATGCCCACCCCCCACCTTATACTTCTCCGAGGATCAGAATCAACCAGTTTTATTAAAAACAGATTCGTAGGCCCCACACTCACTGAGTCAGAGTTTCCAGAGACGTGGCCTGGTAATATGTATTTAATAAGCACCTTGGGAGATTCCTAATTGGGAAACATCATCCTAAAGGCCCAGGTGCAATAACCTGGGAAGAGACCAATGGCTAAAGGGCATAAGTGAGAGGTTTCTGTGAGTGTTTCTGGCCTGGGTTCCAGGTGACACATTTCAGAAGAGAAAACTGCTGTGTCCCTGGAGATACCATAAGAAACTAAAACAGATACCTCTCCTCACCTTGGTGGGCTGAAATAGGGCCTGGAAACAGTCAGAACCACTCCAATGCCCAGAGAATGGGTAAGGAGTGAGTCAGACCCATGAGGCAAATGTCAGAACTGGCAGAGGGAAGGAGGGGGAGTTGTCATGTGTGTGGTTCAAAATACCCATAAACCGGAAGGAAGAGTTTGGGAAGGGATACTCGGCACAGGGGATTCACTGGGAGTTGAGATCCTAATAATGCTTTTTTTCAATAATAATGACAGCAGCACCTGGTTTGCTGAGCACAATACAAAGCACTTTGCTTGTATCATCTCATTTACTGCATTTCTTTAATAAGTGATTGTTAGACTCCTGCTCCCTGTGCCAGGCAGTGCTCAGCCCAGGAGACAGAGAGGTTGTAGCAGACGCTTCAGCTCCGTGGTCAGGTCTGCTCATTGACATCATCCCCCCTCGAGCACCTGCCAAGTCTCTTTTATTTCAAGGATTTTGTGAAACAGAACTGGATCCTTCAGCCTGGAAGTGTGGGGGAGCTACCTCCCCTGGGGGAAACAGAAAGGAGAATGTGTGGATAAACACTGAAGCCCTGAATTTTCAGAGGGATACATCTGGGAGCTTTCTGTGCATTTCCTCAGAGAGGCCCCAGGGAACTAATTCCAGTTACCGAGAGTGTTCAGTTACACACCTACTGTCAGCTCTTTCTCCTCCTGTGAACCTGCTTCCCAGGGTTACCTCCCTGTACCCAGGGCCTCCTATGAGACTCTGATATCTTGAGGAACCTAATGTAATAAAGTGAGCAATGTAACTAAGGAGACACAATCCCTGTCTCTCTGGAGCTTTCAGAGACAGAGAAAAAAAGAAACACACAAATGAAGGGTGAGTTCAGGTGCAGATACAGTTAAGGGCACAGGGATCATGAGTAATGATGAGGGAAGGGGCTAACTTGAATGACAGATGAGTATCTGATGACTATTAAATACAATCCTTATTGCACTGAGCACTGTGATATTACATCTGATACTTGGCCTTCCAACGCTTTAACTTTTAGATCATAAATCAGGATAGCTCTAAAAACCAGAGAACTTAAAAGCACAGAGGAGTTGGGTAGGCATTAATATTAAACCAGCCTAAATGTTAAATGTGTCTAGTAAAAGTTTTCTTTCTCTCTCAAAATGTTAAAAAGTTATGTCTTCTATCTTCCTCTGCCCTATTCCTGCCTTCTGCATTGCTACCATCACCTCCCACAAGGAGGATGCTTTAGCCTCCAAGATACCTCCTCACACCACACACTCATTAGAGTGGTCTTTTAAAGATGCCATCTGGGCGTGCCATTCTCACTTGTAACCCACAGTGGCTTCTCTCTGGACTCCCACAAAATCTGAACTCCACACCCGGGGCACCAGGCCCCGTGCAGTCCGGCCACCGCCAGCCTTTCTGACTTCACATCAGTATGTCAGTCAGTACATCACATAATTACACAACAACCTTTCTCACAATCCAGTATTCTCCAGCCTTCCGGAAGTTTGTGTGTGTCTTCAATAAGCAGTGCCCCTGTACCTCCTATTCCCAGAGTGCACGTTAGTTAGGATTCTATTATTTTATTTAAAAGCAAACAACAAATGCCAAACATGCTTCAGTGCAATGCTGTGCTTACCGACATGGTCTTGGCGCATGGTGAATAAAACCTGCATCAGTGTCCCTCTGAGGGGCAAGGGTGGATTACTGATCAGAGGCAAATCTAGACTAAAACACTCAAAGAAAGAGGTGTCTAGGACACAAATTCTGGTTTAAGCATTATCTGATCCTATAAAAGTCACCTTTGATATTTGCTTTCTGATCCCAACTGACCCAAACCGTAAAGCTGAAGGTCTCATTGAAAATACCTTTTAAGTTTACTTCAGTTAATGAAAACTAAAAATAAATCCATTTTCTCCTAATACTCTACTAATATTCCTGTTTACCTCAACTTGAGATAGAATAGCTCAAAAAAAACAAAACAAAACAAACCCAGAATAGAGGAAGTAAAATTATATGAGTGCAGGGATTTTAACAAATTTATTATGGCTTCATATCCTGAATAGTATACTATTCTTTTATTTATGAACAACTTATTGATTTGAAAATTTAATAGGAACTCAATGGGGGAAAATTTGGAAATCAGAAACAATATTTTTAAAGATATTCTTTATATTTTTAGACAGAGTGGAAGGGAGGGAGGGGAAAGCATCAATGTGTGGTTGCCTTGCACACACCCCCAACTGGGGATCTGGCCTGCAACCCAGGCATGTGCCCTGACTGGGAATCAAACTGGCTAGCCTTTGGTTCGCAGGCCTGTGCTCAATCCACTAAGCCACACCAGCCAGGGCTAAAAACAATGTTTTTTTAATCATCCACCATCATCCCACCTGAAAGTAACCACCAATAAAATATTGGTATATGTCTTTCCAGTATATTTCTGTGCATAATTGTTGTTAAGTAGTAACCAAAAATAGAATCACATAATATCATAATGTAACTGCTTTTTCTACATGTATAAAGTAGATCATGTACCCATGTTAATACTCTCCTAAAATATAGTTTTAAACATCCATCATACAGATTGGCATTTCTCAAGTGGGTAGTGGTATGTCCCCTAGGGAGCATTTAGAAAACTGGGAAGCTATCTGTGATTGGCTCAGAAGCTAGGGGTGCCCACTAGCATTTGGTGGGCTAGAACCAAAGCTGCCAGAGCCCCTGAGATGTGTGGGCAGTCCCACACAAGAAAGAATTGCTCCATAACCCACATGACTTCCAAATATCCTCTGGGAATGTTAGAGCCAGAAACCATTTACCCCCAGGACAGTCTGAATCAGAAAACTATGAGGGCTAGTGGACGAAACAGAAATATCTGGAATACACAAGTAAGGAGGAAGGGATTGGACTGCACTGTCTCAAGGTTCCCCCCTGAGCCACTGTCCTATGACCTCACCACATACAGAAGTCTAGACATGACTTTCTATATAGTTCTCTCCAAGTTATCAATTATCCATTACATGCCTATCTTCTTCCATGATCAAATAACTGGAAAACTTATACCCTAAATTTTATTTTAGTTAAACATTTCAATTCCAATGCCTAGACAGCTTTTATCCTTAAGCACAAACCAACAAAACTATGTAATGCATGTACATAAAAATATTTTTAGATAATCAAGATGGTGGCAGAGAAGGTGGAATTTATACTCACTTCCTCCTAGGACCAAACATAAGCACAACTAAATTATAAATTATAATTTATATGATATAAATTATCACCATAAATTAGTAAAAGAAGACTAATTAAACAGAAGTCTTATAGCCAAGGATTTACAGAAGAAGCCACTTGAAACTGGTAGGAAGGAGATAGACATAGAAAGGGTTGGCCCTACACCCACCTATGTCAGTTGAGAATCTGAAGGGATATTTTAGCTGCAAAGTTCTCCCCTGAAGATCAAGAGATCTCAATCCCTTACCAGCTTCCCAACCCAGAGCACTCGAGCTGGGAAGAGTAGCTCACATAATCTGTCTTTAAAAATCAGCTGAAATTTCATCCACCAGGGAGAGATGGGAGTCTGTTAGAAATCCAGGTGACCTCTTGAAGGGCCAGCAAACATGTCCTTCACAGCCACACACCCTGGGCTCCAACAGAGGGAATGCAGCTCAGAGCAGACTGGGGTCATACAGGGAAAGACTGGGTTGTGTTGCTTCAGGGAGAGAGCTGAAGGGACAGCTGCCAAGGTTGCTGTGCTGAGTCTCTCTCTATCACTGCCTACAGACACCATCTTTCCTGGATCAACCACTCTCTTTCATACAACATCACTCTGAAGGAATGCACTAGCCCCACCCCCCAACTCCCTGTGGCCCTGCTGAGCTCACACCCTGCAGAGGAATCTGCTGGCTTTGGCCAGCCCAGGCCCATGGTACAGACTTTCTTAGAGGGCTCTTGGGGAGGTATGGGCAGACTTAGAAGCTGTAAGAGATGCACAAGGAAAGACTGAGTTGTGTGGCTGTAGGGCAAGGGCTATTTTTCTCCCTCCACAAGCCCTGGTGCCTCCCCAGTGAGAGATCTACTAGCCCCACCCTTCCAACTCCCTGTGGCCCCACCCCTTCGGAGGAGTCAGCTGGCTGTGGCAAGCCTGGGCCTGCTGAGCACACTTTCTTGGAAGGCTCTCAAGGAGGTCCAGGCAAAACCGAAAGGTGTCAGATGCACAGAGGACGAGGGCTGTATTTCCCTCTTATCCTTGATCAGCACCATCATTCCTGTGCAGAGTGCTCCTTCCACATGGCCAAAAATCATGGTCTCTTTTAGCCTGATGTACCTGGCTGGCCTGAACCTAAAGACTCCCTGAGATTCTGCCCCACTGCCATGGTCTGCTTACCCTAGGCAGGTGGCCAGCCGGCCTTTGTGTACACTGAGAATTTTGCTAAGTGGACTCAGACTTATGAATGGTGCTAAGTTTGAATCTATCAATCTGTTGAACACCATCTGCCCCTACCTGGTTAATCACTGAGAACCTACCTTACACTACCGGCATACTGCCAGAGGCTCTTTCGGAGACTGAGCCCAACAGTCAAACAGCAAGTGGAGGTAACTTGAGCCTTTTTGCTGAACTGCCCCTGGGCTCAGTGCTAGTGGAAGCCAGACTTGGACCCTTCCATGCAAACTCAGGACCACCAGAGGCAGCCACAAACTATGAATTGCTTTATAGCTCCAAACAGGCAACCCAGGGCCAGTCACAGGCTGCATCTGAACCAACACATCTGATGGGAGGCTTCAGACCATATCAGCATGACCCAGTTAGGTCTACAGGCAGCACACCCAATGGGGGATCTCATCAGGCACCAGACCCTGCTGGGTAAAATTAAGCTTCATAGGTTTAGCTGCCATACAGCAGCTCATACACTGTCCAGGGAGTACAGAGAGTTTCAAACAAGATGAACACAAAGAGACCCAAACCAAGACACATCATAATTAAAATGGCAAAGGTTAATGACAAAGAGAAAAATCTTAAAAGCAGTAAGAGAAAGACAGTTTCCTACGAGGGAACTCCTAGAAGACTGTCATCTGATTTCTCAACAGAAACATTTCAGGCAGGAAGGAATTGGCATGAAATATTCAAAGTGATGAAAAGTAAGGACCTACAAGCAAGACTACTTTACCAAGAAGGAGAAATAAAGAACTTCTTAGACAAGAAAAAGCTCAAGGAGTTCATTACCACCAAACCAGTACTACAAGAAATGTTAAAAGGTCTTCTTTAAGAAGAAAGAAAGAAAAAACAAAGGAACATATTTATAAAAAAATAAAATGGCAATAAATACATACCTATTAATAATTGCTTTTAATGTAAATGGAGTAAATGCTTCAATTAAAAGACATAGGGCAGCTGAATGGATAAGAAAAAAGGATCCATATATATGCTGTCTACTGGAGACCCACCTCAGAATGAAAGATACACGGACTGAAAGTAAAGAGATGGAAAATGATACTTTGTGCAAATTGAAACAAAAAACAAGCTGAGGTATCAATACTTAGACAAAACAGACTTAAAAATAACCCTATTAAGAGACAGAGAAGGACATTACATAATGATAAAGGGATTAATCCAACAAGAGGATAGAACCCTTGTAAACATTTATGCAGCCAACATAGGAGCACCTAAATATGTGAAGCACATCTTGATGGACATAAAGGGAAAAACTGAGAGTCATACAGTTATAGTAGGGGATTTTAATATCCCATTGACATCAATGGCTAGATCTTCTAGACAGAAAAATCAACGAGAAAACAGTGACCTTAACTAACACACAAGATGAGATGGATTTTAATTGATGTTGATACTCAAAGCAGTAGAATATACATTCGATTCAAGTGCACATGGAACATTATCTAAGATACACCACATATTATGGCACAAAACAAGTCTCAATAAATTGAAGAAGACTGAAATCCTATTAAACATCTTTTCTGACTAAAATGGGATGAAACTAGAAATTAATTACAAGAAAAAAATTGAAAATGTACACCTGGAGGCTAAATAACATATTACTAAACAACGAATGGGTTAACAGATCAAGGAAGAAATCAAAAGACATCTTGAGACAAATGAAAATGTAAACACAATAGCCCAAAATCTATGGAACACAGTAAAAACAATTGTAAGAGCAAATTTCACAGCATTACAGGCCTATTTCAAAAAAACAAACAAACAGATCTCAAGTAAACAATCTAACCTTACACCTAAAAACAAGAAACAGAAACAAAAAAAGCCCAAAGTGAGTAGAAGGAAGGAAACACTAAAAATGAGAGCTGAAATAAATGAAAGAGTCTAAAAAACAATACAAAAGAACAATAAAACCTAGAGCTTATTCTTTAAAAAGATAACAAGATTGATAAACCTTTAACCAGACTCATCAAGAAAAAAAGAGGACCCAAATAAATAAAATTAGAAAGAAAATGGAAAAGAAACAACTGACACCACAGAAATATAAACAAATATAAGAAAACATTATCAACAACTATTTGTCAAACATTTCACAATTGGGGATAAATGCATAATTTCCTAGAAACACATAATCATCCAAAACTGAATCAATAAAAAACAGAAAATCCAAACAGACCAATTGCAACTAACAAAATCATAATACTTATCAAAAGAACTCCCAACAAACTGAAGTCAAGATGGCTTCAAAGGTGAATTTTACCAAACATTCAAAGAACTAACACCTATCCTCAAACTATTCCAAAAAGGTTGCATTTTATGAGGCCAGCATTATTCTAATTCCAAAACCAGATAAAGACAGTACAAATAAAAAATTATAGGCCAATATCCCTGATGAACATAGATGCAAAATCCTCAAAGAAAATACATATTAGCAAACCAAATTCAGCAATACATTGAAAAGATCATACACTAAGATAAAGTGAGATTTATTCCTGGGATGCAAGGTTGGTAAATTTCCACAAATCAATCAATATGATACCCTCTATACACAAAATGAAAAAAAAATCATTTGATTACATCTTACATACAGAAAAAGCATTTGACAAAATTCAGCACCCATTTATTAAAAAAACACTCTCAGCAAAGTGGGAATAGAGGGAACACACCTCAACATAATAAAAGCTATACATGACAAATCACCAGTTAACAACACACTCAACAAGGAAAAACTAAAAATATTTTGCTTAAGATCAGAGACAACTTCTAGCCAAAATGGAGGCATAGGTAGATACACTTTGCCTCCTCACACAACCAAAAGAAGGACAACAAATTTAAAAATAAAAAAACAACCAGAACTGCCAGAAAATCAAACTGTATGGAAGTCTGACAACCAAGGAGTTAAAGAAGGAACATTCATCCAGGCTGGTAGGAGGGGTGACAGGCAGCAGGGCACAGAGGACTCAGGGCAAGGCAGTGTCTGGAGCACCGAGTGGTCCCACATTTGCAAGTGGATTAACTGGGGAGTGAGACAGACCGCACAAACCAGGGTTCCAGTGTGGGGAAATAAAGCCCCAGAACTTCTGGCTGAAAAAACCTGGGAGGTTGTGGCAGCAGGAAAAATTCCCAGCCTCACAGAGTGTTCGCTAAAGAGACCCACAGGGTCTGAGAATGAACACAAACCCACTGGGAATCAGCAACAGAAGGGCTCAATTTGCTTGTGGGTAGTGGGAGAAATGACTGAAAGCCAGCAGAGAGCACAGCAAGCAGCATTGTCCCCTCTTGGACCCCTCCCCAACATACAAAGCCACAGCACATCAATGTGGGTTGCCCCACCCACTCGAATACCTGAGGCTCCACCCCTTACTATGTAACGGGTGCACCGAGACAAAAAAATATGGCCCAAATGAAAGAACAGATCAAAGCTCCAAAAATAGAACTAAGTGATAAGGAGATAGCCAAACTATCAGATGCAGAGTTCAAAACACTGGTAATCAGGATGCTCACAGAAAGGATAGAGTATGGCCTCAAAATGAAGGAAGAAAGGGAAGCTATACAAAGTGAAAGAAAGGAAAATGTACAAGGTAACAACAGTGAAGGGAAGGAAACTAGGACTCAGATCAATGATTTGGAGAAGAAGGAAGAAATAAACACTCAACCTGAACAGAATGAAGAAACAACAATTCACAAAAATGAGGAGAGCCTTGGGGAACTCTGGGACAACTTTAAATGTTCCAACATCTGAACCATAGGGATGCCAGAAGGAGAAGAGGACGAGTAAGAAATGGAAAACTTATTTGAAAACATAATGAAGGAGAACTTCCACAATCTGGCAAAGGAAATGGACTACCAGCACATCCAGGAAGCTCAGAGTCCCAAAGAAGTTGGACCCAAAGAAGCACACACCAAGGCACATCATAATTACATTGCCAAAGATTAAAGATAAGGAGAGAATCTTAAAAGCAGCAAGAGAAAAGGAGAGAGTTACCTACAAAGGAATTCCCATAAGACTATCAACTGATTTCTCAAAAGAAACCTTACAAGCAAGAAGGGGCTAGAAAGAAGTATTCAAAGTCATGAAAGGCAAGGACCTACATCCAAGATTACTCTATCCAGCAAAGCTGTCATTTAGAATGGAAGGGCAGATAAAGTGCTTCCCAGATAAGGTCAGGTTACAGGAGTTCATAATCAACAAGCCTTTATTATATGAAATGTTAAAGGGGCTTATCTCAGAAAAAGAAGAAGATCAAAAATACAAACAGTAAAATGACAACAAACTATCAACAACAAAACTAAAAAAAACAAAAAAAAACCCTAAGCAAACAACTAGAACAACAACAGATGCACAGAAATAGAGATTACATGGAGGGTTATCAGTGGGGAGGAAAAGGGGGACGGAGTGGGGGAATAAGTAAGGTACAAAATAAAGTACAGGGAATAAGGTACAGGTACAAAATAGAGAGGGGGAGGTTAAGAATAATATGGGAAATGGATAAGCCAAAGAACGTAAATGTATGACCCTTGGACATGAACTAAGGTGGGGAAATGATGGTAGGAAGGGGGTACAGGGCAGAGGGGAATAAAGGGGAGAAAAAATGAGACAACTGTAATAGCATAATCAATAAAATATATTTAAAAATAAAAAATCAGGGAAAAAAAGATCAGGAACAAGACAGGGATGTCTACTTTCACCACTCTCATTCAGCATAGCACTGGAAGTCCCAGCCTCAGCAATCAGACAAGAAGAAGAAATAAAAGGCATCCAAACTGGAAAGAAAGAAGTAAAACTGTCATTATTTACAATGACAAAATACTATATGTAAAGAATGCTAAATGTCCGCCAAAAAACTCCTAGATAAATGACTTCAGTAAAATAGCAGGATACAAAATAAACATTCAGAAATTCATTACACTAATAATGAACTATCAGAAAGGGAAATTAAGAAATCCCATTTACATTTGTCTTAAAAAAAGAAACTATGAATAAATTTAACCAAGGAGGTAAAAGACCTGTACTCAGAAAATTATAAGACACTGAAGAAAAAAACTAAAAATACACAGAGTGGAAGCATATACTATGCTCATAGATATAAAAAATTAATATTGTTAAAATGGCCATACTACCAAAGTCAATCCATGGAGCCAACATGATTGTTACCAAGACAACAATGGTGCTTTTCACAGAACTGAAAGAAATAATCCAAAAATTTACATGGAACCACAAAAAAATCTGCATAGGCACAGCAATCTTGAATAAGAACAAAGTAGGAAGTAGCATTCTACCTGATGCCAATTTACACTACAAGACTATAGTAATCAAAACAGCACGATACTGGCATGAAAACAGACATGTAGATCAATGAAACAGAATAGAAAGCCCAGAAATAAACCCGCACCTACATGGTCAATTAATATTTGACAAAGGAGGCAAGAACATACAATGGTGTAAAGACAGTCTATTCAATAAGTTGTGTCCGAAATATTGGACAGATACTAGCAAAATGATAAAACTAGACCACCTTCTTACATCATATGCAAGAATAAACTCAAAGTAAATTAAAGACTTAAATGTAAGACTCAAAACTGTATTAACTCCTAGAAGAAAACACAGGCAGTAAAACTGACATTTGTTTAGCAATATTTTTTCTGATATAACTCCTCGGGCAAGGGAAACAGAAAAAAGTTTAAAATGGGACTACATCAAACTAAAAAGTTTTTGCACATCAAAGGAAACCATGAACAAAATAAAAAGACAACCTACAGAATTTGAGAAGATATTCGCTAATGACACATCTGATAAGGTGTTAATATCCAAAATTTATAAAGAACTCACACTATTCAATACCAAAAAAACCCAACCAGTCCAATTAAAAAGTGGGCAGACCTGAATAGACACTTCTTCAAAGAAGACATACAGATGTCCAATAAACATATGAAAACAGGCTCATTGTAACTAATCATCAAAGAAATGCAAATGAAAACCACAAGGAGATGTCACCTCACACCTGCAGAATGGCTATTATCAGTAAATCCACAAAAAACAAGTGTTGGCTGGCATGTAGAGAAAAGAGAACCCTCATGCATTGTTAAACAACAAAATAAAAATACAAACAAAATTGAAACAGACTCATAGATACAGAGAACAAACTGATGGTTTCCAGACGGGAGAAACATTTGGGGACTGGGTGAAAAGGTAAAGGGAGTAAGAAGAACAAATTGGTAGCTACAAAAATGGTCACAGAGGTGTAAAGTACAGCATAAGGATTATAGTCAATAATATTGTAATAACTATATCATTGTAATAATAATAATATTGTTACAATAATAATAATAACTATATTATTACAATATAGAATGGTGCCAAGTGGGTACTGGAAATCCTGGGGGGAATACCTTGTACAATATATGATTGTCTAACCACCATACTGTATACCTGAAACCAATATGAAATATGTTTTAAATACCACTATCATTTCAAAAATATATTTTTAAATGATTCTTACTATAGTATCCAGAAATATAAATCACAGAAGTAACCAAAGTACCCAATAATTTGGAATTAGTTAAATAAATAATGGTATAGCCACAGAATGGAATATTTCACAGCCATTAATATTTGAGACTGTTTCAGAATATGGAAAAATATAATAATTAAATGGAACAAAAAAGTTACACAGAAATGTGTCTCTAGGATTTCATATGTATGAAAAACTTTATATATATATATGAAAATTATATATATGAAAAATATTTTTTAAAGTTTTTATCTAGCATTGGTTAAGAATAAAAGAAAAAAAATAAAGAGAGGGGGTGGGTTGGAGCCGTATGTATCACTATATAGGGTCCAGCACAAATATTCCCCTTTTTTATTACAAAATCTTTTATTACAAAATCATAAGCATGTAATTCTGTAACATAACAATATCACACTCAAGCATACCATATGACATTTTAGGTGAATTGATCAAATAAAAACTATAAATTATTTCACCCATATTATTACCCTACCAACCACACTCAGGAAGGTGTTACTTCTGCCAGACCCTGTTTATGATGTCTGACTGTGTGTGTAGTATTTAACATCAGTCTTGAAAAGCGATAACCTGTTGGTGAATAAATACTATGACAGAAGCACTGGAGTAGCCATCACCTCCTTGGGAAGATGAACAGGAGGTTGAAGAATAGCCTCAGTCCCATGGCCTCAGGAACACTGCACACTTAACAAGCTGGTTGAAGTTCTAAATTAGGTTAAGTTTATATACATTCTGTCTCCTATAAGTCATTACTGAAATTTCTTTCAAATCTATTCTAAGTTAGGCTAAGAAGCTTTCCAACATGTTGAGATATCAAGAACAAAGTTTTTTGTTCAATCTTCTAGAAATCTTATTTCTGACACACATGGCTATCTCATCACTACAGGTTGTAAAACATAGTTTCTATAGAAAATTGTAAGTTATGCCATCTGTTGAGTACATTAGGGTGGAGAGATATAACCCAGGTCCTACATCCTCCAAGGCCACCCGATCTAGTGTGAGAGAGGACTAATAAACAGATGAATACGGTAACAACGTGGTGAATGCAGTAGGAGGGAGATGATTAGGGAAAGGTCAATGTCCAACCATGGCTTAGAAAGGGGAGAAAGTGGGGGCTTTAAAAAAATCATGTTATTTCAAAAATTTATATGGAACTATCAATAACCCTGAATAGCTGCAGCAATTTTGAGAAAGAAGAACAAAGCAGGAGGGATCACAATACCTGACATCAAACTACATTACAAGTCCACTGTAATCAAAACAGCCTGGTACTGGCATAAGAACAGACTCATAGACCAATGGAACAGAATGGAGCCCAGAAATAAACCCAAGTCTCTATGGTTAATTAATATTTGACAAAGGAGTCAGGAGCATAAAATGGAGCAAAAATAGCCTCTTCAACAAATGGTGTTGGGAGATCAGGACAGCTACATGCAAAAAAATGAAACTCGACCATCAACTTACACCATACACAAAAATAAGCTCAAAATAGATAAAAGACTTAAATATAAGTCATGATACCATAAAAGTCCTAGAGGAGAAAATAGGCAGGGAAATATCAGATATTCCATGCAGCAGTATTTCATTGATATGTCCCCTAGAGCAAGGGACATAAAGAAAGAATAAACAAATGGGACTTCATCAAAATAAAAAGATTCTGCATGGCTAAAGAAAATATCAGCAAAATGAAAAGGGAACCAACTGTATGGGAAAACACATTTGCCAATGTTACCTCAGACAAGGGTTTGATCTCCAAAATATATAAAGAATTCATATCACTCCACTCCAGGAAGACAAACAACCCAATTAAAAAATGGGCAAAGGACCTGAACAGACAGTTCTCTAAGGAGGACATACAGAGGGCCCAGAGACATATGAAAGGATGCTCAGCATCACTAGCCATCAGAGAGATGCAAATAAAACCACAATGAGATACCACTTCACACCAGTGAGAATGGCCATCATAAACAAATCAACAAACAACAAGTGCTGGATAGGGTGTAGAGAAAAGGGAACCCTAGTGCACTGTTGGTGGGAATGCAGACTGCTGCAGCCACTGTGGAAAACAGTATGGAATTTCTTCAGAAAACTAAAAATATAACTACCTTTTGACCCAACATTTCCACTGCTGGGATTATACTCAAAGGATCCTGAAACACCAATTCTAAAGAACCTATGCACCCTAATGTTCATTGTAGCATAATTTACAACAGCCACGTGCTGGAAGCCACCAAGGTGCCCATTGGTAAATGAGTAGATCCAAAAACTTGGTACATTTACACCTGTAATTGAACAACAATAAAGTAATTAAAAAGATAAAAAAAATAAAAAAACAACACAAAAACTTGGTACATTTACACAATGGAATACTATGTAGCAGAAAGAAAGAAGGAGCTCCTACCCTTTGTGGCAGCATGGATGGAACTGGAGAGTATTATGCTAAGTAAAATAAGCCAGGTGGTGAAAGACAAATACCAGGTAATCCCACCTATAAGTGGAAGCTGATCAACAAAACAAACAAGCCAGCAAAATATAACCAGAGACACTGAAATTAAGAACAAACTGACAGCAACCAGAGGAGAGGAGAGAGGGAGATAATGGGGGGAAAGAAGGGACAGGGTCATCAAGGAACATGCATAAAGGACCCATGGACAAAGCCAAAGGGGGGAAGGATGGCGGTGGGATGTGGGTGTAGGTGGGGAGGGGGAACATGGTGGCGAGAAAATGAAGACAACTGTACTTGCACAACAATAAAAAAGAATTGTGTGTTAGAGTATTTGTTATAGAAAATCAAATTTGTCCACCTTAGCCATAAATGAGCTCACCAGCCTTATGATAAATCACCTATTTATTTATTATTCACCTTGTATATAAAGATTGCATCTTTAGAATGCATTCTGGTCTGGCTTTATACTCTGAGACCTGCTTGAAATAAATAGTGCTTTTTACAGATTCAAACCCTGAAGCCTCAGGAAGCTCCTTTCAGGCACAATTCTTTTTCATGTCTGCATTAAAACAGTAACAACAACATCAGTATGCACACTGCAGTGGTAACAGTGGTTAGATCTGGGTGGTAAGATAAGAAATTCTTATGTTCTTGGAGTTTTCTGTATTTTTGATATAACCATGTTTCGCTTATTTTATTATTTTTAATGAGAGAATGTATGAGCTTCCCTTTCATCTGAATGCGTAATCACTATCCAATGAAAGTGTTAACAATTTTTCAAGTGATCATAGTCAGACTCCAAAAATAAAAAATAAAAAGAGGGTTTCATTCCCATAATAAACAAGTGTGGGCTCTTTTCCCATCCACAGTTTAAGGCTTTGGTGTGGGATGTTTTTGTGCTCTATTATCAAGGAGGAGGAATTATTTTTATCTGTGACCACAAGAGCTGATATTATTGAGCTAAAGTCTTTCCATGTCTAAGCCTTTAAACATCTAGGGTGTTGAACATTTTCACTGTAAGAGCCAGAAAGGGCCTTAGAAATCATCTGACCCAAACTCCAGTTAGAGGGGACTTAGGGATTTGAGGGAAGTGACCAGGGTCACCTGGTAGCACAGGAGCCTGTATTTAATTTGAATATTTGCTCCATCCTGTGAGATTGCTTCTGCGCCCTAGGAGGTGAGGGCAGAATGGGGAATGAAAGAGCCCTCATGCAGCTCTCTTCCTATGTAGTGTACATGTAATAAGCTAGGTCCCACTCATTACAGAGCCGTACACCAGGAGTCTTAAACATTGTCAAGACAAGCTATTTTTTTAAATCTCTACCTCATTCCCTGGTCTCCCCCGCCCCTGCCCCCCATGAAATAAAGAAAAGAAACCTTAAGAGCACACTAATGAGAAAGAACAGGCTGACAACAGGCAGAGCTCCTGCTCGGGTTCAGTCCAAGAAGGCAGATCGTGTTTCCTGTATTATTAAAAAACCTGTAAGTGCTCACTCTCTTCCTCATTCTTTCTCTTTTTAGCAGAACTCATTAAGATTCTGCTTACTTCTATGAAAAACATTTAAATAAGAAACAATTAGCAATTAAACACACATATGAGTTGTCTATCTCAAAAACAAAAGATGAAAGAATTTGTATGCCCCATGGAAAAGTGGCTGCCAACAAAACCTCTTCATAGAGCAACAAAGCTTTTCCTTTCATCTGGAATGTCACAAAAATAGTCAAAGCCATCAAAGGCCATTAGCCTCATAATACCCCAGTCTTCAACCCCCTCTAACTGGGGACGTTTAGATGAAGAGGCTAATGAACTTCAGTTCGCAAATGCAACCACTGCCTTAATTAGTAGTAACACAATGCTATAGAATAGCTCCTGTTTATTCAGACAAGGTCTTTAACAACATTAAAGGTTTAATGCTGTCATAAATTTTAATACAACAGTTTAAACACAAGTGAGTTAATCACTCTCGAAAGTAAATTTACTTAGCTGGGTAAGAAGTCCCTGACTTCATTAGTATTCTCTTACATTTGTAAATTCCCCTTTGTCCTATTTGAGGGTTGACAGTATCGGCATTGGCTTTAGCTTTAAAAATCAATCAAATTGATACATATTCATTAAGTGGCTGCTCCAAACAGATTGTTGGTGCTTGTCTTGGTTCTATTACAAAGGCAGTGAAGGCTTAAGCGAATCACAGCCTCACTGGGCATCAAACTAGAAAATGAGAAGGTTGTAGTAAATGATTGCTAAGTTTTCACTCTTATTCTAACTAAATGCAGTTCTGGAATTACACATGTTTTGAAAAGCTCCAGGTGGTGAGGAGCATGCCAGAGTAGTGTACTATACAGCCCCTCCACTCAGATGTACTGAAAATCCAAGTTAAAATGTACACACACCATCTTGGAAAAGGGGGCATTAAGACAGCATCAGCCATCACCTTATTAGGGCTCAGCTCCCAGCAGCTAGAGTCCCCAGGAGGAGCAGTTGCTCAGAAGAAAAGGATTGAGGCAAGTATTATAAACCAAATACCTGTAGGAGCGGGGCAAAGAGCATAAATAAATGGGCAGATTTGGGTGGGAACTGTGAAAACATAGAGCGCAGATCCTTGGTTCCAACTAATTGTTGCCTTGTAGGAATGGAGGCTCTGGGCTATCTCATCTTCAGGTTTTTCAAGAGAATGCCAAGTCTGTAAAACCTGATTTTTAAATATTGAATTAGAATATTATAAAACACTCTACAAGCCAAATATATTTTCACCCTAGATATACCTACAGGACACTAAGTTTAGGACCTCTGAGGTCGAACACTGTACTGCCAAGGAAGGTAACAAAGGGGGGAGGAGGGCGTGGTGAGTAGGAGGGATGCAGAGAAAGAGGACCGAGGGGCAGCAGTGCAGGTGAGGATGGTTCTGTGGAAATGCAGAAGAGGAAGCAAACTTGGAGGAAGAGGAGGCTAGGACAGTCATTCTAAACCTTTTTGGGGATGATGAGTGCCATTTGAGATGCTGATAGGGATGTCCAAACTTTTGGCATCTCCGGCCCACACTGGAAGAAGCAGCGTTGTCTTGGGCCACACATTAAATACACAAATACTAAGGTAAACTTATGAGCAAAATAAAAAGGTTTTAAGTAAATTTACGATTTTGTGTTGGGCCACATTCATAGCCATCCTGGGCCGCATGCTACCCTCGGGCCATGGGTAGGACACCCCTGCTTCCCCGGAAAAACAAACATATATGTAGTTGGCAGGGTACTGGTCCCCTGAAGATGTCCAGGTCCGCATCCCTGGCTCCCTCCCTATGTTACCTCATATGACAAAAAAGGTTTTACAGATATGATTAAATAAGGACCTTGAGGTGTGGAGATGAGCATGGATTAAGTGATTCGGCCCAATCTCATGAATCCTTAAAAATCAGAAAATCTTTCCCAGTCATGTTCGGAGAGATACTATGTTGCTAGCTTTAAAAATGGAGCAGAGGCTGTGAGCCAAGCAATGCAAGCAGCCTCTGAAAACTGAAAAAGGCACAGAAATGGACTAATTCTCCCCTAGAGCCTCCAGAAAGAACGCAGGCCTGCTCAAACCTGGACTCTTCAGCCCAGTGACATGCATGTTGGAGGTCTAGACTATAGAAGTGTAAGATTATACATCAGTGTTTTTTTTAAGCCACAGGTTTGTGCTCATTTCATTTCAGTGGATTCTGAAAACCAGTATACATATATTCAAACTTTGGCAAAAACATTCATAGTCCTCCTGGAAGCTCATCCACAGACAGAGTTAAAGGCTCCTTGTGCTAGAAAGAGCTGAAGATACTAACGCTCTGGGAGCTGAAACTATGATGCTGGTTCTACTTGGCATGTATGGAAAAATCAATGCCGACACCATAACCCAGCTCCAAAACCCCACTTCTGCAGGGATGGACTCATTCCCTGAAGACTAATCCTTCAAGTCTCACTTAAATGAAACGTGAGATGTTTGTCACTCACTTGGCTGCTCCTTGCTACAGAACGATGCTTCTTCCCTTTCTCAAATTGTTTATTACTAATCACATTCTCTCCCCATCCCCAAGAAGGTGGCATTTTACACCTGCTGAGATTTACTCTGGTTTCTTTCCCTACCTTGAGCCAGACCTAAGTCACACGTGTTCTGTTACAGTATCATGTCTCTATCAAGATCTTATTGGGCATGCTATGCCTGAACCTGGCCATATGCTGACGTAAAACGGAAGACCAAGGTTATCAGGAATGTGAGCTACCTGACTCAAAGTTGTTTTTAGCCTCAGATCTCATTTCACCAATTCATCGAGTTTCATAATTCCTGTAATATTTTGAGATTTTTTTCAAGTACCATTAGGATGTCCTTGGGTGACACCACCATGGTTGTGACAAATAACTGTAGCTTAAAGGCTACCACCCTAGTCTAAATACTGAATCTAATAATTACAAACATAACTGGCCTAACATGGTTCCTGATGGGCAGGCACCTTGACACCAGATCCTGTGATTGCCAAACCTGGTGCGTGGAATTTCTAGAATGCTGCTAGAAATTCTTTTTTCTCTAAAATCAATAAACACATCCTCAGGTATGAATTAAAAAAAGAAAGAATGATTTAGTTTTGTTCTTTGCTTTTGTTTTGTTTTTTGTTTGTTTGTTTGTTTTTACTTTTTTTGAAATGTGCATGGGAATATAGTTGGCCTCATTCACACTGAGAGGGGCAGTCACCAGTCTGGTCGGGGGAGATAGGGTCACTGCCTAAATTGGCTCTAGTCAGCCTAAAATAGCTTTATTACAATAAAGCCTCAAATAGTAAAGAGAATGTCCTGATCGTCAGAGAAATAACAAGGTTGAATCTTACCCCACTAGAGGTCAAGTAAGAATAGACAAGCGATGGCAACTTGTGAAGAGGGTGATAAATTGTGCCCATAAATCCAATTGGTTAGTGGATTATCTCACTTCGGGGTCCCCTCTAGCCCCTTGGAATTCTGTGACTCTAAATTTAGGACATTGGATATTTTAAAGCACAATTACATAGCACAGTCTCCTCTGTAGTTGTTGATTGATGTAGACTCTGCAACCTTAGAGAAAAATTTCTAAAGGTCATGCTCAGAAGCACAGAACTCCCTTTCCACTGAGTCAGGGCTACAATTACACTGTACACACGATCCTACAAAGACAGCTGACACAACTACCGGTTGAATTCTTCCTTCTGTTTATTTCCAGCAGAGACTTTCCATAGACAGCTGCAATGCCAGACTCGCATCAGAGCGCCCTGCCAACCTTGCTGCAGACAGCGTTTTACCCACACCCTTGCCCTCAGCTCACGGCTGTCTCCAGCCTGGGCTACTTCGGGGCCTCAGGACACCTCTTGGATGGGCACAGAAGCCACACCTGCTATGCCATAGACAGACATTTGTAGGTTCAGATTCTGGCTCAGTTTATTTCACTTGTGCAACATCAGGCAAATGCTTCAATGCCTCCCAGCCTCGGGTTTCTCCTCCATAAAATGGGGCTATGAGGATGTGGTGAAGGCTGTGTAATATTATACGTAAAAAGCAACTGGCTGATGTCTACGCTGTCATCACTATCATTATTGCGGAGGAAAACCTAATCATCATTTCTCTCCAAGGGCAGGATTATCCCTACTTCTCTGAGACTTAAGGCTGGTAATCTTCAAACTAAAGATGAGACAGTAGGTTATTTACATCTCTCTTAAACTCAGACTCAATGATATTCCTAGGCCCCATTAAGCAGATTCTCAGGCTACAAGGAATGCCAACAAACATCGCAACACCTAGATTCTTGTGTGGGTGTGACAAGCACAAGGGAAGGAACCCCAGGCACACCAAAGGCCCACCTTGGTTGAAGCCACACTGGTTCCTGGCTCCTGAATGGGTGGTTTTGTGGACTCTCATGAGCTGGCGTTCCTGCTCTCCCCCGACATTCCGACTGGCTGGGCGCCACATGCTCTGTCTCCTGTAAGAAGAAACAGCAAAAGCAGATGAGCTGTCAGCAGCCATCAGTTTCACAGCGTTCTTTGCTGGCGGGTAGGTCCCGGGGCAGTGGAGCAGCAATACACAGCACACTCTACCATACGGCAGTGGGGGGAGGGCCAAGGAGTGCCCTGAAATTTAAAAAGCCTTTTTCTATCTGTCAGCTGCTGCAAGATAACAGAAGAAAGAAAAATAAATAATAAAAAAACCTCGTGTTCAAAAGATATGATATAGCCATATCACAAAAATCTGACTATATTAAAAATGATGTTATAAAAGCATATTTAATGAATAAGTCTAAAAATATAATTTCTAGAACATTTTTGGTATGGGATCATTTTCGCAAAAACAAATAAATGAATGAATGGTCACACATACACACACAGAGCTTGGGATAATGTGAACCAAAATCTTAACAGTGAATGACTATAAGATGGCTTTTTTTTTTTATGGATGGGGGAAATTCACCTACAATTTTTACAATAAAGATACATTATTCCTGCAATAAGGAAGATTTAAATTAATCTGAAATCATTTTTATAATTTCCAAATCCCAAACATGTTTCATATCTCGATTGATCTCTCCTTTTCTTTCTGCCCCCCCCACCCTCTCTCTCACACACACACACCATTAGCTACATTGCATCCAAAGACATTGCTACATTGGTCATCCCATGATGTAATCTACTAATTCACAAAAGCCCATGATGCTAAACTCTCTAGAGAATATCATAAACACAACCAAGCTAAAATGAGTGCAGATTCAATACCAGGATACACACGCCAGAAACGAAAGCTCTATATATGTTCAGCAGTTGGACCACTGTAGTCTCTGAGCCATGTCCCAGTTTCATGTGAAAGGGTTCTATTTGTAGACACTAGTTCCCTAGACGTAGTAGCTGCTGTGAAAAATTCTACAGCTTCCCAAATATTGGCCAGCCCCAAACAACAGATTTCAAGTGAGATAAACTCTGCTTGCTACTTGCTAAGTAGGCCTTAGTTTGCTTATCTGTAAAATGGGGGTGATATGCCAACCTCACAGGTTGTTAAGTAAAACCTTATTTGAACCCTGTTCATTTCCTGCCAACTGGAGGCATACAGTAGATGGGAGCTCTTGATGATGATATTAATCCTTTTATAAAATCCCCTTGAAGTTCAATGTTCTGAAACTAGTGTTAAGGATGATTTCAGCAAAATAAAACCTATTTTTGTGGTGGAATGCTTACTTCAGGTTTCTAGACAAATAATATTATTTTAAACATCATATTTAGAAGCCTTAATACATGTAGGCCTAAAGAAATGGCCCATTTAATTTCTAAAGTGTTTTAACAAAAAATTACCATGTTGTTAAAACCTTAGCCTTTTAGAAAACAGTAGTATGTTTTGGTTGTTTGTTGTTTTTTTCATTTTTTTTTTGTTTAAATTTTCAAAGACAGTATTTTATCTAATCCTTTGAACCCACAGGAGGTTGAGAAGTGCCAGAGGCCACAAACTCCTGGGCTCCCCCAGGTTTTTCTATGTATTTCAGAGATTAATAAGAGGGGCTCTGGAGAAAGTGCTGCCTTCATCTGCTCAAGCCAGAGACCTCGGAGCATGGCGGGAAGAGAACATTCCCTAGCATGGGTGACCGAGGAGTGTTTGGGGACCGCTGACAATCAAGTCCCTGATTCAAGAGGAGGAAGGCATGGCACTGCCAGCTATGCTGCTTCCGCCCACCTACAACTGAAAACGTAGAGGAGGTCTGGAAACTTGTGGAAGAAGTAAGGAGTTTGGTATAAGTCATCCTGAATACTCACCAACAGAGTAGACCCTGATGCAAAAATCTAGGCTTCATTGTAATGCTGCCCTTTGCAGTGACAACATGTTAGGTCAGCCTCCAAAGTACTGTTCTCCAAGCCCCCCTGAGATCAGAACCCCAGTTCAGCCTCTCTCAGAAAATGCCAAATGGGCTCTTCCTTCAAAGCTCCTATGAGTTTGAAAGCTCTTGCATTCATAAAAAAATAAATAAGTAGATATTTTAAGTTTAGTCCCTTCCTCTCCTTATCTTTTCATGGACTATTCCTGTGTCAATTAATAGCCCCAGCAAAGCTCACCTAGGAATCAGTGAGCCTTCAGATGATTCTAATTTGGAGGCTACGTATCCTCCCGGTGAAGCCCCAGATGGCACAGAGCCCAGACAAGACCTCCCTTTGTGCCCTCAGTGAATCCTGATTCACAGAAACCAGGAGAGGTAATAAAGGATGACTGTTATTTTGAGTTTTAGGGTGATTTATTATACAGTGATAGTTAACCTTTCCTGTATTCTAAAATACCATCGATAATAAAAAAAAAACCCACCATCATTTTGATTAAATAATGGCTTTTAATGAAAAAAATAATGCCACATTAAATGCATCCATCAATTCTGAGGTGTAGTCAGCTATGAGAAAAGTGAAAGTATGAAAAAATGTGTGTTCACATCAAGAAACCACATAGCACGCCCCACAGCCAGCACGGTGCTGTGAGAGACACAAAGCTGTCTCATCCAGGAGACGCACAGGGAAAAGCAACGTCAACAGTCTAATCTGGAAGACTCAATAACCTGATAGAAAATAGGGGAGTGAGCCACCATCCTTGTTTGTCCCTGTTGTAAGAATAATTTTATGCTTTCCCTCAAAGGAGGTGGGCCAACAGTAAGGGAATACCATACTTATTGAATTAATAGAACAGTAGCTTTCAAGGGTATTGTGTTGCCAGTTACATTTATAAGGATGTAAAGGACAAATTACAAAATGAGAATAATAAACATATTTATCTGTTTCTATAACAGTGATTTAGCCAGACACCTGAGAAAGCAGGGCTCTCCCTCTTGGTGAGCTCACATCTCTGCTCCAGTTAGACCCCGCCACCTGGCCAGCGACCTGGTGAACTAGGACTGCCGAAGAAAGCCCTTGCGGTACACAATGTACTTGCAGGTGAGTGAGAGTTAACACACTCTCCCTACCTCCCACCCCACGGTGACAACATCTGGAGAAGATATAAGGAAAGTATTTGATTACCTTTGCCCATTTAGGCTTCATTACATCTTTGTTCAGAATCTGCTGTAACACGCAGCTCATCAAAAATTCTAGAACATTAAAGCAGAGTGTTTATCTTGAAATAATTAAGATATATTTTTACTTAAAAAAAAGTCATCTCTAACACACCAAGGATGTAGATAGTTAAGGGGGTTATATAGTGAATAAGACATCCCTGCCCTCAAAGGGCTTTTAAAGTCTACTGTTTGACAGAGACTAAAGTGTAAGAGGAAGACTCAAACTTGCTTACTTCTGTGTTAATGCATTTATCAAATGGACAGGTCCCAGCTGACCAAGGGGAACTAGGAAAGGAGAAGCCAAGATCCTCTCCTCCTGCCACCTGGCCGGGTGAGCCTGGGTGGGTGCCTGTAAGAGCAGTCATCCTACATCTTTCCCTGCTCCCGGCCATCCTCCTTCAGCCTTTGCCTCAGTTCCCATGTGCCCCAAGCCCAGCCTCACGGATTTGCTGGTTCGCTGCTATATGCAGGAGCAATCAAACTGACTAAGCTTGGAGATGCTTCATAAGGAAGCAGTCCACAAAACAAATGTTACTGGGTTATTGTTTGATTCATAAGCAGAGGTTCGGATAGTATACATGATGAAAAGAGAGAAGCTGTCTATCTATTATGCTGAGAGGTTCAAACCCCCCAGCTAAGTTAAGGGAAAATTAGCTGCCCCTAAGCAGAAGTGGAGAAATAGATTTTGTCCTTTTCAGTGAGTTCAGTTGTCTCTTGTAGAACTTGAGAGAATCTAGTTTTGATGCAACTGCGTGGCCACTGCCTTCAGGCCCTTTTAAGTTCCCCAGTCTATACACATGCAAGACCCAGAGAAAGAAAAGAATTTTCCATCTTAATCCCAGTCCTTGACCATCTTCTCTAGCTTGTCCAAATCAGAATGCTACCCTTGGGCCTCAAGGACAAATGCATCCTTAAAATCTTTCTTCCAAAATGTGGTCAAACAAAACATTAACTTTTTTCATCTTCTCACCTTGAGCTTTATCTGTGTTCATTTTATTCCAAAACTGATAAAATCTTTTCTTCAACTGACTTAAATTTTTAAATAGCTTTATAACTAATCACTCCACTGCTAATAACAATAGCTTGCATTTATGAGAGCATGTTTCTTCCCAAGAGCTTCAATTACTATATGATTAATGCATCTGGTGTCTCCATAGTTGAGAAAAGCATATATATTCAGCTCTTAGAACAAACAAGGGCAAGGGTTATAAATCTGTTTTCCTACATCACCCTAGTGTTCTTTTTACCTTAAATCAGCATATGTCTGTAAAAGTGACTTAAAGTCCTTTTGAATTTGGGAATATTGAAGGCCTTTACTCCTGATTAAAATAACTACTGGATTATCACATTCATTTAATAATTGTAAGAAAGGAGGCCCTGGCAAAACTGAGTTAAACTTTCTTTTTAAATTGTGTGTCTGATTATTACAGACATACCTTGAAATATCACAGGTTCAGCTCCAAACCGCTGCAATAAAGCAACTCATAACGTTTTTGCTGGTGGAAGGTCCTGCCTTCAATTTGCAAAAAAGGTGCAACATCTGTGAAGCACCATAAAGCTAAGCACAATATAACAAGTAATGCCTGTATTTAATATGTTCTGGTCCTTTAAGAAAAAGAAACCAAGAGAAATGTTTCTTCAGATCTATTTTTTAAATGCTGTCTGCTTACCTTGAAGTCACTATTTCAACACAGAAATAAAACCCACACATATCCACAAATAGGATCTCCTCTGATCCTATTTCCTTATCTGTGATACTGAGATATCCCCCAACTTACTGCTTACAGTCATAAGCACTTCTAGTAGAAAATAGACATTCAAATGGTGGTGTTTATCCTATCCAGTTTCCAAATCAAATAACATTCACTGACTGCCTGATCAATATCAGGCACTAAACCAGGCACCTTTAACCTATTATTTCCTCATGTGAAACTACAAGGTGGATTCTCCTTTTTACCAGTTTTTCCCAGGGAGAATCAACAAGTGAAGACAAGACAGTGGACTTACCTAGGCCAAAGAGATTGTTTTTTATGCAAGAGATGCCTTCCTGAAGACCCTGCAAAATCTGACTGAGATTTATGTATTTTAAGATCACTTCCATGACAGAAGATATTGGGTATTTCTTTTTCCTTGCTAAAGTGGAAATATTTCAATAAAATAAACAGTTTATTATTCAGCAAACCTGAGGAGCTTAGAAATTATGCAAGTCTTATAAGGGGACTGCATTTTTTCAAATTGTTTGCATTGAGAAATTTAATACTTTATAGTCAATATTTAGTTAATAGTCAATATTTAATTCAAAATTGCATAAAATAGGGCTACGCTGTATCACTCAAGCAGCTAGAGAAGCCAGATCCTAACTCCCAATCTTAAAATCCAAGTTGAGAGTTCTTTGTATGTTTCAATATCCCAAGTTTACTATCATCAAATGACAACACTAAAAATTTAGCAACAAGTTTGATGCCCTTTATTCAAGGGAATTCAATCCATGGATTGGAGGAAGTACAGTGGAGTGCTCTTCCGAAGGGATTTGGGGATTTCTGGAGTCTCTCACACTTCAATTTCCACCCTTTGAAAAATCGGTAGTCTCTCACACCCCAATTTTCCCCCCAAAAGGATTAGAACAAACAAACTCGAAGAGCTCAGACAAAACACAAGTGGAGCTCCATCCAAGAGAAGCTTACCAGAGATCCCGGAGGTGGCCAAAGGGGCAGCGAACCAAAAGGCTCCACAGGCACCTTCACCTGCATCTAGAAGCCATCCCCGGAATCCTCAGCAGCTGTCTCTGGGTCCCCTGTCATTGCCAAATGGTCAAATGACAAAACTGAAACAATTCAGTAATGAGTTTGATGTCCTTTTTCAAGGGAAAACAATCCATGGATTGGGGGAGTACAGGCCCACACACGCAGAAGAGCACTCCTCCCGAGGGACATTGGGCAAGGATGAGTTTTATTTAGAAGTGGTGGCACAGAAACAGGGCCTGATTGGCTGGGTGGCCAGGGACTTCCTTATAAAGCTAGTGGGTCCTATTCTCTAGGGTAAGGTAAACCAGCTGAAGCTGAGTTGGAGAGTGGTGATTGGCGTATGTTAAATTTCCTTGACAGGGGTGTGCAGTCAGCACAAGCTGACCTAGGTTTAGACTGGTGATGTAGGCTGGGCCCTGGGGCGGCCTCCATTTTCTGGGTCCTGATATATAGATTAACTTTATCACTATAGAGCTGAGAAGTATCCTGTGCAAATCAGCATAAACACAGTCACACTTAACAAAATGTAACAGCTGGGGAGCCCTGACCAGCTGGCTAGGTCAGTTGGTTAGAACACCGTCTGGACAAGACAAAGCTGTGAGTTCAATGCCCAGTCAGGTCACATACAAGAACCAACCAATGAATGCACAAGTAAGTGAAACAAGTCAATGTACTCTCTCTCCCTCCCGCTTTCCCTAAAACTGATAAAATTTTTTTAAAAGGAGTCACAAGACATGTGGGTTCTCAATGGTACTTACTGTTTTTCTTCTCTGTAGCATGTGGATAAAGGCCATAGAGACTCCAAAGTGAGAGCAACTCACCAAGAAGGAAGGTCTTCCTGCAATGAGCCTGCACTAACTGGCAGTTGGAGGCAGGCGGGGAGGGGAAGGGCTAACCAGCGGTGAGAGAGGCAAGATTAGCCACCTGGGTGTTAGGACTACATAACGTCTAAGTCCCTCACTCCAAGAATTCTCACATTTCTGCTTCTGCCCCACTGAGAACTCAGGACTTGCACAAGCCTACAGCTCTCCTGCTCACTCAAATTTAATGTCTTGCAGAGTCTACAGAAGACCCCAAACAGGACGAAGCTCAAAGGAAAGCAGAAGGCAGATAAATTACGATTACTTTGCTCTACCCTCTAGAGCACAGGTGGCAAACACAAGGCCCATGGGCTGAATCCAGCCCTCCTCCTTGTTTCTACCCCGTGGCAGCACCGAGCTCTCACTTAACTGTTAAGGAGTAGTTACACTTATATAGTCCTAAAATTACATTTGGCCCTTTGAATGCAACCGCGAGGCTGACATGGCCCCCAGTGAAAATGAGTTTGACACCCCTGCTAGAGCAGTGGTATCCTGAACTGCCATGCTCAGGCCATGGAAAGTGTTTATTCTGACCTTTGAACCAGCTTATCCCTGAAGGTACACGGAGATTCCGACTTACCCAACTTAACTCTAAGGATTCTGGATCAAGCCATCCCTTCAGCTTTTTGGGTTTCTGACTCCACCCATTCATCATTCAAACATGTGGTTCCTATCAGGTGCTACATTCTATGCTCTTCCTGGTACCTGCCCTCAGGGAGCTCACACTCTAGTAGCGGCAATGGTGGCAGTGCTAGAGAGGGACTGGGGTGACACAAACCAAACACAGGCAATTACAATATAGTGTGATCAATGCTACAACAGGAGAAAGTTAAGTGTGGGATACTCCGGGAATATATAGGAATGACGCCAGACTCAGCTGGTAGGAGAAACATCACTGAAGTGGCCTAAAGGATGAAGCAGAGAGATGAGGAGACAGAATGTACGAAGGCAAATGTGTGTAAGTGAGAGAGCATGGCATGGGTGAGGAACTCACACTGGTTGACTGTGTTTGGGTTAGAGTTGAGCATAGTTGGGGATGGTGACCAACGAGTCAGGCCAGGCACAGCCAGAGGCCAGACATATGAACCCTGTAAGTCTTTAAAAGTTTCAGCTTTATTCTGAAGGCAACAGCAAGTCACTGAATATTATAAGTAAGACATATTTAGATTTGCACAGGAGAAAGATCATTGGAGTCCTCTGAGGCAATTAGATTAGAAGGTAAGGAGGGGAAGTAAAAGGAGGGAGGGCAGTTAGGTAATTAGAGCCCCCCCCCAAGCAAGAGGTGATTGGCATTGCAGAGGTGTTGCAATGGAGAAAAACTGATTGGTTTAAAAGATATTAAAGAAGTAGAAACAGTAGACCTGGTGATTGACACGATGTGGTTGAATGGGAAGAACTGAAGATGACATCAACTCCATAGGTGGGAAAATGGGATGAATAACATTGCTGCCCCCTGAGACAGAAATGAGAGAAAGAGTATTTGGGGAGAGGTAAGCATGAGTGCCCCTGTGGCACCCAAGTACGCAATGATAAACAGGTGAGCTGGGGTCCCAGCGCCAGACCAGGGCTGGGAATATGTGAGAATGAGCACGAGGGTGACTAAAACTGCTAGTGGTGTCTCACCATTCAGAGAGGGCAGGGAGACAAAAGCAAACATGGAAGAGAACACTGAGAAACACCAATATTTATGGACTGATGACATACTGTTAACTTAAAAAATCAAGCTGCAACATAGTATACATAGTAAGAACCCATGCAGAGGGGTGAAAGGGAACACCAAATATGTGTATGTCCATGTGTGCGTGTGTGTGATTGTGAACTTACTTTTCGTAAGACATGTTAATTTATAAACCACTCTACTGCTTGAATTGTTTAATGGATATGTATTGTTTGCATAATTTAAAACAAAAATACTTTATTTTAAAAATATTTAAGAGACAGGCAGATAGAAAGGAGATTGCAAAGACGACCAAGAGAGAGATGGGGAGAAAATGCAGAGGAAGCTTACTGCCTGGCCCTTCTTGTGTCTTAATTTGAGAATGGTGAAGGGTATTAACTTGGGGTAAAATAATAAAAGAAATATTAAATATCGTATAAGTGTACTCAACTATATGATTTCTGACTGAAGATGTTATAAACGGTGTTCTTTAAAATAGGTGCCACTGTTTCTTACAGTTTGCTAATGTTAAATTTTAGTAAAGATATATAATGTTATTTATGTAAAGAGGTAAAGGGATTAAGCAAAAATAAAAACCCTCATAGACTGACAATAGGACGGTGACAGCCAGAGGGAAAGAGGGGGACATAGAAGAGGGTAAAGGGGGGATAAGTGGTGATGGAAGGAGACTTGACTTGGGATGGGGAACACACAGTACAATGTACAGATGGTATGTTATAGAATTGTTCACCTGAAACCTATGTAAGTTTATTAACCAATGTCACCCCAATAAATTCAATTAAAAAATAAAAATATTAAAAAAGGTATAGAATTTTCAGCAAGGACTCAAAAATCATGACCAAAAGGGACAACTGCAGCAGGGAGGCAGCACTATAAATATGGCAAACACAAGCTTTCAAGCCTTCCTGCTAGTACTTGGTCAAATCCACAGGCAAGAAGGAAACGCAAAATATCATCTCCATCAAGTCTGTACTCCCTTCTGAGCCGGATTGCTTGTCAAGCCTATTTCTGAAGCTAGTGCCTTATTTTGACTGTAAAAAGATCACTATAATTTTAAAAATCAGAAGTGCTAATTTCTGTGATTTTAATTTAAATTAAATATTAATGTATATTTTAAATCATCTCCCTTTGAATTGAGATTTAAGCCACTTTAAATACCATGTCTTGATACTGTAAAGCATTGCCTTCCCAGGAAAGCCACGTTTTGTTACTCATTTCACTGAGGAAGTGAAGAGCCTGTTGCCATGGAATCTCTACCATGCTATTTTCTGAAATTATTAAACTGTCTGTTATTCTTTGCTTTCGAATATCCTTCAATGTTTCATTTCACAAGTTCCCTTGTTTATTTTATTTAGTTTAGCAAGAATCAAATTATTCTTCTATTCCCAAGACAGTCATGAGAAAAATTCAAAAGTACCATTACAACAGTTACCCCAGCTCCTCGAGCTTCTCCACTAATGTAAGGCACAAGGAGAATTAGAGATCCTTCAACTCAGAGAGAGCTCCACACTCAATGAGCAGTGGGCAACAGGGGCCTTCCCATTCTGGTTATTAACAAACTCTGTGGTTCCCTGGTGGTAACTTATTAAAATATTTACCAAATAGTTTCTACAGTGCCAGGGATAGTTCTAGCTGTGGGACTATAGTGGCAAGCAAAACAAATTATTACTCAGGAAAACAAAAAAAGAAAAAGGAGGAGAAGGAGGAGGAGGAGGAGGAGAAGAAGGAAGTTGAGGGATTTTGCTAAGTCAAAACTGATTCTTCCCCATTTCCTACCTCCTATACTAATGGATGATCAAATCAGTAAGACTAAGAGCACCACAGGATGCAAACATCTTCTGAGAAGATCCCTTTTCACCCTTATCTACACTCAGCTCATACCCACTGCTCTCTCAGTACAATTTCCTCATTCCAGGGAGGCCTGCCCTACTCTCATCTTACATATATCCTATCTTAGTCAGTTCAGGCTGCTGTAACACAAATATCATAGACTGAGTGGCTTAAACAAAAGAGATTTATTTCTCACCGTTCTGGTTGCTGAGAAATTCAAGATCAAGGAGCCAACCAATTCAGTTCCTAGCAAGGGTCCTCACTTTGGCTTGCAGACGCATGCCTTCCTGCCCTTGACAGGGAGAGAGAGGACGCGGACTCTCCTGGTCTCCTTTCAAGAGCACTGACCCATCTCCCAAAGACCCCATCTCAAAACACCATCACATTGGAGATTAGGGTTTCAACATATGAATTTTGGGAGAATTCAAACATGCATGCCCTGGCTGGTGTGGCTCAGTGGACTGAGTGCCAGCCTGTGAACCAAAGCGTCGCCAGTTTGATTCCCAGTCTAGGGCACATGACTGGGTTGTAGGCCAGGTACCCAGTAGTAGGTGTGTGACAGGCAACCACACATTGCTTTCTCTCCCTTTCTTTCTCTTTCTATTCCCCTCTCTTAAATTAATTAATTCATTCATTCATTCATTTTAAAAAACCATGCAGCCCACACCATATATACTATATAGCATGGATCCCAGGTGGTCCCCTTCAAATCTCATCCCCTCTAATGACTTGAGGTCACAGATACAAAAAAACAGTCCTGTCTCTCTTGTCTGGACTCTCCTCTCATTGTGTGTGTTCAATCCTGTGCAGGCTCATTTTGCAGTATGCACAGAATCTGTGTTTTTGTCTGAAGTCTCCCAAATTAAAAGATAAGCACTCCAAGGGGGCAACGTCTTTATCTTGCATTTTTAACTCTCTCAAAGTGCTTCAGCTCTCTACCAAATATTTGCTGATTCACGCAGTCAGCCCTAACCTCCCCATCGAGCACCAGTGCCTGAGGCTGAGGAGCAGTCTTCTGTGGGTTTGAGAAAGCTAACCACACACACGCGCACACACACTTCCGCAACATAAAACCTCTTAAGATTGGGACTAATTTAAAGAAAATTCCACTTTGAATTTCTAGAAAGTAGGAACCACTATATATATATATATATATATATATATATGTTAACCGAAATGCAGTTTCTCATTGCTTGCATGCTCATTTCTGTAACAGAAATGAGGCTAAGCAAGTTTGGCCTGGGAAAGTGCCCTGAACAGCTGTTTTACTGACTTAATAAGAAACTGCCAAATACTGACAGCAGCTTGCATTTGCAGTATGTAAACTTTTCAAACTGCTTTCCCATCCATGAGCATAACTTACTTACCAAGTATGGTTCTTAAATGAGGGCATCAAAGTACTTGGAAAGAATTGGAGCTTTAAGTGCTTCTCCTCTCTACATTACTATTATCTCTGACAATTTCATATAGGTGGTCATGTGCAACTCAGCCCAGACCTTTTCTTACAAATTGTGAAGAAATGAAAGCTTTAGGTCTTCCTATGGAACAATGAATTCCATCCAAGTACTAAACAAAATACAGCATTAGACAAGGGTGTTTTGCAGCTTTCAACGCTGGGCTGTAAACATGTTCCTGTAGTAACCAGGGACATGTGCCATTCATTCCACTGAACCAATCATTAAGGACTTTAAGGAAAGTCTAAGTATTCTCACCATTTGTGACAGTTAACATACAGGAGAACTATGTCATTCTAATATTTGCCTTTTAAAGACTTTGTAGAATCATCAGATCTCTCCCATTTTCAAAGTACATGGTTCTGATTTTGTGGAGTTTTTTTCATTTGAGAGAGGTTATAGTAGGCAGTGTAAGGAGGAATGGAAACCAGAAATGGCTAGATAAATTTTAAGTTCACAGAAACTTATTTCAAAAAGTATTTTATAACTGGAGTTGGAATAATATCAAACTTATTTCAAAGACTTCTTGTCAAGATGGCAGCATAGGCAGAAATGGCTCACCTCTGCAAAACCGCCACAAAATTACAAATAAAATATAGAACAACTATCACTCAGGTGATTCTCTGACAGAACAGACAGATGTAGAGTTGAATGGAAGTCTGAAAACAACGGAATTAAAGAAACTACGTCCATCTAGACTGGTAGGAGGGGCACAGATGCGGAATGGGCTGGTCACACATCCATGTGTGGTGGATAAAAATTCAGGAGGGATAGCTTGGGAGTAAGGAGTCCCAGCCCCAAACCAAGCTCCCCAGCCTAAGCTTCCAGTGTCAAGAAGATAAGTCCCCACAACTACTGACTGCAAAAACCAGCAGGGAATGAGTCAGTGAAAGAAACTTCTGGAGACCCAAACAGTTCCTCTTAAAGAACCCATGCATGGACTCACCTACTCAGACTCACTCTCTCTGGGCTCTGGCACTGGCATGGCAGCCTGAGGGGCATCAGGGGCATGTAGGGGGAGGCTGAGGTATCTGGCATCGAGGTGAGCAGAGGCCATTGTCCCTTTTCTGGGCCTTTCCCCCACAGAACCAGCAGACTGAGGCCATATTTAAGATTCCATCAACTTGGCTAGCACTGTTTGACCCACCTTGGAGATCCCCAGAGACTCCACCTCACCCAACTTATGGGCCCACCCAAGTTGCTTTTTCATACAAATGGCTCATCTTGGTTCAGGCTTCACAACTTCCTAAATCCTGTCAAATAAGCAGCAGTTGGCCTCAGTGAGGCCCAGGCCTGGAACTAGCAGCCTAGATTCACAACTTGGCTTTGCCTGGAAGTCTCCAAGCCCAGCACAAGTAACAGCCATCTCAGGTTGCTTTATAACTCAGGCACATTGGCCCCAGGCAAAACACAGGTGGGGGGTGATCTTGACCTACATCTCCTAGGAAAACCCAGGGCCAGTGCACCCAGTGGACAGCTACAGACAAGTTGGAGCACCACCACCCTGCCCCTGAACCATTGATCCTCTACAGAGGGCACAGGGTAGTGGTTAAGTGGTCATAGCCAGTCCTTGCAGCTGACTGGCCTGGGTAAATCCCTCCCATTGATCTGCCAACAGCAACCAAGGCTCAACTATAAGAGTAGGGTGTTCTGAGCCCACATGAAGGGTGTACCTTGAGTACCCCATTTGGGTGATAGGGAAGGCTGTGCCACTGGGCCCTACAGGATACCTACTATATTAGGCCACACTACCAAAACATAGAGTCAAAGCAGCTCTACCTAATACATAGAAACAAACACAGGGAGGCTGCCAAAATGAGGAGACAAAGAAACTTGGCCCAAAGGAAAGAACAGATCAAAACTCCAGAAAAAGAGCTAAGTGAAATGGAGACAAGCAATCTATCAGATGCAGAGTTCAAAACATTGGTTATAAGGATGCTCAAGGAACTTAGTGAGGAGCTCAACAGCATAGAAAAGGTCCAGTCAAAATGAAGGATACACTAATTGAAATAAAGAAGAATTTACAGGGAAATAAAAGTAAAGTGGATGAAGCCGAGAATCAAATCAGTGATTTGGAACATAAGGAAGAAAAAAATCAACCAATCAGAACAACAAGAAGAAAAGAGAATCCAAAAATATGAGGATAGTGTAAGCAGCCTGTGGGACAATTTAAGCAATCCAACATTTACTTCATATGGGTTCCAGAAGGAAAAGAGAAAGAGCAAGAAATTGGAAATCTATTTGAAAAAATAATGAAAGAAAAGTTCCCTAATTTGGTGAAGGAAATAGACAAGTCTAGTAAGCACAGAGGGTCCCAAAGAAGATGGACACAAAAAGGCCCACCCCCAAACACATCATAATTAAAAGAAATTAAAATTCCAAAGGTTAAAAAAAAAGAGATAGGAGTGGGATGTGGGAGAATGGGGTGAGAGATGAGGGGATTGAGAAGTACAAATAGGTAGTTACAGAATAGCCATGGAGATGTAAAGTATGGTAGCCAAAGAATTTACATGCATGACCCTTGGACATGAACAAGGGTGGGGGTATTTCCTGAGGAAGTGGGTGGGGCAGGGGGGAGGGGGGAAGAGGGAGGAAAATCAGGACAACTGTAATAGCATAATCAATAAAATATAATTTTAAAAAACTTATTTTAAAAAGTATTTTATAACGAGTTAGAAGATAAAATACTATGACTCTACGATCTCAAATTAAAAATAAATTAACAGCAGTAAGAAAGTAAATCCTGGTGAAAAAAATTATTCTAAGATATTTAAAGATAAAAAATAGTGATATCTTGTGAATGCCTAACATTCTCTTGCTTTATAACTTCTCATCTGTTCTAACAGTAGTTAAAGCCAAGTCTTTGATGTTAGGTACTCTTGGCAATACCCCAGATACTAGACTTTGGAAGATCTCACAGAAGTGCAAAATAGTAGCTCCCTCTTCAAAGATCTCCATCTACACTGTTAGCGCAAACTAAGACCTTCAGAGGCCATGCCTTGTCTTATTAAAGACTCCACAACCTCTATGTCTAATTTCCCAATTAACAGTAGTTAGGACTATTTAACTAAGTCTTTTATCAGACTCTTCAGCCACAAGTAAAATATGTAAAGGTTTTGCTTCAAAGGGGGTCTCTATTTAGAAAGGATGTTTCCTTCTACACAATAAGATCAAATGACACAAATTTAAGTGAAAATTTGGGGGGGCTCAGTTGTTTGGAGCATCCTGTATATCAAAACTGGTAGCAAGTTTGCCAGGTCAGGGCACATACCTAGGTTGCAGGTTCCATCCCCAGTCAGGGTGCGTGTGAGAGGCACCCTGATTGATGTTTGTCTTGTACATCCCTGTTCCTTTCTCCCTCTCTCTCTCTTTTCTCTCTCTCAATCAATAAAAATATCCTCGGATAAGAATTAAAAAAAAAGACTGAGGGGGAGAAATGTTTTCTATTCAAACAAATATATTAATAAACTACAGTGTTTACTCTAAACACTTTTTAAAGATGACGTGCATACACCAGTCAGATTCTAAGCTCCAAACAATTGAAAACAAACTCTAATTAAAGCAAAGAATGAATTTATCGGGAAGCTCACAAAATAACCGAAAGCTCTGGAGAATGAGACATGGGGCTGTGAGGCCAAACCTACGCTCAGAACTGGTCCAACATGGATACTTCTGCCATCACTGAACATTCTGCATCTTATTATTTTACTTTTTAAGGAAAAAAATTAGATAATGCTGCTCATCAAACTCTATCACAACACTGATTGTAAGAAGCACCCTGATTTCAGCAATATTAAAGTGTTGGGGATACATGAATCTAGGGATTGACGGAAAGCCACAGATTCCACAGTGTATGTCAGCACCACGACCACCGCACACAGCCGGGTCTCCTCTGTTTCTACGTCCACTCCCACCCCAGGGTGTGGCCGTGTCCTAGCTGAAAGGGAGGCTGGAAAAGTTGGCATTTTCAGCTTGTATAGTGGAAACAAAGAGATTCTGCTGTTTTTCCTGCTGTGGGAAATTCTCCAACCACAACAGAGTTCAGATGCTGGGTGGCCAAAGTAGAATGACAAATATCCTCTATAGGGAGATTTCAAAGAAACTCCCTCCTATGGAGTTTATCCCTCTTATGGTAAAAGTTCTGTTGCCTCTGCAGTTAAGACTACAAACGTCAGAAAATGTTTGAGAAGCCCCAGAACAGGGAAACTCCCTAAGATGGAATCCAAGGCCCTTATAATCCAGGCCCTACAAACTCTTCCAGGCTAGTTTCCATCACCTCACCCTGTGCACACCCTGCAGTTCAAGGATGACAAATTAGGTGGCAGCCCTTCAACTGCCATTATCACTCATGTCTTCACTCTCAGTGTGTTCCCTCAGAAGACCTGTCCCTACCCTACGATCTTTCTCTACTCGAATTAAAACTTCCATTGCATAACTTGGACCAAAAATCACCCTTCATGTGAACTTTTCCATATAGCCCCATGTTTCTGACCCCTTAGCACGTCCCACATATTTCCATTGTTGAAGGAAGAGGTGCGCACTCAGTATCTGAACAGAAAGCTGAATGTGTTGCTTGCTAGGCAAGGAAGAGGTGCACTTTAACAGACTTTCTCCCCATGCAAAGCTGGGGGAGGTTATCTTATATAGGGTTTGGAGATTCTTCAAGTTCAGGGCCTGGGAAACTTCCAGAAGCTGGAATGTTTAGGCATTAGCTGACCTGTAGGTGCAGAAGCGAAGCTGGAGTGACAATGTGGTTGACTGGCTGGCTTGCAGAAGCGTGCACGCTAGAGTTCAGCTGTAGCCAGCTGTCTGGCTTTACAACCGTGTGTACTGGCAGTGTGTGGGGGCTGCTGTCACTGATCCACCCCCTATAGAAGCATGGATGATTGCTGCTATTGATCAGCTTAAACAGGTATAAAACAGATTCTGATGGACACTGGTAACCATGCTCATGGAACAATCAGTCTTTTCCTAGAAGGATAGGAACTTTCCATACTTACCATTATAACAATACAAGGTCTGTACAGAAGGTATCCAGCCATGTAACATGAAAAATAGAGACATTTATTGAAGAAGATACAAGATACAAAAAAGATTGTACACAGGACAATGATGCCTCAGTCCCCTTCAAAGTAAGCACCTTGGGACCTCACACAGTTCTCTCAGGGTCTGTTACACCGTTCAAAACACTCTGCAAAATCCTTCATTGGAATCACCCTTGGCTGCCCCATAGTATTTTCCTAAATCTCATTGACAGACTGAAATCTCTTTCCTTTCAAAGGTGATTTTAGTTTTGGGAAAAGCCAGGCGTTGCAGGGCGCCAAATCGGGGCTGCAGGGAGGCTGAGTCACTGGGTGATTTCATTTTTCACCAAAAAACACTGTACCAGATGTGATGCATGAGCGGGCGTGTTGTCGTGATGAAGCTGCCGATCACCAGTTGCACATAGCTGCGGCCTTCTGAATCATCCAAATAGTTCCCACAGAGGAATGTTCAAGCTTAATGCAAAATTTGAAGCAGGTGTGTTGCTCTACTTGCTCAGTCATCTTGAATGTGACGGCCACACAGTACACATGCTCACTCAGTGGCATCCACCACCCCCGCTGACTAGTACAGTGGAGTCATCATTGTTTACACGTCAATGTGCATTCCAGCATGTTCTCCTTTGCTGCCAGGTTACACTGATGTCACACAGACCTTTCTGTTATATTAACAATGGCTAGACTTTTTCTGGACAGACCTCATATTTTAGGATATAATAACCATACTAATTAGCTAACATTCTAATTTATAGAGCTCTTAGTATATTCCAGGTACAGTATATTACAGTAAGTACTTTATAAGAATATCTCATTTAATCCTTGGAACAATAGGGGATACTATTATGCATCGTTTCACAGATAGGCAGCCTTAGGGGCCTCACCGGGATCCAAGTACAAACAGAATGACGACAGAGGCTGCCTCTCACCCAGTGCACAATAAGGACTCCGCTGATGGTTCCTGTTGCTGTCTCCTCAGTGGTCACACACTCACCCCAAGCACACACATCAGATCTTAGTCTGTGTGCCCAGAGCTACGCTGTTTCAGGGCCTCTCATGCAGAGAAACCCTCAGTGTCCACTGTTACAGGAAGAGAGAGAGGGTCCTGAATCATTCTATTAGTTCCAAACATGCCCTAAAGGTCAAAAGCTCTGCACCTTGCCACCTAACCGTGGTCAAAAAAAACCAACATCCAGAACAAACTGTCAACAACATCTGTAATTTTAGAAAGCCTTAAGATAATATGTTTCATCTGGTTTCTAATGACCTTGTAGCCAAATCTCCATCTTTGATGCAGCTACTAAGCCTAAAGGATTCGTCATCAACCTGCCTCAACTTCCTTAAGGAGCCTAAAAACAAACAGAAACACCAGTGGCAGAAAACAGACATCGTCTTACTTTGCCACTTTCTGCTCATGTGCACGCACCCACACAGGACTGCCCCGAGCACCGCTGCAGAAGGGAAGCTCTCCCAGACCACATGAAAGAAGGAAGTCATATGCAGCACGCCAAACCGCAGCCAAACCGCAGCCCCGACCCGGCAAAGGCCCTGCCATTAATGACAAAGATATACCATGAAAATATCTCCATCTCCCTCCTATCCCTCCTCAGTCAGGGCCAGGAAACCTCTCTGCAACTTATTCCTTAACTACAAATTACAAATTCTTCTTATCCCTTCCTTACACACGAGAGGAGGGTTCAATCTCTCCTTCTCCTGAGCCCAGTCAGGGCGTACCCCCCTAGAACTCTGAGACACTTTTAAAAATCTGTGGTAAGCTTTTTTGGTCTGTGGACTGAGGGACCCACATGTAGTTAATTCACCCCTCATACCAATTTTTACTACAACCGTAAGTAACACCTACTAATACAATGACTAATTCAATTAGTCATTCAATTTTGTAGCCTTGAGCAACTTACTTCACTTCTCTTCAGCTTCCTCATCTGTTAAAAGGGAATAAAAGTATCAGCCCCTCATAGGGTAATTATGAGAATTACATGAGATATTATGTATAAGGCCCTCAAGACAATGCTGTGCAGTTAATGATGTGGCGCCGTACACTTGAAAGCTGCTGAGAATAGATTTCAAGCTCGTCAGCACAAACACACCAAACCAGTTAATTGTGCGTGCTGACGGGTGTGTGGATTATCTCGATCTTGGGGGTCATTCCACAGTGCATGTGTATACCAAATCTCCTTGTCGAACACTTTAAAGGTATACAATTATACTTATCCATTCTCTTCAATAAAGTGGAAAGACAAGGCTATGAGTGGCCATTGCCATAGAAGTAATATTTTCATAATGATTATAGCTCTCCAGGTACCACAGCGAGGGTCTGAGGCAGGGCTACCCCGGCAATGTTGACAAGAACACCTAGGAAAGATTCTGGGTTCAACTCATCCACTCGCCATCTCCAAAAACATATTTAATTGACAGGATGCTAAATAACTGCAAGAATATTGAATACTTTAGTGGACATCCACTAAAGAAACATCCAATTACCCAAATGTTTCACGTAATGAACTGCTTGACCCCCTCGCTTCACCCCCAGAAGAGGCCATCTGAACGTGCCTGCCTTGAGGTTCAGCCCTATGAGGCTCTGGGGCTGACTCTGTCCTCTGTCTGAAGGAAAGGACATTCAGCACAGATAACACAGCAACAGATCTGTCTTGCTGCAAATGCCACTCTGAAGTTTTACTCTAAGCATCTGCCGCATTCCTGTCCCCAGGTCCCCACTCTGAACTCCACTGTAGTCAGTGTATACCAGTCATAACGCTCTATCCCCACAGGTCTCTGCCCTGCCAGTCTGCTTAGGGTCCCACCTCCTCCTGGACCTCAACCCCACCCATCTCTTGCTGGTTCCCCCTGGAGCATGGAGGAGCCAGCCCCCACATAGCCTGACTTCAGGAAGCCCCTTATATTATTTCCTAGGTCTGCTCTAACAAATTACCATAACTTGGTGGCTTAAAACAGCAGAAGTTTAACCTGTCAGTTGTGGAGGCCAGAAGTCCAAAATCAAGGTTTCAGCAGGGCTACATTCCCTGCAATGGCTCTGGGCAAGAACTCTCTCTTGCCTTTTCCAGGTCCAGGAGGTTGCTGGCGTTCCTCAGCTTGTAGCAGCATAACTCCAATCTCTGCCTGTGCCTTCACATGGCTTTCTTCCTTGTGTCACTCTGTGTCCTCTCTTCTTCTTACAAGGACACCAGTCATTGGCTTTTGGGCCCACCCTGCACCCAGGATGATCTCCTCTGAATTCTTACCTTAATAACACCTGCAATGACCATATTTCCAAATAAGGTCACACACCTCAACTGACCAGAGGGGAAACAGAGGCCCCACCTGACATACTCAGTCCGGCATCACTGACGAAACACCATGTTACTGAACCTGGTTTGGCAAATCAAGCACAACGGACGGACAGCTTTGCCCAGGAAGGGTTTATTAGTGAAACCAACAGCTTAGGAAATGAAAGAAAAGCCAGGTCAGTGAGTGTAGGCCAGGCCATCTTTGAAACAGAGTGTAGGCCCCCAAATCTCTCAAGCTAAAAACAGCGATTAAAATCATCCATTTTGAAAGAAGGAGACACATGATAATTTGTACGCGTGTTAAGACACATTCTTTAGTCTTGTTTGCAATGGAAAAAACTCCTAAAGAATACAACATTAAAAGGCTCTGAGATAAATCACATTTAGTAATTAGCTCACAAGTAAGAGGAAGCCAAAATAAACCGACATCAAAAGTAGCCTAATCAACAACAACAACAAAAAATGTGTTTGGAGCTAGGGCATTGCAATCAGACGCTGTAATAAATCATAGAGGTGTCATTTCATAAATTGTAACCAAAGAATGAACATTGCATTGACAGGAAAATAAAATAATGCTGAAGTATAGTTGCAGCTACTGCATTTTCTGATTTTTTAAATTGGTTTAAAATGGTATCTGCAAAGGCTTTCATTATTTTGTGATTAGAATTTTATCTCCGTTGCCCAGAGATTAGATCCCTGTCATTTCCAGCTTGAGCTCCCTGCTTCCTCCTTATCCCCATGCCTGCTTTGACACACCCCAGTCCCTGTGTTGTGTTTTTTACCTCTTGGGAGACTGCCTGCCTGGGCCCCTCACTTGTCACTGAACCCTGGAGACCAGACTGCCCCCACAGCAGCAGAGCTGGCAGACCCCTGCCCTGGGCGGGGCCCAGGGTGGCTCCAACATCCAGACCCGGACTCCTCCAGACTCTCTGTCACATTCAGAACCAGTACAGGGAGCTCCCGTCCTGCTTTTTAGCATAAGGAGGCAGTGGGATAGTTAGAAATTCAATAGGCTGTTAGGTTTTTTATTTCTATGTCTATCTTGATGTTTCACATCAGGTAGAAAAGCTTATAGCTGTCAAAGTCTTTATTAGTAACCAGTAAAAAAATAAATGAAATGTTAAAAGGAGGCTTAAATTATGAGTATTAGCCTATTTTTTATTTAGAGCTCAATTAGTTGGTCTTTTGCCCAATCCTTTTGTCTTTTGCAGAGAGCGAAATCTGGGTCTTCAGAGGACCAGCTCTCCGGGTTTCATAATCAAATGTCAGTTTCGATACAGCTGAGAAGACAGCTGGCAGCAGGGCGAGAGAAGCTGGCAGAGGGAAGAGGTGGGAGGGAATGATGGCCTCCTGTGGATCCACAGACTCAACATGCAACAATTTCCTCTGGTGGCTTTTCAATCTGGTGGTAGGTCACACCTTCAGTACAGTCAGGGTTTTCTAGCATAAAACAAACTAAAAGCCAGCCACTTAGCACCACCACAACGGCAGATTGGTTAAGAAGCTTTAAACCCTGACAATACTCCTTTATTTAATGCTAGTTACAGCTGAAAAGCCTAAAAATCTAAGGTTGGGATGACTTTCCTATTGGAAATTGCCCTGTCACATGGCAACAACATTACCAAGAAAAGCAATCGTAACATTGTAATTCAGCATGTTAAAGAACATTCTAAAGAAGCAGAGCTGAACATCTTTGTTCCTGCAAGAAAGTCCCTAATTGTGGCTACAATTTATTATGTACTAAAGTTGCAGAAGGCTCAGTTATTTAAAAAAAAGATTCATAACAAAACCAAGCACTGGGCTTCGTTATTTAGGAAGGCAAATTTCCATCATGGTGACTCAAAGACCACCAGTCACCTGTGCCTGGAGTCAACTATATAATAAAATAGTACTTAAAATAGTAAAGCCATCTTTGCCTGTGATACTAGCATCAGGCCTAGAGCAATAATTTTGAAGGCAGCAAAATTGTCTGGCTTTATCTCCTGTAGGATGAGTACGCAAAACACAATGCTATCATTCTGTCTGTGTCTGGTACGCGTTATGTGTGGGATTTTTTGTTTTTTTGTTTTTTTTATCATTTTAACACAGAAACAGCCTCAGCAAATTCAGTCTTTCAAATGACTAAACAATGGTCACTGCCCATAGCCAGTAGGATCCAGCGGGATAAATGGTCTGCAAACTTTGAAAGCAGATTTTCAAACTTTTTTGTATTTCCATTCAGTTTTTAAGGTTTTGTCATTCCAAGAGTGGGCTGCTTTTTCCAGTGTTTCACGCTGTTTGAACACTAACGATGTAAAATAAATACTGCAATAAGCCACGGAGGCCTAGATAAGCTGGCGACTTCGCTTCCTATGCCGTCTTTAGCTCTCCTAGAAGAGTCAAACAAAAAGAATCCCAGTGTTCTCAGGCTACATCAGTTCATCCTGGAGGAGAAGGTGAAGGAGATTAAATGTTCGTGCCATTCATTCTTAATACAGCCGCCAGATTTAGAAAATAAAAACACATGATGTCTTAGTTCAAAGTGCATCTCAGATAAACAAGGATAACGTTTGCTCACACAGTACTCCCATTCCTGTTCAAAGCAGTGTCTACATGGGCCATACTTATACTACAAAATCACTCGTTGTTTATCTGAAATTCAAGTTTAACTGGCCACCCCAGATTTTATCTGGCAGCTACAGCTCTTGCAAAATGAGCCTAAAATTGCAGACTTGAGGTTGATATGTTATGTCTCAGTCCCAAAGTGATATTTAACCATGTTTGATAAAGTTTAGATTGGCGATCCTTAGTTACCCAAAATGTCGGTTCATTATGTTTCCGCTATCCAGACTTCCCAAACAGCTTCGCTTCCAAGCTCCAAAACAGGCTGTCTAAGTCCCTGCTAAGCTGTTTTCTTTGCCTAAAGAACACCCTAATCTTGGATAAATACCACCAAGTACACGAGGATGTGAATTTGCATATCTGTGTGTATGCGGAAACCCAGATCTCACATCTGACAATATTTAAAATTGTCAAATGCACTTTCTACAGAAAGTATCATTTTTGAACCAACTTAAAAAATCTCTTAATCATGGCCTCACAGGTTTAGGTAGCATAACCCAAAGTCACTACAATCTTCTGGCAAGAGTAAGACCACAGTTATTCCTAAGTAAAATAACAAGTAAGGCATTCTGAAGTTTCATTTGGCAACAGAGAAGCAATCGATAATGGATCCTACTTCTTTTTTTCTGATAATAATGAAGCAGGTGTTTAAGTGAAAGGATGCTTATATAAAACTCCAATTCCTATTCAAAACAATAATATAATTGTATGCATATACTTTGGTAATACTTGATTAGCCTAATTAATAATGTTCTTTTCTTTCTTCTAGTCCTTGGTATTAATAACGTTAATACTTCAGTATTATGAAGGGCTAGAAGAGAAGAAGGCTGATTAATTCATTGCTTTAGGTTACGTGCTGGTTTGAGTGCAAGACGTGGAAGTCGTTAGTGCTGCTGGCCAGCGTTTCCTTCTTCCTCTTTGGGCATATTGTGGAATTGTACTTCCTGGTTCCTGTGGCTATGGGGTTGTGGTTATGGGGGGAGCCCATGACCAGCTCTGGCCAATAAGTAGAGAATGAAAACACTGTGTGTTGCTTCAGGACTGAAGTTTCTAATGATTAGTGCAGACACCTCCAGAGCTCTCTGTTCTCTCTGACTCAGAAAACAACATTCAAGACTGTGACTGCTAAGTTAGCTTGGGTCTTTAGTTGACCACCATGAACCAACACTTCCTGGTGACCAATGATGGGTATGTAACAGTTACAAGAAATATACTTTTGTTGGCTTAAACCACCAAGGTTGGAGTTATTGTTACCACAGCAGAGCCCAGCCTGGCCTAACTGAGGGGACATAGACAATTAATGAGGTTTTAATGTATAACCAGCCAAATGAGTCTATAAAATATTCTATGCATTATTTTAGATCCCTGAAACTTGCTGAATGTTTAAGTTTACATCATTTGCGCTTTTAATTCTCAACAAACTCTTAAGGTAGATACAAATTATTATCATCACTTTATAGACAGGAAAACTGACACAGAGCTGGTAGGTAGATGCTTAGAATCATACAGACAGAAGGAGCTGAGAAGGAATTTGAACCCATATCTATCTATGCTTTTCACCAGTTCACTACACCTCCACTCAACTCATTATCCCTGAGATCCCTTTAAAGAAAACGTACGCCCAGTAGAGGGAGCAAGTCTTGGAGGCCTGAGGGGCAGCAGGGGCTCAGGGACAAAGCCGTCTCCTGGATGTTACAGTTCTTCCCATGCATTGTTAATTCTTGACTGTGGGCTGAATTTAAAAGGCTACACAATGTTAGAAACTGTCTTTGAAACTACGTAGGGAAAACTGGATGTTGTTTAAGTCAAAATTATTTATCTATGCAAAAGATGCAGAGGAGGAGGAAAAATAAGACAATTTCAAGTCAGTCCTACCTGGAAGCCATCTACATCTCTGTCAAACATTCCAGGCAGCCTGTAAATAAGGTCAGCCCTTGTTGCCTTGTAAATGAGGCTCCACTGGTTCTCAAGAGAACCTATTCAATGCCTCCTTGCTCATTGTTTCAGAGAATTTTTCTGTAACTCCCATTATAGGTGGAATGTCAACCAGATAATGTATCCCCAAGCATTACAATGCCAAAATTTCAGATTTCCTACTGATTGTAAACTTGTCTCAAACTACTGAGGGTTTTTTTGAACACAAACTCTCTCAGAATGACATTTTTTTTTAACTTTTGAGATTTAATGCCCAGGCAAATGAGTGCTATTAGTTTACTTTGAGATTCCATCAGGTCAGTATTTAAGCTGAATGGGTTTTTTTAAATTTTTAAGTAATAAAGTGATGTTACAGACATTCCACGTTTCTCCTTAAAAATAGCTTTCATCAGCTTAATCATTTAAGGATAGGTTGGTCGTTAATTCAAAGAGAAGTTTCGGAATCTGATGTATCACAATAAATCAGTAAACCCAAATATTGAGTCAGATGACCTCAATTTCACAGACCCTGAATTTCTCAGAGCTCTGTCCCCATTTTACTCCTGGAGAGTGAAGGGGAACTTTGTAAACAAACCTAGAGGACCACCTTTGTTCCTGACCAGGAGTAACAAGTCTTCCAAAAAATCCAGACCTAAAAGGAATGGAAGTAAAACCTCTATGACCGAGCTGGAAAAATCAGGCAGAGGAAGAATGCAACACAGACCAATCAATGTGTCAGAACAATTATCTAACGAAGCCCAATTGTTAGAATCACAGTGACTGCACGCTCTTGACACACTGCACGAAGCAAACCCTTAAAGGCATGTTCAAAACTTGAAAGTCTTCCTCTCACTGAAAACAAAGTGCAATTCTCTTTGAAGTTCATTTTGGCTTTACAGCGCTCTCAATTTCAGTCAATCAGCTATACCGTCTTTCTCGCTTTTACCATTTGTACTTGCTCAGTAGTTCAGTAATATATTAAGAAAAACATACAGAATGTAGGTCTATAGTTGGAAAAAGAACCTTTGTTCTTCTAGGTGGGGGAAATGACCCAGAATTCCCTATTGTCTTTCATCTAATTCAGAGTCTAACACAGTAAGAATAAAAACTATTCTTACACAAATAAGAACCTTCCAAAATGGAAATATAGTAAACACTTCATAGTTAGGTTATTTTGCCTGAAAAGTGTTTAGGAGGTTTTTATTTCTGCAGAAAAATAAAAATGTAAATTTCACGATCAGACCTAAATTCCTTTCCAGCCTCTTAACACATCCACTGGCGCCAAGGGGAAAAGAACCTAATGCTGGTGCACCCCAGACTGAACAGTTGGGCTCCCCACGGAATTGAACCGGCAGCATAATCACAGTGCACGACGCACTGCTGAAAAGCTCTCTATATAGCCTCCTCCTTTTTGTCTTCTGCTAAAATAGCCACCAGAGGGAGGACGGAAGGAAGGTACGCAGCCTGATGCCAGCTGCTAGGGAGTGAAGATGGTAAGACTGGATCGCACTAAATCTAGTCATCCTCCGCATAGGTATGAGGTCCACGACCGGAAGCTGGTTCTGTTAGGCAAGTCAGTCATCCCCAAACAGATTGTCAGGGATTAATACTAAAAAAAACACCATCAGAAGACATTATAACATATATAATCTATTACTTTTTTAAACCAGGATGTTATTTTAATCAGTAGAAGAATAGTAATATATATATGGATTTTTAAAATTTAACAGTGGGTTTATACATTTTCTATTGTGCATTCAGAAAAGTGTGAATACAAGAAACTAACATGAGATGAATGGTTCTGGGAAAAGGTAGTAATTGTACCAAGAACAAGACTAGTCAAGGGTGGTAGTCACGTGCAATAAATAGAAAATGTGGGTGCATATTTTCCAAGATGAAGAATTACCCAAATATTCTAAAGCAGAAAGAGGAAAACTCCAGAGCTCACTGTTAATCATAATGAGATATGATAAAGCACACGTACATTTTCACTGAGATATAAGTAACCTACAGCATTATATTAGTTTCAGGGATATAACATAATGATTCAATATATATACATGTTGCAAAATGATCAGCACAATAGTTCTAGACAACATCCATCACCACACACAGTTATAAAATTTTTCGTAATGAGAACTTTTAAAGTCTACTCTCTTAGCAATTTTCAAATATGTACAGTATTATTAATTATATGCAGTCCATAATATTACAATATTATTAATTATAGTCACTATGCTGTACATTACATTCCAAGGACTGACTTATTTTATATCTGGAAGTTTGTACCTTTTGACCATCTTCACCCCTTTTGCCCATCCTCCATATTCTGTGTAATTTTCCACAAAATATTACAACATATATAACCTATTCCCTCTTATCAGTTCTCTTCCCTAGAAAAAGTGCTGTCCAATAAGACATTCCACACAACAGCAAACTGTTACTGGATTCTGCTTTGATAAGGAGTTCCTGTTGACTCTTAACTTCAAGTTTATCGTATCAATAAGCTAGAATTAGCATCAATATAGCCTGACTTTCCAGGAGACAGGTCATTAAGCGGTGCTTATCCAAGCCGAATTTTGCAAAGCCTATTGTCTAGGGAAGAGGGGAATAAACAAGCCCAAAGGAAAACTCAGCTGCTCTTGGTTCAAATAAACATACTCCTTATTCCAAATTACTTAACTTCTTTAAGGACATCCTGGCATTGCCTTCCTGCTTCCTGGACTTTTATTTTTACCTAAAGCCCTCCTCTTTTAAGCCATTCACAGTGGGTGCAAAACTGTAGCCAGCCCTCCTGACGTGCACACAAAACCTCAAATTCTGCTACCGTACTATGGTCCCTTCTCAGAGACGTGGCCAAGACCAAGAAAAAAAGGTGCTCAAGGTGCGATTTGAATCTGACCCTCCAGCAGTGAAATTTCTGACTGTAACTTGGGCTGATCAGAAAAATAAGAAAGATAGAAATATCAATGGTTACTACCAGGTCCCTTCTTCCTTGCTCATATCCCCACTCCCAAGCTGGTCAGGGTCAGATGGAAGCTCCACTCTGGCGCTCTGAATACAAACTATGTAACAAAAGAAACCAGCAATGGCAAACTCTTACAAGGACGCCCTTCAGCTTCAAAGAGGCTTGTTTTTAAGTTTATACAGGTTGTGCCCACAAGTTCTTCACAGTTGCTTTGGAGGAATGATAACCTCATAACAAACCAGTTAGGACTGTCTGGACGGATGGTGGCAAGAAATGCGGGGCAGGATCTGCGCGTTAGCTTAAGCTCCCCAAATAACCTGACTTCGCAAACAGAACCACCTCCCCACCACAGTGCACAGTAAACCTAGTAAGGTGACATTTATCCTGTGAGCAAAACTCATCCGAAATAGTTGTAGCAATTTCTGTTATTGTTCCAGTCCTTGTGGAACTTTGCTTCTCACAGTACACAGAAACATCACAGTATTATGAGTGACAACTCGGATTATTATCCAAAATTCCGACCTGGCCACCACCTTATTTCCTTCATTTGATTCTAGCATCATTCGGGCCCATCAGTGGCTTTCAATCAGGGAAGCCCAGCAGACTAACTCATAGAATTTAATAAAAATACAGATGTCTGGGACCTAAACCAGACTTCATGGATCTTTTTACTTAATTTTTTGCACATTCTTTTAGGATTACTATGTTATAGCTCAACATTTCTCATCCATAAAAATTATTTTCTCCATTTTTGTAAAATCAGATATAAATTCCCTGATTTCTTATAAAATAAGCTTATTCATGACAGTTTCAGACATTTTAATTTGAGGAGAATGACTTTATTATATTTTTGCATGTCATGTTGTACATTATTCTTATTATGAACTCTCATCAGGCGTTTCACCTTTGGAAATTATTAGTGGTAAATTAACCACAACCACTTTCAGTTTCTGACATCTCTACGTGTGTTTTCCTCGGATGCCTGCCTGAAGTTTCTACTATCAGTTTCAGTCGGATTTTGTGACTTCAACAAAGAAGAATGCTCTCAAGAGTCCCATGGTAAAGGCCCAGATACTTGAAACAACTGTCATTTCAAAGGACAGACTCTGGGGACAGGCATCTGATGACACCAATGGGCTGAGTCAGGATTTACAGGAAAGTTGTCAAGAAGCAGATGGCTTCGTGCTACTGCTAACCCAAGATCGGGCTGAATGAGATTTAATTACACAGGACTGAATGGACTGATAATGGAAATTTTACTGTGGTTATTTGTTATGAATGTTGTTTTAATGCTCTATTTACTGGATTTATAAGCAAGTCCCTTCTCTTTGTACTTCAACTATCTGTAACCCATACAATTTAGTAGATTCTTATATTGACTAATTTTATTATTTTCTATGAAATTCTTGATGCTCTGGCATCTGGAGCCTTGCTGACTTTCTGACTGGGAAGAGACCTGGCTGATTTTTAGTGATAGAAACCATAGTAAATGACTTACCCAGGAGACTGCCTTTCATACACAAACTAACCAACCCAGAACCCATGCTCAAAACCACCTTCTTTATCTGGCTCATACACTCCAGGAGGCAATACTCCTCTGCCCTACTCATCCCAGAGCCAGGTACCCGACAACTAGAGATAGCCCTATACCTCAGAGTCCACTGAAGTTCTTCAAACTAGCCAGTCCTAAACCAGCTTACCCTGCTTGCCTTCCCTGTGGAAGCCATAATAAAGGCTCCTGCTGCTGTTCCCCTCTCCCCTTTCTGTCTCCAGGCCACCCTGGTGCTTCTCGGTGTGACCCTGCCAGTATGGCCTTCCCCCACTCCTCCTGAGAACTGGTGGTAGGGATCCGTTCAGATGGCAGTCCTCTTCTGATCTGCCAGCCTCACCACAATTACAATAAAACCTACATTTTAAAACCATTCTGTTTATGTAAACTAAAGTGAATATTTTAAAAATGACATCTGAGTCTCACTGAGTTCAGAAATTCATATGGAGTAAACTTCCTTTTCATGGAATAGAGTTATTTGCATATATTCAATAATAATCTGTTTTCCTTTTTTTACCAGAGCAGAACTGGAAAAATCTGATATGCAACCTGAATGTCACATTAAGAAGGATGCTCATTGAATCAGGTGGAGCAAGCCATTTTTAAGGAACTAAAGTGGCTTTACGTATGAGCCAATGCCTACAAAGTCCTCTAGGATAATTGGCCTGGTATCTAGCTTACAGTGCTCAACCCTTACAGGTGGTAATGACCACCACTTCCTGGCAGGCCAGGGGCCTAAGGTTATTTTGGGGACCCCAAGAGGAGAATTCACCCAGATGTATAGACACTGCAGGTGAAATATGGTGGAGATACTTGAACTTGGTTTCCTTTCTCTTGGGATAGCAAATAACAGAGGCAGTAGATGGGCAATCTGAGATTCCTTATCAAAACTTCCAGAGAGAGAAATTAATTTTGTAATTATTCAATAGAATATGGCTCTAGATTTTGCAAAGCATACTTAAGAATTCATATGGTAAATTAACACTATTGCTACACCTACGTAAATAATCAGACCAAGCCCGGTGAGACTTGCCTTGTTTTGTGATCAAGACTATCTGACACTCACAGGGAGAAGGTAGGGGGCAGGGGAAGAATGCAGGGAAGAATTGTAACAGACTTTAAAATTTAGTGGATGTCCCGGCTAGCTCATCCATCAGATAACCTCTGCTTTTGTCTGTAACTAGGCTATTTTGCAAGGTTATAGAGATAGAAGTAAACCTGTAGAAATTGATGGCAATGCAGATAATTCCTCTCCACAGAAAAGCAAACAATGTCCAAGGGAAAGTAACTGATTATTACCCTATGGATATTGCAAGGTTTGCCAATTTTGTGTTCATTTTAAAATTTATTTTAGCACTCCTCGTCACACTACAAATATGTGATACTTTGCATCTCTTTTGAACTGGTTGTAAGATCTTATTGACTCCCTCTCCAATTAATGATTAAAATAAAATCTATGACATGTCTTTATTTCGTATCCATGTGGGAGTCTGATTATATCCTCCCTTAAAATGTAAGTTTTCACCACTGAATAAAGATATGCTAACATTTTATTTTTAAAAAATGATACCATTCATCTATATACCTTTCTTAGCATTATTTGCTGAATGACTACTGAGTGCTGGAGATCCACAGGTAGACAAGGACGGAATCACTGACCTCACGGAACTTACATGCTAAGTGGAGGTAACACGCACTCAAACAACATTTGTCCAGCGTTAATGACCAACATCACAAAGCTTTAAGGCAGAAAAGAAAAATACACTTAAAAATTCTCTAAAAGTAATCCTTTCTTTTTTTTTCAATTTCTTGGGGTGACATGGGTTAACAAAATTATACAGGTTTCAGATGCACCATTCCACACCACACTATCTGTACACTGTATTGTGTGTTCACCACCCCAAGTCAAGTCTCCTTCATCACCCTTCCTCCCCTCCCCTACTCCCCTCCCCACAGCAATCCTCACACTGTTGTCCGTGTCCAGGAGTTTTTTCTTTCTTTTTTCTCAAAGTAATATTTTCTAAATAAGAAATTACTGCTTATCAACCTAATATATCACCAAATGAAAAAAATTTCAGAGGGAAATCACAGGTTTTATATATAAATTAAGGTGTGAGCATCGGGAGGTCGGTAAATCACTAGACTCACAGTTGGAAGATCTGGGTACCTCGTGTTAGAAACACTGTGCTTTTATAGTAAGGACATTCTGCTCAAGTTGTTCCAAGTCTGATTAAACACATGTAATTTCTCTGATCCTTAGTTTTTTCATTCGTACAAAATAATAATACTAATTCCATGGGATTGCAGTAAAACATGATACATGCCCAGAACACAGTGAATGCTCAAATAAGTGTTTGCTGACTTTATGAATAATATTACTTATAGATGCTCAGATTTGGGTCAGTACTCAACCAATGTTAATTATCTTCCCCCCAAGAAAATAGGAAGAATGTAACATGTTTCAAATTTTTCCCTAAATACAGAAAACCTAAAATAATATTAATAAAGTTCTCTTCCTCATTCGGGAAAAAAATCTCAGTGTGTACACAGAGATGTCAGGACCACACTGGAAACCGTCCCTGCAGCGCAGGGTTCCAATGCCAGATTGTAAGTGAGGACCACACAAGCACGCGGCTGTCCGGAAATCTTCCATGTATGGACATCAGGTTGGGAATTACACGCCCCATTAGTACCTCATTACAAGTGGTGAATGTGTAATTTCTGTGAGCCCAGACTACAGGATGACAAGAAATAGGGCATTGTGAAGAGAGATGGCTGGTCATCAAAAGCCCAAATGTCACAGGTGACTCTTAGCGGGAGATTCAAGGTCAAAGCTTCCCTGAAGTCAGTCAGACTCTGCAAGCAGCCCTTGGGTATCTGTACCCTCCCTAACACCATACTCCTAATCGAACAAGTGCTGAGTATATTCAGTACTAAGGCAAGGTCTCAAGATTATCGTAACTTAAATGACATTTCACACTCATCTCTTTCTGCAATCCAACTCGATTTAAGATCATCATAACACAACTTCATGAATGCAGAAGGCATTTTATCTCATTGCAAAATTAACTGACAAAATAAGAGATCATAATGCCAAGGAAGAAATAAGATTAAAAAAATCACGGGGCAAATAAGAAAACTACAAGGTTAAATAACTGCCAAGCCAAAGTTGTTCTAACAGGAAGATCACCTGGTGCCCATCTGCTAACAGGACTGGACTTAATGTCATAATTAACTTACTACACTTAGAGTCTCCCACATTGTTTTGAATATTAACAGCTAAGTGTTAACAAAAAAGTAAAGTTAACCTTAATCGAGCATCTATGTCCCAAAGACTATACTAGGAGCATTACAGGTATAACCTCAGTGTTGGAATTATTAACCTCCCAGTAAGATTAAAGTGGATTATATTTGTGTAATCTCTTTTAAAAGCATCATAAATTATTTGAATTTTTAAGATTTAAAAAACATCACATTTTTTGCTATATCTCCAACTACAAAAATATATATATACAATGCAAATTTATTACCTAAATCAAGCGGGAAAGGTGCTCATTCATTCATTTAAATGCGTACTGACCTTGAAGAAGCAGACACCACATGCATACAACAAACAGGCACGTACACTTGAGTGTTTAGTTAGGGCTGGCAAACTGCAACCTAAGGAGAATGAACGGCTGCAGGTAAACCTGAGCGTTTCCATTTGTCAAGGAGAATCTCCAAGTTTGGTACAAGAAATCCATGCGCTAGGGAAAAATACAGTCAGATCTCCTCCTCTACTCTCCCCCACAAAGAGCTTTTCTAAATCAATGTTGAAGTCCAGTATTTAACAGTATAAATTTGAATGGGCACTGTGTTAGGCTGCCCGGAGCACTCCACTACTCCCCAATGAGAACGCCCCTCTGTTTCAGGCTGGTCGTCTGCGCAATAACAAGTCACGTTGATCACCTCCTGCAAAATAACACGCTCAAAACTTCTGCCAGAACAGTCCCCTTGCCTGAGAAGCACCTATCTTGTAAAAGGCCAGAGGAGTGGACCCATTACCTGACTTTCTCCGTGGCTCTTCCCATTCTCTGCTTTGAAGATGGACTTGGGTTTCCTGGACTTGAAGTTGCCCATGCTGGGTCGCAGCACGCCGTCCACCAGCACGGTCCGCTCTACATGCTGGGGCTCCCGGGACGGCTCCGGCTCCTCTAGAAGAGCTCCGGCGTCGGGGTAATTTTCTTTGTTGTCTTCATCTCTAAAACAAGAAAGACCCAATTTAGAAAGCACCACAAAAAGTAATGAATTGCTGCGGGAAAGAGGGACTGGCCATACTCATTGCTGCTCTATTTATACGGACCTAGCAACAACATTTTCAGTGTCCACTGAGCCAGTTTCAGAGGAACCAGGACTTGAGAAATGCGGATTTCACTCTTTAGATTGCTCCTCATTCCCTTCCAATCCTTGTTAATGAATACATACTTTTTATAGTTGTGAGGCTGTACATACAATCATATTTTTTAGTTTTTCACTTTAAGATGCTTTCATGCATATCATATTTTAAATCATATTTTAATAATAATGTATTCAGGTTAGACAATGTCTTCCCACCTTCATAGACTGAGACTCTAAAACCCAGAGATTAAATAAAGTGCTGAATAGAAGGGCTAATTCCCCCAGACCTGAGTGGTCAGGGAGGTCTCCAGGCTCTCATGCGTGTGTCCTTGGTTCAGGTATGGTGCCTTCTCTGCACTGACAAGCCCATAATCACCTCTCTACAACTATCAGACACATTCCAAAGGTAAATGGGGTCTATTTTAATAGGATACATAATACCCCAATTAAATATAAGACAAGGGTCAAATTTTTCCCAACCGAGCCATCTGAACAGTGTCCTCAATGCAAAGTCAACGATCCCATTCTCTGGGTTCTCTCAGCGTGCACTTGCTGGAGAAGATGGAATGGGCTAGCGTTGCCTGCATACATTCAGTGCTGGGATGGTGTTTTTAATTCTCACTCACCAATCAAATTCAATATAATATCACCCTGCCATTTCAGTTTCCTCAAAAATAGTGACAAAATAAAACTCTTAGTGAAGTTACTTAGCTCTCTTAGATGTAGATGCATTTTGTTTTCTTATTTTGCTAAGAATCCAGCAAACACCACAGACCAAACCAAATGGGGCGTTTCTTTATATGATCAACATCATCACCCTTAACCCACTGGCAATCATGGGGCACTAGATTAGGAGTGGCCACTTGCCCCAGCTGGTGTTTTGCCCTCCTGCTTCCTGACCAGAAGCACCTACATAAGAGATTTTGGCAAGGTCAGGAAGCAATTCCTCATGACTCAAGGACACATAAAGCCGAGAGACAAGACCAACAAAGGAAGGGTTTCTATGTCCACTACTCAAAATGTCTTTTTGCAAATAAGAGGCATTCAATTCACTAAACTGATATGGGGAGGATGAGCTCCAGTTAGTATCTGGGAAGAGATCAAAGCAGACATCGGTATAGGAGGTCTGGAGCAGGACCAGGATACAGGTGGGCAAGGTGTGGAACTACAACTATGAGGAGAGTTAAGCTTAAGCCTCAGGTTGAGACAGCATAGTGAGAAGCTAGGAAAATTCTTGGCAAGTGGAACAGGGAAACTGAGACAGATAGCTGAACACAATGGCTGAGCAATTTACACCCAGATACAAAAAAAGGTCGCCTCCCTAAAGATAACATCTAGGCCTCAGTGGTGTTTCAGCTCCAGGCCCAGAAAAGCAGCAAAACCAGGCGGGGGTGCTCAGAACCAACTGCAATGACTAAAGACCCCTGCCCTGTCACTGACCAATCAGAAGAGACCATGACCCTGAAAGGGCACACCTGGAGAACTGATGAATATTCTACTGAAACCCTCCCCTGAGACCTCCCGTAAGATTCCCACCTGAGGGGGGTGGGTAGGGAGAGGGAGAGGTAAAAACCTCAAGACAAAGGAACCAGCTTGCTAGCTCTCACTCTCCCCTCTGGGGAGCAATCCCTGACATTCCGTTTCCCTTCATCCCCCCTCCCCCACTTCCTTCTCCGCACGTACTTATCTCTGAAACTCTGAGGCAATGGGCTGGCAGCTTGTCCCAGGCTAATCCTCTGAACCTGTCCCCAAAGCCCACTTTTGCCTGACTTCCCAGTGATCTAAGGCAGCCCAGCCAAGGCTTTCCTGTTGCTTCCTCTATGCTAAGCCCTTCCTCATTTCACTGTCCCCAGCTTTAATAAATGGGTCCTCATAGTCACCTGGACTCATGCTGTGAAATCTTTCCTTCCTGAAGTCAAGAACCCACACACTGCAGCTGGCCCTAGGCAGACCTGCTCAGGGTCAGGCCCCTGTCCAGTAATAAGGTCAAATTTAGTGTTATCTGTTAAAGGAGAACCAAATAAATGAAATATTTTTTCAATATTAGTAACTGAAAAAAAAATCAATGCCAGTGACACTGGCTAATATTTTCTCTTAAGTCCATTTGCAACTAAACCATGACTTGGGACTACACTAGTTATCTGAAAGGCATTTTTCTCTGAGGGACAGCAGACTGCATGACCCTAATGTGTGCTACTTTGGCATGCTGATCATTTCGAACTGCAGACAATGAAGGCCCAACAAGAGATTCAAGAAGAGCTTTTTACCTTTCCCTTAACTGCCTAAAAGAACTTATATTGAGGGCCTGTAGCAGGAGAGCAAATCCCAACGATAACTTTTTATACCAGAGCCTTATCTGCATGGCCTGGCACAGATGTGTTTACTACAGAACTGCTCTTCTCATCTGCCTGGGGACTGTCTTCCTCCCCTTTTTGACCCCCGAACCCTGCCCTTCTCCTTAGCTCAGGAGAGAATACAAGCCTCAATTACCTGACCGCCTAAGAGTCTCCTATCTTTGAGGTTCCCATATGCACAAAATTAAATTTGTTCTTCTCCTGTTAATCTGCCATATGTCAATTCAAATATTAGACCAGCCAAGAACCGTAGAAGAAAAGAAGGGAAAATGCTTCTCCCGACATCTCGCTAAAAACAAATAATACTCATCCTCGCACTCTATGTTCCCAGGTGAGAGGCCAAGGAAGGACGGCTGCCTTGACGGTAACCTAATGTTCCTCATTCAAGGAGGATTCTAGAACACCTGAGGATAAGAAAAAAGTGACTTTTCAAATTTAAAATGACTTTTGATAGATTCATTCCTAAAATAATACCTGAGACTTTGTTTTTGTATTGTATTTTCAAGGTGCCCAAAATTCATTCATCTCATTTACCTCCTTGACTTGAAAAGCAAAAAAGGTGGGTGAGGGAAGCAAAAAGCTTCTTTCTCTCATTACATAAATATAAAACCTAAATACGAAAGTCATCTTTAGATATATATTTCCAACCTATTAATGGTTTCTCAGAATCCACAGAACAGAAAAGTACAGGTTACATAATTTACACCACTAATTAATGGGATCACTCATAACTGAGAATGATCATGATGTTCTGAGTCCGGAGGATGCCCCCACTCATCAGTTATGGAGCCCGGGCCACACCACTTCTTTGACCCCTGTGCAAAGAAGGATGTCTCTCTACCCTGCAGAGATAATACAGTCTCTGAAATGCCTACCATTGAAACCTGGTTTGAGGCCACAGCCCAATAAATGGGAGCTATTGTTACTCTCACAAGGACTTATGCAAGTAATTATTTGCAAAGAAAAAACTGAGGCCTCTTTTTAGTCTTCCCATACCTCCAGGATAAATTCCGAACTCCTTAGCAAGGTACACAAACCCTTTTAAATGGGTCTTTGTTTATCTCTGGAGCTTCATTTCCTACCATTCCTGGCCTCCTCACTCCCACCCAGCTCTACGGATTCCTGCCATCCTAAACTGCTTGCTGTTCCTTTAACTTGAACAATTTTTCTACCTTCTGTTGGCTTTCTAGTAAGTTGTTTCCTCTGCTTGATGGCATTATCTTTTTCTTGGCCTTATGTCCCACAAAAAAAAATAAGTCATTTGCCATGTGTAATTTTCTTCAAGAATCCATCCTAGAAATATTTCTGGGCTACTCAGTCTTTTTAAGTGAATCCTCTGTTTACCTTTTGTAAAAGAGTATTTAATGCACTGTAGCATCATCATCTATTATTTTTGCCTACCTCCTCCAGTGACTTGTCTTTCCCTACCCCAAAGCCTGACAATGCATGTTATCCCACAAGTGGACTTCAGAGTCAGACAAATTCCAAATTCTGCCTTGTAGTAGCTATGTTATCTCGGATGTGCGGTAATCCTTCCGAGCCTCAGTTTCTCCATCCACAGTGTGAGGAGGGAAATACCAGCCTCCTTTCACTTGTTTTGATTACATAATAAAATGTATGTGAAAGTGCTGGAAACAAAGTGAATGTGAAGAAATAGTTAAGCATGAAGGTTTTGCTATCATACCATGAACCACTTTGACGACCAAGACCATACCCCAGACACTCAGTGACTTCTTTGGTGACTAAATCTAGAACCCCTTCCTTAAGGTTTATGATGGGAATACTGAGATGGGCGAATCCATGTTTAATCCAATAGTCATTAATTGAGCATTCCCCATATGAAAGGCACTGTCCTGAATGCTAAGGTCGGACTCCAGGGAGGTGGGGATGGGGTATCCAAAAGTGGACAAGATAAAACTTCCTTTAAGAGCTGATAATTAGAAAAAGTGAGACACAAAAACAAATGATTAGAATTCAAAAAGACACCATAGACCCCAGACCTAGATGGTTTCTGTCCTTCATAATTACGAACTAAGCAATGGTGGGTCATACCTGAGACTGGAGCAATCTGGCTGGTCGTCATGTACAGAGATGACGATGTCTTCCTCACTCCTGTGAGAAGAAGCAAAACCATATCAGAAACAACTGTGTGCTGCGGCAGAAGCAGCTATAACCCAGAACTATAGATCAGCACAGTCTACTACAGAATAGAGTCGTACTCACCGCTCTCTCCCAAACCAGCTGATTCCCAACACGCCTACCAGGTAATGATGATATTAGTGATATCATTTCATGTGAGCTTAAAAGCTCAGAACCAGAGGCAAGCTCTTTTTCCCCTCTACTTCTGTGTTTCACCTAAGCTAACAAGATCTTAGCAAGGACCTAAGTGTTCACAGCACTTGAGGGGACACCTGAGACCAAGATTTGTGGCTCAAAAGAGACTCCACTACACACCTCTTGGCATTTCCTCTGTTCAGGCAGCCCCAAAACACACCAGCTCCCATTAGGCTTACTCCATTGTCCTCCATACTTTTTTGACCCCCTTTCTTTTTTACAAAACTTCTGTAATAATCTCGTGGAAGTACTGAAAAATCTACAGTGCTCCACACAATCCAAGGGAACCAGGAGTAGAAACATTCTGTCGCTCTAGTGTAGGACGGAGTCTCTGTGTGCCTGTTCTCAGCCGCCCACTCCCCCACCTCATTCCATCACTCTCCAGCTGAAAATGCTATTTTCTTTTCTTTTTTAAAATATATTTTATTGATTAGGCTATTACAGTTGTTCCAATTTTTCCCCCTTAGCCCCCTATCCACCTAGTACCCCCCATTCCCTCCAGCACTCCTCCCCTTAGTTCATGTCCATGGTCATGCATATAAGTTCTTTGGCTTCTCCATTTTCTGTACTGTTCTTAACATCTCCCTGTCTATTCTGTACCTACCAATTTGTACCTCTGAATCCCTGCACCTTTCCCCCGATTTTACCCCCTTCCCCCTCCCAACTGATAACCCCCAAAATGATCTCCATATCTATGACTCTGTTTGTGTTCTACTTGTTTGCTTAGTTTGTTTTTTACATTCAATTGTTGATAGTTGTGAATTTATTGCCTCTTTAGATAAAGAGAGAATAAAAGATTCTCTCTTTATCTTTAACCTTTGGCATTTTAATTATGATGTGTCTTGGTGTGGTCCTCTTTGTGTTCATCTTGTTTGGGATTCTCTGTGCTTCCTGGACTTGCATGTCATTTCCTTTACCACATTAGGGGGGTTTTCTTTCATTATGTTTTCAAATAAGTTTTCAATTTCTTGCTCTTTCTCTTCTCCTTACAGCACACCCATGATTCAAATATTGGTGCATTTGAGGTTGTTTCAGAGGCTCCTTAGCCTATCCTTGTTTTTGGGGGGTTATTTTTTCCTCTTGCTGTTCTGAAGGAATGTTTTCTTTCTTCCTTATGTTCCAAATCATTGATTTCATTCTTGGCTTCATCCACTTCACTGTTGGTTCCCTGTAAATCTTTCTTTATTTCACTTAGTGTAAACTTCATTTCTGCCTTGGTCTTTTTTATGCTGTTGAAGTACCCAATGAGTTCCCTGAGCATCCTAATAACCAGTGTTTTGAACTCTGCATCTGATAAATTGCTTATCTCTGATTTGCTTAGTTCTTTCTCTGGAGATTTGTTCTGTTCTTTCATTTGGGCCATATTTCTTTGTCTCCTCATTTTGGAACCCTCTCTGTGTTTGTTTCTATGTATTGGGTAGAGCTACTTTGATTCCCTGTCTTAGTAGCATGGCCTATTGTAGAAAGGCACACCAGTAAGTTGGATGGGGTGGAGCCCTAGGTAATCACCAGGGCAGGGCAACCAGTGTGAACCAGGTGGATGGAGTCTCCAATGTGGTGCTGCCGCTCTGTGGCTCTGTGTGGGGGAGGGCTCAGAAAGGGGACAATGCAGCTGCCTGGCCTCTGGAGTTTTATCCAGGAAGAGGCTGTCCCCCAGCATTTGTCCTGATGTCAGACACCAGTTTCTGCCTGTATGCCACTGGTACCCTTCTAGCTGCGTGGTCTGTTCTGGGGTTGAGATCCCTTGCCCCCAAGGTATCCCTCCCAATTTTTATCTGCCACAGGTGGGTGTGGGACTGCCTGTTCCACATCTCCACACCTCCATGTCTCTGCCCCTCCGACCCGTCTGGATGAATGTGACTTCTTTAATTGCTTGGTTGTCAGACTTCCATATGGCTCGATTTTCTGATGATTTTGGGTGATAGTTGTTTTTTAGTTTAGTTGTAATTTTTGCTGTGGTTGTGTGAGGAGGCGAGCCGTGTTTACCTATGTCTCCATCTTGCCCAAAAATGCTTTTTCATCTTCAGCTCTCACTTATCCTTCACTGCCCGAGTCAGGTGTCACAAGCTCTGCGACCTTTCCTAGCCAAGTTCATCCACATGCCACATTCCTACTTTAACTTTAATGTGTAAATGTTTACTCTTCGCTAAGAGGTTTTGGTAACCAACTCTATCTTGCCTCATACTGGTGTGTAATTACATTGCATCTCTGAGATCTTTTTAATTAGTTAATTCCATGAGAAGAAATAAGCATAATTTCTTTTTCTAGATAGGCTGCCACAGTGCTGACAGTGCTGCCCCAGAATAGACGCTCAATGAGTGCTTGGATCAAGTCATTGACGCTGGCACATTAGCCAGTCTGGTCCATGAAGTAACTTGGCAAGCACTTATTGAGCATGTTTTGACTTCCAGGTACTGCATTAAGCACTGGAGCTGCGCTTCTCAAACTCTGTAGAACTTAGGGCCAGTCTGTTTTCTATTTCCAATCCACTGTGGATAGATACTTTCAAAACTGTCACGGGAGTGTCAAATTCCTGCAAATGCTCACTCCCTGTCTCTATACTGTTCTTGTCTCAGACAAGTCACAAACAATTTGGGGACCCACACTTTGAGTAGCGCTACTTCTAAAGGACACAAAGTTGAAAAAGATCTGGGCCCTGCTGGAGAGATTCACAATATAATCAGTAAACAAAAATAAGTAAATACCTATGTCCATAAATATAACTATAATATAGTGTTTATACTATGTGAAATAATTTTAAAGTTTTAAATATCCCTTACCAGCAGTGGTTTATAATTCACCCATAGAACGAATTGATAAAAGTTCCATCCTCTTCCCTTATAATCTCTTTTGTTATAGTTTTGTACAGAATTAAACAAAGGCCACCTACAGACTCTATGCCTCTCTACCTGATGAAATATTTGCTCACACTGGCAGTTAAACAAAATTGAGAGACTTAACAAAATGTTCTTCTTAATGAAATCAACTAAATGTCCTCGCTTCCTTGTGTTTGGGCATCGGTAACCCACTCTGTCCATCTCATGGAAAACAACAGTTAAGTTCCTAAGTATTGCCTCGTTCTCTTCCATTTGGGGCGTTCACTTAGATCATCTGATCTTTGCAATCTGAACAAAAACGTTTCCCAATAAAAGTTACCTAGATAAGCAGAAAAATCAATGAAGAACAGAAATCTAGAATTGTTGCTTCCAAAGAATTAGGGTTCGACCAGAGGTTCACCCCTAGAGCCCAACAATACCTATTGTTTGGGAATTTGGCAAGGACTTGTTTTTCTCCCTGTCATTAGATGTGTTAACCTTTCTTCTCAAAGTGCAACTAGTTAAAAATGGAAACTCAGCATCAGAACTTAGAAAGTTGCAGATGCTTTCTGAAGTACGAGGCCAGCCCTAACTAGCTGATCCAACTTTAAGGCCTACTGAACAACTCCAGCTGCCACACAAAGAAACACAATTCCTCACTCACAGATACAGCAATGAAACAGACCTTCCTGCCGCTTACCTGGCACACATGCACAAGCTCCTTTAGTGCAGCTGGGTTTTCCTTCTTTGGTGAAGACTGTGAAGTTCTACCCAATTAACATCTTTCTGATTGTTCTATCAATTCCTTGCCCAGCAGCCCCTGCAATGTATATACTGGCCCAATCATAAAACTGGACTCCACAGTGGGAACCCATTTTCAAATATCCCCACTCCTGGAAGAAAATCAGTTCTGACCAAGTGCCTAACTGCTCTTGGGTACGGCATTCTCTTCTAGATTAGAGCCCAATACAGAAATGTAAAGATGAATCCCTTTAATGATCTTCTTCCAAAACTGGGTATCTTCTAGCATAATGTTTTTCAAACCGTAAGTTGTGACCTATTATTGGGTCTTCAAATAATATAGCAGCTACCAGCATTTTGTTGTTAGATAAACATAATAGAAAATGTCAATATAGTAAGAGTTCACTGTTTTTACACAAAACTTGTTTGAATAAATCATGTCTATATGTGGGCTCTTGATTGCATTATAAAATGTTTTCTTACTGTTGTTCGTAGCAAAAAAAAAAAAAATGTGAGCAGTACCTCTATTAAATGACTTCCTTTGAAGTTCTCATCAACTAGATTATAAGTCCCAGAGTTTTTAACTGTGGTTGCCTAGACAATATGTGGGTAATTTGTCCTTTCAATTATGTCTTTGTGAAATGCTCAGGGTTGCCAGCTTTTTCTCGGCTCAGACTTTTGCTCCCTCTATGAATCACAAACAAGAGGAAATACATGGTACTTCAAAGCTCATCTTCTCTTTCACATTATCTCACTAAAGCCTGACAATGAAGTGGAAATTTCCTTGGCAAAAGAGGCTAAGGAAGCGCCCGGGATTCCAAGGTGTACAGCAGTGACTTTGCTCGACCACACTAAGCCCACCCAATCGTCTCTCCAGTGTCGTTCCCGGAGGTCCACAGGAGAGGGAGGAAAACTTGTTACTGAGAATGATGGTGGTGACAGAAGTGCCCGTGAAAGGTTCTCTTGTTTGACTTGTAGTAAGTAAGAAGAGGGGTCTCAGGTTGGTTATTAGATAAAATGCAGTTGTGACAGGAAGAGGACTGCCATTCACCCTGGCACCGTGTTCCCTGAGAGCAAAGTTGCAGAGAGGCAGCCTGAAACCCTGTGGGAGGTCTCACAGTGTGACCCCAGAACCATGTGCATCAGCACGACCTGGAGTGTGTGACTGAAACATCAGGCTCTGGCCCCGCCCCCACTCCAACCCCACTAGAACAACTCTCTGAGGGTAGGGCCCAGGAATGTGAATTTTAAAACCAGTTGCCCTTCCCTTCATGTAACTACTATGCTCCAAAAAAGTTTAACATTGACCTAAAGGTTTACAATACTCAGACCAGCCCTGGGCTGACGCCAATATAATTGCCCACTCTAGGTTTCCACTTTGGGATAAAGTCTTGGAAGCTGGATTTTTTGCAAACCCCAATCCCCTTCCCCAGTTGATAGTGAGGATCAGTTGGTTTTGAAGAGCATTGTTTCAGAAGATAACTAATTCATTGATAACTAAATGAGAATTCACGGTTGGCCAGACTTCATTTCAAATAGCAGGATTGCCCTGGCTGCTGTGGCTCAGTGACCTGAGTGTCAGCCTGCAATGTGAAAGGTTGCCGGATAGATTCCCAGTCAGGGCACAGGCCTGGGTTGTGGGCCCAGTCCCCAGTCGGGGGCGTGCAAGAGGCAACCCATCAATGTTTCGTATGTTGATGTTTCTCTCCTTCTCTTTCTTCCTCCCTTCCCTTCTCTCTAAAATAAATAAATAAATTTTTAAAAATCAAGTAGCAGGTTTGCCAGGACAGCATAGGAAATGACCATGGAAAAATGATAGAGGAAAGAGCACTGCAGATGCAGAAGGGAAAGGCCAAGGCCATTCTGATCTTGGAAAATTGGGTAGAAAAAGAAACTGAATTGGTCCAGAGCTGCACAGACAGTGCCAGGCTTGGGAGAAACTGGGAAGAGAATAAAATCTGTCCTCAAGTCCCTCCTAATTCCCCTTCCATTTGACCCTTAGAAGACCCCCAACTGGCCAAGTGGAACCCTGTTAGGTTAGACAGACTGTCTGATGACATAATTTATATTAAAGCAATAATGACAACTTGAATCCACCTCCCTGGGGCACAGACTTTTTAATTTCCACTTTAGTAAGAGTCATCACCAGAGGCCTTAATCCAAAAGAAGTCATCTCTAGGTGGAATTTCAGGCACTAAAGAAAATAAATTAGTGTGAGTAGGAAGAAGTAGAAGTGTACAAGAGGAAGAGAAAATTCTCTTGTATCCAAAACATAAGAAAGGCAAGCACCTCCTCTATGTATGCCAAGTCCACACCCCAGCATTTACTGAGCACCTACTACGTCTATGTCTCAGGATAGTGTATCCTGGTCCTGTTGGCCTTGGGATCTCCCCAGAGAGCCGGGGAAAATGGTTCATAGTACTGAAAGGAGGAGAAAATGTTATATTAAACAATGACTAGTTTTAAACAATCCTATTCTGTGCTGTACTACACCTATGAAGCTTTCGGTACATTTCAAATACGCTCCTTAGATTTTTAGATTAGCCAGATGGCATTCCAATTGTCACTCAGTGCCTTTTAAAATAAATCACTGTCACTTCTCTGAAAACAACAACAGAATCTTATGCAATCAGAATTCCTTGGGGAGTGGCCAACAACAAGGTACCAGACCTTCCCCAGCATTTAACTATAAAACCTTTACCTCCCGCCCCCCCAAAAATTGTCCATGTGAAATATGGAGCTAATTGTCTCCATTTTAAAGCTGTTAGTCCTGGAGCTGACCCTGGGGATCTGGGCACACCAGGTGCACAAGAAGCAGGCCCAGAAAGCACTTGGTCCTTATAAACACAGCCAAAGGAAGAGTAGTACCTGTGCACCTGTGCACCTGAACCAGGAAGTCTCACCTCATTTCGGGCCAGCAGACTCTGGCAGGCATCTTCCCCTACTTTCAGGCTTTTAGCAAATGCAATGTGGCACACAGTTACCAAGCCATCTCATTACCAACATATAGGTCCCATGAGTATTTTATATTGCAGCTTCTAAATAAACTCAACCCTGTTGTTGTTTTAAGTAACCCTACTTGAGCCCAGAGCTCAACACTGAGAGAGAATCAATGCCAGAGAAACAAAAGAACGTGGAAAACAAGAGGGCCTCCAGAGTCCTGTAGGATTTGGCCCCTCATCACCAAGTTACTGCGACAATGGGAAGACTTGAAACTCACAAAATACCTAGTCCCATATTTACTTGCCTGTTAGGAAACTTTAGCAAACAGCTCATAAGTTACCGGGCTTTATTAAACGTGCAGTATTTTCTTATTGTAGTTGGTTATAACACCTTATACACCCTTTTTCCTAAAAAACTGTCTACAGTGATTTCTACCAAAAGGTCCCAGAAGTAAATACCATGAGTTAGCCTAGAGAAAAAATGGTTAAATAAAGTCTAGACAGTTCCTGCATATATGTATTTATGTAAATTATATATAAATTACGTGCACTTTTAGCACAATATACTATCAATTTTAACATATATGTATAGTATAATATTAGAAAAACATATTAATGAAGAGATGACAAAAATTTACATCATGAACTATAAATAGCTAATAAAAAAATACTGTGCCCGCTAGCCTGGAGTAAAATATTACACTCCTTCATTCTATGTTTAAATGGTGTTAGCCGCCCCAATCAACACTTTAACCATAGGATGAGATGACTCATTCCTCTTATAGCCAGATCTTTGAAGCCAGAAGGCAAAAATGACAAAAGGGCATGCAAGAAAAGTTTACTCTGCTGTGTCTTAAAAATCTGTGGACAAGAGAGGGTGAGGATAAGTTTAGTCTGTTTATCACATGCTGGAATTCAACTCAAGTCAGCTCACAGCCATCTCCTGTTTGTTGTCAACGTATACAACGCACTCCATGAAAACTGACACCAATGTTGGCAAAATACAGCAGAGCTTCCTTTATGAGATGTATGACATGTCAAATGGGTTTTTTTAAATCTGAGCTCCAAGAACACATATCTATCTTACCGCAGTGAGCTCTAGCAAGCTATCAGCCTCTTTTAATATCTCTTGAGCTGCTGCTAAAAGGCTAATTTGAACCTGTGAAGATTTCTGGGCCCCATCAGTCAGCACCTCCCCAGCCCCAGATTACAGGAGACAATGCATCTAATATGAAGAGTGGCTGGGGACAGTAGAGAGTGCGTTCGTGATAGTTGCTTCCAGAGAAAGGCATGCAAGTCTTATTTTAATGGCAGGAATCACTTACTCTGTTACAGCGGTGCTGCTGAAGGAATTATCCTGAAGGCTGAAACAGAAACAAGAAAACATCAGCCACGTCGGGCGGGGGAGCCGCCTCCCTGATCGCTCTCCGGGAGTTAGAGCACACACACAAACATGGCATTGCAAGGCAAATCTCAGGGCTCGCCCGGCACGCTCGCTCTACCTTGGGCTGCTGTCTGCACATGCTCGTAACGACACCCCCAGCAGGGGCCCAGGCGCTGGGCAAACCACAAAGCCCGGCAGCCCCGAGGCTGAAAGGACAGATCTGGGCGGGGCGGGGTGCGCAGCGGAGCAGGGACCTGGGAGCACCTGGAGAGTTACCGCAGGACCCCAACCTTACCAGCCCCGAGCGGCGTTTAATCCAGGCCTCTCCGTGCCAGCCACCCCCGGGGCTGGCAATAGGAAAGCCCGACTGTTTCTGCCTAGGTGCTGAAATCCCCGGGGGACTTGCTTTCTTGCAGACGTCTCCTACCAGTTTCACAGAGCTACCCCCTCTAGAGATGGAAGCTCGCAGAGCTTCTTCCTACGTTCAGAAAAACCCGGGAGGGAACCAGAAGGGAGAGGGGACATGGCTGCTGTTTTGGTTTTATTTCATTTTTTTTAATTTGTGTGTTGTTGTATACGGGCTCGCAGCGTCACCCCCAATCTGACTGCGCTCTGTTATTTCAGTCCCTCAGAGGAAGCGCCAGGCCCCGGGACAACAGAGCTGTGAATGAACCCACGCAGGGCGAGTAGCGAATTTATTCCAGGCATTAGCTGGTGACTGAGGGGGCCTGTGTAAGAGGTGGGGCTTCCCACGCCCAGGCAGCCCGCCTGAGCTCCGCTTCCAAGCACCTTTACAAAGAATGAGAAAGAGCATCCACAAATGCTATCCCCTTTAAATGAAAGCAGTCCTGTGGGGGGAAGGGAAGGCTGTCAGTCCCTACTTGCTTCATCCTGGAGATGTTTGTCCTGCCCTCTTTCCATTGTTCACTTCTCCTGTCAGCTTGACCTTGATAAGGAATGAACAGTCATCTGTGAAAGATGCTTATTTTAAATTTTGAATTAAGAAGACCCATTCTTCCACTTTTTAATTTCTCCACCACTCTCAGGAGCAGCTCAGATGGTGGTTTTTGGTCCAAACTATATAAGCAGATGAGTTTTAATTTATAATTTAGAAAACTCAAATTTTTATTTGCAGGTAATTAGAAACATTACCCAAAACTTGGTAATAAGGGGGAAAGCACAACTTTTCAGTGTCCCACTGAGACACTGTTTCAGAGGCCCACCCCAAGGACCACTTAATTCTCTCAGAAAATGTACTTTTGCTTGACTTTGCTATTCATTAGCGGTTGGATCCCAGACACTGTAGAGTTACATGCTCACTTGTACTTTTTGTCCAATCTGTAGGGAGGAAAACATAACCTCGACAGTATAGTTTTATTGCCTTGTACAACTTTGACCTATTTTGCATGTAACCTAACAATCTGATACTAACATTCTTTCCAAATGCTTATAAGTATTCAGACCCTCAGAATGTTCTTGGGACCAAGAGCATCACCATCTTATATGTTGGCTCATGAATATATGAATAGGTCTCTGATGTGCGCCTATATTTGTATGAGTCATGTTTTCAACTTTTTTAAGTTATACTTTGAAAAATCAAAATAGACTTTTCTAAGAAAAACAGGTTTCATTAAACAATTTTATTATTAATAAAATTTTATTATTATAAAATAATAATTATATAATAATTTTACTATTTTCCTTTGCAATTTTATTTTTCTCTCTTGGTATCTTTTTAAAAGTAGCTAAAAGCCCAGATGGTTTTAGACCTGAGCTCTGTTGACTGATTAAGTTTAGAAATGTTTATCCCTTGAATGATTAAAAATACTATATATAGGCTGCAGCCTCATCTGAGCTAGGTTCAGGAGTGTCAGGCATGACCGCTTCTTTACATATTTGTATTCATTTTTTAGCCATCACTGAGGTCTATTCTTTCTATTTTATTGAAACTGATAAAAGGTTAGTCTATAGTTAGTATCTTGGCTTTAAAGACTCAAAGGTAGCCAGTTTTCAGAAATTCTTAATGCAGAGAAAGATAATACTTTTATCATTTAAGTGTTTCTACGGACCCATCTAGGATTGAAAAATGTTTCACTTTGAAACAGGACTTAGACAATCATATGAAATAATATGGGCCCTTTGAAAATAACATGAAATAACTATACAAAATTAATGCAGGTATTCAATAATGTCCACAGAAAAGAAATAAGAATTCTCAGCAGCTCACGACTGGTACAGACCAAAATTAGAATGTAGGTAAATAGTATTCATATGCAGTGAAAATAATCAGTTATAGCAAATTGCCATTTTTAAAACTGTCCCAGAAAAAAAAGGTTATTTGGCAGTATGCAAAAAAAATCAACCATTTTAATTTTTACTTCTCCATCATTCTTCTGATATTATTTGTTTTCATATTAAATCAGGTTTGGACATTATTTTTATAGTGCCTGGGGCCTTTTTTTATTTGTTTCGATAATCTGAACTATTCAACTTGGAACAGGACAATACTGATGAATAATCATACGACATCTGGTTATTTTAAAGACCCTGTTTGGCTAAACAGCAGTTCAAGCTGAGTTCAAAACGATAAGCAGAGAAACTAATATTGGCGTTATGGAAGAAGGAAGTTCTGGATCAGTGTTTCTAAAAAGTGTCTTCAGTAAAATTCTAGTCTCCTTAATGATCCAAGTAAAGGAAAAAGAAGAGTTACATGCTCAAAAGTAAGTTTTGGAAAAGATGTATATTATCAATTCACAATGCACATTAGTCAACAAAGAAAAGTATTTCACTATTTTTTAACCAATGTTTCCCAAACCCACTGAAGACAGAAACATTTTGTTAACTATATTAACATTACTTTGAACTAGGAATTTCCAGAAAAGAGTTACTAAGTATATCAGAGAAAAATGCAAACAGATTAACTGGTACAATTATTCACTGAACACGCGAATGAATGAAAAGATGACGCTGCACGTTGGTCTCTAGTCTGCGGCCGTGAGTACGACAGACGCAGCCCTGTCACTGTGATGTTTTAGAGTCATCGTGCACGTATGTGTACAGGTGTGCGTATACATAATACAGAATCTGTACTTTATATAGGGCCTTATTTTATACATTGTAAGTAAAATAAAGGAAATAGAAATGCTAGATTTAAGTGGTTAATTCACTTACATGTTAAAAGCTAGAATGTTTTGCTTTGTCTATCAGTGCTCCTGAAACCAGCATCTAAATTTCAGATTTAATAACAACAGTCTGTTTAGTATACTTGAAAAAAATTTGATTCTAATCTACTGACTTGGCTGTACTCATATACAAACTGTAAAGCAATAACGTAGTGGTCAAGAAGGAAATCTACAGACTTGCCAGGGTTTAAGACCCATCACTCGCTAGTAGTGTGAACTCGGACAACCACTCCATGACCAAGTTTTCTCATCTGTCCAACGACACAATAATAACCTGTGCCATGGATTCTAATAGAGATTAAAACAACAACATGACTGAAAACAACAACAAAAAGGTCAATGAATGCTATTATTACCGTTTTATTATTATTATAATAAATAAGAAAATAAAAATATGAAGTTGGGAACAGGATGATCAAACTGCTATACTTGGGTAATAAGCTTACAGATGGTATTTTCTTTCTATTTTCCATAATGGCACAGTGTTTATATAGTTTGGTTTTAAAAAAAAAAACAATAAAAAACTTTACTAAATGTAGGTGGGCTGCTACTCAAATGAAATGAGCTCCATCCAGAGCGGCTTTGTGCTCACTTTACAACTCTTTGACTTAAAATACTCACACATCCCTGGAGGAACATTCAATTCTGAGAAATCACTTTCTGCAAGACGCAGTGGCAAGGAGCCAGAATCTTTACAATGCCAGGAAATCAACAGAGGCCTGCTCTACTGGCCTGGACACAGTGGCTTGTACCTTCCTGCCAGGACCCTGGGGAATGACCAGGCTTCCCTGTGGAAAGAGAGGAGTTCTGCCTAAAAAGATAATTTTCCATAAAGAAAATTACCCGACTCTGTCCTCTAATCCTGTCCGTCAGCGGCCCCAACACCTGACTCCATATCTAGAGAGGCCTCGTTATTGGAGTGGTCAGAGATACAGGGAAAGCAACGTTGCAATGCCAGAAGTACAAACTCATGCAGGACTGGTTATGATATTGGTGTCCATTCAAACATCCTTCCCTAATAACGCTAGTCTATAGCAAATCCACTTTTGTCTGGCAATCCCTTTGATTCATCTGACAACAAAATGCAGATACTATGTAAATTGACTGCCGAGTGAAATTTCAATTTTCGCCAAAGACTCGGGATTTCATGAAGCCAGTGGCAGTGATGTTGGAGAGTAGCTGGAAGCACATTCAAAACCAGTGACAAGGAAGGATTTGGCAGTAATACCCAAAGAACAAGAAACCGACAAGGATGGTGATAGGTCAATTCTAAAGGGAGTGATTATCAAAGGATAAGTAGAAAATATTTTTGGAGAAATTTATGAAGCCCTGAATTTTTAAATGTTAACTTTTTATAATTATGCAGTCAATAGCCAATGTGAGATGAAGCTTATCATTTTAAGCTAAAATTTTTTCAGAAAAATTATACATATATCCTTTCCAATGGGCATGCTTTATTCTCTATTGTATCTAAGAATTAGCTCACTACTACAACTATATGCATAATATAAATTTAAAACATTTTTATAATTTCTTCACTGTTTACCATGATCTACCAGGTCCTGTATGCTCTGGCCCTGGAGACAACTTTGAACTTAGTTCCAATCACACGACTGGCCTCCCTGCTGTTAGTACAACAGGTGAACTTGATCCATCCCTAGGACTGTCACTTCCTCTTCCCTTTGCTGGTAGGTAACACCACCCCCAGGCCTGCTCACATGTGCTCCCTCCCGGAAAACTTCCCTGCCCACACTCCCTAAATTAGCAGCTCCCAGGACTTCATTCTACTTTATTTTCTTTGTAGAACCTGTTACTACCTGATACTTAATATTAGTCTATTTATGTTACATTTGCCTCCCCCAATAGAATGGGAGCTGAGGACAGTACCCTCGGGGCTGAAATATTCAGTAAATGTTTGTGGAATAAAATGAATGAGTATATATTTAATTTCATTTTTCAAGGTAAAGCTGTATTCATCCCATATTTTCCTATTTCCTTGTAACACTAGCTCCTGTTTTAAGTGATTTACTTTAAGTGGGCTTTTTCTAAGACAAGTTATTTTTAAGGTAATGAGGCTTCAGGTATTAGACACTCCTTCCTTTGCTTTGCAGGGGTAACAAACAAATATGCTGTTAGGCCAACATAGTTGATGGTACTGGCTGCTGAGAACATGGTTTCTGAGGGATGGGCCCAATCGAGCCAGGAAGAGCACTGGGATTAACTGATTGGCAGTGTTTGCTATGGGACAGGATAGTGCGTGGAAGCAGAATTATTGACCTAGAGCACCCTAGTAAAACAAACATTTTCTGGGGGGGGGAACCCCCACATTTTATTATCAACACTTTAAATTAATTTTCAGATAACCAAATGCTTCTTCTTATTGATGTGATTCTTAGAAACCTCAGGAGTTATCTGGTCTCGTTCTTTTTTCTTTTTATGTTTTATTTATTTTTATTGATTTGAGAGAGAGAGAAACACTGATTTGTTGTTCCACTTATTGATGCATTCATTGGTTGTTTCTTGTGTGTGCCCTGACAGGGATCAAACCCACAACCTTAGCATATAGGCAAGATGCTCTAACCAACTGAGCTACTTATCCAGGGTCGAATTTTTTTTAATACCTAAACTTGTGCCAGGACCACCCCCCCCCCCCCCCAGCTGCTACTTAAAATCTTCAGGGACCAGAAAGTCACACCTCACAAACTCGTTTATTGGACTCCACTAATTCTTGAAAAAAAAATTCCACTTGAATTTCTCCTTGCCTCTTGTTACTTTACTGGAGGCTGAATGCCCCTAAAAATTATCAAATTCATATTCTGTTTTCCTGGCCAAATAGTGCATTCCTCTAGTAGATGTCACAAGGCATGACTTACAGTCCTTTCAGCATCCTTCTTGTGTAGCACTGGAAAAAGTGTGATAATGCCCTCTTCAAGTACAGCTGCTACACTAGCGCTTACGTGTGGTTTGTTCAGTGAAGAGGGAAACGGGACTTGCACCTCCTCTTTTAACACTGTACTCTTGGAAGTGACTCAAGTTCATTGAGTGGCTTCGGCAGTTCCATCGTACTGGAGACTTAGGTCATTGGAGTCAACTGCTACTCCAACACCCACATCTGTGCCATCCCAGCTTTGCATATATTTCTGTGAAATTCTATACTCTTTTAACTGGCATTTTATACTATTAAATTCAACCATTCAGATCTTTTAGAATATATATTTTAACAAAAATTATGTTGGCTCTCATATCTAGTATCATATAATCAGTACTCTGTGGATATAGTCCTCCCCCAAACTTGGAGTATACGATAAATATAGTTTTAATAAGTTCTTTGCTTATATAATCAAGGAAATGTATTAATTAGTTATTTAATATATAAAACCTTAGACTATTTGAAATTATTTTACTTTAGGAATGGTAGGTGAAAAGAGAAGAAATGAGAAAAAAGTTTTGGGCCCAATATTTGGGGTGGGCCTAGGGTGAGTAATAGCAAAGTGGGGGATCTAGAGTTACAAGGTAGCAGCATAGATCAATAAATCAACTGATTTATGCTGCTACCTTGTAGTAGCATAAAATCAGCAAACACTTATTGATTTATTGGATTATGTTGCTACCCTGTAACCAGCACAAAGGTACAAATCAATTCAAGGTTGGAGTGACACTTCGATCAGCACCTTCTTCCTTCCAGCACAGGTATAGTTAAAGCTCCCGTCAAACACAGATTGCAGTTTAGTGAGTCATCCAGTTGAAGAAGAACAGCCCCACACTTCCTGGGACACAAATAAGCAGGAAACATCCAAGATACCTGGGGCCCCCTAAGCAAAGCCTCCTCTGTTCTACGAAGAGTAAAGGGTATTTTTCTCCCCATACTTCCTCCTACACCTTCAAAAATGTTTTTAGGTTTTTGTTTCCCCTTCTGTGGATCCATTTACTACTTCTCTGTTTTTAAATCTTGATAGCATTCACTCTCCACATGTTATCAGAGCTTTGGCCCATGTAAGTAAGTCTGCACTTCAAATGGTACTCACCTCCCATAAATGCCTTTGCTCGCAACGTGACATCCTGCATCTCTTTAAAATTCTCTACCCATGGACATTGTTCTGGTTACCTATTGTCTTAAGGGCTTAAAACAACCAGTTTGTTTTGCTCTTGACTCTTGAGAGTTAGGAATTTTGGAAGAGTTTAGCTGGGCAGTTCATCTCTGATCCATGTGGTATCAGCTGGGGCAGGTGGGATTGGAGGACCACCTTCCAAGATGGTGTCTTCAGTCACATAGCCAATAACTCAGTGCTCCTTGACCTCTCTCTTCGCCTGGCAGCACATCCTTCAAGGCCTCTCCATGTGGCTGGGACATCTCACAGCATAGCGATCTCAGGGTAATCTGTCTTCTCACATGGGAGCTGACTTCCAAGAGACCCAGGCAGAAGCTGCCAGTTCATTTAAAGGTTTGACCTAGTCTGGCATAACATTACTTCTGCCATATTCTATTAGCCAAAACAAATAAGAGTCATATCAGATTCAAGGGCAGGATAAGAGACCCACCGCTTAATGGGAGAAGTATCAAAAAAGGGTAATCATTTTTTATCTGCCGCAGACATTTGCACTGGTGCATCTAGGAACAATTATTGTTGGTTTCTTTAACCTTAGAATCATGATAACAGAGGGTTATACTTCTCATTTCAATGGACCATTAATCTATACCTTTGGGTTACGTGTGTGTGTGTGTGTGTGTATGCTATATATAGAATATATACTATAAATCATTATATTCATGGATATATATATATGGAAGATATAGGTATACATGGAAGATAGCTCTTTTGAAGAGAGGCAAGACTTCTGGTATTCTCCAGGAACAAGAAGTCTGGCTACTTACTTTAACTAAATCAAGCAACAGTCTTCAACAGTGTTGTTTCAACAGCCTGACATGATATGATTAACTGCGAGGTATACTGGAATTTGCAAGTCATTTGTCAAATATTGACACTTGCAAATAATTCCATTTCTAAATAATAAATTAGAGTAGATCCAATTTTTTTTCTACAACAGCATCATTCTCTCACATGCATTCCTAACTGCACTCTCCAGTGGAGATTAGGGGGTGGAGCTGCTGCCGTTCTTCCACTGGGAACTGCTCATAACCCTGGCACACTGATGGGAAAATTCCACACCCCAGCCACCATCCATCCTGTGTGACTTGAAGGGGAAAGAAAAAAGAAAGAAAAAGAACTCCTAGCTCAGAGCATGTTGCTTCTGAAGCCAGTATTAGTTAGCTAGATGAAAGGTGAATAAAATCCAAATATGAAGCAATTTTGAAGTTCATTTTGAACTCAGCAATTTTGAAGCTCAGTATCAATAGAGAAAAATCTTATAGTGCTGTCCTCACTTTTGTCTTCTGCCTTCACCTTCTCTCTATTTTGCCTTTCTCTCTCCGTCCCCTAGCCCTTTCCCCAGTGGGCTCAAAATGAAGGCTAACAAAACTTAGTACAATGTTTATCAGCCACCAATCATACTGGAAAAATAACTCAAAAGTCATACGTTGTTAAACTTGGACAGGAATACTATTTACTGAAACTGAAAACTGCAGATGTATTTATAGTTCCAAAAGCATAATGTCTCACTCTACAACTATTTCTAGTTACTAAGTGCATATTAGCATAAAATAAAATTTACCCTTATCACCTCTTTGGGAGATCTTCCATGGACCTTGAGAGCTGTCATTTTAGGTGGCTTACTTACATACTTCCAGAGAGAGCCAACTGCCCTTGGCTCTGGAGCAGTCGGGGCTGCTGCGACTTTATATTTGGTATCAATCCCTTCATATAGGATTCAACTCATGTCATTGCTGGGCCTGTTGTCTCTGAGCTTGACTCTGCACAGAAACAACTACTTTTTTATGTAAGTATGTATGTATTTTATTGTTGTTCAATCACACTTGTCCCTATTTTTCCCCCATTACTCTCCCCTGCCCTATCTACCACCCTGTCCCACATTCAATCCTCCTCCCACCATTGTCCTTGTCCATGGGTCCTTATTACATGTTCCTTGACTTGACCCTTCCCCTTCTTTCCCCCCTTACCCCCCTCCTTCCTCTTCTCTGGTTACTGTCATTTTGTTCTTTATTTCTATGTCTCTGGTTCTATTTTGCTTGTTTGTTTTGTTGACTAGGTTCCACTTATAGAAACAACTAACTTCTTAATGGTCCTCAAGAAATCATTAGAATTTCATTGGTGATATTGTAACTTTCAACCAAAATAGTAAATACCAAGTCCTAGAATCAAAAGGACATGAATTACTGCTCCAAACACATCAGAAATGGTCAATCTAGTGAGAAAAAGAAAGAATATACAGAATCAACTTTCAAGGAAAGATAAATTTTAAAATGTATATCATCCATTAGAGATACTTTTCATCTAATAACTACAATGTTGAAAATTCAAAAGCTTAGAGAATAGTATCATATGAGAAAAAGTACAGTGGGGAATTCTGGAGTGCCTCAGTGCTACCATTAACACATGTGACCTTGTGTGGTGAGTGGCTAAACTCTTCTGGACCTCAGTGTCCTAAATTATGAGGCAGCCAGCTATGATGATCTTTAGTGCTTTTGCCAGCTTTAAAATTCTGTGATTTGGAGGACAGGTAAAAATAAAGTTACATGGCACACTTTTATAAGAAAAGAAGGGAGGGAAAGAAGGAGGGAGGGTGAGGTGGAGAGCCTGAAGAGAGGGAAGGAAAAGAAAAAAAAGAAAAAACGGAAAAGGAAATCCATACATGGTGGGGGAATGTACGAGTTAAAACTCTATCTGGGCAGTGATCACATCAACATAATAAATGACTAATTAAAGTGGTAAAGGACTGACCAATGGTTGGGAGTTTGAATTAATGGTATTACAATACTATGAAACATTGATTGGCTCATTTTACAGAACATTGACGTGTGGGTTCTACTTATGAACTTCTAAGAAGCCCCAACAACCCAATCAGAAAATTGTGTTCTTACCCTTGAAACCTATATAATTTTATTAACCAATGTCACTCCAATAAATTTAATAGTAAATAAATAAATACAGGAATGGCAAAAAAAAGTAAGAAAGAAAGAATTAACAAAATAAAAAGGTAACCTATGAATGGGAGTTTTTTGCAAACTGTTTTGGTCCATTTGGACTTCTATAACAACATGCCAGAGACTAGATGACTTATAAACAACAGTTCTGGAGGCTGGAAGCCCTAGAGGCCATGGCACCATAGATACTACGCAGTGGCTAGCTAGAGTTCTCTTCCTGATTCATTGCCATAGTCTCACCTAGAGGAAGGGGGCTGGCAGGCTCTCTAGGACCTTTTATAAAGATGCTAGTTATAGTCACGAGGGCTTTGCCCTCATGAGATAATCACCTCCCAAAGGCCTCGCCTCGTATACCATCACACGGGGCATCAGAATTTCAACATATGAATTTTAGAGTCACACAAACATTCAGACCATAGTACAAACCATATATCTGATAAGGGGTTAATATCTAAAATATGAATATATAAGGAACTCATACAACTCAATAGCAAAAAATATCTGATTTAAAAATGAGCAGATCTAAATAGACATTTTTCCAAAGAGGACATATAAATGGACAACAGGTACATGATAATATATTCAACATCAAAACCCTGAGGGAAATGAAAATCAAAACCACTATATATCATCTTGTGCCTGTCAAGATGTCTACTATCAAAAAGACAAGAGGTAACAAGTTGGTGAGGAGGTAGAGAAAAGCTGTACCAACATACATTCCTACTGTAGGTAGGAATGCCTACCTACAGTAGGAATGTATGTTGGTACAGCTATTATGGAAAACAGTATGGAGGTTCCTCAAAAAAACTAAAAATAGAACTACCTACTATATAATCCAGCAGTCACACTTCTGGGTATATATCTGAAGTAAACAAAATTAGTATCTCAAAGAGACATCTGCATTTTCGTGTTCAACAGCCAAGATTGGAAACAACCTAAGCGTCCATGATGGATTAAAAATGTGATTTTATTATATATGTATGTGTATATATATGAATATATGGAATGGGCATATGGAATATAAGAAGTATACATATAATGGAATATGTGGGTTGAATAATGGAATATGGCTCCTCAGCCATCAAAAGAAGGAAACCCTGCCATTGGTGACATAAATGAACCTGAAGGACATAGGCTTAGTAAAATAGCCCAGATAAAGACAGATATGCGTGACCTCACTAATGTGTGGAGTCTTAAAAATGTCAAGCTCACGGAGACAGAGGGTAGGAGCACGCTTGTCGGGGCTGGGGGTTGGGGGAAGGGGCGGTGCTGGTCAAAGGGCACAGACTCGGTCACGAGATGAAAAAGTTCTGGGGAATCTACCGTCCAGTATGGCACCTGCAGTTAAGAATACTGTGCTGCATATTTGAAGTTTACTGAGAGAGTAGATCTTAAACATTCCTACCACATGTAAAAAAAAATAAATGGTAACTATGTGACGTGATAGATGGGTTAATTAACTTGATTGTGTTCATCATTTCACAATGCATATGTATGAGCATATCAAATCATCCCATTGTATACTTTAAATACATACAATTTTATTTGTCAATTATACCTCAACAAAATTGGTGGTTGGAGGCAAAAAACAAACGAGAAAATTGTGTTCTATTTTTAGAAATCAAATGGGACTGTCTTAGTACAGTTTGCCTCAGTTTTCCACTGAAAGTGACATTCATTTCTGCTACATTGTAGGTAAATTGGCCTCTGTGGGTGAGCGTGGCTTCCTATGACTCTACCAATCATGCAGTTGTTTCTATGGGAGAAAGTCAAAGGGACTGAGATGACTTCTTCCACCCACCCCACCCCAATGCTAATCATGGAAGGTCTGGGAGTAGAAGTGAAGGAAGGGAAGAGTTTGGAAACTGCTGAGGGTAGGGAGAAGGCTCAGGAGAGAACTAAACGTTATGAGAGGTGTCAAAGGAAAGAAGTGTGGGGTGAGAGGTGTGGAAAGAAGTGGCAGGCAGAGCATATGTGAATATTAGGAGGTAATGGGGGTGTCTGGATTTCCAGTCAGGCCCTGGGATTCTCCCAACTGCATGGCTCCTATATTTCACTCCATAAGGACCCCCTTGTTTTAGTTATTTACTATGCACCCTCTTTCTACCATCATGAGAAATTACACAGTAGAAGAGGGTTCACTTCACACTCCCCAAGCTCTAGAGTGAACTTGACCACCATGGACCACATGCTCATAAGAACAGTATGACAGAACGGGGTCCGCCTTGTACCATGAATGGGCAGGAATGCTTTGTTGTGCTGTAGACTGGCAAGACCCAGCCTGGGAACTTTATATTCACTCTCCTTAAGTTGAGGGAGACTATGTCACAGGGCTATAGGAAGCTGATACCAGGCTACATTTTTGCAGTCTACTTATCGCATTGTCTTGAGCTCTCATCACTCACTCAGCAGCTCCTTTCCTTGGCCTCTAGCCCAGGCTAGGCCTTAACTCAAGGATTTTAGCCTATTTTTTTTAACTTTTCCAAACATACACAAAAGTAGAGAGACTAGTATAATAATAGAACTATAGGCCTACCACCCAGCTTTACTCATTATCAGCATTCAGCCACACTTTTTTTTGCCAAACACCGACTCCCTCAAAACATCATGAGTATGGCTTTTTAACGACAAAGCTAAGTTTTGTCATACCTAAGATTTTTCATACAAGGAGAATACTACCTTGCCAGAATCTTAAGTAAAGTTGGCAAAGTTGGGGTATTTATGAAATCGCGAAGTCTGATTTAAGCTAGGTCACTCCATGGAAAGGGGGCACGATTCGGATCATGATGCAATCGTTTATGATCTGTAAATACAGCGAGGTGAGGATCGTGAGCGGAAGGGTTCACAGAGTCTTGGAGCATAAACAGTAACCTGGTGTTATCTATTAAAGAGGAGAATGATTTGATGTTCCCTTAAATGGGCTTTATGGGAAGCTCCTGAGACAATAAACTTATTTGCAACTTTTATCTCCCTGGGCAATTACCCTGGAATAGTGAAATCAAATTGGTGAAGGCAGTGGAATAATGAAGTTATACTGGTAAAAAGGCTGAATAGGAAAGCCATGTTAAGGATTCTGTGGGTGTGTGTCTTTTGAGTTCTCAATGTCATCTAGCCGCCCCCTCACTTTTAGTATTGTTGTTATTTGCTAGAGTATTTTTAAATTATTGCTTTTTTTAAAAGTTGCCAAATGGTATCCAGCACACATACACAGTCTGTAATTAGGTAAAGTCTCTAAATACCAAAACCCTCATATACATGCAATTAAAAAAAAAAATCAGTTGTTCTGTTCTTAGCTTTACCAGGAAAGCCAAAGAAATAACTCTCATACTAAGAATTCACTGTCACACTCTGGAGTAAAAAGTGTCCAGGACTATCCAGCATCTCAAAGAGCTCTAAACAGAAACAACAGCTGGTCTGAGCCATGGTAACAGAAGAGAGAACCAGTGCGTCCACATTCAATGTGGGCTTTGTGGGGAAAGTGCTGGGTGAAGTCAGCTCCTTTTCAGTAAATTAAGCCATTCTTCTGAAGAAAAAAAAAATGCCTGAAGAGAATGTATTGTGGCTTTGGACATCTATTCTTTCTGGGTTCTGGTAAAGATATAAGTGTAGTCAGGTTATAAACATTAATCGAATGTATTTTAAATGCAGGGCAAGGAGGTACTGTGCATAAGGAAAAAGCCATCTCTGGGTTTTTGAGAAAAGCTTGCCTTGGTAGAAAAATGACCACCTTTGGAGCCAGACCTGGGTGGGGATCTTGAAGAAATTATTTAACATCTAATAACTTCATGTTTCTAACTTTTAAGTTCTATTATAAGCAATCTTGCAAGATTTTAAGGATGGGAAGAAATAATGTACATACCCTGGCTGGTGTCTAGTATTTATTGTTTTGATGCAGTTTCTGCCCTTGAAGAGGCTGTTCAAGGCCAAGAGTAGGAGGGCAAGGAAGTGCAGGGGACTGTGTTGGGTCTGAGCTTCCGGGCCCCTGTGCCCTGTTTGACTGTACTCTGTGCGTCTGCCAACACTCCTGAGTGGGACCCTGGTATAATTAAACTCACACGCTTCAGGAGTGTGTTTGACAGCCAGTGTCACCCTTAGACTCAGGCAAGAAGAGTTCCTGTTCTGGGCCCATGCTTTAAAGCAGTTAGTGAGCACGCAGTGACATGTGGGGACCTGGTGCTCAGCACTGACCGAGTGTGACCAACAGTTAAACACTCCCTCCTGCCTCTAATGCCACTCCAGGCTCAGGGCAACACTCCGCATCTCCTGCCTTATATCCTCGAAAAGAAAAGTGTCTACATTCCCGGCAGTTTGCATGTTTTTCCATAGACACTCCTCCAGAGTGCTGGGAGGATGTGAATGACAGAAGAGCTTGAGTAGGAGAAAAGACACATCAGATGACTTGTCAGTCCTTCCTCCCAAATGTACTGGACTTGCATAACAAATCATTTCACAGTAGTGCCGAGCAACCGTTTTTGCCTCTCTTCTTCCCTAGTTGTAATTCTAGGGAGACACACAAATTAGTGAGGTATTGGCAGCTAATGAATATTTTACAGTATGAAATCATTTTTATAACTTACATATGTACCAGGCTGAACACTGTCCCTTCTCTGGTAGATTAAGCTGCGTGACTCAAACACCACACAGGCACACACCCCTCTATCTAAAGACACACATTCACGAAGCATGATAGTAATTCTTTATTTTACTGTATGGGTATAAAGTTGCTTTAAAATAGGGCAAAAATTAAGGAATAAGTCTTATGGATTTATACAATACAATTAAAGAGTCTGATACTACTTCCTGTGATCGAATTTTAACATATGTAATCCTAATCTAATGTTTGTGCATCGTATATAAATTCATGACTCATATACTCTGTAAAGTTTATGATTATTTCAAAATCAAAGTAATTGCTTTTAGTGTTTTGGACAATTCCAATTGCTATTGTTTTAGAATGAAATTTCTTTGAAATGGAATTGGTTGTAACTACCCAAAACCCACAATGACTAAAATGCGGCATTGCTGATAATAGACCACAAATTATCTGCAAATCATGATTAAATAGCATACGTATTTATTTTGCTGAAGTAAAAACAAGAAACACACTGTTATAAAATAAATATGAAATAATTTATAATTTATGTAGGTCTTTATTTCACTACTCAAAGAACAGCCACATGTGCAAAAATTATTATTAAGTTTAGTCAGTCATCTTTGGCATTTTGCCAGATTTAATTCTATTAAAACTATAAATTAAAGGACATTCTTGATTTGTTATTGTGAAGACAAATTTGCCACAGTATGAAGACAGAATGAATTTTACATGTTTGTTAACTTGCTTCATTAATTTTAAATGTCTGTATCCTTGCTCCAGTTACCTCGGATGTTAGAAACAGGCCTGTTTCCGGTAACAGCTTTACTCATGAATCAGTTAGTCATTGGCAGCTATGATGTGTCAAGTAGATTGAAGAGAATAAATATTTACAGGTGATTGGCCTATAGAAGAGATTCTTGCAGCAGTCTTTAATTCAAAACCCCAACAGGCCAGGCAGGTGTCCCAGGTCAGTGCAGCGGGTGGGGAGGGTATTCTAGGAAGTGGAGGTGACAGAGCTCTTGTTCCACCTGGAGGAGAGAGCTACCGCTCAGCTGCAGGCCCTTGTGGGCTGAGAATGTGGGTCAAAAGCGGCCAGGCCAGATCTTATGCTTTTTTAAAAGTCAGAAATATGAAATCTTTAAATATAAAAATCTCAGTTGGAAATTCTTTTTTTAATTACAGAGATCAAACAAAATGTTTCTACAGGCTGGATTTAAACAATGAACTACTACCACTTTGTGATCTTTAGACTGATGCAACAAGGACATGAGCTAGCAGTTACCTTGTGCTCTTTCACCATTTCTCATTTGTTTTCCTCACTGCTGATTATGTTCCTCCTTCCCCTACCTCCTCTCCCCTACCTCCTCCACCTCCTCTTCCCTCCTTTCCCTTACACTTCCTCTCTCCTCCCTCCCTCTCCCTTCTCCTCCCTCTCCAGTCATTCTCTCCATTTGGCTTTCTCAGGTTTTCTGTTCCCATTGTGAGATATGGCTGCCACACACTTCAGTTACAACCAGAAACTAACTAGCCAAGGAGAGAAAAGTCTCTTGGCACCACCTATACATGAACAAGGGGAGGACTTCCTAGACGCTGTGGTTTCGGCACCAAAGGTACCCCTGACAGGATGATAGCAAATTGGCTGATCAAAGATAAAACTGCCTTGAGAAGGAGTATTTGGATTAAAAAATCAAACGAATTTTTGCACACAAATGACCAAATATTTTCTACTTCTCAAATTTACTGTTTTATACCAATGTTACCAAACCTATCAACCTCTTGCACTGGAATAACAAAAGCCAACTTGGACGAGTAATAATAATTATTATTCATATATGTATATAATCTATGGCATGATTTAATTATAATTGTTGCATATACTCAGACCTAATGATCATTATCTGAGATGTATTCTCTGTGTTCGCACCTGGCAGAGTTGAGTACTTCTAGAGCTAGATCTATGTGCAAACACATTTACTCCCACACAAAGGCAATGGAATAGAAAGTAACTGGGGCAAGAAGACAGAGGTGCTAAGAGAATCATCACAAAGAAACCAGCAGGGGAATTGGCAAGCTAAATGCCGTCCGTCTCACAGTGTGGCCGCAAATGACCGAACAGGATAGGAAAACTGCATTTTGCTTAATGTTCCAACAACTGACCTTTCCAAATCTATTTGAAGCTAACTCTAACTGGCTGACTTCCCCGGCTCATAAGGCCATAGTTACCTCCTGGACACACTGCACTGCCATGTTCACTGAAGCCCCCAAGATGGAAGGTGCGAGTGGAATTCTCAGGTCTTCATGGCCCTCACCTACCTCAGACCAAATCATCCTTGCCCTTCAGGACATAAATGCCACACACTAGCTTCCTAAGCTGCTGTGGGGACTAACAAACAGCACAGTTCAGAAGTGTGGGGGAGTGAAATTCCTGCAGAGCAAAACTTGACCTGTGGGAAATGGGGGATGGAAGGGAGCCAGGCATGGCCCTCTGCCCTCCTTTTCCACCTCCATGGACTACACGGAGGTGCAGGTCCTCCTCACAGCCCGGCTAGAGCGTCCCTCAGGCTGAGTCAGCACACCTCCTGAATGCCCTGCCCTTTCTCCCTGTGGCTCACTGGGACAGGGTAGCGGCACAGAAAGGGGCCCATCACACAGCTTCACATCTTCCTTTTTTGACTTACTTCCCTTCTTCCTTACTCTTGCCACCCAGGTTTATACTTCCTAAATAAAATTTCAGTACCTTAATTCTTGCCTTAGGTTCTGCTTTCTCATTTTTTATTGAAGAAAAATTATTTCTTTTATCATTTTAAATTACAACAAACTTACTTCGAGAGAATAATTCTCTCTATCCTGTTTAGGTTACCTTATTAACTCTAAGCTTTTAAGTCTTTCTGGCTTTCCATATAAAATATGAATCACTCAAACTTCAAGCTTTCAATTAGCCCACTACCCCTACTCTGGGAATACCAAAGTCTGATGATGCTCAAGTCTCTTACATAAAATGGTGTAGTATTTGCATATAACCTATATACATCCTCTCCTATACTTTAAATCATTGCTAGATTAATAATACAATATATGTGCTATGTAAATACTTGTTCTACTGTGTTGTTTAGGAAATAATGACAAAAAAGCCTGTATATGTTCAGTATAAACGCAATTATCGTAGGTCTTACTACATAATACATGTTGGCACCAATATAACATTTTAAAAATATTTTTGATCTGTTGCTTAAATTTGCAGATGTGGAACAAGTGGATATGTAGGGCCAACTCTACTGCATACTGAATCTGCAGAATCTGAAGATTTTTCAGTGTTTTGAGCAACATGGCCACCATTGATCCTGATACCCTGTAATGTTAACAAGTACACCGAACACGAAGAAAACATGGGAAGCTAGGCAGTTGACCGTTGTGGGACAGCTTGAGATCTCTTTAACCAAAAAAATCTGTGATATGTCTCCCTCTCTTAAAGTGCAAAGTTGAAGGTTCCAAACTGGTAAGTCTCAGCTAATCAAGGTTTTCCTATTACGGGCTGAATGTTTCTGCTCCCCACCCCCAATTTATATGTTGAAGCCCTAATCCCCAATGTGATGGTATTTGGAGGCAAGGCCTTTGGAGGTAACTAGGTTTAGAAGCTGTCACGTGGGTGAGGTCTTTGTGAGGGGATTAGTAGCCTTATAAGAAGGGACCAGAGAGCTTGCCCTTTTTCTCTCTGCAGCATGGGAAGACACAGAGGAGAGGGTTGTCTGCAAGCCAGGAAGGGGGCTCCCACCAGGAGTGGAACCTGCCAGCATCTTGATCTTAGACGCCCCAGCCTCCAAAATGGTGAGAAATAAGTGTTGATGAAGCCACTGTGTCTACAATATCTTGTTATAGCAGCCTGGATAGACTAATACAGGCTTAACTCATTTTATTCCCTTTACTGTGCTTCACAGATAATGTGTTTTCATCATCATCGAGGCAAGACCCTCCACCAGCAAAAACGATAATGAGTTGCTGAAGGCTCAGATGATGGTTAGCATTTTTTGGCAATGAAGTATTTTTCATTAAGATATGTACATTGTTTTTAGATATAATGCTATTGCCCACTTAATAGACTATAGTATAAACATAACATTTATATGCACTAGAAAACCAAAAACATTCCCTTGACTCACTTTATTGCGATATTTGCTTTTTTGCAGTGGTCTACAATTGAACCTACAATATCTCCAAGGTATGCCTGTACATCAATATTGGTAACTTACATAGATCCAACCTTGTCCCTGTTTCTCTCTAAACCAGTCTACGGAAACAGTCAGAATTAGTGGCGTGAGAGTGAGAAAGGCAAATGATCAATGAAATGTTCAGAGCAAAGTTGAAATGCAATAATTCTATCTGAAATCTTCTCTAAACATAAACCATTAGAGAAATAAACTTCCTCTGAAACTCAGAATTGCTGATGTTGACCTTGGCCTCTCCAAATACCTTAGGACATCAAAGCTGAATGCTCTGGACTGAATCCCATGGAAACAGGATTTAATAGCATCACCCAAAGTCACAGTTAGGGCATACTCTGGTCAGCAAAAGGAACAAAAATATCATCTGCAGCTCCTTAATTATATTTGCCCCAAGAGTTAATTTAAATTTGTTTAGTTTATTATGCAAAGGGAAAAAACATTATCTAAAAATCCCAGCTTTTCATAAGGCCAGGGATCATAGAAGTCAAACCACAGATTCAGCCACTTACATCACCAATAATAGAGATTCTATAATTAGAGGTTAGCCAGCTGCAATCATTTCTGATGCTCAGATAGCTGGATCAAGCTGATTTAAAAAAAATGCCCCATTTTTTCTTTTTTAAAAAGAAATCAGCAAAATAGTGTGACTCAGAAGCACAGAGAATCTCTTTCCCCTACCCAAATCTGTAACAAAGTCTTTTTTGTACCTATACTCTTTTCTAGCTTCACACATCTCTTAGATAAAAACACTTTTATTGCCATGAAGCTGCTGGATGAGATGCCTAAAATAATATTTCATCTAGATTTCAAATTGATGGCATTAGGAATGGTTGCTCTGAACTAAGGTCTATGTTCAGTCCCACACACAAAGAATCACTTGGTTTATTTTCTCAGCAGCAGACAACTGAGAAACCTTGAGGTTAATAACCATGGCAAGAGAGGTGACAATGAAGACATTGATTCTTTCATTATTAATGGGAAAGTAAGCCTTCTGGGCTGGATGCTCCTTCCTCCTAATTCTAACTCATTGGGAGTTCCCACCCAGTCCGCACTCTGTGCCTCAAAATCCTCTCTTCCATTAACAGCTGGATTTGCTGATGCTATTTTGGCCACTGTTCTCACCATTTTCTGTCTTAAGAGATGGGAGGTGGGCTTTACATTTTAATGTAGTAACAAAGTAAGAATGTAGCAATAAAATATCCCTCAACGTCGTTTGCTTCTAAGATGGCATCACAACAGCAAAGAGCTTCCGCGATTTAGTAATTTCCCTATTTCACAGTTGTTAGCATCAAGGTTCATAAGAATAGCCAATGTCGTTCTAAGAATATCCAGGAATACTCACAAGAAATACAGGGTGGAACAAAGTAGGTTTACAGTTGTTCATATGGAAAATAATACAATAATTAATGAAAACAATACAAGAATGAACTCTGTCCAGGACTCACACCTGTAAACCTACTTTTGCCCCACCCTTTATTGTTCCCTTCTGTATTAAACTGTCAATAAAATACTCACCAGCTCCACAAATTAAGCAAAGATTCAAGAAATATAACTTGACCCTATGACACAGATATTCCAGAGTAAAGATTTAGTGTATCCCTAATTATTTAAACAGTTGACAAAATAAATATGTAACCTTTGAGAACACAAGTTCTATTGGTTGGACTGTTATTTTTAAAGACTTCTACACAAGAGCAAATGTTCCAATTATGAAATTAATAGGATCTTATGCGCCCTCTTCCATCAGTAAAATATTTCATGTTTGCTGCAAAGACTGCATCTATGACCTGTTTCAGATGACACTGAATTGAATATTAATTAGAGTTAGAAGCATGTTCCTTATCATATAGGTTAGTGCTTTCCAAACATTGTTAAGGCCAGGAGTTCCATTTATTTTTTTTCATAAAATCTCATATTTTGTAAGATTTTATCAATGCAACAAGATACTTCCATTAAATAATGAATTTTTCCCACTTATTAATCAAAGACACATCTATTGTCACTCAAGGCAGGAGATGGGGTTAGGTCTACTTAAATGATTGGACTAAGAAAGGGAGAGAGTTCAGGGAGTTGCTGGGTAGACAAAAACACTTTACCACAAACCCCAGACTTCCCTTACTTCCTACAAAATCCCTTCTTACCTGCTCTGCTCTAGGCTTATCCATTATTCCTTCTTTCTTCTGCCTTGTGCCTTATCTTCATTCCCTCAGTAAGATGCTTGTACTACAAACATATGGTTGTTTCCCAGTTTCCCACACCAGACTGTGGGCCTTTTGAGATCGATTTCTTGACTTTACTCACATCCTATCCCTAGAGTTGTGCACAGTGCCTGACACACACTAGGGCACCACTAACATTTTATTTACTAAATAAACAAGTAGATGAACGAATGAGTAAATGTGTACTGTGTGAATCACTGCTGTTGCTTACAAAGATAAATGTTCTGCGAGACTCTAAACTGGCAGAAAGTGGGCAAGATCTAAGAGATGAGCTAAGTACCGCAACACTCAAACGTGGTTCCCTAATGGGACAGGGTATTGGATTTGAGGCTTTCGTAGCTAAGAGTGTGCTGATGCTCGTTGTCAGGTGCTCCTCCCACAATTTTCCACTTAAAAACCGTCTTTTGCTTCTTAGCCAACAGTGATACGGTACTTAGTAGGTCACATGTTGCTTTTTATATCCAGTACCATTTGATCCATGTGCCAACTTTGTTAAGTAGGTGCTGTTATTGATGCTATTTTATAGGTCTAGAAATGAAGGCTCCTTTGCCCAAGGCCATCAAAGTAATAGACATAAGATGGAGTTTAACCTTACATCTACCTTTTCCATGGACCACACAACATACTTCCCGCACTAACTATTTCATTATTACTGTTACCTGATCATATACCTGGGCAAAGCAAGAGGACACAGTGCAGGAGATGGTCCCCAGAAGACTAGAGTGGCTCTTACACCCAGATGTGAAATGGACATCACCAGGACTCACTGCCAGGTGACTTCCATGGGCAACATGCATATACAGTGTGAGTTTGTGTGGGGGGAGGTACAGACAGACACAAACACACACATTGAACTAAAATGACAATAAAGGGTTAAGTGCAATACAATTACACATCATTTTAACATGAACTTTATTCTTTAGAATTTCCTCTTTTCCATATTTTGGCAATAAAACTGTTATCTATATAATCAGAATGTTATTTGAATAGCAATAAGATATAAATTTGAATAAATGAATAGCTCTATCAAATAGCTTTTAAATAAACACAATATCTAAGAATTTAGCACAAAAGTTCACCTGCTTACCTTAGAGATCTAAACAGAGATTTTTAAAACATCACAAGGCAGAACAATGTCCCTCTTCTTTGCCTACCACCAACAGATGGCACTAGTTCTTGCTGGTCTCTTTAGACTTAGAAACAAATGGCCTTATACATAACCTGCAGAACTAACCTGTTGGTTAGTAGAAGAGTCTCCAGATATAATATAAGAAATGCCACAAATACATGGGAAATTATTTTTAAGAGTACTGACTTTTACAAACAAAAATACTAATCACAGCATTATTATAACAGCAAATATTCTGAGTTCACCTAAATATCTAAAAATGGGATAATAATGAACTATAAAAACAATCTAGATTATGGCTTATTACATACTTATTAGTTATATTTACTAAGAATTCTAATGACTTTGGGAAATTATTAAGCTATAATGTTATTTTAAAAAGCCAGGATGCAAAATTATATGTAAGCATAAACTCAATTACATAAATATATATTATGCACAGAAAAGAAATTCACAGCTAACAGTAAATGTTTCTGCATAGGAGAAAATGTGGTAAATTTTATTTTGTGTGCACATTTTTTCTATATTCTATAATTTCTTCACTGAACATTTATCAGAAGGAAAAAAATTACAATCTCTGTCTCTCTCTCTGTCTCTCTCATACACATACACACAACCCTGAAGGGGGAAATACAAAGTTTGAATCAAAATAGATTTAAAATAGCAGACAACATGCTAATAACCACATAAATTCTTGGATGGGCCAAATCAAATGATTCAGCTGTAAACAGTCAAATCCTTGATTGACCTTGGTTTTGACCAGCACAAAGAACCCAGAATCCCGGGGTTAGAGCTAGATGTTAAATACAAGATCTCCATCATCCTGAGAAAACTGCTGACCCATCTTTCAAATGCTCATGCCTTTTTACCCACCACCTGCTGCTTTTGTCAAGGTACAGATTTCTTTAAGAGAGGTCCATATTTGGAGCTCTAGTGCAGCATGACAAAAAGTTAAACAAGTTACCTTGAAATTCCTGTTAAAAGTGAGAAGGGAACTGTTGAATCGCATTTGTGATTTATGAATTATGGTTCCTAATTTACAAGGCACTTTGCACATACACTGGCTTACAACCATAACGCGAGGTGCACAGCACACCCATTATCATTGCATACTTTATGAATGTCTTTACTTTTCACAAGTACTCACAGCCTTTCTAAGCAGCAGAACCTGACTCGAACTCTCAAGATTTCAGTCCAATTCTAAGCTCCTTTCACGAGAATATGATGCTATCCCCACAAAATGATCCTAATGCCTTCAACCAGAAATATATATTTATCTCGTTCATCTTTAGAAAGAGGACACCATGTCATGTACAACATCCCTAAGATTCTTAATATGATTACAACAGTGTTAGAGGGTGTCTTCCACCACCATGCATCAATGCAGGCGGCTGATCCCATGCTGAAGCACAATTTTGTGAAAGCAGTTTTATGGGATGATGAATGGACTGCTTGTTCATCAGGGAATTTGCTTGTTCTACCAAATGTTTGAGTCTTGAATTAAGCTTGAAAATCATGCTCCTGTAGAAGGCAGGACTTACATACAGTTCAAAGTGACAGGATCTAATTTATCTAGCTTCACCACGGAATCATCAGAAGCATAGAGGTGCAGCTGGGCCTCAGAAACAACTGGAACCAAAGCCTTGACCACAACTGCACTTGCTTCCTCTCTCATCTCCGATTCTTAGACTATTAACTTCATTCTTTCAGACCAGCTTCTTTTCTTTAGACTAAATCCTGACTGCTGGCAAGTACTGAATCATAAAGATCCTGCGCTATGGCCTCATTTAACCTCAGTTGCTTCCTTAGAAGCTTCACCTCCAAGTACAACCGCACTGGAGATTAGGGTGTCAACAAGTAAATTTTGGTGGGGGCGTGGTCAGTAATTTTCTAATGAAGAAGGCTGCTGCTTTCAGAATAAGGGAACAAGGCTTGACAAAGCAAGGGATGGCCCAGTGGCTGCTGTCAAGACCTGGACTGCAGTTTCTCTAGTTAAACATGGAAATGTATATTTTAACAACCAACCAAAATGGAGTGGGGCTCATTTTCTCTTGAAAAATGTGGAGACTGACAAACATACCACTCAGCTTCTGAGCGAAGAATCTTTACAATGACCAAGCAGCCCCTCAAATACCCCTCAATGTCCAATACCCCCGTATTGTTTCTTTAGTATACACGAGAAAAGGTAGTTATGTCCCCCAATTCTACATGACAGATTATAGCCAAAATAGTGTTAGCTTGGAAAATATTTAACATGTCAGATATCCACCTGTGCAATTAAAAATATAACTGTCAGGAAAGCCAGGCAATATTTGAATTGTGCATTCTGACATAGCCTCCAAAATAAAGCAGGTGCAAAATATAACACAACCAGAGTTAAAATTTGCCATATAGAAGGTTGGCTAGAACACAGTTAAATGGTAGGGGAAATCTCATCTTCCCAAAACTGTATCTTTGGTATTAAAATACTTAATCTGAATCCCTTCTTTTTCTGAGCAGTAATTGCAGAGCCTTGTTGGTTACTTATTAGGAGCACAGCTGGTTCGTGATGATAAAATCATTACATCTGCATATCAAAGAATGTTTACTTTTCTGCTTTCAACAGCGGAGAGGTATGGCTCTATCTCAGGCAAAAGGAGTTTCTGGACTAAGCAAACCCTTGAGTTAAAAGGAGCAATGAACAGAACACACTCCTGAAATGAAAATTGCTATGTGATTAATCAAAATAACAATCAACTCTGACACTTGCAGTCACATTAAGTCTGCATGTATCAAAAACAAAAGATTTATTTTAAGCTAATCACCTGAGCCCAAAACTGGTATCTGTGCCTGGACTCAAAGGCAGGGAAAAAGTAGATAAAAGCACTGAGCTTCCTTCAATTAGTGCTAAAAGAATTTTCATTTAGGTGATGATGAGTAAAACAGCTTTTATTTGCTCCTTGATTAGAATCCTGGGCTCCAAAACCCAAACTTGCAATCAGGAGAGAAACATGTTTTATATGAATTGTGTAATAAATAAAGTAATAATCTGTAAGTTTTGAAGAATATAGGATGTCTTTTCAAAAAAATACATTATTACTTTACAGCTTGAGTAATATATCGTGTTCTTTGTACAGAAAAGATATGTGCAGTTGGCTCCCAGTGTTGACTCCTGGGTGTGAGTCATGAACCAGCCCACTCTGCACACCTATTTGAATATTAAACTATAAAAGCCACTACAGGCCCCCTCAAGCCCTCACAGTGCTTGCACTGACGAAAGAAGCGCCTCCATCGTGTGTGTGTGCACACGTGTGTGTGTGTGTGTGATTTACAGCACAGCTTCCTCCCAATTAATTTTCAAAACAGTCTCACTGAATCTCCACTCTTTCTACCCTTTGTTATCCTCTATCTAGATGAAGAATCAGAAGTCATGACCAATTCTTGAGTATTTTCTTCGAAGAATTGCATATGGATTTTAATTGGCCAGGAAGAAAAGAAAGGGAAATTTCAATTGAGAAACTATTATAGTTTATGCATGATGCTATTTATTGTTATATACATTTTTCTTATTTAATTCTCATTGCAAGCTTATAGAGTTGCCATTTTCATATTCATTTTTACAAACAAAGATTTTTAAAAAGCAAGACAAGCAAGGGAGAAAGAGATAATCTGGAATTGTTTACTTCTCTTACAATATTGCATCCAGAAGATCATATTAAATCTTAAAAACTTTTTGTCCACACTTTCATAAATAATAAATTCCACATTGAAGATGGAATAACTGAAACAAATAAATAAATATTAATAAGAGAATGTTCTCTAGGGAATCAATCTTCTTGTTCCTCTTGATTCTAGGTGGGACCCTATAAGATCATTGCTAATCCTAAAATTCAGGTCCCAGAGGAAAAAAACCTCTGCTACAAGAAATGTATAATAAATAAATGTTCAATGCTCTTATGAAATCATAAGAAACAAAAGATGAACAGTCCAGGAGAAAGATAGGCAAATGATACTATTAAGAGGGGATCTGTGAAGGTAAGATGGGCAGAGAGAAAAGCTCCAATTTCCCCAGTCCTAACACAGATCTTCTCTGTGTCTCAAACCTCTATGATCACACTCTTCGTCAGCCATGATAAAAACATTAATTATGGAAAAATATAGGACCGATTTTTAATAATTAAGGAAGGGTGGGGGATTAGAGCAAGTAATATTAAAACACTGCAAATAAGAGAGAAAAAATAAAAAGGAATAAAATACGGGTTAAAATAGAATGAAAAACTCAACAAAGACAAAAGATTAATAGTCAAAAATAATAAAAGAAATAAATGGTGTTTCAAATAAAGTAGAAAAGGCTAGAGGTCAATGAGATTAAAGACTAAATATCTAAAAGCAAAAGAGATAAAGGATAAAAATTCCTGAAATAAAATTTGAGATAAAACTCACATAAATATAGGAGATTAAGGATTAAGAGCAAGAATTAGGAGATATAAAAGCAAAAGTAAAAAATATATTTAAAAATCACTATACAGAGGATTAAGGAAAATTATGTATAAAGACCTGAAAATGAAAGCTGAGCATTAGAGAAATCATTGGAAGAAAATGGTAGAGCAGGAGAGTGGACCCCAATAAAGGGTGACACAGAAACACTGTTGACAGCCCTCGGTCTGAACCTTTTTTTCCTCATGAGGAGCTTCCCTGTAACTGGGGTGGTGCTTGCAGGTAGAGCACACAGCGGGTGGGGAACAATTTACAGATATATTCTGTGAATCTCCCTAAAGCATAAAACAAGAAATTCCTAGCAGACTGATCTCTAGACACTCCTCAGTCAAGCCCCACTGAGAAGTTGCAGTTCCAAAAGCAAAGGCTAGAGGAAAAATGGTCAAAGCCAATAAAATAAGAAGTCATAGGGAAGGGGTGAATATGGATTTTTAAAAACCCACACAGAGGATATGCTACTTGATTTTAGCACGAGAGGAAAGGAGAGAGAGAGAGAGAAACATTGATGTGAGAGAGAAACATTCATCAGTTGCCCCCTGTACAAGCCACAACTGGGGATCCAAACCATAACCTAGGTACGCTCCCTGAGCAGGGATTTAACCTGCAACCTTTTGGTGTGTGGGACGATGCTCTAACCAACTAAGCCACCCAGCCAGGGCTGAATATGGATTTAAAAACAAAAACAAAAACAAAACCAATCTTTTATACCATCCTTGGAAAGAGGCAAATACAGGCCATTTACAAAAAGGCATTTTTACACAGAGGTTAACAAATATGGGACTGATAGCTCAAATAACTGGTACAGGTAATATTTTCATCGTTGTCAAAAGGACTTGGAAGATATAAAGTTGGCAGAATATAGTAGAAAAGAATTTGCAGACACGCCTAGGTTCCAGTTCTAGCTCTGCTGCTAGCAGCTCTGAGACCTTAGGTAAAGCACCTTAAGTTCTTGCATCTTACTTTGCTTTTACATCTCTAAGAAGAATAAAAAGGGTTAGATCTGATATTCTCTAAAACTAACACTTGAGTTTCATTTTAATAAAATGAATTTTTGCCATACACTGAATATTGGGCTGAATCTAGATCTGTAAACAAGGGTCATGGATCTAGATCTGTAAACAAGGATTGAAACTATAATGCTTAGAAGGGCTGGCAGGTAAATGAGAGAAATGACCAGGCCTGAGACACCAAGGGCTGTGAGCAACTGGAAATCTGTGTCTCCTTGAAAGGTCAGGGTACTTCTCAGCTATACATAGCAGTTGTCATGTTGAAATGTAGACAGCCAAATCTTCCAATTTTTCTAGAGAAGTCAGAAAGTTTTAAATGTAAAATCTCCTGGTTTTTACATATCATCAACTAACTTAAAATTCTTAAAAATCATTGGGTGAACCAGCTGTGTAACACCTGCTAGCTCAAAGTGGCCTCTAGATCACTGTTTACAAACTCCACTGATCTGTAATACCTCAGCTATTACATCTGCCTCAAACAGGCTCACAAGTGCTGTTTTAATGACCTTGGAGCTAATTCCAACAAGTGTATCATGTCTGGTTCTACTACCTATTTTTTTCTTCTAATTATGAGTCACATTTTCTTGATCTTTATGTATAATTTTTATTTTTATTCTATGTGAGGCATTATAGATGCTATATTGTTAAAAGTCTCAACGAGGTGGGGAGTAACATCCGAAAGATGGAAAATACAAATACCCAGGTCTTGTCCCCAAAGGAAACACCAACTTAACAATCACATACAGGTCAAATTATATTTTTGAGACCTCCTGATAACAGTTAAGAGGTTGCAGCATGAGTGAGGGCAAAGCCAAGAAGAGCTGCATCAAAGTGGTTAGAAAAGCCCATTGCAAGTGATTACCGGTGACCCGTACCTACACAATGTGATGTGACTGAGAGAAAACTCCCAGCTCCCAGCTTCTCCCTTAGGAGGAAATGAAAAGAGTGAAAAGTGACTGGCTTTTGGGGTAATTCCCAAGGCACTTGTTTCTGAAACACTTGACTTAAAGGGCTGAAGGGAATGGTAATATAATTTGAATACCAGGTTGGGGGCTGCTGAGAACAAAAATGAGTATTACTGCTTGCTATAGAACCAGAGAGGTTACAATACTACAGAAAGACATGGGGGAAGCAAGAAATCACAGACTTGTGTTAGGGATCTCTAGGGAAAAAAAAGGATTCATGTACATGTAGAGATCTATTTTAAGAAATTGTCTCACACAGTTATCAAGACTGATAAGTCTGAAGATTGCAGGGCCATTTGGGAAACTGGAGACTCGGGATAGCTGATGGTGTTGTTACAATCTGAAGGCCAACAGGCTCGAGACCCAAGAAGAGCTAATGTTTCAGTTAGAATCCAAGGGGAGAAAAAGAAAACCCGTGTCCTGATTTGAAGGCAGTAGACTAGAGAAATGCACTTTTATTAGGGGGAGGGTCAGGTTTTTTTGTTCTTTTCAGGCCTTCAACTGAATGGAAGAAGCCAAGCCACATTAGAGAAGTCAATTTGTTTAACTCAGTTTACTGACTTAATGTTAACATTAATTTCATCCCAAAATATCCAGAGTAATGTTTGATCTTACATGAACGCACTCCATGGCCCAGTCAAGTTGACGTCACAGTGTTCTTCAGAAGAAATAGGGTAGCCTCTTGAGTTTGGAAATTAAAAGCACAAGTCCAGAGAGGACAAATACCTGAAAAAGTTTACAAGGCCACAGAATCTCTAGCTGGACTGACTGGTGAAGTTCTTTACCTGTAGTAAACCAGTCCTTAAAGACTGGAATTAGTGGCTATTTTTTCAAATGCCCGAATCTCAACAAAGATCACAAAGCATATAAAGAAACAGGGAAACATGGTTCAACCACAGGGTCAAAATAAAGCTCCAGAAACCAACTCTGAAGAAATGGAGATTTATGAACTTAAAATAATCATCTTAGAGATGCTCAATGAGCCAGAAGAACATAGATAGAAAACTAAACATAATTAGGAAACAGTGCATGAAAAAAATAAGAATAGCAACAAAAATATAAAAGCTCTTTAAACGAACCAAAAAGAAATTCTGAAGCTGAGGAATACAATTACTGCATTTAAAAACTCACTTAAGGGTTTCAAAAGAAGACTCAGTGAATTAAGAAGAAAGAAGCAGCAAACTTTAAGATAGGTCATTTGTATTATAGAGTCAGAGAGGCAAAAAGAAAAAAAGAATAAAGTAAAGTAAGAGAGCGTAAGGGACTTAACGAGATACCAATAAGCAGACCAATATATACTTCATAGGAACCACAGAATGAGAAGAAAGACAGAAAAAAAGGCAGAGATAAACATGTAGAAATAATGGCCAAAACTTAAGTTTGAGGAAGAAAATGGACAAATTCAACAAGTTCAACATACTCTAATTAGGACAAACCCCCCAAAAAATGCACAGCAGAAGCATTATAATGAACTTCCAAATGTCAAACACAAAGGGAGAATGTTGAAAGCAGTAGGAGAAAAGAGACTCACACATACAAGGGAGCTCCTATAAGAAAACAAGCAGATTTCCCAGAAGTCCAGTAGGCCAAGGGGAGTGGGATGGCGTGTTGAGAGTACTGAAAGAAAGAGACAGCCCACCAAGAATACTGTATTAGGCAAAGACATCCTTCAAAAATGAAGGAGAAATTCAGAATTTCCAAGATAGACATACCCTACAAGAAATGCAAAACGGAACCTTCAAGTTGAAAGAACAAGATTCTAGATGATAAAAGTAAACCATATAAAAACAGTAAAGCTCTCTGCTAAATCTAAATATTAGACATATTAAAATTCTGACAGTTGTAATATTGGTGAGTCAATCACTCTTAATTCTGATATAGAATTTAAAAACAAAAGCATAAAGTAACTATAAATCTATGTTAATAGATACATAATAAAAAACATAATTTGTGACATCAACAGTATAAAGTAAGAGAGGCAGAGATGTAAAGGAGTAGAGTTTTGGATGTGATTGTAGTTAAGTTATTGGATTAACATGGATTGTTATAACTTTATGATGTTTTGTGTAGCTCCACAGTATCTACAATGGAAAATACCTATTGGAAGATAGACTGAAGGAAATGAGAAAGGAATCAAAGCATGCCACTACAAAAAAATCAACAAAACAGAAAAAAAGGAAGAGACAAAAAGAGAAACAAAACAGCTGCAAGATATACAAAAAACAATAAAATGACAATATTAAGTCCTTGCCTATCACTAATTACTTAAAGTATAAATGTGTTAAACTCCCCAGGCAAAAGACATAGATTGAGTGAAGAATAATTTTTTAAAAAACAGTATTTTTGGCTGTCTACAAGATACTCAGTTTAGATCTCAGGACACACATTGGCTGAAAGTGAAAGAATAGGAAAAAATATCCCAGGCAAATGGTAACCAAAAGAGAGCAAAACTAACTATATGAAATAGGTGGAAACAGAGCAAATAAAGTAAAAAATGATCACCAGGGGCAACAGAAGACAATACATAATGATTAAAGGGTCAGTTCACCATCAAGCAGACCAACACACCATACACACTGTGGGAGGCACAGAATGAGAAGAGAAAAAGGCAGAGAGCCTATCTGTAGAAATAAAGGCAAAAAACTTCCTAAATCTGAGGAAGGAAATGGACAAATTCAATAAGTTCAACAAATCGTCATATATTTATAACAATTATAAATGTTAGCACCTGACATCAGAGCACTCGAATATATGAAACAAGTTGTTCAATTGGTATAGAGCTTTCCATTTTGCAAAATGAAAAAGATAGAGATTTGTTGCACAACAATGGGAATGTGGTTAGCCCTACTGAACTGTATACACTTAAAAATGGTTAAGGTGTACATTTTATGTTATGTGTTTGTTACTGCTAGTTTAAGAAGAAATCTCTATAGTGTTTTCCTTCTTTGAAGACCGTTGATGGGTCTCTTCATCTGGCAGACAGCAACTCTATTTGATCCTTTCGAGACTTGGTTTTAGGCTCTGTTAGAACATGTCGAGAGGAGCCCATGCTCCGAGGCAAGGAAAATGAAAGCCCTAATATATGGCATTCTTCTCATCACAACTGAATGCACAATGCCCAGTGTATTCATTCAGAATAAGTTCCTTTTACTCTGGCTCACTGAACTTCTAATGCCTCTCAGCACTCTTCAACCTCTAAAATCTCCATTTGTCTCACAGCCCTTAAGCAGTTCTCTTATGAGCCCATGGAATCTCCTTGCCACGTGCGCAGCTTAGTATTTGCCAGTGGCTCAAAAAGACCTTGGTAAAGATTTCTGAAGCTCCATCTCTAAACAGCTACCTTTGCTCTCCCAACATGCTGCACAAACTCCAGACACCACTACAAACATCTTAATTCCTGCCTTGGCCACCAGGGAGCTCTGTTTGGGTTCTATTTCATTGCGCTATGGTTTAAAAAGCTCTCCTAATCAGAAAGCCAGGGTAAATGCGTGTCCTTTGCCTCAGGTGTTTCCTTCCTTTTAAGGACAACAGTCCAGTAGTTTATTGTTAGATGTCTCAAAAGAGTTGCTATACGGGGTCCAGCACAAATAACGTCCCTTTTTATTACAAAATCATAAGCATGTAATTCTATAACATAACAATATCACACTCAAGCACACCATGTGACATTTTAGGCAAGATATTCAAATTAAAACTATACATTTTTAGACCCATATTATTACCCTACCAACCACACTCAAACAGGCCTTACTTCTGCTGGAACCTGTATATAATTTTTTGAATTTTACATTTGTTTCTGTCTGAAGAGTAAGTCTTATACTCATAACTATTATTGTTAGGATTGGGAATTTGTCATTTTAAGTCTATTATAAAATTTTACGCCTAACACTCATCATTACAGAATAATTTTTGTTTCTTTGTGAGGATTTTTAGTCTTTTGTCTCCCCCAACTCTTCCACTATAACATAGCCTCCATGAAAACAGTGACTCAGTCAGTCTTAGTCAACTTGGATCTTAGTGCTTAGAATAGAGCCTGGTACCAGGGATCAAACAAGAAATATTTATTTAATGGAGTAAAATAAAACAAATGAGTAAATTATTAAATAATTATGCATAGCCAAAATTTGTTTCAGAAAATGTTAAATATTTTACAATGAAAACATAAAAGGAGAGTTCCAGCCAAGATGAAGGCATAGGTAGAAATACTTCTCTTCTTCACTCAATGAAAAGAAGGATAATGACCAATTTAGAAACAATAAACAACCAGAACTGCCAGAATAGCAAACTACATGGAACTCTGACAACCAAGGACTTAAAGAAACATTCATCCAGACTGGTAGGAGGGGCAGAGATGAGCAGCCTGGTGGGCAGAGAGGACCTACAGTAAGACTACAGAATGCAGAGTGAGGAGGGGCTGGCCAAATAGGAAACTTAAGACTCAAAACCTCTAGCTGTAAAATCCTGTGCAGGTTGCAAAAGTGGTGGAAACTCCCAGACTCACAGGAGAGTTTGTTGGAAAGTGGGGCTAGAGTGGAGTAAGTGAGCAACATCATTCCCTCTCTAACCCCTCCCCTTAGACAGTGCCACAACGCCACAAAGATGAAACAAAAAAGGGAGCAAAATATACAGGGAACCAACAGCGAATGGAAGGAAACCGGGACTCACATCAATGATTTGGAACAAAAGGAAGAAATAAACATTGATCTGGAGAAAGAAGAATTCAACAGAATGAAGAAACAAGAATTCAAAAAAATGAGAGGCCTAGGAACCTCTGGGACAATTTTAAGTGCTCCAACATCTAAATCATAGGGCTGCCAGAAGGAAAAGAGGACGAGCAAGAAATTCAAAACTTATTTGAACAAATAATGAAGGAAAACTTCCCCAATCTGGCAAAGGAAACAGACTCTCAGGAACTTCAGGAAGCCCAGAGTCCCAAAGAAATTAGACCCAAGGAGGAACACACCAAGGCACATCATAATTAAGTTACCCAAGATGAAAGATAAGGAGAGAATCTTAAAAGCACCAAGAGGAAAGAAGAGAGTTACCTACAAAGGAGTTCCCATTAGACTATCAGCTAATTTCTCAAAAGAAACCTTGCAGGCAAGAGCAGGCTAGAAAGGAGTATTTGAAGTCATGAAAGGCAAGGACCTACATCCCAGATGACTCTATCCAGCAAAGCTATCATTTAGAATGGAAGGGCAAATAAAGTGCTTCCCAGATAAGGTCAAGTTAAAGGAGTTTATCATCACCAAGCCTTTATTATATGAAATGTTAAAGGGACTTATCTAAGAAATAGAAGATCAAAAACTGTGAACAATAAAATAACAACAAATATAACTATCAACAACTGAACCTAAAAAACAAAAACTAAGCAAACAACTAGAACAAGAACAGATGCACAGAAATAGAGACCACATGGAGGGTTATCAGTGGGGAGGGGGAGGGGGAGAATGCGGGTGGAAAGGTGCAGGGAATAAGAAGCATAAATGGTAGGCATAGAATAGACAGGGAGAGGTTAAGAACAAGGTAGGAAATAGAGAAGCCAAAGAACTTATATGTAGAACCCATGGACATGAACCGAGGTGGGGGGTGGGGGGAATGTTGTAGGGTGGGGGGTGCAGGGCGGAGGGTAGATAAAGGGAAGAAAAAAATTGGGACAACTGTAATAGCATAATCAATAAAATATACTTAAAAATAAATAAATAAAGAAGGAAAGAGAGAAGAAAGAGAGAGAGAGAGAAAGAATATATAAAAGGGTACATAAGTAGATGGTGAGAATGTATGCTAAATCCACAGTACTGGAGATGGAAGTAAGAAGAGAAATAAGGGATTAAAAAATTAATTAAGAAGAAATGGAAAGAAAATGAGGAAAAGAGAAAATGAGGAAGAGGGTAGTTTGCAGAATTTCAGAGGAAAATAGGAGCCAAAAAGAAAGTTCAGAGAATAAATGAAGGAAGTAAAGGAAGGAGAAGGAAAGAGAGTATTGTTTTATTTTCTAATACAGCAAACATATTATGCACTGCCTTTGTGTTTTAATACAAAATCCTACGGGTACAAATACTAAAAACAATCTAGTTATTTTCCTCAAACATCTCTGTCCTTAGTAGGAGAGATGACATGTAAAATATATATAAATATAATCCAAAATAAATTATAACAAGTCCTATAAGATAGTACTGTGGGAACACAGTGATATCAAAACCCTGCCTGGGGGTCTGGGAAGGTTTCTTGGAGAAGGTGACTAAATTTGAAGGACAAACAAAATTTCAGCAGATGGTGTAAGAGGAAACAGTGTGAAGTATCCAGGAGGAGAAAGAATGGGCATGAACCAGAAATTGTGAAATTTTCTGATTGGCGTTTTAACCATGTCTGAAGGTCACTGGTGGGAAAATAGGTTGGAAAGGCAAGTTTAAGTCTCATTGAAGAGCCTTGACTATTGTGCTAAAGTTTGAACTTTAAGTTCAAACTTTTAACCTTTGGGAGCCCCTGAAAATTTTTCAGTGAGGAAGCAGTAAGATCAGAGCAGTGATTTTAGAATATAAAGTAGAATAGAAAAGGGAGGAAATAAGTCAAAAGAGATAAGGCAACTTTATTTAAACTTTTTTTCTTGAAAAAGCACTTCAGGCACTTAGGTCTAGAAATGATAGAAAAACAGATGGAAAGCTGTTTGCACTGGAAATTATGTTATCACTCAGTTTTCATCCCACTTGAAAGAGCATGCCTGTTGTTATTCTAAGGATCTCTTTCATTTCGAGCGGTCTTCTTTTGGAGACCCTGAGGGCTGATATTGCTGACATCTGCCTCCCTGAGTCCCTTTGCCTCGATAGGAATTAAAGCTCGTAGGTCTGTGTGTTTGAAAACTCTGTTACCCTAAAGTAAAAAAATAAATGGAAAACCATCAATTCTTAGGAAACAGCCCTTCTCTGCAGTAAGAGAAAATAGAGGATTATATTCTCACGCTCTGTTTTATTTACAGGATTAAGTTGGATTTGGTGTACAGAATATATCTATCTCAATAAAATTCAAGTGTTGCAAGGAAGAAAAATAGCATTTGTTTTTAAATGGAATTGCTTTTCATTTTGGCATCAGGGTGATTGGGCATCCAGGCATGTTTGCCTCTCTCTTTTCACAGGAAGTCATTCTAAATGTATGTTGCAACTAAGGAGTTTTTTTGTTGTTTGTTTGGTTTTTTTGCAAAAGAAGGACTTTAGGGTTAGCTCTTAAAAATTACTTCTAAGTCATTTCAAGTGTTTGAAATGTCTTTCAGTTATACTCATTCAGATTGACTTGGTAATCATGGGCAATCATTGTTTTTGGTAATACTCTACAGTGTTAAAAAATAATTGCTATACCCAGCACAATCTGAAAAGAGAGCTAATGGGATGGTAAGTTACTTAATTTTGAGACAATTCAATATATATATATAACATATAATCACTCACCTATGCATACAATAGAAGAGTGTTAGTAAGAGTAAAGAACACTTTACATTGGCACATCTGATATTTCATACCTGTTGGGGAGTTTCTTCTATCACACTTTACCTTCCTCTTTTAGCAACTATCTTCACTATTCCTGTGTTGACCATAAATCAGTTGCACTCATTGCTCCCAATGGATATTCTTCAATGTGTTCTCCAATAGGTGAATATTTTTTATTGACCACATTAATCAATTCCTTAACTTGTAGATCTCTTCAATTTCCCATCTATAGATTATGGAATTTAAAAGGGCCCTTAGGAAAAAAAATATGACTGGACAAATACAGAGAAAACCTAATAATCGGGACATTAGACCTTCAAATCAAATTTACTATGTAGCCAATCCTATTAAACTGTTAAGACATTAGCTGTGAGGAGGACAAAAAAAAAAAAAAATCAGAAACCAAAAACCCAAAGTCACTAAAAAATGTAACGTGACTGATTGTACACAGGGCTATAAGTGCTCTTTGTCAATTGAAACATATTTTCCCCAGAAAGGCAGTTGCTGGGATTCTTGCAATCAACTATTCCTGTAGAACAAGTGTGATAAAACCACTGTATGGTCCTTACATGTTTAAATGGCCAGAAAAACTTCAAAGAATAATATTTCAAGACATGTGAATATTGCCCTGACCGGCATGACTCAGTGGGTTGGATGTTGTACTGCAAACTGAAAGGTCTCCAGTTCGATTCCCACTCAGGGTACATGCCTGGGTTGTGGGCCAGGTCCCCAGTCGGGGGCATACAAGAAAGGCAACTGATTGATATTTCTCTCTCACATCAATACTTCTCTCCCCTCCTCCCTCCCTTCCCCTCTCTCTAAAAATAAATAAATAAAATCATTAAAAAAGCTGAATATTATATGAAATTCAAATTTCAATGTCCATCAATAATATTTAGGACCAAATATTTATTTCATCTCTATAAAAATGAGCGTAACAGAGCCACACTCATTCATCTTTGTATTACACATGACTACTTTCTTACTACAAGGGCAGAGTTGAAGCGCTGTGGCAGACTTAGCAGCCCACAAATTCTGAAATATTTTTTATTTGGCCCTTTACCAAAAAAGTTTGCCAAACCCTGCTGTAGAATAAGAGCCAGTTGTTCATGGGACTCTTTTTATTGCTTTCTGGTTGGATTAGCTAGAACTCTTGCCTGTGACTGACAGAAACCCAACTCAAATATGGTTTAAGCAAACCGGAGGACTTTTTAGGCCATGTAGCTCAGGAGCAGATTTGGTAACAGGCATGACCAGATTCAAGGATGGACTTCTGACCTAATCAGGGACAATCAGTGATCTCTCCTGTGACTGACAGTCACATCCTGAGAGAAAGATGCTGGCCACACTCTCCTGCTAGTGTTGCTACCTGGAGTGTATGAGGCTTATAGCTCTCCCCGGTGGTGACAAAGATGGCCATCAGGCAGGTTAAGTTACCAGTGGGAAGAGCTCATCCATCTGTTTTCCAGTAACTGCAGCAAAAGCCCCAAAGCTAACTCTACTTGTTCTCTTAATTGAGTGCAGTCCAGCATTTCATCAAGCGAAGTACATGGGCTGAGCGTGAGGAGGGGTGTTTGTGCAAAGAAAAATTGGGAAAGATGAGAAATATCTACCAAGCAGAAAAATCCAGCAGATGGTCACTATAATAAGAAAGGCATTTGTTCTTCCATTTTTATAGGTAAGCATACCTAATCTCAAAAAAGTTAACAGACTAATTCAAAATTACCCAGCTGGAAAGCACAATCTGTCTAACTCTTGGTCCATACGTTTTATCAAACCCTGCTGCTTTCCCAAAGAGTAGTATTCAGGTGCCAAGTGTGCATATATCAGCCTGATGGAAAGTTTTGAATCTCCCAGAGATTAGGTTTCTCCGGGTCCTGGCAAGGTAGCTCAGTTGGTTAGAGCATCATCTCAATTCACCAAGGTTGCGGGCTCGATCCCTGGTCAGTGTATGTTCAAGAAACAACTAATGAATTCATAAATAAGTAGAACAACAAATCGATGTCTTTCGCTCTCCCTCCCTCCCCCTTCCTCTCCCTCTCTCTCTAAAATCAATCAATAAAAAAAATAAATTAGGTTCCTCTGATATTACATAAGTATCTCCTGTCCAGTACTCTGCCCTGTACATGTATGCAAATCTATCTTTATGAAATTAACCTCAACCATCTAGCAAGGCCCGAGGGAGAGGAACTTAGAGAACAGATTAGTCTGGTGCAAGGGAAGGAACATGGGAGCAGCAAAATTTTTAGAGCGGAGGATGTCACGCTGGAAGAGAGTCACAACATCCCATCATCAGAACCCAGGAAATAATTGTGTAGGAAGAGAGGAGGAGAGACAGAGGGAAGAGGAGAGGGGTGGAGAGAAAAGGGAGGGACAGAGAAGAGGGGAGGGGACAGGAGGGAAGAGGAGGAAAGGAAGGGGAAATACTTGGTTCCTGAGAGGTAGGGGTAAATATACACTGAAAAGGGGCTTGAGAAGAGCTGCTGAAAGTCAATTTCTGTCTATTTAACAATTTTGCCCCAGCAGGATCCTGGCATACTCCCCAGGTGTAAATTGGTCTCTATCCAGAGTGTGTACTGGGAGTGGAATCAATATGCTAGACATTTCTATTTGCATTAGGCAAGCAATGATTTCTTGATAGCTTTCTGAGGATAATAAAAGCACACAGCTCAGCAAGGGTGACTCACTTGGTGAGTCAGTTTTTTAATGCTGTCTTTTTATAAGTCATCACTCAAATCAAGTTCCAGTGTTATGCCAGTGATTGGGCCCCATTTCAACCCAACTCAGAGAGTCTTCCAGCTCAACTCTCTCTGGCCCCCTGCCCAGTTCATCCTTTACTTTGGGAGAAGGTACTTGGCATTCGAATGCACAGAATATGACAATCTTGGATGCTACGGCCAAAAGAAGTGAAAAGTTGCCATCTCTGCAGTTTTGTATTCAGTTTCCAGATGCGCAAAATGCCTTAGCACCTTCATTGTGAATTCAATCCAATTCCCAAACATTGAAAACAGCAGGAATGTAACAAAGCAGACATTTAGTGAACAGTGAGCTGAATGCTGATTTGCCCAGAAAACATGAACTAGATGTTAAATAAATGTCAATATTCATCAAACTGCTTTCCATTTCCAGACTTGAAAATTTGAACTCCCCATTAATTCTTTAGGAGTAAAAGCATAACCATAAGCAGACTTTTATTAATTCGGCTCCTCCACTTGTTGTCTCATTCAATTTTGAGCTCTGACATTTCTTGAAAGGATGTAATTCTTTTAAATTGAAGAGAAACGTTCCAACACCTATCAGACAAAGGTAAGTCTGGCATGTCAGGACTGTAAACAGGTAAATCATGCTGCCAGCCCATCCATCACCCTTTCCCACGGCAGTCACTTGTACCGTGTCAGTAGCTCCAGACTGATGGGCGAATTAGACTTTCTAAGAAAAAGAAATGTGATCAACATGAATCCTATAATATGTCATGGGGAAAAATCATTTTTCCTATTCATTCTCTGCTTAAATTCTTTCCTCTCAAGCTTAATAGTGGTGCACCCCAGGCAGGGTAGAGAAAGTGGTCCTTTTGAAGACTGAATGGGCTGTGATGAAATCAGCAAGGGGACGACTAATACGAGAGAATGTGGGCCAGAGCTGGTTAAGATGAAGGCAGAGCAGAGGCTGCTGATGGGAGAATGAGGGCTTCCAGGGTCCATTTTGCCCCTCAGGAGCAATGTCATTGGGAAAAAAAGAGTTTGCTCTGGGCTCCAGGGTAGCATTTTGAGTTCAAAAAATGGTAACTGGCAGGCTGTGCAGTGGCTCTTGTCTGTCCATCTCTTTTTCCAGTAACGGAAAGCATGGCTCTCCTCCCCTGCTTTCAGACTGTGTGGTTCACACAGGCCGACCACAGCTTTTTTGCCCTACTCCTCACTACTCATGTTTTGAGTCTTTGATCAAACTGACCATAACGTAACCTATCCCCTTGGCTTCAGCGATTGATTCATGGTTGGGTGAGCAACCCAAGGTGGTCCAATGAGAGCCCAAGTGTTTCTTTGTAGGTACTGGAAGAGACCCAATGACATTTTCCCCATTTCCCTCATATTGCTAAACTAGCAGATTGAAAATTGGGTGCAGTAACCTTTCTCACTTTCAGGGAAGAGTCTGCTCCAGAATCAGACCAATATAGGGCACAAAGGACCTGTGTTACAGACACACAAAGATGACAGAATCCCTCAAGTACCTGAAGCACACCATGCCTGGTTTCCCTTGAACTTCCTAGTTACATAAGCCAATAAATCACTCCCTTTTTAATCTTGCCTGAGCTGAGTTTTTGTTGATTTTTTTCTTACTTGCAGCTGACCTGATTTACACAAGTTATTTATTTTCATTTTCATCCTGGATTACAATAGGAAGCCGACAAAAGGAAAAAGAAATATGAGGAGGATAAGGAGAGATTCTGCATTGCTGTCAAAAACAGGTATTCTGCAAATAATCTCCCACTTGGGAGACCAAGAGAAGAGATCTTTTGTTTGTCAGCAAGCTGTTTTTCCTTGCCTTGAAACTGTTGCAGGAGGATTATTATCTCAAGAGAATTTTCTCCTGTACATTTTATTACTCATCCTATCTTCTAGGGCACTCTCAGTTTGAATGAATTCTGATACTTTAAGATAACCTGTCCAATTTTAGTATGACAATATAATCTTCAAAATAATCTGTAGGTTCTAAATGACACCTGTGTTAAGACTGAGTCATTGCACTGGAAAAGCTTATAATGAGTAATCACGATCTGTTATATATAATGTGCCTCTAAGTCTTATTTTTATAAGCCTCTCATCTATAGCTATTCTTTCCAGAAATAACCACTATCAGTTTTTTTCCTATGTGTGAACACAGCAAAGAAATTCTATTGTCCTGTCATTTAGGTAATGAAGATTTGCATAATGATGCTTTCTTAAGCATTTTACCTGGCTATAGTATTTTTGTTGTTTTTCAAAAAGAAGGAGAGGAAAGTGAAACAAACAACTGACCAGTTCTGAGTAGAAGCCAATATTCCCTTGGACTCTTTTTCTTTTCCAAGAGCTATGAGTCACAAAGCAACTGAGCTTATGAATCACTATGCCCAGCACAGAGCACATTTAGAATAAGGTTGCCTTCAGTTGCATTTATCATTTATATTAAAAAGATCTCCTTAGAACAATCCAAATCACTAACTTATCTACCATTTTTAAACCATGTTTAATTGGCTTAGAGATTTTAAAGTCTAGTGAACAATGAAAATCAGGAAACATAGGTTAAAGTCTTGGTTCTGGATAAATTGCTGAACATCTCTGGACCTCTTTCCCCTCTGAATGTGACATAGGACCAAATTGTACCCTGGACTTCGATTGCATCCATGACAACATCGGATGTGGATTATAGTCAAAGTTGGCCTGACTTTTGTGGTCAAAATAGTTTCATTTAAATAGTACTTCTTGAGGAGCTGGAAAGACAATTCAGTAACTTATTTATATTAACCTATAGATTCTGCCTACATAACACCAAGAATCTAATTTAAAGTGAAAAAAATAGGTTAATTCAATTGGTTTTCACACAACTCCTATTTATCAAGGTGACCAGCATGTTCCTCTAACACAGGTGCATTTAACTAGCAATTAATTAAGGTTAAGGCGACTACTTTTGGTTTTTTAGGGTAAAGGTCCTCCTCAGTGTCAAGCTGCATATTTGCTCAGGCATTAAGTCACAACCTGAGGGTTTCCAGCTTTGGGGGGCCTTTTTCTCTTAAATAATAGAAAATTTTTGGCTTATCCCTCATTTTCTACTATCAGTCTTGATGACTTAGATGCATTGTGTGTCTTTTCCGTCGCCCGTGTGATTGTCAATCTTTGGCATGCTTCACCCTCTGGCAATCTCTCCCACACTTGATTTCCTATGTAGCTCCGTGACTTTGCTTTTGGAAGTGGCCAGGTCCTCTTCCTGAGCAAATGGGAATAGCACAGGATTTAGAACAATGAGAACTGGAGTCTTACCCTAGCCTGGGCTTTGATCCCTATTGGCTTTGTGACAGTAAGCAAGACATTTTGCCTCATTCACTTTGGATTTCATACATAAAAAACAGGAATAACCATGCGATTCATCTTGTAGCAAATTTAAAAGTCTTCAGCAAAGTAGAAACATATTATAGTGCATTAACAATGACTGGTTGACAAATGCTAAAGTTCGGTCCACTGTGCCCCACAACAGGCTGATACTGCCATCTTGCAATGATATAACACTTCACTATTTATTAAACTTTCTGGAGTTCTTTTTGCCCAGGGTAGGAGCATGTGGAGATACTGTGCTTCTGTTGCTTAGCATATATACGTTCCAAAAACTTTGAGGGGATCTCAGGACCACCAGTTTGCACTAGTTTGGGGGAGCGTATCTTCTCCTACACGGATCTCGCAGCCAGACTTATCAGTCAGCTCACATGGTCATGGCTATTAAGTGCTTTGAGTGCAACGCCACGCGTTAAGGAAATTAGCCTGGTCTCAGAACTGATTCATATCCCACTTTCATACCTATATGACAGCTAAAGAGTAGTTCCTGGTATCCATCTCCCCCTAACCCTGTGTTTTTCAAAATGACTGCATATTAGAAATGACCAAGGACCTTGAATTCCCTGGATTACCTCTCAACCTACTGAATCAGAATCGTTCAGACTGGAGTTACCAGATAGAATAAGATCTTTGGTTCATTTCTTCACTTTGGGTCTGTCTTCCCTTCCCTTCAGGTCAAAAATCCACTTACTCTCTAATCGTCATCCCAATATTACAGGTACACAAAGCCCATGAACCAGAACCCGGGACACTGCTTCCAATTTCACCATCCCTACTCTGCAGGTGTGGAAATGGAAACTCAGAAATGTTCAATGAATTGCCTCAAAGTGGATAAAGAGCAGGTAATATGGAACCTTCTTAATAAATGCTTTTTCATTAGTTATAAGTATTTCATAAGTATTTGTGATTCTATAGATTAAATATAAGGTTAATTGAATTATTTCTTCAGCTGAATAGTGCATGAGTGGGACTCATACAATGAGAAAAGCAACTCTCCATTACACTCGCCATCATCCGCTCAACTCTGCTCTTAGAGGTCGTTGCCATTTATTCAGTGAAATCTAGGGAAGGTCCCATAACTTTCCTGGTGATTATTAGAGAACAAATCATCCTCTGGTCACTTTTAGTCCCAAGAGTATTCATTTCAAGCATTAAAACGCTCAGTTCTGGCAAAAGTAGAAACTCACAACACCATTCAAATGTAGAGCCTCTCCCTTCCCTGGTTCGGGGATGCTGCAGATAGGGAGGCTTCAGACAGTGGGGTGAGTTTATTTTCCAGGAGGGTGTTTCTGCTCCTCCCTCCCTGCTTACAGGGCTGCTGTTGGCACCTCCAGGACGCAAGCAGGGTGGGAAGAAGTCCCACAGCTGTGGCCATAGCCCTGCCCACAGCCCTCACACACAGTCCAGGATGCCCATGGCTCCCACGTGCAAGCGCCCTGATGCTACACTGCAGGACTTTCTTTGGCCACTGCAGCCCACTCCATGTCATCCAGAGAAGGCCAGAACTTCTGAGGAATTAATGTTCCAAGGAGCAGCCCTCAGCAAGTGACTAACAAGAACTGACAGAGACTCAGCACCGTTGGCTGGAGTAACTCTGAGGTACATTCTTTACTGTAGCCCAGAGCAGGACTGAGCTTCAGTTCCCATAGCAGGAACCTACTCATTTTCTTATGTGTTACTGCCTTCCTTCTCTTCCTTAGCCTCCTGCTGCCTGTGCTACTTGGGATCGCCTCTTAAATAAACTGTTTGCACTCACATCTATGTCCCAGAGTCTGCTTCTCTGAGAAGCCAACTAAAAAAGTAAAAACAGGGCAAACAACATCATAAAACAAAGAGATACATACTATTGGCTTCCTCTGGCTGTAGCAGAGAGTTTAAGTAACTGTCTCTGACCTTGCTGAATGCTTAAAGGGATTCACTCTCTTGGAGGCCGCATACAAGCTCTTCAGAAACCCCTCTATTTCTCGAGCAATCTCATCCTATATTTGAGTTTTTCATGTTTAGGCAACACTCCCCTATAGCTGGCTGCCTATTACTCTGTATTAGCCATGGTTCTCCAGAGAAACAGAACTAACAGTACACATAGATGGCTGAAAGGTCCTTCAATGTGCCATCTGCAAACCAGAGACCTGGGAAAGCTGGTGGTGTAGTTCTCAGTCTGCATCTAGAAGCCTGAGAACCCAGAGCACTGATGGTGTGAGTCCCAGTCTGAAGGTAGGAGAAGACTGGTGTTCCATCTTAAGCTTTAGAGAAGAGAGAGAATTCTACCTTTGTCTACCTCTTGGTTCTATTCAGACCTTCAACAAATTATATAATGCCCACTCAGACTGGGGAGGGCAATCTGTTTTACTCAGGCTACCAGTACAAAAGGTAATCTCTTCCAGAAACACCCTCACAGACACACCCAGAAATGATGTTTAACCAAATATCTGGGCACCCAGTGACCCACTCAAGTTGACATATTAAAACTAATCATCGCAAACTCTTTGTCAGCCCTTGTTTTTTTGGTGGACCACATCATGCAAAAGTGAGAGTTTTGTGGTTCCTTGAAATGCTTTTCATGGCCAAAGTCCCTTTACAATGGCTCCAGGCCTTCCCACTTCTCATGTGTCTCTCACCAGGACAAACCCTGAGATTGCAGACCATTCCCAAAGCAATAATCTCTTTTCTAGCAACCCTCGCCTTCTAGTCCTTAGGCTTTTCCTGACAAAGGTTTTTCATTAGCCTTAAGTTTTCATGGGTCACAGGCTAAGTTTTTCAAGTCTTTCCCTTGAAATCCTCTAATCTTTTATGGTTACAGAGGTTCATCCTCCTCTCCTTCCTCATGGAAACACACTGCATCTCCCTCTGAAGATATCTTATTTCTAATTTCCCTTTCCACAGCCACTTTACTTTCAACCAGCATATATCCTCAAGGGGGTTTACTGGGGCTACAAAACTGATTTCAGCTACCTCTTTCCAAGTCCAGCACTGATGGTCTAGGAATACACATATAGGAGTTTTTGCCAAGTATTGTCTTGAAGCCACAGCTAAAGTTGATGCAGAGTGAGACTCATTTGAACATTTTGTTATGTATACATTATGATTAAGTTTTTATAAAGTTTAATAAATGTTGGTGCCCATATTTTGTGTGGGCATTGTGCTGGGTGAAGAACAAAACCCTGTTTTTGCACTACAAGAACTTCTGGCTTAGTAGAAGAGAGACAGCTAGGTAAACAGGAAAAATAAAATAGTGGAGTTTTATAGTGCACAATCTTATAGGAAGGAATTAATTATTAATTCTATCAGAGAAGAGAGAGGAGTCAGGCAAATAGGACATTGATGAGCTAACAGACTTTGCCAAGTGCACAGGGAGGGGCATGCACACAGCCCACAAAGAAGTGTGAAATGCAATGGAACCCCAAAAGTTTAGTGTTGCTGCTGGTGTGTCAACTTTGCAGGAGAACCTAGAAAGGGATGAGGCTGAAGAAGCAGATAGGAAAGGAATCAAGGTCCTTCTCATAAGTTTAAACTTAAACCTGAAGGTTCTTGGGAATTTTTGAAGAGTTTAAACAGGCTATAGGCTTGTAGAGATTTAGAGATTAGAATGATGACTAACACATCATTGTGAAGAATGGATTGGAAGAAAGCAAAAACAGAAACAGGGAGGCTAGTTAGGAGTCTATGCTGTCCAGGGAACTGGTACCATGGGCTTCACTAATACATTGGTTGTGAAGACAGAAAGGAAATTGTAAAATACATACACTTGAAGACAGGGACTTCGTTTTATTCATTTCTATATCCCCAGTACTTAGAACAGTGTCTGGTGTATAGTAGGCTATTAGTGGGAATCACTGAATAAAGTAGTGAATGACTTGATTAACTAATTGCCCTAGATTAGAGATGAGAAGTTTAGATTGATTTACCTAGCAGAGATAAGGTGGAAGCTCAAGATTTAGGCAACAAATAGAGATACGTTTGGGAAACCATGGCAACAGATGAAATCACTCATGGAGAGCTCTTAGAGTAAAGAAATAAAAAAGATGCTCAGCTTAAATCTGTCCACATTCACCACACTTATTAATCATATCCAATGAGCTCTGCGCAAAGGACTTTGTATGCGTTATCTCAATTGTGCCCACAGAACCAATGAAGGAGCTACATTTCACATAAGAGGAAACAGGTGTAAAGGTTTAAGAATTTGCCAAGGTCACACAGCTGGTAGGTGGGAAAGCAGGAACTCAACTGATTTGATGGACTCCAAGCCTATGCTTCTAACTCTATAAAAGATCTAGAATCTCAAGTGCTGCTTAGGTACTTCAACTGCCCTCCTCAGGCACAGTCTGCACTTACTACTCCGGATGTGTGTTCCGGTAACTTGGGAGAAACAACTCATCTGAGTGACTCCTAGGATAAGACTTAGGTACAAGTGTAGGTCTGGCATTCCTGCAGGAATTGCCTCCCTGTCCACCAAAAAAGGGAAACAATAAGTTCAAAGGGATCAAAGGAAAACCCTGTTTTAACAATTGGCTTTGACCTGGTAGGACATTTATTTCAGAGACTGGAGAAAATCAAAGAAGGATATAGGTCAGTGGTTCTCAGCCCTGGCTGAACATAGACTGATCTGAGGAGCTTTTTAAAAAATACCACTGCCCACCCCAAACTAATTAACTCAAATCTTGGGCAAGACACAGATTCAAAATAAAGATCTCCAGGTAGTTCTGACACACTCCTAGTGTCAACAACAACTGATACAGACAGAGGTAACTTTAAGGTGGGGAAAGCAGGATATTTAGATATTCCACAGTAGATGGCTTCCATTTTTCTGGAGAAGCTAGATCCCTAGGATACACGATGAGACTGAGCAGGTGGGCCATGGATATAATGCTTGAGGAAAATGGCCAAAATTTAGAATAGCACTAGGGAAAAATGGGAAGGGAAGCTGACCCAGGCCAAGAGAGCTGTAAAACAGACAATAGGCCCAGCTGGAATCGAAAACTCTTAACTTTTGGTGGCCCCAATCTTATTGTGTGATGTTTTGCAGGAGCAGCTGCACATGGATGTGGTATCCAGGGATAGACATGTATTGCATAAGGTTAGGGAGGCAGAAGGACCAGAGGAGCCATAGCAGTCACAGACGGGACACACTGTGTAGTCTAGATTGTAGTCTATGTAGTTGAGATTACAAAAGTCTAGGGAAGATGGAATGAATTAAATGCTCAAATATACATTTTGGGGTATTTATTGATATTTCATCACTGGGGAAAAAGAAACATCTAATACTGATAAGAGCAAATAGTTGCCTGAAGACTCATCGATAGTTAGTTTCTTCTACTTGCATCAGGGGCCAGGACCCTCAAGTCCCTGGAGACTCATAATGTGATGACCTCAGGGAGACTGTCTTTCAGTTCCTCCTGGCTTGTATTATACCAGATCCCACTGCTGCTCAAGATACACGACCTCAGTGTGGCCTGTGGCTCTTAACCAAACTTATTTTTGATTTGCAAGTGCTATTTACATGGATTCTATTGATTACTGTGGTGCCCATTTCTCAGATTCTCTCCTGTGATTACTGTTGGGAACTGCCCTGCCTCGTTTCAGAAGCTGTAACCCCCCCATGGCTAAGGCTGAGTCAGAGACCTTGGGACCATAAGCCACTATGGAGACAAAGCTTATCTCCCTGGTAGGGGCACCACCTCTGCCCACTTTACTTTACCCTGCTTGGCCCTGAGCCTGACCAGTTAGCCAATGATGGGTAAGATTCCTCAAGGGATGGATGACCTAAGACAGGCATGGTCACAAAGAGACCTACAGGGAAGGACTTGGGGGGCTACAGAAAAAGGGGGTGATAGACCCTCGCCCCTCGGCTTTGAAATAGCCTGAGTCCTCGTTCTGTCTGCAAGAAGTCTCCTAATCCCTTGACTGCCTTACTTCCCCTGTTTGATTTAAGCCTGAAACAATGACAGAGGGTGGTGCAGTCCCCTGTTGGAAAGGGCAGGTTCCCTGGGGCGATCAGGCCTAAGACAGAATGCATAAAACCCTGTGAAACCTGCTTTGCTAATACCCTCAATTTAAATGATAAGGGCCCAAGCCTGAAATGAGTTTGTTTCCCAAAGTCTTATAGCCCTTTAGCTAACTGACCCTGACTCAGAATAAGCCCTCAGAGTTCTTTGTTTGTTATCTATTGTTTGATCCTTACTGCCTGACAATGATTGATGAGCTTTACCTGTATTCCTGAGCAAATTGAACCCAATAAAAGCCTATTGAGGAAAAGGCTCTTGGCCCTTCTCCTTTGAGAGCTCAGCCACCTTTCCTCCCCAAGCAGATCAAGTCTTGGTAGACTTATTCTCATCTGTGGTGGCCAGGGCAGGGGGCAGGGAGGTGGGCCCTGCGGGTGGAGCCCCCCACAGGTTACCAGGTTACTACTTCACATTCATTTTTAGAATTGCATCCAGAGTAAAACCTACGCTTGTCCATCACTCATTAATTCAACAAATGTTACATGATCACTTATTAGGGGCCATGGATTTTGTTCGGCAATTTAGTAAATGTTTTCCCTCATTCAACAACTATTCATTGGGCACCTGGAGGGAAGGCAACTTGCAACGCTCTCAGACACTCACACATATGCACACACACATAGGTAACATGCATTCTCTTTATACACTACCACCTCACCTTACTACTACCTGGGTGCCTGGGTGTTCTTCACACAGAACCTCCTACTTCATTCCAATTATGCTTTTATTCCAGATCTACTAAGAAGGAATTATGCCCATCTGCAAAGGATGAATTCCTCCTCTCAACGGATTCTTGACCATTTAAATTTATGGTGAACACTAACTCTTTTGTTCATCCCTCATTTCTTTCGGAAACACAACTCTCCTTTTTCCTAAAAGTTTCTGTAGAAGTTGCCATATTCTCAGGTGACTCAACCACACCCCTATTTCAGCCAGAGTTGATTGGAACTTGGGGATGGGGGCACCTGAGCCACGCTGGGTCAAAAGCCTCTTCTTTAAAATATTTGGACTTAAAATCTGAAGGGCTATGCAGGCTATCCTTCCTCGGACACTGAACTTGTAAGGTATAAATCCTGGGGGCTTTTGGCAGTTGTGGGGGGAAAGTCCACTTGTGGAGAAAGAGAATGTCATGCAGGTGCAGAGAGAACCAGAGATATGTGTTGATAAGAGAACATTCTGGCAACATCAGGATCGAAGACTCTTGTAGTTGGAGGCTTAGCCAAAGCCATGTTCCTTCCTCTTCCTGAAAATTCTACCCTCCCATTAGTAAATTCCTCCTTTTTTTCTTAAGGTTGTTCAAGATGGGTTATGAAAAAAATCCCAAATTAATATATATTTGTTCCTTATGCACATAGACCAGGAAATGAACTTAATGATCATCTAGATTATGAAGCTAATTTTAAAGGTTGTAATTAAAATAATTACTGGACACCTGCCATGTGGTTGTATTTCATATATATATATGAAATATATATATAGAATTTGGAATATAATAGGTACCCAAGGTCTACCTCCTTATCTCCAGTTTATAGGTGAGAAATTTGCAGCCTAAACAGGTCACCAAAGCAGTTATTGAAAATTAAGAAGCCTCAGTAGTTTCCACAGTTTATTTACTCTGTTGGGTCATATAAAATAAAGAAAATTTGTGATAAGGTCTGGTAAAGCCAAATGTGTTGATTCACAAACATATTAAATTCTCTATAAAAATAGTAGCAGTTTAAAATAGGAGATGATGATACCAGTGGTAGCTAAACTAATATTTAAAATATTATTAACTCCACATCAAGCTATAATTTTACATCTATTAAACTGCACAACAGAACAAAACATAATTCTGCACAAACACAGTATAATATAAACACATTATATCCTGGGGAAATAATATTCTCATACATTGTTCGTGGCTGTAGAAACTGGTAAAAGCTTTTTTGGAGAGCAATTTGGAAAAACATTTCAATAGCCATTAAGTGCTCCTATCTTGTGACACATAATTTTACTCCTGGCAAAAATAACCTGAGGAAATAATCCAAAAGTATGCTCACCAAGATGTTTACTAAAGCTAAATTTATAACAAGACAAACTGGACACCTCTGAAACATGCAAAAATCAAGCTATGGTTAAGGATAAATTTGTGGAGTTATTAACTTACTTCATCATTAATGGTGAAATGCTGCGTTCCAGACACTGTGCCAGACACAAAGGTGTAAGAGGTAAACAAGGCGAACACACACTCCTGCCCTGTGCAAATGCCGCATGTCTAGGTGAACAGAGTGGAAACTAGAACATTAAAAAAATTATTTTTATTTATGACTGTTCTTCTTCAAAAGGTGGGAAGAAGCATATTAAACCATAAAATAGAATAAAAAATGCAGAATGAGAGACAGTATATATCTTTGTAGAAAATCAAGCTCAAGGAGAAGGAGTACAGACATATAAGATCCTACTTAGTTCCTAAAGTTGGAGCTCAGCCTTGGTTCTGAGATCCCAGGCAGGCAAAGGGAACGGGGAGTAGTAGTGAGTCACTGACCTTGTTCGTGAATATAAAACACAAGAGTTCCTCAGGAGAAAGCAGTTATCTGCTTTCTTTTTGTAAGTGGTCAATATATGACACTGTTGACATCTCTCAAGGGTTTGGAAGAGTTTTAAAAATGAAATATTTCAAGCATATGAAAATGTATATGGAATAATGTAATGAGTAAATGTGTATCCCATCCATGGCCTAGAAAATTAAAATATTACAATTAAAGTCCTTTTGTACCTCTCCACAATTCTATTTGTTAGTATCCCTGCCCAGGAATAGTCATTTTCCTGATTCTGGTGTCTCACATTTTTAATTTAAGTTATTCAGTTTAAATAAAGTTTATTCAATTAAAATTTAACTCAATTTTTAATTTTATTTATATGTATGTATCCATTGAAATATATAGTTATTTTCATGAAATACATAGCATTTCTAGGAAGTGAGAGGTGTAGGACTCTAGCCCATTCACTTTTTATGCTGAATAATATTTTATTCTATAGTATGCCACAATTGACCATTTGGAGTGAAATTACCGGCAAGAGCGTATGTGCGCATTTATCTTTACACAGTATGGCCACACGTGGCTCTCCGAACTAGTCATAGCAATTTAAATGGAGGATAATTAAATGTGAATGAGTGACGCAACGATGCTTTGCTCACCGCCACCTTCCTCCTGTCCCTGCAAGGTTCCTACTCAAGGGACAAGATGAGATTGAAATTTCAAAAGTATCCTTCGAGCCAGTATCTGATGACACCTGAGGCAGAGGTAAGGAAACAGAATTGAGCAAAAGGGGTAGGTCTTCTACTGCCTCCTAAATCTAAACCCTGAATTCTGTCAGACACGCGTAGAGAGAGCTCATTTGCAGGATCGCACCTGAGCCCACACAACCCGGGGAAGACAATCCAAGTCTAAAGAGCAAAACCTCTCAGCTCACCTACCTATCACCTGCGTGGAGCAGAAGGAAGAGTGAAAAAAGTCTGCAAGATGGTGCCTCTGGTAAGTGTGGTCTAACTGATGTGCACAAGGTTAGAAGATGCTCCTCCCAGAAAGGGGAGCTGGCTCCTAGGGTGCTGGGGAGGCAACACAGAGTCCCCATGTGATTGTAGACATTGTATTTGTTATCACATTGATAAAAACCAATATTTTTTTTTACAGTTTTCCTTAAAGCATGGTAGTGGCTGAGATTTCCCTGTACACCTCCCTCATGAAATTATAATCTTCAGTGGAGGAAGGGAATGATTGGGAAGGTCAGACACAGCCAAAGATTCTGCTCTGGGAAGCTTCCTTTTTCAAGTTACAGTGAAGAGTAAAATTTCATTTAGTGTAACCTAGACTACCTTGAGTATAATTAAGTCTGTGTTTTCAAACCATAGGTGACTTGGTTAACTTCAGGATTACTAGTTTATGTCTCCCATGTTTTGTAATTGCCAGTATTCGACCTCTTCTTATAGGTGAATTTATGAGTTCACCATATCTGCAATGTCATTTCTACTGTAATAAGAACTTTAAAAAGATTTTCAGACAGCTGTGTACAATTGTAAAGGAAGAATGTTTGTATAAAAAGGCTTTTTACTCTGCTTCCTGCCCATTTGTGACCACCAAAGATGACTTAAAAGACTCTCTTCTTTCTCTCTTAAGATTTTACAAAGAAGGGAGATATGGTCATGGCCAAAAATCATTATATTAACAGGCACAAAATAGCCATTACAAAATGCATTTCCTATTCCTCACACCTCCCCACTCCGACTGCAGATACAATCAGTAGACAACAAAGGACTTAAAGTGGTCTGAGGCTGTGGAGTTTATGTAGCTTCTGACTTCACAGTTTGTCCTCTCTCAAGGTCATTCAAAGAATGGCGAGCACCTAGCCAGTTATTACTTCTTGTTGAGAAAAGCTTGAAAGTTCCTAAGGAAAACATTCTGCCAGCCCCTTCCCTTTTGGAAAGGAAATGTTTTTTTACTTTGTATTTATATTTCCCTCTTCTTTATTTTAAAAAGATTGGTCTTACTCTCAATAGCCCAATACTTCTACCTGAATTTTTCTATAAGATCAAAGGAAACAATTCCTTTATGTGAATTCACAGCCACCTACCTTCCCTCTCCATGTTACAGGAGAAAATATTAATTATATTGAAATTTCTATTCCTTATAGCAGAAATACAATCAATCTTAAATGATATATCCCCATACAGTGACTCAACAATTATGAGTCACTATATATAATCAGTATTCACCAAAACCCCATATAATCATTTCTTTCCCATTATCAAAAAGCTTTCATGGTTCCTTATTAGTTTAAGCCTAAACACACAGCCTGCTATTTAGAGCACTCAGTAATGTGGCCCCCACCTGCCCTGCCCCTCCATTTTCAACAGCACATCATGCTGCAGTCCTTGAGTCCACACCTAATAATACAGTGAGAGTCCCCAGGGCACAGACGCTCATTCCCACCGTTGTACCATTCCTCATGTCTCCTCCTCAATCTGCCAAATGCATGCTCACCAAGCACTGTGTATAATGCTAAGTGTGGAGAAAGAGAGAGTAAAAATGAATAAATCAAAGTCCCTGCCTTCTCCTCTCTACCCATCTGTTGTAGACTGAATAACAGCCCTCAGAGATGCTCATGTCTTAATCCACAGAACCTGTGAATATGTTACCACGTATGGCAAAAGGGTCTTGGTAGATGTGATGGAGTTTAGGATCTTGATTTGGGGAGATTATCCTAGATTATCAGGACCTAAATGTAATCACAGGATCTTTATAGGAGGGAGCAGAAGGATTGGGGGACAGGGTGGTTGGCGATGTCACAGTGGAAGTGAAGAATGGAATGAGGAAGCTAGGAGCTGAGGAATGCCAGAAGCTCTGGAAGCTGGAAAAAGCAAACAGACTTATTCCTAGAATCTGCCTAAGGAAAAGAGCCTGCTAACAGCTTGATTTTAGCCCTGTCAGACTCATTTTAGACATTTCATCCCTGCAATGAGCTCCCTCATGCTCACCTGAAGTTAATCACTATCCCCACCTCCAGGAACCACTAATCTGTTTTCTGTCTCTACAGATTTGGCTTTTTTAGATATACCATCCTTCCTGTGAATCTTTAGAGTCCTATCAAACATGTTTTATGTGTGTGTATATCTGAAGACCTCACGTAACTCAAAACTGATATCTTTTCATATGGATATTCTCGTTGAGGGGATACATACGATTAATGTATAAATCTATAATCACTATAGATTTGCTTTAATTCTGCTTATTTTTTTCACTATTATCTTTCATCTTTAGAAGAAATTCTTGGAGGGCAGGGATTTCTTTAGCTTCTTTCATGTGTTTTATTCATTATCATCAATTATTCTTTCAAAGAGCTTGGTTTCTAGGCAAGGTTTATTTTCAATGTTACCATTAGCACTTATACTGGTATGACCACATAATGAACACTTAGATGATTTTGTTATAGAAAAAATTTAAATTATAATAATAGTGTTAAAATAATAGTACAGAAGTCATGAAAATCACATGTATATAAACAATAGTATGCAACTCTGACAAAGGATGCTGGGTATTTTTATTTGCCACCTATAGTGGTCCAACATTTTACCACAGCCAAAACACCAAACGCAGTTTACAGCTCATCCAGACAACCAGCTGTGAAATTTGGACACATTTTTTTTTTAATTTTGGAGGGAAAAACATGAGTCTTATTAATAATTTTATATTGTTCAATTCCAAATTCACATAAAATCTGATCACATTGATTTTCTTTACCACTTATGTAACACAAAATACAAGACCTTGATTATTCTAAGTGCTCAAATTTTTTTAGTATACTAGAAGCTTTCTTAAATCTTAACCTTTCCTTCCCTACCAGCTGCTTTCCCTCCCTTACTTTCAGATCTGTTTGGGCTACTGGAGGGTATTTCCCCCCAAAACTATTTGATCTATTGAAGACAATTACCTCTTTGAAGCTCTACAAGTAATTACTCTAAGCAAATGACACTTTGTTATAGTAAAATTAAGTTTTCACTCATGCTTCTAAAAGTAAAAAGAGGGGAAAATTAATCAACACCAATTTTAGATAGGTATTTTAATTTACGTGACTCTGGCACCCTAATTTGGAATAACATTTCTAAATATTACCAGCATCAGTTCCCCAGAGTTTTTATCTTTTTTGGCATGAAAAAGTCAAGTTCATATAAATCTAAGACTCCTTTTCCTTAATAATGGTAATGATCTTAAGCTGGACATAGACTTTGGAATTATTTTTTTGTGAATGAAAATATAACCTTTATCTCAAATTAAAATGTCTCCATAGACTTTGCTTAATAGATCTCAAAAAATTAATAAATAAGAGAGTCAACAAGGTTATATCTAGCAAAATGGAATGATGGCATTTTAATTCACATATGTGATTCTCCAAAGATAATTAATTCATTTAGCATTGATTCACAGGTGGAACTGCAAAATATTAATGTGAAATACAAAAGAATAATTGTCATTAGCTTTTTAAATGCTATTCCCAGTGAAGCATTTAAAAGTCATATATCATCTTCACAGTGGAATATTTTTCAAATAATTTAGTCCATAAAATAGGTAAAAATAAGATTACAAAGTTATATAAATACTAATTTATGGTTTTTGGAAGTCTGCCTTGAGTCTAACTTTAAAGATTAGGTGGTTCTATGCCTGTCACTGATTTTCACCTGTTTCTGTTAACCAGGTAACATAAGGTGAGCAAGGACAAGGGAATCCAGTTATTATGCTTCATGGATTTAGATATCTTGATTAAAACTTAATTGCAATTTGTCATAATGGGCAATAAAAATAGGACAGAATAGTTTATTGGGGGGGCAGGCTATAGTTCTTAGATACAAAGTTGTTTTTTTGTTTTTATTTTTGTTTTATAAAATTATGCATCCAAAGAAGAACAAGTTGCTATCTTGGAAACCCTCCCTTGTGAGACGGGAGTCTTGCATTCTTCAGTATGGGCGTCAAAAACCTAAACCTTCATTTCCTCCACCCCGACAGCCAAGATAGCCAGAAACAAGATTTTGGGAGAAAAGATACTAACCTTCAAACAAGATTGTTATAATATGCTTTTAAACAAAAATATCTACATTTTACTTAGCTCTTGTTAAATGCCAAGCACCTTTACATGTATAACCTCATTGAACCCAAACGGTCACTGATGATGTAGGTAATGGTGTCATCACCC